>NC_142886.1:34937500-36187500 GCF_051225735.1 Oryctolagus cuniculus | reverse complement strand
GTGATTATTTTAAATGGTAACAAAAATGCAAATATATTATCTAAATCACAGTTCTTGGTTAGTGTTAGCATCTGACTCAACACAGAATGAGTGATTCTGATGAATTTGTAAACATAGGTGCACCTAGTTTCCCTCAGTACAAGCACATTTGCAGGACGATTTATTTTTTCTCTTCAAACGTAGCTCCAATATTAGCATTAAATTTAATCACATATATTTTATAGAAATTTTATTCAAAATATATTTATGTAAGATAGTTTTGTAATAGATGTTAGTATTAAGTCAAACTGCCTAACAATGGGGGTTCGGACTCAGTCTTTAATTTAGATTTGCCATCTGATTAAAATCCTTAATAGTTCATAAAAACACCAACAGAATAAACTCCTTCTAAAAAAGGGCTTCAAAAAGTTCATGGGTATATGGGGACACTTGTGGCACAGCATTTTAAATCACTGCTTGGGAGGCCGCCTTCCATTTACAGAGTGCCTGGTTCAAATCCTGACAACCGTGCACTTCCGATCAATCCAGATTCCTGCTTCTGTGAACACTTGGAGACAGCAGGTGAGGTTAAGTAACTGGGTGCCCAAGTAAGAAATTCAGTTTGAGTTATAGGTTCCTGGCTTCAGCCTGATCCAGCCTTGATGAATGCAGAAATTTGGGATGTCCAGCAGATGGAATCTCTCTCTCTCTTTCTCTCTATTTCGGCCTTTCAAATAAATCCATTAACAATTTAAAAATTAAAAAGCATGGAAAAATTGCATTATCTTTTATGTGTTACCATGTTCTCCAAACTTTGTAAAGTCTTTTCATGTATTTATACCTTCTATTTTCCTTCTAATACGTATTTTATGCTTTGTTACAACAGTAGACAAATATTGCTCATTTTGATTACCTATTCTACTCAAAACCATATTTTTTTTAAATTTATTTAAAAAAATTTTTTGACAGGCAGAGTTAGTGAGAGAGAGAGACAAAGAGAAAGGCCTTCCTTCCATTGTTTTACCCCTCAAATGGCTGCCAGGAGCCAGGTGCTTCCTCCTGGTCTCCCATGCGGGTACAGGGCCCACTGCCTTCCCGAGCCACAGCAGAGAGCTGGACTAGAAGAGGAGCAACCGGGACAGAATCCGGTGCCCTGACCGGGACTAGAACCCAGGGTGCCAGCGCCGCAGGCAGAGGATTAGCCTAGTGAGCCACGGCACTGGCCAAACCCATAATCTTTTATTTCATTTACCATACCAAACCTAAATCCCACCTTCCTAGAATGAATTTGAAAGCCTTCCTTAATCTAGTGTTTTCTTACCTGGTCACACTTGTTTACCTAAATAGTACAGTGTTATCATTTTGTCTCATGCTATGCCCCTTCCCCACACACACATGCCCACTTCCACCACTTCATATTTTGCCTTCTTTTCTATGAAATCCTTGTATTTTGCTTCTCTGAATTCAACCACTCCTCCAAACCTCAGCTTACATTCTCCCCTCTCTAGAATCATGCAGGACAATGCCTTTGATGAATCATTATTACCCTTACAAAAGAGTATTATACATTTGATATGTTGATGCTATCGTATCTCATGTTTACTGTGTGAGAAGTACTTACTACAGTCCTACAAACCCAGGAAATCCTTTATAGATATTGATTGACAAGCTGATTATTGATTGATGCTTCCATGGTTAATTTCCCTCTAACATCTCTAGGGAAACAGAATATGGCTTAAGAAATTACTATCTATTTTTTCTCACACAACCATGAATGTGTCACCTGGCATTTGTGTTTAGGTATTGCCTAGATATATTACTAACTATTCTTATACATCCAAAAGGCCACTGCTGCAGTTTACAAGCAATGACTGTTGCATAAAATAGTATGATTAGGTAAACTGTGCGTAATAATAACCACAAATATCAAGATATTCCTACTGTGGTTCCTTAAAAACTGGAGCACAAGTCAAGTAAAGTCAATTATTGTAATTAAAATGTAATTTCAATGACACACACAGCCTTCCGCTGCATCAATGCTGTGTGCTCAGTGGTGTCCATGGATCTGAATGATGAAGGATAGGATATCACAATGGTCGCATTTTATTAGATGTATAAGCAAATTACTGCTCTGCCTCCTTATTTTGGAACAAAACCTCACATACAGGGTGACATTTTAGGTGATGAATTCTTTCCTGAAAAGTGTGGATGTAGGCGTGTTGTAAATATTTTTGTGAAATTTTTTGGTAAACATTTTTGTGAAATTTAAATTATAAATTTTATTTCCCCTTATATAGAGTTTATATGTCTGATTTGCTTTCTGCTTCTCAATAAATTGATTGCAAATTTTAAATTTTTCTATCTTCAAAATTATTATTTTTAAAAATTTTAATCCATGATCAAAAGATGAAATTTATTCCATAAATCCCAAGTTTACATTTATGGCAGTAAATAGTTTTGCTTTAGTTATTTTATTCATTTTCATGCTTTATTTTTTTAAATGTATATTCATTTAGTTTCATATATTTGACAGGAGAATTAGAGAGAGGGAGAGAGAGAGAGGGAGAGGGAGAGGGAGACACAGAGATTTTCACCCACTGGTTCACTCTCCAAGTGTTCACAATAGCCATGGACAAGCCAAAACAGGAAGTCTGGAACTCAATCTAAATTTGCCATGTTAGTGGCAAGGGTCTAAGAACTTGAGTCATCATTTTCTATTCCCAGGATGTATTAGGAAGAAGCTGAATCAGAAGTAGAGAGGCCAGAACTCAAATTGGCTGTCTAGCAGGGGGTGCATCCCAAATGGCATTAGCCTTCTGTTCCACAACAGCCACCCCTATTTTCTTGCTTTAATGTTGGTTCAACTACATTTTAAGAACATTTTTGTATGGATGAACCATTAAGTAAATCTTGAAATTTTTTTGATTTTCAGTTTTGACCATATCTTCTCCTCTCTCATTATTTCTGGTTTTCTACAGTTTAAAAAATCACAAAAAGCAGTAAACTTAGTCAAATCCTTAAGAACTTCGTAAGGGTTAGATACCTTTTTTATAAAGAGCAGGAAGAAAAATGAGCAGCTGTGCTCCTTAGTATTGTTTTAGATTTTTAAAGCATTTTAAATTTGAGCAAAATTATTGTTTTAATAGTGGGTACCCTTAGAGATTGACAGAGAAATTGCTTTTCCATAATAAAAGACATGCAATTCCCCAGAGCATATGTCTATCAGTAATAACTTGTCAGATCAGGTGGAACTCGGACAAAAATGGCAGTTATTAGCATGTGGCCACTTTTGACACTGTGATTGAAGTAAAGACCTGAGCATTTGATGAAAGTCATTTTTAGCAGTCTCTTCTGCACATAATTTTCTGAGCATCAAGATAAACTGGGATCTTTTCTGCATTTGTATAGGATTAATTATAGGAACAAAATCTTAACACTGTTTCAACCAAGTAAGAAGCATCAATATGTCTTCTTGAAGTAGAGTGATAAGGACAGGGACATAGAAATTCCCCTTATGGTTGTAGACATGCCACAAATTTGAGGGATGGATGACCATTTTTGTAGATGGAAAAGAAAGCTCTTTTCTTTGAACTCTTCAATTGACATAGGCCAAAAATCAATTGCATGGGGCCAGCACTGTGGTGCAGCAGGTTAAAGCCCTGGTCTGAAGCGCCAGCATCCCATATGGGTGCTGGTTCTAGTCCCAGCTGCTCTTCTTCCCATCCAGCTCTCTGCTATGGCCTGAGATAGCAGTAGAAGATGGCCCAAGTCCTTGGGCTCTTGCACCCATGTGGAAGACCCAGAAGAAGCTCCTGGCTCCTGGCTTCGGATCAGCACAGCTCTGGCTACTACAGCCATCTGGGGAGTGAACTAGCGGATGGAAGGCCTCTCTCTCTGTCTCTACCTCTCTCTGTAACTCTGACTTTCAAATAAATAAAATAAATCTTTTAAAAAAAAATCAATTGCATGTCATTGGACTTCCCAACATTCTGAGCCCCAAAATTCACTTACATGCTTAGATATTTATGAACTGAGTTCTTATCACATAAAATTCTTGTGTTCCTCTCTGGTAAGCCACAATGGTCTTTCTGGACATGGACACCAACGGGGTAGCCTTTGCTCATCCCTCTCTCCTGATCTGTAGTAGGCCTCTTCCACACAGAGTTTGACATGTAAAATTGACATCATGTTTGGACAGAATGACTTCAGAGAATTGATCCCACTATAATTTCTCCTCAGTGTTAAGTGTGAGCTGTCCGTTTAATAAAGTGAAGGAACAATCATCATTTCCATATGTTAGTTACGGATTCCATAAGGAACCCACATCAATATGAACTTAACATTATACTTCAGGTCTTTCCCTGTCGCTCCCCCTCTTCGTGGAGGAACGACACAGGACCCTGGCTAGGCTTCATATCCGAGTCACGGCACCATTATGTCGCTCCCCCTCTTCGTGGAGGAGCAACACAAGACCCTGTGCTGTTTTTCGTCTGCTCGGCCCTCCCCGGGTTTGCTGCTGGTTCTTCCCGGGTTGGCTACTATCCCTTCCACCTCCGTGGAAGGGCAGTTCCCCCTGGCCACATTCCCCACTTCCACAGGGGAGCGGCACACCGCCGGCCGGCTTTCTCGGGGGCTGCACGGGTTCCCTTAGATGTTCCCCATAGATGTTCCTGGTGCATGCCGTCTCTCTCCTCCTTTATAGTCCTCTTCCACCAATCCCAACTCTGCTACCCACACGCCGAGTACGCTGCTCTCCTCCAATCAGGAGCAGGTCCTACAGTTTCTTGGTTGAACTGGAGGCAGCTGCGTAGAAGCTGTTTCTCCCTTCTCAGCGCCATATTGTGGGAGAGCAGATGCATAGAATAAGTCTTAATTCCAGTGACAGTATAGTCTGAGTTGCTCCCCACATTTCCCCTCTCTTGCTAAGGAGCCCAAATATCCTTTGCATTTTCCTTCCTTCATCTACCTCAGGGTGTCTTTGGCATGATGTCACAACCCTGAAGTTTTAATCTGGAAGGAACCTGCTTCTAGCTGGTTATCAAGCTAACCCATCCTAGATGTGAGCTTTTCAAAAAAAATCTCCCTTTCATTATGGGTGGTCATGTACCATGGCAGAGTGCACAAAAAGGAACATTAACTACCCCTCAAATTATATCCTATAAGGAGCTGCCTCTTCTAGCCCACCTGAAACATTCACCTTGGGTGAGTGATCTCCTCAGGAACAGGATGCAAGAGCAGGTACTTGGCTCAGTCATTAGGTCATGATTTAGGACAATGACATCTTATATCAGAGTGTCAGGTTGAGTCCTGACCACTCTGCTTCTAATCTGGCTTCGTGCTAATGCCACTCTGAGAGGCAGCTAAAAATAGCTCAGATACTTGGGTCCCTGCCACCATACGTGGGAGACTTACATTGAGTTTCGGGGTCCAAGCTTCGGCCTGGCTAGCCCTGGATTTTGAAGTTGTAGACATTTGGGCAGCTAAAAAATAGATGTAAGATCTTGCATCTTGCTACGTTTCTCCTTCCCCTTCCCCCTGCCTCAAGTTAAATCAACATGAATTAATTACCTAAGAAAATAAACAGGTTGCAGTATACATGTAAATCCCAGTTCAGTTTTAATCAGCTTCTTAGCATTTCTAAGGCTAATTGTTTGTTGTGACCATCCTATTGAAGTATTTACCTCCGGAAAAAATGTGCATCAACTTTTTGGTCTTGCATGGCACTTTGTCAGTGAGTTGTGATTTACAAAGCATTCCGTAACAACAGTTAAAATATAAGCCCCACTTCATTTTGATAATACGAAAATCGTCTCTTCTACATGATTTCCCTTGATTTTGATGTGTTGAATTTAAGTATTTCAATCCAATGGAAAATGCTAATTACGTTTTCCAAATAATCCTAAAATCTCCAACAAAACTCATTTATACACACACACACACACACACACACACACTCAGAGAGAGAGAGAGAGAGAGAGAGCTCAAAACCCTGAATAAAATAACAAGGAATAAAAACTTACCAAGGAAATGGAAAAGGACCTCTCATGGCTTAACCTGCTTTGAGAATATGCCTGTTAAATAAATTTTACACGTGATCTGAAGTGTGAGCCAAGGAAGTACATATGGTGAAACTTTAGCAAATACTTGCTAGGGGAGTAACCCACAGAAGAATTAAAGATCCTAGCCACATATTTAATTTTTTCACCCAAACTGTTAAGTTATGTCATTTTTCACTGGAGAATGTAGGCTGGCTAATGGATTTAACACTACCATTTGGTCTAATTTCCTGATGTCTGCTCCAATCATTGTATAAGCCTCTTTATAGAGAAATAAAAAAACTTAGAACTTTATCTACTTGTTTTTGGGGCTCTCATACAGGCACTCTGCTATTTCTTACTTATTGAAAGCTGATGTTGGCTTACAGAGAAAAGATTTGGGATAAAGATGGGTTTAAGGTGGTTCACCTATCCCAGATGAAAATATTTTCCAACACAAACCATGCTTATAAGCCAATATAGAAAGAAAGAAAGAAAAGTGCTTTTTACACTAATTATATATTTTTTGCTTTCAATAATTTTCACGCTTTCCTACCTAAATCTAATTTTATCTTCTAAATTTTGTGTTATTTTCTCTAACTCAATCTCTATGTCAATATTAATTACCTAGCAATTAATTATCTGCATTCTTCTAAAGCTCTGAGAAGACATTTTTAGTTTGCCTTTCCCAGATGAGATGATCCTTATTTGAAACAAGTATGTTTGCCCACAAAGAGTTTAAAGTAGGGCTTTGAAGTTTTTTAAAAGTTTTGAGATCCTGGTTCTTTGCAGGCCATATACAAACCTAGGAATTTAATTAAAATGTTTCACAGCATTCATTACTAACCTAAATGATAATGGAGACTGAATGAACTTCAGAGAAAGACCTGAGTTAAGTCATAGCTCTGTTGCTTATGAGCTGTGTGAATTTGGATTTTTCTAACTTTACTTCTATCTAAAATAGGTATTATTTTCATTTTCACAAGATAATTAAGAGAAGTTGATACACTTTCCCAGATTCAGTGGAGTGTTCAAAAATAATGAATGATCCAAATTAATCAGTTTCAGTTAGTTATTATTAATGAATTATTAAATGATAATTTCATGTGGTTCCTAATTATCACTAAGATTTTATATGCAGAAAAATATGTGGTTTCAGCCATGTTAATATAGTAAGTTTAGTGTTCCTCATAAACCTGGAATGCTTCCTCATCTACTTTTTTTTTTTTTAAAGATGTATTTATTTATTTATTTATTTGAAAGGCAGAGTACAGATAGGCAGAGGCAGAGAGAGAAAGGTCTTCCATCTACTGGTTCATTCCCCAAGTGGCCACAACAGCTAGAACTGAGCTGATCCAAAGCCAGGATCCAGGAGCTTCTTCTGGGTCTCCCACCACAGAAGTGCAGGGACCCAAGGATTTGAGCCACCCTTTACTGCTTTCCCAGGCCACAGAGGAGAGCTGGATCAGAAGTGGAGCAGCCGAGTCTCAAAGTGGTACCCATATGGGATGCTGGCACTGCAAGCAGCATCTTTACCCGCGACACCACAGTGCAGGCCTTCTTCATCTGATTGTATTACAAAAGAAGCAAACACTTATTTTGAAATTCTCTTCCAGGATTGTCGTTGTGTTGTTAGTCACTATAGTTATACCATTCTGAATGCCTACTGCTTATTCACAGGTTCACTTTTTACTTTTAAAGGGAAATACTATACTTCTTCTTTCAACTTGCCATGAAAGCTCATTCTACCAAAGCTCATTCAAATATAATGTTAACAGTAAATTTGTTGGTTTATTTTTAACTTTAATTATTTTTCACTGTATTTCAAAACAATTTATTAGCTCTATAGAAACAGAAGTAGGTAGTTAGATCAATAAATAAATAAAGTGCATAAAATCCCACATTCAATAGGAATAAGATTGTCACATAAAATAAGGTAATGGTTACTGAAAGCGAGCCCTTTATCTCACTCAAAGTTTCCTAGAAGTGAAGGGAATACAGGAACCAAAAAGGACCATGGAGCTATAAAAGAAGTTTGAGATGAAAATGGACTGAATTAAGAACATTAAGGAAAATGTACTAGGTGCCCCAAACTATCCTTGCTATTAATACATCATAGTTCACTCAATTCAACCAGTGACTTTGGTTTTTTTTAACTTTTATTTAATAAATATAATTTTCCAAAGTACAACTTTTGGATGATAGCAGCTTTTTCTCCCCATAACCTCCCTCCCACCCGCAATCATCCCATCTCCCACTCCCTCTCCCATCCCATTCTTCATCAAGATTCAGTTTCAATTATCTTTATATACAGATCAACTTAGTATATACTAAGTAAAGATTTCAACAGTTTGCACCCACACAGACACACAAAGTATAGAGTACTGTTTGAGTAGTAGTTTTACCCTTAATTCACATAGTACAACACATTAAGGACAGAGATCCTACACAGGGAGTAAGTGCACAGTGACTCCCGTTGTTGATTTAACAATTGACACTCTTATTTATGACGTCAGTAATCATACAAGGCTCTTGTCATGAGCTGCCAAGGCTGGAAACCTCTTGAGTTCACCAACTCTGATCTTATTTAGACAACAACCAGTGACTTTGTGAAGTCTGTGATACTCTGCTCATTTTGGAGAATTGCAATTGGTGGTAATAGTTGCATAGAGACTAAAATAAATAGGATTCACACTCAAAACTACCTGAATCCCCTGCTTGGTATTCCAAGGAGAATGGTACAATCACTGCAATGGAATTGCACAGAACTCGGGTTTTCTGTCCAAATGCAAATTACCAAAGGGAAGGAATTTAATGTAGAATGTGTGTTACTCATAATTTTTATCACTATAGTCCCCACCTAGAGAAACATAATTAATATTAATTGTGTAATAATACTGTGTGTGTACATTTGTCTACTCATTGATATTTATTTCTAACCACCAACCCAACATTTACAGTGCCTTCATGGTCACTGAGGAACATGCACAGAGTGACAAAAAGGCGTCACTATTTCCCAATGAGCATCTAACCAAGTGAGGTCAAAGAAAGCAATGGGTGCTCTTTCTTCTTGTTTCAGCTCTTGTTTTATAAATAAGTGGCCTTTTTGTGATCTGTTCTGTGTCGTGTATTCTGTATTTTGTATTTTTTGTTGGAGGACTTCCTATTAGCATGGTCCAGGGCATTATACTAGTGATGTCTAGTGTTTTTCAGTACAAGAAAGCTGAATATGACTAACTGAGAAAAAACACGTGTATTAGATAAACTTTGTTCAGACTGAGTTACAGTACTGTTGCTCCTGTGTTCAGTGTTACTGTGTCAACAGTGTATATTAAATAAAGTGATTTTAAATACAAAAACACTTAAAACAAAACCATGCATTGATTTTTTATGAAAATATTGTGACCAGCAGTTTGCAGCAATCTAAATACACATTTCCTTTAGAAACAATAGTTCAATATTTGCTAATTATTGTTCAAATAGTTTGATAGAACATAAGTACTACAAATAATAATAATCAATCATATCTCATTTAAAGAAATATGACCCAGATAGGGCATTTACACACTTTTCCCATGTTTCATGCAAGATATGTGGTAGGGTTGGTATTTCAAATTTCAATTACAAAAACTCTTTTCTTAAATATTATTCATTCCTATTTCTAAGGAGTTTATTAATACTTTGGATGTTCAGGGTCACAACAATTGTATGATAATTATTACAATATAATTCTCATCAATTCTCATTGATGATATTAATGTGATATTAATACAAATACCATGTAGTAGGTAGATACAATTCTAAGAATATAATGGTACATCACCTCCTTCCTCCCTCCTTCTTCCCTAACAAATTTTCTCACCTACAGGCTCTCTCCAGAAATACTGGATTGGCGATTCCCTATAAACTCACCTTATGAAGAGCTGCCTCACTGGATTCCGTGGTCCTGACTTCCCTGAAAAGGCATTTCCCTTGCACCACAGCACACCCCATCTGAAATGAGTTCCTCTTTTACTTTTGATTTCTCTTGCAGATAAACCTATGCAATTTTTGTAGTTCCCATCCTTCTCTGGAAAATGATGCAAGAGAAATATTGTTAAAGAACTAGGCTGGCAAAGGAGTTAGAGAATGTTCATGAAGGTGAATCCCGCATGTAGACACCATTGCATCTGGAAAAGGTGAGATTTTATTACTCTGTGAACAGACAGTGAGTCTCCTTTCACACAGCTGGGTTTCTAGTCTCTCTCTCTCTCTCTCTCTCTTCTGTGTGTGTGTCTGTGTGTGTCTCCCCTGTCTCTCATTCATCCTCTGCATTCTCTCTCCCTCTTCCTCTCTTTCCACCTTTAAACTGAAAGGGAAGTGGAGGTAGGAAGATGACACATTCACTACTTCTGCATGATAAGAGCCATGACACTGATAAACACCTCCTCACCTATAAAATTCCTCCTCACTTACAGTGCTCAAGTCTTTTCTTGTATATCCGTCTAACACCAATGGATATTAGGGGAAGATGTATTTACCAATAAGAACTCATATACTTACTTTTGTCCTTTGGAAAATCCCCTAATACAAATTGCAGTGTTGTACCATTCAAACACCTCGAAAGAAATAATACCTTGACCACTTTCAGTTAAAGACACAATTCACCTTTTCCTTACATAGATATTTTAATATGACAATACTTCAAAACATACCATGCATCTTAAAATTCTTCACCAAGTTTATGAAAAATATTATGAAAAATTATGCATGGATTTCAGAGCAACATGGCACCAAAATAAATGATAATTCCATTTCCATGAACTTTCTGAAACACCCTCTTTAATATAAATGCCAAACATTTCTCCTCCCTCCACTACTACCATCCTAGTACAAGTGAGTTTCTTCAAAAACTACCATCATTGCCTCCAACCAAAAATTCTTTCCCTCAGAGCTGTGTTTCAAAATCTAAGCCTGACCACTCCTTAACACAAAGTTATCCCATCGCGTTCTGAGAATTCAGTCTTGGGGTCAGCATTGTGGTGTGGTGTAGCAGGTAAAGTCGCCACCTGTGATGCTGGCATCCCATATGGGCACTGGTTCCTGTTCTGGCTGCTCAACTTGATCCAGCTTCCTGCTAATACACCTGGGAAAGCAATGGACAATGGCCCAGGTGCTTGGCCCCCTATACCCATGTGGGAGTCCTGGAAGAAGCTCTTGGCTCCTGGCTTCATTTTGCCTCAGCACTGGCTGTTGCAGCCATTTGGAGAGTGAACCAGTGGATGGAAGACCTCTCTCTGCTTGCCTCTGCCTCTCCCTCTCTGTAACTCTGCTGTTCAAATAAGTAAACAACCTTTAAAAAAGTAAGTATCAAACACAATCCAGCCTCAGATCCTTCACAACCGCTGTTTGCTTTCTCCCATCTCAGCAGAATTTGCATTATTTATTCAAATCTTGGTTGAAAAATCATTTTCTCAAGACACCTCACATAACAGATCTCTCCAAAATATACCCTCCTCTCACCACTCTCTAATTTTTTTTTTAATATTTTATTTATTTATTTGAGAGGTAGAGTTACAGACAGTGAGAGAGACAGAGAGAAAGGTCTTCTGTCTGTTAGTTCACTCTCCAAATGGCAGCAACGGCAGAGCTGCGCCACTCTAAAGTGAGGAGCTAAGTGCTTCCGCCAGGTCTCCCATGCGGGTGCAGGCAAAAAAACATTGGCCATCTTCTACTGCTTTCCCAGGCCACAGCAGAGAGCCATATTGGAAGAGGAGCAGCCAGGACTAGAACCAGCGCCCATATGCAATGCCGGTGCCACAGGTGGAGGATTAACCTACTGCGCCATGGCGCCAGCCCCAGCACTTTCTAATTTCTGAGAGCATGTGCCATGCTTACTTCTTTGTCACCAATCAACCCCACCAATTTCTGGAGAGAGTCCGTGAGCACAGACTTTCTGTTTGGCTTTTTGCTGTATCATCTGATCTTAAAGCCCTGCCTGGCATATAGAATGTGTTCAATAAATATTATTGCGTAAATAAATAAATTTGTGAAACAATTATATTGACTTGATTAAATTCATTCCAAAACAAACATTGATGGCCACTCAGTGCATTTCATGTTTTATTTACTGCTCCAGTGACTCAAATGCAAGAGCACATTATTCATTAATCCACTCACTTTCGTTGTGACTATTATTTCACGGATGCCAGAGACCATTATTTCTCATTCTTTCTTGATTTAAAATCTCTTTAAAATTTTAGGGAAAATCTCTAAAATTCAGTTTCTAAGTCATTTATATTTTCAATATTTATATTGATCTCTCTATATTGTTCTAATTTAGATAAGAAGCATGTTGGGATGGTTAATTTCATACATCAACATGGCTAGTTTATGTTGTCTGATTGCTTGGTCAAACACCAGTCTAAATGTTACTTTGAAAGTATTTTTAGCATTAATTAAATTAATAGATTTTGGTAAGTATTTGCAGCCTTCCCCTGACCCCCATCATGCAAAGGAGACTCATCGGATATATTTTATGTTTTAAGAGCAAAGACTGAAGTTTCCTGAGTAGGAATCAATTATGCCTCAAGCCTGCAACACAAAAATTCTGAATTTCCAGCCTATAGATCTCTATCTCAACGTGGAAAATCAACTCTGACATGAATTTCCACGTAGTGAACCTGCTGTATAGGTTTCAGACTTGCCAGGCCCCACAAGTGTGTAAGCCAATTTCATAAAATAAATCTGTTGATCTCTCATCTATCTATATCTGTATCTATACCTATCTATCTATATATTATCTATCTATCCTACTATTTATATTTCTCCAGAGAATCCTAATACAACATGTGATTTGATTTCTTAGAAATAGTAAATGATTGGACTTCTGAAAATTCATCTAGTAGCTGTAGGATCTGCACACAGCAGCTAGTCTTATTGCAGCAAAATCCATAAAGGGAAATCTTGTGCAATCCACAGAATGCTGAATCCTGAATAGATGACACAAAAGGGATTGGGAATGTTTCCTAACCTCTTCTGTTGCTTCAGTGTCGGAAATAAATCATAACTACCTGAAAAAAGCAGCCATTCCCATCATATTTCAAAATTCTAAGAGAGGTAATTACACTAATTCAGTATCCAACACCCTTTCCACTACTGAGGTCTTAGTAAGGAAATTAGAATTCAGCAGCGCTGAGAGCACTTCCCATTGTTCACATGACCTTGAATTAAAAAAATTTTTCAGTTTCCAATATTTGTTCCCACATTTATCAAATTTAGGAATAAATAATATAATGATATGTAAATCTACCAATTAACTTGTGAGAAGTGGCATGATAAAAAACTTGCTTAGCTTTTAAACGAGAAAGAGAGGAGGAGATTTACTGACAATCTATAGCAGAAATCCCCACCAGGAATGTAGTGATTCATTCCTGCCTTCAGACCCAGAACAGGGATAAGACACTGATGAAATGTTCTTTACCTTTTCTATGTAGGGATGGGTGTGTGTGTGTGTGTGTGTGTGTGGAGAAAGAGAGAGAGAGATGGAGGGAGGGAGGGAGAGAGAGAGATAAAGAGAGATACAGGTTTTCAATTTGACCAGCCTACATAAGTTGTTTTTAGAGAACTTGGATAGAGAAACTCAGGAAGTTCATTTCCTTTAGGTAAATCTGAAGTCCTTCAGTGCTTTCTGTCCTCCCTTCAATCCACACTCACAGTTTTATTGACTTTTATTGAGAAGCCATGTAATGTAGTATTAAGGGATGAGATTCTATACAGAACAGCTGTCCTTAAGAAAATTTTGAACCTGTCTAAAGCTAAAAGTCTTCTTCTGTGAAACAAGAAAGCTGGTGGTACTTAGCATCTTGGGTTGTCAGGATGAAAGGAGTCAGGACATGCCAAGAAGATAGCAATTGATCAATTTGTATTATGTCTTATACAGTTCTGCTGTTAGAGACACGGACATAGATACTTACATTACACTGAATGAAACATAGAATTTGTAAGGAAAATTAAATATTAAATAATCAGATAAAAATGAATAATTATTTCATTGACTGGAAGTAAAACAGTGAAAATTGAGAAGCTGATGTGTGCTGGGATGATTAGAAATATCCCTGTGACACAAACCTTTTCATGAAAGTGATTTTGCATTTGGAGATTTAGAAAAAATGTGAATAACTGTTCAACAATATAACATATAAAAGACAAAATGAAAATAACCAGAATGTGTGCCACCATCTACCTAACCAAAGTGAATCCATTTTGGAAATACAGATTAAACTGTCAAGGTGTTTAACAGTCTCTGCCATTAGAGACCAGTCACCTCCAATCCAACTTAAAATCACAAAATTCTTCTTTATTAATATTTATTTTTAATATTTATTGTTTTATTTGAAAGGCAGAGTTAGAGAGAGGGGGAGATAGAAAAAGAAATCGTCTATCTGCTGGTTCACTCCCAAATGGCTTCAATGGCTGGGTCTGGGACAGACCAAAGCCAGGAGCCTGGAACTCCATCAGGTATCACACACAGGCCATCTTCTGTGGGTTTCCCACGTTCGTTAGAAAGGAACCATATCAGAAGTAAAGCAACTGGATTTGAACCAGCACTCACATGAAATGCCAGCATCCCAGGCAATGGCTTAACCCACCGTGCCACAATGCCACCCCCTCTTTATTAATATTTAAAATTTAAAACTTGGGTAGTAGGGTTTTAGCCAATTAATTAAGATGACCACCTGTCACACTGAAGTACCTGGATTTAGTGTGTGGCTCCAGCTTCTGACTCCAGTATTCTATTGAAGACCTGGAGGCAAATGGTGATGGCTCAAGCAGTTGAGTACTACTTGTGGGAGACCTATAGTGAGTTTTCAGCTCCTAGTCTTTGGCTCTGGCACAGTCCTAGCCATTGTAGTCAGTTAGGGAGTGAAAGAGCTGATAGTACTCTCTTCTACTGTCTTTCTCTCTCTCTCTCTCTTTCTGTGTGTGTGTGTGTGTGTGTGTGTTTGTGTATGTTTGTGTCTGCCTCTCAAAAAACAGAGAAATAAAACTTTAAAATACTAATAACTTAAAAACGTATTAATTTCCAATTTTTATTATTTTTTCTAAGTTTATTAGGAGTTTTTATTTGAAATCTTCAAATTGAAGTTAGCTTGTTTTTTTTTTTTAATCCATTCATCATCTTCAGTTAGAAGAAAAAGATACCCTGCATGCCATATCCACTATAAGGAGAAGAAATCCAGTAACACTGTTTGAACTAATCATGAGATTTGTTAAATACTGAAGATTATTTTGATTAAGTGTTGACAGCTTGAAGCCTTGGATTTAAAAATTACAAATGCATTTTAGGCTTTAATTAATGTGAAAAGCTGAAAAAAAGTTTGAGGGCAAAATGCATCTTAATTTCCCAGTCTTAGCTTAGCATTTGCCAAATCTGGAAATAATGTAGAGGTCTCTGGGTTTTATTTATTGATAAATAAATAATTTAACAGACAAAATATTTGTGGTACATCAAGCTTAAAAAACATTTCCTCATAACACATGTAGGATGGGCAGCAGGTGTCAAAGGAAAATTTCATCAGACACTGGCATGACCTACATGCTTCCTCTGATCCTTTCCACACCTACAAAATGTATTGGAAGAATTAATCTTGTACAAGATTGCAGGACCTAGCAATGCCCTCAGCTGCGTTTCATAACTTCTCAAACCACAAACTGTGCCATCATCATGTAAAGAATGTGGTGGGTCAAAGAGCCACTTCACTCTCTGAATGTCAGAGAAGAAGGAATTGCTGTTTTTAGGGACCTTGCTTTATAGAAGCATACCCTATACCAAAATACGGCTTGATTATTTTCCTGAAGTGTTCATATTTCATTGTATTTAATCATAAAGATAATATTCAAACTGGGAATATGCTTGGTAAATTAACACAGGAAAGTGCTCCCTTTAATTAGCTGTCCCAGTGTTTAAGACTATCTTGCTAGTGTTTTCAAAATGTGTCTGACATTAATTACGACTTTGCTAGAAAGAGGTCAAAAGGCTCAGATTCTGCCATGAAATTTTGAAGCAAAAGATAATAGAGCTAATGCTTTAGTAGTTAGCCTTTCAAAAGGTTGTATTTGTAATATGTAAATAGGTAAGCTAAGCACAATTAAAGATGCAAAAACATTTTATAACACAATATTGTGAATACGTTAAATCTTGAAGTGAAGAGATGTTAAAATGGATTTGAATTAATTTCATTGCTAAAGAATTTCAATGCTGATATAAATCTAACAGAAAATGTTACAAAAAACTGAATTCATTGATATCTGTGATCCATGACCATGCAAAGAAGCCTTGTTTCATTCAATGAAGAATGACTCCAAAAACACCAAATATCACCACAGCAGAATGTTTTACAGCTAAACCTCAGAAAGTAACCTTTTTTTCCTGGCATCATTAAATATAAAGAATTCTTTTCAGGAAAAAAAAAATCAGAACTTCAGTGTTTGCAAAGCCCCTTAATATATTGCGCAGTCATGCACTATTTAAGATGTGTGGGTCAACAGATCAGAAAGTTGTACCGTAAGATTGCATTGGAGTTGAAAATTTGCTATCATCTAGCAATGTCACAGGGCAACAGATTACACACGTTTGTGTTGATGCTGCTGTAAACAAACATACTGCCCTGCTAGTGATATAAAAATATATCAATATGATTATGTACAGTACATAATTACTGATAATAAATGCCTATAACTGCTTTATGTGCTTATTACACTGATTTTAATGGTCATTTTAAAATGTACTCCTTCTGCTTATAAAAAGATTTTACTATAAAACCGTGTGCCATGTTTCATTGGCAGAAGCCTCATGTATCTTGTGTTTACTGCATATATTGATTGTATCAAGATGCCCTATTGAGGGGACGGCATTGTAGCACAGAGGTTAAGCCCTTGTCTATAATGCTGGTACCTCATTTGAGCAACAGTTTGAGTCCTGGCTGCCCCACTTTTCATCCAGCTCCCAACTAATGTGCCTGGGAAAGCAGTGGAAGATGGGCCAAGTGCTTGGGTCTCTACATGGGAGACCTAAATGTAGTTCCAGGCTCCTGACTTCAGCATGGCCCAGCGCTGTCCATTGCAGCCCTCTGGGGAGTGACCCAGAAGATGGAATGACTCTCTCTGTCTCTCCTCTCTCTCTATAATTCTACTTTCAAATAAATGAATAAATAAATCTTTAAAATAATTGTGTCCCATCGGTTCTAGTCCCAGCCACTCCAATTCCAATCCAGCTCTCTGCTATAGACTGGGAAAACAGAAGTCCTTAGGTCCCTACACCCACATGGGAGACCCAGAAGAAGCTCCTGGCTTCTGGCTGCAGATCAGCCCATCTCCAGCTGTTTCATCCATTTGGGGAGTGAACCAGGGATGGAAGACACTTTCTCTCTCTCTCTCTCTCTTTCTCCCTCTCTCTCTCTCTTCCTCTTCCTCTCTGTAATTGCCTTTCAAATAAGTAAAAAAAAAAAAATTTAAAACAGAAAAAAAAAAAAAAAGATGCCCCTTTGAATCATTAGCTTATACCATTTAGGTTTGTGTAAACCCAGCCCATGATACCACAATTAACATTGCTATGGCACAGTCTCAGAACAATGTTAAGAGATGCATCATTGTGACTCGACTTGAAGTCATTTTCATATTGGGTCCAACCTGGTTTTCCCTACTACATTTGCCTCCAATTTTCTCTGTGCTGAATATTTTGCACATACAACTTGTTGAACACTTCATAAACTTCCAACAATTGGATTGGAAATGAAGCAGGAGGATGAGAGAGGATTTTCCTTTTTCACGCCTTAAGAATTCTGAAAAGAAGAAACAATTTTGAAACAAAGGAAGCATCTTCAAGGTCAGAGCACTGCTTTGAAAGGAAGCTTCTCACTTAGAACTGCAACAACCAACTAGAAAGGAAAAGCAAGCACTTTCAGGAGGCCTGACATTTCACCCCGTATCCCATCCATCAGTGGTAATGTTTTACAGCTAACGCTCTAGAGATCAAACAATATTTCTCTGGGAGGAAGTTTGGATCCCTTAATCTGAGTTTATTATTAATTTGATTATTTTTAATTATTCAAAAATTTTTTGAAAAGCATCCAGGACTTGTAGGAAGACTGTCTGAATTATAGTCAGGGATGCCAGCAAATATGCAGGATGCCTCAACAACTTATCTTTCAGGTAAACAACAACCAATTTTTTTGGATGTATAAACACTTATATTTTCTAACTCTGACAATTTTAAACATACTCAGCCAGAATTCTAAGCCTACAAATGTAAAATATTATCTTCATGAGGAGTCAGGCTGTGTCTTTGCAAGTTATTTTTAAGTTGATAAGAAGTTGACCTATAATTGGGAGCAAAAGGTAGTTTAGTTATTTTCCTCCATCCTGTTAAATTTCAGAGAGAACTGAGACATGAAGGATGGAATTTGTGTAAGCAAAGAGAAAGATCAGTTACTCCCATTCACAGATTATGAGATGGCAGCATCCTATCTAGAAGACCAGGGCCCAAGAACTAAGGTGGTCCATTGGAGTTACTGTGAAAATAGTTGACTGTTGACAAAGGAACAGGGCTGGGAGATAACCAGGATGAATTTGTACAATACATAAATGTTACTCAGGGGAGAATCTGACAAAGGACTGAAAATTCCATCATTCATTATAAAGAGAAACGTGGTCTCTGATTATTTAAACACTACTGCGCTGATTTAGTCTAACATCTAAAAATTAATATTACTCTAAACCTTGTACATGATAGAAATATCTAGGATTTGGTTTCCATGCATATATGTAGAAGCATTGTTAACATTTTAAAATCTAAATCTATGTGATTACTCTACTGTTAGTCTGAATAAGGCCATAACGACTCTAATCTTGAAGACCATTGGGTCAACATGGCTGCCAATATATAATGTGTTGGCTAATGTAGAGAAATTCTTGTGATGCATAACACTACTTGTACCAATAGGAAAATTTGCCTAAACCAATATTTAGAAATAGCTTTTTTGTTGCATTATAAATACACTTACATATAATGCAAATGAGAGTAAAGAAAAGTAATTCCCAAGTCTTTAGAAATAGTACTTAAGATATAATAAATGAATTTATATATCATATTTCTATATTAACTTATGAAGTGATTTCATAATGGAATAATAAGACATTATACTACTATTAGCGACTTTTTATGTTTTAAGTCACTTTTTATTGGCCTGATTATGAAAGATGTTTGTGTGAATTGCTTTTATATCAGTTTAATAAGTATGGAATATTAACATAAATATGTAAGTGGCTACTTACACAATTTTGTGAAATATTTCACTAGGCATATAGCTATGCTATTATTAGATTTTAAAATCCTTGTTTTTTTTTGTCTTTAAGCTGTTTTTCAAACAATAAATAAACCAATGAATGAACAGATAAATTAATTGATAGATTAAATAGATAATAGATGATAGAGAGAGACTCATTACATTTCAAAATGCAGTGAAATGAATTAAGGAGTGTTCCAAAATATTAATAACTATTTCAAAAAATTTTTCCAAATGGCTATCCATAAGTTTGGAAGAAAAATAAATTAGATGAAGAATGAATGTGTGAACATTACCCACACAGGCATTCTTTGTAGAAGGGTTCCAAACCTCTTGCAGAGGTTATTCCATTCCCTTTTCCCAAACCCATAGAGAACAAATTGTTTGCTTTGGTTACTTATTTCAATATTTTCCGCAGAAGTTAAATGCCGAGGATGATTTTAGTTCAGAGACATTTGTACAAACTGTTCCGTATCTTTATGTGCTTCCATAAGTTTGATAGAGTAAAAAAAGAGAGCAAGATGGTAGCAAGTATGAGATACTAATGAAATTGTTCTACTACACACATGAAATTTTCATCTCGAGCTCCACAATGTTGGGTTGTCTTCATATCCAAAACCTTGTGGTCTTCAGTTAATTTAACATTTTCCAACTGGTCTTTTTTATAGTGACAGCATGAAACATAAATCCATAAAAGGCTGGAACCACAAAGCATACAGTCTGATGGTAAAGTTATTGAATAGCTTAGAATTTAATAATACTATTTAAAACTATTTTACCTCAACATTGACAAAACAAATCTACTTTAATAAGCTTAGAGAAAAAGAGTTATTGCCATGTTATAGCTGCTCATAAGCAAGACTTGAGGTTTGTCCTTAAAAAGAGAAGAAATTGGTGAAAATTCAAAATGTTGGTCAACCAACCAGTTGGTTTTCTTACCACAGAGTCAAACATGCCATTTCAATGACTTCCAAATACATTAAAGTAGATATCAATCAAAATGGACACCAATAATTCAAAATAAAACACTTATTTTTTACTATTCAGAAAGACAAACAGTTGCATCAAGCAACTTCCCCCAAATAATTACTAAAATTTATCCCACAAGGAACAAACCACAGCCTTTTTCCTCAATTCCCTGCAAAATAATGGCAGCAAGTGATTTCCCAGGAAAAGTCTAAATATTTTGATGGCTAGGTTGTAATTTGTTCATTCTCATATATTTGAGGCACTGTGCCTTAACAAACAGTTTATACCATAACAAAGTCTACAGAGAATACTCATGTAGTGAGACACTTTTACAAAAACACATAACATTGATGATACCAACCTAGCTCATGGAAAGCACTTTGACATTTTGTTTGTTTTTTTCTGTAATGATGAGTCATGACCTACAATTTCAAAAACATTGATCTAAGGGCCAGTATTGTGACCTCCTTAAGAATAAAAAAAGTGGGGCCAGCACTGTGGCATAGTGAATAAAGCCACTACCTGCAATACTGGCATCCCATAGGGGCACCAGTTCAGGACCAGACTGCTCCACTTCTGATGCAGAAAGTGGTAGAAGATAGCCCAAGTCCTTGGGGCCCTGCACCTGTATGGGAGACCTGGAAGAAGCTCTGGCCATTGCAGCCATTTGGGAAGTAAATCAGCAGATGGAAGACTTCTCTCTCTCTCTCTCTCTGCCTCTGTCTCTCTGTAACTCTGCCTTTCAAATAAATAAATAAATCTTAAAAAAAAAAAAAGAATAGCAAAATTGTCTTGATTCTCCAAAACAGTTCATTGCATCAGTTGAGTAAATGGGAGTAACTTTTAGTGAGTGATGAAATAAATGAATAAATGCAATTTGAAAGTATCATGTTAAATAAGTGAGTGCGTTCAGCCTAGTAGTTAAGACTTCAGATATGACACCCACATCCTATATAGAAGCACCTGGATTTGAGTCCTGACTCTGATCCTGACTCACTTTCCTGCTAATGTGCAACCCTGGGTGGTAGGAGGTGATTACTGAAGTAATTGGAGCCTTGCCATACGCATGAAGACGTGGCCTGAGTTCCTGGCCCCCAGGTTCGCAGTAGTTCTTTGGGCAGTGAATCAGTGGAAGGGAGTGTGTTCTCTCTCTCTCTCTCTCTCTCTCTCTCTCTCTCTTTTAGTGATGATAGATAGATAGATGATAGATAGATAGATAGATAGATAATGTATTGATAAAGCTTCCCCAATCAATCAAAAAGGCATTATAATATTAACAGATAATGCTCATATAAATTTTGCCAATCAAACAGGTATTACGGTCTTTTTCATCTCCCTCTAGACTAGATATCCCAAACTCATTGATCCACAAAGTGGCAATGTATTATGGATAAGAATATGGAATGGATTTGAGAGCCAGACTAGCTGTATTCAAAGTCTGTCAATTTCTTTGTAAGCTTTACCTGTGCAGGACAATTAATGATTTAGTGCCTCAGTTACCTCATTAATAAAAAGGTGTTACTAAATCCTTCTTCACAATGTTGTGAAGATTAGATGATTATAAAAATGTAAAGAACTTACAATACTGCCTAGTATTTAAGGAGCATTAAATAAATGTCTCCTAGTACTTCTTGGTCAATTCAAAGTGAGACATCTTTTTTTCTTCAAATTATCCTACAACACAAAACCTGAGGCACAGAGCTCAAAATGTATTAATAGTGAAAATGTGTGACTTGACAGGGTTTTGGGAGGTCTCCACGAAGAAGAACATTCAAACACACTCTGAACATTCACAAAGCAACACGGATATTGCACTTGCTCTTTTTGGAAGATTTTGCATTTTCCCCCATTGAGCAGTAATGTCAATTGAATGTCATTAACTACCCACACGATATAGCTCCTGAGGAACACAAGTGAATAATTATGCTGTCATCCTATTGTACCATTGGTTGATTTAGGAATGAGCAGTTAATGAAGGCCTAAGTCAGTCAGAATGAAGTATTACATTGACCACTACAAGGGATAGACATGTGATTGCAGGTACTCCCATCTGAAGGGACATTTAATCTATGTTTGGACAAGAAACCAGCATACTTTAGGCAGTGAGGAATACAGTTGTGAGCACAAGAATGACTGTGTTTACTTTGCTACCATCACTGAATTACATGAGGATGAAACCACCATGAGGAGGAGAATGGATTTTCGGGGATCCATGAGAAATGAAGCTAATCAAACCACTTGGAGCTGCTGTAATTCTGGACATCTAAGTTACAAAAGTTCCGTAATTCGTTGTCTTGTTTAAGTCAGATTGAGCTCACTTCTCTGCTGAGTTGAGTTTCAAGCATCTAACAAATGATTCATTTGAACTTGGGATGGTTTTCTTTCCAAACTTGGGACTCTATTTCTTGGCCTTCAGAAACAGAAAAGTTTTTTCTAATGGGATTTTATTTAAAAGATTGTTTATTGTTTTGCATAATAAATATAAATAAATTGAGGATATTTTTAAAGATTTTTATTACTTATTTGAGAGGTAGAGTTACAGAGAGGGAGAGAGAGAAAGGTCTTCCATTCTCTGGCTTATTCCCCATATGGCCACAATGGCCAGAGCTAGGTTGCAAGGAGCCAGGAGCTTCTTCCAGGTCTCCCATGTGGTTACAGGGGCCCAAGGACTTGGACCATCTTCTACTGCCTTCCCAGGCCATTAGTAGACAGTTGGATGGGAAGGGTAGCAGCCAGGACATAAACTGGCATTCATATAGGATGCAGGCACCACAGCTGGAGGCTTAGCCTACTACGTCACAGCTCTGGCCCCAGACTGAGTTTTTACAATGAGTCATTAACAAAGCTAAAAATTGTTCAGGCATTATTTTCTTTAATTTCACAGCAATTCAGTGAGGTTAAAACTATAACTATACTATACTCTAGATGAAGAATAAGAGGTTACTAGAAATTAATAAATTTGCATTTAGATAATATAGATAGTAAATGAAAACCTAGAAATCCACCATGACTTTATCTAATTCTGGAAAAGTTCTTAGATAATCGACTACTTTGTTAATTATTCACCATGTGCTATGCTAGGTCAGTGCTATAAATGCAGTTCATTACAATGAAATTTTGAAAATCTATTTTGTGCCAGGTAAGACATACAATTAGATAATTGAATCAGTTGATCACAGAAGGGCACAATCAGGAGTTTTCTTTTCCTCACCAGCATCTTCCATCACAGTTTGAAGTATTTATATTTTCAGACACTGAATTATAGTGGGTGAAATTGTGGCAAGTTTCAGGTCCAAGGACAATATAACTTTCAGACACAAAAAGTTTAGACTAAGATTTTCAGTTTTTAGCAGTGTTGGAGTAATTAGTCCAAATTTACCTCCCAGCATAAATGCTTACAAAACCAAAGAAATTAATTTAAAAAAATTCAGATGTAGTAACATTTTTTACATTTTTTTGACAGGCAGAGTGGACAGTGAGAGAGAGAGACAGAGAGAAAGGTCTTCCTTTGGCCGTTGGTTCACCCTCCAATGGCCGCCGCAGCCGGCGCATTGTGCTGATCCGAAGCCAGGAGCCAGGTGCTTCTCCTGGTCTTCCATGCGGGTGCAGGGCCCAAGCACTTGGGCCATCCTCCACCACCTTCCTGGGCCACAGCAGAGAGCTGGCCTGGAAGAGGGGCAACCTGGACAGAATCCGGCGCCCAACCGGGACTAGAACCCGGGGTGCCAGCGCCGCAGGCGGAGGATTAGGCTATTGAGCCACGGCACCGGCCCAGATGTAGTAATCTTTGCAAGACATGGTTACTAAGAGAAGAGAAAGAAATAAGGTGTGTTCCACAGTAGTTCTGATGTTCTGTAAGGGTAACCTTTAATAGGAGGGTGTAAATCGAACAGAACCCTGTAGTCTTGCTGAGTTCAGAACAAGCTCAGAGTCTGAGGACTCAATAGGTCAAAGTTATTGTGACCATTGGAATTCAGTAAAAAGGGAGAACTATGTAGGAAGTGAGATAAGAAACTGGTGTAGAGATCCCATTAAATATTTGCAAAGAATTTTAAGAAATATATATAGTTATTTATTTATTTATTTTAATTGAGAGAGAGAACTGCCATGTTTTATTAAGAAATATGGTTCACACCCCAAATGCCCAAAACAGCCATGGCTAGACAAGACTGAAACCAGGAATGAGAAACTCAATCTGGATCTTGCATGTGGGTGCAGAGATTCAACTAATTGAGCCATCACTTGCTGCCTCCCAGTGTAAACATTAGTAGGAAGCTGGAACCCAGAAAGGAGCCGAGATAAGAACACAGGCACTCAGCCGGGGCCCCAGCTCACTTGTTGAAGACAAATGGACACTATGAGAAACAGTGACTTGATCAGCTCTTGTCCTGACGGTTGATGTACAATGTAATACTTTATCCATTTTAGTATTTTTTTTGTTCTAGTACCATTGGTTGAACTCTGTAATTAACACACAATTATTCTTAGGTGTTTAAATTTTAACTGAAAAGTGATCCCTGTTAGGAATTTGGAAAACATTATGCTGAGAGAAATAAGCCAATCCCAAAGGGACAAATACCATATGTTCTCCCTGATCGGTTACAACTAACCTAGCACCAAAAAAGGAAACCTGTTAAAGTGAAATGAACACTAGGAGAAACGGTGACTTGATCAGCCTCCACCCTGACTGTTGATGAACAACTTGATATGTTATCCCTCTTAGTATTTTTTTTTGTTTGTTCTACTTAATACTTTTGGTTGAATACTGGAATCAATACACAATTCTTCTTAAGTGCTGAAACTTAACTGAAAAGTGATCGCTGTTAAATATGAGAGTGGGAATAAGAGAGAGAAGAGATGTGCAATCCGGGACATGCTCAAGCTGACTTACCTCAAACGGTAGAGTTAGAAACATACCAGGGGATTCCAATTCAATCCCATCAAAGGGGCATGTACCAATGCCATCTCACTAGTCCCAGTGATCAATTTCTGTTCACAATTGATCATAATGATAAGACTAAGAACCAAAGGGATCACATAAACAAGAATAGTGTCAGCAAATACTAGCTGATAGAATAAAAAAGGGAGAGAACGATCCAACATGGGAAGTGAGATACACAGCAGACCCATAGAATGGCAGATGTCCTAACAGCACTCTGGCCTCAGAATCAGCCCTTAAGGCATGCAGATCTGGCTGAAATGCCCATGAGAATATTTCAGGCATGGAAAGCCAAGACACTCTGGGGGGAAAAAAAAAAAAAAAAAAAAAAAAAAAAAAAAAAAAAAAAAAAAAAAAAAACCTAAATGAAAGATCTCCACGAGTGAGATCCCAGTGGAAAGAACAGGTCATCAAAGAAGGAGGTACCTTTCTCTGAAGGGAGGAGAGAACTTCCACTTTGAACATGGCCTTGTCTAAATATGATCAGAGTCGGTGAACTCAGGGGGCTTCCATGGCCTTGGCAGCTCATGACAAGAGCCTAGGGTGATTACTGATGCCATAAACAGGAGTGCCAATTTGTAAATTCAACAACAGGAGTCACTGTGCACTTACTCCTCATGTAGGATCTCTGTCCTTAGTGTGCTATACATTGTGATTTAATGCTATAACTAGTACTGAAACAGTATTTTTCACTTTATATTTCTGTGTGGGAGCAAACTGTTGAAATCTTTACTTAATGTATGCTAAACTGATCTTCTGTATATAAAGAGAATCGAAAATGAATCTTGATGTGAATGGACGGGGAGAGGGAGTGAGAAAGGGGAGGGTTGTGGGTGGGAGGGACATTATGGGGGGGAAGCCATTGTAATCCATAAGCTGTACTTTGGAAATTTATATTCATTAAATAAAAGTCCAATTCTCACAAAAAAATAGGTCAAAGAAAAATCGCAAAGTAAATTAGAAAATAAGTTGAGCCAAATAAAGTGAAAATGGCAACATATCAAAAGTGTGGGATCCAACTAAAGCAAAATTTAGAGAAATCATGCATTTAAAGAGCTCTGCTATAAAAGAAAAACAACAAAACAACTTCAAGGCAATGACTTAAGCTTCCATTTCAAGAAACTAAGAGAGAGAGAGAGAGAGAGAGAAAGCTAAGCTCAAAATATACAAAAGGAGATGATAAGGATGAACATGAGTCAATGAAATAGAAAACTGAAAAACAAATAGAAGAAATCAATGACACGAAAAGGAAAATACAAAAATGAGAAAACTTCAGAGAAAGAGGAAACAAACCACCTTAAAGAAGAAACAGGAAACCTTATTGGAGATCCTTCAGACATTGAAAGGATAATCAGGAATATTATAAATAATATCAGTTCATAAATTTTCAAAAATCAGTTAACATGAACAAACTCCTTGAAAGACACAAGTTACCACAACTAGCTAAAGGAAAGAGAAAATATGAGTATCCCTATGCCTAGTTAATGAATGGAATTCATAATCAAACACTTTCCCATAGAGAAAGACATTTTATTCCGCTGGATATCTTATCAATTCTTAAGGAAGAAAAAAATGCCATTCTTATACCAATTCTTTTACAAAATAGGCATATGACCACTCCTTACCTCATTTTATAAGGCCAGTATTATCTTGATTTGAAAGCCATAAAACCTTTCAAGAAAAGAAAAGTAGTATCCCCCATAAAAAAATTCTTAGAAAAATATTAACAAAGGAAACTCAACAAAATATATGAAAACTGATAAAATATGTACAAGAGATTTATCCCAGAAATGTCTAGCTTGTTTTACATTAGTGCAATATACATTTACTGATTAAAAAAGGAATTCCGCAATAATTGCTCAATAGATACAGAAAAAGTAATTGAGGAATTCAATTATCAAATTCATACAGAAAGAGACTTCTGGCTAGGTAGACAGGGATCCGGGTGTCTCTCTGACACCATCTGGAGATGATTCTCAGAGAACTCGAGAAATGTCAAGCAACTGGCTTCTGTGAAGGGTGTAGATGTCATGTGCTAGTCCTTGTAATAAGGATTTTTCTGTGCTTTTGTAACTAATCTAGGTAAAAATAACCTTATACTCCTTGGGCAAAATTCCCATGTATTTTCTGTTTTCTCTATTGAATCTTGTTTGGAGGTTTCACCCAATAAACCAATAAAAACCATCCCTCTCCCAGACCAATCACAAGAATGTCAACTTTCACAGCCTACAGATCCCTAGGCAATCAGCTCTTAAGGGTTCCCTTCAGGGCCCCTCTTAATGCTGCTGAGAGCTTTAGCTTTTATTTTTGCTTTCTCTGCTTGTCTTTCAATAAATCACTTCTGCTTTAGACACTCTTCTTTGTCCATACTCCTCACTCTTTGTGGATGCCAGACATGAATCCCATGGAGAAAAAGAACTGCAACAACTGCTGACTCCTACAACAAAAGTATGATAAAAATATCAAGAATTCAGAATAAAGATGAGTTCCTCAACTGTAAAAGGGACCTATGTAAATCCTACAATTAATATCACAGATAGGGAAAAAATTATGGTTTTGCTATTATCACTTCTATTCAACACTGTATGAACTGTCTTGTCTTTCAAATGAGATAATAGGAAAAATAAACAAAGCAAATTGTAGGGTTGAGGACTTGTTTCGCAAGGGATTAAGCAGCTTCTTGCAATGCCCACATTGCATATCAGAGTGTTGGTCAAGTTCTGGCTACTCCACTTCCTATCTAACTTCCTGCTAATGTGCCTAAGAAGCAGAGGAGGCTGACTCAAGTACTTGAATTCCTGCCACCTGCTTAGGAGACCTGGAGGATTTCCTGTCTCCTGACTTCAGCTTAGGCTAACCCTGACTATGGAGGCCATCTAGGTAGTGAACCAGTAGGTAAAAGATCTCTCTCTCTCTCTCTCTCTCTCTCTGTGTGTGTGTGTGTGTTTGTGTGTGTGCAACACTTTCAAATAAATCGTTTTTTAAGGAAAGTAAATTGTAGAGACAAAGGCAAAAGCAATACTGTTTTATACATCATTTGCACATGATCAAAGCAGACAATGCTAAAGAATCTCAAAAAATGGCTAAAGCTAGAAAGGTCACAAAACCTAAGTTCAATATTGTTCATTAGTCACCTTGTTTCATTTCATGCTTCTTTGATTTCTTAGATTCTGATTTCTGGTTTTTTTTTTGGCAATCACCATTTGGTGTGTCCCTAGAAATTAAATATAGCTTTTTAAAAACTCTCATGCTTGTCTACAGGCTACTGAAGTTTATATGGAACATCGCTGGTTTAAATGGAACACTTAATGTAAGTTTTATATGCAGACAAACAAATGTGTATATTCAATTGTATATTCATATTTATGTAGAAAGACACAAAGAATATAATTTGCCAGTGTAATTACAGCTGCAAGGGTATCTAACTGCAAATAAGTAATTGTAAAAATTGGAAGTTCCTATATCTATATTTATCCATGCTAAAGAATACAATTAGTGAGTTAAATGTATTTAAATATCTATGACTTTAGTACGAAGAAGAAATAGAAATGAGTTGGATCCAATGACACAGAACTTCCAAGGAATACACTGTGTCTGATTTTTCTGTTTCCTTTTCTTCTTTTTTTAAAAGATTTATTTTATTTTATTTATTTGAAAGTCAGACCCATTACGTGAGATTGAGGGGGAGAGACACAGAGAGAGAGGAGAGAGAGAGATCTTCCATCTGCTGGTTCACTCCCCAGATGGCCACAATGACCAAGGCTGGGCAAGACTGAAACCAGAAACCAGGAGTTTTTGGGTCTCGCCTGTGGGTGGAGGGGCCCAAGCACTTGGGTTGTCTTCTGCTGCTTTTCTAGGCTCATTAACAGAGTTGAATGGAAAGTGGAAGAGCCACTTCCCAGCCTGTATGGGACAGTGGTGTCACAGGTGGCAGCTTTATCCACTATGCCACAACACCAGCCCCTTATCTTCTTTCTTTCTTCCCTTTCTTTGACATCTACCTCCAGTGATGATTTAAATACTAAGTCATGTAAATAATTCTAAAGGAGGGAAAAAAATACACATGTGGCTTAGAATTAGATCAAGTATTCATGCTTTCTAACAGTATTAACTTTGCAGACCAATTATAAATGAGATACTTTTGTGAAAAATAGAATCAAAAATCCCTGGGCTAATGCCCACCGGAGAGTTTTTTTTTACCATGAGCCAATACTAATGTGTGTAAGGTTTGGTTAACAAACAGCTGGACTCATCAACATGTATTTGGCATTTAGTATGAAAGGAAATTATTTTTCTACTTACACAGTATTTAAGATTAGAAATACAGAAAAATATATTTGCTACTTCTTTTAAAGTGCCCAGAAATCCAAAAGAGTAAAAAGAGTGAAATGAGACAGTACATGTCATCCTTCTTGTTCTAAGCCAAGTCTTATTCCAAACACTTGATTTATTTTTTAAGATTTTTTTATTCATTGAGAGGTAGAGTTACAGACAGTGAGAGGGAGAGACAGACAGAAAAATCTTCCTTCAGTTAGATCACTTCCCAGACGGCCACAATGGCCGGAGCTACGCCCATCTGAAGCCAGGAGCCAGGTGCTTCTTCCCGGTGTCCCATGCAGGTGCGGGGGTCCAAGCACTTGGGCCATCCACTGCTGCTTTCCTAGGCTATAGCAGAGAACTGGATTGGAAGAGGGGCAGCTGGGACTAGTACCAGTGCCCATATGGGATGCCGGCACCGCAGATGGAGGATTAACCTATTTCGCCACGGCGCCAGCCCCCAAACACTTGATTTAAAAGTATTTTATCAGAGGTGGGTGTAGCAAGTTGAGAATCAGATATCCCATATCAGAGTGCCAGTTTGAGTTCTGGCTACCCTGATTCTTCCTCCTACTGATGCATCTGCAGAAAGAGCAGGTAATGGCTAAAGTGTTTGGGCACCTGCCACCCACATGGAAAATTGAGATGAAGTTCCTGACTCCTGGCTTGGAGTCCGTGGCCCAACTCTGCCTATTCTGAGTATTTGGAGAGGGAACTAGTAGATGGAATAACTAGTGCTTACTTGTTAGCGCTCGCTCGCTCTCTCTCCAAGTGGAAGAAAATAAATGAATAAACATAAAAATGATTTTATGTAACAAAAACTTATCCTTCTGTCTACAGGCCATAATCTTAAGCCACTTCAAATATATTAAATCATTCAATTCTCGTATTAGTTCCACTCTACCCAGTGGGTAAATAGAAGCTGCTGAGATGTGGTAGAGTTGCAATTTATCTCCAGCAGATAACTTTTATCATGAAAGAAGTCAAAAACAACCTTTCCTTCTGTTATATCCCTTGGATCTGACTGAGCCACGATTGGTTCTATTGGCTCTCAGTATTTGTGATCTCGATTTTTACAAAAATAGATGCAGAAATTCACAACTAATTGGCTTCAGGCAAAAGGAGCACTTCCACAGTTTGAATTTAGGAGAAAGAGTCATGTCTCAAGCTCTGATTCTGTGGATTTTAGGATCTAGAGAACATGGAAAAGAGAGGATCTACAACTTTGCCAGCGGTGACCATAATGATAGACCTTTGGTGAAGTACCATGAATGTTTCCTACAGGAGTAAGTGTTAATCAGTTCAAAACTAACTACTGATTGACATGTGAATTTGAGGGAGGAGGCTTTAATAAAGAGACTTGGCAGAGGCAGACCCAGAATGAATTTTACAAGGAGTGACAACTGACCTGAGATTCAAAGAACAAAACACACTAGGGACTGGCACCATGGCATAGCGAGTAAAGCCACTGCCTACAGCACCAGCATCCCATATGGGCACCCGGCTGCTCCACTACCATTCAAGCTCCCTGCTGATGCACCTGGGAAAGCATAGTGCACATGGGAGACCCGGAGGATGCTCCTTGCTCGTGGCTTTGGATGGGCCCAGCTCTGGCCGTTGTGGCCATTTGGGGAATGAACTAACAGATGGAAGATCTGCTTCTCTTCTCTCTATGTAACTCTGCCTTTCAAGTAAATAAACAAATCTTTTCAAAAAATGAAAAAAAGAACAAAAAATGTGACAAAAAAAGGGATAAGAACCAAGCAAGCACTCTAGCATGTAAAGTACTCTACTTTGGCCAATTATTTATTCCTACTTATTAAAAATTTCCAAAATTGGCAACTTAAGACAATAATTTACTCCTAGTGTCATGTCTCCTGGGATTGACAAGTGAGCAGCAAAATTTTTTCCTTACTCCAGTTTTGTCAATTTTTAATTTTTTTTTTATTTATTTGACAGGTAGAGTTATAGACAGTGAGAGAGAGAGACAGAGAGAAAGGTCTTCCTTCCACTGGATCACTCCCCAGATGGCCACAATGGCCGGAGCCATGCCGATCTGAAGCCAGGAGCCAGGTGCTTCCTTCTGGTCTCCCATGTGGGTGCAGGGGCCCAAGCACTTGGGCCACCCTCACTGCCCTCCCAAGCATATGGGATTCCAGTGCTGCAAGCAGAGGATCAACCAAGTGAACCACGGTGCTGGCCCCTCAGTCTTGTCAATTTAATGGTCACCAGCAAATGGACAGCCTGGTCCAGTGGATATGAATCATGTCAGACATCTTGGCAGAAATGGACCAAATGCTAAACTCAGCTCAGAATGTTGGTCCAAGAAACTATACTTTGATGGTCTAGGTTCAGAGTTGGGGGGTTTTCAAATTTCTTACATGGCAGATCGGGACTCCGCTCTAACAGGTCTGAAACTGTCAGACTTCTGATGAACTGAACTTGGAATGTGCAACTGTCCTCCACATCCTACCGGGTGAACAAGTGACTGAGGCCAGCCCAAGGGGAGGAGAACAAGGCAGTATCCTTCCAAGAATTTGCAGCTGTCTAATCTACCATGGTTATAGCACACTGAGTTTCAAATCACAATAGGGATAGAAGCCCACAAACTGTTCCCTGTGCTGATATTTCTGATGAATGCCGAAGACCTTAATAACCACTCTTCTACCCATGCAAGCTGAAATATAGCCTCAACTATGAGTGAAACAAATCCTGTGGCTTCACATAGATAGATCAGGTATTTACTAATGATTGTAATTAGCATAACCATGAAAAGAGTCAAAATAAAGGGCTAGATGATAAATGTTTCCCAGCCAACCTGACGATAAGGCATCCTTGGGCTTTAGCCCTTCCCACACTCAAGCTGAACTACAGGCAGGAATTTGATATGTGCAAGAAAAACTGTAGGACTCCGTGTTTCTCCTGTTTGGTGAAACAGCTGAAACCCCATTAGTGGAAGCACACTGTTCCCTGTGCATGAGAAAGAATGTTCTGAAACTTCCCCTCCTCCTCTATACCGCCCCTCTCCACCACCTCAAAATAAACTTGACTAAATGAAAGTCATATCTCTGGATCACTAAAGGAAATTTCTCTTAGTAGCCAATAAATACTAGAAGGTTTTGATTCCTGTCCATGTGCAGTGTACTCTCTGGACCGGTTCACTTCATCTGGCATTGCTGGGAGACTGCTAATGAATTTCCCTGACAGATACATCGCTGGGCAGATCAGATCAGGGAAATGAGCTCTTTGGGGCAAAGGCTTGTATGGAATTGTAACAGTGTGTTTTCATTGACCCCAAGTTGAAGGAATGCTTCATTCCAATACTCTGAAAGGGAAACTGATAGTCTCTGTTGTTTTCATTGCTTAAACTGCGCTTTATTATGAAGGACTTTGCTTTAAATGAACTTGAGTGGTAGTGTAGCTTTTCACAGAAAGAAAAATTAAATCAACTGCTGTATGTTTTTCTAGAAGCATATTGGTTAACTGGAAACAATTTCTTTATGGATTTACAGAAAAGAGAACAATCTTCTGAATTTAAAATGAACAAATCAACAAGCATTTCTCTCTCTCTCTCTCTCTCTCTCTCTCTCACACACACACACACACACATGCTGTTCTTCTATATACTCGGAGAAGAGTAGTATGTTCTCTCACTTATTTAAAAACTCTGGCCCAGCACCTATGGAAAACGCTGAAAAATGAAAAGTTGGTTTGGACTGAATTTGAGTAACTACTGAAGGTTTCTGCCTGAAGTTGTGTATTCTTGATTTTAATTTCTCTTGGACACAGTACTTGCAACCAAAGCAATCTCCAGAAGCAGTGGCCAGGGACTGGCCAGCCTGCATCTGACCTTTCCGGCAGATGTTTGTAAATGGAGTGAATTGCCTTTCCCAGCCCAAACTGCGTAATCTTGGTTAGGGTTGTTTTCCATGTAAATACTTTGACAGACCGTGGTTTGTGCCGCTGGGCGTTGGTAATAGGATATACACAGAGTCCAGGTCACTGACTAAAGCCAGCTGGATCAGGAATGACCCTTTATAATCTTGAGCTGAAGTTTGATACACTGATTCGGCTAGCAAAATTTTTCTTTTCTGCTAAAGCCGAAATCATGATCTAGACAACTAGTTGGCACAGTGAAAAGGAAAAATACAGAGACATATCTCAATTCTAATTTGCCATAATGCTGACTGGCCAACACAACTAAAGACATGTCTCATTAAGTGATGTAACAAGGTGAGCCTGCGTGTGGTAGTCGAATGTGTTTGGGTAACCAGCAGGTAGAATGAAGACATGAGCATGTTCCCTGGTGAATTCTGTACTTGCACCAGGAACTTCATACAAGTGAGAAGCATGGGAAAACTGATCTCACAACCATGCGGGAATCAATGGTCAGGGGTTGGGCATCTTTAAAATATGGTAGTAGGGCACATGACTGATTTCATATAGGGAAAAAAAATGAGAACTAAGTTTAAGAATAAGCACAGGGGCCAGGTGAGGATAGCTCCTTGAGACAAAGGACTAGGAAAATTGTATTGTACTAGTAAAGAGGCAAAGGGATCCAAGGGTGAATGAATGCATCTCACAGGCAACTGGGCAGAAAGTTTAGCACAATGAAAAATGCAGAGATTGTGTAAGACAGCTGACCTCAATTTGACTTCTAATGTCTGTAATTTCTGGGTGTGTGACCTTGAACAACTCATTTTACCTGCCTGAGTCCACCTTTCAAGTAATGCCTTTGGTGCTAAACTAAGGCTTAGTGAAAATGCCTATAAAGCATGTAGAATTGTGCCTGGTACATGGTGGTGCTTTATAAATGGGAATCTCTATGATCACTCTTATTTTATGTGACAGGATCATTTAGTGAATGAGACAGGACCTGATTTGAATACCAGATTTACTTCTTTGCAGTTGTATGAATTACGAAAAATCCCCATCCCTCATTGAACTTTAGTTTCTTTATCTTTATAAAGAGAAAAGCAATAATTACCTGGTAGGGATCATTTGATCATTAAATCAATGTTATAATAAAGTGCCTAAGATGGTTGCTAGCATTTTACAGGATCCATTTATTATTTTATTTCTCGCCCCACACTTTTCATAGCCTGGGGCAGAGCTGAAGAAATAGACAAGACAAGATAGGGATCTTTGTTAACTCTCCATGGTTGATAGACCCAGACTTGAGTTCAACATTATGATTGCATTACTACAGCAGAAAATGTGACAATAAACTCAGAATTTGTTACAATTTGTGATAAAGGAGCATACCCATAGGGAAGAGGCATACAAGAAAATTGCAATTAGATTAATAGTCACAAGAAAAGTTCTTAACACAACAATGGGACTTATCATTGGAAATAAGAAGATTCGAAGTGACTGGGAAGGGTGGTGGACTCTTGACCTACTGCTGATGTGGGGACACTAGTATGTTCCACTGGCATGACAACAAGTTACAGGCTCAAAACCCAGAAAAAATCCTGTCCTTTAATGCTCGTCAGTTAAGTTTTAAATGATTTACTCTCTTAATTTTATTTAATTGCATTTTTTTTCATATTTTCCTTTAGAGGACATTCCTGGTCTTTTGCATATTTCCCTTTAAAGTATACAGCATGCCAGGAGCTTTAGGGAATAAATGGATGGATATTTATGCCACTGCAGTACTTCAACTTTTTCCCTTAAACTCACACCCAAGAACTTGTCAATAGGCCAATTTGCATTTTGGCCACATTTTGAGGGCTTGGTGGCAACAGTCACTCCACAAACTCACCACATGTGGGACTAATTGGCACTGTTGGCAGTTCAAGAAGAGAGGCTGGAGTCTGAGTGGGCACAGAAGCCTGACAATGCCTTTGCACAATGGTTCTCAACAGGAGTTAGAAATTAGAGCTGTGAGGAGAAAGATGGACCCGTGGGGCAGGTCAAAGAGATGAATCACTCAGCGCTTAGCAAAAAGCAACCAAAAAAAAGGGGGTAAAGAAAAGCTTTGAAATAGATACTTTATTTTGTACTAAACTTCTAGTCTAAAAGAAGCTGCATACTTACTGTGTGAAGTCAAGGAGCAGAAATGTGCAGATGGAAGAAGGAAGGATTTGGGGACAAATAAGTATCTTGGACTGTAAGGGACCCAGCCATAGGTTCAGGTCAATTTCACCATCTGCAGAAAAGTCATGGGTCTTTTACAGTTTTTGCCCCCTACCAGCTGAAGGGAACAAGGGAAAGATTTGTAGTTTATTAAAGTACTTTGATTTTACACACTTCAAACCCAAACACAAAGATCTCTTACAACATCGTAGCTGTGAGTCTCTGTAGGCATGAGCAAAGCTGCAGTAGTGTTGAATAGTTATTCCCATAGACATCTGTGTTACTCCAGCTTCTCTGGGTTGCAAGAAATGCAGAGTGGAGCCTCAGGGAATGGGAATTAATTGTGGCATTTACTGAGGAGGGTGCAAGCGCAAGGCTGCCTCAGTAGCAACACCGAAAGGCTCATGGAACTGGACACCTTGGGTTTTTTGTTTGCTTGTTTGTTTTTAATTCAAGATACAACAGCAGTGTTGGTTTCTCCAAAAGCAATTACAGTAATCATGACATTAAACATCTCTCTCTTTTCTTTCATTGAACCTATATGTGCTTGCTTCCTATCAGAGCACAATCTGACCCTGTCAAGTTCTTTATAGAACTTTCAGCTTTATTTTGCCTAAAATATAGGAATGCAATTTGGACATTTCTGAATTTCATCTCTTCCCTTATCATCCCCAGTGCTGCTTCTCAGCATGAAGAGTTTGAGTTCCCGTCCTCTAAGTCTAAGCTCCATCCCCTCCCACATAACTGCTTCCCCCCATACCTTGACAATAGTCAAACCTAAGAGACATCAATGAGACAACGAGAAAAGAAATATGTGCAGAAGCAGAATTGAATTCAGGGACGCTGAATAAGAGAATTCCAGGGTCCCAGATAACACAATGCAGCCTAGAAAAGAGCCCTTGTGCCTATATGCATCCTGTCCTATGAAACAGCGTTAAGTAGGGTCAGGGTGCAGGGACACCTACTGTGGAGACACCGAGGAAGGGCTCCATATTGCTTGGGCCTAAGACAACTATTTTACTTCCCTTCTCCCTTCATAATACACAATACACATACACAAGCAGGGTCTACCTCTTTGACTCCATCTGCTACTACTACCTGTACTACCACTATTTTATGCAGAACGAATAGGAATCATATTTGGTATAAGGAATCTCTTTTGTTAAAAAGGAGGTAGGAGGTAGATTCTCCCTACAGGACTGTCTTGGCTCAGGATGCTACAAGAAATGCCACAAGCTGGGGGTCTTAAACAACAAGCGTTTGTTTATCACAGTTCTGAAAGTTGAAAAGTCTATGGTCAAGGCTGGAATGCCTGGAGACACACCATTCTGACTGGTAGACAGTCTCCTTCTTGTTACATAGCTTTGAAATGTTTGACTCCAAACACTGGAATAATTTGTTGCATAATGTTTCTGGCTTAGAGTGTATTCCTCTTCCTTTGGAGAGTGCAATGCATACCCTATTGCAACTTATATGAGAGGACTTGGAGTGCACCTTCTCTCCATCTCCCTTTCAGGAGGGGAGTGAACACCCCATTCCCTAGGAAATGTTACCTCCAACATTACCAGCCCATCACCCCTTAAAGGGAGTTTCTGACTTCAACTGTTAGACTTCAAAAAACATATGAACTCAAGAGTTGTACCCACACTCTGCTTCCTCTCACTGAGAGCTCAGATCATGACAGAGTGGCACCCTGTCAGCCCTGGAGTCCTGAAGCCTCATGCATCAGGGCAGGCACAACCATCCAGCATCCAGGGATCTCATGTGTCCTTGTCGTTGGCACAGTGCTGATCAAAATGCTTCTCCTGTAAACTGTTCATATAAAGGTACACCTCCAACTTTAATTAAACTTTATTGTCCACAGAAATTGCCTCTATACAGTGGGGCAATGGTACTTTATTAATTTGGAGTTCACGTATCTACTGTGTCTTCTCTGTAGAGTGCATTGCCAGTAAGTTTTGTTCACGTTCTTCTCCCTCCTCTTAAAACATTGAGAACCTAAGAAAAAGTATTTGTGCATGAGAATAAACTGTGTGATTTGAGAAATTTTATTTGATCATCTCTTTGTTTTAACTTTATCCTTCAAATTTTAGAGACAGAGAGAAAGGATAAACTCTCCTGTTTCTGTTTTTATAAGAGTACTGATCCCATCAAGAGGGCTCCACCCAAATTACTCCCCCAAACCTCATCTCCAAATACCATGCCATCGGGGTTAGGGTCTCCACATACAAATTTGACAAGGCACAAAAAACAGCACGGGCCAAACTGGACTGAATAGCAGAAATGGGAAGTGACTTAGAAGTGACCATCACCAGTACAGAGTGAGCAATGTGAGGAGGAGATGAGCATTAGTGCAGGGGCTGGTGTCGCAGTGCAGCTGTTAAGCTGTGCCTACAACACCAGCATCCCATATGAGCAACAGTTCAAGTGCCAGCTGCTCTACTTCTGATCCAGCTCCTTACTAATGTTCCATGGGAAAACAGAGGAAGATGCCCAAGTACTTGGGCCCTGCCACGCACATGGGAGACCTAGATGGAATTCCAGGCTCCTGACTTAGTCCTAGCCCAGCGTCCTGTTGTGACCATTTGGGGAGTGAATGGTGAATCAACAGATGAAAGATATCTCTCTCTTCCCCTCCCTCTCTTTTAAAATTTTTAAAAAATTAAAAATAAAAAAATGGTGCCAGGGCCATCTCTGGGCTCAGTTGTAGGTTACACAAACCAAAATTGTTTCCTATGAATCCTTTTCAGAACTTGGTTTCTTGGTGTGTATGCATCCTCACACAATTCAATAGTCATGTTAACATCGGTCCTAATTTGCATAATACAGATGGGACTTAACAAATGTGAGATGGAATGGTCATCTTCCCTTGCCAGTCTCCCATATCACACACAAGGATTTACCTTCAGTACTCAGGACTGAAGATTGAATTTAGGAAAGTTCAGGGAATTGGTTAAATCTTAAAGCTACAAATTGGTAAAGCAGTAATCTGAATTCATATTGTCTGACTAAACCCATAAGAAAAGGATTTTTTTCACCAGATGTTTACTCAAAAGGCATGTTACTTTAACCAAATATATGCCTTGATAGCCTCCTCTTAATAAATAATAAAAGTAGTTAAGTTAGTAAAGAAATTAATAAATATATTTAAAAGTGAAGGATGGGTAAAGGAAACCTATTGTTCTTTATTTATTTCAGGGATATCATGATAGGGAAGGGTAGAAGTGGTAAGAGAGATGCGGAGAAAAAGCTCCATCTGCTAATTTACTCCTCAAAGATCTGCAGTGGCCGTTGAGCTGAAGCTGGGAGCCAAGAATTCAACCCAGGTCTCCCATGTGGGAGACAGGAACCCAAGCATGTCAGCCCTCCCAGCTGTCTCCCAAAGTCTTCATTAGCTAGAAGTCAGAGCTAGGAGTTGTCACTTGGTCCTCTGATGCAGCATGCAGACTTTTTTCCCCAGGGGCTTAACTGTTAGGCCAAAGTCCTGCCCCAGAAAACCTATTCTAAATAGTAATTTCTGAATTATCACAGAACAATGGGAGCTGAGGTGCCCGAAGAACTAAAGTAACATAGAATAGGCCAAGCACCATTTCTCTTGGGATTTTTTTTTTCAAATATTCATTTTGCTTATCTAAAAGATGAGAGAGGGGGTGGGGAAGAGAGAGGATGCTTTAATTTGCTGGATTACTCCCTAATTTTTTTTAAATTGTAGAATGTGCTTTTTATTAGTGTTATCTTTTTTAACACTACTTTTTTTTAAGATTTATTTATTTATTGAAAGTCAGAGTTACACAGAGAGAGAGAGGTCTTCCATCCTCTGGTTCACTCTTCAACTGGCCGCAACAGCAGGAGCTGCGCTGATCCAAAGCCAGGAACTTCTTCTGGGTCTCCCATGTGGGTGCAAGAGCCCAAGGACTTGGCAGCTAGGTTGAAGGCAAGATCCAGAAACTCCATCCGAATCTCCCACCTAGCAAGCAGGGTCCCAAGCATTTGGGCCATCTTCTGCTGCTTTCCCAGGCACATTAGCAGAGAGCTGGCTCAGAAGTGATGACTAGGACTTGAACTGCAATCATATGGGCTGCCAACATCATAAGCAGTGGCTTAGCCTACTATGCCACAACACTGGCCCCCCTTAGAACTATTTTTAATGCGATTTTCAGAAAGGAAGTAAAAAGACTGGCTATCTAGAGGAGAATATTTTAAGTGTCAAATTTTTTTTAACAAAAGTACTTTTGTAATTCATTCAAATCTGTATAGAACTTAAATGACTACAAATCTATCAATATGAAACTTTTAAGAAAGTCTGTTTACATGACTAAAAAAAGTAGATTTGCCCAAATTTGCAGAGACCAATGTGTGAACCAAATCTTTGTCATAAATCCCACATCAAGTGATATTAATATATCCACCCCACTTTCAAAATACATGTTTATATATAAGTATATATGTATATATATGTTTACATATATGTAGTGATTATAGCAGCATCTTAAAATTATTAAATTGAAAAAATGAATGAGAATGATTTTTTTTTAAAGTTTAGTGGATTTGGAAAAGCTTGCTTAGGTTGACATGGTGCTATATGTGCGTGCTCACTGTGATACTCTTTTCCTGGGCATAATTTTTTTAAGTACTTCAAAACATTTAATGAATGTTATGTGTTACTTTGTATACCTTTTGGTAAGGTGTGGAGCTATGTGACATTTTGGCTAATGAGATGTGGGTGTAGGTCACACATGTTAACTTCTGTGTGCCACTGAATGTGATGTTCTATTTCCTGCCCTGTTCACTGGTGATCCAGGAAACATATGCTTATCAGGAGCCTCAGTTATCCTGAGTCCTGCAGCAAGTAAAGCCCAATGTCTAGCCAGACTGATATCCCGCAAAAGTGAATGACACATTGGAGCCCCGTGCTGAGACATAGCGGTAAAGCCGCTACCTGCAGTGCTGGCATCCCATATGGGCACCAGTTTGAGTCCCGGCTGCTCCACTTCAAATCCAGCTCTCTATTACAGCCTGGGAAAGCAGTAGAAGATGGCTCAAGTTCTTGGGCCCCTGCACCTGCGTGGGAAGATCAGGAAGAAGCTCCTGGCTTCAGATCAGTGCAGCTCCAGCCCTTGCAGCCAACTGGGGAGTGAACCAGTGGATGGAAGACCCCCCCACTCTCCTTCTCTCTCTGTGTAAATCTGACTTTCAAATAAATAATAATAATAATAAAATCTTCAAGAACCCCAAAGAGATCTTAGGTGTGTTTATATGGGTTACATCTGTCTGTCACTACTCATCTGTAATAAAAATTAAAATGATTGCTTTGCACACATTAAACCATCCCTGCATACCAGGGATAAATCCCACTTGGTCTGGGTGGATGATCTTTCTGATGTGTTGTTGCATTCTATTGGCCAGAATTTTATTGAGGATTTTTGCATCTATGTTCATCAGGGATATTGGTCTGTAATTCTCTTTCAATGCTGCATCTTTTTCCGGCTTAGGAATTAAGGTGATGCTGGCTTCATAGAAAGAATTTGGGAGGACTCCCTCTTTTTCGATTGTTCTGATAGTTTGAGAAGAATTGGAGTCAGTTCTTCTCTAAATGTCTGGTAGAATTCATCAGTGAATCCATCTGGTCCTGGGCTTTTCTTTGTTGGGAGGGCCTTTATTACTGCTTCAATTTCTGTCTCAGTTATGGGTCTGTTTAGGTTTTCGATGTCTTCCTGGTTCAATTTAGGTAGGTTGCATGTGTCCAGGAATCTATCCATTTCTGATGGGTTTCCCTGTTTGCTGGCATACAAGTCCTTGTAGTAATTTCTGATGATTCTTTTTATTTCTGTGGTGTCTGTTGTTACATTTCCTTTTTCATCTCTGATTTTATTGATTTGGGTCTTTTCTCTTCTTTTTTTAGTTAGTTGGGCCAATGGGGTGTCAATTTTGTTTATTTTTTCAAAAAACCAGCTCCTCATTTGGCTGATTTTTTGTAATGTTTTTCTTGATTCAATCCTGTTGATTTCTTCTCTGGTTTTAATTATCTCTCTTATGCTACTAGATTTGGGTCTGGTATGCTGTAGGTTTTCTAAATCCTTGAGGTGAGTTGAAAGCTCATCTATTTGGTGCCTTTCCAATTTCTTGATGTAGGCACCTATTGATATAAACTTTCCTCTTAACACTGCTTTTGCTGCATCCCATAAGTTTTGGTATGTTGTGCTGTTATCCTCATTTACTTCCAGAAAGTTTTTGATTTCTCTTTTGATTTCTTGAATGACCCATTGTTCATTCAGGAGCATGTTGTTCAATCTCCATGTGTTTGCATATGCTCTAGGGATTCCTGAGTTGCTAATTTCCAACTTCATTCCTTTATGGTCTGAGAAGCTGCATGGTATGATTCTAATTCTTTTGAATTTGCTGAGACTTGCTTTATGGCCTAGTATGTGGTCAATCCTAGAGAAGGTTCCATGTACTGCTGAGAAGAATGTAAAATCTTTAGCTGTAGGATTGAAAGTTCTGTATATATCTGTTAGATCCATTTGGGCTATAGTGTCGTTTAAATCTACTGTATCCTTGTTGATCTTCTGTCCTGTTGATCTGTCTATTTCTGAGGGTGGAGTATTGAAGTCCTCCAGTACTATTGTATTGGGGTCTAAGTCTCCCTTTAAGTCCCTTAACAAATCTTTTAGATAAACCGGTGCCCTGTAGTTAGGTGCATATACATTGATAATTGTTATATCTTCCTGTTGAATTGATCCCTTAATCATTATATAGTGTCCCTCTTTGTCTCTCTTAATGGTTTTTGTGGTAAAGTTTATGTTGTCCGATATTAAGATGGCTATGCCCGCTCTTTTTTCATTTCTGTTGGCATGGTATATCTTTTTCCAGCTTTTCACTTTCAGTCTGTATAGATCTTTGTTGGAAAGATGTGTTTCTTGTAAGCAGCAAATAGATGGGCTTTGTTCCTTAACCCAATCAGCCAATCTGTGTCTTTTAACTGGACAGTTCAGGCCATTTACGTTCAATGTGACTATTGATAAGTGGTAACTTTGCCCTGCCATTTGCCAAAGATAAGTTCTAATATATGCTTTGAATTCCCTGTGATCTTTTGCTGTGAGGTTTCCTTCCTTTACCTTCTTTCATATGGATGACCATGTTTCTGTGTTTCTGTGTGCAACACATCTTTAAGCATCTTTTACAGGGCTGGACGAGTGGTAACAAATTCTTTCAATTTCTGTTTGCTATGAAAAGTCTTTATTTCACCTTCATTCACAAATGATATCTTTGCAGCATATAATATTCTGGGCTGGCAGTTTTTCTCTCTTAGTATCTGGGCTATATCTTGCCATTCCCTCCTAGCTTGTAGGGTTTCTGATGAAAAGTCAGCTGTGAGTCTGATTGGAGATCCTCTGAGAGTAATCTGACATTTCTCTCTTGCACATTTTATAACCCTACCATTCAACCCAGCCATCCCACTACTTGGAATTTACCCAAAGGAAATTAAATTGGCAAACAAAAAAGCTGTCTGCACATTAATGTTTATCGCAGCTCAATTCACAATAGCTAAGACCTGGAACCAACCCAAATGCCCATCAACAGTAGACTGGATAAAGAAATTATGGGACATGTACTCTATAGAATACTATACAGCAGTCAAAAACAACGAAACCCGGTCATTTGCAACAAGATGGAGGAATTTGGAAAACATCATGCTGAGTGAATTAAGCCAGTCCCAAAGGGACAAATATCATGTGTTCTCCCTGAGCAGCGACAACTAACTGAGCACCAAAGGGGAAACTTGTTGAAATGAAATGGACACTATGAGAAACAGTGACTTGATCAGCTCTTGTCCTGATGGTTGATGTACAATGTAATACTTTATCCATTTTAGTATTTTTTTTGTTCTAGTACCATTGGTTGAACTCTGTAATTAACACACAATTATTCTTAGGTGTTTAAATTTTCACTGAAAAGTGATCCGTGTTAGGAATTTGGAAAACATTATGCTGATTGAAATAAGCCAATCCCAAAGGACAAATACCACTTGTTCTCCTTGATAGGTGACAACTAACTGAGCACCAAAAAGGAAACCTGTTAAAGTGAAATGAACACTAGGAGAAACGGTGACTTGATCAGCCCTCACCCTGACTGTTGATGAGCAACTTGATATGTTATCCCTCTTAGTATTTTTTTTTTTGTTTGTTCTACTTAATACTTTTGGTTGAATACTGTAATCAATACACAATTCTTCTTAAGTGCTGAAACTTAACTGAAAAGTGATCTCTGTTAAATATGAGAGTGGGAATAAGAGAGAGAAGAGATGTGCAATCCGGGACATGCTCAAGCTGACTTACCTCAAACGGTAGAGTTAGAAACATACCAGGGGATTCGAATTCAATCCCATCGAGGTGGCATGTACCAATGCCATCTCACTAGTCCCAGTGATCAATTGCTGTTCACAATTGATCATAATGATAGGACTAAGAACCAAAGGGATCATTTAAACAAGAATAGTGTCTGCAAATACTAGCTGATAGAATAAAAAAGGGAGAGAATGATCCAACATGGGAAGTGAGATACACAGCAGACCCATAGAATGGCAGATGTCCTAAACAGCGCTCTGGCCTCAGAATCAGCCCTTAAGGCATGCGGATGTGGCTGAAAAGCCCATGAGAGTATTTCAGGCATGGAAAGCCAAGACACTCTGGGGAAAAAAAAAAAAAAAAACTAAATGAAAGATCTCCACGAGTGAGATCCCAGTGGAAAAAACGGGTCATCAAAGAAGGAGGTACCTTTCTCTGAAGGGAGGAGAGAACTTCCACTTTGACCATGGCCTTGTCTAAAAATGATCAGAGTCAGTGAACTCAGGGGGCTTCCATAGCCTCGGCAGCTCATGACAAGAGCCTAGGGTGATTACTGAGGCCATAAACAAGAGTGTCAATTTGTTAAGTCAACAACAGGAGTCACTGTGCACTTACTCCTCATGTAGGTTCTTTGTCCTTAGTGTGCTGTACATTGAGATTTAATGCTATAACTAGTACTCAAGCAGTATTTTTCACTTTATGTTTCTGTGTGGGAGAAAACTGTTGAAATCTTTACTTAATGTATGCTAAACCGATCTTCTGTATATAAAGAGAATCGAAAATGAATCTTGATGTGAATGGAAGGGGAGAGGGAGTGGATAAGGGGAGGGTTGCGGGTGGGAGGGACGTTATGGGGGGAAGCCATTGTAATCCATATTCTGTACTTTGGAAATTTATATTCATTAAATAAAAGTTTAAAAAAACAATGGCCCAAGTGCTTGGGCCCCTGTTGCCCCAACAGGGGTCCTGGATAAATCTCCCGGCTTCAGACAGGCTCAGCTCCATTGATTGTGGCCATTTGTATAGTGAACCAGCTGATGGGAGATTTCTCATTTTGTTTCTTTCCTCTCTGTATTTCTGCCTTTCAAACAAATGAGTGACTCTTTCTAAAAAAAAGAATTTTGTTCATTTATCTTTATCTGGTACTGTTGCCTTTTCAGAGTAACAGTGGCACTTATTTGTATCATATATGATTCTAGCACATACTCAAGGAAATTTCATATACATGACAGAGAATCAGAGGTCATTTGTCCTATATTTGATACAAAGCATACCTGGCCATTGTACAAATCTTCCTGAATGTTATGGTCGGTGTATAAGAAGGATATGATTACTATAAGAAATATGTAGTGATTATAGCTGTAAGTTTGCAGTTCTGGAAAATTACACAAAAGAAAAGTTAATATTACCCTTTATTCAAGATCCATATAGGACGTTATTTTGCTATACATCCATGAGACATTTCAAACCCTAATAACTCAGAAAAGAAAATGCTTATTTATTCCTTTGCTATTTTGTTATAGTGCTTTGCTCTAGGGAACACTGGTTTACATCATTTAGCCTCAAGCTACATCTTCTGGAGGCAGAGATACAAAGCTAAAGACACAGTTTCATGCCACAAGGAACTCCAAAGCTCACGATGAGTGATGAAAAATAAAGGAAAAATATCATGTAATAAGTCTTGTATATAAAGATATGAACCTTCAGTGAAATCTATACAGATGACTTAGAAATGTTTCCTGGAAGGTTCTAAGAATAGGCAGAGATTGGATAAATATTACAGATGAAAAAATGCTAGAATGAGGGAAAAGGTAGAAAGAAGAAAGACAGTCCAGGAAAGGTAAAAAACATGTTACATGGGAAGGAGACATGTTACTTCCAGTCGTCTCATATTTCTACCGTACTGTTTTTCCCTGGTACTTGTCACCAAGCCACCAAATCGCAAAGATTTTGAGAGAGTCATGTATTACTAGTACAGATCTCCAAAGCCCAGTATGATACTGAAAAGCTAAACATCATTTTTTCAATTGGAACGACAATGTAAGATAGGACAGGCCAGCAAGAATCAAGCAAAAGTCTCGGGGGTAAAAGGACTGGCAATTGTGAGAAAATGATGATTTACTTTTTGAAAGATGTGGTTGATACAACTTTTTAAGTCTTCATCTTTAACTTTCTTCATTGTCCTGTTTTGAATTGAGACATAGCTCTAAAGTGACAAACAGAAGGATAAAATTCAACCAATAATGAATGAAGATACATAAAATTAGTAAACTACAGCATCCCTAATAGCATCTGTAGTAATAGCTTTATGTAGTAATCACTTAACGCTAAATGCTTTATGTGTTATGAAATTTATGTCTAAGTCACTTTGAGTGCCTTGATATATACATCAGAGTATACACTCAACAATTCTAATTCCAGGATCAACTAAAATCTGCCTTTCAAGCTAGATCCCAAGTCACAGCTACTCACCCATGTGTCTTTGCCACAGATTCTTTGCTGACATGAGGAGATACTCCTTCTTTTTCATGTATTCAACTTCATATTGCCTAAACACAGTTCATGTCCAACCTCCCTATAGGAAATAACAAGTGATTAATTGACCAGGTATCAGAAACAAAAGTTGTAAATTCAAGTCCAGTCTATATTTTTAACAGTATAACTACAAACAATTTAAACTATGTGAACCTTGGTATTCTAATCTGTAAATGAGGATAATCTACTAAATTTCATGAGTTTTTCTTGCATATTTGGTAAGATTCCTAAGATGCTTATCAAAAGGCCATAATTTCAAATGTAGGCAATGTTCTTGCAAGTTCAATTTTTTGCCAAAGAATCTATTCATCTTTCTCATAACTGATGTCCAGTTAATTTCCTTATTAGTTAGTTCAATGCCAAAAAAATCTTTCACTTTTTTTTAATCCCATTTTGGGTTCCAAATGGGTCATGTTAACTTGATCAAAATACTCTACATTTTCATGTTTTACTTGTAATGTGTACATGAAATTTGAGCTCTAAACCCATTGATCATGTATGGTTGTAATATTATTGGCAGATTTCTAAGTTATTTATGTGCATCACCTCTTTGATTCTCACAGTAGGATGAGGTAGGTATGGTTACTATCCTTGATGTACCATGGGACCATGCAGTCTTGCAAGCCTTGTTACTTGTCTGAGGTCACACAATTAGAAAGTGAGGGTTGGTTTGGGATTCACACTCAGCCCATCTAACGCTAAAGCCCCTGCCCCCTTTTCAACATCCTGTTCTCTTAGCTTTAATAATATCTCACTCATAGCCACACAACAAAGGGAAACCAACTGAAACAACTAAATTTAATATGATTAACCACTGGTAAGTGACCCATCCTTCCTTATCATGTCCACAGGGGTGCAAAAGGTCAAATAAAACAGTGTGTCTTATAAGGTTATTGCACTTCCTTCATTTAGTTCCTTTCAGACAGCACTGTCTTTTCCTCCTTTAGTCTTTGATCAGGTACCTCAGATTTATTGTTGAATAACCAGGATACCTCACAATTCCTGGAAGACAAAACATCACAAACAATTGTTACATAAAGTAGTATTGGTGATAGAAATTTCGTTTTTAAAATGTGGTACAAAAACTAGAATATATAAATTTGCCTCTCGAAATAAGTTGGTATTCCCAGTAATGTAGGCTATATAGTGAAGTGTAAAATTTACATTTTTGTAAATAACTAAACACTATCCAACTGTTACTTCTGGAAGTATATCTTTGATTTAAAATTTTCACCCATTTTTTTTAAATTTAAGAAACAATGAAAACCCCATCATTTCCATTTTAATAAACTCTAAGATACTAAACTATAAATGTAGGCACCAGTTACTATGTTACAACTTGGAACATGAAACAAGGAAGTACAATTCTTTTTCCTTTGTACAATTGTCATCTCCAGGCAATGACACACAAAACTAATACTAAAAAATGATGTGTAAATGTGAGTGAAGCTTCGAAAGGGGGACATTACACCAACATAAATGTGTAATCATTAATTAAAGGGGAGAGTTTTCCAAATGAGCATTTCTCCCTGGAGTTCACTTCAAGTTGTGCAATTCCAGTGTAGATGTCCAAATTTGCAGGACTACAGGCAAATTCTTGCATGTGAAGATCCTTTGCTCTCACAACTGTGTAGACCACCCGCAGGCAGCTGAACCTGCTAAGCACAGGAAACAGTGGGGAATTGGTGCCTTTTCTCTGCTACAAAAATTCAAGCCAAAAAATAAATGAATCTGGATGCATAGGAATGCTTTCCTTTTCAATCGTCCAAGGTGACCTTAAGCAGAAGCAAAACAAAAATGTTTTTCTCTTCCTAAAGAAGATCATTTCTCCTTGAAACAACATATGTGAAAACACTTAAGAATTCAAGCATTCATCACACTGAACTAGTGTTACTGTCCAAGGAGGTATTTATCTGCAATGAGAAATGCGTAACACAAAATGTTTAGATTATGAACACCTAATCCTGAAAGTTTTCTCTAGAACATATTTCTTTGCACCCTTTCTTATGCACCTCAACACTTCCTGCAGCCACCAGTTTCTTAAAAGCTGGCTAGAAACAGTCAAGAATTCGCAATTTACTAACAATGCAATGGATTTCTTACACCAGATCAAAATGTAAATGTGCAAACCAAAAATTCATTTAGGAGGTTGGCACTGTAGCATAGCAGGTTAAAGCCTTGGCCTGCAGTGCCTGCATCCCATATGGGCACCAGTTCGAGTCCGGGCTGCTCCACTTCCAATCTAGTTTCCTGCTAATATGCTTGGGAAAGTGGCAGAGGATGGTCTAAGTCTTTGGGCCCCACCACCCACATGGGAGACCAAGAAGAAGCTCCTGGCTCCTGGCTTTGGATCTGCTTAGCTCAGGACTTTGTGGCTACTTGGGGAGTAAATCAGTGGATGGAAGACCTCTCTTTTCTGTCTCTACCTCTCTCTGTAACTCTGTCTTTCAAATAAATATTTTTAAAAAATTCACTTAGGTGGTCAAGACATTTCAGTGTTAAAATATCTCTATAACCATAAATGTTCAGTATAATAAAAAAACTTCTAAAAAGTCTTCCTTTATGCCAGAATGATTCACATAACAAATATACATTGTAATATATAGTAAATTACATTATAAAATGGTTTGAGAATTAAGACCCTTCCCCTCAAATAGAAAGTCTTTCTTAGTCAGCTTCCTTTTTCTGAATTACCACAGTTCTTACATCTCTTGTAGAATGATTCTATCACCTTTACTAAAGCTCCTGTTACTTATAAAATAGAATTTTCCTGATTCACTTTATTTGTAAAAATTTGAAGACATTGTAATGTGATATTACAAAAAGCTCTCAACGTTATTTACTAATTTCATCATAGAAATATAAGCATTTTCTTGTATTTCTTTCTATTCAAAGAACTCATGTCACAATCTAACCCATCAGACCAGAATTTCTAAACTACAACAAGAGTTTATCTACTCTATCAATTTGAACCCTTAGGTCTTTTTCCTTAAATATGTAATATTTTTCTGTTATCCTATATCATTGCCAATAAGAATGGGCATTTAAGAATAAAACGAAATAATAAGAAGTTCTAGTAATAGGAAGCACACAAATTATAATTATAAAGATTATAGATTTTATAATTCAGTTTAATTACATATTAAATCCTATTTTTGTAGATAAACAGAAACATCCTATCAAGTACACACAGGCACAATCTTTTTTTTGAAGATTTTTATTTAATGAATGCAAATTTCATATGTATGGCTTTTAGGGATATAGTGTTTCTCCTCCTCATTCCCACCCTCACAACCCCACTCCCATCCCAACATCCACTCCCTCTCCCATTCCGTTTTCCATTAAGATTCATTTTTAATTGACTTTATATACAGAAGACCAACTCTATACTAAGTAGAAATTTCAACTATTTGCACCCACATAGACACACAAAGTATAAAGTATAGTTTGAAGACAAGTTTTACCATTAATTCTCGTACTACACCTCATTAAGTACAGAGTTCCAACACAGGGAGCAAGTACACAGTAACTCCTATTGATTTAACAATCAACACTCTTATTTATTTATTTTTAACAGGCAGAGTTAGACAGTGAGAGAGAGAGAGAGAAAGGTCTTCCTTCCGTTGGTTCACTCCCAAGTGGCCGCTTCGACCAGCATGCTGCAGCAGGTGCACTGCGCCAATCCGAAGTCAGGAGCCAGGTGCTTCCTCCTGGTCTCCCATGCAGGTGCAGGGCCCAAGGACTTGGACCATCCTCCACTGCCTTCCTGGGCAACAGCAGAGAGCTGGACTGGAAGAGGAGCAACTGGGACAGAATCCGGCACCACAACCAGGACTAGAATCCGGGGTGCCAGCGCTGCAGGCGGAGGATTAGCCAAGTGAGCCATGGTGCTGGCCCAATACTCTTATTTTTGACGTCAGTGACCACCCATGGCTCTTGACATGAGCTGCCAAGGTTATGGAAGCCTTTTGAGTCTGCAAACTCCATTGGTTTTTAGACAGCGCCATATGAAAAGTGGAAGTTCTCTCCTCCCTTCAGAGAAAAGTACATCTTTCTTCGATAGCCTCTTCTTTCCACTGGGGTCTCACTCACAGAGATCTTTCATGCAAAACCGTTTCTGCACTGTGTATTGGCTTCCCATTCCTGAAATACTCTCATGGTATTTTCAGTCAGATCCGAATGCCTTACAGGCTGATTCTGAGGTCAGAGTGCTGTTTTGGGTGTTTGTCATTCTATGAGTCTGCTGAGGCACAATCTTAGAAGCTCTTAAATAATGTTATCCTATTATGTGTTGTTTTTATCGCTTCAGGTGGTATATCAACATGCTCCTGAATATGTCCAAATAAAGTGAAAATAAACTCAGTCAGCCTTCCAGAATAGCACTTTATTCAACTCTAACCATCCGCATATTTGAATCTCTCCAAATCAAATCAATGATTTTTTTCCATTTTTATCCGGATGGTGATGTATTTCATACCTCAGAAACAAATGTAATTGCACAGTCTAGTGGATGTACAATGGAAAAAAATAACAAAAGGGGCTCAGAGGATACAAATGATAATGTGAGATTAGTAAAAATTATAAAAATTATTATTTAGACATATCTAAAACATCATCTAGATGTTCAGATTACCAGGAATACTTAATCAATAAATTAATCAATGTTCTCTGTGTTTTTCCCTTTTGCCTTGATAGTACCCTGTACATGCAATAGCTAAAGTCCTTGTCTTTGCTCAGCAACCATTTCTAGTTTTCTGCATCCTTGTGTGTCAGTACTCTTTTGTAGATAACAAACTACAACAGATTTAGCAACCAAAAGCAATGTGGATACATTCCACATCTGCACCTTACTTGAATCCTCTATTTGGAGTCCATCAGGTCTAAAATCAAGGTGATGGCTGAGCTGCATTCTCACCTAAACAGTTAGGAAAAGGCTCTCTTTCAAATCTCCCTTGCCTTGTTGACAAAATTAATTTCCTTGCAGTTTTATATTTTATGGTAGTTTCTTTCGTCAAAGCCAGCAACAGAGTATCTATATTCAGAGAAGGATTCACCTGATGAGGTTGGGCCTACTCAGAATAGTACCCCGTTTGTCATAAAGTCATTGGATTAATCACATCTGAAAAATTCCCTTCCCCTTTTCATTTTCTATATTCTGCTGGTTTTGTGCAAGTTTGCATATCACTCTCATCCTTGGGGGTGGCAGGAAGACCATTTTAAATACTGTCTACCATTCATCAAATAGAGGATTTATCATCTAATCTCCACCACCAGCCACTTCCCTATGTACAAATGACAGTATTGATGATGCAAAATGTATACAACTTTTAAGTCTTCAAAATTTCCCTAAAAAATTTATTTTACTGTGGTTAAGAACACTTAATATGAGATCTATCTTCTTTGCACATTTAAAAAAATATTTATTTATTTGAAAGCTAGAGTGAAAAAGACAGCAATAGACCAAGATATATATTTAGAGAAACAGAGGTCTACCACCCACAGGTTTACTTTCTAAATGCCAATAACAGCTAGGACTGGGCAATGCAGAAACCAGCAGTCAGAAATTTCAAACTGATCTCCCATGTGGTTAGCAGAGGCTCAAGTATGTGGGCCATCTTCCTCTGTCCTCCCAGGTGCATGAGCAGGAAGCTGGAAAGGAAGCAGAGTAGCCAGGATTTGAAATGGCACTATAATATGGGATTTTTGTATGGCAAGCAGTAGTTTAACATACTTCTCTAAATCCTTGGCAAACACCATTTCATTCTATAAGTACACAACTTTGAGATATTTTAGAAACCTCACATAAATGAAATCCATCAGTATTTGTCTGTGATTGGCCTATTTCATTTAGTATAATGTCCTCAAGCTTCAGCTATGTTGTCATGCATTGCAGCATGTTCCTCTTTTTAAGGGCTGAATAGTATTTCATTGCATGCTTATAATTCATCAAGGAAATGCAAATCGAAACCACAATGATAGATCATCTCACATGTATCACAATGGCTACTATCAAGAAAGGAAGAGGAAACAGCAGTGGCTGCAGAGAAGAAAAATTTTGGTGAAGAGGGGAATAAATTAGAATTCTTGCTCACTGTTGGTGTGCTGCAGAGGAGAACAAGGAAGATGTTGGTGAGGATAAGAATAAATTGCTATCCATGATCACTGTTGGCAGGATTACAACATAATACAATAGTTATGGAAAAGAGTTGGGAAGTTTTCTTAGTCTGCACTGGCTTCAAAGACAAAACACTACAAAAGGAATGACTTACAAAACAACAGAAAGCTATTTCTCAGAATTGTAGAAGTTGAGAAGCCCAAGATCTGGCACTGAAAGTTTGTCTGGCGAGCATCCGCTTTCTGGTTCCTAAACAGCTCTCTCTCTGTGTTCTCACATGTTGAAATAATGAGAGCTCTCTGGGGTCTCTTTTATATAACGGCACTAATCCTATTCATGAGGTCTCCTAATCACCTCCCAGAGGCCCCTCTTCCAAATACCAACACATTGGGATTTAGGTTACAACATATGAATTTGTGGGCAAAATGAATACACATTCTTTAATAGATCCCCCACCCCGATTATAAATAGAACTCCCATATCATCCAGCAATCTCACTCTGACTATTTATGTGGATAACTGAAATCAGGATTCTGAAGAGATGTTAGCACTCTTATGTATATTGCAACACTATTCCCAGTAGCCAAGAAGTAGAAAATAGAGATTTTTTTTTTTCCAGAAAAGCAGCTCTTATCTTTGAAAGCCTTGCTGCAGATCATACAGCTGAAGGTGCCCGCACCAGGAGATTCCTTAGGTCAGGAATGATGTTAGGATACAAAGTGCAAGACTGCTCACACACAGTGTGGATGGGACGATGCTCATCAGAGGCTATCTTGTGCCAGGTTAGGAGGTGAGGCTGATGAAACCCCATCCACCCTCATCACCCTGCCAAGGACTTTCTGCAGCTGCTATCAGTGACCTTGTTACCCCAGCAGCACTAAGACAAGAATTTCTATTTCCTACTTCCAAGAAAACGAACATAAGAGGAGCACACACAATCCTAATGTATCTGTGTCTTCCCTCTTAGTATAAGCAGCATTAATGAAATTTCACATATTTGAATGTGTTTAATCCTCTAGACGTTTCATTTCTAAATATGTGTGTGTCTTATATTCAGAAATCAGGATTTTATCCTGGATTCAAAGGGGGATGAATATTTGTGCTGTGTTTTTAGCAGTAAAAACATAAGAATGTATCTATTTTCTTATTTGAACTTTCTATCACGCTCAATATGTACAGTGCTGCCCTCTTAGCACTTTGTGAGCTGTGCAGATTCGCTGTGACGTTGCCAGTTAATTCTACAGCATGAGAAATTAGTTTGCTTGCCTGCAACTGATGGAAATTTACTTAAGGAGCCACAAAATTGATGGTACAATCAGGGTTATTGGAGTCATTTCTAAAAGAAGAAATAACCTGAATGTGAACTCATCATGCCTCTTCACCCACACAACCACAGACTTATGCAACAGCTTTTCAGGTATGCTGACACTTTCATTGGAATCAAGAACAAATAGATTATGCTTTTCATCTTTACCTTTTATACAATAAACCTCTCCGTGGGGACAAGCAGTGGAGTGATCTCATACTTCTCTATTCTCATTCCAATTTTATTACAATGGTGTAAATGGCACCTAGCTTCCCTCAGGACCATGTGGATGTTGTACACTCTCTCTTAAAAACCTTGTGAATACTTGGATTGCCCACATTAAAAGTAAGAAAAAGCAGTCATATGAAATCACACCAATATGTAAGGTATAAAGTAATAATAGTCTTACTGACTTAATCATACAATGACCCCGATAATACCTATTGAACCACTACTATCACATATAGGGCATCTCTTCAAAATTAGCAACATAGCAAGTACAATAAACAGTCCTCTATCTCCTACCCTCAGGTAGGGTAAGGAGGATTATTGTTTAGCTATGGTGTTAACAAAGGTCTTTGGGGCCTGTGCCATGGCTCAGTAGATTAATTGTGGTGCCAGCATCACATATGGGTGCAGATTCTAGTCCCGGCTGCTCTTCTTCCAATCCAGCTCTCTGCTATGGCCTGGGAAAGCAGTAGAAGATGGCCCAAGGACTTGGGCCCCTGTGCCCATGTGGAAGACCCAGAAGAAGCTCCTGGCTCCTAGCTTCGGATCATCCCAGCTCGGGCCATTTCAACCATTTGGGGAGTGAACCAACAGATGGAAGACCTCTCTCTCTCTCTCTCTCTCTCTCTCTCTCCCTCTCACTGTCTGTAACTCTACCTCTCAAATAAAATAAATTAATTTTTTAAAAAAAAGGTCTTTCCTATAGAGGTGACTTTATGCTACACACTCATGTGTTTATCCATTACTTAGTCCTCCAGTAGAATGTAAACTTCTTAAGTATGAGGACGCCTTACTTTTTTTAATTTTAAAAATTATGGAGAAATACATGCCACTCAAATTTGCCATTTTAAGCATTTTGAACTATACGGTTCAGAAGTATCAAGTACATGTATTCACATTGTCTTACAAGCACCATCACCATCCATCTCTAGGACTTTTCATCTGCCCCAACTGATGTGAAGTCATAGTTCATGCCTATTCCTCCCTCTGCCCAACCCTGGGAAGCTACCATTCTCCACTTTGTCTCAGTGACTGTGCCTGTTCTACTTAGTATAGTTACTTATATTTGATAAAATTATGGGAATTATAACAATATTTATGAATCATTTGCTTCACTTAGAATAAGGTTTTTAAGATTCATCCAGGTTGTAGCATGTGTCAGGTGTCTTACTTCTTTAAGGCTGAATAATATTCTACTGTACGCATATGCCACATTTTGCTTAGCTATTCAGGCATCCTTAAATGGATACAAATGGAGAGGCAAAAGTGTAGGCACTCACAAAGAGGTTAATATGAGTGGAGTGTGACAAAACAATAAACAGGGGTGTAAGTTACACTGGAATTGGCAGTCTCACGTATCATATAGAATCTCACAGCCAAACAAGCACACTAAGTTTTATTCTATGTGATATGAGAGGAATGGGAAAGTTTGGCCCAGAAAAGTAGAATGATCTGATTTATCTTTGTGGAGCAAGAGTTAAGTATGGGTGGAAGAAAGACTCGTTAGGAGTCTATTCTAATAGGTCTAGAGAGAGGAAGAGATGTAGAGAAGATGAAATGTAAAGATTTGGAAGGTAGAATCAATAGCATTATGGCAGATGGGAGTTAATAATGACACCATCAGTTATGGATCTAAAAGACTGTGGGAAGAAAAGATTCAAAGTGGGGATACTTATAAAGATTCTATTACAGATTTATCATTTTTGAGGTCTGTTATACACCTTAGCAGAAACGTCAAGTGGACATAACGCATGGAGTTCACAGAGATCAGAACTGAAGATATACAATATGAGTCATCTGTGATGTACTGGTGATGGTTAATGCAGAATTGAGTCAGACAGACAGGAAGTGATCTCTGGAGGTGACAGAACAGGGGAAAGGGCCCAACGTGAAACTCTAGACAACAATTGCATTTAGAGACTGCAGAAAAATTCATAGAAGCCAGGGTTATTGTTCGTATCCCTAGTCTGCATTTACACTAAACTAGCATCTTTTTACTTTTTACTTGAACTCTTTATTTGGTGGAGCATTAAGCCCTTGGCTGTAATGTAAATTAAAAATAAAAATTATCCAAAAAAAGGAAAGAAATAAAGAAAAGGGAGAAAGGATAGAAGGAAGAAAGGAATATCATTGTATTCTTTGAAATGTATCTATGAACTATATTGAATCTGTTAAAACTTAAAAAAAAAAAAAACTGCTGATTGGGCAACTGACCCAACAAGCCTGCTTCAGAAAGAGGAAACCACTAAAAACACAATCAATAAGCACAGGCAGTGGCCAATAGCAAGCCACCGAGAGAATAGCATTGAGGACATGAGGTTGGGCAGGATTCGTCATATTTTTGGTGTATTCAATCAGTCATCTCTCGCAATACCACCAACACTCAAAGACTTTTAATTTAGCACACCTCCACAAAGAGCATCAGGACATCACATTAGAGGAAAGAAGAATTTACAACACACTGAGCATTTCCTTGAAAATAGTTGAGCTTCCTGAAGTAGACTTTTTCCCTCCTCATAGACTCATTATCATTAATTGCCAATTTAAATTTCCAGTCACCTCTTGCTAGTTAGTGGAGTGTGGGCTTAGGAGGAAAGTTACAGCAATTATATAATTGATATGTAGTTAGATCAATTATAGAGTAAACAACCATATTTTCTTTGCAGAGCTGAGTATTAGTAAGTCAATTTTCCCTGCTATGCCATTGAAAGAAAACCCAGCTCTTCAAGCTAAAGTATCTCAAAGAATCACTGATCACCCCCATCTCTCCTTTTCCCTGATTCCCAATCTGTCACCAGTAACTTTGTATTATACATCTGACTTCTTTAATCAACCCCTTCTTCCCATTTCTCTGGGCCATTACAACATTCTTCTCACTAGTCTTCTAGGTTTTCCTGATTCTGAATCACCTTCCAATAACTGATTCAGTTTTGTGATTTTCATTGTATTGATTCCTCAGTTTTTAGGTTCCTTATTGTATGAATAGTAATTTTTCACTTGCATGCTGTGAATAGTGAGACAATGGTTCTTAAAATAGGGTCCTCAAGACTAGCAGTATCAGCATTCCCTAAATGTAGATAGATAAATTCTTGGTTCCCACCGTAGACTTACTGAGAATCAGAAACTTTTGGGATTGGAGCCAGGTCATCTGTCTTCTAACAAACCTTTCAGATGATACTGATCCTGGTTCACTTTGAGAAGCACTTTTCTGAAGGAATCCTGGAAGTAACTCAAGTGTCATCATTGATTGTGAAGAGACTCTTGGCAGGAGGGCTCTGGGGAGGGAGTAGGCAGAAAAAGAAAGATTCCAAGCTTGCCAGTGATATTTCAGATAGGAAAAATCTGTTCCTATTGTTCTGCACAAACTTCTACTTAATATAGCACTTGTGTAATTTATGAGGTTTAATCAAGATTTTTTTCCTTCCTCCCCTCCTCCTCCTCCTCCCCCCCACCCCCCTCCTTTTCCTTCTCTCCCTCCCTTCTCTCCTCTCTCTTTCATTTCTTTTGGTTATGAATGGCCAATCGTTCCAACACCATTTGTTGAAAAGACTGTCTCTCCTTGTATTGGTTTTGTGCCTTCGTCAATAATCAATTTTTTGTGTGTGTATGGCTCTATTTCTAGGTTCTCTTTTCAGTTCCATTACTTTATCTTTTCCTTACTGTTAAGACCACATCATTTTGTTTACTGTGGTTACATAGCAGGGATAAATATTGGATGGGGTAATTCTTCCCACTTTGTGCTTGTTTTAAAAATTGTTTTAGCTATTCTAGATCCGGGATTTCCACAGTAATTATGGAATAAATGGATATTTCTGCAAAATATGTTGCAAGAATTTTGCTAGAAATTGCATTAAACTTATGGATCAGTTTGGGAAAGAATAGGCATCATTAATATGTGCCTATCTATTTATTTAGATCTTCTTTGATTTCTTTCATTAGCATTTTGTCAATTTAATTATGTAGGTCTATATACATTTTGTTATATTTATACACATATTTGACATTTTCTCTACTGTTGTTGGTAATATGGTATTACTCCTATATTGTTCATTTAGCAATTTAGCATTTAATCTTATTGTTAAATATTTTTATTAATAATAATTGTACAAATTGGCATTTCAATGTGTTTTTACAATGTGTGCTGATAAAATCAGGGCAATCAACATTTCCCATTTTTTAACATTAGTTTATAATTGAAGACTTGGAACTTCTTTCCATTGTTCATAAAATATATGCTAGGTTATTATAAACTATAGCTTCCTCATTATTCTGTGTAACACTGGGAACTTATTCCTTTCATCTAAGTCTGCTTTGGTATCCACGATCCAAACTCCCTCTCTTAATTTTCATGTGTTCATTGTCAGCATATAGAAATGTGATTGATTTCATTTGATCTTCCATCCTGTATCATCACTGAACTCATTTAACAGTTCTCAGAAATTCTTTGTTGAATGCTTTGCCTAATGTTTTGTAAATGAAGAATCTTATAAGGATGTCTTTTAAAAAGACTGAGGAAAATTTTAATTAAAAGATAAGTTTAGCTTGGTGCAAAAAATTAAAAGTCCATGAATATATTTTTTCATAATACCTGTTTTTGAATGCCCCTCTTATATTCCTCAACAGAAAATATTCAAGTCCCATCACATAACAGCCCAACTTCATTCTGCAGGGTCATCCCAGTGTCATTTATTCTCAAATGACCTCCTCTCCTAGTGCTGTTGTATTTATTAATTATGGTTGAGAACTCCCCGCCTCATCACCTGAGATAGTTTTTAAAAATGTAGACTCTGGAGCTGGCATTTTGGGGCAGCAAGTTAAGGAGCTACTTTTGACACCAGCATCTCATAATCAAATACAAGTTCAATTCTAGGCAACTCTGCTCCAGTCAAGTTTATTGCTAATATGCCTGGAAATGCAGTTGGAGATAGTTCAAGTTCATAGATTGTGGCTTTGTCCTGGCCCAAACCTGGCTGTTTTGGTCATTTGGGGAGTGGACCATCCAATGGAATAACCCTTTCCCATCCCTGTTGCTCTGCCCATCCAATAAAATTAATAAATCTTCTCTTTAAAAAACTAGATTCCCAGGGATTAATATAAAGTATTTCCTGAAAACCTACACTTTTAGTGTGGTATCTGTGATAATTCTTCAAGGTGCTAAAGTTTGAGAACAATAGGCTTCTGCTTACATCAAAGGAAATTATCATTTTTCCTGAATTTACACTCACTTTCAGGGTATCAAATCCCTGGCTTCAGGTTCACTCAAGACCTCATAGTTAATTTCCTCTTAACTATTATAGTACCATCATTTGCATGTATTATTCAATTTTATTCAACCTAAAATGCCTCCAGTTGACATTGAATTATCCCATTATTTTGTTATTTCTACACCGATGAGGAAAATCACTCAACTCTTAATAAAAGTGCTATTATAAAATATAGTGTTTGACCACAGTAGGGCTCTGAAATCTGCTCAGACATCCTGTAATGTGTACTTGGTCTAGTCCTTCTCATACTCACACAGTCATTATTTCAAATGTGTGTCAAATTCTTCAAAGTCCCCTTTCACAGCATCATAGATGCTATGATTTCCCAAATCACAAAAAAAAACACATTGAATCTCTCATTTTTAGATATTTTTTATTTATTTGAAAGACAGAGTTATAGAGGTGGGGGGGGCATATAGAGAGATAGAGATCTTCCATTGGTTGATTCACTCCCCAAATGGTTACGTGCCTGAAGTCTGAGCTGGATCAGAAGTGGAGCAGTCAGGACTTGAATCGGTGCCCCTATGGGATATATGGCTTGACCCATTATGCCTCAGCAATGGCTCCTATCTCTCACTTTTCATCTAAAACTTAGCTTCATCCAAATATTTAGGCAGCTAGGTAGAGATTAGCCTAAGTGTGTAAGAGGAGCCAAAAAAAAAAAAAAAGAGAGAGAGAGAGAGAGAGAAGTTTTAAAGAGAATAAGTGTATGGAATGAGAAAATAAGTCCTGGAAGTAGAACCCAGCCCCTCATCTGTCTCCCCTAGCCCAGGGTGTCTTGTCTGTCCTTTATCAAAAGGAGCTCACTAAATTGAGGGAGTGACACAGCTAGCCCTACTGCACTCGAGGAATCATTTGCTCCTCCAATAGATGAGAACCCTGATGACCAGTATTATCTGCAGGGGTTGTTTAGGAGAATTCCACATCCCAAACTCCCCACCCACACTTTCCCTAAGAGGGAGGAAGAGAGAAGAAGTGGGGGACCAATTCTCATGTCCATAAAAACCCCAATCTGAATGCAGTCTGGCTGTCAGTCCTTTACAGGAGATACCTGCCGGGTCTACCAGGTATAGGAATTTCTGTCCTTTACTTTTTCCAATAAACTAGCTAAAATCACTTTCCCATCTGCTTATTCATCAGCTACATTCTTGGACATCAATAAATAAGTTCTTGGGGTAATACAAATACTACTCAAAAGATGAATCTATCATTTTTTCCCTAATACCTACTCATCATCTTAAATAAAAATAACGTCCAGAGGGTTTTCCACTTAGCAATTAACACACCCATGTTCTGCATCACAGTGGCTGAGATCAATTCCTGGCTCTGGCTCCTAACTCCAGCTTCCTGCCAATGCAGACACTGGAGGCAGTGGTGATGGCTCAAGTAATTGAGTTCTACCGCCCACACAGGAGACTTAGATTGGGCACTTGGCCTAGCCCAGCCCCCAACCAACTCATTGTCATTCCAGACATTTGAAGAGTAAAGCAGTGGATTGAATGGAAGCACACTCTCTCTCTGTCTCCCTCCCTCCCTCCCTCCCTCCCTTTCTTTCTCTCTCTCTCCCTTTCTCTAATATTTAATAAATTAAATTTTTTAAAGATTTATATATTTATTTGAAAGTCAGAGTTACACAGGGAGAGAAGGAGAGGCAGAGAGAGAGAGAGGTCTTCCATCCACTGGTTCACTCTCCAATTGGCCACAATGACCAGAGCTGTGCCAATCCGAAGCCAGGAGCCAGGAGCTTCTTCCAGGTCTCCTGCGTGGGTGCAGGGGCCCAAGCACTTGGGCCATCTTCTGCTTTCCCAGGCCATAGCCGAGCTCTGGATCGGAAATAGAGCAGCCGGTACTCAAACCGGCGCCCATATAGGATGCCGGCACTGCAGGCTTTACCTGCTACGCCACAGTGCCGGCCACCAATGAATTAAATTTTTAAAAATTATCAAATAGTCTCTTTCTCGGGGCAGGAGGGGGCTTCTTTACAACTCTCCACGGTATTATTCATCTAAAATATACACATAATTAAGATCTCTCCCTTATAAAATAAAACAAAATTCAACAATACTGTGTTCCTCTTTGGTAGTTGCCCTATAAAATTCCATTTTTACACTGATCAGATTTCCAAAACAGAGCTTGATGCATGATATCATTCTTTCTTCACTTCTCAAGTCATTTAAAATTCACTTTTACTCATTGAAAATGACCTGATGGAGTCATTGAAAACTGCTAATTCTCAAATTCAATAAACAATATTACACACTTAGGCTAGGTGTATGAGGCTGTTGTCCATGACCTCCGTTTTCAACTTCCACTAAACCACACTGCCCTAACACTTCCTTCTTGGTCTTGTTTACGGGATCATCAACTTCCCATTGCTTCTGCAGTGTTAGAGAAATTTCAGTGCTCTCTGACCCTTTTCTCTCCATGATCTGTCCATAGACTCCATTTTATGCCCCCTTGTTTCCAAGTCCTGAATTAACACATTCATAGTCTCTTGGTCTACTCTTCTTCTAGTTTCTCAATTTTTCTTCCAACTTCCACATTCATAACTCAACATGAAAGTTCTAAATGTACCTCAAACTCATGATTCAAATATCTCATTATTTTGCATTTCCTCTCATCCTCCTTGATTTGAGAGCGAAATACCTGGTTTCTTCTCATACCCCAGGTTTGGGAACGGAATGCCCCCTTCTCTAGTTTCTTAGCCCAAACTAGAGAGTGGTCTCGATCTTTCTTTTCTTTCAACTCCTGCAGCTAAAAAATGCACTAAATCCAGCCATTTCTTTTAATGACTTCTCTATCTCCTCAAATCTGCCTACTCCTCTCCATGTCCAAGGCTGCTGCCATGTTTCATTACTTAATCTTTCTTCACTTGATCACGTAATGCTACTCCCATCCTCAACTTCAATACACTCAAAGACATCCTCTAAATTATAGCCAGGGCAGTGTTTTGGATGTACAAATCACTGATTAGCTTAGAATTTTAGAGTTTTTTCTTATCGCTTGCGGCCTTAGCAGGATATAAAAGACTTTTTATGACTTCACTTTTACTGTGTTTCCTCTTTAAGCACATTATTGAATTACTTGCACCCATTTAGCAGTATAAATCTCTTAATATACCTGTTTATCTTCTAGGAATTTTTCTTCATTTTTCCCTATTTAGTCAATATTTCTTCATCTTTCAAGATTCAATTTTATTAATCTGTTATTAATGAAGGTTTTCTTACTCTCATAAGTGAACTTAGATCTTTTCATTCTCTTTCTTTATAACATTTCATATATTCTCTTATGATCACTTAGATCAAATTATCTTGTTACTGTTTAGTTGCTGGTCCATAGCATTCAATATAAACTCTATTACACAAAGACTCTGTTGTATTCTGTTTTGTAAAATAGCACGGCCTGCAATGGACAGAGATACAGTAAATATTTTCAAGTGAAGCATTGAATGGTGATGAGAAAAATACAGAAAAATTATTATGACCCAAGGCTTGGAATGGCACATGTTTTACTGGCATACAGATGGAACATGAGTATATAGAAGATGTAAAATTTATGGTCAGAGAGGTTTAGTCTAAACCATGTTTTAATCTAAAAGGACAGACATTGTTACAGCAAAAGAGGGTGAGGTATCATTTTTGGAAGGAAGTACAATATAACTAAATACATGGAGGTAAAAATAACAAGATGTATTTAGTTACAGTGGCATAGTCTAACATGGCAAGTGTCTGTGGTAGACAAAAAAAAAATATTGTTAGCAGAGATGTTAGATCTTGTTGTGGAAAATTCCAGTGCCATCTTAAGGAATTAAAACCATAGGCATTTTAAAACTATTTGGGCATTTTAACAAAGCTGTGCTTTAGAAATGTTCTTTGACACCAGTGTAAATCAATGAATTACAGGCATTTCAGCTTTGTAGGAATGGAGGATGACAACTGCCTTTCATAATTCAGGATAAAGGTAATATGGACCAGAACGAGAGTAGTGAGTACTGATCAATAAATAACATTTGGAAACTTACTTCTGAATTCTGTGGCTCTGAATCTTCATATGTGCTTCAAAGGATATCAATAATATTATCTGTAGGTACTTTCAAAAAGAAAGACTGTGCTTTATCATATATTACACAAGACAACATATAAAAATGAGACCTGGTCCCATAATGAAGCAGAATATATTTTTCTATGCACTATTTTAGCATACTAATGCCAAAAGATCTTGCCAAGCCAGCAAGTCTGATACTGAATCAAATAATCAGGGATGAGGAGAAAAACTGGAACTGGGCTCAGTCTACCTCTTCTAATATATACATGCTTCATCATATCATGGCAGAAGTCTTTGCAAAGTCACACAACCAGAGGAGAGAGAAAGCACAGGACAAATATTAAAAAGAGAATCAAAGACACCACAGGTTTTGTACCAAAAACAAAACAAAACAAAAACAAAAACTGTTGGAGAGAAAAAATTCAAACAAATTGACCTTGTGCTGTAATTTCAGAAAATACCCAATAAATTCTTTCATGGACTTTTAAATGACAAAAAGTCTGGCAAGATGAGAAAAAGATCAACCAAGCCCAGACCAGATTCCAGAGAATTCTGCTCTAGGGCAGCCACTCAATTGATAGAGATCTGTGCAGTTCACATCTAACCTACAATTTTCCCAGTTCGACCCCAACTTACTTGACATCTTTTATATTGTGAATTTCACTATTTCTGATTCCATCAAATCTTTGTCTATTTTTTTATCTTATCTTGAATGTTGTGAACTATGATAATAGAATTTCAGAAACTTAGATAGCATTTTTTTCAGTCAATACACAAAAATCAACAGCCTTTTTATACACAGACAATGCCACAGTAAGTAAGACTTCTCTTTTGTAATAGATTTATTTATTTATTTGAAAGTCAGAGTTACAAAAGAGAGAATAAAAGGCAGAAAGAGAGGTCACTCCCCAATTGACCGCAACATCCAGAGGTGCACCTATCCAAAGCCAGGAGCCAGGAGTTTTCTCCAGTTTCTTTCCATGTGGGTGCAGGGGCCCAAGGACTTGGGCCATCTTCTACTGCTTTCCCAGGCCATAGCAGAGAACTGGATCAGAAGTGGAGCAGCCGGGAAAACAAACCAGTGCCCATACAGGATGCCGGCACTGCAGGGGGCCGCTTTACTGGCTATGCCACAGTGCTGGTCCCTATAGAAATTATTAATCATTCTTCTCCTTGGACAGTTTTGTCCCAAGACAGATGTGAAGACCTTTTTTGCTTGCTTGTTTTTTAAATTACCTTTGTGTGTTGAAAGTCATCTGACCCCTCCAGATCCACACCTCTTCCTTCACCCAGCTCTGGACTCTGCTTTATTGATGAATTTGCATTACATCAAAAGATCATTTGCTGTCTGTCTTGTAAGTTGCCTCTAGGTAATGGAATGTACAGACAGAAAGTGATGGAGTGAGAGAAATGTGTAGTCCACTTCCTTCCCACCAGTTGACAGATAATTTTGCTGATTCCTCAGTCACAGGTCTTGAGCTTACAGCTACCTTTTCCAGATCTCGTGAACCACAGCCTTCTCTATTTATAAGGCAGTGAGTATCCTCAGGATTTTCCACTTTCCCTTATTGATTTCCCTAAATCCTGCCAAGGCTCTTAAAAAATTATCCCTTTACTAAACTTCTTCAAATTCCTAACTTCAATGTGCCATCTATGTCTTGCTAGAACCCCATTGATATATGTCTTATCTGTTTACTGAAAATGAATGCTTTAAAGAGTGGTGAAAAAGATGGCACACAAAGAATAGAGAAACCATGTTCCTGAACTGTGTCTTAAAAACTACAAAACACAGATTTGCCTCTTTCTCTGCCACCTACATTCAGGACTGATCCAGCAAGTCCCAACAGATCTCCAAAATTTATAGGTAAGAGTGTCAGCCAATTGTCATGACTCTCGTAAAGTTTCAGTGCCTCCATATTACTGGCTTGGTAGAGCTTGTTATTCCCTCATTGCATTATCTAATGCATGGAGCAAAGTTAGTTCTTAGGCCCTTGTGCCAATTAGGTATTAGTGTCTCCTACTTGCTTTTTGGGCTGTTCTACCTGCTTTTTTTTTTAATTTTTTTTTGTAAACTGGGGTCATTATTTTGCCTACTTTATTGAGATGAACATATGTATTTCTATCTTGGTGTGTGTGTGTGTGTGTATGTGCTTGACTAATACATACAAATCTGCACTTTAATTTTCATAAACAACATTTTCACATCACTTATAACAAATTAGGGTCACAACAAAAAAACATATATATGAAAGAAGTGGCTTGTATGAACTTTAAATTTTCCCCCAAAGTCATCTTTACTTAATGATATGTGATCTAGGATTTTGATACTAAGTATTCATTAGCAATTGTTTAAAAGAAAAAACAAGAATCTACCCTGAGTTTGTAAGTAGGTTATTTTATCTTTAAAAAAAGGAGCAAAATACACATTGGGTAAGTTTTCACATTTTTTGGAGTGGTTTATTCATAGTCTCCAATTTATATCATGTATCATGGTGCTAAAGTTATGTTGGTATTTTTCTCTCTAGGAATAGCTTTGAAAACATTCCTAGCCATGATCATGCATCACAGCCATATGTAAAGGTATATGTGTACCAGGGAAATAGGGGAAAATTTATGATTATTTTCACATTTATCAAATAATGTGGCCATCAGTGGGAGATTGTCATTATTTTAATTTCTCCAAATTTCTCTGCTTTTGTTCCTGGACAGGAGATGGAGAATCTTCCTGTTTATATGTTATATGAATACCTCTTTAATATCTCCAGGAACTATGCCAAATTTAATTATGCTATGTTTTAATAATGATATGTAGTTTCTTAGTCTTCCTTAAAAGGAATCAAAAATAACCAGCCAAAAATAATAACTAAACAAAATTGAGATAATATTAGTAAAAGAAATGTAAAAATGTTTTGAGATTTGTGATTGGGTTTATGCCAACCATTATTATTACCTCCATAAACATAATTTTAGTACTTCTAAGAGACAATGTCTTTAGTATTTTGTGTTCTATGTCAATGTAATTTTAGTTGTTGAGCAATTTAGATCTCTTTTAAATAATTCAAGGAAAATTGCTATTCTTTCAATAAGCTTTATAAGTATAATAAATTGGCAACTCTATTTATAATTATTTTCTAATAAAGAATTGCAAGTGATTAGATCACTAAATTTAGGTATTTTTTAAATCTTTGTTCTCATATGCCATAGTACTTTTTTCTTATTTTTATTTTTTCCCAAAGAAACCTTTTATTTAATGAGTACAAATTTCATAAGTATAACTTTAGGAATATAGTGTTTCCTCTCACCATACCCGCCCTCCCACCCCTACTTCCACACCACTTCCTCTTCCCTGTCTCATTACCAGGGAGGTAATGGTGAGAGTGGGCCTTCTTGTCTTGTTCTGAATCTTAGCGGGAATGCTTCCAACTTTTCCCCATTCAGTAGGGCATTGACCATGGGTTTGTCATATATTGCTTTTATTGTGTTGAGGAATGTTTCTTCTATACCCAATTTGCTTAGAGTTTTCATCATGAAAGAGTATTATATTTTCTCAAATGTTTTCTCTGCATTTATTGAGATAGTCACATGGTGTTTCTTCTGCAGTTTGTTAATGTGATGCATCTATGTCCATCAGAGAAATTGATCTGTAGTTATCTTTCTCTGTTGTGTCTTTTTTTAGGAATTAAGGTGATGCTGGCTTCACAGAAAGAATTTTGGAGGATTCCCTCCCTTTCAGTTCTGAATAATTTGAGAATTGGTGTTAGTGCTTCTTTAAATGTCTGCTTGAATTCAGCAGTGAAGCCATCCAGTCCCGGGCTTTTCTTTGTTGGGAAGATCTTTTTACCAATTCAATTTCCATCTTGTTAATGGGTCTGTTTAGGTTTTCTGTGTCTCCCTGACTCAATTTAGGTAGGTTGTATGTGTCCAGGAATCTATCCATTTCTTCTAGGTTTCCCAGTTTGTTAGCATGCAGTTCTTTGTAGTAATTTCTGATGATTCTTTTTATTTTGGTGGTGTCTGTTGTTACATTTCCCTTTTCCTCTCTGATTTTATTAATTTGGATCCTCTCCTTTTTTTTTTTTTTTTTTTTTTTTTTTTGGTTAGATGGGCTAATGGTGTGTCAATTTTATTTTATTTTATTTTATTTTTTAAGAACCAGCTCTTCATTTTGTTGATCTTTTGTATTGTTTTATTGGTTTTGATTTTTCTCATTTCTTTTCTAATTTTAATTATTTCTTTTCTCGTATTAGTTTTGGATTTGGTTTGCTGTTGTTTTTCTAGGTCCTTGAGATGCATTGAAAACTCATTTATTTGATGCTTTTCCAATTTCTTGATGTAGGCACCAATTGCTATAAACTTTCCTCTTAACACTGCTTTTGCTGTATCCCATATGTCTTGATATGTTGTGTTGTTATCTTCATTTGCTTCCAGAAAGTTTTTGATTTCTCTTTTGATTTCTTCTATGACCCACTGTTCATTCAGGAGCATGTTGTTCAGTCTTCATGTGTTTGCATATGCTCTAGGGATTCCTGAATTGCTAATTTCCAGCTTCATTCCATTGTGGTCTGAGAAGATGCATGGTATGATTTCAATTCTTTTGAATTTGCTGAGACTTGCTTCATGGCCTAGTATGTGGTCAATCCTAGAGAAAGTTCCATGCGCTTCTGTGAAGAATGTGTATTCTGCAACCGTAGGATGAAAAGTTCTGAGGTATCTGTTAGTCCCTTTGGTCTATAGTGTTGATTAACTCTGCTGTTTCCTTGCTGCTTTTCTGTCTTGTTAATTTGTCCATTGCTGAAAGTTGGGTATTAAAATCCCCCATTACTATTGTATTTGAGTTTTTGTTTCCATTTAGATCCTGTAACATTTCTTTTAACTAGCCATGTACTAGCACCTGTAATTAGGTGCATACATGTTTATAATAGTCATAACTTCCAATTGAATTGATCCTTAATTACTACATAGTGCCCTTCTTTGTCTCTTTTAACAGTTTTTGTGTACTTGGATGTCCCTTTCTTCTTCCAAATTAGGAAAATTTTCTGTTGTTATTTCACTAAATAGGCCTTCTAATCCTTTCTCTCTTTCCATGCCTTCAGGAAATCCTAGAACCTTTATATTGGGTCATTTGATAGTATCTTGTATATTACCAACAGTATTTTTTAGTCTTCTGATTTCTTCTTCTTGTGTTTGGTCTGACTGTATAATTTCCTGTGCTTTGCCTTCTAAGTTGGATATTCTTTTTTCTGCTTCACTGATTCTGTTGTTAATGCTTTCCACTGCATTTTTTATTTGTCCTATTAAATTCTTTATTTCTAAGATTTCATTTTGATTTCTCTTTAAGATCTCAACTTTGTGGGAGAAATTTTCTTTCATGTCAAATATGGATTTCATTAGTTTTCATGCATTCGCTTCTGATAACTTCTAAGTAATCTTATGACCAATTTTTTGAATTACATTTCTGGCATTTCTTCAATCTCCTCATCTTCAGAATCTAGTATTGAAATGTTGTGTTCATTTGGGACATGATGTTGCCTTCCTTATTCTTGTTTCTTGAATGGTGTGTTTATTATTGGGCATTTGTGGAGATACTCATTAATTTCTTCTTTGTTTATTCACTATGGTTGCTTTTATCTCTGGACTATGTCTGTGTGGGTTAATGGAGTGTCTGCTTTCAGGGAATACCCAGAGGCATGTGGTGGTTGTGTGCAAGGATCTTTGGTCAGTGCACCCGGGTGAAGGGTGTCTAAGGTGACACACCCCAGTTTGGTATGGTAAATCTCCTCTTTTTTTTTTTTTTTTTTTTTTTTTTTATCAGAGGGGAGGTTTATTCTTGTCTGTTGGTATAGAGTCAACTGAACACCTTTCCTCAAAGTGTCAACAGAGGTAAGGTCTTGGAAGCTGTGGGGTTCTTGTCTTCATGCGAGAAAGAATTCAGGTGTGATACAGAGAGCGAAGTGATAAGGCTTTATTGGGGTTAGGGTGTCCATCAGAACAGAAGGGACAGATAGAGTGCCCAGTTGCTCAAATTGGGAGAAAGCAAGGTTACATGGCTGAATGGAGAGCATATACCTGGACGAGCCAGGCAGGCAGCACAGCAGAGAGGCAGAGGGCTGAGTGTACTGTGTTTGGACTCCCTGGGTTTTTGAGGGAGACTATTTACCCACCTCCCCCTCTCCACCAGGGCAGAGCATGGGAAGTCCTAGCAGAAGGGCTTGTTGGGGGAAAATTAGCAAATTCCTGCCCAGATTTGCTGGAGCCAGGCAGAGTAGGAGGGCCTCCCTTAGTAGGAGATGCCTTAGGGCATCTGCGAAGGTTCTATTGCCCGCTGTTATCAGGTAACCCCTTTGGTCCTGAGGAGAGGGAATTCTCCTGGGAGCTTTCCTTCAGGGAAGGGCTGGGACCACCTGGGGGGTTATCAGGGTCTGAGCAGGACTTTGAAGTGTTAAATGCTGGGCTTCTGGAGTTTCTATAGTAGGTGCTGGTCTTCAGGCCTGTCTCATACACACATAGGCTAAATTCCTGACTTCTTACCTAACAAAAGGAGACAGGTGCCTGGGCGCTAGCTCCAATGGGTATATTATTCATTCACTCTGCCATAAGGACCAGTCTTTGTGACCAGTATCTGTGCAGTCCTCAGTGTAAGCTCAGGTTCCCCAGGTAACCAGGGAGCTGTGATTGTGTGGAGCTTCCCGTAGTGACAGCCCAAAGTTCCAGCCACACCCTGAGTCCTCCCACACAGCCTCAGTGTTTTCACAGTCCTAGCACACAAGCCTCTCACAGTCACAAGCACCCAGTCCCCTGTCTGTTCTCCCCACCAGACTCAGGAGTTTCCACTTGGCTGATGGCTAGGCACAGACATGAGCTGGCGCAGCTACTACATGTGTCCAAAATGGCACCTGCTCTCTATCAGCTTGTTTCAGGGTACAGTTGCACAGTGATTGGGGTATGAGAAAATGTGCCCCCCTTTCTTTTCTCTCCTCTAGTTTAGCAGGTGCACTATCCCCCATGGGGCTCTAAGCCAGAAGCCCTCTAGGCTCTTCCTGCAGCGTTTTTACCAGTGGCTTGGGCTGCTGCAGTCTGGTCTCACCTCCCACTCCAATGCTGTTGTGGAAGCTCTTGGCTGCTGGGGTCCTGAGTTGTGCTTGTCCTTGCCCTCCACGTAGGTCCACTGTGTCTCTCCAATTTGCCTAGAATTTCCTCTGCTGTTTTCTCCCTAACTCTTTCCTCTAAACTTGGTTTTAAAAGTCTATGACGCCGGCGCCACGGCTCACAAGGCTAATCCTCCGCCTTGCAGCGCCGGCACACCGGGTTCTAATCCTGGTCGGGGCACCGGATTCTGTCCTGGTTGCCCCTCTTCTAGGTCAGCTCTCTGCTGTGGCCAGGGAGTGCAGTGGAGGATGGCCCAAGTGCTTGGGCCCTGCACCCCATGGGAGACCAGGAGAAGCACCTGGCTCCTGCCATCAGATCAGCGCGGTGCGCCAGCCATAGCGCGCTGGCCGTTGCGGCCATTGGAGGGTGAACCAACGGCAAAGGAAGACCTTTCTCTCTGTCTCTCTCTCTCACTGTCCACTCTGCCTGTCAAATAAAAATTAAAAAAAAAAAAAAAGTCTATGACAAAACCTGATGTAGCTTATCAATTGAAACATTCCTAAACTTTCTGATAGAGACTATCAGGAAAAAGAATATGTTCTTTAAATTAGAAACCAAGTGACAATTATTGAAGGGAACTGAATGGGCAATGATTGAATGACCTTAAAAGAACAGTACATATTTTCTAATTCAAAAGCCACCTGGCCTTTGAGCAGGCAACAAACAATGAAAATAACTCTCTTTCTTTCTTTCTTTCTTTCTTTCTTTCTCTCTCTCTCTCTTCCTTCCTTCCTTCCTTCTTTCCTTCCTTCCTTCCTTTCTCTCTCTCTCTCTCTCTCTCTCTCTTGCCACATGGGGGGTGTGCAGGGTTGGCAACATGGATGTTTGTTTTAACAAGGACTCATACTAGTATGATAATTCCATCTCTACTAAAATTTAGAAACATGATTAGATGTAAAACCACATCAACAGATTTAGTGGAGAATGAATAGCACAATAGCAAAGTGAATGGAATTGCTAATAGATGAAAGATAGTCAAATGGTCTTGTCATTCTATTATGGGTGGTAATTAAACTTAGAGTCCAGAAGGACTTCCTGTACAGGTTTAATGTCAACCAGTATACATAGAAATAGTGTACTCCTGAGACAGAAAAGTGATGAAAGAAGACCATGAAGGTATGGATATCCTACAAGCATGTGAATTTCTTTCCCACATATGCCTTAGATTCACGTTGATTGTAGCTTGAACTCTACTTTCTTGAATTTTTTGAAACCACTGCTTGTTAAGATCTACATGTTCCCATTTTTCATTATTCACTAATCTCTCCTGACAAGCACTCACTGAGTACTTAAGTTTGCAGAAAATTATACAAGTTTACAATGTTCCCTCTTGGGAAACTCTAAAGTAGGCCTGAATAGCTTCTCATAGTTTCCAAAAGCTAAGTCCGATAGTGCTTACATAGGCACTTAAAGAAGGTACTTCCTTCTCTTCTACCTTCAGTAAATCTTAGCTTTAACTGAAATGGATTTCTATAGGAGAAAGATCTTTTGAATTATGCAGACTTGGTTTCAAACTGACATCCTTCACACTGTTTGAACCTCATGTATTGTTGAAGTTATTGAGTCTCAGTGCTGTAATTTGCAGGTTTATGGTTTAATTTTATTGTGTTTATTTATATGGGTTGACATAAAAGAGATGCCCAATTAATTGTATTTGTTTCTTTTAGGATAATATTAAACTTAATTTCATATGATCACTTTGAGAACCAAATAAATTAATGGACAAAGCACTTAGATTGAACTCTTGTATATGTTGGTGCTCTTCATACATTAAAAATTAAATAAAGTATTTTATTTGTTAACCCTTAATGTTCCAGCCTCTCAATAATATTCTATCAAAAGTTGAGAGTTTTAAAGGGTAGAACAATACATGAATAATTCAAACTAGATATTTGTAGTTACATAGAAATGAAAAATCTAAATTTATGACTACTTTGTGTATTTTTCTTATAGTTTATCACTTTAATAAAGAAGTATATAATATGTACTCATTGCTCTATGTATTTGGTTGTCCAGAGAAACAGAATGAAAAGAGGTGTGTGTGTGTGTGTGCTGCATAGAAGACTGTATACCTATAGATGAGTAGGTACAGAGACTTGTTTCAAAAATTGGGTCACACGATGGTGAATATGGGCAAGTCCCAAGATCAGTAGGGTAAATTGAGAAGTTGAAGAGTTGGATAGCCAATAGTAAAGCTCTAGTTCAAGTGTATTTCCTGTCTAAAGGCTGGCAGGCTAAAGACTCAGAAAAACTTGATATTTCAGTTTGATTCTGAAGGAAAAAAAGAAACCAATATTCTAGATTGAAGGGACTGAGAAAGAAGGGATTCTTTCTTATTTGAGGAAAGGTCAACATTTTTGTTTTATTCAGATATTTAACTAATTGTATGTGGCCCATGTACATTATAGATGGAAGCCTGCTTTACTCCATCTACCCATTTAAATACTCATCTCATCTACAAACACCCACACAGACATCAAATAATGTTTGAACAAATATCTGGACATCATATGTATTCAGCTAACATATAAAATTAATCATTACACTGTAGATATTTCAATCTAACAGTTGTAAAGACAAGAATTATCCTTCACACGTTTATATAAACCACATAGCATTAATCCACCCAAGTCCTATACATAATTCTGGCCAGGAATTTACTGATGCTCCACCATATGTCAGATACTGCATTGAGTATAGTTCACAAATACAGTATAAACAAGAAAAAAGGTAATATATTGAGATATATATCCAAATATATTCTCATGTCAAGAAGAAGGTTGGGCTTTACCTTATAGAACATAAGATGCGAAAGCAAAATTTTAAGTAGGAAAATAACCAGATCAGATGTATTTTTATCTTTTTTCTGTAATGTTTAGGATCAACATGTGATATTTTATTTTATTTTATTTTTTTTTTTTTTTTTTTTTTTTTTTTTTTTTTTTTTTTGACAGGCAGAGTGGACAGTGAGAGAGAGAGACAGAGAGAAAGGTCTTCCTTTGCCGTTGGTTCACCCTCCAATGGCCGCCGCTGCAGCCGGCGCACCGCGCTGATCCTGGCAGGAGCCAGGAGACAGGTGCTTTTCCTGGTCTCCCATGGGGTGCAGGGCCCAAGCACCTGGGCCATCCTCCACTGCACTCCCTGGCCATAGCAGAGAGCTGGCCTGGAAGAGGGGCAACCGGGACAGAATCCGGCGCCCCAACCGGGACTAGAACCCGGTGTGCCGGCGCCGCAAGGTGGAGGATTAGCCTGTTGAGCCACGGCGCCGGCTTGATATTTTATTTTTTTAATGGATGCTCTTACCTCTTGACCTTCTATGCATGTGAAAGACAGGGCCCAGTCCTCATATTATTTGTTTCAAAGATTTTTTTTTTATTTTTTTGAAAGGAAGGGTTACAGAGAGAGAGAGAGAAACGTTCATCCACTGATTGATTCATTGCCCCACATAGTCACAGTGACCAGAAGCCAGAGCCTGGAACTCCATTCAGGTCTCCCATATAAGTGGCAGGGGCTCAAGCACTTGGATGATCTTCTGCTGCTTTCCCAGGCACTTAGCAAGGAGCTATATCTGAAGTGGAGCAACCAAGACTTGAACTGTGGCTCATATGTAATGTTGCAGGTGATGATTTAACCAGTAGTGCACAACATCGCCCCCCCCAATATAAGTAATCGCTACTCATTCCCACTCCATAAATAATAACACAAAATATTCCAGCATTCAAATAACATAAAGTGATATCAAGATTTAATAATTGATATGGCAAAGGAATAAGTAAGTAGAATAAATATTGGAAAAATTTATCAACATCTAGGAAACTTCCACTGTTATAAAAATTGCCTCTTTAGTAACATGAACACGGTGAAACTGAAGCAAATTCAGGAAAGGAACAACTCCTGCGAAAGTGATGGAGTAACAAGATTGTACAAACTCTCTCATGAATAACAATTATAATACCTAGAAAATTCTAGGCAACCCATAGCTGACAATTAAAATATCCATGCACAAGGACTAATGGCAGTACTGGACAAAGATCAAAACTAAATTTGTCTTTGAAAGCTCAAAGCACATATAGGCAAATTTGAATTTTCTGACTTTATAACAGATTTTCACAACTATGTGTAATTCTGTTAGCATAAAGCTAGAGACTAATTTCCTGAGGTGTTGCAGAATAGAGTCCAAAGCTGACAGAGCAGCTGGAAACAAGAGGAGAATGTCTAGAGTTAAGGAAAAATAAAAAAACTACATTCTTGAGTCAGGAAAATCTCCACCCAGGATTATCATTTGTTGACCATCAAATTATTAAAATATAAAAGACACCACTAGAGGGCATAATTGTTGCAACTGGAAACTATTGCAGAAATAGAGCTGTTGTATACTGTTAGGGAGACAAAGTTCCCAGTGTGAATCCAGATGTGATAATTTACTAGCAAAATAAAAGAAGAATTCCCATAGAACACAGTAGAATTTATTGCTATAACATCAGTATTATGGGATCCAGTTTTCAAAAAAAAATTATCAGGCATTTAAACACACACACACAAACACACAAAGCATACCTTAGGAAATAGAAATAAAGCAATGAAATAAAATTTTTATTCTGGAGAGCCTACAGGTGGGTTTTTCAATGACCTCAAAGTTGGTGTGTATTTATTTGTTTTAAATTTTTATTTCTATCTTATTTATTTGAAAGGCTGAAAGAGACAGAGACAAAGACAGACATGGAGCACACCCATCTGTTGGTTCACTCCACAGATGCCTGTGACAGCCAGGGCCAGGCCAGGCTGAAGTCAGGAGGTGGGAATTCAATTCAGGTATAACACATGGTATCAACGATACACAACTATTAGAATCATCACTACTGCCTTCTAGGGTGCATATTAGCAAGAAACTAGAATCAGGAGCACAACAGCGCATTCTGATACAGTATCTGTGCATGCCAAATGGCAGCTTAACTGCTGCACAAAATGTCTACCCCTAAACCAGTTATTTAAAATATGATGAAAGAATTAAAGGAAAACATGATATCAATGAATTAACAAATAGGGAATCTCAACAAAGAAATAAAGTATGTCACAAATTGAAATTAGGGAAATGGCAATAATTAAAAATTTATCAGATGAACTCAAGAGCAGACTGCAAATGGCAAGAGATAATTAGATTTGAAGATAAATAATTAGATATTACCATTCAAACAATAGAGAAGAAAAAGACATAAGAAAAGAAAAATAGAGGCCAATCTTATGGCATAGCAGGTTAAGCCATCACCTGTGACACCAGCATTCCATAACAACGCTCTGATTCCAGTCCTGTTTGCTTCACTTCCAATTCAGCTTCCTGTTGATGAGCCTAGGAAAGTAGTAATAGCTGGCCTAGGTACTTGGGCTCCTACATGCTACCTACATGAGAGACCAGGATGGAGTTCCAGGTAAATAAGTAAAAGAAATTTTAAGAAAGACAAACAATGCACAAAGCCTCATAGACTTATAGAACAGAGACGTATTGTAGCACAATGGGTTAAGCTGCTTCCTGTGATGCCAGCATCCCATGTCCCACTTGCAGGGAGGAGAGAGAGAGAAAGAGAGAGAGAGAGCGAGAGCGAGAGAGAGAGAGAGAGAGAGGTGCTTATTTTGCATTTAGTATCTTCTACTTGCAAATTATTTTGGCATTTTTGTCATAGATTGTAAAGAAGATACAAAAAGATATATATCAGATATTAAAGAAGTTTTTATAAGTGACTCAATTACAAAAATCTTCATAATGTTCACTCTTGGAAAAACTTGAAAGAATTTTATGTATATATACATTTATATTTATATTATATAATAGATTATATATAATATTTAATAGATACCTATATTTTATATAGTAGTTCATGCTTTGGACATGTGATGTTGCTTTCTCTTTCCCTCTACTCTCCTCCACATTATCATCGTTAATAAAATTAGACTTTCAGCAGTAATAAAAAGAGGGATATTAATGTGATGCACCTTCTACAGAGAACATAGGAGTAAAAGGCAATTATCATCTTTGAATGGTGCTATTTGATTGTACAGGTGAATTCCATATGAGAATGCTAGAGTTCTTTTTAAAATTATATGAAAGACAACTACCAAAACAATGTGTCATTTACAAAATGCAGTTTGAGCTTGCCCTTTGTCATGTCACAATTCAAGAAAACGAAGTACTTTTTTTTTTATTTAAAAGGCGACCAAACTAAAGCATATAAAACAAAGTGATTTAGTATTTTTGCAGGCACATTGTACCATTATCCTGAAGAGCTTTACAACATAATAATTTGCATTTCCATAGTACTTTTCTCACATTTCTTGTGAGACTTTTCAAAGCCTGTTGCATTAATATGAATTCAACTAGGATGCATTCCCTCGAAGGAGGGATTTATTTTTCGTATCCCTGTTTTACAGGCAAGCATATCAGGTGCCTTGCTTAAGGGTACACTGCAACCCATAAGTCAGTTAGGAAATTGATCCTAGAAATCCTAATTTCTTATTCTTTGTTCCGGTACCTTGACAAAACTGTTTTCCAAATACAGAAACATATTACTCTGCAGCTTAACAGCAAATTAAAGACGTGCTGTCTCATGCAATCTTATAAATATGTTTTAAAAGCCACCAGTACCCCTGAGAAGTTTGCCATCTGGTTCCCATGATGTCAAAAAGGAAACGAGGCTGAGTGTAGAAAAGAGACAAGTTATACCCAGCAGGCAGAAGTAGACTTCTGTGTAGCCTGGAGCATCTGGAAATGAAGTCCCACACTATCTTTGCAAAAGAGAAGTCAGTGTCTCAATATTCCTGGTGGAAAATATCAAATTTAGCAAAGACAGAAGAGTATGAATATTTTTAAGTCATTTTTGGTAAATAAATTCAATTTTGTGCTTACAACCTGTAGTAGCCAACCTCCAAAGTGGCCCTCAAAAAGCCTTGCTTCCAGACATGCATAGTGATAGATTATCCCACACATGATGAAAGAAAGCCTAGTCATCAAAGGTGTTGCACCCTCTACCTCTTCAATCATTCACTCTTTGGGAACAAACAGTTTTGCCATGTGAACATTCAAGCAGCTCTGTGGAGAGGCCCACATAAAGGAAAACTGACACTTTCTGCCAGAACTAGCACCAGCTTCCAACCTTCCAGCTTTACAGCCATGTGAGTTGAGTTATCTTAAATGAAACTGTTGCTGTAGTCACAGCCAAACTTCACAGACGACTGTAACTCCAACCAATGGCATCCTCAAGGGACACCCAGAGACAGTACTTCCCAACCAAGCTGCACTAGAAATCCTGACCCATAGACACTGGGAGAGACAGAAAATGAGTATTGCCAACATAGTCACTATGTTTGGAAGAAGAGGGAAAATGTTACATTGCTCTAGGAAAAAAATAAATAATCAAACAGTTGATAAATCCGAGTTAAGGAAATAAGCAGACGGATGAGTTGTTTTCTTCTGTTTCAACAACTATTCAACAAACATCAATTTTAAAAAAAATATTTATTTATTTATTTGAAAGGCAGAGCTACAGAGAGAGACAGAGAGAGAAAGTTTTCCATCTGCTGGTTCACTCCCCCAATAGCTACAACAGCCCAAGCTACACCCATCCAAAGCCAGGAGCCAGAAGCTTCTTCCAGGTCTCCCCAGGTATAGGGGCCCAAGGATTTGGACCATCTTCCACTGCTTTCTCAGTCCACAGCAGAGAGCTGGATTAGAAGTGGAGCAGCCAGGACTCAAACTAGCTCCCATATGGGATGTCAGCACTGCTGGTGGCGTCTTTACACACTACACCACAGCTCCGGCCCCATGGATATCAGTTTTCCAGTAGACTTCACAAAATAGATACTGGTGAATAAAGACTAAGTCTGCTTATGGACAAAAAGAGGTTTAATGGCTAGAAAAGAAAACTAAAAGTAGCTTTATCACCAAAAAAGTAAAACAAAGCAAATACTCTAGCAACAATTATGCAAGCTTCAAACGAGGAAAGAAGTTCATTGTGAGGTTGCATGAATTCCCTTACTAAAATTTTCCATTGGCTTTCTTTAGTACATTTTCGGCTCAGACTAAAACCTGTGCCCTGTCTAGTCTGTAACTCAAACTCATCTTCGCCTCTCCAAGCACTCTGGCCTTCGGTCTCTTGGATTTACCAAGCTCTAGAGCTATAACAGTTGTTTTTGTCTGACTTTGTCTATATGCATCCCTCAAGTCCTTACCTTGATCACATCATTTGATTGATTGACTTCTTCAGATGTCAGCTTAAATGTCATCATCTCTAAAAGACTTTTCAGGAGTACTTTTTGTAAACTGCCTTTTCCACCTCCTTACCTACACACACACACACACACACACACACACACATTTTATTATCACAGGACCCCTATTGGTTTTTCTCAAATCATTAATCCAATATATAAGATGAGTCAATAATCTCCTTTACTCAACTGATCTTTTTAAAGATGTATTTCTTTATTTAAAAGGCAGAGTTACAGAAAGAGAAGGAGACACACAGAGAGAAAGAGAGAGAGAGAGAGGGAGAGAGAGAGGTCTTCCATCCATTGGTTCTCTCCTCAAATGACCACAACGGCCAATATTGGGTGAGGCTAGAGCCAGGAGCTTCATCTAGGTCATCCATATGGGTGTAGGGGTCCAGGAACTTGGGCCATCCCCTGCTGTTTTCCCAGGTGCATTAGCAGGGCACAGGTTCAGAAGTGGAACAGCCAGAACTGGAAGTAGCACCCTTATGGGATGTCAGCATGATAGGCAGTGGCAGTGGCTTAACTTGCTATGCCACAACACTGGTCCCCAACTCACTGATTTTATATGCACATTGGTTAAAACTGTGCCTTTATATATTAGGTGTTTAATAAATATTTGTTGAATGAAAAATTAAAGACTTAAGCATGTAAATGAATCACTTCAAATATTAAAGTGTTTGTTAGATCATTTTAGGAAGATATTATTCCAAGGGACTCATCATTTACGTGAGCAGAGGAGAAGAAAACATTTGTTTTTTCATCTCTTGTGTCTGTTTTTTATTGGCAATCTTTTCTTCTCAGGGAAAACTCTAGAAGGTAGGTTAACATAAATGCCTGGTGGAATTTGAAAGAGAGTTGGCACCAGCACAGCTCATTGGCAGCATTGTGATACTCCAAATAGCTAATGCAATCCTACACAACAACAACAAAAAAAAGCCAGAGGCATCACAATACTAGATTTCAAGACATACTACAAAGTAGTTGTAATCAAAACAGCGTGGTATTGGTACAAAAACAATTGGAAAGACCAATGGAACAGAATAGAAACACCTGAAATCAACCCAAATATCTACAATCAACTAATCTTTGATAAAGGAGCTAAAATCAACCCCTGGAGCAAGGACAGTCTCTTCAACAAATGGTGCTGGGAAAACTGTATTACCACATGCAGAAGCATGAAGCAAGACCTTTACTTGACATCTTTCACCAAAATCCACTCAAAATGGACTAAAGATCAAATCTACTACCCAACACCACCAATTTATTAGAGAATATTGGGAAAACCCTACAAGACATTGGCATAGACAAAGAGTTCTTGGAAAAGACCCCAGAGGCATAGGCAATCGAAGCCAAAATAGACAAATGGGATTACATCAAATTGAGAAGATTCTGTACTGCAAAAGAAACACTCAGGAAAGTGAGGAGACAATCGACAGAATAGGAACAAATATTTGTAAACCGTACAGTTGATAAAGGATTAGTAACCAGAATTTATAAAGATATCAAAAAATTCTACAACAACAAAACAAACTAACCTGTTAAGAAATGGACCAAGAAATTAAACAGACATTTCTAAAGAGGAAATCCAAATGGCCACCAAAACATGAAAAAATGCTCAGGATCATTAGCCATCAGAGAAATGCAGATCAAAACCACAATGAGGTCTCACCTCACCCCAGTTAGAATGGCTTTCATACAGAAATCAATAAACAACAAATTCTTGCAAAGATGTGGGGAAAAAATACCCTACTCCACTGGTGGGAATGTAAACTGGTAAAGCCACTATAAAAGACAGTGGGGAGATACCTCAGAGGTCTGAACATAGTCCTACCATATGACCCAGCCATCCCATTCCTTGGAATCTACCCAAGGGAAATGAAACCAGCACATGAAAGAGCTATCTGTACCTCCAAGTTTATTGCAGCTCAATTTACAATAGCAAAGACATGGAATCAACCCAAATGCTCATCAACTAAAGACTAGATAAAGAAATTATAGTATATGTACACCATGGAATACTACTCAGCAATAAAAAAAGAAATCTGGTAATTTGTGACAAAATCGACAAACTGGAAAACATCATACTTTATGAAATAAGCCAGTCTCCAAGGGACAAATTCTGTATGTTTCCCCTGGCCAGCAATAACAAATAGAGCAGCTAAAACACAGCATGTAGAAATGAAATTGACACTATGAGAAGGAGTGATTTTGAACAACCCTTCTCCTGACTGCTGAGGAACAGCTTTTTATTCTGTATTTTTGGTTATCATTTACTTTTTTCCCTTTATAATATTTCCTTATCTTTTTCTTTTTTATGCAAATCATTGAACTCTGTACTAAACATAGAGTTAATCATAAATATATATATAACGTTACTTGAAAACAGATCTTAGTAAAGAGTAAGAGTGAGAATAAAAAAGGGAAGAGGAAGGATTATGGGAGTGTGGGTGGGAGGGCAGGCACAGCAGGAAGAATTACCTAGATCCTAAAGCTATAATCATGAAATGTATGAAGTCTATAACTGCAAAGCAGTATAGTCCTACATACTTTACTATAGACTCACTTCTAAGAGTGCAGCTAAACAAATTGACATAGGACCCCAAAATCCCTTAAGCTGGCTGATAAAAATAGCAGCTTGTCTTAAGTGTTATAAAGACCAAATGGATAGGATTAAGTGGCAAAATGACCACATGGGTAGGATCAAGGAGTGCATGAAAACAATAACAGACAAAATTAAAAAGCATTCAAGGCTACAACATGAGAAGCAGTCCATTCAGCAGACTCATAGAATTACAATTGCTTTAAGGTAGCACTCTGACCTCAGAAACAGCCCTTAAGGCACTCCATTCCAGCTAGAAAGCCAAGGGGGAGCATATCGGGCATGGAAAGCCTAGACACTTCAGCAAAAGATCTCGTACATAAAGGACCAGGGGAAAGAAAGGGCCACCAAAGAAGCATGTACTTTGCCCTGAAGGAAAGAGAGAACTTCCACTTTGCTTATGGCCTTGTCAAATTAATGGATCCAAAAGGCTACCATAGCCAAGGCAGCTCATGTCAAAAGCCTTGGGCAATTACTGATGTCATACTAAGACTGTAATTGTTTAATAAATAACTACTCATTGTGCACTAACTTCCCACACAGGACCTCTGTCCCCAAAGAGTTTTACCAGGAAACTTAATAGTAAAACTTCTTCTCAAGAATCACTTCCTTTTAGTATATTAAAAGGAGGGTATTGTTGTGTCTTATAAGTAATAGTTATGTATAAGAGCTCACAAAAGATGTATCATCCTTGGATTCTTCTTCAAAGACAATTAAGTTGCTAAAAGGAAAGAAGGGGGAGGAAGAAAGGGAAAAGAAGAAGTGGGGTGGGGGAGGGAAATCACCTTCAAGAGGCAACAACACAGATCAGCCTTTGTATAGATTGTTGAGGAACACTTCTCTTAGTTTTCTTTACTCCATTCATTCTTTTTTTTCTTTTTCTTTCTTTTTCTTTTTCTTTCTCAGATAAAACAGGACAGGGAGCAGGAAGGGGAAGCAAGAATGGGTGAGAGGGCAGGTACAGTGGGGAGAATTACTATGTACATAATGTGGTATTCATGAGATGCATACAAATTAAAAATAAATTTTAAAAAAATATAAACAAACAAAAACATTCCCCCAAAAAGAAAGCAAGGGAATAAATCTTTTTCTTTAAGATTTATTTTTTTAGTTTTTTTTTTAACTTTTATTTAGTAAATATAAATTTCCAAAGTACAGTTTATGGATTACAATGGCTTTCCCCTCAATAATTTCCCTCTCACTTACACCCCTCCCATCTCCCGCTCCCTCTCCCATTCCATTCACATCAAGATTCATTTTCATTTCTCTTTATATACAGAAGATCAATCTAGTATATATCAAGCAAAGATTTCATCAGCTTGCACCCACACAGAAACACAAAGTGTAGAATACTGTTCCAGTACTAGTTATGGCACTACTTCACACTGGAAAACACATTAAGGACAGATCCCACATGAGAAGTAAGTACACAGTGACTCCTGTTGTTGACTCAACAATTTGACACTCTTGTTTATGGTGGCAGTAATCTCCCTAGTTTCTAGTCATGAGTTGCCAAGGCTATGGAAGCCTCTTGAGTTCGCTGACTTTGATCTTATTCCAACAGGGTCATAGTCAAAGTGGAAGTTCTCTCCTCCCTTCAGAGAAAGGTACCTCCTTCTTTGATGGTCCCGTTCTTTCCACTGGGATCTCACTCGTGGAGATCTTTCATTTAGGTTTTTTTTTTTTTTTTCCCCCCAGAGTGTCTTGGCTTTCCATGCCTGAAATAGTCTCATGGGCTTTTCAGCTGGCTCCGCATGCCTGAAGGGCTGATTCTGAGGCCAGAGTGCTATTTAGGACATCTGCCATTCTATGAGTCTGCTGTGTATACCGCTCTCCATGTTGGATCGTTCTCTCCCTTTTTGATTCTATCAGTTAGTATTAGCAGACACTAGTCTTGTTTGTGTGATCCCTTTGACTCTTAGACCTATCAGTGTGATCAATTGTGAACTGAAATTGATCTCTTGGACTAGTGAGATGGCATTGGTACATGCCACCTTGATGGGATTGTATTGGAATCCCTGGCACATTTCTAACTCCACCATTTGAGGCAAGTCCGATTGAGTATGTCCCAAATTGTACATCTCCTCCCTCTCTTATTCCAACTCTTATATTTAACAGGGATCGCTTTTCAGCTAAAATTTAAACACCTAAGAATAATTGTGTGTTAATTGCAGATGTTGAAATTCATATGGAGACACAGGAGACCTCGAATAGCTAAAGCAATCCTGTACAACAAAAACAAAGCCGGAGGCATCACAATACCAAATTTCAGGACGTACTACAGGGCAATTGTTATCAAAACAGCATGTTACTGGTACAGAAACAGATGGATAGACCAATGGAACAGAATAGAAACACCAGAAATCAATCCAAACATCTACAGCCAACTTACATTTGATCAAGGATCCAAAACCAATCCCTGGAGTAAGGACAGTCTATCCAATAAATGGTGCTGGGAAAATTGGATTTCCACGTGCAGAATCGTGAAGCAGGGGAATAAATCTAAAAATCACTATACGGTTATTCAATTTTCAGTGAATATAACACTGTGTTTATCAGTTGCTCATGTTTATAGCACAATGTTAGATTTGTCATTAAAGCTATTAATATAATCAATATGTTCTGTTCCAGTTCAGAAATATTTTGTGAAACAGATGATAACTTACATGAAACACACACATGTATGCACACATATGCAAAATGTACACTTTGTATCACACAAATAAATAGCTTCTCTTCAGTTAGTTTGCCTGCTACTTGCTTTTAGAAAGTACATATTTTCAGGCCGGTGCCGTGGCACACTAGGTTAATCCTCCACCTGCGGTGCCAGCATCCCATATGGGTGTCCGGTTCTAGTCCCAGTAGCTCCTCTTCCAGTCCAGCTCTCTGCTGTGGCCCGGGAAGGCAGTGGAGGATGGTCCAAGCCCTTGGGCCCTTGCAACTACATGGGAGACCAGGAAGAAGCACTTGGCTCCTGGCTTTGGATCCGTTGTGGCCACTTGGGTAGTGAACCAACGGAAGGAAGACCTTTCTGTCTCTCTCTCTCACTGTCTGTAACTCCACCTGTCAAATAAATAAATAAAAAATCTTTAAAAAAAAGAAAGTACATATTTTCATAAGGATTTTTATCTTCATACTACTATTATTTTATTAATCTATTAATTTATATACTGTACTATTAATAAATTTTATTACCACCAAAAAAGAATAACTTGTAATAGAAATATGTATTTCAAATAATTAAACTCTCAGCTGGTTTAGGAAGACAGAATCATAGACGCCATGAGTTTAAGGTAGGAGAGACTTTTCCACACTGATGTCAATGTAAAAACAATTTTTTTCACAAAATATCAGAGAAAACTCAAGTTCCTCCAAAATAGCAAGCTCAATAACAACATAAAAAGAACAAAATAATCAAGCCAACTAACAAAGATGTACTGTACACACATAATTGGTAGCTTGAGTTGGGAATCATTAATGCAGTTGTCCATATGCCATGCAGTGAAACCACCTGCCAACTGAATTTAGCAGACAAATTTAGTAATCTAGGGCCTGGTTTAAGAAATCGTAAAAGAACCATCATCCAAGTGATTATCACATTTGTTCAGTTAACAAATACCTTCTGTATGCTGAGTGTTGATGTTACCTAGATTGACACAAGCAGTATTCATCAACAAATAAGACAGTTTAGACCCTATGACAACTCAGATAATTCTATTTTTCTTTTCTCATACAAAATAAAGAAACATTATCCCACATGTATAATACATAGTACCTCATTTTCTATAACCTACATAGACCTTTGTAACTGCTGAGATTAAATGAATGTGGCAGAAATCACACTGAATGTCTTCTAGGACAAGGTCATAAAAGGCCAGAGAGCTATGACCTGGCATATAATCATCATTTCATTTTCTGAAGTAAACTTGTGAGAACGAATTGCTAATGATTATATCTTCCTTTTACTTAGTCATACCCATGTTTTTGTGTGCAAAGACTCTACAACCATATTGTAACTGAATTCCTTAACAAGTTTTAGTTGACAACTCAGAGGGCCAAAATTTTAATCCTCCATTTTTCATCTCTAGTTTTTATAGTAAAATTCCACACATATTATAGGTATTAATATCCATTTGGTTTTTCTAGTCTAAGTGGACTTTTGTTGGTGTTATTGTTTTACATATTTATTGTAGGCAACTCTCCTGTGTTTTTACTGCCCACATATCAGCCTTCATTCATTCTAGTACTAGCCTGGGAATGCCTTTTTTCCATTTATCAGCCTACAATCCAGTCTAAGAGATCAAAGACCTTCTCTAATCTGAAATTTCTCAAAATGTTCCACGCTGACCTCTTTCCTCAACTTTATAGAATCTATTCTCTCTATAAATTATATCATATAAAAATCATACAATGTTTTTTGCAGCTCTTTTATAAGTGTATTCTAGAACATTTGTTAGCTTTCATTGTAGCTTGAAATTACACTGATTGCTCCTAGAGTAGGACATAATGCCATGACTTTCTTTCTTGCTCAGAGGCCACACATCTACAGAATGCCAAGCCACTGTGAAACCACCATGCTCAGAAGACTCAATGATGGACCACAGAGAAACAGAGAAATATATTCAGGGCTGCAGCTGTTATAGCCCACAGCTTTTTGAGTTTGCCTGGCCTCAGTAGAAGACTGCAAAGTAGCACTACCCAACCGAGCCCAAAGAATATTCCAAAACATGCAGGATAGTAATAAATAATTGCTCTAGTTTTAAACTACTAAGTGGGAGTGGGTGTTTGGTGCAGTGGGTAGGATGGTGTTTAGTGTGCCTGCATCCCATAATATAGTGCCTGGGTGTTAGTTCAGGCTCTTCCCCCAATTCCAGCTCTTGGCTAACATGCACCCAGGGAGGCAGCAGTTACAACTCAAGTAGGTGGGTCCTTGCCACCAATATGGGAGACCCGAATTGAGTTATCAGGCTCAATCCATCAACCTGGCCCAGATCTGGCTGTTGGAGAATTAGAGAGTGAACAAGCAGCAAATGGAAGATCTCTCTTGCTTGCTCCCTCTCCTGAGGCGATTTGTTACAGAGTCCACTAAAACCGAAGATAAACTTGTTATTTTAAATTTTGTATCCATAAGGCTTAACACAAATGCAATTAATATAGCAGTTTCAACATTTTTCTATATGTCCACTTCATTTTTAGTTCCTTTATTCTTAATATTACTTAGTCTTTCCCTCAATTTTCTTGGTGTATTTATTACTATCAAGAACTGTCATGCATTTATTTATGGCTACCTCCACCAGACTGTAAGCTCAAAAAGGGCAGGATTTCGCCTGTTTAGTTCATTCCTGTATTCCCATAGATAATATAATAGCTATTATGCCCTTAGCTTATTAGTCATAGAAGGGCCTAGATATAACTTCAGTTGCTAAACACAGATATTAGGGGTGACTGACATACACAAAGAGTCCTCTGGCATTTATTTGTGGTGATTACACTGTGGAAAGAACAAATGTGGGTGATATCTTCATTTTGCATAAATGCTTATTATTTTAATCCATATTTTAGGCACAATGCCTTAATTTATCTTTATCTTGTTACCTTTGGGTCATTTTGGAAGTTTCATTAATTTTTTTCAATATAAATCTGAAGTATTATTTAATAGTTCTGATTAACAATACACTGTTATCGTTAAATATTTGTTCTGAATGTAACCTGTTCTCAAGCTCTTGGAGTCTCTTTTATCTTTATCAATATTGTTTTTCATCAGTTCAAGTTTTTAGAGACCTTTTTAAAAATTCTTTCCCTGACTTTGCTAGGGCTTTCAAAAGCTATTGAATTAATATCATCCAAATTTAATGTGCTGTTTGCTCCTTTTCGATCATTAATGAAGATGTAAAACACGACCAGCTTCCTAGCCTTTTGTCATATTTCTTGATTTGCCACCCTCAGCCAGCCATCATTCCAGTTAATAGAGCTTATATCAGGTCCAATTTGGAAAGATGCCCTTTAAAAATAACTAATTTCAGCCTTGTTGTTCCTGATATATATATTCTGGGTACATCAAGGTGAAGCCAGAAGCTCAGGATGTTTTCCTGGGAACCAAGATAGAAGCTGAGAAAGATATAAAATAGAATAAAACATTGCTGCACCTGCCACCTAATGGCATTATTTTCTACGAAATAAAGAAATTTGATCTGACTGAAGTCAGGCCATTCTCTCCTTGGCACATGGTTTCATAAAAGAAAAAAAAGAGAGAGAAAGAGAGAAAGAAACTAGCCAGTCAGATTTGAAATGGATGAAATCAATTTATTGGGAAGATTGCGGTGGCATGGGTTTAACTCTTTATATGCTTTGTTAATATTCTGTCCTCCATTTCACAGCAAAGGTATTGTAGACAAACCTTTCACAGATGGGGATATAGATTATAATGCTTTTGTGAAATTTTCCCTGGTCCACAGCCAACACAAATCAGAGCTCGTTCCATTCAGTGTGAATGAGTTCTTTGCTGCAGTAAGCAACAATTCGAACATGGAGAGACTTTTAATGGACTGACTCTCACCTCCAAGACATTTTAGATTACGTAAAGAGCATGATCACATTCTGAAAGCAAAATGGCATTTAATAGGAAGTTACAAACATTCTCTCCATCACATAAATATATTCAAAGCTTTGCTAGTCTTGCTTTCACTATAGTCATGATTGACAATCATCTCTACCATTCGAGGCTCTGAATGATCCTGAAATGTCCTTTGGCAAAATTTGTCATTTATCCAAATAGGCAGAAAACCCTGTGCTCACATTCCCACACACCAAACGGTTAACAATACTTTCTTTGTTATTCCCTTCACTTGATAATTTTAAGTCTTTAAATTATAAGAGATATGTATGCATACATCAACTGTTAGTAAGAATAGAACATTTTGTTAAAGTAAGAAAGGACAATAAGTCTGGGAGTCAAGTGCTTCACTGACACTTAATAAAGTGTGTGTGGTCTCATTTCCTATTCCTCCCATCTCCATAATGTAGGCCGATTGCCATTCAAATGACTCTTAAATCAAGAATAGAAAAATGATCCAGAGAGAATAAATAAAGCTATTAGAGGGAAGGAATCAGACCAAGATCCTGCCCTCTCTGCCGCTGCCTCAGATCTCCTTTCCTTCCTCTGAGCCTGGCTCTCCCACGGCACACCTAGTGAGTTGTAGTCATGTAAGCCCATCTTGTGGAGACCATACATTCTCATTAGTCCTAAGAGCTCGGTAAGGGGAGATATTGTTATTTCCCCAGGCCACTCACTCCCCGGTGGCCCCATGCCCAGAATAATTTTCGCACAGCAATTGCTCAAATTCCCATGTAAATACTCCCCTGGCTAATCCTTCTGCTGGTCTCATATATCCTTGACTGTGGGCACTCAGGGATACCCAAGCCCATTGCACAGGTTGGTCCATCCCAGGTAGGTTCAACTCCCACTTCCAGACCTCTCTCTTCAATATGAAAACTTTCTCTTTCCATAACTGCTACTTACAACCTATCTCTTAAAAAAATTTAGTTTTTCCCAGATGAGACACTTACTTACTTTCTAACTCATTTTCAACATTTTCCAGTAACACAAAACCCTCCATCAACAGAGAACTTCTTATACTTCCTTGCCTCTAAACTGTAATTTCCTGCCTGGGACTTTGCTAATGCTAGACTTCCCAATATGAATGTCTACTTGTACTCTTTTCCTGTTCCATGCTAAATGATTCTCATTCACTGAAGCTCAGAAAATATTTTCATTTATTGGTAAATACCAATTGAAAACTATTATGGGCTTAATTGTGCCACCACCATCCCCACCTCTGGAATCCCCCTCCAAAACTGTTGAAGTCCTAATCTCCAGTACCTTGGAGTGTGACTATTTAGAGGAAGGGTCTTCAAAAAGTAAACAAATTAAAATGAGATCATTAGAGCAGACCTAACCCAACATGATTGATGTAATGATAAAGAAGAGGGGGACTGAGTTACAAACACACAGAGGAGGGAAGAGAGAGGGAGAAAGTAACCACCTACAAGTCAAGGAGAGACAATTCAGAAGAGAACCTTGCTGACACCATAATCTCAGGTTGGTAACCTCTAGTATCGTAAGAAAATAAATACCTGCTATTGAAACCACACAGTCTGTGGTACTGTCAAGGCATCCCCAACAAATTAAGACAAGTAAATACTATGTTAGATATTTTGAAGGTCACAGGAACACATTGTGAAACAAAATAAATATGATCTCTTTCCTCAAGAAAGATTCCTAGGCAGCTGAAATACTTAAAAATGGCTGGATGTCACATGTGACACCCCTGTGTTCTCTGGTATACGACCAGCCTCAAGAATGTGTTTCTCAAATATCTTACATTGTGCAGAATCATGTACAAAATAAAGGGAATTAAAGGTATTGGGGCTGGGTGCAGATCTCTGTGGGACTTTGCAATGGTATAATAACAAAAAACAACAGCTGAGTTGTGCAGTTAAATCCCCAGCAGCATTTACACCCAGTATCACAGCCTGTGAATCCTTGTAGCCTAGACCTTCCACTCATGCGTCCTGCTGTGAAAGGGGCTGCCTCTTCTAGTGTCTAACTTGATCATGCTAGAAAGTCTACTTTTTGGGGGAGATATAGACTTTTCTACATGATTTCTAATTTGATGATAATCTTCCCAAATTTCTCATTGCACCCCCAAACCACTCAACATCATAAATAGTGCAGTGGTTCCCAAAGCCACTCAACCATCCCCCGCTTGCCCTGCAGATAGTTATTTCTTCCCTTTAAGGGTTTTAACAATATCATAGAAGTTCTCTTTAACCTAATATCTTCAAAATATTAATGTTCTATGGAAAAGTACACACAAACCAACCAGGTTATTCAGACTACAAGTTACATTGACATCATCCCCCTATTTGTAAATTGCTTATGTGCTAAATAGCATCAAGCATTACTGAAGCAGAGCACATTGTCTTCTTTCCTCATAGGAAGAGAGAGCTGGGAAATTGTGTGACCTATAACAGAGGACCCAAATCTCACACTCATGAAGGAACTCAAATATAAACATTTACAGCCACAAGAGATACACTAACAAGGATGAAAGAATGTGTTTATTCAATTTAAACCCATATCCCATACCAAGCTACAATGCCAACATTATCCTGTGACTCTTGTGGAAATCCTGTTAATACTTGCAAGCAGTAAAATTATATTTGACCATACTTTTATATATTTAGTAAGAAAGCATTTAAAATAAGTGGCCACTTGTTGCAACCCCCAATTTGTCATTATTTTTCATTTTTATTATATTTAAGACTCAGAAAATTGAAAGAGTTTGAACTTCTAAACCTCCTAGAAACCTGGCTTGGGCATTTCCATCATCTCGCTCAACATATTGTGGTGTGTTTATTTGTTTAAACTTGAGTGACCCACCAATAGTCAATGACTTTTGGGGGGCTGGGATTACAACTATTTCGTTTTAAAATCCCCAGCAATTAGAGTCCCAGGGGCAGAGTGGGCAAATGTCTAGCCTTGCAGTTAATATGCACACATCCCACATCATAGTGCCTGGGATTGATTCCTGGCTCCTGTTCCTGACTCCAGCTTCTGACCAATGCAAACCATGGAAGGTAGTGGTGATGGCTCAAGTAATTACGTTCCTGCCACCCATATGGGAAACCTAAATTACAGTCTCAGCTTCTATTCCCTTACTTGTTCCAACCCTGGCCATTGCAGGCATTTGAGGAATGAACTAGTGGATGGGAGTCTCCTCTCTCTCTCTCTCTCTCCTTATCTCTCATATAAACAAAAAGTAAATTTAAAAATTTTAAAAATAAAGTCCTTGATACAAAATAGAGCCTAATCAATGGTTTAAAATACAAATGCAAAAGAGTTGCCTAAAGAACACAACATTCACCATCTACAGTCACTCAATGTCTGGATTAACAAATGGTTATTTATTATAGGTTCAAATTTGTCATTCTAATATTCTCTGTTCTTCATAATTACTAATATCAACTATTAAACATATTTGGGTTCCTTGTAATATATCTTTTTTCTCATGGCATAAAAAAAGAAAGTAAAGCAGACATCATTTCAAATTTCAGCTCTCCACTTTTTAAATGTATGGCAAATATCCCTAAAATAATTGCTAACAGCCATTTGTAATAATAATAGAAATGAAGATAATAATTTTAAGATGACATGTACAAGACTAAAGTTGAATGAGAGCATGGGTTAAAGAGGCATCTAATTCAGAAGCACAGGTCATCTAGGAAGTCTAACGACTTTCAAGATATGCCAAGAGTCAAAATGTCTTAAGAGATTTATTAAATGCAGGAGTAAAGAAGCCTGAAATATGGGAATAAAGATAACCCAATAAAAACAAAAGTACAAAAACAGTATCTAGAAAGTCTTCCCCAGCTTGATCAGTTTATCCACACAGGGTTAATATTCACAATCTGACTGATTACTCCAACCAAGCTGAAAATATATTCTCAATGTCAGCAAAGCTAAAAAAAGGACTCATAGTGCTTTAGACCTACAATGCTGAGAAAGACTTTAAGACTGGAACACATTTCTACCAACAACAATCTGTACCGTTCAAGTTTACAAGCAAGAACAGAAAATATGTAATATCGATATGTGTTATAGTGTATGTATTGTATGTGAGATCTGTATTGTAACATATCGTATTATATGCATTGTAAGTGAGGCTGGTCTGTATGTACTCATTCATAAACACTCAAACATTTTGGCACAACGATATTTAGGTACAATTTATCCTATGGTGAAAATTCATACATTGTCTTACATTCTTTGATTGTATGTAATGCAACTATCTCAAGTTAAAAATAGTGTTCTCTGGCCGGCGCCACAGCTCAATAGGCTAATCCTCCGCCTGTGGTGCTGGCATACCAGGTTCTAGTCCTGGTAGGGGCGCCAGACTCTGTTCCAGTTGCTCCTCTTCCAGGCCAGCTCTCTGCTGTGGCCTGGGAGTGCAGTGGAGGATGGCCCAAGTGATTGGGCCCTGCACCCCATTGGATACCAGGAGAAGCACCTGGCTCCTGGCTTTTGATCAGCGTGGTGCGCTGGCTGCAGCGCGCCAGCTGCATCAGCCATTGGAGGGTGAACCAACAGCAAAGGAAGACCTTTCTCTCTGTCTCTCTCTTTCTCTCACTGTCCACTCTGCCTGTCAAAAAAAAAAAAAAAATAGTGTTCTCATTTTTTTAACAAGAGGAGAGGAAGGGAAGATGCAACCAGCTGTCCTTAAACAATCTTTCATTCTGATGCTGAATAGTCTAGCCAGTTAGAATCAATAATTATCAATTTAGTATAGGGTAGTTGATAACAAAATAACTCCTGTCTCCATCAACAAAGAGCAATTTCATTCAAGGTGCATGATCAACAAAACACAGGTTGATACTAAAGAACTCAAGCAACTCCACTATCCTGGTATTTCCCATTTCTAATTTTTCATTTTTATTCATGTTTTGCATGCTCTTCCCATGCTCTTTTTTTCCTGTGTGCATATCCTTCACCATTATATGCATGGCTGTGAACAGAGGGACCCTCCAATGGCTACGTTTTCTAACAAAATCTACAAATGGCTTCAAAACATGACAAAATTCTAACTTCTGAGAGAAGGACAAGGCTGCTCTCTCATTTCCTGCATTTTAGCAGATAGAGCTGCAGTACATTTTTCTGCTCTCTGACCATTTAATAAAACCCGTCCCTTATCTTTTATAGTACAGCATTGAGATGCCCCTTAGTCTGCTGTCCTTACTCTGAGCTGGTGTGACAAAATGCTGCTTTGGGGAAACAAATACAGACTCCTCACCCAACTTATTTCTACAAAGTGTTTCCTTTCTATTCCATGCTACCCGCAGTGAACAGATAGTGCTAGAGTAATAAATGAAGTGGGAGATTTAGTCATCAGACCTGAGAAAAATTCATGGTGTGAATCCTTACCCTTGAGAGAATTTGCTGAGTAGCATTAGACAAGCTATTTTCTGACAACATGTAGCTACAGATCAAATGGAAACTAAATGTTTCAGAACCATCCAGACAGCTGACTCCTGTTCAAGGCATCTTTCCTACGTGAAATATGTTTCTCTGCAGATCCTTGTTCAGATTTGGAAACCTGGTTCTTCAGCTCAGCAGGTGAAAGCTGGAGTAGCAACATTACCCACTGTTCTGTTTGGAGCTGGTAGCCTGGAGAGAAAGCAACTTAAAATTTAATTCATTAATTAATTCTGTGCTTTACTCAGTGCAGCCCTTTACAGAAAACAACTGCAAAGTTATTTGGGCAGCATTATCATCATCGAGAATCATAACCTCAGGGCTGGTGTTGCCGCAAACGCGGGCTTCCCTCACCAGACTACCGGATGGAGTTTCAGCTACTTCATTTCTGATCCAGTTCTCTGCTAATGCATCTGAAAAGGCAGCAGGAGATGTCCAAGTGCTTGTGGCCCTGCCACTATGTAGGGAATCCAAACGGAATTCCTGACTCCTGGCCCAGCCCTAGCCTCTGTAGTCATTTGAGGAATGAGCCAGTGGATGGATGACCTCTCTCTGTCTTTCTTTCTGTAACTGCCTTTAAAATAAATGAATAAATAATTACAAATTTTTTAAAAAATAAAATTTTGTGTTTAAATAAAGAAGAAGAATCATTACCAGACTCTCCTAGTTGGCAAAACAAAGTGGGATTTTGGGTATCAGGGAAAAAGAAATATATTAATTAAGCCTTTCTCTCCCTGTTTTCCTCTTCCATTTCTTAAATTTTGTTTTTATTTTTAAATTTGACAGATAGAGTTAGACAGTGAGAGAGAGAGAGACAGAGAGAATGGTCTTCTTTCCATTGGTTCACTCCCCAAATGGCCACTAAGCCGGCGTTGCACCAATCTGAAGCCAGGAGCCAGGTGCTTCTTCCTGGTCTCCCATGTGGGTGCAGGGGCCCAAGTACTTGGGCCATCCTGCACTGCCTTCCTGGGCCACAGCAGAGAGCTGGACTGAAGAAGAGCAACCGAGACTAGAACCCGGCGCCCATATGGGATGCCGGCGCTGCAGGTGGAGGATTAACAAGTGAGCCACGGCGCCGGCCCCTCTCTTTCATCTTTTTAAAGATTTGTTTTGTATTTGCTTGAAAGGCAAAGTTACAGAGAGAGGAGGAGAGACAGAGACAGAGAAGGAGAGATCTACTATCCTCTGGTTCACTGCCAAATGACCGCAACGGTCGGGGCCGGGCCAGGCCAAAGCAGGGGGCCAGGAGCTTCTTCCAGTTTTGTCATATGAGTGCAGGGGCCCAAGCACTTGGGCCATCCTCCGCTGCTTTCCTCAGCACATTAACGAGGAGCTCGTAGGAAGTGGAGCTGCATTAGCAGGAAGCTGGATCAGAAGTGGAGCAGCCGGGTCTTGAATTGGCACCCATGTAAGATGCTGGCATTACAAAGATGCTGACATTAGAAGGATATGGGCGGCTGGCGCCGCAGCTCACTAGGCTAATCCTCCACCTGCGGTGCCGACACACCGGGTTCTAGTCCCGGTCGGGGCGCCGGATTCTGTCCCGGTTGCCCCTCTTCCAGGCCAGCTCTCTGCTGTGGCCAGGGAGTGCAGTGGAGGATGGCCCAAGTGCTTGGGCCCTGCACCCCATGGGAGACCAGGATAAGCACCTGGCTCCTGCCTTTGGATTAGTAGCACGCTGGCCCCAGCTTCCATTGGAAGGTGAACCAACGGCAAAGGAAGACCTTTCTCTCTGTCTCTTTCTCTCACTGTCCACTCTGCCTGTCAAAAATAAAAAAAAAAAAAGAAGGATATGGGCAAGATGCAGAGCAAGAAGATGAAGCAAAAAAAAAAAAAAAATATTTCACTAGAGCTCAGCTTGCACCCCCGACCTCTGGGGACGCATCCTGGCATCAACACTATGCAAAGCTCCCCAGTGGTCCCAGGGTGCAGTGATTGTTAGGAAGCATTGCTCAGCAGACATCCAGATTCCTCTTCCTCAGAAGACCTCAGTCTACCTCAAATGCCAAGATCCTTGAATTTCCTCTCTTCCTCACTCTTTTTGGGCAGTCTTTGGAGAAGCAGATTTATTTATTTTCCTTTGCAATATACTTTGTGCACATTACTTTATTTAATTCTCTCAATGACATTATAAACTTTCTACCTTTGTTCTTTCCATTCTAAAGACCAGTGAGGTGAAGTTATTTGCTTGTGTAATTCTCACAGCTATTTGGTGGTGGAGACAAATATTGAAACCAAGTATGACTGATTAAGCAACTATTTCTTCAATAACTATATTCGCCACTGGGGTTTCTGTGTATTTGAGGACAAGACCAGGAGGGCTACACCTGACACCTCAGGGTCATTTGTCATCCTGACCCTATTTAGTTGTGTCTCTTCTTTTCCTGTACTTGAACTTTTAACTCTGACGTGTGCTAGATTACAGCACAAATTGTGTCCAAAATAAAGCCCTTGTGAGCGCTCTACTCTCCCTCTTTGTAACTTTTTAACTTCCTCTTCATCTTCCTTGTTCAGCCTCTCTTCTCTCCTAAGCCCTCACTTTCAAACTCTTGAATCTCACTTTTTTGAAAAATCAAGGCTTCCATATTTTAGGACTTTTATGTCACTCACTTCAAGTAGATACTACTTTAGATGGAATTTTATCTTTGCTATATAGTGGAGTCAAAATGAAAACTATAATTATTATCCTCAATCTTCAAATCTCTTCAACCCTCATTTTTATTCACATGCTATAGATTTCAACAAATGAAAATATACCTTTAAAATGCCAAAAATAAGCAGTACATTTAATGGTAACATGCTGAAAACATTTTTTTTAAAGATTTACTTATTTATTTGAAGGTCAGAGTTACAGAGAGAGAGGAGAGGCAGAAGAAAGAGAGGTCTTCCATCAGATGGTTCACTCCCCAGATGGCTGAAACGGCCGGAGCTGTGCCTGTCCAAAGCCAGGAGCCAGGAGCTTCTTCTGGATCTCCCACGAAGGTGCAGGGGCCTGAGCACTTGGGCCATCTTCTACTGCTTTCCCAGGCCATAGCAGAGATCTGGATCGGAAGTGGAGCAGCGGGTCTCGAACTGGAGCCCATATGGGCTTCAGGCTAGGGCATTAACCCACTGCGCCGCAGTGCTGGCCCACTGAAAACATTCTAACGGAGGTTGAATTGTCCCACTTCCATTTAATATTTTACTGGATACCCTCATTAGTAAGAGAAGACAAAGAGTGAAAAGAATCCAGATTGAAAAAGGAAAAATAAAATTATTATAATTTGTGTTTAGCGTATTATGCTCATATATGTAGATAACCATATCCACCAACAGAAAAATAGTAGAATTTCAGTTTTAATAAAATATTTTACTTGTAAAATTTAAGATTTGCTAAGAGTAAGAAGATATGGGCCACAGGCCAAGCCATCACTTGTGACACTAGCATCCTATATTGTAGTGCCAGTTTCAGTCCTGTTTACTCTGCTTCTGATGCAGCTTCGTGCTAATGAGCCTGAGAAGGCAAGAGAAGATGGCCCAAGTATCTGTACCTCTGCCACCCATGTGGAAAACTCAGATGAAATTGCTGACTCTTGGCTTTGTCCTGGCCAAAAACTAGCTCTATTAGCCATTTGGGGAGTGAACCATTGGATGAAAGACCTCTCTCTCTCTCTCTCTCTCTCTCTCTCTCCCTCTCTGGATGTGTGTTTGCGTCACAATACCTTTCAAACAAATAAGTAACACTTTTAAAAATTTAAGAATATAGTACTAGGGCTTCTGTATACTATACCACCAGTTTCCTCTATTATTAACATCTTACATTAGTGTGATGTATTTGTCACAATCCAAAAACCAATATTCAAACATCATTATTAAATGTAGTCAACACTTGATTCCCTGATATTCCTTCTCAGTTACAGGGTATCACCAAGGATATTATATTATATTTGATAGGCATAAACCTTTGACTTCTCTTGTTTGTGACATTGTCTCAGAATTTTCTTGTTTTTGATGACCTTGACAATTTTGAGTACTGGTTAAGTAATTTGTACAATGTCCTTTAATCAGTGTTTTAACAAGATTTTCCTCATGATAAAATTGGGAATGTGATTTCAGGAGGAAGGTCACAAAAGTAAAGTCCATCTCATTATGTCTTATCAATGGTACATACTGTCTATATGCCATACTGGTAATGTTAACCTTGATCATTTGTCTTGAGATAGTATGCATCATATTTCAGAACCATAAAGAAATTATTTTTCTCTTCTTTTTTAAAGATTTATTTATTTATTCAAAAGTCGGAGTTATATACAGAGAGAGGAGAGGCAGAAAGAGAGAGAGAGAGGTCTTCCATCTGCTGGTTCACTCCCCAATTGGCCACAACGGCCAGAGCTGCGCTGATCCAAAGCCAGGACCCAGGAGCTTCTTCTGGGTCTTCCACACAGGTGCAGGGGCCCAAGGACTTGGGCCATCTTATACTGCTTTTCCAGGCCGTAGTAGAGAGCTGGATCAGAAGAGGAGTAGCCGGGACTAGAAGTGGCGCCCATATGGGACGCCAGTGCATCAGACCAGAGCCTTAACCCGCTGCGCCACAGCGCTGTCCCCATTTTTTCTCTTCTTTTCTATACTTTGTTGGAAAATTATTAATTGGCATCTGAATTACTTTTCATTTTGTTTTTGGCTGTGTACTGGTTGGTTTTGACGTATTTTTCTTATTTTCTGGCACTTCAAGGTGGCTGCACATCCATCATGTCTATTCCCATTCCCAAGTTCTAGAATCTGTCACTTCTCTGGGCTGACACTGGAGGGGCAGCAGTTCAACTACAACCTATGATGCTGACATCTCATGTGGGTGCCAGTTCAAGTCTTGGCTGCTCCACTTCTGATCCACTCCCTACTAACGTGCCTATGAAATCAGAAGAAGATGACTCAAGTACTTGGGTCCCTGCACCCTCATGAAAGACATAAGTGAAGTTTCTGACTGCTGGCTTTGGTCAGGACCTCTGGCGCCATTGCAGCCATTTGGGAAGTGAACCAGAGGATGGAAGAGTCTCTTATTCTCTCTCATTCATTCTCTCTCTCTCTCTCTCTCTTTTTCCTTCTCTCTCTCTGTAACTCTGATTTTCAAATAAACAAATCTTAAAAAAAAAAATCTGTCACTTCTCTAAGTAGCCTTGATTTATTTCACTGGACCATGTTGCTGGAAGCAAAGTCTGGGCAGTAGCTATGTTCACTGCTAAGAGGTGTCATTGCTTCTATGACATAAAAATGTATGCATGCACATCAATAAATATTTCTCTATGTACTTCTCTGTATATATCCTACGATAAAGTGTGTTCCCATTAATATCTAGCTCTAATCCATCTCAAAGTCAGTCATACTAGCCTATTCTCCTTGCCCATCTGTAACCTCCCTCACCATAATGAGAAATCTTTTACCTTCTATCATCTGTTTAATTGTTTGAGTCCATTTTGCATTTACAAGAGTTGAATTATTAACATATACATCTGTAAGGAAACAACTTTATCAATTAGATCTCAGAGTTAATGAACAGTTCTTTTTACTTTTAGTCTTGCAGAGTTCAATCACTTTTGAAGTTACATAAGCTAGTGTCTTATTCACTGAATCTATTCAGGGAAATTCTTACAAATAAAGCATATTTTAAAAATAAAAGCACATTTTAAAATTTTTATAGAAAATTGGAATGGAAAGGATTTTATTTTGGCATAAAAAATTTTGAAGTCCTTGCAATGTTTTCCTAATCTGTATTTCCATTAACTTTTTTGATAACCTTCCATATATTTCATATATTTAGATTCTTTGCTTACATTCAGCATAGTATCTTGGGACCACTCAAAATCCTAAATGACTTTCTAATTTGCATATATTAAGATTTTATCTCTGTGATGTAAAGTTTTTTTTTGATAGATTTATTTTATTTATTGGAGAGGCAGAAAGAGAGAGAGAGAGGTCTTCCATCTGCTGGTTCACTCCCCAAATGGCCACAACAACCAGACCTGGACCAGGCTGAAGCCAGGAGCCAGGAGCTTCTTCTGGGTCTTCCACACAAGTGCAGGGACCCAAGCACTTGGGCCATCTTCTACTGCTTTCCCAGGCCATAGCAGAGAGCTGGATCAGAAGTGGAGCAGCTGGGACTAAAAGCAGTGCCCATATGGGATGCCTGCATTGCAGGTGGTGGCTTTATCCACTCTGCCACAATGCTGGCCCCATGATGTAAAGTTGTATAAGGTTCAACAAGTGCTTGTGAGTTGTAGTAGCTATTATAATATCACACAGAATAATTTCTTCACAATAAAGATCACCTATGTTTCACATATTCAAACCATAGTATTTATTCTTTACAGTCCCTAATCCTATTCACTGACAACTGTGGATCTCCTTACTTTCTTCATAGTTTTAACTTTTTCAGAATGTCATATCAATGAAGTCATTCAGTGTGCAGGTTTTTCTAACTGCTGTCTTTCACTTAAACATATACATTTAAGATTCACCCATATCTTTTCAAATCTTATTAGCTCATTTCTTTTGATTCCCAAGTAATATTCCATTCTATGGCTGAACCATTATTTGTTTAGCCATTCACTCATTGCAGGGTATATTTTTTGCATTCAGCTTTTGGTGTCTATTAATAAAACTGTTGGAAATATTTATGTGCCTATGAGTGTGCAATTCACTAAGCTAAATACTCATAACCTCAATTGATGGATTGTATGGAAAGACTATATTTATCTTTTTTAGGAACTTGCCAATCATCTCCCAAAGTAACTGTACAATTTTGCATTTCCACCAGCAATGATTGAGAGTTTCTATTTTTCTGTATCCCAGTCATTGATTGTTATCGTCAATCACACACACAAAAAATTATCAATTCTATTGTTGTGGACTAGTATCACATTGTTGTTTTAATTTGCAATTCCTTAATGATAAATGATTTTGCAAATCTTTTCATATGTTAATTTTCCATCTGTATATCTTCTTTGGTGATGTGTTTCTTCAGATTTTCAGAAAGTTTTAAGTTAAATTGCTTGTTTTCTTATTGTTGAATTTTAAGGTTTTCTGTTTATTTAAGAAACAAGTCCTTTGTCAAGCACATATTTTGTGAATTGCCTGCCAGGCTGATCCTTGGCTTCTGCTTCTCTTAAACATGTCCATCCACTTCACCATGACATGGGCTGTTTTCTATATAATTATTGCTGCATTTGGATCTTGGTCATTTTAGCAAATTAGTGAGACAAAAACCTGAAGGGATATGTTTCCTTTAATAGCTATAACAAGCATTTATATTTTTTGAAAAGTTTTCCCCTCTGGATATTAAAAAATGTCTTTCTTCAGTAAAAACCTGAATAAAAATGCTGACTCCAGGTCATTAATTTTCCAGTATTTCTGTCTTGTGCCTGTGGCTTGTTATGGTTTTAGAAATGAGCTGTTCATTTGATTGAGACAGCTTAGTTTCAATAGATTCATAAACTCTTTTTCTTGTATAAATGGGACAGCTAAATATCACAAATAATATGTTATAATCACACATATAATGATAGAACAAGTCATTCCTCAGACTTACAGAAAGAGCAAATTGAACACAGAGTTACCACAAATACTATGAGAAATACATCAAATGAGCAAAGACTTTCCCTGAATAAATAACAGTGTTTTAAAGCCTGTTATCAAAAATGATTGCTTTGGAAAAATTCTTCCCAGTTGTAAGGGTGGGGTCTGTTGTGACTAAAAAAATACTATCTCCAAGCAATGCAATTTCTAAAAATCATTGAATAGAGCTGACAAGTCATGCATAGAGCAGCTTTGTCATATATCATGATCATATTCTTATTTCTATTTATTGAGAATTATATGAAGAACATTTAACATTATTCAAATAAGTTCAAGTTTATTTGGAAGTTGAAATTTTCAAAAAGAATTTGGGGAATATAAGGAAGAAATTCAAAGTCACACATATACTTAATTAAGAATTCCAGAAAAAGAGGAAAGTTTGATGCACACACAGTCACAGTAATCTCTCAAGATAGAATGTCTAGTTCAGTTCCACAATTGGTGAAAGATGGAAAATACCGAGTCAAGTAGCCTAGAAGGAGACAGAATGGAAGAGAGAAAAAAAGAAGATAGATGAGAAAAATAAATAGAAAAAAAAGTGTAGACTCGAATTTGTGGTAAATTAATTATTTTTGAAGCAAATCTGAGATAGAAGCGAGAAATATTTTTGAAAAGCTATTAAGCAATCAAAATTTCATCATTGACTTTGAGTTTTGTACTCATTAATTTCATATGCACTTTTTATATTTACTGCATCATTAAGCACCATGAAACTACTTATATAAAGCAAATATAAAAGTCTTTTTTGCTATAGGAAAAATGCTTTGTACTGGTAACTCAATCTTGTCCACTTTACAAAAACTCTGGGGTGGGCATTTTGTCTTGTGGTTAAGATGCCAATCAGGATGCCTTTGCCTTTTTCTGTATCATAGGATCTGGGCTTGGTAATAAGCTCTAGCCCCATTTTTTTGAAAATGACTTTTCTTTTTATAAAAATTGTATTAATATAAAGAGAACAGATTGTATGCATTCCATAGGTGCCATTCCAAGAAGACAACCACATTTCCCTCACTCTCATGCTCTCCCAAGCCCTCTCATTCTCCCTCCCCTCTCTGCATCAGTTTTTTCAAAGCCAAATTTTTAATCCACTCTAGATCCACAGGATTAATTCATCACTAATCATAATATTCAATGAGTAGAAAGTAGAAAGACCACAATCCCATAGTATTATAAACAAGAGAAAAATGACAATTATATCCCAAAGTGACCATTCATATCTATATATTTTTTAGTATTCTATACTAACTGCCATGTATCAGAGAAAACCTGATATTTGTATTTTGTGACTGGCTTATTTCATGAAGCATAATGGTTCCCGGTTGCATCCATTTTGTTGCAAAAAACTTCAATATTTTTATGACTGAGTAGTATTCTATAGTGTATATATACCACATTTTCTTTATCCAGTCATCAATTGAGAGACATCTGGGTTGATTCCATATCTGAGCTATTATGAATTCAGCTTCAATAAAGATGAGGAATACATTAACTCTTTCATATACTGATTTCAATTCATTTGGGTAAATTCCCAGGAATGGGATGGATGTGTCACATGGTAGACCTATTTTCAGATCTCTGAAGAATCTCCATATTGTCTTCCATAATGGCTGTACTAGTATACATTCCCACCATCAGTGGATGAGGATAGCTTTTCCCTACCCTCTTGCCAGCATTGATTGCTTTTTTTTTTTATTGCTAGATGGTAGTCAGTCCAACTGGGGTGAGGTGATACCTCATTGTGGTTTTTATTTGCATTTTCCTGATTGCTAATGATCCTGGACACGTTTTCATGTGTCTGTTGGCCTTTTGTATTTCATCCTTTGAAACGGATATGATCACATCTGCTGGATATGATCACATCGGCAAAATCACAGCCTAGCCTCCTCTCTTCCAAGATGATCAATGCCTAGGATTAGTCCACAGTGGCTACAGACCCACCCACCTAGATGCATGAACCTCACATTGGATCTACACAGTTCTCAGTGTGAGCACAAAACCCTCTGCAATGATCCATCCCAGGCAATCCGGCAACTCTGAGCCCCTGAGACCAGACACAGTGAAAGACCCAGCAACACCCCACACCTTACCATGCAGTCACAGGATCCTCACAATCATAGCACACAAGGCTCCTAAGGTCACAGGATGCAGGGGGACCCACTCTCTTTCTCTCAGCCCCACGTGCCTGCCCCATCCACGGAGGGAGCAGAGGCATTCCCAGAGCCAGCTGCCTGTGTGTGCTCTGCCTTGGCAAAGCCTGTGATGGGATGAAAGGATGGGAGTGCTTCTCGGACACGAGTGGGTGTGCAGCCCCTTGGCAAACCTCAGGGCCAGATTCAAAGTTATTGGGGAACGCACATTTATCCCTCTGATAAAATCCCCTAGTTGTACTTGCAAGAGCTGGCTGCACAGCCTCTACTCATGTTAAGCTAGTGCTTTCTCCCTGCTGGTCTCCAGGCGCCCTTGTGGAAGCATTGAGAGAAAAAAACGTGCTTTTCTCTCAGCTGCACTCAGGCTCCAGGCCAAAATTAGGGTCAAGGTGATCTCCAGGGTTCTCCCTCAGGCAAAATCACCAGTTAGGGGCTGCCTCTGTCTGCCTCTGTCCTTGCTCTCAGAAGATGGCATCTCCTCCAGCCCCTGGCTGCGAGAGTCAGGATGGTGTCCCATCTCTTTGCTGCATGTTTGTACTGTCCATGCTGCTCCACAGTATCTTTCTATTTTCTGTAGCATTTCCACTGCAAACTTCTCTCCAACTTTCCTCTGGGAATGTACTTCCACTGCTTTTCTTCTGAAATCTTCCCCTGGTCAAAATCAGTATGTCTTTTTATTATTCAACCATCTTAGAATCTCACAAGTTCTTGATCTTGATTACAGGTTCTTGCTAATACAGACCCTGGAAGGCAGCTTCCTGCCATTCACTTGGGAGACCTGGATTGAGTTCCTGGCTCCCAGCTTTGTTTTGGGCATTTGGGAAGTAAGCCAGCAGATGAACATTCTTTTTCTTTCTCTTCTTTCTGCCTCTGAAATAAATGGTGAATTTTAAGAAGTTTTAAAAGTAACGTTGAATTTTTTTGATAAATTTTGTGCACTTAAAACTCAATCTGTAAATCAAGACCTTTTTCCTCTTAAAATGCGCTCCTACCCCTACACCACCCTAATATACTTGTGAGTGTGGGAGGTTAGCTGTCCTTATTAGAGGCAGGAAGAGGCATCTTTATTCTGCAGTCTTCACTTTGACTGAGTGTTTTGGTAAGCTGACCTGTGAATGGAGCTTGAGGCAGCAGCTCACAGATATCTTCCTCATTATAATAATGTTTGTACAGGATAGTCTCTGGTAATGAGGTGTAACTCCTTTTTCTAAATCTTTGCTATTTCAGGCCCACAGATATACTTGGCAGTTTGTCACTGTTAACCAACCTCCACCTCACCTTTACTCCTGGTCCTGCCCCAGGGTCCGTCCAGGTTGTCTGGATCCTCATGCACAGTGTTGCTTCCTGAGTCACTTTCACTATGAAGGTCGCCATGCTATGACAAATACAGGACTTCTCCAGGAGGCTTCTCTCTCTCTCTTTTTTTTTTCTTAAAGGTTTATTTATTTATGTGAAAGTCAGAGTTACAGAGAGAGAAGGAGAGGCAGAGAGAGAGAGAGAGAGAGAGAGAGAGAGAGAGGTCTTCCATCCACTGATTCACTCCCCAACTGGCCACAATGGCCGGAGCCGTGCTGATCCAAAGCCAGGAGCCAGGAGCTTCCTCCAGGTCTTCCACATGAGTATAAGGGCCCAAGGACTTGGGCCATCTTCTACTGCTTTCCCAGGTCATCACTGAGAGCTGGGACTCAAACCTGCATGCATATGGGATGCCAGCACTATAGGCAGCGGCTTCACCCACTGCACCACAGTGCCAACCCCCAGGAGGCTTTTAATCTCATTACACCAGCAATGAGTAGTGTGGGGCTCTAAACTTGTGCTTCATGAAACTGTGCAAACCTATCTAGTAATCCTATATATCCCTCTCCTGTCATACCATGAGGATGTTCAACACAACAAAAAACTCATAGTGAACTCTTCCTATGCTTAAATATCTGGGCCTGAGCTCCATCCCACCTTTATTTCTATTGGAAGGTCTTTCTAGTTATTTGGCAAACTCCCCTCTGTCATATCATCCTTCATTCTATTTATCTCCACCACTTTCTGAAGCAAAAGTATGAAATAAAACAAGATTATCGAAATTGAAAAATATATTGCTGAATGTTACAAAGCATTTTGTTTGTATTCTATGGGCAATCATATAAAATATTCTTTGTGATTTTTATAAGAGTTCTACTTTGTTGTGTAATTAAGTTTACATAATGGCATGGTAGAGAATGTTGAAGAACTCCCACACTAGGAGACACTCAACAACAGGTCAAGACCACTACATAAACATAGGCTTCCTAGATGATTCTGTTACCCTCTCTTACAAACGTAAATCTAGAAGCCAGAGGAATCTTAGCCAAATTCCCATAGGAAGGTTGCCTTTCTGGGCTACTAACCACATTCTAAACTGCAGTTAAAAATCTAGCTTACTTTTTTTTATTTTTGTTTTAGACACTAGAGAGGTCAGAGCAGCTGCACCATGGCATCAACTGGAAATAGACCCAAAGCAGTTACTGGCAAGAAACCAATATCAGTGACATAATGAAAGCAACACTCCAATGGAGACTTCCAATACCTTTGCTTTCTCTGAATGATTTTTTTTAAAACTTTGTATTCTACATCCTAACTTTATTCTACATCCTTTGATCATCTTGTCTTATTTCTTGATTCTGATGCTTGGATCAACTTCTTAAAATACTTTGGCCTTTCATCTTCCATACAAGAATTTTGATTTTTCTTGACCAGTTTGAGTCCTTCATCTGACATACATCTATTTCTATTTGCTTTGAGAAAGCGTCCTTCTGAGTTAGTTGACTTGCATCCTCCTTCCGCTCCTCAGCCATCCTGGTTGATGGTCCAGCGTCTTTCTATTAACCTGCTAGCAGATCCCAGGCACACAGTGGTCTACTGTTTTCCTTTTTTATTTCAATGATTTCTCATATTTTTCTTCCCTTTCTACAATGTCATACATTTCTGCAGATAAAGAACAAAATTGTATGATCATAATCATCATAAATTTTCATTTGCATTGCATTCAGCTTTTGATTCACTCTCTCACTCTTAAGTTTCATCTTTCAATGTGTAAGAAATAGTGTGCACATTGTAAGTAATGGTATTAGTGTGGAAAATTTGTTCAAATTTAAGGATGCACTACCTTTCTACTGCATTTCTTTAATTTTCCTGGACATTTTCCCATGCAAAGAAAACACAATCAAACTAACGCATCAAGGGAAAAATGCTTTTAGAAAATTTACAGTTTACACTGTAATCCTATTTTTTGTATTGAGCAGAATGCTATTTCCATGAACTGCTCAGAGAAAGCAGCATATGACTTCATTTGCTATAAGACAAGTGGAAAACTTGATTATCTAAAATGCTATTTTCAAGCTGATGACAATGTGACAACTTCAGTTCTACCACTTCTTCTCAACACACTTCTGTCTCAAAGCCCACACTTTTTCTTTTCACTATTCACACATTAATATGGTATTTTCTGAAGCAGTGCAAAGATGTTTGGAAATACCAATCTACTATATTTCATATCAGAGTCAAATTTTTTGGCTAGGATCTTTTACAGAAAATTAATATATTGCTATACTTGCCTACACATGGTCCATGTTGGTGTAAAAAAATTAAAGTAACAAGATAACAGATATTCTTGAAGTGAAAACAATATAAAATGTGATCAAATATATATTTTAAGCTCGTTCTAAGTAAAACTAAGATAGTGATTATTGGGACTGGTGCTGTGGCATAGTAGGATAAGCTTCTGCCTGCAGCACTGGCATCCCATGTGGGCACTGGTTCATGTCTCCAGCTGCTCCTCTTCTGATCAAGTTCCCTGTGGTAGTCTGGGAAAGCAGTAGAAGATGGCCCATGTGCTTGGGCCCCTGCATCTGCTTGGGAGACCCAAAAAACTCCTGGCTCCTGGCATCAGATGGGCTCAGCTCCAGCCATTAAATCCAGTCGGGGAGTGAACCAGCAGATGGAAGATATTTCTCTCTGTCTCTCTCATTCTTTGTCTGTAACTCTACTTCTCAAATAAACAAAAAATCTTTTTTTATATCTCTTTTTTTTTATCTGCCAGGTAGAGTTATAGACAGTGAAAGAGACAGAGAGAAAGGTCTTCCTTCCGTTGGTTCACTCCCCAAATGGCCGTCACAGCCGGCACGCTGCGCCAATCCGAAGCCAGGAGCCAGGTGCTTCCTCCTGGTCTCCCATGCGGGTGCAGGGCCCCAGCACTTGGGCCATCCTCCACAGCCTTCCTGGGCCACAGCAGAGAGCTGGACTGGAAGAGGAGCAACTGGGACTAGAACCCGGTGCCCATATGGGACGCCAACGCCACAGGTGGAGGATCTACCAAGTGAGCCATGGCACTGGACCCAATTGTCACTTTTTTTGTCAATTCTTTCAATTCTGTTGTATGATTAAACATAAGGAAAATACTCATTTCAGACGTACATTTTTGCAAGTAATAAGGAATTACTAAAGTATTATTAGCATATCTATCTCTTTAAAATAATGTGTCTAAAGTCATTAGCTTAGAAACTTGAAATACAAAGTCTCTCATAAATGAAGACATTTTGAACATGTAATGCTTTTAAATACACGACTGATATTTTTTAAGTCTCATAACTAAAATATGATTGTGTTTGCTTAAACAAAACATTTTCTCCTATGAAGAAAGGAAGGACATACAGTGTTCCTTAGAATAAAACAGAACTAGATGTCTGTGGTATATAAACTCATTACAAATTGTTTCTATTATTATATGTACAGCAGTATTTGGACTTTAACCTCATTATGTACATTCAGTGACTTCCCTCCAAAAACTATTTATAATGTTCTTCTTGTTGGCCTCCAGAGTTATCTACTTTGGTAGACTGAGGTCATGTAAATACTCCAAAGACTATTATTCGGACAAATGCAAGTCATTTCATTTTGTGATAGCAAATATTCAGGAATATGTGCAAATGTAAGAACCAAAACAGAAGGTAAACTCTGTTACTACTCAAATTCTCAAATCTTTCACTGTGGTGAACATAAATATTTTGACATTTTCATTAATGTTCAAAGAAAATCATTTCAATAACAATCAGGGACACAGCTCTACTTTTGTGTCAGGAAGAATTACACCATACAGAAAGATGCTTAAGTAGTTTTACCTCTACAATTCAAGACACTACAAGCAGAGACCCAGGACATCTTCTAAATGCCTTGAAAAGTATACAAGAAGGTGTCTGTGGGGAGCAATCCGGACTAGACTAAGTTACTCGAATTAGGACTTATTCTATGCATCTGCTCTCCCACAATATGGCGCTGGGAGAGAAGTAAACAGCTTTCGCACAGCTGCCTCCAGTTCAACCAATTAACTGTAGGACTTGCTCCTGATTGGAGAGCAGCGTACTCGGCGTGTGGGCAGCCGAGTTGGGATTGGCGGAGGAGGACTATAAAGGAGGAGAGAGACGGCATGCACCAGGAACATCTATGGGGAACATCTAGCTGAAGGAACACCTGTGCAGCCCCCCAGAGAACCGGCCGGCGGTGTGCCGCTCCCCTGCGGAAGTGGGGAAAGTGGCCAGGGGGAACTGCCCTTCCACGGAGGTGGAAGGGATAGTAGCCAACCCGGGAAGAACCAGCAGCAAACCCGGGGAGGGCCGAGCAGACGAAAGAACAGCGCAGGGTCCTGTGTCGTTCCCCCACGAAGACGGGGAGCGACAGGTGTCTGGCACTACTAGGAGTGATAAATGCCAAAATACAAACAAAACACTAAAACATAGAAAAAGAAATGTGTTTATGATCTACTGAGATATTCTGAAGTGGCTGAAATTTTTCTCCTCTTATCTTTCTATAACATTCTTAATAATATAGATGGCCAAACCTATCTGCATCATTTTTCTCAAGGGAAAAGAGAAAATATTACTTGTAGGACTAATGCCATTATGAGTGATAGAAGTCATATAATTGGATGTGGGTCTTAACGTTTCCAAGAAAATATTCTGTTAATTGTATTTATTTATTACCTACAGCATGCTAAATGGTCTGTTACTAATGTGTATTTAGGGACAAGCATTGTGGCATAGCAGGTTAAGCTTGGGACACCTGCATCCTACATTGGAATGCCGTGATCAAATCCAGCCTCTTATGATCCAACTTCCTGGTGTTGTACACTCTAGGAGACAGCAGGTGATAGCTGGAGTACTTGAGTCCCTGCCACCCACATAGAAGACTCTTATGAAGTAGAATTATTCCTAACTTTGTCCTGGTTCAGCCTCAGCTGATGGGGATGTTTAAGGAGTGAACCAATAAATTTAAAGACTTCTCTCTCTCTTTCTCTCTCTCTCTTCTCTCCCTCTGTCTTTAAAAATAAATAAATAAAATTTTTAAATGCATATTTAAAGTTTGGCTGGAGAGAAATAACTATTAAAGCTTTAATTCATCTGAAATCATTCTAGATAGATGTTATGGTATGACTGTCCTCTCCCAAATTCATGTATTATCTCTGTGATTGTATTAAGAGATACGACCTTTAAAGAACTTATTGGGCCATGAGGGATGCTTCCTCCTTAATGATATTAGGCCCCTTTTTAAAGAAGCTTCATGCAGCATTAGGCTAGATTGCCCTCCTTCATTTCACCAAATAAGGATACAGTGCTTTTCTCTTCAGAGCATTCAGCCCGCAACACTCAAGTAAACCTACTGTTGAACTGATCTTGGACTTCCTAGTCTCCAGGATTGTGAAGAAGTTAATTTCTATTTTCTATAAATCACCCAATCTGTCAAATTCTGTAGTGGCTGCATAAATTTGACAACAGATGTAAGATATTTCAAGCATTCTGTGATACTCCCTAAGAGTTAGTACCTATCAACTATAACAATCTAAATCCCCAGTTAATTTAACGAGATAATAAACTCATCAGAAGGGTAAAGGTCAAAGATAATTATAGAAAATCAGGTTTTTAGAGGAAACAAAAATGGACATGGGAAGATAACACAATGTCACACAACCACTCTAAAATTATTAGGCATACAAACAGATAAAAAGACATGAAATATATTTAGAAAATAAGTTAATTGCACCAGATCTGGAATTGATATAAATATTAAATGAGAAGACAATGACATTATCACTGCTATTATAACTGTATTTAATATGTCCAAGTGGTGACTTTGGAGATGAAAAGAACTTCTACAGATGAAAACTTCAATGATTGAAAATACAATGGATGGGATTAATAGCAGATTAAACTTTTCAGAAGAAAAGATTCATAAATTGTGGGTGGGTGTTGTGCTACAGTGGTTTAAACCACTGCTTGTATCAGAGAGCCTGAGATCCAGTCTCACCTCCAATTTCAGTCCAGCTTCCTGCTGGATGCCACCATGTGAGGCAAAAGATATTGGCTCAAGTATATGGATTCTTTCCACCTTCATGGGAGACCCTGAGGGAGTTCTTTGCTCCCAGCTTTCTTTCTGGCCCAGCCCTGGACCTTCTGTGAATTTGGGAAGTGAACCAGATGATGAAATCTCTTGTTCTCTCTCTTCCTCTCACTCTTTTTCCTTCCTTCTCTCCTTCACTCTTTTCATCTCTGTTGCTCTGCCTTTTAGATAGATAGATAGGTAGATAGATAGATAGAGATCGAACTTTTAAAAAAATTCACAAACTGCAAGCATAGCAATAGACAATTTTCAAACTCAAACATGGACAGAGAAAGCTTTTTTTTTTTTAATAAAAGTGGCAGCAGGGAGCTATAGGACAAATTCAAAAATTCTACTATGTGGAATTATAGTCCTCAAATGGGGGAAAATATACTTGAAGGACTGGTTGCTAGAAATTTTACAAGTGTTCAGAGGAACATAAAAGTATGACAATATATTTCTGGTAAAAATTTGCAATGAATGTGATATCTTTTTTTAACTTATTTATTTGAAAGTCAGAGTTACAGAAAAAAAGAGAGAGAGAGAGAGAGATTCCCTCCATCCACTGGTTAACTCCTCAGATGGCCGCAATGTCCGAGGCAATGCCAGGCCAAAGCCAGGAACCGGGAGCTTCTTAAAAGTCTCCTATGTGGGTTATAGGAGCCCAAGTACCCGGGCCATCTTCCTCTGCTTTTCCCAGGTCATTTGCAGGGAGGTGGATTGGAATTGGAGCAGTGGGGACATGAATTGGCACCCAAGTGGGATGCTGGATTTGCAGGCATCAGCTTTACGGGCTATGCCACAATGCCAGCCCTCATGAGAGAGCTTTTCAAACATTCATGTATTTTTATTTATTTGAAAGGCACAGAGAAACAAAAACTTGGACAAACTAGTTCTCCTGTCCTCTAATTCACTCTCCAAATGCCTGTAACAGCTGGAGTTGGTCCGGGCTGAAGCCAGGCCCCAGAACTTAATTCAAGTATCCCCCATAGGTGGCAGGAACCCAAGTACATGAGCAGTCACCTGCTGCCTCCCAGGATGCATATTAGCAGGCAGATGGAATTGCAATGAGACCAGGGACTTGAACCAAGACATTCCAATATGCAGGCATCCAAGCAGTCTTAACTGCTGCACTATACAACTTCTCCTAAAGGAATATTTTTTAAACATACAAAGAAAAAATTGTCAACCCAGATTTCCAACCCCAGGAATAGCATCTTTCTCTTACGATGTCAAAATAGAGACAAAACAGAAATAATTTTGCAGCACCAGATCTGTACAACAAAACATGATTTAAAAAGACCTTCATGGACCGGGCCACAGCTCACTAGGCTAATCCTCCGCCTGAGGTGCTGGCATCCCCGGTTCTAGTCCCATTTGGGGTGCTGGATTCTGTCCCGGTTGCCCCTCTTCCAGTCCAGCTCTCTGCTAAGGCCCAGGAAGGCAGTGGAGGATGGCCCAATTGCTGGGGCCCTGCACCCGCATGGGAGACCAGGAGGAAGCACCTGGCTCCTGGCTTTGGATCAGCACAGCGTGCCGGCTGCAACGCAGCGGTTGTAGCGGCCACTTGAGGGGTGAACCAACGGAAAAAGGAAGACCTTTCTCTCTGTCTCTCTCTCTCTCTCTCATGGTCTAACTCTGCCTGTCAAAAAAGGAACTTCATGGGGCCGGCGCTGTGGTGTAACGGGTAGGGACGCCACCTGCAGTGCTGGCATACCATATGAGCGCTGGTTCGAGTTCCTGCTGCTCCACTTCCAATCCAACTCCGTGCTATGGCCTGGGAAAGCAGTAGAAGATGGCCTAAGTCCTTGGGCAGCTGCACCCATGTGTGAGAACCGGAGGAAGCTGCTGGCTTCTGGCTTCAGATTGGTGCAATTCTGGCCATTGTGGTCACCTGGGGAGTGAACCAGCAGATGAAAGACCTCTCTCTCTCTCTCTCCCTCTCTCTCTCTCTCTTTCTCTCTCCTTCTCTCTCTCTCTGCAACTAGGCCCTTCAAGTAAATAAATAAATACATCTTTGAAAAAAAAACCTTCAGAAAAAAAGGAAAATACCAGATGTGAAGAACACTAGAACTGGTAAATAACTGAGATAATACAAAAGAACTTCTCTTATTATCCAAATTTATTTAATATAATTTATTTAATATAGATTTTAATAATATTAAAATACATAAAACATCATGACCAATTAGACTGTATCCCAAGAATGTCTTCCTATTAACAGGCTAACAAGAAAAACATAAAATCATTTCAATAGATACAGACAAAACACTGGACAAATTACAAACCCTCTCCTGGAAAATTTTCAGCAAGCTAGGAATAAAATTCAGCTTTCCCAATCTGATAAATGGTAGCAGTAAATAAAATAAGAATGAAAAATAAAACCATTGATGATACTATGCTTAATGATGAAAGATTACAAGCTTTCCTTCAATGGCAAGGTAAACATTTCCATGGGTAACTTTTCTATTCACCATTGTACTTGTGTAAAGAGATAAAAGCCTTCGTGAATGGAAAGAAAGAAGTAACACTGTCCTTATTCAAAGATGGCATAATATTTTAGGTAGAAAATCTACAATATATCCAAAACTTGCTAAAATCATTTGCCAAGTACCAACATATAAAAGAGAATACCACTAGCAAACAACATAGAGAAATCAAAATTAAAATTGTTATTTTAATAGCATGAAAAATATGAAACATTTAAGAATAAACTTGACAAAAACATGTGAGACTTGTACGTTGAAGCAGTCAATACTATGTTAAGACAAATTAATGAGTATTTAAATAATGGCTGAGATATACCATGTGTATGGAACCTAAAATTCAATATATGTAATATATCAATTATTTCATAATTCATGTACAATTTCAACACAATCCCAATTTATATCACACCAGGTAATTTTTTTGTAGAAACCAAATTAATTTTAAAATTTATATCAAAAGAAAAAGATCCTCTAGAATACCAAAAACAACTTTAAAGAAAAACAAAGTTAGGAGTAGATGTTTAGCCTAGTGGTTAGGACACCAGTTGAGATGCCCATAACCTGTATTGGGGTACCTGAGTTTGACGCACAGCTCTGGCTTTTGACTACCACTTTCTGCTAATGCATACACTGGGAGGCAGTAGTAACGTTTCAAGCAATTTGAGTTCCTGCCACCCATGTAGAAGACTTGGATTGAGTCCCTAGCTCATTGCTCCTGCATAACCCAGTCCTGATGGTGGAAGGCATTTTTAGAGTGGACCAGCAGATGTGAGCGCGCTCTCTCTCTCTCTCTTTATCTCTCTCGTCTCTCTGCCTGTCAAATAAACAGATACATAATAAATTAACATTTAAAAGACAAACAATTCCAAGCTTACCATTATTTGACATCAAGATTTATTATAAAGTTATGAAAGTAAGACTGCAATATTAGCAAAAAGATAAATATAAATATTGATCAATGGAAGAGGATAACTGATATATTTAGGCAACTAATTTTGATAAATGTGCAAAGGCAATACAGTAGAGATATTGTAACCATTTAAACAAATGTTCCTGAAGCAATTAGCTGGCACACTGCGGCCTGCGCACCGTGCTGATCCGAAGGCAGGAGCCAGTTGATTCTCCTGGTCTCCCATGGGGTGCAGGGCCCAAGCACTTGGGCCATCCTCCACTGCCTTCCCGGCCACAGCAGAGAGCTGGCCTGGAAGAGGGGCAACCGGGGAGGAATCCGGCGCCCCAACCGGGACTAGAACCCGGTGTGCCGATGCCGCTAGGTGGAGGATTAGCGAGCCGGCCTGTATGATTTCTTTACAAAAGAACTTTGATTTATATCTCATATCGTATACAAAAGTTAAAAAGTGTTCAAACTAAATATAAAACCTGAACTATAAAACTGAATACCAGGAAAATAGAAAAATCTTTGTGATTTTGAATAAGGCAAAGAGTTCTTGGATATGATATCAACTACAAGTTTACATTTCTTATGTTGGATATAATTTAAGTCTCTGGCATTACTTAATGTGAAGATGCATAGGAACTGAAACTTCAGTAAACTAATGGTGGAAGTATAAAAATGTAGCAATTACCTTGAAACATTTGTATTAAAGTTTGTTCTTTGCTTCAAGAGGACTCTGATGAATTAACTAGTCAAAGTATTATGTTATTAAAAATGCTGTTTTTTTTGTTCTAAGGATTATTTATTTTATTAGAAAGTCAGGTACAGAGAGAGATGGAGACAGAAATCTTCCATCTGCTGACTTACTCCCCGATGGGCACAACAGCCAGAGCTGAGCTAGCCAAAAGCCAGGAGTTAGGAGCTTTTTCCAGGTCTCCTTCATGGGTGTAGAGGCCCCAGGACTTGAGCCATTTTCCACTGGTTTCTGAGGTGCATTATCAGGGAGCTGGATCAGAAATGGAGCAACCGAGACCCCAACTGAAGCCATATGGGATTCCAGTGCTGCAAGTGCCACCCCGAAATATATGTGTCAGAATTCATTCCATTAGGAATTTATTTTCTAGAGAAAAAAATAGAAACTCAATATGGACACTCCTTCAGTTATTTCTGTTTTCCAAATTTTATTTATTCATATTCATTTAATTTAAATGCAGAGAGACCGAGATAGATAGAGATCTTCTATCCACAGTTTCATCTCCTTAATGACTACAACAGCCACTGCAGGGACAGTACAAAGTCGGGAGCTCACAAGTCAGTGTGGGTCTCCCACATAGGTGCCAGAGACACAAGTACTATAGCCATCATTTGCTGCTCCCAGTGTGTGCAATTGCAGGAAGCTGGATCAGAAGTCGAGTAACCTGGGCTTGAACTAGGCACTCAGATATGGGATGCAGTGTCTCAAGTGGTGACTTGACTGCTACACCAAAATCCCACCCCTCTCTCAGATATTTCTATCAGAGCCTCCAAAACATGATCTATATGGAAATCATTATTCTTAAGTATGCATTGTACACCTGTGGTAACCCAATGCAACTCTCAGACATCTAGCTACAATTAACTCTACTTTTGTATTGAAAAGTTTAACATTATGTTTGCACCAATTCATGGTTCACATAGCTACTCCCAGTCAGTGACTGAACACAGCAAAGAGAGCAAGGCAGAACCATTCCTGGGAAATGCAGTATCGTTTGCAGGAGCAACCTGGGCTTGCGAACTCCTCCAATAGTCTTGTCCACTTTTTCTGAACACTGTACTTCAGGTTAAGAAGTTTTCAGTCTACTTTCCTCCTCCAATTATGACGACCACTGTGCCTTCGATAATGGTGACACCTGATAGTCCTCTTCTCCTGTCCTGACCCCTACTTTTTGCCTTATACCCTCTGATGTGTTTAATTAAGTTTTAGCTTCTCATTAGACCTGGACTAAGACAATAACTAACATCATATATGCACTGTGACATTTTATTTGCTGAGTGTCAAAGAGAAGCCCTAGAGCAAACATTAAATGTATTATAGGATTATTTATTCGATATATCAATCCAACCAACAATTTCAAAAAGAAGCTGACTTCCAAGAAATAGACAGCTACACATATATAACTTGCTTATATTTTCACTCTATTCTCTGGGCAATAGTGAAGTATTGATAGACAGTTGGGGTCTTGTTTATTTATTGCCTTAGCAGAAAATCAGAATACATCTTTTTACTTTAGAAAGTTTATATTAGGAAGTAGAAGGAGCAGAGGAGAGTATGGTAATTTTTTAGGGAGAACATGCAAGGGTTGTCAGGATACAGAGTAGGAGGTAGACATGAAAGATGCTATAAATATAAAGTTAATGGGACTTGGCAACTGAGAGGCTATGCAGAACAAATTCTTATGTTAATCATTTTTGTGAAAGTCCTTCAAACATGAAGTACATTCATTTGTATCTTTTCTAACTGACTATAATGAACAAAACTTACACTTTCTTTCATTTTAGTGCAATGTGTTTTAATGATAATCTCAGGGACTCTGATCTTTTATAATTGTTGAAGCTTTGTCCTACTTATTAAAGATTTCTTTTTCCTGTACTTATTTTCAGTTTCATCAGGCTGCCCCTAGATAATTAAAAGCTACATTTAAAATAAAATAATTATAATGAAGGACAAAATGCAATTTCTGTAAGTAAATATCATGAGGCTAATTAGTACATAGAATTACCAATTAGTCTGTGACTTTTATGACCCTTTTTCCCTTGGTCATGTTTCTCTATCCATCTATGTTAGTCATATCTTTGAATCAGACTTTTCATGAAGATGGATAGAAGAAGGTAATTCTTTTGCTATACTCTTCAGTGGGACAGACTTATTAGTATTCAATTTCCATTCCAATTCCTCCCAAAATGCAAATGGAAATAAATAAATATAAAAGAGACATTTCAAACAGTTCACAGAAATGAAATCAAAAGGAATTTTGGTGCAAAAATGTAGTTTCTTTACAATATTCATTTTGTACAAACTTAAAAATATACTTTTTATTTATTTAAAGGCAAACACACACGGATATACACACACCAAGAAAGAGAGAGGGAGAAGGGGAGGAATGGAGGAACAGAAGAACAGAAGGAGAGATAGAAAGAGAGAGGGAAAGAAAGAGAAGGGAAAAATTCTATCCACTGTTTCACTTCCCAGATGCTCACAACAGCCATAGTCAGGGCAGACCCAAGCTATGAACCTAGAACTCAATACAGGTCTCCCCATAGGTGACAGAAACCCAAGTACCTGAGCCATAACAGGCTTCCTCCCAGGATGCACATGAGCAGGAAGCTAGAATCTGAAGCAGAGCAGGGCTCAAACCAAGGTACTCTAATATGGGATTCAGGCATCCCAAAGGGCATCTTAATTGCTGCATTATCCACTCCACTCCCCACTCCATAAACTTTTTGAAGACTCCTTGTAGATAAATCTCTTTTGTTTCTATTTTAATTTTTTTTTCATTTTTTAGATAAGTCTACATGTTGCAATTCCAATTATCTTAAGTAACTATGTATTTCATTGATTAATTTAGACTTTTTAACTTATTAGTTGATACTACAACAAAATCACTTTAGATATGACTCCACTATCATCACTATCATGTATCAATAACAGAATTAGCACATACTTGTGGGGAGCAACTGGGAGCAACTCGGACTAGACTAAGTTACTGGAATTAAGACTTATTCTATGCATCTGCTTTCCCACAATATGGCGCTGAGAAGGGAGTAACAACTTCTATGCAGCTGCCTCTCGCCAGCTTGAGTGATGACCTGCAGGAGCAGGACCTGTTCCTGATTGGAGGAGAGCAGCGTACTCGGCATGTGGGTAGCAGAGTTGGGATTGGTGGAAGAGGACTATAAAGGAGGAGAGAGACAACATGCACGAGGAACATCTAAGGGGAACATCTGAAGGAACACCTGTGCAGCCCCCGAGAGAGCCGGCCGGCGGTGTGCCGCTCCCCTGCGGAAGTGGAGAAAGTGGCCAGGGGGAACCGCCCTTCCACGGAGGTGGAGGGATGGCAGCCAACCCGGGAAGAACCAGCAGCAAACCCGGGGAGGGCCGAGCAGACAAAAGAACAGCGCAGGGTCCTGTGTCGTTCCTCCATGAAGAGGGGGAGCGACAATACTTAGTCTGTGAATACTATCATGCATGTTCTCTCTCACATATATGCATACCCACACACACCATATACATATGCATATACACACAGTAAAGTTTTTAATGTTGTTAAATTTGATTAAAGTGCTAAGCAATAATATTTGAATGATACTTCTGATACTGAAGCATTTCTAATTTCAAGGAAGTTAAAATAATCACTCATCCAAAGAAAATATAGTTTCAATTAGTAGTAAACAAAACACTGTCAACTATTGACAATGGTTAGGATTTACATAGCTAACAGATTCGGTATTTTGGAAGTTATTTTTTAAATGTTGATTTAACTTTATTTGACTTGAAACAGAGAGACAGACCAAAAAACTGGATGTCTCCCATCTCCTATCTGTTAGTTCACTCGCCCAAATGCCTACAAGAACCAGGTTTGGGTCAGACTGAAGCCAAGAGCCAGGAACTCACTCTTCCCCCTTGTGGTTGCAGGAACTGAATTACTTATTTCCATCTCCTGTTGCCTCCCAGTGTGTGCATGGGTAGGAAGCTGGAATTGGGAGCATAATCAGGATTCAAATGTAAGCACTGCCATATGGGATGTGGCAACATCTTAACCTCTGTACCAAAGGCCTGCCCCTGAAATTTTTTTAAGCTAACCAAATATAGAGAAAATAAAAGCATCCTCAAAATTTAACCAGCATTCAGCAAGAATTGTGTGACAGTTCAACTGAGAAATAATATTGTCTTCAAAATACGGTGCTGAGACAACTAGATAGCCCTACACAGAAGAGTAAATTTAGATCCCTTCCTCACATCATACACAAAATTAATTCAAAATGTATATGAACCTAAATAGAAGAGCAAAAACTATAACACTCAGAATAAAAAGCAGGAGTAAATTTTCATCATTTTGAGTCAGACTTCCTAGATCTGACATCAAATGTATAAACAACAAAAGAAAAATAGATGAAATTGGACTTCATTATAATTAAAAACTTTGATATGTAAAATAACAACATTATGAACTTTTTAAAATGAACTATAGGATGAGATAAAATATTGGAAAATAATGAAAGTTTATTGTGGGGAGCAACTCGGACTAGACTAAGTTACTGGAATTAAGACTTATTTTATGCATCTGCTCTCCCACAATTTGGCGCTGGGAGAGGAGTAAACAACCAATAACCTGCAGGAGTTGATTCTGCTCCTGATTTGAGGAGAGCAGCGTACTCGGCGTGTGGGTAGCAGAGTTGGGATTGGTGGAAGAGGACTATAAAGGAGGAGAGAGACAACATGCACGAGGAACATCTAAGGGGAACATCTGAATAACATCTGAGCAGCCCCCGAGAGAGCCGGCCGGCAGTGTGCCGCTCCCCCGCGGAAGTGGGGAAAGTGGCAGGGGGGCCCGCCCCTCCACGGAGGTGGAGGGATGGCAGCCAACCCGGGAAGAACCAGCAGCAAACCCGGGGAGGGCCGAGCAGACAAAAGAACAGCGCAGGGTCCTGTGTCGTTCCTCTGTGAAGAGGGGGAGCGACAGTATATGGCAATGGATTTGTGTATAAGAAATATAAAACCCTCTTACAACTTAATAATAAAAAAAAATAATAACACCATTTAAAATGAATAAAGGATCTGAGTTATCATTTTCTGTCCTAGTTTTTTGTTCTGCTGTTCTATTAAAATACTTGGGACTGGGCAATTTATAAAGAACAGAAGTTTATTTGGATGCTGAGAATCCCAAGGTGACAGCACCCTCATCTGATTAGCATCTGGTGAAGAGGCTTCTACCATAGAGGATATCACAGGGTGACCCAACTAGTGTATTAGCTTGGGTCTCTCTTCTTATAAAGCCACTGATGCCATAATGATCTTTATGATTGCTTGTAATCTCAACTACTTCCCCAAAGGTTCTGCCTACAAGTACCATTTGTATATGAAGTTTGGAATCAAGTTTCCAACACATAAACTTTTGGGGAACATATTCAAACCATAGCACATTTCTTCAGAAAAGATATGCAAATTGGGAATGTATATGAAAATATGCTCAACATCAATAGCTACTATGGAAATGCAAATAAAAACTACAAAAATAGGCTGGGGCCTTGGCTCACTTGGCTAATCCTCCACCTGCGGTGCTGGCATCCCGGGTTCTAGTCCCAGTTGGAGCATTGGATTCTGTCCAGGTTGCTTCTCTTCCAGTCCAGCTCTCTGCTGTGGCCTGGGAAGGCAGTGGAAGATGACCCAAAGTGCTTGGGCCCTGCACCCTCATGGGAGACCAGGAGGAAGCACCTGGCTCCTGGCTTTGGATCGGCGCAGCGCGCCAGCCATGAAGGCCATTTGGGGGGTGAACCAACGGAAGGAAGACCTTTCTCTGTCTCTCTCTCTCACTGTCTGGCTCTCCCTGTCAAAAAAAAAAGGTAAAAAAGCACAAAAATAAATCATAACATAGACACTAGGATGGCTATAATAAAAAAAAAAAAATGAGAGAGAGAGAAACAAATGTTAGTAAAGACAGATTAATAGAACTCTTTTACCTTGCCCTGGTGTGCTTGTATAGTTAGTTGTGTGATCACTTTGACAGAGTCAGATGGTTTTGCAAAGATTAAATACAGAATGAATACAAGATCTAACAATTCCAATCCTGGATATATAGTCAAGAAAAATGAAAACACAAGTCCATAGAAAAACAGGTATATGAATGATCATACCAGTGCTACTCAGCAATGCAGCAATGGTGGTTTAAAAATTGAAACAAACCAATGTCTATCAGCTGATAAATGCATAAATAAAATTAGATGTATCCATGCAATGGATTACTTATTAGCAAAAAAAAAAATATGAAGTACTGATATATGCTACAGCATAGATGAACCTTGAAATCGTTATGCTAAGTGTGATCACATATGGTATTTTCCATTAATATGGAATGGTTAGGATGAGCAAATCCATAGACTAAAAGTAGATTAATGACTGCCTGGGACTGGAGGGTAAATGCAGTGTAAGAAAAGCTGGGTGAAAATGGGGAGCGACTGCTAATAGGTACAGGATTTCTTCTGAGGATGATGAAAGTACTCTAAAACTAATGATGGTGAATATATCACACCTTTGTGAATACAGACAGTCCTCAACTTATAATGATTTAACTTACACTTTTTTTTTTTTTTACTTTATGAGGGCATTCAGTGGAGACCATGCCATGAATTTTGAATTGCCTTCTTTTGCTAAGATATCAACATGCTGTACAATACTCTTTCATGATGGCCGGGCAGCAGCAACAACACAGGGTAAACAGTTAATATTCTGCAGGTTACTGTGTAGCTAAACTATGGTATTTGATAGGTTATATGAATTAAGCTCATTTTCTAGCTATGATACTTTCAATTTATTAGAGTTTAACCCCATTTTAAGTGGAGGAGCTTCTATATACTAAAAACTATTGCACTATATACTTTAAATGGGCAAATTATATGGCAATTGAATTATATTTCCATAAAACCTTAAGAAAAAATATAGTCAGCAGAAATGTCAGAACAAATCTATCAAAATAAGAACTATAAAATTGAAGGAAGCTAAAAAAAGCCCCTTTACAGAGAATTACATGAAATATTAATACATTTTCATGTGTGGGGAAAGCATACAAGTATTTATTAGCCTCACTTAAGTCTCAATCTTGGTAATAAGTCAAATTTTATTTATTCCATTTCTCTTGAAATTTGTAAGACAAATCCATCTCATGGATTATTTTCTTAAATCACCCACGAAGCTACCAAGCACCTTACCTTACAGGTCTCTTTAAAAAGTCAAACAAGGAAACAAAAATCACTTTAAACTCACACTTTTAAGGTCCTAAATCTTTATTAATTTAATAGGAAGATACTACACTCTTTCTTTCCCGTTTATGGAGTTAACTCACTCATCACAGCATGGTTAATTCTGGAACTCACATAATAAATAATCTAACTGGGAGATACATTTATCTCAGTTCAAGTAATCTAAGTTACAAGGCCTAGGAAGATATATAATATTATCATATCATCAGGTTATTCTGTGACCTTTGAAACATTTTTAAAAAAGTAATAGCCACTTGCTCTCAATGTGGAAAGCCTGGGCTTCAGCAGAAGTTGGCTTATGAAGAACCCTGGCAGCTCTGCCAGCCAAGAGTTGGAACACTGGAAATGGAACTGCCCTGGAGTCAAAGGACACCCAGGTCAGAGCCACAGATCTTGCTGGCTTCAAGCTGGAAAGCCTTTCACTAGGCCTAGCTTCCGAAGTGACCACTGCTGCTGAAGGTACAGCCAAATAGAATCAGTAACATTGCAGGTAGAACTGTAAATTTCCCGTTGGAGTTGCCACCTCCTTTTCCTGGCCAGCTCTCCTCCCAGGCCACCTAGGTAATGGAAGTCAACAGGGTGCCTCCCCAAGGAGTTTCATATCTCTCTTAGGATGTACCCCATGTGAAGAGAAAGACATGTCTGGGCTTCACAACTGGCAAGGCCTTAAAGCCCACCAGATTATTATCAAGTCCCTTCTGTCAGTTTATATTTGCCTCTCAATCAGAAAACTTATTCATGGCTTAGACAGCACCTCTCTTATGTCGTCTAGTAATGACTCTGTCCTTTGTTCTAGACCCTGTCTAGCCCACTGGGGCTTCATTCCTTTGTAACCATAGCCTCTACTCTACCTTAAATGGCTCTACTCCTGACCTGTGTGTACTGATGGTCCTCTCCCCCACTTAATGTTGTATGATTATTTAGAATTTTTCTACAGACAAACCTTGCTACCTGCAAAAGTTGAGTGGTCTTTCTCCTGGTCTTGTTTGGGATCAGTTTTAAATCTCGTCCATTAAACAAGGACCAGAGATCCTCACAAGAGTCCAGAGATCCCCTTCATTTCCTCTCCTCTATTAAATCCTCTCATTACTTGGTTAATGCCACTCTTAGGATCATTGGTTGCTATTCTCACCCTGTCTTTTATACTACCGTGTCTGCTTAAGTGTTTACAGGAGTTGATAAAGGAACCAACCAAGGCCTTCAGCAACTAGGTGGTCAACCAAATGCTGCTACAGGGATATACTCAGCTCCCCACCCAGGAGACAGTGGCTTGAGACATCACCCCATGCCAGCAAAGAGTATCTTGCTGCCCCATGTCAGCAAGAAGTCGCTCTAAAGACAGATCATCACCCCTCTACCCCTCTTGGACTTTTGGGACTAATGTAATCCCATACAACTCTTGCTGTATAAAAAACAAAAGGGGGGAATGTTAATAAAATGGCACAGTCTTATCTACGGTGCAACTACACCCTGAGACCATCCTAGGCTCTAGCCACCCCCCCCCCCTTCGGCATTGCTGGAAGCCAGGCAGCCACATGGCCCAATCACCAGTATCAAGCTCCACCTCCATCCCAATGGGATTCTCTGCTCCTACTTCCCTGCCCACCCCTTGGCAAAGTTTTAAAAGGACCTGTTCCTGAATATGTGGTTCTCTTTCTCTCCATCTCCTGATCTCTCTCTCTCTGTGTTTCTTTCTCTCTCATTCTCTCTTTTACGCTCTCCTTCTCTCTCTTTTCCTTCTTTGCCCCTTCCCTCCAATCTGTTGGGTTTCACCCAATAAACCTTTTCCCTTAAAAAAAAAAAAGTACTCTCCAGAGACGCTACAATTCCGTAACTTTGGCAACCCAGTGGGAGACTGAAGGAGAATTTGAGCCCACTCTGAGGGCCGAACAGATTCCCTGTGTGGTCCTTGGGAAAGAGCTTCCAATCTCTGGCTCCTGTGGGTATATCATTTGCCTGCTAACTACCTCCAACTTCGTTCAGCTGTGCAGAATTACTTCCCTTTTGAAAAAAAAAAAAAAAAAGAAAGAAAGAGAGAGAGAGAGGTTTACCACGCCTAACCTGGGAGTGTCACCTTTGGCACACCAAACAGAGCTCTCAGGCCACACCCATCTCAAGCCCTAAGGCTCCATCAAAAACAGATAGTCCACTTAATCTAGAGTCATAGGATAACAAGAAAAAGCACCACAGTGAAGAAACCAAATATCTCCAATATGCCAAATAACAAACGCAAAAATCGAGGTAATAAAAACAAGGAAGTCACCATGACGCCCTCAAATGAAAAAGACATCCCAATTCAAGATTATGAAGATGATGACATAGAAGAAATGCAAGAAGCAGATCTCAAAAAATTGATAAGAACATTAAGAAGTTCTCAAAAACAAATTCTTGAACTACAGAAATCCTTAATGGACAAGATAGAAAATCTCTCTCATGAAAATGAAATATTAAGGAGGAATCAAAATGAAATGAAACAACTAGTACAACAGGAAACTGTGATAGTGACTGAAGTGAAGAATTCAATAGATCAAATGAAAAACACAATAGAGAGCCTTACAAACAGAATGGGTGAAGCAGAAGAGAGAATATCGGACTTAGAAGACAGAGAACAGGAAAGGATACAGTCAGACCAAAGAAAAGAAGAGGAAATTACAAATCTAAAACATATTGAGGGAATCTTCAGGATACTATTAAAAAAACCAACATTCGGGTTCTAGGAGTTCCTGAAGGCATGGAGAGGGAGAAAGGATTAGAAGGCCTTTTTAGTGAGATACTAGCAGAAAATTTCCCAGGTTTGGAGAAGGACAGAGACATCCTAGTACAGGAAGCTCACAGAACCCCTAATAAACATGACCAAAAGAGATCCTCACCACGACACATTGTAGAAAAGATCGTAAAATGTTCAAGAGAGAAACGTCAGATTACTCTCAGAGGATCTCCAATCAGACTCACAGCTGACTTCTCATCAGAAACTCTACAAGCTAGGAGGGAATGGCGAGATATAGCCCAGGTACTAAGAGAGAACAACTGCCAGCCCAGAATATTATATCCTGCAAAGCTATCATTTGTGAATGAAGGTGAAATAAAGACTTTTCATAGCAAGCAGAAATTGAAAGAATTTGTTGCCACTCATCCAGCCCTGTAAAAGATGCTTAAAGATGTGTTGCACACAGAAACACAGAAACAAGGTCATCAATATGAAAGAAGGTAAAGGAAGGAAACCTCACAGCAAAAGATCACAGGGAATTCAAAGCATATATTAGAACTTATCTTTGGCAAATGGCAGGGCAAAGTTACCACTTATCATTAGTCACATTGAACATGAATGGCCTGAACTGTCCAGTTAAAAGACACCGATTGGCTGATTGGGTTAAGGAACAAAACCCATCTATTTGCTGCTTACAAGAAACACATCTTTCCAACTAAGATGCATACAGACTGAAAGTGAAAGGCTGGAAAAAGATATACCATGCCAACAGAAATGAAAAAAGATCAGGCATAGCCATCTTAATATCAGACAACATAAACTTTACCACAAAAACCATTAAGAGAGACAAAGAGGGACACTACATAATGATTAAGGGATCAATTCAACAGGAAGATATAACAATCATCAATGTATATGCACCTAACTACAGGGCACCGGTTTATCTAAAAGATTTGTTAACAGACTTAAAGGGAGACTTAGACCCCAATACAATAGTACTGGGGGACTTCAATACTCCACTCTCAGAAATAGACAGATCAACAGGACAGAAGATCAACAAGGATACAGTAGATTTAAATGACACTATAGCCCAAATGGATCTAACAGATATATACAGAACTTTCAATCCTACAGCTAAAGATTTTACATTCTTCTCAGCAGTACATGGAACCTTCTCTAGGATTGACCACATACTAGGCCATAAAGCAAGTCTCAGCAAATTCAAAAGAATTAGAATCATACCATGCAGCTTCTCAGACCATAAAGGAATGAAGTTGGAAATTAGCAACTCAGGAATCCCTAGAGCATACGCAAACACATGGAGATTGAACAACATGCTCCTGAATGAACAATGGGTCATAGAAGAAATCAAAAGATAAATCAAAAACTTTCTGGAAGTAAATGAGGATAACAGCACAACATACCAAAACTTATGGGACGCAGCAAAAGCAGTGTTAAGAGGAAAGTTTATATCAATAGGTGCCTACATCAAGAAATTGGAAAGGCACCAAATAGATGAGCTTTCAATTCACCTCAAGGATCTAGAAAACCTACAGCAAACCAGACCCTAATCTAGTAGGAGAAGAGAAATAATTAAAATCAGAGAAGAAATCAACAGGATTGAATCAAGAAAAACATTACAAAAAATCAGCCAAACGTGGAGCTGGTTTTTTGAATAAATAAACAAAATTGACACCCCATTGGCCCAACTAACTAAAAAAAGAAGAGAAAAGACCCAAATCAATAAAATCAGAGATGAAAAAGGAAATGTAACAACAGACACCACAGAAATAAAAAGAATCATCAGAAATTACTACAAGGACTTGTATGCCAGTAAACAGGGAAACCTATCAGAAATGGAGAGATTCCTGGACACATGCAACCTACCTAAATTGAACCAGGAAGACATCGAAAACCTAAACAGACCCATAACTGAGACAGAAATTGAAGCAGTAATAAAGGCCCTCCCAACAAAGAAAAGCCCAAAACCAGATGGATTCACTGCTGAATTCTACCAGACATTTAAAGAAGAACTGACTCCATTTCTTCTCAAACTATTCAGAACAATCGAAGAAGAGGGAATCCTCCCAAATTCTTTCTATGAAGCCAGCATCACCTTAATTCCTAAGCTGGAAAAAGATGCAGCACTGAAAGAGAATTACAGACCAATATCCCTGATGAACATAGATGCAAAAATCCTCAATAAAATTCTCGCCAATAGAATGCAACAACACATCAGAAAGATCATCCACCCAGACCAACTGGGATTTATCCCTGGTATGCAGGGATGGTTTAATGTGCGCAAGACAATCAATGTGATACACCACACTAACAGACTGCAGAAGAAAAACCATATGATTATCTCAATAGATGCCGAGAAAGCATTTGATAAAATACAACACCCATTCATGATGAAAACTCTAAGCAAACTGGGTTTGGAAGGAACATTCCTCAATACAATCAAAGCAATCTATGAAAAACCCACAGCCAACATCCTATTGAATGGGGAAAAGTTGGAAGCATTTCCACTGAGATCTGGTACCAGACAGGGATGCCCATTCTCACCACTGCTATTCAATATAGTTCTGGAGGTTCTAGCCAGAGGTAATAGGCAAGAAATAGAAATTAAAGGGATACAAATTGGGAAGGAAGAACTCAAACTATCCCTCTTTGCAGATGACATGATTCTTTATTTAGGGGACCCAAAGAACTCTACTAAGAGACTATTGGAACTCATAGAAGAGTTTGGCAAAGTAGCAGGGTATAAAATCAATGCACAAAAATCAACAGCCTTTGTATACACAGGCAATGCCATGGCTGAGGAAGAACTTCTAAGATCAATCCCATTCACAATAGCTACAAAAACAATCAAATACCTTGGAATAAACTTAACCAAGGACGTTAAAGATCTCTACGATGAAAATTACAAAACCTTAAAGAAAGAAATAGAAGAGGATACCAAGAAATGGAAAAATATTCCATGCTCATGGATTGGAAGAATCAATATCATCAAAATGTCCATTCTCCCAAAAGCAATTATAGATTCAATGCAATACCAATCAAGATACCGAAGACCTTCTTCTCAGATCTGGAAAAAATGGTGCTGAAATTTATATGGAGGCACAAGAGACCTCAAATAGCTAAAGCAATATTGTACAACAAAAACAAAGCCGGAGGCATCACAATACCAGATTTCAGGACATACTACAGGGCAGTTGTAATCAAAACAGCATGGTACTGGTACAGAAACAGATGGATGGACCAAAGGAACAGAATTGAAACACCAGAAATCAACCCAAACATCTACAGCCAACTTATATTTGATCAAGGATCTAAAACTAATTCCTGGAGCAAGGACAGTCTATTCAATAAATGGTGCTGGGAAAATTGGATTTCCACATGCAGAATCATGAAGCAAGACCCCTACCTTACACCTTACACAAAAATCCACTCAACGTGGATTAAAGACCTAAATCTACGACCTGACACCATCAAGTTACTAGAGAACATTGGAGAAACCCTTCAAGATATTGGCACAGGCAAAGAGTTTCTGGAAAAGACCCGGGAGGCACAGGCAGTCAAAGCCAAAATCAACTATTGGGATTGCATCAAATTGAGAAGTTTCTGTACTGCAAAAGAAACAGTCAGGAGAGTGAAGAGACAACCGACAGAATGGGAAAAAATATTTGCAAACTATGCAACAGATAAAGGGTTAATAACCAGAATCTACAAAGAGATCAAGAAACTCCACAAAAACAAAACCAACAACCCAATTAAGAGATGGGCCAAGGACCTCAATAGACATTTTTCAAAAGAGGAAATCCAAATGGCCAACAGGCACATGAAAAAATGTTCAAGGTCATTAGCAATCAGGGAAATGCAAATCAAAACCACAATGAGGTTTCACCTCACACCAGTTAGAATGGCTCACATGCAGAAATCTACCAACAACAGATGCTGGCGAGGATGTGGGGAAAAAGGGACACTAACCCACTGTTGGTGGGAATGCAAACTGGTCAAGCCACTATGGAAGTCAGTCTGGAGATTCCTCAGAAACCTGAAGATATCCCTACCGTTCGACCCAGCCATCCCACTCCTTGGAATTTACCCAAAGGAATTTAAATTGGCAAACAAAAAAGCACTCTGCAGCCTAATGTTTATTGCAGCTCAATTCACAATAGCTAAGACCTGGAACCAACCTAAATGCCCATCAACGGTAGACTGGATAAAGAAATTATGGGATATGTACTCTTTAGAATACTATACCGCAGTAAGAAACAACGAAATCCAGTCATTTGCAACAAAATGGAGGAATCTGGAACACATCATGCTGAGTGAAATAAGCCAGTCCCAAAGGGACAAATACCATATGTTCTCCCTGATCGGTGACAACTGACTGAACACCAAAAAGGAAACCTGTTGAAGTGAAATGGACACTATGGGAAATGGTGACTTGATCAGCATAGCCCTGACTGTTAATGAACAACTTAATACATTATCCCTCTTAGTAGTTTTTTTGTCTGTTCTACTTAATAGGACTGGTTTAATTCTGTAATTAATACACAGTTATTCTTAAGTGTTGAAAATTAACTGAAATGTGATCCCTGTTAAACATAAGAGTGGGAATAAGAGAGGGAAGAGATGTATAATTTGGGACATGCTCAAGCTGACTTGCCCCAAATGGTAGAGTTAGAAACATACCAGGGGATTCCAATTCAATCCCATCAAGGTGGCATGTACCAATGCCATCTCACTAGTCCAAGTGATCAATTTCAGTTCACAATTGATCATAATGAAAGGACTAAGAGTCAAAGGGAGCACATAAACAAGTCTAGTACCTGCTAACACTAACCGATAGAATAAATAAAGGGGAGAGTGATCCAACATGGGAAGTGAGATACTCAGCAGACTCATAGAATGGCAGATGTCCTAAATAGCACTCTGGCCTCAGAATCAGCCCTAAAGGCATTCGGAGCTGGCTGAAAAGCTCATGAGAGTATTTCAGGCATGGAAAGCCAAGACACTCTGGCAAAAGATCTCTGTGAGTGAGATCCCAGTGGAAAGAACAGGTCTTCAAAGAAGGAGGTACCTTTCTCTGAAGGGAGGAGAGGACCTCCACTTTGACTATGACCTTGTCTAAACAAGATAAGAATCGGAGAACTCAGAGGGCTTCCATAGCCTTGGAAACTCATGACTGGAGCATAGGGAGATTACTGATGCCATAGACAGGAGTGTCAATTGGTAAAGTCAACAACAGGAGTCACTGTGCACTTACTCCTCATGTAGGATCTCTGTCCTTAATGTGCTGTACATTGAAATTTAATGCTATAACGAGTACTCAAACAATATATTTCACTTTGTGTTTCTATGGGGGTACAAACTGTTGAAATCTTTACTTAATGCATACTAAACTGATCCTCTGTAAAAAAAAAAAAAAAAAGAAATTACCAACTCCCAACTTGACTCTCACTGGGATTAAACATGACAATAGGTCTGATCTGATTTCATCATCATTTTTAAAAAATCATCTATTATTTTTCACTTTATGTTTCTGTGTGGGAGCAAACTGTTGAAATCCTTACTTAATGTATACTAAGCTGATCTTTTGTATATTAAGATAATCAAAAATGAATCTTGATGTGAATGGAAGGGGAGAGGGAGTGGAAAAGGGGAGGGTTGTGGGTGGGAGGGACAGTATGGGGGGGAAGCCATTGTAATCCATAAATCGTACTTTGGAAATTTATATTCATTAAATAAAAGTTAAAAAAAAAGTAATAGCCACTTGTATTAGTAGATAATAACTTTTAATAAACTAATTTAATATATTTTATTGCATAATCATTAGATTGTTTACATTTACTTCCCGAGTAAATTCTTAACGAGAGAAATGCATTGCATGGAGCTATGTTCAAAATAATTAAATTATTTCACAACATTAGTTTCTTAAACAATTGCAGTTAATATGGTGCTCTAAAAACTGAATGTGAGGCTATAAAATATCATTTTACAAAGTTTTAAAAGTTAACAAAGTTGATGACAACTCAACTTCTGTTTATAACAATTCATTATAGATGGAATCCAAGGTGGCTGATTAGGGAAAAGATGTGCTACTTTTAACAAGGGGAAATAGCAGAAGAAAAGTGGAGGAAGTGCAGTTCCAGAGGAGATTTGAAGAGAAGTTTGCAGTGGAAATTCTACAGAAGCAAAGGGGATGCTGTGGAGCAGTAGAGGCAATGATGGTTCTTGTGAACTCATGTGGTAAATTCCACACTGACATGGAGTCTGGCTGGGAGGATTGATTGGGACCTGTGCATCCATGTAGGACTGTGAGGTGCCCCCAACCTCTCAGTGTATCACAGGCAATTAGGCTCAAACTGGCAAGGCTGAGCACCCACTGGTAGCTGGATCTGGGATTGTCTCTGTTCTTTCTTTGGATGGGAGGTAATCATGGGGCCGAGAGGATCTTCTGTATCATACAAGTATGAAAGCCTTGCACACTGTGAGAATTCTGTGACTATATGAGAGGGTGCACAGTATAGCTGGGTTTCAAGGAAAACACTGTGTCTGGTGTCAGAGGCTAAGAACTCCTTGATGGAGTGGGTAGGTGATTACAGAGGATTCCTTGCTCACACAGGAAGACACAGAGCTTTTGTGCAGTTCATGTGTCAGCATGGAAGGAGGTTGTATTCACTGTTGTCTAACCCAATCATTGAGCACCTTGGTGTGTGATTACATCAACAGAATTGAGCATACCCTCTCCACTGCCCACAATAATGGAGATCAATGATACCCAACATTAGTGTCACCCTGTATACTTGCCCCACCCTGGGAAACTGACCAGATCTCCCTGGTCACACCCAGTACACACCTCTGGATAGTCACTGAAAGTGCAGACACTCCACTAAGACACAAAGGCATAGTTCAATGATAAAATCCATCAGAGGAGAAAACCAACAAGTATTTCCACAGATGCCTAAAAATAAATGCAGAAATTCAAAAAACAAAAATAATGAAGACAGCATGACTCCCACAAAGGATCACAACACCACTTCAATATTAGAAGGTGAAGAGGAAAAGGTTGATGAAATGCTTGAAAAGAAATTCAAAAGAAATGATCATAGGATTACCCAGAAGCAATGAGAAGTAAATTCATGAGTTAAAGAAATTCATACATAACATAGAGGAAAAATTTTCTCATGAGATTGAGATTTTGAAGAGAAATCATACTAAAATATTAGAAATGAAGAATTCAGTATGTCAAATAAAAAACAGTGAAAAGTCTTAACAACAGACTTGGTGAGGAAGAAGAAAGAATATCTGAACTGGAAAACAAATCTCAGTCCAAAAAAAGAGAGAGAGAGAGAAGAAATTAGAAAACTTAAAAATAACTTATGGGATTTATGGAATACCATAAAATGACCTAATATTTGAGTTAAATGAACCAACATAGAAGTTCCTGGAACCAACCTAAATGCCCATCAACGATAGACTGGATAAAGAAATTATGGGATATGTACTCTTTAGAATACTATACCGCAGTAAGAAACAACGAAATCCAGTCATTTGCAACAAAATGGAGGAATCTGGAACACATCATGCTGAGTGAAATAAGCCAGTCCCAAAGGGACAAATACCATATGTTCTCCCTGATCGGTGACGACTGACTGAACACCAAGAGGGAAACCTGTTGGAGTGAGGTGGACACTATGGGAAATGGTGGCTTGATCAGCATAGCCCTGACTGTTAATGAACAACTTAATACATTATCCCTCTTAGTAGTTTTTTTTATCTGTTCTACTTAATATGACTGGTTTAGATCTGTAATTGATGCACAGTTATTCTTAAGTGTTGAAAATTAACTGAAATGTGATCCCTGTTGAACATGGTGGTGGGAATGGGAGAGGGAAGAGATGTATAATTTGGGACATGCTCAGGCTGACTTGCCCCAAGTGGTGGAGTTGGAAGCATACCAGGGGATTCCAATTCAATCCCATCAAGGTGGCATGTACCAATGCCATCTCACTGTTCCAGGTGATCAGTTTCAGTTCACAGTTGGTCATGGTGAAGGGACTGGGAGTCAAAGGGAGCACATAGACAAGTCTAGTACCTGCTAACGCTAACTGATGGAGTAAATAAAGGGGAGAGTGATCCAACATGGGAAGTGAGATACTCAGCAGACTCATAGAATGGCAGATGTCCTAAATAGCACTCTGGCCTCAGAATCAGCCCTAAAGGCATTCGGAGCTGGCTGAAAAGCTCATGAGAGTATTTCAGGCATGGAAAGCCAAGACACTCTGGCAAAAGATCTCTGCGAGTGAGATCCCAGTGGAAAGAACAGGCCATCAAAGAAGGAGGTACCTTTCTCTGAAGGGAGGAGAGGACCTCCACTTTGACTATGAGCTTGTCTAAACAAGATAAGAATCGGAGAACTCAGAGGGCTTCCATAGCCTTGGAAACTCATGACTGGAGCATAGGGAGATTACTGATGCCATAGACAGGAGTGTCAATTGGTAAAGTCAACAACAGGAGTCACTGTGCACTTACTCCTCATGTAGGATCTCTATCCTTAATGTGCTGTACATTGAAATTTAATGCTATAACGAGTACTCAAACAATATATTTCACTTTGTGTTTCTATGGGGGTGCAAACTGTTGAAATCCTTACTTAATGCATACTAAACTGATCCTCTGTAAAAAAAAAAAAAAAAAAGAAATTATCAACTCCCAACTTGACTCTCACTGGGATTAAACATGACAATAGGTCTGCTCTGATTTCATCATCATTTTAAAAAATCATCTATTATTTTTCACTTTATGTTTCTGTGTGGGAGCAAACTGTTGAAATCCATACTTAATGTATACTAAGCTGATCTTTTGTATATTAAGATAATCGAAAATGAATCTTGATGTGAATGGAAGGGGAGAGGGAGTGGGAAAGGGGAGGGTTGTGGGTGGGAGGGACGGTATGGGGGGAAAGCCATTGTAATCCATAAATCGTACTTTGGAAATTTATATGCATTAAATAAAAGTTAAAAAAAAAAAAAACACTGAAATCATATGATGTATCTTTTTTGACCACAATGGAATGAAGCTGGAAGTTGTTTTTAATTAAATAATTTTTGGTAAGCACATTTCATGTTTTTCATATATACAGATTTAGAAGTATAGTGACACTTCCTACCCCATCCTCCCTCCTGCTGTTTGTCCCACCCTTCCTTCTCCCTCCTCTCTTATTCCCTCTCTTAATTTTTACAATGATCTATTTTCAGTTTATAGTATAAGATTAACTGTAAATCTGTATATATGAAATACATGAAATTTGCTCACCTTAAACATTTTTTTAATTATTGCTTCTTAATACTACTAAGATGTGGAGAAATTGTGACAAATAAGCTCTTTTCTTTTTATCACTATAATATATAGAAACGCCATAGTATAGGTATTTTCCACTTCACTTTCAGATAATTTCTAATAATGAAGTCTACTAAAATTTCCATTTTGCCAGAGTTGTTTGCAAATAGAAGCTGAGAGTTGAGGCCTAAAGATGTGATAACTAACCCCTCTGATCTGATATTTCCATCATCTTTGGAAAGTGACATATATTCTCTAAGACTCAGATTTTTAATGATAAAACAGGAAAAAACACCTTTTCTTTGATGAGCTCAAATGAGATACTATGCGAGAGAGCCCATGAGAAATCAAACTGACATCATGGCATGTTAGCTGCTATTGTTATTCACAAGTCTTTCAGAATCTTTTAGGACAAGAAATCTTCATAATTCAGAATATGTTGAATTTTAGAAAATTATATCAGTACAAGTACCAAATAATACAGCCAGTGGACTCTGATGCAACAACTCCTAATTAAGTGTGCAAAATTTCTGCAGAAATATAGAGAAATATTTCCACTAACTGCCAAAGACTACATTCAGCTTCATGACTTTTAGGAGAGTTCTACTCATAATGAAACTATATTAACTATTAATTTCAACAGGTTTTTGGAGGGGTTGAAATCATTAAAAAGAAATTATTAACATGTATTACCATGGTTTCAATACATAAATCATATTCTTTTTTGTAAATTCTATTCAAGTTTCATTTTTAAAGAACATATATCAAGTACCTTGATGTGTGTATTGTATAAACAATACAAAAGAACTGGCAGCAATCACAATAAAAAAGGTATTTTTGAATTCATAAAAATTAAAATTTTTGTGTTTCAGAGAACATTGTCAAGAGAAGGAAAAGATAATCCATAGAATGAGAGAAAATATAAATCATGCATGATAAGCATCTAGTGAGTGTGCATGAATATGTACCTGTGTGACTTCTATTAACTGTGGTTAATTCAAATGAAAACTACGAAGATATTTTAACAAGTTTATGAAAAATTCTGATATTCTTTATTTATACTTAATTTTTAAACACAATCTGTAAGTTACTTGCTACCAAGGACTCTTTATTCCAACTCTCTTAGCTCCCACCAATTGTTTTTTATTCATAGCACCCATAAATTTCAGAAGGCACACAAAACTCCCAGTTTCACTGTACTTCGTGTTGAGTGTGCAGGTAGATTTGATAGAGGCAAACTTTCAAACCATTTTCAGAAAAAGTGGTCCTGAGTCTTGTGATTCATGCCCAGATCATGAGTTAGTGTTCACGCTGATATGATGAAAAAAGTGTGAACTTTCTACTTTTCTTAGGCGGCACCTGTCCCACTACAAGCCAGGTTAAAGCAAAGTCCAAACATAGGACAGTTCTTTTTTTCCTTTTCTAGTTCATTACCTTAAATAATGTTCATGATCCTGACATTTATTTGTATATTAGTTCAATAGAGTTATTATTTTCATCTTATTTCTTTGTCTTTATTGTGATAAGCTGGTAGAAGCTATGTTTTAGATTTTAGATTAGCTTATGGCCTAAAGATATTTTAAATGAGAAAATAATAGGTTTGAATTGGCTTTGTTTTACATTATTTAAATATATTTGAATGATGTAGACTTTCGCCAGTTAACTTTCGGAAGCATCATAATGATTAAGCAAACATATCTATTATGTTACCATTTAAATTGAATTATGGCATTACAGATTAATTAGTATGTGACCTTGGGCGTACTACTTACTCTATATTTTGCGATTACTTTTGTCATGATCAACATTTCTTCATTTGATTTTATGAAATCTTGTAAGTCCTGAAATAAATATAAATGGAACTTTTCATGAGTTATTTTTAGGAAGCTATTATCCATCATCAAACAGATAAATCAGTAATTTTATGAGGAATATTCTAATGTAGGTCTTTCTGAACATCTTGCTACCAAAAATGTGTGTATTCCTAAGAAATCATCACTCTTTAGTAAAAGTATCAAATCACTATAAAATGACTATAAAGCATAAATATTGATTTGATTTCACTATAATATCTGTAATCCAGAACCTTGAATCACCTTAATTATACTTCTACCAAAGAAATAAAGAAGAAACAGGGTGAGAGCTGGAAACAGATCAGGAAAATTCGTACTGTGAAGAACAGCTCTTGCTGCACATTCAGCAGAGGACCACACAACACCATAGACGAGCAAATTCTGTAGACTTTCCTCTTGCACACACACCCTGGAATCCCAGTCTGGAAGAGTAATCAATTTCTTTTCACTGAAGAAGTCTGAATAAAAAAATATAAAAACCTGCCCAAAAAAGTGTGTTCAGTGACAGAACAGTCTTAGAACAATTAATGACACTATCCACTTTGTCCCAAGACCCAGAATTTAAAAGACTCATACAAAAAATAGTTATAAGAAATTTGACAAGTCTTCAGAAAAATCTCAGTTCAAAGTTTAAATTTCCTTCCTAAAATGTCTCCAGTTTCTTCAAAGGATACTTTAATTCTGCTCAGAGGTAACCAAATCATTTTATAAGTTGATTTAATAAGTCAATGTTATTACTCTATATCATTTGATGTTCATATAGATTTGATGCTGTTCAGCTCCTTATAATGCATAAGTAAGAGTAATAAATTTCTAAACAAGCACGTACATGGAAATTGAGGTATATCTTCCACATTTTGGACACAGACCTGTCATCATACCCTTCCAAAACAGTTTCACCTGCATACACACACTCATGCATTCATCAAATTCATTTCTTGAAACAATCTTGATAGCATTCATTCTACTTTAAACCACCTGTCAAAACAGCCACTTAATTAGGTTAAGCTGTCTGGCTTTGTGAAAAGGTTTACTGTACTCAGTTGTCCCTGCCATAAAATTAATAGTTTGACCAACTTCTGAGGAGATGGATTTTGCACTCGTGAAAGTCAAATTAAATCCACCTTTGACCAACAGGGGAAAGCATTGGTGTGTTTGAAACTTTGAAAGCAGCACTTCATTTATTATAATCTTTCGAGTGCCAAAGTACAAATTAGGTAGAACTGCAGCTGCAAGAAAGCCCAAGTTATAGCACACTGCTCCCATGACCCTGTTATTCTGCAACGCAACTATGAAATGATGAACAGAGAATTACCACACCAAAGTCAGCCTGATGAATTTCTGAATAAATTTGCAATAAGCAACAAATTATTCATTCAATTAATATTCCACAGACTCAAATATTACACTGACTAGTCACTGAATATCCTTTCTAGACCACAATTCTGATCAAATTTTCCAGAAACTGGGCTCATTTTATTAGTAAAACTCAGAAGAATAGGACCAGTTATAAAATGTTTTAAAACTTCTTTCAGGTCTTGCTAAAACTGCTTAGTGGACCAACATTTTTTTGCTTGAAGTAACAAAGGAAATAATACTTAAGGACATTTAATCCTGAAGACAGAGTGATTTGAAGTTTTTGGTTTGGGATTTTGGTGTTTCCTCAAGACATTGCAAAGATGGGTCTTCTATTGACTTGGAGATAAAAATGATTCATGATTCCAATTATTATTTAAGGTGTGTGAAGTCTCGAGGTCTCTAAGGGAGAACTCAAAATAGACAGTAGCATTAACTAAGACAAAGTGCTTTCCTGTTTTTCATAGAATCAGAGGGAGTCATCAAAAAAGTTGCAAAAGCAACTTTTTCCTTAAAACATAGGAGGATAAGGATTAATTCAAGACAAGAACCTACTTGTTGATTAGTATATGTTAACTTTTTACTTTTATTCATTAAATAAATTTAAATATTGGTTACTAAAACATAATATGGTAATTATATTCCACCACAGTTCTATCAAGTTTACTAGCAGTAAAACATGAGGTGTCTTGTTTCTTCGTCTAATATTGATGCACAGACATGAGGCAGTCACTCAACTTTGAGAAAAGTTGTGTAGAGACTCTCAGTATTATCTACGAATGTGATTCTAAAAGGCCAGGAGTTCAGGAGAAAGATGTCTTCATATTTTTTCATATTCTCAAGAAATGCTTCTTATACCAATCAAAAACCTTTTAATGACAATCTTTTTAATGCTGAATTTACTATTTTGAAGCAAATTTCATATACATAACACAAAAATTCTCTTATAAGTCAATATGAAGCTCTAATTATTATGTAGAAGAATAACAGTAAAGAAATTTTGGGTGAAAGATTTTATTTAAGTTTGCTAAAGCTCAGGTTGACTATGTTGAGTGGCATAATAATGTCACCAGATTATTTCACTAATTATGATGAGTTTAGAATAAATGGAAGGAAACTATCAGAAGCAATTCAGTACAAAGTTTACACAAAAATGACAGTAAAGATAGGTAGAGGATGGGATAAAATGCTGCAGGAAGATCGGTAAACAACAGAATAGCCTTATCTCTGAGTGACAAGAGAAAGTGGCATTAATTGATTTAGGTATAGAAAACCAAGAACCAAAACAGAATGTTGTTACAAAGAAAGTGAGGAATTAAAACCTTTGCAAATGAACTTGACTTTATTTATTAAAGTGTAGCTTGAAAATACTTGCTTCCATTTTCCTTATTTATTATTTTATTGTGTTTTCTGTGTGTTGGACACAATTCTACGTTTTTGCAAAGTATTAAGTCATTCAGTCCTCACAGGAATTACCTTATGAAGCTGGAACTATTATTCTGCAGAGGAAATGGAAGCAAAGGGATTTAGTTATTACCCAAGAATATTCAGGTATTAAGTAGCCAGGTCAGGATTTGAAACTATGAAGCGTGAGTATAAGGACTACATCTTTGACTTCCCTGCTACAAAAGGGTGACTTGAATATGATGGCATCAAATAATCACAAAATATATCTCCTGTTTTAAAATATGACCCCATGTTGAGCTATAACTTGCTTCTGTTCTATAAGAACCTGGAGATCATATTGATCAATATAAGACAGGAGGATTGAGATATATTGGTGCAGAGATTAGCAATAGGAGGCTACAGAGAAATGGCCATCCGAAGATTTATAAACATCAGGAAAACAAATTTGCATATAGGAATCACAAAATCAGAAGTTAATTATCTTATACTTGCTTACAATATAGATTTTCCAGTGTACTGCAAAAATTTTTGAAAAAAGAAAGTCAAGAATGTAAATTACTTTTAGATAATCTTTATTAACAAAATTTACTGAGATGTCTACATTTATATGTCTCCAATAATTTTTGGTAATATTTTCTTTCCTGCCTGTGAAAACAATTCCAAATACACAGTTACAAGTTTACATGTAAAATCTACACATTGAAAATTATCCAGACTCAAATTCTGCAAGATATATGGCCACATATGATGGAAGAGTCTAAATGATACACAATTCTTGATAAAATTCTGAACAAAACAACATCCCTTTGGCGTATACAATATTTTAGTTTCTTGATTATCTACCTTCATTTAAAATTGTCCACAAGGCTCATTTTGAATTTGTGTGTAAAAATGAAATTTTAGTTTCTAGATTTAGGTGTGGAAGACACTTTAGATCTCTTAGGATATAAACAATACTTCCTTACAGAACAATCCCCATCACTGCAGGATATCTAAACTTCCTGGATCACTCATGGAATTTGCCATTCCCCAAATGTGATAATTAAAACAAAACTCCCATAAATTTTCAAAATTTACCCTAGAAGATAGTATCTCCATCAGTGAGAAGATTGATTTAAAGAAGTGCATGCATACGTAAACATGAATATATGCACATTACATACCAACATGTAAATATACGAAGACACATATGTTAAGCAATCTAGTTATGTATCTAATATATATAATCTATGTATGTACATAATCTAATTATGTAAGCAAAAAAAGCCATTTTTACAATATACATTGAATTGGTGACGTATTTTTATTTTTTATTTATTTTTTAAAGATTTATTTATTTATTTGAAAGTCAGAGTTACACAGAGAGAGAAGAGGCAGAGAGAGAGAGATAGGTCTTCCATCTGATGGTTCACTCCCCAATTGGCCACAATGGCCGGAGCTGTGCCGATCCAAAGCCAGAAGCCAGGAGCCTCTTCCGGTCTCCCACGTGGGTGCAGGGGCCCAAGGGCTCAGGCCATCTTCTACTGCTTTCCCAGGCCCAGCAGAGAGCTGGATCGGAAGTGGAGCAGCCGAATTTCAAACTGGCTTCCATATGGAATGCTGGCACCTCAGGCCAGGGCATCAACCCACTGTGCCACAGTACCGGCCCCATATTTTTTATTTTTAAAAATTTTTATTTATTTTCATTTTATTTGAAAAGGAGAGAGAGAGTAGAATGAGACAGAAAGAAAAAGAGAGAGCGCGCGTGAGAGAGAGCGAGCTTCTATTAGCTGATTCTCTCTCCAAATGCCCACAACAGTTGAGGCTGGGCCAGGCTAACACCAGAAGCCCAGGACTCAATCAGGGATATAAATTCCATCTAGGTCTCCCACATGGATGTTCAGGATATAGGTACTTCAGCCATCATTTGCTGCCTCCCGTGGTGTGGTTTAGCAGGAATCTGGAACTAGCAGTGGAGTCAGGACTTAAACCCAGGCTCTCCAACGTGAGACACAGGCATTCGAAGGGTGACATAACTGCCAGACCAAATATCCAGCCTGCATTTTCTTTTAAGTAATAAAATTATTACTACAATAAATCAAAAATGAGTTTGTACATCTCCTTCTGGGTCATTTTTCACAAATATTCTATGAATATAGGAACAATTGCATTTGTACATGATCAATGTGGAGTTTTTCTTTCAAGTTCACTATAAGAAGTATTTAATGTGTCTAAACTAGGATGAAATCTGAATAAACTACATATCTTATCAAACAATCAGACAATGTGCTAGGAAAAAGTACTAGAACCTTACATATTGGTTACAGAAAAAGGATACAGTATCTGAACAGAAGTCTCAGCAAAAGATATAAGAAATTTGGCGCACCAGACTGGAAATGATGATGCTGAGTTAAAAGTAGGTGGGCCAGCACTGTGGCTTAGTGGGCAAAGCTGCCACCTGCAGTGCCAGAATGGCATATGGGCGCCGGTTCAAGTTCTGGCTGCTCTTCTTCAGATCCAGCCCTCTACTATGGCCTGGGAAAGCAGTAGAAGATGGCCCAGGTCCTTGGATCCCTGCACCCATGTGGGAGACCTGCAGGAAGTTCCTGGCTCCTGGCTTCGGATCAGTGCAGCTCCAACCATTGCAGCCCATTGGAGAGTGGACCAGTGGAGCGAAGACCTCTCTCTCTCTCTCTTTTTCTCTTTCTCTCTCTGCCTCTCCTTCTCTCTCTTTGAAACTCTGACTTTCAAATAAATAAATAAATCTTTTAAAAACAAAAAGTGGGCTAGTGGGGTTGGGGGGAAGGAATTGTCACTGTCATGTAGCCAATTAAGTCACTTCTCTGAACGCATGCATCCCATATGAGAGAGACCAGAATGGAGTCCCATCTCCACTTCCAATCCAGTTCCTTGATAATGCACATCTTGAGAAGCTGCAGATATTAGCTAAAGTACTTGAATCTCTGTTACCCAAGTGGGAGACTGGATGAAGTTCCTGGATCTTGGCTTCAGCCTCATCTATCCCTTAAGGTTGTGGATATTTGAGGAAAGATCATAGGATGAAAAATTACTCTCAAATCTCTCTCTCTCTCCCTGCTACTCTGCCTTTAAAATACACAAAAATAAATACATAAAAATATTTAACAGTGGGCTAGTCAAGACAGACATTTGGTACAATTATTAAGATGACATATGGGACACCCACACTTTGTATCAGAGTGATTAGATTCGTATACCAGCTCAGTTTTCAATTCTTGTTTTCTGTAGATGCACAGCCTAAGTAGCAACAGGTGATGGCTCAAGTGGTTGGATTCTGTTGAGTTCCTAGTGGAATGACTATAGTGAAGACAATAAAGGTTTTTTGTTTGTTTGTTTGTTTGTGATATTTCCATGAATAGTAGCATAGGATTGAGATCACTATGAAAATATCATGGTATTAATTTGTAAATGATTTTCTCTATACATGTAGTCTTAATATATACTTACTGTTAAAATCTGAAAAAAACACATAAGTATAAAATAAAAATTTTCATATTCTCACTAGCCAGAGTTAATTAATTTCATGATTTTTGTATTTGTGTTCTTTCTTTTCAAAAAAATAAAATCAACAAAATATTTTTAAACGTATTTGAATTCTAGTTGAGCAGCTTATAAAATACTTTAGAAAGAATGTAAGTGATATTTTGATAGGGATTGCACTGAATCTGTAGATTGTTTTAGATGGTATGGACATTTTAACTATATTTATATTTTAAAGATTTATTTATTTGTCTATGTATTTGAAAGGCAGAGTTATAGAGAGAGGGGAAGAGACAGAGAGAGAAAAATGAGAGACTCTTCAATCTGCTGGTTCATTCTCCAAATGGACACAATGTCCAGGGCTATGCTCAACAAAGCCAGGAGCCTGGATCTACATCTGGGTCTCCCACATGGGTGGCAGGGGCCCAAGCATGTGGACCATTGTTTGCTCAGGCACATTAGCAGGGATATGGATTGGAAGTGGAGCAGCCAGGACACAAACCAATAATCATTGCAGGACAATGCTTCACCCACTGTGCCATTATGCTAGCCCCTCCTTCCTTTAATTTTGTTCTTACAAAGCATAAATCTTAATGGAATATCATTGTATTCTTGGAATTGTATATATGATCTATATTGAATCTGTTAAAAAGTAATTAAAACTTTAAAACAATAAATCTTAACTTTCAAAAGTATGTACATTTTATCAATAATTTTGATATATTTTTAAACTCAATTTAGCAATTTTGCATGACTTTCATTCTCATAAACATAACAATCTATCCACAAAAATGTGCTAAGCACTCGCTATAGATGCAAAACCATCATGACAGTACATAAGTTCCAGGTGAATCCACTCCCATGCTAATTCTATTTTGCTGATTGCTATTTTTTGTGGGCAGTTAATTAAGAATGGCTGATTTGAAGAACATTCAGACATGTCTGTGCAGTGCTCTCGGCTCAAATCTCTGTAAGTATAACATAGTGCGCATACAGTCTTCCAATATTAGGAACTGACATTTTAACATTTTCATAAAAAAAACTGGTGTTACAGATATGACCAGAATTCACATGATTTCCAGATCTCTTCCCATCTAAAAACACAGAAAGATCACACTTCCCCAACCCTTTAAATGTAGGTGTGATCATCTTTTTTGTCAAGTAAATGTGAGTAGAAAATAACGTCAGATACCATTATCAGTGAAAATTTCCATAGTTAGCATGTGACTTGTTCATGCACTTTCACCACTTCAGGGATCATGAAAACATGGTGATGCTATGAGATTCAAGCCATGGGAAACGACACAAGAGAAGTCAAAGAAGTGGACAGTCACCTGGACTCTGAAGATCGGGCATAGGTAAGAAATCAGTTGTCCTAGGTAAACTAATTGAGCTTAAAGAATTACCACAGTCATAATATGGTATCTCTTGACCTATGCAACTTGGAAAAAAAATTACCAAGCTCAAATCAAACTGGAGAAAATGAAGGTAAGAGAGAAATCAACAACTCAAAGTATTTCGGTTAATTAATCACAGACACGTAATTAGATTCACATCTTTTTCATTTCCTGTTAAAATATCCTATTTCTCATCCCTTAAAATATTGATTCCTGCTATATAATGGAGAAAATTATTGGACATAATAAAAATAGTCCCTTCATGAATAAGCTACAGGAGATGCTCAAATATCACTGTATCCAAAAATAAACTATCCTTTTTTACTAATTTCTTTGAAAATATCCATAAGTATGAATCTAATACCTGTTTTGTTCACCCCCTTTAGAGAAAAGGAAACGAATATTTTGAGCTGAGTTTTACCATTCACTCCTAGAGTCTGGGTGTCACATTGTAACAGTTTTGAAATAGAAAACTATAATATCTTTTCCTATAGTTCTGACAAATCCAATGTTAACATTTTTGTGTGTGTGTTACCCTTAAGGTTTGAGACTCACAAATAACAAAGTGGAGCTACTGAAAGGACTCAATGTGAAAATTACTTCATTTCCATTAAGTTAATTCTGGCTGAAAGAGAATGTGACAGCAATGAAAATAATAAGGCAAAAATTTCTTCCAATTGTTAGCTCAAATGCCAGTCCAATCTTTTCTATGTCTCTTTTCTGGACATGTGTTTACCTGATAACTACGTCACTAGTTTTGTCTTACCAATATTTTAAGACCTGTTATTCTGCCATTTCTCTGCATATAAATTTGACCTTAATTAATTTATAGTTTTCTTCCTAATGTTAGCTTTATTTTCTGCTTAATTCTTAATGAATATATGATAAACTCCCAGAGTTTTAGCCATTTGCAAATTGCCTTCATAGTTTTTGTCACTATTACTTATTTTTTAAATTTAAAACAGATTTTAGATTCATGTGTTTATTATTATTTTTATTATTTTTAGCACAGCAATATTCCAAGGTTGTCTCATGCTTGATGTGCTAGCAACAGGTTTCCCTAATGTAAAAAAAAATCCCCAATGCAAAAAAGAATCCCTAATGTAAAACATTAGGGATAATAGCTACAGATATAAAAAAAGTATGGACATATGTTTCTTTTGGGTACCTTAGGTGGTATCACACATTGGGAGCACTGACATACAACATATAACATGCTATCATTTCCACAGCAGGCATCTAAAAGGCTATGCAGGCTTTTAGTCTATAAACTTCCAAAATTCATTTCTTGGAAAGTCTACCCACAGTGATTTCACTTGTTTCTAAGTAGAATTATTTTACAAGTTGTAAAATTTACTTGCCAATAACAGTTAAAATCTGTCTGAAACACAAAATTAGACATATATCTAATAAAATACACACACTTACAGACCTTAATTATATAATGCTTGGGGCTGGTGCTGTGGCACAATGGGTTAAAGCCCTGACATCCCATATGGGCAGCAGTTCAAGTCCCAGCTGCTCCACTTCCAATCCAGCTCCCTGCTAATGTGCCTGGGAAAGCAGTGGAGAATAGCCCAAGTTCTGGGGCCCCTGCACACATGTGGGAGACCCAGAAGAATAAGTATATATATATATAATGCTTTGAAATTCATGTTTATAGCAGTATTATTCACAATAACCAAAAGAGTAGGAAAATGCAAAGGTCTAGTAAAAGGTGAATAGATTTTTAAAATGTGTATACAAACAATGATACATTATTCAAACTTGAAAAAGAATAAAATTCTGACACAGCCATCAGCATGGAAGAAACTTGATGATACTATGATAACTGAAATAAGCTTCACAATAGAAAAAATGTTGAATGACAGTTTATATGAAGTATCTAGAATAGTCAAATTCATACAGATAGAAAGTTGAATAGTGGTTGCCAAGGGAAGCAATGAAGAGATATTGTTTAATGGGTACAGGGCTTCAATTTGAAATGATGAAATTATACTAAAGTTAGATATGGTAATGGTTGTATAATAATAGGAATTACTTAATGCCACTGGAATAAACACTTAAAATGGCCCAAATGGTCAATTTTATGTTGTGTATATTATCCTATTAACATATACAAACATACATATAATGCACATAGATATACATATATAGTGCATATATAATAAATAAGATGCGTGTGTACATACACACACAATATACATACATACACACATGCACACACACATACACACACACATATATATATATATATTTAAAATGCTGGGGCCACTATCATGGTATAGTGGGAAAAAGCTGCTGCCTGTGATGCCAGCATCCCACATGGGTGCCAATTCAAGTCCTGGATGCCCCACTTCTGATGTAGCTCCCTGTTCATGTGCTGGGAAAAGCAGTGGAGGATGACCCAAGTACCTGGGCCCCTCCAGCCAAGTGGGAGATCCAGAAGAAGCTCCTGGACTCTGAGTTCTGACCTGACTGCTCCGGCCATTGTGGCCATTTGGGAAGTGAACCAGCAGATGGAAGATCTCTCTCTCTAACTCTGCCTTTCAAATAGATAAGTAAATCTTAATAAGTAAATAAACAAATAAATAAAATGCTTAACACCCCACATCATGTGCAGAATGGCAATGACATTAAAAAGACAACTAATAAACAAATAAGCAAATCAATAATGTATAACTACTTTTTTCACAGTTATAACCATCATTTTATTTAACCCAACCTAATCAATACACCCTTTCCTAACTTTCCCTGGGTATCATATTGGATATAAATTTATTTTGGAGATGGTTGTGTAGTCTACCAGCTAAGTTGCTAGTGGAGATACGTACATCCCATATCAGAGTACCTGTATTTGAAACTCAGCTATGACTCCTGTCCTCACCGGGGTTGCTAAAGCAAACTCGGGGGGGGGGGGCAGTGGTGATGGCTTAAGTCACTGGACTCCCACCACCCATGTGAGACACCTGGATTGCATTTCTGTCTCTTGGCTCCAGTCCTGCCTGGTTCTACGCTAGTGACTGCAGGCATTGGGGGAGTGACCTAGAGGATGGGAGCTTTCTCTTTGTTTCTCTCACTCTCTGTCTCTCAAATCTTTTTTTTTTTTTAATCCATTTCTGGACCTAAAGTAAACCTTTAGACTTCCTAAACTTTTTTGATTACCATAAATTACTTTTAAGAATAGTTGTCCCTTTCTTCTGGGTTCTACATTCATCCATCAAAGTCTCTCAGAGAAGTACCTTCACTGTTGCTGTGAGAATATCTTCGTGGACTTGGCTTTAGCAACAATTGTTGAACGCACTGCTAGAAACTTGTGCTTCTTCATTCAAAACAGAGAATACATTCTATCACCATGGAACTCAGATTTTAGTCTGGCTTTTCCTCAAGAATTTTCCTTAAACAAAAAGACATATAGGGGCTGGCATTGTGGCATAGTGAATAAAGCTGCCACCTGTGATACTGACATCCCTGGATGCCAGTTCAAGTCCTGTTTGCTCCACATCCATTCCAGCTCCCTGCTAATGGCCCAGGAAAAGTACCTGAAGATGGTGCAGGTGCCTGGGCTCCTGCCACTCATGAATGAGAACACATGAAGCTCCTGGCTTCTGGCTTTGACTTGGCCCAGCCCTGGCCTTTGTGGCCATTTGGAGAGTGAACCAGCAGATGGAAGATTTCTCTCTCTCTCTCCTGCTCTCCTGCTCTCTTGTTCTCTCTCTCTCTCTCTCTTCCCTCTTTCTCTGTAACTGTCTTGCAAATGAATAAATAAATCTTAAAAATACATTTACCAATACTTTAACAGGAATATAAAAGGGTCACAATAATTACTTCTAGCTAATATGGATTCTATAATGCACCTAAAATGGTACTGTTAGGGAGTCTGAAGGTTACTTCTATTTTATGTCAAAGAAATTCCAATTTTAGGACTGGGTTTGGCACAGTGGCTAAAACACCACTTGGGATGCCTGCATCCCATACTAAAGTGCCTAATTTTGAGTCCTGGCTGCACATCTGATTCCAGTTTTCTGCTAATGTACATCCTGTGAGGCAACAGCTGGTGACTCAAGTACTTCAATCCTTACCACTCAAGTGTGGGATTCAAATGGAATTCCTGGCTCATAAGTTCAGCCTGGCCCAACCCTGACTGCTTGTGGATATTTGGGGAATGAACCAGCAAATGGAAGATTTCTGTCTGTCTCTGCCTGTATCTGTGTCTATGTCTCTGTCTGTCTCCCCACCACCACCCCGACTCTGCTTCTTTCACTGCATTTTGAATAAGTAAATTTTAAAGAAATAAATTCTAATATTCTTGAAAGAATTCTTCAGTTGGAGTAGAAAGAGGCAGCAAGCAAATATAAAGACAAATGCAAGTCAAATTGATCATGGACTCTTAATGGCCAGAAAAAAAAGAGAGAGAGAGAGAGAGAGAAAGAAACATATTATTGTTTGGGGGTGGTAGTGGAAAAGTGGATATAATTAAAATAGAAGTGGTGAGGCAATCTAGACAGTCTGGATTCAAACTTGCTATGAACTATAATTCAGCAGTCACATCATTGGTGCCCAGCAGCTTTTCCCAGGCTGTGTTTTTGAGCTGTAGCTGTTTCCTTCTGAATGTGCCCTGGTGGTCTATTTGTTGGAGGTCTTTTTGTTTCCATGCAGTACACTTTGACTTGCTCTCTACTTCCCTAGTTGGTTCATTCCCCCTAATTATGATTACCTGATAAAGAGTAGAGGTGACACTTCCAAACCACTTTTCCAAGCAGTCTCATTAGGCAGGAAACCATGCCATTTGACTAATTTAAATAAAAAGGTGTGTTTTACACAGAACAAATCAAAGTAGCCAGCCACAGAAATTCCTTTCATCCAATCCATTGCTTCTCTTTGGTATTCAATATGATCTTTTAAGCAACAAGCAGTTATAAGAAGAAGTAAATGATCCTCTAGCTTTTCAAATGGAAGTAAGATTTAGAAGGTGTTACATTTCTGCAGACTTGCTAAATTCCTAGGCTTAAACATTTCAATGGTTAATTATGAAGTAGCTAGAAAATGTACTCCTTTTTGTAAGTATTAAATAACTTCAGAGGATGTTTTTGTTATTTAAAAATATCTTAGAAAACACTGCATGGAGAACAGATCATGAATTGAATTCTATGGAATCATTTTCAGAAAGATTAATAAGTGAATGGCATTGTTAAGATTGATGGAATATGAAGTAGTTATGAATGTATTTTGTCAAATTAATAGTCACTATTGATATTAAGACAAAATGCTGAGACTGATAAAGCCTTGAAGAGAACAGCTGAGATCCATAGATATTTTATTTTAGACCCAATCTCTCACATTTTTTTTCCCATCCAGATATGTGCATGTTGACAGATTCAGAGTTCCAACTGCTCCTCCACCCTAGATCAAACTTAGAGATTTGTGCCTGGCTCTGTTCCATATACAGATGCTAAGGAGAAAATTCCAGCTATGTGTCTGAATCTGAGGGTAATTACAAAAGATTTCTTCCCTCGCACTTTGCAAAAGTCGCATCCAAAATGGATAAATTATAGATAGCTTTTTTTTAATGTTCTCAATAAATACTTAAATTTCATGTAGAGTGAATCTCAATTGATTACATTAACACATTGAATTCTTTAAAATAGTTTCTGGGGGCCGGCGCTGTGGCACAGTGGGTTAATGACCTGGCCTGAAGCACCAGCATTCCATATGGGCATAGGTTTGAAACCCGGCTGCTCCACTTCCAATCCAGCTCTCTGCTATTACCTGGGAAAGCAGTGTAAGATGGCCCAAGTCCTTGGGCCCCTGCACCCGTGTAGGAGACCTGGAAGAAGCTCCTGGCTCTTGGCTTCGGATCGGCGCAGCTCCAGCCGTTGCGGCCAATTGGGGAGTGAACCATCGGATGGAAGACCTTCTCTCTCTTTTTGCCTCTCCTTTCTCTGTGTAACTCTCACTCTCAAATAAATAAATAAATATTTTTAAAAATAGTTTCTGATTTAATGTTAATACACAGTACTTAGATTGTAGCAAATGAACAGCATTCCTTTTTTCAGTGATGAAATAGAAAAGTAGCCATGCATTCTTACTAACATGACCTCATCAATTCCGCTAAGGGTCAGATAAGCAGAACCTCCGGGCCAGCGCTGTGGCATAGTGGGTAAAGCTACTGACTGCAATGCCAGCATCCCACATGGGCGCTAGTTCGAGACCCAGTTGCTCTACTTATGATCCAGCTCTTGCTATGGCCTGGGAAAGCTGTAGAAGATGGCCCAAGTCCTTGGGCCCCTGCATCCAAGTGGGAAACACGGAAGAAGCTCATGGCTCCCAGTTGGTGCAGCTCTGGCCATTGCAGCCAACTGGGGAGTGAACCATTGGATGGAAGACCTCTCTCTCTCTCTCTCTCTCTGCCTCTCCTTCTCTCTGTGTAACTCTTTCAAGTAAATAAATAAATCTTTAAAAAAAAAAAGATAAGAACATCAACCTGCCAGCCCCTTGGAGGTCCAGCATTTATTTGACAATGGACCTGGAATGTTTAACTCCTGCATGTGCTTTTACATGGGGCTCTTCACTATTTGCTTGATGTTGGTGCTTTTTCTGATTCTCACTGAATTCTTGACTTTGGGAGGAGTGTGCTGTGTTTCACTTACCCTCCCCACACAGAGACATTCACAGTGAAACTTTCTTGGTGACTTTCCCTGCAGCTCTTTTTGCTTGTTTTCATCTTCCCTGTCTTCCTGTTACTAAGAACTGGGCTGTTGGTTTTCTTTTCTTTTTACATAAATCAACCTTATAATATCTCTAAACAATAAAATGAAAGTTAAGGCCAACAAAGAGTTCATTCCCTTCAAAACAGGACATTTGGTTGGCTATTGTACTAGCAGACTCCAAATAGAAAAATTTCAAGTATGCATGAGTTTTCCTGGGACAATGGGATCCATGCTGCACCATTCATAATAAAGTATAGACATGGATAGAAGCCTACTTCCTGTAGGCTTGGAGAGTTTTGCCAAAGTGCAGCAAAGGTAGAAAGAAAACTAACAAGAGTGAATTGAACCTGCACATGCTAATATTTTTAACATCCACAAACATTCAGACCCGTGGTTTGGTTTCCAGAGACAAATTCAAAGAACACAAACCATAATAGCAATATTATCTCTTTTAACTAGAATTCATATTTGATTATCTCCACAACAACTATTTTCCAAATTAACGTTTGAATGTGAAGCTAGGAATTGAAGTCTGCCTAGTTGCAATATAGTAGAGTAACAGCAAACTTAGTCTCTTGAAGTCAGATTTCAAAGTTATCAATATTGACTAGTCATGAGACATGGCAATGTCACATCATGCCCTTCCAGATATGATACATTGAGAAGGATGTAATAACCCTGTGTCCCCTTCCTAAAAATGCAAGTCTGAATTTAATCAACAAGTGTCAGATGAACCTGAAATAGAGGATTTCTGCAGTTCTCTTTAAAAAGGTAAGGTTACAAAAGACAAAGAACCACTCCAGTGTGGAGGAGAGTAAGAAGGCACAATAATTAAACATGAAGTAATTCTAGAGCAAAATGAAATGCATTGGTGGACAATTGATGAAATTTGCACAGTGCTCTCATCACTTACAGAAATGTGTTTTATTATTAATTTCCTACCCTGATCATTGTAACTATAGTCATGTAAAGATATCACTATTTGGGGAAAGCTGGGGAAAAATTAATATGAATCTTTTGCATTGCGCTTGCATCCTGAAATTGTTTCACAATAAAATTTATACACTTTGCCAAGTTTAAGAAGTTAATGATCACAGCCAACCACATGAAACTAGATTCTCCAACAGAGCTAGAAAATTTTAATTAATGATTTTAATCAACTATTAAAGAACAAAGAATTACAACATGAAATACAATTCAGCAGCATACTTAGAAAAATTAATCAATATACAGAAAAAGAATCGAGTTAGAGAAGACACAGTTTTCACCTTTTTAGAGTATATGTTATATCAAAACCAAAAACTTTTTTTAAGAAAAAAGGATAGGCCGGCACTGCGGCTCACTAGGCTAATCCTCCGCCTGCAGCACCAGCATCCCAGGTTCTAGTCCCGGTTGGGGCGCTGGATTCTGTCCCGGTTGCTCCTCTTCCAATCCAGCTCTATGCTGTGTCCCGGGAAGGCAGTGGAGGATGGCCCACGTGCTTGGGCCCTGCACCCACAAGGGAGACCAGGAGGAAGCACCTGGCTCCTGGCTTTGGATAGGCACAGCACGCCAGCCGTAGCAGCCATTTGAGGGGTGAACCAACGGAAGGAAGATCTTTCCTTCTGTCACTCTCTCTCACTGTCTAAAAAAAAAGAAAAGAAAAGAAAAGGATAGAAAATACATTTTAAAGGTCAAAATATTAGAATTAAATTATGTAAATTTTTCTAATTATGTACAAATCATATGTATATGTAAAATTTCTGAGGACTTGGATTATGAATAGAAGTTTTCAGGGTGTTATAGACACACCGGAGAGTCAAGCTAAATACACATATTTATTACAATATCCTACATGGTCACACAATTCTCACAGTTGAGACTTGTCCATCGATCATTTATGCACTCAGAGTGGCATAATGTAAAAAGTATTTTGTATAGCTTCAACTACAACAGAATATAGACTATTTTTCTATTATTTTTGTGGAGACTATACTTTCAGGGATCATTTCTATAGTTCGCTATTATTCTTGTGTAATAGCTATAGGCATACATATGTCATCTGAAAGAGAAAATATTCTACCTAATATCCTATCAAAATACTCAATTTGTATAATGTTTACTGAGAAAAACTTCCCCTCAATTATGCATATGGCATATTTTTCAGGAATCAACCTCAACAACACCTCTTCCAAGAAATCTCTCTTTGTTCCCCTAGCACACATTCTCCTGTAACCCCATTGTTGCTTCTGTATCCATTCGTCAGCCATAGTCATTAAGTTTTGCCATTGTTTCTACTCAGAATACTCCCTTATTAGCCATTGACAACTCTGTCACTCTAATAATAACTAGACCATTATACCATATTAATAAATATGTATATTAATATTTTCACTTATAAAAAACAGGATTAAAATGAAATTCTCAGACCCAGTCACATAAGATAAATGAAGGAATAAAAATTTAATTGGGACCTAAGCATAGTTCATGGGCAATTGTTTATTCTGATGCAGATGGGTACTGAACAATTGAAGTCCAGATTTAGTCTAGATCTAGATTGACAATAATAATAGAAAATACCAAGGCCAACCCTATGGTATAGTGGCCTGAGCCTCCGCCTGTGGCACCAGCATCCCATATGGGTGCCAGTTCATGTTCCAGCTGCTCTACTTCCAATCCAGCTCTCTTCTATGGCCTTGGAAAGCAATAGAAGACGGCCCAAGTACTTGGACCCCTGCACCCATGTGGGAGACCCAGAAGAAGCTCCTAGTTCCTGGCTTTGGATCAGCTCCACTCTGGCTGTTGTGAATGTTTGGGGAGTGAACCAATCAATGGTAGACCTTTCTTTCAGTCTCTCCCTCTGTCTGTAACCTATCAAATAGATACATAAAATATTAAAAAAAAAGAAAAGAAAACACAATATTCCCACAGGTTCTTATTTTTCATGATCTAAAACAAAATTGATTTGTCTGGGTTGTTTTTGTTCATTTTTGTTTTTCTTTTTGCCTAGAAACTTTTTATTTAAGGTATACAAATATCATGCATTTACAAGGTTGAATTGTTTAAAAAATAAAAATCTCCAAGCCCTCTGTTGACTCATGATGAATGCATTCCCTAGAGATTTTTTTATTATTATTATTTTTTTAGGCAAGCTGGCTAGTATTCCAGCTGCTCCCCCCACCCCCGCACCCCACCCAATAGCAATTTGTTCTGTTTTGTTTTGTTTTTGACAGGCAGAGTTAGACAGTGAGAGAGAGAGAAAGGTCTTCCTTCCATTGGTTCACCCCCCAAATATCCACTATGGCCTGCGCGCTGCGGCCAGCGTGCTGCACCAATCCAAGGCCAGGAGCCAGGTGCTTCCTCCTGGTCTCCCATGCGGGTGCAGGGCCCAAGCATTTGGGCCATCCTCCACTGCACTCCCGGGCCACAGCAGAGAGCTGAACTGGAAGAGGAGCAACTGGGACAGAACCCAGTACCCCAACCAGGACTAGAACCCGGGGTGCTGGCACTGCAGGCGGAGGATTAGCCTAGCGAGTTGCGGCGCCGGCCTCCCTAGAGATTTAAAGAATATTCATTCTTACACTTACAATGAGAGCTTTCAGGCAGCATGAATTCCAACAGAATCCTTTAAATACTTTTATTAGCAGGGACATGGACAGTCCAAGTAGGTCAGCATGAGATGGTTTTGCCCATACGTTGACCAGAGCACACCTCTTTTATTTCTGTCCCCATGGTTTGTCCTGGAAACCGCTGCTTGTAAAGCGAAAGATTAATGATCATCTCCAGCCCTGCTTTGGACAATCTCATTTATTCCCCTTGATTCTGCCTCCCCCGCCCTGAATTTAACCTCTCTTTACACTGCTATCTGATATTACACACTGTGCTGTGTAATTTGCCCCAGCCAAAATAAGAGATTTAGAAGCACCAGGGAGTTCTGGAAATCTATCCTGCAAGTCATGAAATGCTTCCTGTCCTGGTTTAACAGCCTAAGAGAGAGAAGAAATGAGTCTACATCAGGGTGGTAGGGCCACTACAAAGGACCATAACTACAGAAGGAAAAAAGTTTGGTTTTCTTTGTAAGAATTACTATCTTGACACTCTATAACTAATATTAGTTGGGATATTTTTAAACATTACTTAACCTACCTTAATATGATATGATTAGTCTCAGCAGTCAGGCTTTACAGCATTATTTCCTGAAAAAAAAAATTAGCTGGTAATTGATACTCTTAACCTTGGTGGTAAAGAAGTTTTTCTTTAAAAATAAAGGAGTGCAGTTAGGGAGGGGAGAAGCTAGGGTGTGGGTGGGAATTAACTTACTTGAACTAGAACAACACATGTATAGTACATATGTTACATACAGGAATCTTCAGGATACTGTATCCTCATGGATTACCAGATAAAGCAGATTTATATGAAAGGTTTCTTTAAAAAAAAAAAAACTTTATTTATTTATTTGGATGTCAGAATTGCATAGAGAAAGAGAGGCAGAGAGAGAGGTCTTCCATCCACTGGTTAACTCCCAATTGGCAACAACAGCCAGAGCTGCACCAGTCCGAATCAGGAGCCAGGAGCCAGGAGCTTCTTCCAGGTCTCCCACCCAGGTTGCAGGGGCCCAAGGACTTGGGCCATCTTCTACTGCTTTCCCAGACCATAGCAGAGAGCTGGATCACAAATGGAGCAGCAGGGAGTTGAACCGGCACCCATATGGGATGCTGGCACTGCGGGTGGCAGTTTTACCGGCTACAGCACAGTGCCGGAATGCATCTGCGAATACAGCTTATTCTCTCTCTCTCTTTTCAACTTTTATTTAATAAATATAAATTTCCCAAGTATTACTTTTGGATTATAGCAGCTTTTCCCCCTATAACCTCCCTCCTACCCACAACCATCCCATCTCCCACTGCCTCTCCCATCCCATTCTTCATCAAGATTCATTTTCAATTATCTTTATATACAGAAGATCAACTTAGTATACACTAAGTAAAGATTTCAACGGACTGCACCCACACAGACACATAAAGTATAGAATACTGTTTGAGTAGTAATTTTACCGTTAATTCACATAATACAACACATTAAAGACAGAGATCCTCCATGGGGAGTAGGTGCACAGTGACTCCCATTGTTGATTTAACAATTGACACTCTTGGCCGGTGCCATGGTTCAGTAGACTAATCTTCCACCTTGTGGCGCTGGCACACCGGGTCTAGTCCCGGTTGGGGCACCAGATTCTGTCCCGGTTGCCCCTCTTCCAGGCCAGCTCTCTGATGTGGCCAGGGAGTGCAGTGGAGGATGGCCCAAGTGCTTGGGCCCTGCACCCCATGGGAGACCAGGAAAAGCACCTGGCTCCTGGCTCCTGCCATCGGATCAGCGCGGTACGCCGGCCGCAGCGCGCCGGCCGCGGCGGCCATTGGAGGGTGAACCAACGGCAAAAGGAAGACCTTTCTCTCTGTCTGTCTGTCTCACTGTCCACTCTGCCTGTCAAAAGAAAAAAAAAAATGACACTCTTTATTTATGATGTAAGTAATCACCCGAGGCTCTTGTCATGAGCTGCCAAGTCTCTCTCTCTTTTTCTCTCTCTTTCTCTACCCTTTTTCTCTTTCCCTCTTCCACCATTTCTTCCTCTTTCCCTCTGAATTGCCTACCTTTTCCAGCATCACATAGATAAGATCTTGGTTAAATTTTTTATGAGATTCAATTGTTTTAGTAAAATTTCTCATGAGTTCTTGGAACTAGAATCTGCTATTCACTGTGATGTGGAGCCAAGAGACAGGGAACTAACTCTCAGTTCTCGTGCTTCAGCACCTTTGGGAATGTCACTTAGTCTCTTTCAGGCTCAAGATTCTTTTGCTGGTAAAAACCTTTGGTGAGCAAAATTCTTTTGCTCCACAAAAATCATTGGTGATGCTCAGTGAAATAATGTACAGGAGAGTCCTATAAAAGCGAGAATAGCATAACATCATTGTTAGTGCTATTAAGCTTCTGATGGTCTTGGTTTGGGAGAAAAGCAAGTAAATGCAAATGTAAATCATTAAGAAGCCTTACAAAATGAAGGAAGGAGTTTGGGCATTAGAATATAGAATCCCAAGTTGTAGACTCTGATCTGCCACAACTTGTTGTATCAAGTTAGATAAACTAGTTAAAACATTGTATAATATAAAGAAAATAAATGGATTGTTATTACACATCCTGCCAAGTGACCATTCTGAATATAACTATCAAATTATTGCTATAGAACAAATTAATGACATTAAAGGAGAGAGACCTCCTTCTGAAAACCATGGACTACTTGTGTTCTCACTTTGTCAGTTTTCTTTCATCTTCAGCTCATCGTTATAACAAGTTGTTTAATCCCAAATATTTCACAGATCTTTGGAAGTGGTCTCCAAAGACTTGCTAATGTATTTATTTATACTGTTATAACAACTGAAGGATTTTTTCCTGTGTCATGAAATATGATTCTTTAAGATTATGATAAAAGCTATGGAATATTCCTTGGAAAATTACACTATTATATGATGAAAACATATGTGTACATACAGTCTCAGGTAACATGGAGAGCCAAATACTACTTAGTGCTCAAGACAAATGGGAACTAGTAAAAGTCTTTTGAATTTGGCAATTTAGAGAATTTTACAAATCTCAACCGCTAAAAGTTGGAGTACAATCAGATAATAATAGTTTATAGAGGGAAGAATTTGAGTCAATGAATATACTGTATGTTTGTTGAGTTTCTTTTTTGAAACAGAGCTATACACACAAATAACATTGATCCTGAAAAATATTAGAAACAAGCTTATTCAAAGTTGTTATTTCACAAATTATACAGATTTTCTACATGAATGGAACATGGACTTTGAAATTATGAAGTTACTTCATTAGTTTTTCTAACTGTCCCTGTTTTCTTCCCATCATAAAACACATCATAAAAAAGAAATCATAAGAGTATAAGAGTCCTAAATGTTACCACTTTTCTAAAAAGTACGTATGTAGGATTTTTATTCTTTTCAAATTTCATTTGAATAAAAAGCACCAGTAAGGAGAAAGTCTTGCGACATGTTTTGGCTGAAATTCTGTGCTTCTGTTTATTCATAATTTGTATGGGTAATGGGAAAATAGAGGGATATAATGACATCTTGGTCTGAGTAGGAGGGAAAAAAGATCAGAAGATAAGGAGAGACATATATAGCTTGAGTGACAAATACATGCTAACGACTTGTCACTTCTTCCCACTTTAATCAGAGGTAGCATCCCCAGCTCGCTCCTTCAGCCATTTTCTACCAGAACCAGGGGTTAACTGTATCATGTGGACCCATGTGAATGTTGTTCCAACTAATGAATGAATGACTATGAGTAAATTGCTTAGGGACTCTGGATCTCATTACCTCATCATAGGCAAGTTTACTGGTAGGATTACAAAATTTAGAAAGGTCCCACTATAATTCCTAGAACATAGCAAATATTCAACAATGATGACTTTTACCAGAATTATATACAAAGACATTCACTTTAGGAAAATTTCTACTGGTGGCATAATGCTCATTCATAGCACACACACACAGCATCCTTATATAAATTCATAATGGACATTCAATTTCCTAGTTTGATTAGTTAACGAAACATACTCTCTGACAAAACCAAAAGAAGCTCAAACTTACAAGCTGGCCACATCAGAGTCCACGTGTGCATACCTTTACATTTAAGTTCCAACTTTCTTTTAAACAAAAGTATTGGAATTTTCCAAAAAAGTATCATCAAGAGGAGACACATATGCACAGAGAAAAGAGGAGTCTTTAAACCATTCAAGGAAAATATGCTTTATGAAAAACTATATGTGGACTTTAAACTCTTTTCACCAAAATGAATTTGTAGTTTAATTCCACTTTACATAAGCTTTTTGAACTGCTCTCATACTATTTATGTAACTTATACACTTTTTACACATTATAATATTTTATTTATCATGTATATTTTATTATATAGGACAAATAATCTTTTAGAGATTTATTGTAATGAACTGGCTCTTGTGGTTGTGGAGGCTGAGATGTCCCAAATGTGCAGTCAGCAAGTTGGAGACACAGGCTCACCAGTGATGTCCTTCCAGTGGGAGTTCAAATGCCTAAGAACAAAGACTTTCAGTGGTTTAAGGTCCAGTCCAAAGGCCAGCAGCCTTGAGACTCAGAATGAATGGATGCATCCATTGAAGTTCTAAGGCCCCAAATGACTAATGGCTCAGCTCAAGTATTCAGGCAGGAATGAGCCTCTCTTAGTTGATTTTTATTCTGTGTAGGCTTTAAACTGAATAGATGAGCCCACACATATCAGGGAAGGCAATTTGCTTTACACAATTTATTAAATCACATGTATTTGAAAAAATATTTTACTGATTTACTTGAAAGGCATAATTACAGAGACAGAGTGGGGCAGGGAACAGGAGGAAAGAGATCAGAAATGAAGCAGCAGGGACTCTAATTGGCACTCATGTGGGATATTGGCATCATGGTTGGTGGCTTCACCTGCTGTACCACAACACTGGCCCCTACAAAATCAAATATTAAATTCATCCAGAAATATCCTCATGGACATACCCAAAATGATGTTCAGTCAAGTGTCTGGGCATTGGTGGCCCAAGCAACTTGACACATACACTAACCTATCACACCATGAAATTATAGATGCTCTGAATTTGACAAAGTCAGAATTTGACTCTGTATGAGTATTCCGTATGACTTAGGCTACTCTAAGGAGAGAGAGATAAAAGAAGCAAAAGCTGTACTTACACAATTTAGCACAAACCAAATAGATAATAAAGATTCACTTACATCTGTAAAGTCAGATATAATCTACTGAGTTTTCTTATGTCCTAAACCTGATCATTGAGTCCAAAAGGATCAAATTTCTGGGTCCAGTGTGACACTATATCTTGAAATTTTGCTTTGCTCCTCCTGAAAAAAAGATATGGAATTACATTCTTTAGATTTAAGTGGAACTTGGGCATGTGGCATGTGATGTAATAGGTCAGAAGTCCACCTAGTTCTGCTAGGTTTCCCCTACACTCACCTGGGAATCCACCAATGTCATTCCAAGATATAATCTGCACACATCCTTTTCATCTTGCTCATTCACCATCTTTGCCTCCAATAGACCTTAAAAGGGCTGCACAATTCATTTTGAAATCTGGCCATTCTCATGAAAAAAGTGAGTGGGACCTTGGTTTTCATGAGCCAGCCAATTCTTAACATGCTTTCTGAGCATGACAGGAAACAGATGTCAACAGCTAGCATGATGTTTCTCTTGGTTTAATTTGAAAAACTGACTACTGGATCAGTCCCATAAAATCTACTTAAAGTTGTTATCAGACTGTCATAAATTTAATTTAGAAAGAGCTTTGAATGCAATTTAATGTGCACCCTTGATGTGATAGGTTTTGTAGTCTACTTCCTGTCCTTAGTAATATCCAACAAACCCTCTGCCCTCTTTCATTTCCTTATGGAGTCTTTAGTTATATAATAAAGATTTTCTTTTCCTTTTTCTTTTCTTGGTAGTAGGAAGATTTGTATATCCAGTGTACTAAGGCTTCTACTCTGATTTGCCAATTACACCAGAGCCCAAAGGTCATAGAAATGTCTAAACTACTAAACAGTTTGATCCTGTTGATAGTTTGAAAGAGTTCTCCGAAAATCCCATAGATGCAGCAAAAGACTGAAAGAGGGAGAACAGAGAGAGAAAAAACTAACAGCAGTATCCATTTCCCTAAACCAATGTAGCAATCAGCTTTGCAATTACCAAGATCCATTTCAGTGGACTTTATAACTGGAAATGAAATGAGTGAGAAATGAGACTCTCTAATGAAGGCTCAGGTCCCCCCCCACCCATTGCATTATCATCACATTCCACCAATTTCAACATTCACTTGCCAGCTTAGTAATTTGCAGCTTATTTTCTCACAGCTCGCCAAGCGATTCGCATTCATTTACATTATTGCCGCTTAACATGCAGACAAGAAGAAAGATGGTTTCAGATCTGATGGACTCGGCATTTTTTTTTTTTTTTTTTTTTGTCTAGTTGAGTTTGCTTTGCTGCCTAAAACAAATGTCTCTGGAGCTCCGTTTAATTTAGCATGTCAAACTGCTTCCTTCAAAGGCGATTTGGAAATGCTTTATAAGTATATATGACAGACAATAGAGGCAAAAAGTCAAACTCAGTAGGGAGCAATGCTTACATAAGGAACAGAGAAACACACAATCAGGACTGTCTATTGTTGGTTAGAATGAGATTTCCACTGTTGTTAAATGAACAACCATTTTCCTGAACTGAAGTAAATTGAGAAAGGCACAGATATTTTGATATTACAAACTATATAACACATTTGTGGCACTGGCACTGTTGTGTAGCAGTTTCAGCATCTATATGTGGTGCTGGTATCCCATATGGGCACTGTTTTGAGTGCAGCATCTACTCCACTTCTAATTCAGTTCCCTGCTAATGGCCTGGAAAAGTAGTGAAGGATGGCCCAAGTGGGAGACCATGTGGGAGATCAAGAAGAAGCTCCTAGCTCCTGGCTTCAGCCCAGCTCCTGTGGTTGGAACTGTTTGGGGAGTGAACCAGCAGATGGAAGACCTCTCTCTGTCTCTTCCTCTCTGTCTGTAGCTCTGCTTCTTAAATAAAAAAAAATTTTTTTTAAAAGTTACTTCCTACTTAGCATGTCTTCTTTCCTTTCTTTTTATTTTGTTTTGTTAACTATAAGTTGGTAGTAGTGACTCACTTTTTGTCTAGGAGCTCGGACATGTATTTTTTCTGGAGCTCTCTGGCTCTTGGAACTGCCATTACTTATAAATTCTTGAAATCAGAGCCTTATTAGACAGGGATATGATTTTCCCACGCTGTGGGTTGTCATCACTCTCTTGATAGTATTCTTCAATTCATTTTTTTTCAAGTTTTGGTGAAGTACAATTTTTCTTTTTCTCCTTTTTTACTATTCCATTATTCATACAACATAACCAGTGAGTCTCACACAGACGTTAAGACTGAATAAATATGTTTTAAACATGCAATCTACATGGATTTCCAAAAAAAAGGAATATCATTTAATATTTAAGTCAGAGGAATATAGATTAATAATCTCTCATTACCAATCACAAAATCCAAATAGTTACTGAAACAAAATGTTTGTAACTCAGTTGAGAGTACAGTCTTCCCTACATGGTCATGAATCAACAGGCAGCCTTTATTTATCATGTAGTATGGATGGATGTCAGTTTTGACACAGAAATAAAAACATGCTTGATCATGAGTTGCTATATCAGATACTAATGAATCCAATTGTTATATTACTGAATCACTTTAAAATCTAAATCTGATTTTTGAATACACAGAGATTCTGAATGTGCTTGTGAAACTGCAACACCAATGGTAACTAACAATGCTATAATGTTACTCTAGTTATTAGTAGTTCATAATATGATTAAGAAGAGGATTGGGAGCCCGCACTGTGGCTCTGACTGATTTGAGTCCCAGCTGCTCCACTTCCCATCCAGCTCCCTGTTAATATTCTGGGGGAAACAACCAGAAGATGGCACAAGTACCTGGTTCCTTGCCACCCACGTAGAAGACCCGGATGAAGCTGTTGGTGCCTGGTTTCATGCTGGCTCAGCCCTGGCCATTGCAGCAACTTGGAAAGTGAACCAGCAGATGGGAGACCTCTCACTCCTTATCTCCCCCTCACTTTCTGTAACTCTGACTTTCAAATAAATGAATATAAATCTTTAAAGAAAAGGAGAAGAAGAGAAGAGGATGGACTTTTACTCACTGGGCTTGGGTCTAACCGGCTTCATTAGGTCCCCAAACCCCAGTTTCTTTATCTATAAAATAGAGCTGTTATCACATTCATCTCACTGTGAGTTTGGTGGGAGGATATCTACAAAGCACTTTACAGTGCATTAGAAGAGCCCAGCCAAAGAAAGAGGTGCCTAAAGATTGCTGTAATTATTGTTATGGCATTTCTATTACTTTGCACCATGCAAAATATAATCACAGACAAGAGTGGAGAGTTTTGAGACTGTAAAGGCATGAGTTCAAATCAGGTGTCATAGGAAAAAGATGGAGAAAATAGGTGAGTAAACGAATTGGCATTTGAAATATTCACTATGCTCACTACTGGAAATTCTCATCCATGCCTTTGTCACTCTGCGTTTAAAGTCTCTTTTCCCTTTTATCTCAGTAGTCACACACCAAAGTTGATTTTCATGTTAGACCTCCTCTTCCCAAATCTCTGTAAGTAACAGTTGCTTTGGCAAAGAGACAGCTTCTTGGTACAACCAGCAAATTGCCCTATTCTTTATGAATATGATTTTTGTGAACAAAAGTAGCCAGTGCCAAGAGAATGCCTCATGGTGATAGAATACAAGAAAGCTAAACTGAGGGAGGTACAAGTTGGAAAAGGGGATGAGCTTTGCTGTTGAAGACTTGGAAGGATTCTGGTTGACACAGCCTCCTTATCTGTTATTCTCCTCCTTGCCAAAATACGCTTTCATATTAAAATGTGAAATTTTCACAGCTTTAGCTACAAGGTCATATGATGCTGTCACAAATCCATTTGGTAATTTGAATTCTCACAATATATTATGTGCATATATAGATGTTAATCAAAGAGCCATAGTGATACCTTATAAACATCCAGGATAGAAATATTTACAAGCAGGTACAGGATCAAATAAAAAAAAAAAAAACAGAAGCACCCCATAATGATCATAGAAATAAGAACACATGCTTACAGAGGTTAGTTTAATACTGACTAGCGAATCTATGAGGTAGATGTTATTATTAGCCCAAATTATAGGTGACAGATTTGAGTAAGCAGAGGTCAAGTAAAATGCCAACACCAATAAGTGACAGAGCTAGACTTTATTGTCTAACCAGTCCTCTACTGATGAATCTAAACCCTTCAACCTCTTGCTGTGCTCCATCCTGTATATCATTTACAACTGATATTTCTGTTCATCCACAAATTTCTGGTGGATTTTCTGAAAATGATTTTGAATTTCATCATCAAGATTAAAGTTCATTGGGAAATATTTATCTTGAGGCTGACACCTGCATTATATTGAATCACTGAATGTGATAAAAAGACAATTCATATATGGAAAATGAGTCTCTGTTGCCTTCCTAATCCCTTAACTTTCAGAAAATAGGTTCACAATTCCCAGGCTCTCAAAATTACTCGAAAAGAGTAAAAAGAATAAAGAAGAAGAATCCAGAGAAGCAACATTGTTTGAGCATTTTGATTGAAAGCAAAAATTGTAAAGTCCTTTCAAATTCAATTTCTGTACTTGAGAAGTTAAAATTCCTTCTCAATTAGAACTGCATCTAATAAAACTAAAGCAGCAGCATCCCTAGAAGAGTTCATTAACTCTCCTTCTCTGACTTGCCAAGAGGGAGCTTGCTTCCCCAATGCCAGCTGTTTCAGAGGCCTGGGGCTTGCACCACCTCTGGGGACATTAGCTTTAACCTTTCAATCTTTTGATTTAATCATAAGGCCATGTAATTAAATTCCAATAGTCAAGTTTCAGAGGCAGAGAAGCAAGGGCTGGGCTAGTTCTATTCAGCCCAAGCAGATGGCAGACACTGCTCCTGGAACAACATGCTCAAATTGCATGCTTGTTGTAGCATTTTTGTTGAGTCCCCCACTAAGCACGTTCAACAAAAAGGTTCAGTTGGTCTACTTTAAGAATGAAAGCCCCTTCACCTGCTTCCATGAGATAAGGTACAATGTATTTTTAATGTACACTTTTATCTCTCCTTGGTTTCCAGATGATAGTAAAACCATAAGGTAAGCAAAGCTAATGGGTTTGATTTGTAGACAGCATATGGACCCCAAGGTTCAAATTAACGCATTCTTTCTCTGTTGTGCCTAGAGCTTTTCAAATGTCGAAGAAGCGCTTTCAGGATTGAATTTAAAGATGCTTCTTCAATTTGTTTCACGATTGTTAATAGCCAGGTGTTATTTCAACATCTGGTTAAGTCTATTTTATGATTTTACCAGAAAACAGCAATCTCTTACCTTGTTAAATTGACAATGCATTGTTGAAGATATTAATATTGGAGTTTCCATATACAGCCAGTAAATATATAAAGGAATGCAAACTTTGTTGAAAAGGTGATATGAAATAAGATTTTAAAAAACTCATTTATTTGCCCAATTTTACCACTCATTTGAAATTTACAAACAAAAGCATGTGCATATTACCTTATATGTAACACAAGAGGTCATCAAAAAGTTCATTACAAACATGTGTTATGAAAAACTATTCATGGATTTCAAAATTCTTTTGACCCAAAGTAAGCTTATATTTCAATTCAATTTTTCCACAAATTTTTAAATGCAGAATCAAAAAAAAAGTTTAAAATCCCTTATATATTTTGGGGGATACAACTGATCAAATAAATGTTGGTATATCAATAAAATGGAATATTTTATTTAAATTTCAAAATAGTTTGAAATCAACAAAACAAAATTTGTAGTTAGAATTCGCGTATACCACATATCCAGCTTCCCTATTATGAACATCTTATATAGTATATTTGTTAAAATTCATAAACCACACCCAACTTCCTCTATTGTTTTGTTTTATTTATTTTTTAAAGATTTATTTATTTATTTGAAAGAGTTAGAGAGAGAGAGAAGGAGAGGCAGAGAGAGAGAGAAAATCTTCCATCCACTGTTTCACTCCCCAATTGGCCGAAAAGGCTGGAGCTGCACCTATCCAAAGTCAGGTCTCCCATTTGGGTTCAGGGGTCCAAGGACTTGAGTCATCTTATACTACTTTCCCAGGCCATAACAGAGAGCTGGATTGGAAGTGGAGCAGCCAGGGCTCGAACTGGCACCCATATGGGATGCCAGCACTGCAGGCGGCAGTTTTACCCACTACGCCACGGCGCCAGCCCTCACTATTGTTTTAAAATCCAAACTCCCTCCAGACTTCTCACCCCTCCCAGCCTTTATTAACCAACATTCTGTGTTCATATTGAATTTTTTTTAAATCCCTCATATGAGGGGGAAAATGATGCATTTGTCTTTCTATGTCTGACTTATTTCACTTAACATTATGTCCTCTGGTTCCATCCAATATACTACAAACAGTATTTCATTCTTTTTAATGGCTGAATTATATTCCATTGTGCATATATACCACATTTCTTTATCCATTCATCAGATTTTAGACACCTTGGTTGATTCTATATCTTGACTATTGTGAATGACTGTGCAATGAACATAGTGGTACAGGTATAACTCTGACACATGATTTAATGTCTTTTGGATATACACCCTGTAGTAGTAGGATTGCTCAGTCATGACAACCCTGTTCCTAGTTTTATTTACGAAATCTCCATACTGTTTTCTATGTGGTTGTACTAATTTATATTCACAATAACAGTGTATAAGTGTTCCCCTTTCTCCACGTCCACAACATTTGTCAGTTGGCTGTATGTACATGGATTAATTTCTTGGCGCTCTATTCTGTTCCATTGATCTATGTTTTTATACCATACCAGCATTTGGTACTTTCTGTCTTAATGATAATAGCTATTCTAACAGGGGTGAAGTGATATCTCATTGTGGTTTTACTTAGTACTTCATTCATGGCTAATCATATTGAACATCTTTTCATATATCTGTTGACCATTTCTAGTCCTCCTTTTGAGAACTGTCAATTAAGGTCTTTTGTCTACTTCTTAACTGGTTGGCTGTATTTTGTTTTGTGGACATTTTAGAAATCTGATATATTCTGGACAGTATATCTTTGTCAGTAATGGCTTGCAGATATTTTCTCCAATTCTTTTGGAAGTCTCTTCATTCTGCTTAGTGTTTCCTTTGCTGTACAGAAGCCTTTTGAGTTTGATATAAACCCATTTGTCTAATTTTGCTTTCATTGCTTGTACTTCCGGGGTCTTATCCAAAAAAATTGTTGCTTATACCAATGTCTTGAATTTTTTTCTTATATTTAAGAGGTATTATATATCAGGCTATATATTTTGGTCGTTGATCCACCTGTGTTTATTTTTGTATATGGTGAGAGGGAGGTAGGATCTAAATTCCATACAAGTATATCCACTGTTGTCAACACCATTTATTGAAAAGATTCTTCTTTCTCCATTGTATGTTCTAGGTACCTGTGTCAGTTGGCTGTTTGTACATGGGTTAATTTCTGGTCTCTCAGTTTTGTTCCATTGATTTATGTGTTTAATTTTATATCTTGCTGCTTTAATTAATATAGCATTGTATTATGCTTTGAAATCAGGGATTGTAGTGCCTATGAGTTGACTTCTTTTTGCTCAGGGTTGCTTTGGCTATTCTGGGTTTTTAGTGGTTCCGTGTGAATTTTAGGATGGAAAGATCTGAAATAAACTATCTGATACTATATGTCAAGAATTTTGAAAACCAGCCAGCACCACAGCTCACTAGGCTAATCCTCCGCCTGGATATCCCAGATTCTAGTCCCAGTTGCTCCTCTTCCAGTCCAGCTCTCTGCTGTGGCCCGGGAAGGCAGTGGAGGATGGCCCAAATGCTTGGGCTCTGCACCCACACGGGAGACCAGGAGGAAGCACCTGGCTCTTGGCCTTGGATCGGCGCAGCGCGCCAACCGTGGCGGCCATGTCGGGGGTGAACCAACGGAAGGAAGACCTCTCTGTCTCTCTCTCTCCCCCTAACTCTGCCTGTCAAAAAAAATTTATTTAAAAAAATTTTTGAAAACCAAGAAAAATCCAATCCAAAATTAGTGGAAAGTGAGAAATAACAAAAATCAGAGCAGAAATAAATGATATTGAAATTTAAAAAAATAGAAAATATCAACAAAACAAAAAGCTGTTTAGGATAAGATAAACAAAACAGGCACATCTTTAATCAGACCAAGAAGAAAAGGAGAAAAAACTCAAATACATAAAAGTAGAGGTTAAAAAAGCTGTCACAGAAACCACAGAAATACAAAGGATTATAAGAAACTACTATGAACAACTATATACTAACAACTTGGAAAGCCTCAAAAATGGATTAATTCCTGGACATGTATAACTTACCAAGATTAAACAAAATCATAGAACATCTAAACAGATCCATAACAAGTAATGAGATTGCAACAATAATTAAAAGTCTCCCAGCAAAGAAAAATCCAGGACCTGATGGATTAACAGCTGAATTATGCAAAATACTTAAAGAAAAACTAATTCCAATACTCTTCAAATTATTTCAAAATAGTGTAAAGGACAGAACTCTGCTCAACTTTTTTTTGTGAGGCCAACATTACTCCGATACCAAAACCAAAGATACAACAGAAAAAGAAAACTACAGACCAATATTCTTAATGGACATAGATGAAAAACATCTCAACAAAATATTAACAAACTGAATCCAACACTACATCAAAAAGATCATATATCATGATCAACTGGGATTTATCCCAGAGATTCAAGAGTGGTTCTATATTTGCAAATCAATAAGAGTGGTTCTACATTTGCAAATCAATAAGTATCATAAATCACATCCACAGAATGAAGAACAAAAAACACATGGTCATCTCAATAGATGCAGAAAAAGCATTTGGTAAGATTCAACACACTTTAATGATAAAGACCCTGAAAAAAGTAATTTTGAACGAACACACTTCAAACTTATAAAAAAGCTATATATGACAAATGAACAGCTGGTATCATACTGAATGGAGGAAAGCTAAAATCATTTCCCCTCAGGTCTGGAACAAGACAAGGATTTCCACTTTGACTACTCTTATTCAATATAGTATTGGAAGAATTAGCAAGAACAATTAGGGAAGAGAAAGAAATCAAGGATATCAAAATTGAAAGGGTGAAATTGAAATATCCATGCTTGCAGGTGACATGATTTTATACATGGAAAAAGATACACATTACATAAAAAAGCTGCTAGAATTGATAAACCAATCCAGTAAAATCACACATACAAAATCAACATACAAAAGTGGCATTTTTGTATACCAATAATAATCTTGCTGAAAGAGAACCCAGGAAAGAAATTCCACTCACAGTAGCTTAAAAAAATTAAATATTTGTGAATAAATTTAACCAAAAAAGTGAAAGATTTCCACAATGAAAGCTGTAAGCACTGATGAAAGAAAATACCAAAAATATGAACAAATAGAAAGTTATTCCATATTCATTTATTAAAATAATTATAAGGTTAAAATGTCTGGGATTGGCATTGTAGTGCAGCAGGTTAAACTACCGCCTGCAGTACCAGATTCCACAGAATTGTGGAGCAGAACATCTACTGCTCCAATTCTCACCCAGCTCCCTGTTAATGTGTGTAGGAAAGCAGTGTGAGGTAGTCCAAGTGCATAGGCCCCTAACACTCATGTAAGAGACCAGGATGGGGTTCCAGGCTCCTGGCTTCATCCTGGCCCAGCCCCAGTCGTGGTGGCCATTTGGAAGTGAAACAGCACATTCTCTCTGCAAATATGTTATATGTATTATATATGAAATATATAATATATAGGCAAACATCCATATATAGAGATTATATATTATATATATAGGTAAATATACATACTATCTAAAGTAATCTACAGATTCAATGAAAATCCCTTTCATAATACAGACTACATTCTTTATTAGGTATTTTATAAACTGCTCAAGTAGAATTAAAATGTATAATTGTGTTATGCTGACTCTAATTTTTTTAAAACAGAAAAACAAGTCATGAAAGTGGTGAAATTAGTTAATTTTGTTTAGTGAGAAGATGATAACTTTTGTTTTACATTTATGTGGTTTTCATATTTTAACTGTAAATATATATTATAATTATATGTGTAGAGAAATTATTTACAAATTAATATGATAGTTTCATAGCTGTCTCAAACCTATGTCACTTTTCAAAAAAATACCACAAGCAAAAAGTGATTGTCTTCATTACATTAGTTCCCCTAGGAACTCAACAAGACAAGTTTGCCACAGACAGAAATGTGAAGAAGTTATTTTTATCAGTTTATATTTTAATGTTCCTTGCACTACATGAAATCATTTTGATTTTCATCACATGACCTTGAGAAACAAGACAATAAATAACATTAAATCAGTTACTATAATGTAACGTTTTCTTAAAATAGCATTTTGGAAACATATGCTCTTAGCGTTAAGAAATACAATTGAAAGTACAGTTTCTTTGAATTGAAATCTAAAAGAAAAATAGGTATCATTTTCATATATTTCTGTCATTCATTTCTTAGAAAGCTTGTCCCTCAGACCAGTCCCCAGACAGAACAGCAACTCACAGAAAAGGATTCATACAAAGAGACTTATCCTCAAAACATCCCTGCCACACAGGCCAAGAATGGAGCTTAGAAGAGCACAGAGGTTAAGTGACTCAATCAAAGTACTTCTGAGGCTGATCTCTTAATAAAGCCCACATCTCATATCTCAGGGCAGTCTCTCTCCCAGGTGGCTTTGGTGAAGAGCACAGTATTTTTGGATCTGAGTTTCTTTCATGTGCTTCTGGGGAAAGGCATCAAGCTTGAGTCACACTGTGGAGAATACTAATAGGCTCCTTAGCAGAAGTATTTTAGGTTTGCTAGAAATTTTTCTTAAACCTCTGAAGGAGACAGTTCAATTGAGATTCAAGAGATCACTTGCTAGGAAATTTGTTTGAAATGACCTAATGAAAAATCCTCAGTCACTAGCCATAGAATCTCTGGATTTTCTTCACCCAGGCATGATGAGCCAAATGATGCTACCAGACTTGTCATCTATCTAGAACAACTACACTGGTACCTCTCCAAGTTACATCTGTTCCCTAGCAAAATTAGTTTGTGTGTAGGGGTGCAGCTTTGCTCAAAACATTCCATTTGTATATATGACTCTGGAAACATCTCCAGCCTATTGATGCCAAGTCTTAGAGTGGATCACAAATTGAAACTACTTAAACAGAAAATGTGTTCTGAGTTGCAACACATAACTGTCTGGAATCCATTTATTTTGCTTTCTTTCTTGTAGGCAATGGCCATTTCCTAGCCATGGCTTGTCAGCTGATGTGAATTAGAACCTTGACTTTCCTGATGGTTCCCATGTGGTTAAAGACAGCTTCCATTCACAACATGAACAATGACATTCTCCAAGCAGAAAAAGTCAATGGGTGAAAAGCTCCACAGCTTTAGAATTTATTGATTTTAGATTACTATTGCATTGATTTATAGCCAAAAATTAATTTAGCCTCTTTTAAAAAAGAGTGAGGGAAATTTGAAAAAACTGCTTGAAGTAATAAAAAAGTCAAATTACACATAATTTATGCATGTAGATTTGTATAAATTACTGAAAGTGCTTGTTAAACTACTGATATTTTCATTCTTTTTTTTTTTTTTTTTTTTTTTTTTGACAGGCAGAGTGGACAGTGAGAGAGAGAGAAACAGAGAGAAAGGTCTTCCTTTGCCGTTGGTTCACCCGCCAATGGCTGCCACGGCCGGTGCACTGCGGCCAGCACACCGCGCTGATCCGATGGCAGGAGCCAGGTACTTCTCCTGGTCTCCCATGGGCTGCAGGGCCCAAGCACTTGAGCCATCCTCCACTGCACTCCCTGGCCACAGCAGAGAGCTGGCCTGGAAGAGGGGCAACCGGGACAGAATCCGGCGCCCCAACCGGGACTAGAACCCAGTGTGCCGGCACCGCAAGGCGGAGGATTAGCCTAGTGAGCTGCAGCGCCTGCTGATATTTTTATTCTGAACTGCTCAATTAATATATCAATATGAGCTAAAGCATGCCTCAAATCTTGTGACTGGCTCACCGTTTGATAAAAATTACATTTAAATTGTAGCCTAACAAAAACCATAATCCATTCTTCAACTTCTTTAGTTAAATAATATTTTAGGAGATATTAATATAAAAATAAATATGGGCTTATGTTAGTTTTATCTGTTAGTTTAATCAGATGGACAACACTTTGAAGTATTTTTGTTAAAAAATTCTGAAGCAATAAAGAAGTATATCCCACTTCAAGGTGGAAAATGCAAATTAGTTCTAAAAGAAATTATGTTATCTTTACAGATTTCAGTGAAAAAAAACTCATGTCAGGGGTGTCAGGGGCCAGCGCCCCAGCTCACTAGGCTAATCCTCTGCCTGAGGCGCCAGCACATCGGGCTCTAGTCCCGGTCACGGCCCAGGATTCTATCCCGGTTGCTCCTTTTCCAGTCCAGCTCTCTGCTGTGGCCCGGGAAGGCAGTGGAGGATGGCCCAAGTCCTTGGGTCCTGCACCCCATGGGAGACCAGGAGAAGCACCTGGCTCCTGGCTTTGGATCAGCGTGGTGCGCCGGCTGCAGTGCGCTGGCCGCAGCGGCCATTGGAGGGTGAACCAATGGCAAAAGGAAGACCTTTCTCTCTGTCTCTCTCTCTCACTGTCCACTCTGCCTGTCCAGAAAAAAAAAAAAAAAAAAAAAAAAAAAACAACTCGTGTCAGGAAACACAAGATTTTCCCCAAACGGTTCAAAAAAGTTGCTCTTCAGTACACATGTTGCTGCATGTCAAAAAACCTAATAAAACATTTAATGATTCTACAAATAATCTATCAACTAAAATCATTAAAATATCACTTGACCTAGTAAGGTCATTAAAAATAGATTCTACCGGTTGCCCCTCTTCCAGGCCAGCCCTCTGATGTGGCCAGGGAGTGCAGTGGAGGATGGCCCAAAGTACTTGGGCCCTGCACCCCATAGGAGACCAGGAGAAGTACCTGGCTCCTGCCATCGGATCAGCACGGTGCGCTGGCCGCAAGTGCGCCGGCCGTGGCAGCCATTGGCGGGTGAACCAACGGCAAAGGAAGACCTTTCTGTCTGTCTCTCTCTCTCACTGTCCACTCTGCCTGTCAAAAAAAAAAAAAAATAGATTCTAATTGACTTTAAACACGTTTATGGGAGGCTCTTCAGCAACATCAAACCTACTTCTAATAATAGTTTGTTTCATCTCATGGCTAAGGAACATTTGTGGTTTTTTATTCTCATTGATTTCTTTATAAACAACTCATTCAAAAAGAACCATCAGGTCTACATTTTATTCCTAATAATGTTTTGCATACCATGTTTAATATAGAAGGCTTTTTTACACATAGCATCCATCACCTCTCAGCTAGAAAAGCATATGTGTAAGTAAGCAGCTGGTGAACACCAACAACATGTTTGAAATTCCTTTTACTGTTCAGGAAAAGTGAGAAAGAGTTGATTAATTTTAAACTTTAACTGAATTATGCATGCTGAGATTTTTCTGGAAACCACTAACCAGAATAGAAATAGAACATGTATCTTCCAAATCAGTTGAAAAGAGAAAAAAACTCACAACAAACACAATTTAAGCATATAGATATAGAAAGGCTAAAAATAAGCAGAAGAAAATAACAACAGAATATAAACCACGAAAAAGCTGATATAACTATATCAGAGCTTAAGGCAACAATTCAAAATATCCTTAAGAAGAATTAAGTAGGTCACTATTTAATTCTGAAGGGAATATACTCAAAATGTATATCTCTTCAAAAATCTACTCATTTATTAACAATCAAAATAGAAGACACAATTGACAGAAACTGACAGATGTATAGTCATTTAACACATTATCCTAATAGAAAAGCAGGCAAAAATAGTGGTAAGAAACAAAAAAAAAATAATATTAATTTAATTTAATGGCATTACATAGAGTTTTTATCAGGAAAAAAAAAAATACTTGTTTCAAGTAGTTGACCAAATTACAAGTCAACAACAAAATCCAAACAAATACCAAAGGCCTGATATTTTCCAGGTCATATACTTTGACTTGAAAATAAATTCAAAATAAGTAATTAAAGATATGTTTAAAACAATACAAGACAAAAGCAAATTTGGAGATATTCTCCTATACTATTTATGAATCAAAGGAGGTAACTGAATTGGAGAGGTTTTAGAGATGAATATTAATTTTAACTGTATACAAAATTTGAGTGATGCAGTTAAATTAGTAGTTAGAAAGAAATTGATAGTCTTATGCTAAGGAAAACAAATTTTTGCAGGTTACTGTAAGCTATTATTTCCCAGCCCCATTTACTTGAAATTTGAAACAATAGCAGAAAATGCACAAACTTATGAAGAGATAATGAATGGAAAAAAGTTAAACACTTCAAGAATGGGAAAACTCAAATTAAAACCGTGATGAGACTCCATTTCCATGTCTGAAATAAACATGTAAGCATCTATTAATCAGAAATATCAAGGACAGGGAAATGTGAACACTTATTGCCTGTGGTAACCAAAGCATACAAAAATGTTGATACTTTAATGCTAAACATGAAAATCTAATGTTCATTATAGCAATTAAATCATATAATACTAATAATATAAGTCCCATGTATTACACAACAAGAAATTAAGAGAATATCCACTGAAGGATACTTTATGATACTGAAAATGTAAAAGAACTTTAGAGTTCTTATATACAATAAATGAAACTAAAATCCTCATGTACTTGTAATTTATATATATAACGTATGCATTAAAATGTATTCTGTACTGAAAGTGAATGAATTAAAGCAATATCATTACATTTGAAATACATGATACTGGGAGTGAGCATTTTGCACAGTAGTTCAGATGCCACTTGGGACACCTGCATTGCATATTGGAGTGCCTGGTTCAAGTCCCAGCTACTTAGCTTCAAATCCAGCTTCCTGTTATTGTCCACCCTAAAAGGTAGCAGATGATGATTGAAGTGCTTGGTTCCCTGCCACCCAAGTGGGGGTCCTGGATGGAGTTCCAGGCTCCTGGTTTTAGCCTGGCTCAGCCTGGTTGTTGTAGGCATGTGGGGAAAAACTAGTGGAACATAGACAAGAAAGGCGATTTCATAGATCCTGAAATCATTTATGTATAAATTGGAAACGCATGAAGCAATGTGGTACTATTTATTAGCATTACATCTGAACCATTAAATATTTGAAAAAGCAAAGGGGAAGATTTTGTAGAGGAGGGTTTACACAAGGGATTCAAATAAATTTGTAATTTTAAAAATAAATTAAGCTAGCCGGCACCGCAGCTCACTAGGCTAATCCTCCACCTAGCGGCGCCTCTTCCAGGCCAGCTCTCTGCTGTGGCCAGGGAGTGCAGTGGAGGATGGCCCAAGTGCTTGGGCCCTGCACCCCAGGATAAGTGCCTGGCTCCTGCCATCGGATCAGTGCGGTGCGCTGGCCGCAGTGCGCTGGCCGCGGCAGCCATTGGAGGGTGAACCAATGGCAAAAGGAAGACCTTTCTCTCTGTCTCTCTCTCTCCCACTGTCCACGCTGCCTCTAAAAAAAAAAAAAATTAAGCTGTTAATATAAATTTAAGGTAATATTAAGCTGGGTGATGGATGTGCAAGGGTTATTTTTTACTCTTATCTTCCTGTGTAATTGAAATATTGAAGTATTTCCTAAAATGTGAAATAATAAAGCAATAAATTCTATAATTGCCTAAGATTAAATACAGTATCTTTCAGACTTTAACATTTCTTATGTGTACAAGGTGTACATTAAGAAAATAAAAGCAAGTTACTACCTTTACCAAAAACACTGTCCTTTCTTTGAAATTATGAGCAAAACTCAAGAAAAGATAAGTGAAGAATTCAAAGTTGACATCAAAATATTAATGATGCAAGGTTCATTACATTTTATAATGAGAAAAGGTATGGACAATATCACAAATAATATTAAAGATTTCATCGTACCATCCTTTGTCTAAAATCAGTACAATAAAAACGTTACATTTTTGTCTCTGAGGATCAATGTGGCATCATCCTTGCACATTATTCAAAAATTTAATTCAATATAATTTGTAGCACTGATAATAAACATGGTGAAGGAGTTCATCTGACAAAACATTTCCTGCAGTTTTGAATTAAGTTCTGCTTCAAGACACACATATCTATCTTGGTTTCTGATTATCTTCTTGTTTTTCAAGTTATTAAAGTACATAACCAAAAGACCAATGGATGTGAATGGGAGTTACAGCGTCTGCAACAGATTCAGTTATCTGCTTCAGGCTAGTTCTTTCAATGAGCTATTAAATCATCAAAATTTGGGTCAAGTGATTTCTACTCAAGTAAATTGTTACCCAAAATAAATATATTGAGGCTTTCTGGAGGAAATTGTGGAGTAGAAAATTAATAATTAGCAAATTTCTCAATTCTTAATTTCTAAAATATGCACTTTTACCTTTATGACTACTTAGCCAAACTATAGGGCAGTATTAAGTTGCACTGAGTTAAAGCACATGTTGACAGGAATAATATCAAACTTGCCCCGGTGATATGGAATTCCCTTCACAATAGTTATGGGCATTGCCTGTGGGCAAAATATTCTTCATAAGTTCTCTGAGTTCAAAGGAAGTGGTAAGGTATAAAAGAGAGAGAAAAATTATTTTCCTACTCAGATATGATTTAAAAATCTATCCATTCTGAGGCAGGCTTCTGGAGCAACAGTTAAAACAACAATTTTACTATACTTGCATCCCCTATCAGAATACCTGGGCTCAACCCCCCTCTAACTCCTGATTCTTAGCTTTCTGCTAATGCAGACCCAGGGAGTCAGTGGTGATGACTCAGGTTAATCAGGTTCTTTCCACACATGTGGGAGAACCAGATTTTGTTCCAGGTTCCTGGCTTAGCTTGGCCTGGGCCTTTGTGGGCATTTGGGGAATGAACCAGCAGATGGAAACTCTGTCTTCCTCTCCCTCTCTCTGTCACTCAAATAAATTATTAAATACATCTTCAAAAATGTATTCATTTATAACAATTGTTTAGGCTCTCTGGTATGCCAAGCATTGTGTAAAGTTTCAGTCAAAACAACAAATACTTAGATTCATGGATCTTATAAATAAATATATAACCATGATGATAAATGATTACTTCAAGCTGATATCCTTGGTGTGATCTGGGGGAGTTATAGAGGCAATAGAACAACTTAGCTGTATCTAGCCAGATACAGGAAATAGTTGGTCACTTTAGAAAATAAAACCTACTCTAGGTATTTAGGCAAAAATGGAAATGGAGTAATTAAAAATTTATAAGAAATATTGAGTGAACTAAAAAAGGGGTCTTTGTGGAAGTATTAAGTTTAGGTGCACATTTGAGCGATTGCTGTATGGAAATTAGGAAAACAGAGCTACCTTGCACAACCACAATCTGTTTTTCAATCACTGTGATGCTCATGCATCAGTACCTTTCTAACCAAAGTAGCAATATAAGAATGGCCCTGCCCCATTTTTGTCTTCAGAATGCATGAATATGTTTAATGGTGGAACCTCATTCCCAAGCAATAAGAGAGTCTAGAAGATTCATGTTTAATCTTATACCTTTTTTTAGTGCAGGATGGCACCCAGGAGGACAACAGTACATTCAGTGTGTCAGTGGACTATGTTCAGCACAACGCACACATTTACTACTCAAGACCCATAATTTAACCTTTAAAAAGTACAACATGTGTGGACTAACATATACATACAGCAATGATCCTTTATGCACATCTAAATAGTCTTACCTTCTCCCCAAATTCTGTTAGTCACTGTATCTGTAGCTGGGTTACCCTTGTCTGTCTACTCCACTCCTAAGATCAGCCTGACAGTCTGTAACATGAGGATTAAATTACAAACCTCACATTTTTGTAAAAGGGCAGGGAAAAGAAAGAAGTGAAAAGAGAAGTAAGTTCATATGAGGATGCTTCAAGAAGTTGTGGAGAAAATGAAATTAGAAGTGTTTACTTTGCCATGAAAAATTTTTTTTAAAATCAATGCATAATACTTTCACAATATGCACTTTCCACAAAATTTCGGAGATTTTTTGTATGTATAGATTTCATAACAAAGCAAGGTAGAAAAGAAGTCATTATTAATTCCCTATTCTGCAGTTGGTCACAAGATCACAGTTGTTTGTGATATCTGTTATCCATATACAGAGTAGTTGTCTATCCCAATCAAGATAAATAATTACTTTTTCCATAATGAAAAGAGTCCAGTTTCTCCCATCAGAGAGATTGCTGGACTCCCTAATGAATGATGCAAAGTGAGAATGTTAGCATTTGTCTCTGAGTTTGTCAGATTAATAATTCAATGTTGATGCAAAAAATAAGCCATATTGTTGAATCTATGTTTAACCTACATACTGGCTATTATGAAATCTGTATTCATGAATTCATTGATCAGACAAAGTGGGGGGGGTTCTTGTGAAAGAAATTTCTTGACATTCTTTTAATAGGTCATCTTTTCCATTTACTCAATGAAAGACTATTCTGCTAAGAATGTCTTCTGAATAGAAATCATATAAGATGTGGATAACTTTCTAGGTTATACCAGTTACAGACTGTCCTTAATAAATGTCTTGTCTAATTTTCTGTATTATTGATATTTCAAATTTTATCTGTATTAAGGACAATCTTTGTTTCCAAACAAAGTGGATGTACAAATGCACCAAAGATCTGCCCACCTCAAAGACTTCTCTTCTTTGTAGTTTTTCTGGAAAGTAGGTGTAGATTGAAGAAGAAGTGGTAAAGCAGCAAGATATAGTCCATTGGGAGGATGAACTCTTGCTCAAGCAACAGATTTGAGCATTCAGTCAATCTTATATACACTGTTTCCATTTGATGTGTGAATTCCGCTGCCCAAGCTCATCTTTAGGCTTGGTTAATCAAAAAACATAACCATGGTTGCACAACTACTTGACAAAAAAGATAAAGTGTTTATTCTCTCCCAACTCCTATTAGCGAGCAAGATCTGTTTCCTAAAAGGAGAGTAATAATCTGAGGAAGAATGCATGATTTTGTCTCATAACCCCAGAGGTCTAAACTATTAATTTCCTATCATATTTGCAAGATTGTACAAACTACATGACCATCTGCCTCAAACACTTTAGGCACCACTGAATTTACTAAATAATTATGACCAAGTGGCAAAGAGAACAGCTTGTACCACAGCCAGGACAACCTAGAGTGTGTACTCTTTTTGGAAGAAATTTAAAGTTCACATATTTAGAGAGTACTTGATAAAAGTAGTATATATTGCCCATACTAAGAACTAGGCTTATTTCTTAGCAAAAGATATTCAGACATGCCTAACGATATTCCTAGACATTTGCAAAAGTTCCCTAAGTTTTCGTGAGAACTTCCTATCACTTTTTTGAGAGCATATAATTTACCAAGTTATCTGGGCTTTTACTCCCAGCTTTCTAACTTCAGTCACATGATGTTATTCAATAGATCTGTGTGACATCCTCTGGTATGTAACAATCAAGTGTCTTGGAAGTAACTCATGATATCTCTAAATGAAAAGTTAATGAAGATGAAAGTAAGCTACTTGAGTATTCTATTTATTGATACAAAAAGAAAGAAATTTCTAAACTGATAGCTGTATACAAGAGGCCACAGCTCAGTTGGTTTTGTTTTGGTAGAGAACACATCCTCCACAACAGTAGTAACTGGAGTCACGGCCTGAGGAAGCTTACGCTGACTTGGTTTTCTTCACACACAGTCAATTTCCTCTTGTGTCAAAGAAACTTGTTAAATGGAAATATCATAGAAATATCCATACTTACCCTTTAAGCCTAGAAGTTGGATGATGGGAAATGACCATACTTTGATCTTTTCATCAGCTACACAGCTCAGGTATAATTCATGTTGGATGAATATGTATTTTATTCACAAAATTATAATGAACAATTATCTATTCTTAAAAATGGATTAAAATGTTTCTAATACTATGTTCTTGATTATTATAGAAAACATATCTACCCTCTACTTGCAGTAAGTGTTGCCATCTGTCCTTTGCTACTACAGAATTCCATTATATGCACTTAACATGGAGCCCATTTTTTAAAGATATATTTACTTATTAGAAAGGAAAAGTTACTGATAGGGAGAGAGAGAGAAAGAGAGAGAGAGGTGCCAACATATTGGATGCTGACATCACAGGTAGTGACTTTACCCACTATGACACAATGCCGGCCACAAATGGAGCCCATTTCTACAGCAGCATCTATATCTTTATCTCTATGCAATAGAGGAAAGCCTTCATCAATGTATTGATAAATGTCCTAATGAAATAAATATCTTGTGGTCTCTCTTAGGAGACATCAATTTTTGTTAAGGTGAGTCATGTGATAAGATACTGCGATGCTTCAATTGCATGTTATAGACTATGATTTTGTGCTCCCACATCCACCCACTCACCTGAAGTTTATATATGGAAATACTAACCACCAGTAGGTTGATATTTGGAGAAAAAAGCCTTTGGGAGATAATTAGGCTATGAAAGGAGAACCTTCATGATAAGAGTTACTTCCACCATGAGAAAATAATCCAGGAGACAGCTCTCTTGCTTTCCTTCTCCAACTTTCTCTCTCTCTCTCTCTCTCTCTCTCTCTCTCTCTCTGTCTTTCTCTCTCTCTCCTTTACCCTCTCTCCTCTCTTCTCTCTTTTCCCATTCTCTTCTTCTCCCCCCTTCCCATCTCAGGACACAACAAAAAGGCAGTTATCTGTGAAACATGAAGAGGATCTTAACCAGATATCAGATCTCCTGGTACCCTATTTTGGACTTCCCAGCTACTAGAAACATGAAAAACACATTTGTTTTTAAGCCACCCTACTTATTACAGCACCCAGAACTGACAAATACTTTTCTATGGATTGGGTATGGTTTAAGTGTGTCTCCCAAAGGCTCAAGTGTTGGAAGCTTGGTTCCCAATGCAGTGATGTGAGAATGGTGGAGTATTTAAGAGTTGGAGCCTAGTGTACATTAACTGGATCACAGGACACTGCCCTTAGAAAGAATTGGTGTAGAGGTAGGAATTGTGGTATAATGGATTAAGCTGCTATTTGGGATGCCACTTCAAGTCTTGGCTGCTCCATTTCCTATCCAGCTTCATGCTAGTGCATCCTTGGAGGCAATGGATGATGGCTGAAGCACTTGGTTCCTGCCACCAAGTGAGAGACCTGGATGGAGTTCCGAAGTCCAGCCTTGGCTGTTGTGGGTATTTGGAGAGTGAACCAGAAAATGGAAGATTTTCCTCTCATTTCTCTCCCTCTCTCTCTCTCTCTCTCTCTCTCTCTCTCTCCTTCCTTCTGTGGCTCTTTCAAGTAGATACAAATAAATAAATATTTTAAAAAGAAGGAATTGATGTAATTCTTTTGGCATCTTAGCTCTTTCAAGAGGATTGTTATAAAAGAGAAAGACATGTCCCTCTCCGGTCACTCAGGCTTCCTGTCTCATCATGTAGTCTCTCCCTTTCTCATGCCCTCCAAACAAAGATGCCATCTGTCATGATGTAAGACAGCCAGAGGGCCTGCATAAGAGCCAACACCATGCTGTTTGGAGTTCAAACCTCCGAAACCATATGCTAAATATACCACTTTTTTTGTATATATTACCCAAATTCAGATATTTTGTTAGAGCAAAAGAAAATGGATGAATACTTCTCAGATTCTATGATAGGTCATGGAATTTTTTGCATTTCAACTTCACTTAGTATGAGCCACCCTTGAGTCCACATTCCATTCAACCAATTTAAAAAGGAAAAGGGTGATAATTACTCAGAATTACTTTGTATTGGTTAACTTGACACAATTTGGCTGTGAATTTTCCATTCCAGGGTAGCTCCTTTCTGTTGCAACACGTCTACCTCAGGCTTTTGTTAATAAATAGTAAAACACTATTCTCATTTTTTGTTGTCTTAGCCTTTTCTTCCTGGTTCATACTTTGTATTTGATGCTCTATGGACATACTAGGAACCAGTTCTAACTCTAGACCTGAAAGCAGTGAGATGTTAATAGCCCATAAGGAGTGATGCTCTCATTTTTGAAGAAAGAATTAATCTCATACAACAGAGCTGAAGTGCTTATCCTGAAAATGAAGGCTCAGTGGGCTTGGAAGTTCAGTGTAGTTAGAAAATCTAAATCTATATAGCCTCCTCATTATAATTCCCTGTATATCTGACTTTTCTGGATCAATGTTCTTTCATAGAAGTGACCTGATGAAGCTGTGATACAACTTATGTTAAGATTCAACAAAAAAAAAATCATATCAGACATACTACTATATTTTATTTTTTTTTTGCAAATAGCAGTTGTGCAACTATGATATCTAAAAGATTGTGAGAGGTAGTCATGCATAGTTTTTGGATCTATGATTTTTCCTTGAACCACGTGGTTAAAAAATCCTGTTTGTTTTTTCCTTTCTGTATACTTTAAGTCCAGTCAGAAAGAAACAGGCTAGAATGCATAATTATGTATATATTCTTATCATAAAATTCTCTTGAAGTAATCACACAATCCAGCAAAAAAAAAAATTGGTTTTAATAGGCTTTCATTCCAAGTGACCTCAGGTAATAATTTTAATAGCTGATTATTTTTTCACTGAAAGCCACAAATTATTTGTGATCAATTATGCACTAATAGGATTGTCTCTTCTTTCAAATTTAGCCATGTTAGGAACCATTACCAAATTTATATCCTTGAGTAAGTAGAACTGCAATCAGTTTTAGTACCAAATACTACTACATCAAGGTAACATTCAGGAAATAGAAATTATTCCAACTATTTCAAGCAGGAGAGTATTTAACATAAGTATACTCCTCTACTTACAACAAGGTTATGTTCAAATAAACCCATCATAAACTAAAAATACTATAAGACAACAATACATTTACTACACCTCACCTACAAGACAGCATAGCTTTGCACTACAGTACAATGAAGAGTGTCAGTTGTTTCCCCTGTTACTATGGGGCTAACCATCAGCTGGGACCACTGTCACTGCCCCAAATCTCTAGAAAGGGTTATAGGCCATGTCACTAGATCAGGAAAAGAAACAAATTCAAAATTCATTTTCACATCACTGTAAAGTTGGAACCTTTGTAAGCAAGGACTTTCAGTATTAAATAGACACCATACTGGTAAAAAGGCAGTGGGAGGAGCAATCAGGAGCTATTTCCTAAATTGCTGCATCTAAAGACATATTTCTGTAGCCTTTACCCATAATTAGGGTCTCTCCTGCTACTGCCTCCTGACCCTGGTGAAGCTGGCAGTCACACACAGGAAAACTGATTAGGGCTAGGTGGCCTGATGGCCTCTTGTGCCCAAGTTCAATCATTAAAAGGAAGTTAAAGTCCACTTCACTTATGGCTTGAAAATTATGCACTTATACATTTAATTGAGATAGCCTAATTCACATGTAGAATCAAAATGCCAAAGGGTCTGTGAATGTGGTTGATTCTTTCCAGAGAGGAAGGAATTGAGAATAATGAATACCAGTCAGCCATATCCAGGACTTTGCCTTAGATGGTAATTCACGTCTTGTCACCCCACCATTAAATACCATGTTCTGTTATTTAATTCTTGGAGGCTGTTATGTGTTTAAAAGTCTTGTCTAATGTTTTCACTTTAGTGAGTTTTAGCAGAAATATGTCACTGACTAAATACTTTGTGGGAGGGATTAGAATAATTGCCACCTACACATGGGGAACTGTACTCAATGTAGCACATACTTTATAGGAATTTAAACTCATTTAGTACTTGCACCAATTCTACAAGGAAATTAGGAATTCCATTTAAGCAACTTACACGAGGTGGCATGGCTGTTACAAAGCCAAGTCACAATTTGACCCAGGCAACTCAGTATGCTATAGGAAAGCATACAAAAAGCGTCTGTACTTTAGAAATATTTCTAAGCCAATTCTCTAAAGCTACTTGTGAGACAGAACAAGAGGTAGATTCTAATGATGATTTTGCCAAGCTTTCTGTGAAGTTGTCTTTGTTCTAGACAAGGGACTTAATTCCCTTAGTGGAGTTGGTAGATTCTAGCTGACCAGTGAGGCTCCAGTACCTTTATATAGATGTAGTAATGCTCCCAAAAAAACTTCTATTAAAAAAGTAGTACATAATGGAAGTGAATGGTTTCAAAATGGCAGAGACTTTGATGAGAGAACACAGTTATTATTCGTGTTATTAAATTATTCTACCCTGCCTGATTTGCTTTCATAGAGAAGACTGAGTGATTTTTCTTAGGGATTAAACAATTTAAAAACCTTTTAAAATATCTAATACTTGGCAATATATGTTTGGTGACTGAATTTTACTTCCCAAGAGAAGTTTGGTCATGATCCACATTAAGAACTCGGAATTGTGTGATTCTAAATGTTGTCAGCAGGTTGGAAGGATCATTACTCCACTGAGTGCCTTATCAGACTGGATAAATGTGCTGTTTGGGGGACAAAGTGTTCAAACTGGCCACTTTCTTTTGCTTTATCTCCAGAATGATCCATGCAAAGCTCCTGGGAGAGTCTTCACTATGTAAACAGTTAGGCAATAATAATCAGTGCAAGACATTCTACTAGTGAAGCAATAGGATGCAGTGAGAGGAAGCAACATGACTCGAAATCCAAACCTCTGTGTCTCAAAATTCACTCCATCAGTTATCGTAAAATCCTGTCCAGTGCTTTGCCGGAGTTTCAGTTTTCCCATTTGAAAACTGGATAATATACTTGATGACACCAAAAGAGTTTATAAATGCAAATTCTACTAATAAACATGCTAACTCTAGCCAACATCATCAGAAAAAAAATCAGCACTTGTCCTAGATGATTGAGATAAATTGTTCATTACTATAATCATTTGAGCTCATTAAAAAGTAGGAGGCTGAAAGTGGAAAAAGAAGTCTCAGAATTACTGAAGGGGATCTTACTCCTACTTGCATTATTAAGAGTAAATCTGGTGCCTTGAATGCCCAATGACCTTCAGTGCTCATCTATTTGTCCATGCAGGTAGACTACTGTCAAGAAAAGCTACTTATTTTAAAACCATAAACACTTCAGAAAGAGAATTAAATTCTCTTTAACTCCTGTCAAGGTTTTCTCGACTTAATGAGAAGGCATGCTCATAAACAACCTGCCATCTGGTTAACTGAATTTGTCAAGGGATGAAATGACTAAAGGGAAAACCAGGCACCAGTGAATGAGAGTCACTGCTTTTTCAGCTTCCAGACAGTGATTGAGAAAATCTGTGGGATCCTGAAGCTATCCTTAACATAATTGATTCATGAGAGAAAATTGTTACAAAATAGACTGCCAGCTCTGGAAATTTCTTGCTTTTAGTGCAGATTTCTTTTTCTATTCACAGCAGACACTTGTGCTAATGCCTCACTCATATTGGTTACCATTTTCCTAGACATTTTTATTTTCATGTAGAGTTGGAAAACTTGGATTCATTCGGTTTCATTAAAAATTCAATATTAACTAGTTTTTTTTTTTTGCACTTTGTGCTTTACATTTTTTTTTCATTTTGGGGATTTATTAAGGTCTTTTCCCTAGAAATCTGATAGTCATCAGACAATAGAAAAGGTACGGTACTGAATCACCGAAATAGGTTTGCAACAAACATGCACCAAAATCCGGGCCTCATTTATGGTGGTATACCATTCAAATTCATGGAATTAGAAGAACAGAAAAAGCTTACAACATGAAGTTCATTTCATGTCATTTTTCTCAATAAATAAGGGGAATTTGGGGCAGAGTCTGACACCTTCACATAATTATAGTTCTATATCTAGTGACTTATAAAACAGCCTGAGTAGAAAGGTGAAGTAGCCCATTGGTGGATGGTGGCAGTGGGATCCCCAGAAGAGACAGAGATTTGTTAGCCTGCAAGAAGCACACTAGAGGGCCCTGTGACAGACGACTGTGTAAAGCTTGAGAAGGAAGAAGTACCAGGAGGAGGGAGAAGTAAAGCCATGCTGAAATCTTACACCATCCCTTTGGTAGATGGCACAGCTCTTCAGAGCTGATCAGAGCTGAGTAAGATGCCTGGGCTTTCCATCACCTCCTGCAGCTTGGAGGTGAGAGTGTTCTGGGAACAAGGACACAGCTTGAACTCTCCGTTCAGTATGAGCACCATCCAAAGGTGCTGGCCGCAGGAGGCTTTCATTGAGCTCTTCTTGGAATGACAACCACACGGTAAAGCTGCTATCTTTGATGCTGCCTCTAAATGCGAGGTCTTCTTAGTATCTCTGCTCCACTCTCCCATTTTTTTTTATTCTCACTCAATTGTCTTTTATCCCATCTATTGGCAATTTTTATATTTGTATAAGACACATGGTCCCAACTGTCATCATAATGGCTAGGACATACTTTACTTCTTGAAAATTTAAGAAATGTGCACATTTTGCTAGGATTCCTGCACTCAAAGGCTTACGGAGTATAATGGGCATTACAAGCAAACTGGAACATAGCAAAGCAAAGATTAAGGATAGCAATGGATATGTGCTTCCTTTGAATGACACCATTATGTGGAAACACATAGGTCACCCGTATTACCACTGGCAAGAAAGTAAACTATGAAAAATTTGCACAAATGTTTGCCACAACCTCTTTCATAGAAACGCAAAAGGAACAATTTCGTTTTATATCTTCCTTTAAGTCAAGATATCTAATACTTGCAATATACATTTTGATGACTAAGCTTTACTTCACATGAGAACTTCAGCCATGATCTGCATTAAATAATAATTGTATGATTCTAAATGTAGCCAACAAGTTGGAAGGACCATTACTCCACTAGATACATTGCTATTCTCACAAAATATGCAGTTTGTGGAAGTGATAAATGAGCATATTCAATGTATGGCAGGAAAGGAGGGTACAAGCTCAAAGCCACATCACTCATAATCACATGAGAAGGTTCCCTTCTCTTCCTGAGCATCTTTTGATAAACTGTGAAATATTTACTCTCATTACAGGAACAGGGAAAAGCACTGAAATCTACCAGGACTGAAGCAAAGGGAAATATTTACATATGAAATGAATATGGTAAAGTATTAAAAATTGTTTCAAATTTTAAAAATGCTTCTAGGAGCTTCTTCCAGGTCTTCCACATGGGTGTAGGGGCCAAGCACTTGGGCCATCTTCCACTGCTTGCCCAGACCATTAGCAGGGAGCTGGATCAGAAGTGGAGCATCCAGGACACTAACTGGTGTCCAAATGGGATGCTGGCACCTCAGGTAAAGGCTTAACCTAGTATGCCACAGTGCTAGTCCCTCTTGAGCAGTTTTTAATAACAGGAAGTCATCTTTCTAATATTTGGAAGGTTAATATTTTAAGCTACTCATTAATTCTTTTGCTAACTCCTTGGTCTAGATGTAAGCTTTTGTACATAGTTTCTAAAATATATTGATCATTCAAACTTATATCCATGCCACAAATTATTTCTATTTTTAAAATGTTTATTTGTGTGTCCACAAAATATGCTCCATATTTTTCCCTAAAAAAAGTATGTCAAGCCACAATTTACCTGCCTGCATTTAATCATCATTATGTGAATCATACTTTGTGGATTTTTTATTGTTTGATTTTTGCCTGCCAAACTTTAGCAATTTTTGTATGAAAAAATATTTGTGTTTTTCTTTTTCTCTTCCTTATGCTGGCATGTTTGTTACTTTCTTTTAATTTTATATTAATTTTTTAAAAACAGACTTGATTTATAGTAATTCAGTCATTAGAGAAAGCTATGTTAAAATGAATTGTTTCAAAAACATGTCTCTTTCAAAATTTGAATTTATCTTATCATGGAAAATTAGTTGAGATTACTAAGAAGGTGTTTCCCCCTTCAAGTGAATTAATTTTTAGTTCTATTTAAGTTATGTTAGTGATGTTTGCAATAAAATATTTCCATTATATTTACTTTTATAAACTCCTTTTGAAGTGCAAATTTGGTTCTTTTAGGGGTAGCATAATACAGCTCTATCTTTAAAAATAATTATATTACTAATTTGATTACTTTTTGTTGAATTCCTTTCACAGAACTATAAACTTCAAAAAACTTTGTAACAAAGAATGAGATACACAAATAATATTTTGTAAAACAATAGTGATACTTCAATCTGAATTTCAAGTATCATTTTTAAATTACACAATTAAAAAGCATTAGTTTAAATATCAATTGTTAGACTATTGTAAATTATTAGAAAGTCTGCATTATATAAACATCTTTAATAAAATAATATCTCATTATTTGATCAGGAGTATGGTCTGATCAAAAGAAGCTTATGTTGGAGTGGGCATTTGGCATAGCAGATAAGTGCTGCTTGGAATACCTGCATCCCATACTGAAGTCCTGTGATGGAGTCCCAGCTCTGTTCCTGTTTCCAGCATGCTGATAATGCACACCTTGGGAGGTAGCAGACGATGGCTCAAGCACTTGGCGCTCTACTACCCACATGGGTGACCTGGATTGATTTCCTGGCTCCTGTGTTCTGCCTGGCCCAACACCAGCTATTGCCAGGCTTTGGAGCACAAAAAGGAAATGAGAAGTCTCTGTTTCTGTCTCTGTCTTTCTCTAGCTCTCAGTGTTTTTCAAATAAATTTTAATTTTAATTTTAAAAAAAGAAGCTAATGTTTACTGAGAGGTAGTATTCTCAGGCAACCATTTTAAAGACTGAATATTTTGAAATTAGCATTCGATTCTTATCTGTTTAAGCAGTGTTTCAATGAGTGCGTGAAAGATCCTAAAAATAAGAATTATCCAATTATAGTAAAAAAAAATCAAATTTTCAGACCATAACTGAGCATATTTTCAACGTTCAGAGAAAAAAGACGTGGCAAACCAGTGTTAAAATCTATTATATTCAATCAAAAATAAGCCACACTTATCATTTGATGTTTTCTGGGGTATTCTTCTCATGATTCCTTTTTTGTTGAATATTTTAAGTTTAATAACTAGTACATAAAATATCTGCAAAAGCAGAAGATATATTTAATATTTTAAGAAATAATTTTTGCTTTATTCAATTTTTATTGTAAATCTTTGATTAGTTTTACTGAAATAAGTATAGCAATGTAGTAATACAGTTTGCATCTCCCTGTTTTGAAGGAAAGGTATCAGTCTGTATAATGTCAATGGATCGCGTCTCGGCCTTTGGCTAAGATCAAGTGTATAATAATGTCATTGGAACTGAGTGTTTGAGTGTTCCCTTTTTTCAATACACATCTTGAATTTATAAGAATAATATTTCAATTGACTAAAGCTAAACCTCATGGAAAATCAGCAAGGATTAAATAGAATTTTGATTCCCAAAGAACTTAGGAGATCAACCAAACTCTTACCTTTTATCAATAAGAAACACGCCAGAGAGAGAAGTGACCTCACCCAAGATATAAGTGAGACCTGGGCTATATCAATTTCTATATCAATTCCTCATATTTTCAGAAAGTATCTGACATTGATTCAGCACTTAGCAAGTTTCAGGCACTGCACTGTACGGTTATTGTGCAGTTGGTGTTTGTTATAACCCCATGTTCAGATGAGAAAATTAAAGCATACATCTGCTGAACTCCCAGAGTTAATATGGGCTGGAGCAGGTATTTGAATCTAGCTCTAGACAGCTTTGAACTCAGAATTAAAGAGTTCCACGGCCAGCGCCATGGCTCACTAGGCTAATCCTCTGCCTGTGGCTCCGGCACTCTGGGTTCTAGTCCCGCTTGGGGTGCTGGTTCTGTCCCGGTTGCTCCTCTTCCAGTCCAGCTCTCTGCTGTGGCCCGGGAAGGCAGTGGAGGATGGCCCAAGTGCTTGGGCCCTGCACCCGCATGGGAGACCAGGAGGAAGCACCTGGCTCCTGGCTTCAGATCGGCGCAGCGCGCCGGCTGTGGTGGCCTTTTGGGGGGTGAGCCAATGGAAGGAAGACCTTTCTCTCTGTCTCTCTCTCTCATGGTCTAACTCTGCCTGTCAAAAAATAAATAAATAAATAAATAAATAAAAAAGAGTTCCACAACATTTGACCATTTTAGCTTCCCATCCAATTAGCAACAATCCTGTAAGCAGGGCTACTCTACCTGATACAACTGCCTCCTTTACAAAATAACAGACTCCCTTGTTCTCCCTTATTTCAGATATACTATTGAAGCCTACTGTATTCCAACTTAACAGTTAAATTATTTAGAAATGGGAAGATCTGGGGGGCTGACCAATCAAAAACAGATACTTATACAAACAGAATAGAGCTTGGTTTTGGACCATCAAATAACTGCCATGAAATAAATTAAGCAATGCAGTCAAGGACTAGGAGAGAAAATAGTATTATCCAGTGTTCAAACATCTGACCTTCTGCAATTTGTTGAGCAAGGAAACAAAAATAAAGGAAAAATGCTCATACAGACCACAGTGAGGAATATGCACTGAGATTAGCTATTACAAATAGGAAGTGCATAGAAAGAAAAAAACAACATGACCCAGCAGAAGAGGATGCATGGCTCTTAATTACAAGCAGATGACAAAATTTAGAATGATATTGATTGCAAAAAGGAGCTGTGTAACATGTAGTCAACTACAACATCTGCATGGTAGAGATCTGTAACTGTTCTTCCATTTGGTTGTTACCACCACCCCTATCTGCAAACCAAATGTGAATTTAAATGCTATTGTTGGTGATTTAGTAGAACATAATAAAACTATGGTATTTGAAACTATAGGTTCCTGATAGAAATGTTATTACTTAAATTTTTTTTAAAAAGCTTCAAGTTTCTAGTGTCTTCTGAGCACTCACTCTCAGGGCTCATTTCATATTCACAGTTCCTTAATTAGCTTTCAGCAATAACCACACCTACATATGCAGACAAGGGGTACAATATTAAAAAGAAATCTGTTCTCTTTCAACTGCACTGTTCAGTGGTCCCACTCATTGTGAGACAAAGTACCTAATGTGGTTTTTGTGTTCTCTATGGCACCTCATCTTCCCCAACTGTGCAAAAACAACAAAAAGAAATGGACCTGTATTGACAACAGTTGGGCACATTGACATGGAATTTTGGATGTTAATTACCTTTCATTAGCTAATCACGACATATAATTCTGATTTTAATACTCAAGAGGTTTGGTTTAAAACATAAATTAATGAGGTATTATGTCACCCTCTGCTTATGAATTAGTTCTGTATGAAAAATACATGGTACTCAAAGCCATTTAGTCAGTGCTTGCTCAGTATCTGATACTGTGTCAATTTCCCCACATGCCTTTAATTCTGACAACCACCATATGTGTTAAAAATCATTGTTCCCATTTAAAGAAAAATAAATTGATGTCTATGGAGCCAGCATTTTGGCATAGTGGATAAAGCCACCACCTGAGACACTGGCATCCCATATGGGTGCCTGTTTGAGTCCCAGCTGCTCCACTTCTGATCCAGCTCTCTGCTCATAGCCTGGAAAAAAAAGCAGAACATTGCCTAAGTGTTTGGACCCCTGCCACCCACATGGGAGACCCATATAAAGCTCTTGGCTCTTGGCTTTGGCCTGGCCTAGTGCTGGTTGTTGTGGCTATCTAGGAAGTGAACCAGTGGATGGAAGATCTTTCTCTGTGCCTGTACCTTCGTCTTTCGCTATTACCTTTCCAAAATAAATAAATCTTTTAAAAAAGAAAGAATTTGATGTTTGTGAGTTACTGCCAAGGGGTCAAAAATTAGGTGACCTGACTTCAAGTCTGAGTTCTAAACCAACACTATCCATTGCCTTGTTTATGGCACAGAATTTCTTGAAGATAGTATTTATTCTCATGTCAATGACCAATATGACACCATATAAACCCTGACATTATATGTGCTGTATTTTTAATATAGAATATGACAGTGAAAAATGATTGGTTTCTTGATTCTGCAGAGGGATATGAGAAACATAAATTACCTGTGCTTTTTACATGTGGGGAATTCCTTTTGACTAGCAACCTGCCAAAATGTTCAACTTTGTATCTACCTGTCCTTTGTGGACTTTTCATGATGATAATGCTTTGTTGCAAGATGATTTTTAAAGATATCTCTTTCTTTACTTTTTGGCAAGCTGGCCCAGAATTTTGAGGCTGTCCAGAGCATAGTAAAAGGATGTTCTGTAAGTCATTTTCCTAGTTCTCTCTGCTCACCCTGTGAGTGTAGATTTCAAATCAGGTAAAGGTGTAGCTAGAAATTAGCCAAAAAAATAAAATTTCTGCTAAAAAATAGTAACAAATAGCCAAGAGATATTTTTAGGAAATACATTTTTTTCTTTTAAAATTCATATCGTTGTATTTGATCAAGGCTAATTCTATATAATTCAGAGTTCCACAGCTCTTCTTGAAGGTTATTATAAAAGCCATCTGGCCATAGGACTGATCAGGTGACTGTTCTCCGTGCTGAACATCTATTAGAGACAGGGCACTGAACTTAACACTGGACAACATACAACTAACAGAATGGGAGCCAGCACCACGGCGCAATAGGTTAATCCTCTGCCTGTGGCGCCAGCATCCCATATGGGTGCTGGTTCTAGTCCCAGCTGCCCCTCTTCCAATCCAGCTCTCTGCTATGGCCTGGGAAGGCAGTGGAAGATGGCCTAAGTCCTTGGGCCCCTGCACCTGCATGGGTGAACAGGAGGAAGCACCTGGCTCCTGGCTTCGGATCGGCGCAGCACCAGCCATTGTGGCCATCTGGGGAGTGAGCCAGTGGAAGGAAGACCCTTCTCTCTGTCTCTCCCTCTCACTGTAACTCTACCTCTCAAATAAATAAATAAAATCTTAAAAAAAAAAACAACTGCAGAATGTTCTCTGTCTCTTGGGGGCCCAGAGTTTAGGCATAAAACATACCCCCAAATATTATAATATATTGGTGCTAAAATAAGTCTTTTTAAGGTTATATACAATGCACAGAGAAGACAGATAATCGACAGGTCTGATTCAAGCAGCTTTCTAAAGGGGAGTATTTGTCCTGCATCATAAGGGATGACCATGTCACCAAAGGAGAATGTCACAGGATGAAATATCTTGAGTAGAAGCATGGCAGTGTGAATGAGTTTGAGATCTCTAGTAGGTAAATTGAAAGGTTTTGTTTGCTTGCTCACATTAGATGCATGCCTAATCTAGAGAGTGTACTGAAGTTGAAGGCAATACGGGTAAGGAATGCCAAGAGCAATGGGTGGGAGGATATTCAGTATCATATGAGTTTCAAGTAATGGTGACAAGTTTTTGAAAGCAAGATAGTGTCACACTCTCAGATTCTTTATAGGTTATCCTTTGTCCTGAGGTGTAGGAAAGACTGAAATGAGAAGACTAAAGGATGGGTCATAACCACATCAGTGTAGTGGGATCAAGGAGAAAATTCATTTGCCTGAATTAGCAGGATTTTGGCCAATAATTTCAAGGAATGACTTGTCAAAGAAAGCAATGAAGTAGGAATAGCCTGGGCCATATGTTGACTATTAGTAGCTTCTAGACAAGATTTTTGATGATGTAAAATTGGTTTCCCAGTTTTATTCTGCACAAAACTTACCAGGCCTCAATAAATATCTTGAAATGAAACCACCATTTAAACAAAGACTTATTGTCAAATCATGGAGTTTAGCATATTCTGGAGCCAGGACAGTTTTATACTTGATTAGGAAAAGACTGACCCAGTATGTAGGTTCATTATGTGATTGAAGTGGTAAAATGGAAATTTTCAGCTAATTTTGAAGTATGGTATGAAGTACCAACAAAATTGACAAATAAGATCAACAGTTGATGTGCATGCTAAAATGACATCTGTTTGGAGTATAACATAAAAATTCTGTATTCCTAATGTTTGGTATAACTAATGAAAATAAAACTCATATAAAATCTCCTAAGCATACTTTATTTGTGGTATGAAAAAATGAGTATAAATCCAGAAGCCAACTTGCTAATGCCCTAATAGATCCTGACATATGTGCATCTTCAGCAGGATCTACAAAATACTTAGAGCAACCTCTCAAGTATGAAACAAATGCATTACTAAAAATAACCCAACTCAAGCTCTCTGAATAAGCCTTTCAGTTCACCCTATGGGTATAGGCATATCTTGATTGCATCTAAAACTTTCAAATCAGATAAATGTGCAGTCATCAAATAATCATGAAAACACAATCTCTCTAAAAAAATAGAAATGGATGACTTCAGGATTTAAAGGAGAGAGATGTTTGGGATTTTAAAAATGCCCTTTGTATTTCTCCAAAGGAACTAATTATAATGTGTATGTCTACCGAGAGGGCATCATCATAAAAAATAGCAGCTTCATCATCAAAGATTGGCTAAGAATTTGTCCTGAAAGTTAGTCATAAGGCTAGTAAATGTATTAGAAGTAGGGAAAACAGTCCATTGAGTAATGTTTGTGGTTAGTTCCAGATTCTGCCTTTTACAGTGTTTATGATTGCAAACTAGTCACTTGATTTCTCTTGAAGGTGATTTTTAAAGTCCAAAAAATTAGAAAATGTGCCTCATGCAGTTATTGTAAGAAAAAAATAAAACATTATCAAAATGCATTGCAAATCATCTTACATATACAAAGGGGATCAATAATTAACAGATGTCATAATTATTATTTCAGATTGTTTTGATTTCTGGTACTCAACTGAAAATTTAAAACATTGCATGGCAATTACCAAGTATAATTACTAAGTTTCCATGTAAACTTGAAAATCTAATCCAAATTGAGTTCTGATTTTATCAATTTACTATCATTTTGTCTCTTCTATTAAAAACTTAGATCATCTAAGGCAGATGCAACATCAGCCTTCCCTGAAAGCTTCATGCGACCATGTAAAGATATTACATGGCTCTGAAACACTGGGATGCATTAGAAGCATTTATTATACAATCTGTGACTTCCTTAATGGTGGAGCTACATTTTTCTCTGAATCCTCAGTAGAACTTAACATAGTTCTGTAGACAATAGATGAAGAGTAAATACATTGGATCAACACACAGATTTGTTTAGGGATGTAGTGGAGCAGAAGATATGCTTGATTTGGCTTAGATTGCATTTTCTTCTTCTTCTGTGAGGCCTGTGAACTCAGTCTGGTGCTTGGAACAGAGTAGGACACGAATAAATCCTTTTGAACAAGTGCTGTTCCCTTGGCTAGGGGTCTAATCTCCATAGAGTAATGTCTGTAACTCTTGGCCAGAGTAACCAAGAATAGCACGGACATTATTTCCCATAAACCCCCCTAGTGTAATATGAATCACTGATTACTGCTGTCTCTCATAGCTAATTTTCCAACTGAGATTCTACAAATAACTAATACTAGTTAACTTTAATGTCATAATTTTATTTCCTGATTCAATCTCTGTCAAATTCATTATTAGTGAAATTGCCAGGAAAGGTTAGGCAAGAGGGTTCTGGAAAATCCTATGAGACTCATCCAAAATTGAATTTGAGTGTATGAGTAGATGCATTTTCATGAGTGGCCACTGAAAGTAAAGGTGGATGAGATATAAATAATTCTGGAGTAGAAAAGTACTATGAGAATTCTTAAAGAAAAATTACATTTAAAATCCATAGGGTATATAATGGGGGAAAAAAAAGACTATTTTCATTAGATAACTGTGTTGGCATTATCTCTAAGCTAATCAACATGGATTTCACAAATACAAAATCATATGTTCTGTATATGTGCATATACTTAGAGGATATTTATAGATTCTCACAATTTAAAATATAGAAAAGAACATGAGGATTTTATATAAATCCCTCACACAAATAGGATCAAATGTCCTCAACAGAAGCTGTCTTGACAATAGAAAGATATGAAAACCGTACTGTCACCTTCAGTCTCATTATCTTGCTTCATCAGGAAGTTATCCCTCATTTCTCTTTTGCAACACAAGTATGGGCTGTGTCCCAATGAACTTACTCAGATAAACACAATGTGGTTTTCTTTTAAAATAAGCCTTTACTGAATATATCAACAAGGTACTGTATAGTGTAGAGTGAAGTTTTTAGTTAACAAAGTGTGCAACATGGTAGGTCCCAGAGGATGTGTGATGTAGAATCTTTCAGCCCCCTGTCAGAGAGAACACACTAAACACAAACCAGAAGCAAATCAACATATGGTTCAAACAATAACAAATCATCAGGATTAACTTTCCATGAATATATACCAGTCCTATATTATAGGGGAACATGCAGTGACAAAAGCCTTTACCTGGCCTCAAAGGATTATAAATTGAACCTTCCATGGACCCCTTTACAAATGTCCCATTTTTATGGGTGCGTGTGAACAAGTTTGTGTTTCATACTAATTTAAAAATGCATGTGGCAATGACCTTGTGCTCTTTTGGTGGGTGTGCATCTAAAAAAAAATAGAAACAAAAACCATAGCAAAAGAATCTGACTTGATATAATAACAGGATCATACGTGTATAAAAACTTCCCCCCACAATCAGTGACAAGCATTCCTCTTTACCAGCAATAGTCTTTTTGACCCTGCTGAAGAAATTAGAAAAGATGTAAGCTACAGCTTCCTACCATTCGTACTTCAGATTTTTAAAAGGAGCATCAGGAAAGTTCTGACAAGACCAAGAATTAGAAGTTGCTTTGTTTTAGGTATTTTGTTCTTTGGGGGGAGCTCTTTCCTGCTTCTGCTTTCCCTTGCAGCTGAAATGGTAAGTCTTGAGCAAAATCATTATTTTCATGTTCTAAACTAAAGTGTAATGTGTTCTTTTTAACCACGTCCCTTTCAAAAGCTGCACTGGACTTTGAAGCTAAAGTTTGCTAATCAACTGCAACATCTGCTCCCGGTGAACCAAAATATTGCCTTGTGTTTCGAATGGATGCTTCGTTCACAACATGAAGTGCTTGTTTTCCCAATGGGAAGTAAGTTCTGAGTTGTGTGAGATGACGAAGACCATTATGATCTGCACTAGTAAGAAATGGAGCTGTGATATTAGCTACTTCAGACTGGTCATGTTACACTTTTTGTTTTTAACCTTTACACTTTTTGTTTAACCTCAGGGAAAATGTCTAATATATTTTCAACAAACATCCAGATAATTATAAATTGCATTATTTTTCACAAGGTAGAGTATTTTCCATTTGTTGCATAAGGAAAGTAGGCATGGGGACACATTCCTCTCCTTGTCTCTGCTTGTGATTGACCCATGTGATTGGCTGTCAATGCATCTGAATTGTTTGAGAGAAGCTCATGATATTCCCCTGATCAAATACCTTCCTAGATGAGTACTTAGTAAAGATTATCCTTGGTATGACTAAGTGCCAGTGATACCTGTGTGATCATAGCGATGACTCTTCCCTTTGGAATGTCCTTTTTACAATGACAGTGACTGAGCTCTGAAAGTGGTCACATACTTTCAGAGATTATCTCATTTGGTAAGAGAGCGTAAGTTATGAGAAAGCCAGTGAGCATGGCTTCTTCATTCCATGGGATTGGCCTGTACCTTTCAACCTTGATTCTGAATTAATCACTTCAAAATACATGGTATACACAGCAAGAGAGGCCCAAATGCAGAGCAAATATATCTGCAAAAACACATTCCCATGGCTAGAAATGCAAAGCAAAGCATAATTTACCAGGGGTGTTCCTTCAGCAATTTTCATAAGACACACAGGACATTATAGATTCTATGATGTGCTTTCTATCCTGGTGTAGGTACAGCCCCAGGTATATTACTATAGATTGGAAACTGGTGCTAATTTGATAAGCCTTGCTAATCATCAATATCAAAATGCAACATCAAAATAAAGCCTATCAAGAGATTCTGTCCCTTCAGGAACACCTTCTAGAAGAGGAAACTTTTTGGATCATTCTAACCACTTAATGTAAGTTGGTCACCCTTGTACCACTTAAGCCCCAAAGGATTTTGTGAATCCCAGAAAACATAATAGGACTCTCTCCATCCTTATTATTTATGGTCCAAAGCAATGAAGTTTCAGCAGCCAAAAATTCCACTGGGAGTTAAAAATACAATACAAACAAATGAGAATGATTATTCTGTGAATAACAGAAATAAAAAACCGTCAAAAGTCAAAGTACCATCATTTGAACACACAGTTTTATCTACACAGCCAAGGGGAAGAGGACAGTGGAAGGGAATTATCCATCTAAGTACACAAACCCCCATGTCATTGTCTGATTTTAGATGGCTTAACTGCTACTAGGATCACCTTCACGGATTGTCTTATCCCTTCACTGTGTGGACCTTAGCTTTAAAGAAACAACAGCCAAAACTTTCTAGCTAATAGACTAACATGAAAACTAGAGTCACCTTAGAATTAATTTAAATTAATTCATAGCTAAGCTCAGCTCTACTGACTGCACAGTTTCAATTCTTGTGTCTACAACATTATAGGTTCAGTTATATTTTCGGCTTACTCTGAGGGATGGGGGAGATTAAAACATATAAGTTGGGGTACATTATTAAAGAAAATAAAGCTCTTACTATAAAGAAAAACTTGCATAGCGTTTTATAGCTAAACGTTTACAAAGAAGACACATCACAGTTTTATTTTACTTAGAGAGAAAGCAAGATGATAGTGACATTTACTTCATGAGTCTCTAACATAATGGTCAGTGGTAAAGAAAATATACCTCACATAGTAAAATGGCTAAATTTTATTTGGAGAAGAGTTTTCAATGGGTGTATTTTTTTTAGATAATATAGGTGGATTTTTAGCCCTTCTACATCTAAGGGATGGCAAGGAATAGAGTAAATGAGTCATGTTTTCTGAAGATGGACATTGCTTCAAAAACGTCTAGAATTAAGTGTGGACATCCATCCTTTTCTATGCCCTCTGCTCTTTTTCCTGCTCTGTCAAGATTGGGAGAAGCACTTCCTTCTCTGACCTGTTCACTTTTCATCATGTAAGACTGATGATCCCTCCACCATTTTCCAAAGTACAGGAACATTCACCGTTGAGAAGGAGCAAATGAAATTTCAAAAGTGGAACAGGATCAAAACCAATCCAAGGTGGAAATCTGAGATTGCTTTTAAAAATATACACTCATTTGGCCACCTTTGGTGTGTTCTTATAGAATTATTAGCAGTGAAAATCAGTATGCAGTTTAGAGTGAAATGAGTACATACGGATATTCTGTGCAACTACAACTGGCACCCATTTTTTTTTCTGAAATTCTGAGCAGAGGGTGGAAAAACAAAGGTGGCATAAACAACTAATTACAAAAATATATGCTAGATGATTGGAAGACAAGAATTTGCAAGGGGGATAAAGATATTAATTCAAGCTATTTCAACATGATACTAACAAAGCCAGTTGATACTGTATAAGAGAATCACCAATCAGGTGTTTCTGTCTAACTAGTATTGGTAATTTTTAAGTAACAAGTCATTGGAATATATTCCAAACATTGATCCCTTGTTGATCTAAATACCATGTTGACATAGCTTCAGTGAATCTACCCAAATAATTCTCATTATCAAAAATAATTCCATTCAATATAATTCTTCCCATTATTTTATTAGCCTCTTCTAAAAAAGTATTCTAGAATATATCTCTGTTGAATGTGATTCAACCTGACATATGATTTGAATAGTAACACTTTTAAAGGGAGTTTTCTTTCTAGGACATTATACTGGTCCCTGAAGACGACTGAAATCAGACTCAAGCTTCTAATTCTGTTATCACATAGGGCCAGGGAAGCATGAAGAGTGATTATCAAGTTCCCAGTCAGAAAGCTAACCCCTGGGCTTGAGGATCTTGCCAAATCTCATCTCAAGTTTCTTGATTCTGTCAGGTTGGGTTAACTCATCTCAAGGGAACCAGCTTCCTTGTGACGCTTTCTGCATCTTCTGCACTGAGTCTAATCAGGGTAACTACCTCCATTCTTGCAGGATGGGATCTCTCACATTTCTTCCTGACCAGGAAGTATAGAAAGAGCATAAAAAATATCTGGGCCATTTCTTCTTTTACCCATGTGATTCATCTTACCCTGATGAGTCCGTTTTAATTGGCCCTTTCACCTGACCACCAGCTCTATGAAAACAACTTATTCTGACAGCTTCGACAGCAAAGTGGTTAATGTGCATCAGAAGGAAGCATCACTCGTTCTTTTGCCTTGTCGTCGGGTTCTCATTGTACAACCCTGTACAGTACTTCAGCAACTATATATTTTTTTAAGATTTAAAAAGCAAAGAGTTACAAAACTGTTTGTAATTAACTTGAAATAGAAAAGATAGCACTTTTTTTAAATCCCATTATATAGTACACCGTATAAATTACAGAGTATTCAAATGCACAAATGCATCTGTGTAACATTTATCAAATGTAATCTGTGTGTCTTTATGTGCACACACGTGTGTGTTCGCAAGTTTTACTGTCCACCTTACAAATGCTGGACCTGTGGCTGTTACGTATGGCAGTGTTCCAGGTCTGGCACGCTGCTGTTGCAGTATCGCATGTTGTTGGGGATGTGGCAGTCTGTGTAATTAATGCCCCCATTTGGGGTATAGATGGGTTGCAGTCTGAAATCTCCTTTAAGGAGCTGATCGTTATTTAAGGAGACAATCTGAAAACTAGTTTCTGTCATCTCCAGGATGGAGTTGTCCTTCTTGGTGCCTGCCTCACAGTAGTCATCTTTCCGCCGGCCCCGGTTGTATTTCCACTTCTGGGAAGTGTAGCGCCCCTTTTTGTGCATGTGCCAGCAAAAGACGCTGAGCAAGACCACGAGCACAAATATCACTGCACCCCCAATCAAGCCTGCCAGCAGAAAAGGGGAGCCCATGCTGTGGGATGTCGTCTGCTCGTGGCTGGAAGCAGTGTTGCTGCCATTGTTCAAGTAGGAGGCATGCGTGGTGGCCTCGGAACAAATGGTATCTTCTACAGCACGGTAGTTAAAAGCATCCAGTGGCACTAAACAAATCCGATAGGTGGATCTGGGCTCTAAGTTAATCAAGCTCAGGTGTTGCTTCTCACCACTGACTATGCGTTCCTGAACAATGCCACCCACCAAACTGTGGCCCATTTTCACCCACGTGAGTTTGTACGCCATCACAGTAAAGAGAGAGAGCCAGCTCACTTGAATGGAAGTATCATTCACAAAGTGGATAAAAAGTTGGATCCGTTCAGCAATAGGTGGCGTCACTCTTTCACTGCCATCCCACTCGGGAACCGTGGGGAGTTTCGATGTGGTAGGAATTGGAGGTGTGTAGCTTCTGCTTGGCGTTGGAACAGAGAGAGTAGGAGGCTGAGTCGTGGGAGAAGCTGTGCTTGGGGCTGGGGTGAAGAGAGGCAGGCCTGGGGTTGAGGTGGGACATGACAAAAGGTTCATATTCAACTCCCTGACGGCCATCCCGCGGACTTGCTCAGGACCTTGGCACATGAAACCCCGCACGTTGAGAGATGAAGGGATGTATTTGAGCCATTCTGTGACCCATTTAATACTGCAGTCACAAAACCAAGGATTATTCCTAGCAGTGAGTTGCTTCAGATTGGAGAGATTATCAAAGACCCCTTGAGTTAACATTCGCAGTTGGTTGTTGGATATATCCAACCGTTCCAGCTTACGGAGATTGGAGAAGGCTGTCAAAGGGATGTGGTTTATCTGGTTGTCCTGCAAATAAAGCCTGACCAGGTGCGTACCAGGGAGATCAGGAGGCGGGTGGGTGAGTGAATTACGTACGATTGAGAACTCCTTGAGCTTGGTGAGATGGCTGAAGGTGCCCTCAGCAATGCCCTTGTTGGTCAGGAGATTTCCGTCCACAATCAGACGTTCCAAGCTTGTGAGGTTCTGAAAGGCCATGTCTGATATGACAGCAATTCGATTTTCATCCACTCTCAGCTCTTGCAACTCCACAGGAAGCCCAACAGGCACACTACTCAGGTGATTCTTGGACAAAAACAACAATTTGAGGCTAATAGCCTCGCGGAAGGCCCCATCTTCCACCCCCACTGTGGATATAGAATTGTCATCCAGGTGTAGCTCTTCAAGCTTCAAGAGCTGCGCTAGAGCAGCCCGTGAAATGGTCTGAATGTTGTTTTCCTGCAAATGGAGAACCCTGACATTCTTGGGCAGGTTCATGGGGAATTCATCCAGTTGGTTGCCATAAAGGTAGACCGTGTGCACGGACTGTACGTTGTGCAGTTCTGCAGGAAATCCAGCATTATTAATTTGGTTGTTGTGGAGGTAGAGCACGGTTACGCCCTCCGGGATCCCAAGAGGCACTGAGGTCAAGCTTCGCTCATTACAGTAGACAAAGTTCCTGTCGCAGCGGCACACACTAGGGCAGGCCAGGAGTTTTGACACCTGTGAGTAGAGCCCCAGGGTAACGATGAGCCAAGATTTCAGAAACAAAGCCCCATGGCTGGGCCACTTTGTGATCCTTAGGCCCATTTCTAAAGTACAGAAATAAAATACAATGTGTCGGGGAAAGTAATAATTAAAAAAAAAAAACCTATAGCAAAATCAAAATGATTAGATAGGGTTCGGTCCAAGTTCAGAACTCCAGCTGGGGGAAATGTCCTGAGGGCATACAGTAAAATTATCTTGCTGCTGTCTCTACTCTTATCAGCCTGTGTTGCCCTCTCTGCTGTTGTCCTCCATGTGCAAAACAATTCAATAGGGAGAATTTTCCACACAGGCAGTGGATGACGCCAAGTTATCAGTGGTACCAACACAAGTGCACCTGGGCAGGTGGAGCTCCCTTCTTCTGCTGTAGGTCAGGCCAGCATTGATCAGCCCGTACACTTCTCGATTAAACTCAGTCCACAACCTGTTGGAAACAATAGAGAAAAGGGTCAGTTAAAAGCAGTAATGAGGGGTGGGCATCTGGCAGAGGAGTTAAGATGCCAATTGGAATGTTCACATCCCAGGTCAGAATGCATGGGGCTGGGTCCCAGCTCTACAGTCAATGCTAGCTTCCTCCTAATGAGAGGCCACGGATGACTGCTAATGGGGCTGGGTCCCAGCTCTACAGTCAATGCTAGCTTCCTCCTAATGAGAGGCCACGGATGACTGCTGAAGTAGTTTTGAGCTCCTAGCTTTAGTCCAGTCCAATTCGGTCAGTTGTAAGTATTTGAGGAGTGTACCAGTGGATGGGGACTCTCTCCCTGTCTGCCTCTCAAATGAATAAAATAAATAAATATTTTTTAAAAAGCAAACAATGCAAAAATTGCCAAGTTCAACAATGTAACTGGGACTTAGTAATGAGACAGGAATTGACATTAAATGATATTTTTTTAAAAGATTTATTCTATTTATCTGAAAGTCAGAGTTACAGAGAGGAGAGGCAGAGAAAGAGAGGTCTTCCATCCACTGTTTCACTTCCTGGTTGGCCTCAATGGCTGGAGCTGCACCAATCTGAAGCCAGGAGCCAGGAGCTTCTTCCGGGTCTCCCACACAGGTGCAGGGACCCAAGGAGCTGGGCCATCCTCTACTGCTTTCTCAGGCCATAGCAGAGAGTTGGATCAGAAGTGGAGCAGCCGGGTCTCAAACTGGCGCCCATATGGGATGCTGGCACTGCAGGTGGCAGCTTTACCTGCTACGCCACAGCACTGGCCCCTTAAATGATATTTTAAATGACACTAATTTAGTTGAAATGTTACTCAAGAAATGAATGGTTACAATCTACAAGAGGAAAGCATACTTTTATCTCTATCAATAATTGCACTGTGAATTTCACATTCCAATCAGTACATTCTCTTAAATATCTATTTTCATATTCAAATAGAAAATGGCCACAGGCTGCCTAATCTGCAATATCAGTTAAGGTTGACCGCTTACAAATCTTCTTGGTCGTGGTCTTTTTCTAAGATGGCGATGGAAACTGAAAAAAACAGTGAAACTTAAGGGGAAAGCCTATAGAGCTATAAAGGTTAAACATCAAAAATGATGGACTGAAAAAGGTATTTTAAAAGATGCACCCTTGTTAGGAAGCTCTTCCTAATACTTTTCTAAATACACTTATCATATAATTTTTTAGATCCTAGGCAATAAAAAAGTAGCTACGTTAACTTTCTGCGTCCCTTTAAAGTATACTTTATAATTCTGATACAAAAGCATTTCATCTTTAATGGAGAATTCTGGAATATGTAATATAAAGAATACAGGATGAAATAATAAAGATCACTTATTATATTATCACCCAATCTTACAACTTTACTTACTCTTTTTTCTATGCAAATACTTAAAACTGGAATTATTATTGTTTGCTTTTTGTTACCTAATGGTATGTTGTGACCTTTTATTTCCATGCTATGAAAGAAATCATTTCCAAAAAAGATGCATCCTTTCCATCTGACCTTATGATAAAACAGGACAAACATAACACAAAGAAGGCAGAGAGAAATACACATGTAACATACATGTGAAGGCAGAGAGAAGACTTCTCTGTCCTTCTCCATCTCTTACCTCCCCTCCTCTGTCTTCCTCCAAAATAGCTTTCACTGGCATTTCCAATGAGAACGACCAAACTCCACTGAGTGACACATACCCACTTATCCCCTCCTTTGGGACCTCCAGGTACAGATAAGACACACCACTGTGATCCCTTTAAGAATTGCCAAGTTCATGACTGGGAATAAATTCTCTTTCAACAACACCACCTTCCTGTCTGTGAGTGCTTTTCTGTTTATATAGGACTTTTAGCCAATTTAAAAAATGATAGAAGACACAGTTGAGGAAGTAAAGGCAATCTACAGATAGCAATCATGCCTCCTGCTCCGAATGTGTTCCATCTGCTTTTAGATTAGAGAGGTATAGAAGTTAATTGAAAGGTGCCAGATTTGATTTCCCTACAAAGTAAGACAACATGACAGGACATGGCGAGCTGCAAGTCTCTCAATTCTCACCAATACACAGAGATTGAATCAACTTACATCTTAAAGCACAGAGATATTATTTCAAATAGTCCCCTCAGCTATCTTTAGAAATATAATTTAAAAAGAAAAAAAGCACTTATATAAGTGTTATTTAAGTGTCAAGGATATTGTAAATTTGTTCTATAATTTAAAAGACTGTAAACCATCTAAAAATGCCATTGGTGACCAGAAATGGTAAAATTCATAGTTTGTTGTTAGAAAAACTTAAAAAAGGGGTGAAAGATCTTTTCCCAGGCAAAAAGAAGATGTAAGACTTTATTAAAAATCAAGAGTTATCGGATTTTTTTAAAAGTACAAATAGATGTCTTACCACTGAAAGGAAGCCAGTCTTTCTGGAAGAAATCTCTATGTGCTTGAAGAATAATTTATACAACTAATAGCAGCACAGGAAAAAATGGGCTTAATGCAATCAGCTGAAGCAACATTTAGCTCAGGTTTCAAACAATCTTAAGGTTTCTTGATCTCTTGCTACGTGTGTGTGGCCTTGGTCCAGAAGCATGAACCTGACTTAAGAAGCTGGTAGACATTCAGAACCTCCAGGCTAGAATCTGAATGTCAGAGACAACCTTTGGTGATTATATTAAAATTTGAGAAGCATTTCCCTAAACAAAGTGATGTCTTATTTAATCACTCATGTTTTCATTTATTAAATATACAATAAATGCAAGAGCATATCCCTTGATTCTTTTGAGATGTGTAAAGGTATAAGACATACTAATCACTTTTATCCCTAGGAAACAGTCTCAAATTACATCTTATATGTAAATTACATCTGCATAACTTTATGTCATCTGGCCTCAGTGGAAAATGTTTATGTGAATGACAAGTAGTAGTGTCTAGTAGGACCTTAAATACTTATTTGTAGTCATAAGAGCCCAGTTTTATAAAACATTAAAAAATGGTGCTATTAGCATTTACTCTGTAGAAAATGTAGGGACATCTGATTAAAATAATTGAACCTAATATTACAATGAAATAATAATCCTCAAAATGTGGTGGTGACATACAGTGAACAGAATTTCCTATGTGAAAAAAACCTAAGTTCCTGTGTAAAAAAAGTAGTTTGTAGGCCTAAGAAACAACAAACCAATACTTGAGGATGGCATTTCATAGCTGAGCCCCAAAGAAATGAACACTGGGGATTAATCAAGCACTGAGGGGCAGACATAGACATTACTGTGCATCCAAATTGTAAGGTTTCCACTTGTCTGAACTGCGTCCTCTATGAAGAGAGAAAAAGCGACATCAGCCAATGCTCTGCCCCCAGGCTTGCTCTCTTGCGGGCACATTTATAATTATGCAAGAAGACAAGGCATTGCAGTCCCGAAGAAAGCTCCTAATAAGATTACACGGGGCATGGGGTGAATTGTCACTGTGGCTACATCATAATGAGAGAAAAGCCCTATCCGGATCAGTGTGTTGATCAGCTATGACAAGTCCAATTTTGAATGAAAACAAACTTTCAGATCTTTCTTTGAGCATCTCAGTAGGGAATCCTACAAAATAATGGCATGTAGCAGATTTGTTCTGATCCTTGGATCAACAATAGTCTGTGCGTGTCAGCTAATGACTATCTTTGCCCAAATTAGTGCAAGTATAATATTACAAAACTAGTTCATAGTGCTAGTTTTAATTTACATTTTTTTTAATTTAAATTTCCTCTATATTTTTTAGTTGTGGTTTCTACTGACACTGAGGGCTAAACTCTTTTGAGACTTTAAACAGGAGACTATACTTACAAAGAAAGCAGTACAGTCCACCAGTCAAGAACACAGGCCTTGAGGCTTCAGCCCAGGCACAATGGGATAAGTCGCCAGCTGCAACATTGGTGTCCCACATACCCCATATTGGAGCACCTGTTTGCATCCTGGCTGCTCGCTTCTGATCCAGCCCCCTGCTAATACTGTGCCTGAGAAAGCACGGAAGGATGGGCCAAGTACCTGAGAGACCTGAATGGAGTTCCAGGCTCCTGCTTTGGCCTGAGCCAGCCACTGCCATTGTAGCCATTTGGGGAGTGAACCAGCATAAAGACCTCTTTTTCCCCCTCTGTCTCTTCTGTCACTATGCCTTTCAAATAAATAAAAAACAAATCTCAAAATATAACAGGGCCAAGGCCCTGAATTCTTCACATCCCAAGGACACTGAATTGCTGCAAGATCCTGAATATATTACTTAACATTTGAAGTCTTAGTGTTCTTATCTGAAAAATGGGAATAATAATAGTTCCTAACACATAACATTGTTGAGAAAATTAAATAAAACAGTACTTCTGAAAAGTTTACATGGTGCCTGAACACAGTAAGAATGTAATAAATCTAAACTATTATTTTATATGCATTTGTTGCTATGATATTCAGAGAGGTGAATTGTAGTATGTAGAAAATAACATCACCTTTGACTTGTCAAGTTCCAAGGAATTTCACCTATCCCAGGGTTTTTCAGCCTTGGCACTACTGACATTTGGGGGCAGATAATTTTTATCAAGGTGCTGCCAGATGTACCTTTTCCAGTTATTGCCAAAACTTTTCAAGTTATTGCCATATATATGTGGCACAATCACCCCAAGTTGAGAACCAGGGACCCGCATCATTTTTCAGGTGTCTTGGATGGATGATATTATCACTGTAGTGTTCCAGGGAAAAGTAAAGGTGAGTTTCTAAGATACATTACCTAAAAATGCTTTTTGCCATGGGCATGGATAAAGCATGAAATGCAATGAGCTTTTCCTTAATTTATCCAACCAATATTTCTTGAGAACTAGAACAAAGACACAGTGGTATACAGAGAGCTGATGTAGGTTTTGGTCTTTTGTGGTTTAAAGTTTAGTAAGAGAAAAGAGTTAAGGAAGCAGAGAATTAGGGTACTATGCAAGGAGCACTAGTCTTGGAGCACTGGGTGATTTTAGTGCTGCTAAAGAGCTTTAACCTAGCCCTAGGGGTATCCGGGAGAGCTGCAGCTGGGAACCGTGAATATCTAAAGGGAAAGAAGGCTCAAGCTGAGGAAGAGATTGAAGAAACTGTGCATATGAATCCAGGCTCTTGTCATTGGATTCCAGAGAGGAATCCCAGCTCAACTAAGAAACAAAACTTTGCACAGCACTTTCTCCCAACTCTGTGTTTCTCACTGAGTCGCCTGTGATTCTAGAAGACACTGAGCAAGCTCATATTTCCAAATCATCAGGCACTTCATGTATGTCTCTAAATGGTGGGATTAAAAATGAATTTCAATTATTGGGGATAAATTTCTTTTCTTTTGTCCTGTATTTGTTTGAACATTATATTGAATTTGTTTTTCCTCCAGGAAACTAAAGATTATGAAAAATAGGTTAACGGAAAATGCTAGGCAGCAACAGAAATTTTCATTCAAAGTCTCAGAAGCATAAGTGTAAATCAACATGTAACTAATGCTCTTTGGGGATAGCAAGAACCTGGCCCTGCCAGTCTCTTAAAGATGAGAGCAACAGCAGCAGCTATTCCAGGCTACTTTACTTTACTTTAACTCTTTTCATAGGAACTGAGACTCTAAGCAAATAAATCACGTAAAAACTTGCTGTAAAGTTTTCTCTCCTGCTGCTGCTTAAGACTTTTTTTTCTTAATTAATTTCAGGAGCCTGTATTCCAGGAGAGCTTAATAAACTGAGACTATAAAAATCATGGTACAGAAAATAAGAATTGTCAATAAGAACTGCCAATATCATATTATAACGACACTAGGATAAACCTAATCAAATCTTAATGGTTTCAGCATTGGCTATCTTGTGATAAGACTGCACAGTGAAAGCAGTGATAAAAACAAGAAAGCTCAACTGAAGAGGGATGTTTCTAGGGGTCACCATCTGCCTTGGAATTTCTGGAGTTAAGCTATTTGTGCTTAAAATCAGGTGTGGAATCCAGAGTCATAGCTGCACTACACACGCCTTTGTTACAATCTGGAGACAGGAAAGCACTTTATAGATCTCATGCACATTCTTGAAGACAGGGTATAAATACTGCTCATACAACAATCAGGAACGTGCTTTACTTAGCTGGCCAAAATGTGGGGATTAGCACAGGAATCTGGGGAAACATATTTAACAACAGTCATCCCCTAACTGGAAACTAATTTCCCATGCCCTTTACTGAACCTCAAATGAGCCCCTTGAAGTTTCTCCTTAGATGAAAATTTTTGTTTACTAAGACAAGAGAGAAAGAAAGGATGGAAGAAAGAGGGAATGAGGGGTTAAAGTAAGAAAGGAAACACTTTATTTAAACTTTATTTAAACAGTTGACAATTTCCTGGCTCCCGTCAGTCTACAATTGAAAACATTAAAACTGGACCAAAAAAGAAGCAATTGTCCTGGCAAGTACAAAATACTCTTAAACATTTGAAGAATTTTTCTTAAGTGGTTTCCAATGGATCCAAATAATAGGGGTGGGTTTCAAACAACCAGTGTTATAATCTCAAATGCATAAACTTTAAGGACACATTCAGAACAGCCACATATCCCTCTCAATCCACTAGGAGCTCCCAGGCATAGTTCTATGACACCTTTAAAGTCTGAGACTGCCAGAAGGTCTCTGTGCACCAGCCACTACCCAAATGCAGACAGTAGAATGGCCAGCTGTCTTCAAGGCCTGAAATCAACTCGTATAGTGACTGGCTTGCGAGCTGGTTCCAAGAAATGAATGGAAACTAGTGGAGCAGAATTTTAGGTAGAAAAACATGAATTGAGAGTATTAATGGGATATAAAGTATATGGTCCATTATAAATGGACCTACTATAGCTCCTATTGATGTACTCTTCAATCCATTTCAAAATGGATTCATTGCATTCATTGATTTGTTCAAACATACACTGAGTATCTCATGTTTCACAGAAAATAACTGATTCCTTAGGCTTTTACCTTTGAGAATTTTGTTTTTATTAGAAAGAGTGACACAGAGAAAGAGAGAGAAAGAGAAACACATACACACACAGATCTTTCATCTGCTGGTTCACTCTGCAAATGGATGCAATAGCCAGAACTGGGTCAGGCCAAAGCCGGGAGCCAGGAACATTATCCCTGCTTCCCGCACGGGAGACAGGGACCCAAGTAATTGGGCCATCACCAGCTGCTTTCCTAGGTGCAATATCAGGGAGCTGGACTGCAAGCACAGCAGCCAAGACTCAAAACATCACTCTGATATGGGGTACCAACACCCCAACTGGTGGCTTAACCTGCTGTATCACAACTATGGACCCTGGGAAAATTTTTAATTTCTTTGCAGCATTTAGTCCCAAGGTTCCCCATTCTCAAGGGTCATTAAAAATACTAGAGGCTTCTGGATCCGAGCCATGAAGAAGGGTGGGCATGGGCATGCTGCCAACTTTCCCTAGCTGGATCTGACATTCATTTTAAGGTTCAATGATCTAGAGGAAGGCACTGTGAAGTCGTGGGTAAAGCCACCACCTGTGACACTGGCATCCCATATTGGCACTGGTTCATGTCCTGACTGCTCTACTTCCAATTCAGCTGCCCACTAATAGACTGGGGAAAGCAGCAGAAAGATGGTTCAAGTCCTTGGGCCCCTGCCACTCACATGGGAGACCTGGAAGAAGCTCTTGGCTTCAGCCTGACATAATCCCAGTCATTGCAACCATCTAGGATAGTGACCCAACAGATGGTAGACGTCTCTCTCTCCTCTCTAACTTGACTTTCAAATATAAAAACATTTTTTTTAAACTAAAAATGTCCAATGACCCAGCCTTTCAGGCATAGCTTTCAGAGCATAGCAATAACTGATCTTTCTCTCTTCTGAATCAAAAAACATGTGAGTGTGTGGCTGATGTTGTAGGAAAAGCAGAGGGTTTGGAGTCAGTCAGAATTTAGTTTTGGTCGTGGTTCATTCACTCATTACTAGCACGGTGAAAATACACAACTTGGCCTTTTTGAACTTCAATTTTTCATGTCAAAGAAAAGTGCCTACAGGATTGGTGGGAAGAGTAAATATAAAATATGTTAAGTTGAATAAGCATGCCAATTAGGCACTCAGTAAATTGATTTAAGAAAAGTAGAGAAAGTGTAATGAGTAAGGGATGGGCTCTGGACACAGATGACATAAAGAGCTGCCCTACTTACCAGCTGGGTTAACCTGGGCATATGATTTCACCTCTCTGTGCCCTAGTTAACTCATGATAAATGGAAAAAAATACTAGCGTTTATCTCTCACAGTTATTGCAAGGCTGTAAATCACTTAGAATATAATCGAACACACTCATTATGTTGGCCATTTCTACTATTAGCTTTAAAGAAAAATAACAACAAAAACTGTTGTGCCAGGGAACAGTTGTCCCTACAGGGTAACCTTTTTCATTCATTGATTAGAGTTCTTTTGCTGATACATATATACATCTTCCTATCCATCAATCCTGTAAACATGTGGAGACATCTGTTAGATCAATCAAAGAATGAGTGATACAGCTGGGACTGGGACCCAGGCATGGGCTGCAGAGCCTTGCTCCTATCCCCTGCCCTGTGCCCTGCAAGCTCCATGCAGGCAGAGGCTGGTCTGCTTTTGCTCACTGTTATTTCCCAAGAGTCTAGGGCAGCACGTGGCAGGCATTCAAGAACCGTTTGTAAAATAAATGAACGAATCAAAGAATGACCTTCAAATGATTACTCTGTTTGAAGAGGCAGTCTGTAAAAACTCTTCAATATCTTCAGTCTGAGGACCCAAAAAGAATCAGTGAGATAATCTTTCAGAACAGCTTCCAAAGGTGTTAAGTTACACAACCTGTCCACAGAGACTGAGGGATGGACAGAGAGATGGATGAGTAGTTCTGGAACATAAAGAAACCAGACGACATCACAAAAAGCCACAGACGAGGCAATTAAACAATAAATGCAGCTACTGCAGCAGTACACTTGTTTTACAGAGTAACATCAAGTTTCTATACCCTTATTAACCTACATGATTTCTGAAATGAGACTAATTTGAACCATTTCTACAAACTTTGATAGAAATTTTGATACCTAACACTTCAGTTCCACAGTCACTGTGACCTGAAATCAGATTTTTGTGTTCTTTCATACACACACACACACACACACACACACACACATATATATAATCTGCTCATGTAATATCAATAGCTTCTAAATACTTAACTAAATTTACTGTGACAGTTCAACTGAGTTTTAACTGCATACCACTTTACCATTCTCCATAGAATCAATACAAAATAGGCCAGTATCTTTAGAGCTATAAAAAGAGCTTATTCAAAAAATAAACTGAATCCAAAAATATAAATACAGTCAACTTCCTCATCAAAGTATTGCACCCCATATGTAATATACGTAATGAAAAAAAACTTTTGCTTTCTTCAAAAGGAGAATACATATTTTTGTTGCTGATATTGATTAGTTGCATGAAATGAAATTACATAGTGTATATTTCCTGGTGAGTTATCTGGTTTTGAGTCTAAAAAAATGAAAAATCCATTTCTTAACCCTATTCTGGTATCATAGGGATGACTCTGAATGCAAATGGTACAAGATTTTCTCACTGAATAAATAGGCTTTTACAAAGTGCCTTCTCATCTTCAGAACACCTGTTTTACTGAGGCGTCAGGCTATATTCAGGGAAACTATGTCTAGATTTAGGGACTTAAGGGGGACATCAGAAACAGAAAACAGATTATTGTTTCTTATCCTTGACCTTCTTTTCTCAAGGACATCCTTGCCAACCATGACTAGACACGGGTTAAGAGCAAATCATTTTCACAGCTCAAAATAAAAGCCCAAATGAGCTGCATCACTATATCTGCAAAGGAAAATATTAAAAATGCACATCAGATCTTATAAACAACTTTTAAACAATCTGTACTGATCATCTCTCATTTAAATGAATTTTGAGATATGCTCATCAAACAAAGGGGAATTTAAACATTCAAGTAAATCCTTTTGCAGGTTTAAGCCAATTGGGTCACTACCTTCATTTATGGACACTGCAGCTTTCAAATTTTACCCCAAAGCTTTTATTTTCTGAACAAATCACTGCCAATGAATTTCAACAATTTTCTTAAAAAAAAGCTATCATAAAAAATTTTAAAAATCAAGAGAATGTAATGACTTTTTCAGTTTTAGGAAATCATCTTATGGGGCTGGTACTGTGGCACAGAGGGAAAGGCTGCTGCTTGCAGTCCTGGCATCCCATTTGGGCACCAGTTCGAGTCCCAGCTGTTCTACTTCCAATCTAGCTCTCTGCTATGGCCTGGGAAAGTAGAAGAAGATGGCCCAAGTGCTTGGGCCTGTGCACTCATGTGGGAGACCTGGAGGAAGCTCCTGGCTGCTGGCTTCGGATAGGCTCAGCTCTGGCCATTGTGGTCATCTGGGGAGTAAACCAGCAGATGGAAGACTTCTCTCTTTCTCTCTGCCTCTCTGTAACTCTGCCTTTCAAACAAATAAATAAATAAAATCTTAAAAAAAAAAAAGATGCGACATGTATCCTGATTCAGTCAAGACTACCCGGACTCATGTGCGTGTAACTATCACGAGAGGGAGGCAACAAAGCTGAAAAGCACTCTCAACAGTACATACAAATACACAGGAAAACACATACACATACACATGTACACACATATACATACATGTTACACGTTTTAATACACCAAACATGTATGCATGCACACATATGCATGCATACACCAGTTCATGTGAGAACATGGTTTTGGATTGATTTTTCCATCATTGTTGCAAGCACTTAGTATTTGATTAGAAAAGGGTTCCAAATTTCCCTACTGAGTAAAAATAAAATCTAAGCATTAGAGAGTAATGTGAGGTTTGGGGTGATAAAGCAAATTTAACATACTGATGGTGATGCTCAGATAATCACTCCTCGGCATTACTCATTCCTTCCTTAGCTACTTGCCCATGTTCGACTGAAGTACAGACTTGTCCTTGGGAGTACTGTCATTGGTTTGCAAAGGGTGATACTATGAAGCACTGCATTTCAATGGTAAGATTGCTATCTGAAGCAAAACACTCTAAAAATGAACGGGCAACAAGTTCATATGTTGTGGTTTCCAATGGGCTTCTACTTCATCAAAAGACTTCCCTTGCTGGTTCCCTGATGCTTAACATTGTATAGCTATTAACTCATTCCTTTGGATTAGAAGGCTACTCTTTCCAGAACTGCAACTATTTTTCTCAGATTCTTTAAATCAAATGAAGTGTATCAGAGCTTTTCTTTCTTTTTTTTAAAGATTTATTTATTTGCTTGAAAGGCAGTTACAGAGAGGGAGAGGGAGAGGGAGAGGGAGAGGGAGAGGGAGAGGCAGAGGCAGAGGCAGAGGCAGAGGCAGAGGCAGAGGCAGAGGGAGAGATGTCTTCCATCCTCTGGTTCACTCCCTAGATGGCTGCAATGGCCAGAGCTGTGCAGATCTGAAGCCAGGAGCCAAGATCCTCCTCTGGGTGTCCCACATGAGTACAGGGGTCCAAGGACTTGGGCCATCCTCTACTGCTTTCCCAGATCATAGCAGAGAGCTAGAAAGGAAGTGGAGCAGCAGGGACTCGAACCAGCGCCCATATGGGATGCCGGCACTGCAGGTGGTGGCTTTACCTGCTATGCCACAGTGGCGGCCCTCAGAGCTTTTCTTAACACTAGCATTCCTCATTCATTTCTTCATCAACAGTTCAGGATCTACTACGTGATATAAAAGGGACCAAGAAAGATAAAGTCAGGAAGGTTATGTATCTAAAAAGCAATATGGAAAACAAAATCAAATGGAAACTACCAAATTGAGATTTGAAATGATAAAGCTATGATCAGTGTCATCAAGGAAAGTAAATGAGTGTGACAGAGAGGGGTCAAGAGGGGTTAATTATAAGGGTCACAGATGGTGCCTTGGAGAAATGGGCTCCCAATGAATGAGTTATTAAGAATGGGGAATCCAGGGAGAGAAACACAGTGCATGAGAGGAGAAAGGCATAAACCATGGCCCAGACCTTAGAGCACACACAAAGGTACAAGGAAGAGGCTGACCTCTTTCAGGATGTGAAAGACCAAAGCTGCTAGCAACAAGGAGAGGAGAGGGTACAGACATAGGGCCAAGAGTTCAAATAGACTTGATCATGAAAAGCCTTGTGGGTTTGGTAACCTTTTGGATTTTATTTTCAGGGTGATGGAAAGCCTGCAAAGAAATACACTAGAGGAGGAGAGTGTGGTGAGGGAGGGAAAAGATCCAAAGACAGTACCTGTCTCATACAGCAAAGAGCTGAAGGAAGTTCTTGCAGAGGGGAGTGAATGATGAAGTGGGACAGGACATTTTATTGAGAAAAGGCACTTGGAGAGGAAAAGCAAGCTCCAAGCTTTTCCTGTCAGAATTCTCTCTTCAAATATCTTGCTTCATAATGTCTCCCGAACACTCCCTCCCATTTTTTTCAGCTGCTACAAATTCCCATTGGAAACAAATATATGTAATAAATAAATTAACCAAATACAGCTTTGACTAAACAAGAACTTTGATGACAAAGTCAGGTACCCATGCTGGGTAGACATTCATGTAATTAATTAGACGGTCTCTCCCCTTCTCTCATGAGCACTGAAGTCTGCCACCCTGCCTAGCATAATGTCCCCTCTACAGTGGAAGGCATAGGCCACCCACTGTTCCCTAGCAAGTAAATTGGTTTCTATCTATAAATTATTCTATGTGGCAAAGAAAAATATTGGCCTTTTTTCTTCTTCTTCTGAAGCTTCATGCACAACCTTCCACACAGCTATAGATAATCTGAAAAGGGGCTTTTACTGACCCTGGTGATTTAAAAAAAAAAAAAAGAAAGTGCCTTTGCAGTCCAGGCTCTGATATGTTTTTGAAGGCAGTCTGGGCTGGTAGAGGCGTAAGAGGCTGTGATGGCTCACCTGAGTACAGGGGCTCTGGGCTGCTGCCAGACTTGATGCACACGAGTGAGGAGCCGAGTTCAGGGCTGCAGGAGCAAGCTTACTCTACTTCTACGTGAAATCTGCTGACACATCTCTAAAATAAGTCTCCTCACAAGTAGTTAGCTTCTCTTGAAGGATTCACAGATGCAGAAACTGTTTGTATTTAGGGTCAGGATTTACTGACGTGAATTCCCAAGGAAACAGTCAGCTCTCTTTAACTACTTTTGGATGTGGCTGAGTTCTGTCCTTGGCGTCTTCTCAGCATCTTTTTACTCTACAGCTCTCTTGACCATTCTTCAGGGAATTCAGAGTACAAGAATAATCTCAAAACGAGTGTCGAAGGAGCTGAAATTGACATAGCACCATCCTTAGATCTATCTGCAACCTACACCTCTTACAAGGACAAGGGATGTTCAGGGTCAAAGTGGCATGACCATTTGAAATCTTGTACTGCTTAGTCTTAGCTGCATCCTGGATAATCAGTTCCCAAAAATTCCTGCCTAAAATCTCCCAGGGCCTTTCTGCTAGATCCATCTCCTGAGATTATGACACAGCTAGGCTTATCTGGAAGACAGGAGGGGAGTGCAAAGTTGAGCGACTGTGTGTGTAAAACCACTTGGAGTTTAGGATAGATCCCGGGTGAAAAGGGACAGACGTTTGACCTTGTACTGTCATTCCCTTGGTGGAATTTGGAAATTCTTAAGTCAAGCCTGTCTGGCCATTGAAGACATTCTGAAAGGCAGGTCAGTCACAGCACAGAACTGCACATACTCTTAAAACAAACTGTTAATAAGATTTATAACTTTTAAAATATCTAATCTATATCAGGCCTCTCTCCATGTCCTTACATGGAACCTTGTGAATGTTTGGGGCAGGTCTGCTGATGGTATTGGATGCTCACATGATAAAGGAATCTGCCTCCATCATCATGCATTGTTATTGAAAGAATAACAACATCACTAAAGAACGTATCTTCTAAGCATATCTTCAGACTGGAATAAACACAAAAACTTCAATAAACATCGTTATTATTATTTAACTAAGTGTTGCTAAAACTACTAACTCCAGGCTTACTAAAATGAAATAAAATCTATTCATCCATCCACTCATTCAAGAATCATATACCAAATGAGAGTAGACTGCAATGAACTGAAATGTGTAACTCTGAGAAACATGGGTTGATGTTCTAAACCCATGAACTTCAGAATATAAATATATTTTGTAGACAGAGTCTTGAAGAATGTAATTAGGTTAAAATGAGGCCATTAGAGTGATTCCCTATCAAGATGGATGATGTTCTACTGAGAAAATCAGGCACAGATACATAAAGAGAACAGCATGTGAACATACAGGAAAGAAGGGATGGCCATCTACCATCCAAGGAGAGGTGACTCAAAAACCAGCCTACTCAATATATTTATCTTGGATTTCTAGCCTCCAGAATTGTGACAAAATAAATTTATTTTCTTAGGGTGGCCCCGTACTTTGTACTGATCAACTTGGACTGCCACAATACAGATATTACTTCATCTCATAATACAGTGAAAAGTTCATGAAGTACATGACATACAAGAAAAGCATGCTTAACCAATGATAGCATAAGGTAATTAAGAAGCAATTCACTTAGATCCAATTCTCATTGCAGGACTGAGAGCAAACTTGCCTGTAAATCGAGGACAAGTCTCACTTCTAAACATCTACCTTGAACCTAATTTCAGCTTCCATGTCTCCTCAAGAATATTTTAAATTCCTGAATCTGAGAAAAGGTCTATTCCCAGGTGTTGTGATTTCAGTTCTAACAGGTCAAGAATTCTGCTTTTCAAGTTGATGAATAAGGACTTCATAGCATCGGTGACAATCTATTATAACAATAAAACAGTAACAAAAACTACTGCCGGCTGGCGCCGCGGCTCACTAGGCTAATCCTCCGCCTGTGGCACCAGCATTCCAGGTTCTAGACCCAGTCAGGGTGCCGGATTCTGTCCCAGTTGCTCCTCTTCCAGTCCAGCTCTCTGCTGTGGCCCAGGAAGGCAGTGGAGGATGGCCCAAGTGTTCGGGCCCTGCACCCACATGGGAGACCAGGAGGAAGCATCTGGCTCCTGGCTTCAGATCGGTGCAGCATGCCGGCCGTAGTGGCCATTTGAGGGGTGAACCAACGGAAAAAAGGAAGAATTTTCTCTCTGTCTCTCTCTCACTAACTCTGCCTGAAAAAAAAAAAAAAAAAAAACCTACTGCCAAATGGTTAACTAAGTAAAACCACCTGAGTCTAATTGCTTTCTCAGGCCCTAAAAAATTAGCATTGCAGTCCTCTACCATATCATCCACAACAGCTCCCAAATCTCTATCATATCAGGAAGAAAACATCCCTTGGAGACAGAGACATGACTTCTAGGTCCAATCTCACACCATACAGATTCTATCTGGGGCCAGCACAGTGGCGTAGCAGGTAAAGCCGCCACCTGCAGTGCCGGCAACCCATACAGGTGCCTACTGGAGACCCAGCTGCTCCACTTCCAATCCAGCTCTCTGCTATTGCCTGGGAAAGCAGTAGAAAATGGACCAATTCCTTGGGCCCCTGTACCTGCATGGGAGACTTGGAAGAAGCTCCTGAATTCGAATCAGCCCAGCTCTGGATGTTGCAGCCATTTTGGGAGTGAGCCAGAGGATGGAAGATTTCTCTCTCTCTCTCTCCCTCTCTGTAACTCTGCCTTTCAAATAAATAAATAAATCTTAAAAAATGAGAGTGTCTACCCTAGTCCAAAACAGTACCCTGGTGCCTTGGGCTAGAGGCAGCAGTCATGTGAAATATATCATGCATTTTCTCTGAGGATGACATTATCCCCAAGAGGATAAAAATTGTTTACTGGGGAAAGAAAATAAAAACCCGAGACACCCTGGTCTTGTGTTCCTCCAAGTGGCTGCAATATGGATAAATCCAAAAGTCCATGGAGATATTCATTTAACTGATTAGACAACACACAATGTATGCATGTCTTGAAATATCACATAGTATCCCCAAAATACACAATTTTTATGTGTTGATTAAAAGTTTTAGGAATTACCTTAAAAGTCTATGAGAAATGGAATTAAAATGTTTATTTTAGTGCAAAGAAGTCAAAAACCCAGGCATAATTTTGTATATTATATATTTCCATGAACTTTCTGAAGACTCTTCATATGCAAGAATAAACTTATCTTTTTTTTTTTTTTTTTTTTTTTTTTTTTTTTTTTTTTTTTTTGACGGGCAGAGTGGACAGTGAGAGAGAGAGACAGAGAGAAAGGTCTTCCTTTGCCGTTGGTTCACCCTCCAATGGCCGCCGCGGCCGGCGCGCTGTGGCCGGCGCACCGCGCTGATCCGATGGCAGCAGCCAGGAGCCAGGTGCTTTTCCTGGTCTCCCATGGGGTGCAGGGCCCAAGCACCTGGGCCATCCTCCACTGCACTCCCTGGCCACAGCAGAGGGCTGGCCTGGAAGAGGGGCAACCGGGACAGAATCCGGCGCCCTGACCGGGACTAGAACCCGGTGTGCCGGCGCCGCTAGGCGGAGGATTAGCCTAGTGAGCCGCGGCACTGGCCTAAACTTATCTTTTAATTCCATTTTCACAGAAGTTTTCTAAAGTTTCCTCGCACATAAATAGATATGCAAGAAAAAATATCTAAGCAACCTCCCATGGGGAAGGGATTGGCAGCGGACAATAACAAAAATGAAAGAATCTTTGAGAGACACTGATTAGGCCACCAAGATGGGAAGAAAGAATATTAGTACCTAATGTGTGCTGATTGCCATGTGAAACAGAAATGTACTGTATCATGTGTTTGAGATTTGTCAACTCATTTAATTCTGTTGGCAATTCTATGATGTAAATGTCATTATATTGCCAATATTTAAGAAACTTTACCAAAATTACACAGCTTAGAATTAGTAGCTCAGATACATGAGGAGAATGTACTTTGTGTGTGGAAAAATGAAAATATAAGTTCACCTTGATGCAAAAAGGTTTTGATGTTCATGCATACCTTTTTCATAATAAGCATTCTCCAAGAACTTGTTGAAGAACCATGTTGCACAGTGTTTCTCCCAACAGTCCACTTAATCAATATACCAAAAATAAAAAAATAAAAACCTATGCTTTCATGTTCTCAGCAACTTGTGGCATATTACATGTTTGCATTTGCCCAAGTAACTGTCTAGTAGTTCTACACATGCTCTCAAAAAAAAAATTGTCTTTTCATTAAATCTTCCATGTGCTGGTTCACTCCCCAAATACCCCAAAGGCCAGTTTTGACCAGGCCAAAGCCAGCGGATGTGAACTCAATCCCATGTGGATGATAGGGAGCCAACCACTTGAGAAAACACCTGCTGCATCCCAGGATGTGCATTAGCAGGGAGCTGGAATCAGAAGCAGAGCCAGGACTCAAACCCAGCCACTGTGATATGGATTACAGGAGTCCCAACTGCTACATCAAATGTCTATACACTTGACTGTTATACTCCATGCTTACCAAGAGTCCCAAATTGTGTGATGCCACTTACACCTTCTACTGTAATTATATAATATGAACAAATGCTGTATCTAAAAAAATAAACTAGGAATACAAAAAGGAATTATTCAGGGATGAAAATTTAGTTGATTGGTTAGAAAAACTCATCAATGACGGGTCAAAGTTGCTGGCAAATCGTGAGAATATGAAGGAGAGCCAGGGAAGGCAGAGTCTTAAAAAGCATTCATTCCAAGATAACAAAGCAAACTGGAAATAAGAACTGATGCTTTTGGGGGGAAAAACAATACAAATTCAAACATTGGTTTCTTTCTTTTTTTCTTTTCTTTTTTTTTTTTTTTTTTTTTTTTTTTTTGACAGGCAGAGTGGACAGTGAGAGAGACAGAGAGAAAAGTCTTCCTTTGCCGTTGGTTCACCCCACAATGGCCACTGCGGCCAGTGCGCTGCAGCCGGCGCACCGCACTGATCCAAAGCCAGGTGCTTCTCCTGGTCTCCCATGGGGTGCAGGGCCCAAGAACTTGGGCCATCCTCCACTGCACTCCTGGGACACAGCAGAGAGCTGGCCTGGAAGAGGGGCAACCAGGACAGAATCCGGCGCCCCGACCGGGACTAGAACCTGGTGTGCCAGCGCCGCAGGCGGAGGATTAGCCTAGTGAGCCGCGGTGCCTGCCCAAATATTGGTTTCACGTTCATACAAAAATCTTGGCTTTACATCATCAGAAGATTGGCAAATTAACGTACAATTAAACTTTCTGTGAACAAGTTGCTATTTAATATTTTTAAGATTTCTTAATTTAACTGAAGTAATTGTCCCAATTATGTCTGATATTAGGGAGCTGTACATTACATAAAATTTCAAATGCATACTTTGGTTCTACCAGCCCCAAAACTTGGAAAATCTGTGACTTGGTATAGCAAAAACTCAAGCAAAAGGAATGTGCATGACCCAATAGAGAGAGCTACAATTACAGGCAGAAATTATGCTACCAAGGTACAGTGATATTTGTGAGTTATTGAAAGCAAAATGTAGCTAGGAAAAAACAAAACCCCAGGGCTACCCAAATGGTCTTCCTTAACAAAAGAAAGGGGGCGGAGGTGGGAAGGTGCAGGTTTTAATTGAATCAGATTGAAAGGCCAGGGATGATATTAAAGGAAAAGATGAAAAAGCTCAGTAAGTCTTCCACACCCAGGCACTTCTGACTTCCTGAATTATTGATCAGGGTCACTGCAGTACGGCCCCAGAAGGGCTATGAATTCTTAGTGGCATCTTCTCTGTGACCTGTGATGACTCCGAGCCCTCCGTGCTAACAGCAGTGACAGTCAGAGGAGGCTGATAGGGATGCTGTTGTCTTCGCTTTTTCCTTCCTAATCCCCTCATTCCACCCTTCTGCAAACACACACAGCAGGAAAGACTAATTTCTTGCCCATTTTCTAAGCTGTCTTTGAAGGTATTTCTTGAGCACTGCTCTGAACTGCAGCTATTTAGAGCAATTTAGTTTATCCACATTCTTTTATTCTCTCTACCATTAGTCCTATTTCAGAAACGTTAAGAAAAAAAAATCACAGTTTGATGAACAAGCCTAGGTTTATTTATCTTTTTTTCTTTTTTTGGTCGAGTTTTCAAAATAGTACTGTTTATTTACTCATAGCAATTTATGCAAATACTGTCCACAGCAATCATTTATTTTTAAGTGTGACCTACTATGAATAATAATGTTCAAAGATCTGGGCTAGGAGAGGACAGGTTAAAAGAAGTCAAAGATATGTCCTTGAAAAATGTCAAGAACCCTTGAAAAATTTATATATAGATGGGTAAATAAAATGAACACATTAGAGAAAATTAATGGCTGACATAAACATGTGGAAAGCACTGTGATTACGGTGCAACTAAAGGAGGATTTGGGCAAGAAGTAGGGAATCATGCTTTTATTCCTGAATGTTCTGTGAATGCAGACACATCATTTAACTTCCCTGGGCAGCACGTCATTCATCAGTATGAAAGGGGACAGACTTGATTCCATTAAAGCTCCTCTTCAATTTTAATATATACAACAATATTTCCAACCAATTCTATTCTGCAAAAACAATCAAACACTACAAAAATTATTTTTATTAATTCATAACAGGGTGGAATTAATTTAGTTAGGATGACTTCTTGAAGTTCCTCACTTCATCGAAATAACATTGAAGAAAGCAACAGATGTGGACTCCCATGAAAGCCGTATACTTTAACACGGTCAAAGCAACTCCATAAAGACAAAGAGAAAAACGTGTAGAATTTTAGTTTCTGACCTTTTCTCCATCTTTAATCTAAGTCTCATTACCTGCAAAGATGAGACAAAAAAAGAAAAGAGTGAAGAGGGACTCCCATCATCTTCTGTCAGAAGTTATTTATCTGTCCTTATCTTGACCTTGTCAGAAAGTTTCACTCAGCAATGAGCAATAAGATAGCATCATATCATTTTTTACACGCTGTTTCGAGGTTATCAGTTATTTAGTCAATCCCATTATTCTGGAAAGCATATGACACAAGCCTCTCTGCCCCTCACCCTTAATAATTGATGCCCAGAACTTGGACTTGCTCTTCCCTAGAAACACAAAGGGGCTCTATCTCCTTAAATTTAATGGAAACAACTGCAGCAGTTACTCAGTGAGCTCCTCCTAAGTACCTTCAGGGAATTCAGAAATAGTTCAATTCCTCACCTTCATATTACTTGGGAAAGAAGACAGGGATGATGGTTCAATGAATAATTTAAGGCAACGGGTCCTAAAGGCCACAATTAGAGGTAATAATAAAATTATATCCAGGCACAAAACAAAGATTGGCTCTATTTAAATGGGACTATCTAAAAGACTTGAGAGAGAAAATGGCATGTGAGACAGGTTTCGTTGGGAATTTTCATACTCCTCCAGACCACCCCCCACCCATGAAACAGCCCCAGAACAGAGATGATCACTAATCTGAGGTTTTGATGGATTTATCTGCAATATATCTTCCAAAGGGTTATTACTTTCATTTTAAGTAGAAATGAAGGGTCTTCACACAATTTATGTGCATCAAAGGATACATCATCCGTTTGTGATATAATAACTTGTTTCTTAATGAAATCCATTCAGTGAACAATGCAAAAGTCACTCCTGCAAAGGTACAAGTCCCTTAAGCAAAAAAAAAAAAAAAAAAAACAAACAAACAAACAAAAAACACCCTTTTCATCTCATTCTTTATAATTTTGGGGACTGTGGCCAAATCTTAATTCTTATGGAGTAGAGCTCCATTAAGATACTAATGCTTTGAAAACTCCAACTTGGATTTTTGAACTGACCCTGATGAAGACAAAAGACCACTGATTATAAACAATCCTTATTTTTCCAATTTGTTTTCTGAGCTATAGAGTCCCTTAATATCAGAAGTGCCATCTTGCCTTCCAGTGGAGAAGCCTGGCAGAGATAAGCCAGTATGGTACCAGGAATAAGTCTGCAAAAGGAACTCCAAATCAGAGCAAAGGGACTATTTATTCTAAGGCTGTTTAAGCAAGATGATTATTCGGAAAAGCTAGAATAAATGTATAATCATTTGAAAAGATAACTTTGTCAGAAGACAACAAAGAAAATAAAGTAGTTGTATATGTATTTTTGTATCATACATATGTATTTACATAGCATGGGTGTATAAATATATGTGTGTGATGATATAACAGCCAAGCTAATATCAGGGCAGATATTTCACTACCCTTTATGATAAATAAGTATATAATGAAAAGTTTATTCACATTTAAGATATAGTTTAAATGGTGAGTATCTATTGTGAAAAGTTACTTCCTACATACAGACCAAGAAGCATTGTTTGTGGCACATAAAACTCATACCTGACCTCCAGGAAGCAAGTATTTGTGAAGCCTGATTCTCAACACATTTCACAGTGACCCCAAGGAGTAGGTTCCTATTTCTGAATACTGTATGTCAGATACAGAGCAATCCTGCCAGTAATATTTCCCCAGAAGCCATCCACATCTCCGTGGTTTGACCAATGACGATGATGATGATGAAAGAGATAATAAATGCCTAGAATTTTCAATTTACAAAATATTCTTTGAAAAATCTCATTTGATCCTCACAACATTTCTGAGTTATGTAATTTCATTGGTCCCCCTTTATACATGAAGAAACGCAAAGCTCAAGGAATAGGAAAGATTTTCTCAAGCTTGTCTGGACAGCAGGTAGCCAAGCTGGGGTTCAAAGCCACACTTCTGAGGCCATGGTTATGCTCTTTCCTTTGGGCTGGGACCCTCTGTAGGGCTTTTCTCCCCAGGTCATTAATCCACAGCAGCTTGCCATTCACCAGCTGCTGGGGCAGCCTGCTGTCTTCCATTATCCAAAGGCCTGCAGTCTCCCCAGGGAATTGGTGATGTTCAGCATCCATTTACTCCTGGAAGTCTGGCTGTGCTCCAGAACCACTTTATTAGGATCATGCTGTGTCATTTAAAGTTCAAAGGGGCTTGTAAGCAATGCAGACAAATTGGTTCAACAATGGTCTGAGTCTATGGAGAGTCCAACCAGGCCCTGTGAGTTTGACTGCCTGCCCTGGAACCACATTCTGTCAGTGGGTCTCTCTCACATGGCATCTCCCTTCAACCTCATCCAAAATCACCTTCAGCACTTCAGTTGCTGTCTGCCCATCTTTGTTCCACATCTTTGCTGCCTTTGTGTGCCTCAGTTCTTGTGGGTCCAGCAGTTGGACTTCCGCTTTCCTGAGGCTAAACTTGTGTCCCTCATCTTACCTCTCCCACCCGTCCCACCATTCTGCTTATTATAGATCACGGCTTCCATTGGTTTCTTTGATTCAGTAATTTTTTTAAAAAAATGTAATATCTATCTTTCTGGGTTGATAAAAGGCCAAATTACTAATTCAATAAATACTTATTCAGCACTTAAGAGAAGATTAACATATTCTGAAGCAGCATGCATCACTCAGAGCCTTGTTTTCATACTAGCTTTTCTCGAATGAGCAGGTCTTCCCTATTCCAAAAATGTCCCCAGCACTGAAGTTCACTAAACTCCCTCTCTACCTTTCTCTTTGATTTCATGTAAATTATATACGGTTTTTCTTACTCTCTGGCTTCTTACATTCCAGTGTATAGTATATTGAAATACCATTGAAACTACTAGGGGGTAGCAGTTTTCATCATACACAACAGGAGGATGTCTTTCAGTGTTCCCTTACTTGACTTCTCTGCGTGGACTGACACTCCCGACTTTTCCTTTGTCTAAATTCCCACTTCCATCAGTTTCTCTGATGTTCTGTCAGAATCTTTATCTTTACTTTCTGACCACACCTGTCTTCTCTGAAACTCCTAAATGTGGAATATACTCACAGCTGTGTTCCTGGACACCATAACTGTGAAACATGAGTAAATGCTACCTACCACTTCAGCCTGTAAAACTAGATCCTTCATCTTTAACCCAGTACAACCTCTGGCCAGAAATAAGTTCTATGTTTCCAAACTTATGGATACGGGTGACCATGTACCCTTCTGGAACTTCAAACTGTTTCTCTCAGTCTCTTCACCTGACTTGTCTATTTTCACCAAAGACATTCCCTCAGCTACCCACAGGAAACAGGCAGTCACTGCCCCTCAGTTCCTCTTATCATTCAAATGACTCATTCATGAGGTCGACTCTTCCTTTACAACATCTCTCATGTGCTTCTTCCTCTTCAAATATGGCAACACCCATGAATGAGCTAAACTGCACTTGACTCACATCTCCTTATCTCCAGTCTCTATTTTCTAATCACTCTCAACTGCTTGCAGATGATATTTTGAGGGAATGCTGTACTGTTTTTGCTGCAAACAGTTATCTCTACTGACTGTGATAGTAATCATATAATTTCAACTTTTCTGTGCCTGTATGCAGCCTACCATCTTTTAATTTGGGTCTTGGATTTAAATCCTAGACCTAGCACTTCTTAATTGTGTGAACTTGGGGAAATGGCAGACTCTTCCTATGAGCTGATTTCCTCACCAGTAATACACACATATGTATTTTTCAACATGTATGCAAAATACACACATGCATTTTAATCAAAGGAAAGGAGGGATGGGAGGAGGGAGGAAGGGGTAGGGTAGGGAGGGAAGAGGGAAGAAGGAAGAAGGAGAAAGACTGAACTGAATGGTTACAGTGGAATTTAGGAATAGTTTAGTTGTATGTGACACTGTTAAGCCAACTTAATGCTTCTTCAGTTGGTCTGGTGTTGGGAGAAACACATATGCATCACAGAGAAATCAGTGGTCAATTTTTGAACATTCTGAGTAGCTACGTGATGTTGTGAAATTCACCTAACTTCACCAAGTCATAGTTTATTCCCAGTAAATGTGGGTAATAATACCTACCTTAAAGGGTTACTTTAAAATCAGAAGTAGCAACATGAAGTATCTTTGGGAGCCACCTTCTCTGTAGTCCTCATTAAGACTACCCTTGAGGGGTCAGTGTCATGGAGCAGCGGGTTAAGCTGCTGCTTGCAATAACAGCATCCTATACTGGAGCATGGGTTTGAGTCCTGGCTGCTCTGCTTCTTACTCCAGCTTCCTACTAAGGAGCCTGGGAAGGAAAAGGAAGGTGTCCCAAGTTCTTGAGCTCCTGTCACTCATATGGGAGAACAGATGGAGTTCCTGGCTCCTGAGTTGAGTCTGGCCCAGATCTGGCTGTTGCAGCCATTTGGGGAGTGAACCAGAGAATGGAAGATCTCCATCCAGTCTGTTCCCTTCCCTGTCCCTCTCTGGTCTCTCCCTCTCTGTGTTGCTCTGTGTTTAAAATAAATAATTCTTTTTTTTTTTTTTAAAGAATGTTTTATATGGCCAAAAGCTGTTTGTACTCAACATGCCTTTTTAAAGAGAGACTGTGAAAACTAGAAAAGGAAAACAGATTCCAGAGATCTGGATCCTTGTTTTAGTTCTGTCATTATCTAGATGTGTGATCATATCATTTCTCTGAGGTTAGGCACTTGAGTATTAAAACCACAGCAAGAAGAAGGACTCACTTAGTTGAAAATCCTATGAGTCATAGCAATGAAGTGCCACACTCTGGGTTCAAAGAGAAAGAGCTCTAAGATTTAAACAGCACTCCAATGTCAGAATCAGAAGTCAAGCCCTGTTTGATGAATCAAACAGATATGAAGTGGTGATGAGCATGACAGAGATCACTTGGTTTCCTGCATCTGCTTCCAGAAGCTTGGCATCACCCATGTACTACAACCAAAAACCACCTGCACATGTAGGAGTTTATAATTCTAATATAATGCCTTTATTCAACTACAAAAACATGTTTAATTCCAGGGTAAATGAAATGCAGTCAGACAGACTTGTATGTCCAAACACTTCTGCCATTAATGAACTGTGGGCTGATATTCAGCAAATCATTTAATTTCTATAACTTTCCAACATAGTTGTAAAGATTAAATGAGGCCACTTAGGCAAAGCCTTTACTTAGTAAATGGTGTGAATGGAGTTAGTGCTCAATAAAGGCAATCATTATTTTCATCATTAGACTTAGGCTGTGTCTATGTGAAGTGACTAGATTAACAGGTTTGAGTGAAACAACTGAAATGAAATAGTGAATACTGTAGACATACCATTAAAGTGAGTTGAAACTAAGGAGAGAAAGACTATTTAGTCCCCAAGTGCACACTATTATTTTCATGGCAGTAAATATATTTATTTTGCTGATGGAAAAGAATGTCACCAGAACACATCACCTCTGTAGTCCCACTCAGCCATAACATTTATCAGTATATAATTTTTTTTGACAGGCAGAGAGGACATTGAGAGAGAGAGACAGAGAAGAGAGAAAGGTCTTCCTTTGCCGTTGGTTCACCCTCCAATGGCCACCGCAGCCGGTGCGCTGCGGCCGGCGCACTGCGCTGATTCGATGGCAGGAGCCAATTACTTATCCTGGTCTCCCATGGGGTGCAGGGCTCAAGTACTTGGGCCATCCTCCACTGCACTCCCGGGCCACAGCAGAGAGCTGGCCTGGAAGAGGGGCAACCGGGACAGAATCCAGCGCCCTGCCCGGGACTAGAACCGGGTGTGCCGGTGCCACAAGGCGGAGGATTAGCCTAGTGAGCCGCGGCGCCAGCTCAGTATATAATTTTAAGCCATACAGTGCTTGAACAATTCACCAATGCCTTTTGATTTCTGCAGAAGTAGAAATAATTGAATGGGAGAAAACTATTTGTCTCTTTGAACAGAATGAACTTGTCTCAAGTTGTTTAAATCCACTATCTATCTTAAAATGAATTGCATTTTTTTAGATCCAATATAAAACTTTTACTAAGAAAATAGTGTGATTTGAAAACTTTTCATAGACTTTGGCCGTTTAGCTGGGAATGGCAGCCAGCAAAACCTAATAGAACAAAGAAAACAAATTTGTGATAGCATGTCCATGACGTGAGATCATATATGGAAATCAAATATTTCTAAGTCGTTCATCTCGTTTATTTACATATTTTTCTAGTTAATAAGAATATACTGAGTATGAAAAATATAAATGTAGTGCAATGCCTAAATAGCTAATATTTCTCTTCATCTTTCTTTTATGCTCTGATATATTTTCCCTAATTTTCCAGCTCCTTGAACTACATTTTTCCTTATTATATTTTAATTGACTTTTTCATATTAAATTTTGCTTGAAAGGATGATTTGAGTTCAAAAGCACCAAAGAAATTATACCTTTTGAGCAAAGCCTTATGTCATACTTAATTTGATCTAAACTTGGATAGCAAATTCTAGTTGGCCTCTTTATTTTTTTCATATCAATGCAATAAAATATAATAAAGCACATCTAAAAATATAAAGAAGAAACACTCTGATTCACCTTGACTTTCACTATCATGGAACTCTATCATTTTTAAATGTTTGCTTGCTTTCTGAGAATCAAGTCTTTAATAGCCAAGTGCTATCTCCCAGCTCAGCATTCTCATTACCATTTAAAATGTGCTTAAAATCAATTGAAAGTCAACACATCACATAACAAGACACGGCAAGCATGTTCTGATCTGTGCAGTTGAATGGTAACTGCTCGCTCAGGAAACATCTGAATTCCCCCAAGTACTATGGTGATAGGCTAAAAGAGTTTAAACAGTGAAAATGTTTTTTAAAAGTCTCTAGAAAGATGATGGGTTCAGTTACTTTGGAAATTTTTAAATCTAAAATTCTTTTATCTAAGTATGTGCTGTACAAATCCAGAAAATTTTTCAACACACACACACATACATACACACAAACACACACAATCCATCAAAAACAAACAAAAAAGCCCACCTAATGCTAGTCTTGTATCTGCTTTGAACCATGATTCATGAAAAATAGGTAACGAGTGTCTGGAACTCCTCAAAACAACTACAAAAAAATAAAAAGGAAAAAAAATGTTCCATGGAAAGTCTATGTCTATTTTCATCCTTATGGAAATGGTTGATTCTTTCAGAAGAGGGTGGATGGTTATTAAACGGACTCCACCTAGATCCATGAGGATAATTTCTGTGTTCAACTCCAGATCTGAAAGAGAAGATGACCTGTAAAAACAAACAGCAGCAAAGGTTCAGAGGAACCTGTTTCCTGGCCTCTGGGTGGGATGCAGCCTCCTTGCCCTGTGCAGGGAGATGGTGTTTGTTTTCTGGGCACTGGTATTTTAAAAGGCTCTTCCTGGACAGTCAAAAACTGAACTGTAATTTCCTGAGAGATTCGGCCACAAGCCTTTCCAAAAGCAAATAAAAAGAGGAGCCCAATTTCAACTGCAAAAAACTCAAAGACCTCCAAACGCACCCCAGGGGGACTTGTAGAGCTCAACTCCAAACAAGAGACCTAGGAATATAATCACCTCTTGCCAGTCAGATGAACCATTTCAGACCTTTTTCACGAAACTAAGAAAATATACAACTATGTATGTGAAGACAAGAAAATGCAATAATCCAGAAATGGCCTCATTTTCCCACTGGGCTTGTTACTTGATAGTGAGAACTTATTCCCCTATAGAAATATCTATGGGTTTTACTTCCAGGCCTGTCTGTATTAGGACTTCAAAGAAAATTCTGAATATTAATCCTATTGATGCCCTTTGAACAGGGCAGGCACTTATACCTTGGATAAAAGCAGGACATTAATTCCTAAGCTCTTTTCATATAGACTTCAAAAGGTTCTTTTCTTCCCCATCTATGAAAGGAATCATGATCTCTCATGGTAACATGCATGTACACCTACATAAACAAACAAGCATACATACTCACACCAACAACCAAGCACCTTTCTCAAAGCCAACCACTTCACTATTTTTTTTTAGATATTATTCTAATTCTGATCAAATTCTTGCAGGTCATCATCACTACCTGTTTTTAAGGTATTTTTAAAATTAAGAATGTAAAATATATTTGTTTTAACTCACACAGATTATAAATATTAGCACTTGATCCTAGGATTAAGTGACTCCCAAATCTAAGGTCATCCTAACCTTAAGCTGCATCTCCTGTTAGCTAATTACCGTAGGCTTGTATGAAACTATTAGGAAAACTTTAATTCTTTACACGATTGTAAGAAACCTAGATGATAGAAGGACTTAAATACTAAAGTACTATAACATAATAATCATGTACAACAGTGCTTCAAAATGTTTGTGTAAAATGTGATTAAAATATTAGTGTTTTTTGGTGCAAAATCTTGTGAAATCTGAGCATATGAAGAGTCTTCCAAAAGTTCATGAAAAATGTGTATTATGACTAAAACTATGCATGATTGCCAGCTGAAAATCAGTGAAATTGGGAGAATTGTAATGGCCTTACTTCTTTCAGAGCTCAGGAAAAAAGCTCCCAAATGTTTGTTCAGCAGCACCTACTAAGGTGAGGAGGAATTAGCTGAAGGACCAATTGAGTGCAGTTCTAAACAGACAGGGTCAGGCTCAGCCAGGACATCCGAGCTGAGACTTGCAGGCATGAGTGCACTGGAAACACACACATGTACCTGGGGAAAGCTGTCCAGTGAAGTTCTGCTCACTCACAGAAAACCATGTTAAAGACACACATGTACACACTGCCACACACAAGTCTGCAGACCTCTGCACCCTTAGTGACCAAGGACCCCTAAACCTCCTCTTCTGAGGGCAAACATGACATAGAGGCAGGATCTGAGCAAGACCCTGAACCCTGCTATAGTCAATCCATCACAATCTGCATTTCCAATCTTCTGCTCAAGAGCTGCTTCCTTTTACAGAATTTTAACTTTCCTTAGGGACAAGGTCCTGCCTCTTGACGTACACAGGGTATATCTTCTCCTATTACTCCTTTGTGGCTCACATCTTGCATCAGGTACCTTGTTTCTTTTTTTCTTTTTTTTTTTTTTTTTTTTTTTTTTTGACAGGCAGAGTGGACAGTGAGAGAGAGAGAGAGACAGAGAAGAGAGAAAGGTCTTCCTTTGCCGTTGGTTCACCCTCCAATGGCCGCCGTGGCCGGCGTGCTGCGGCCGGCGCACCGCACTGATTCGATGGCAGGAGCCAGTGCTTACCCTGGTCTCCCATGGGGTGCAGGGCCCAAGCACCTGGGCCATCCTCCACTGCACTCCCTGGCCACAGCAGAGAGCTGGCCTGGAAGAAGGGCAACCGGGACAGAATCCGGTGCCCCAACCGGGACTAGAATCCGGTGTGCCAGCGCCGCAAGGCAGAGGATTAGCCTAGTGAGCTGCGGCGCCGGCCGAAGGTACCTTATTTCATCTCACCTTCCCATTCAAAAAGACACCTTTCCAGGGTATCGTTTTAAGTTGTCAGTCAATAATGTCTTGTTTTAAAGACTTAACAAAATTAAGAGATTCCCCCCCTAGTCACATTTAAAATGCACTGTTATCTACAGAATAGCCCTGGGGATCCAAAGGAAGGAAACCATGCTAACAGATAACAGGTAGTTGGTTGGTGTTTGGAACAGGACACCAAACACCGTGTGTCTCCAAGCACAGCACAGTGGAAGTAGGTTCCTCCCATTCAGACACAGCACCATGTTCTAAACCATAGGGGACATAGCCTCATGATACAGCTGGTGAATTATCTGGGTCTACCAACTTCAACTGAATTTCTGGTAGGAACTGGATTGAGGAGTTTAGTTCTAGAGCCAGTGCATTAAAATGTTCATAATCTGAGTGGACTTAAAACCTCATTACTGTTGAAAATAGAAATTTTCTCTTAGGTAAAAGATAACTATGCTCATTCACTGACAGAAGTATCCTTACTTTTTTGTTCAGTATTATTTAAATGATAATATGAATATTTAAAAATTATATGCTTAACATTATTCATAGTGAGTTATTTTAAAGATTTATTTTATTTATTTGAAAGAGTTACAGAGAGAGAGAGAGAGAGAGAGAGAGAGAGCGAGAGTGAGTCTTCCATCCACTGGTTCACTCCCCAAATGACTGCAATGGCCAGAGCTGAGCTGATGCAAAGCCAGGAGCTTCTTCCTAGTCTCCCACGTGCATGCAGGGGTCCAAGGACTTGGGCCATCTTCTACTGCTTTCCCAGACCAAAGCAGAGGGCTGGATTGAAAGTGGAGCAGCCAGGACTGGAATCAGCACCCATACGGGATGCTGGCGCTGCAGGCCATGGCTTTTACCAGCTGTACCACAGAGCCGGCCCCTATTCATAGTGTTTATGAGAATAATATTTATTTATTTAAAAAGAACAGTAACATACAGAGATCTCTAATCCTCTGTTTCACTTCTCAAATGCTGAACAACAGCTAGGCCTGGGCCAGGTCAAAGCTGGGAGCTGGATACTCAACCCGGGTCTCCCACGTGGGCAGCAGGAATGCAAGCAGTTGAGGTATCACCCGCTGCTTCCCAGGGTGTGCCTCAGCAGGAAGCTGGAATTAGGAGTGGAGTTTGGACTCAAATGAGGCACTCTGATACAAGATACAAGTATCTCAACTGGTGTCTTAACTGCTGTGCCATATGCCCATCCTTTCACACTGTTTTTTAGTACATTTGAGAAAAAAATACAACTAAATACTTGGACTTGAGTATTTTAAATAAGCAGACAAATGCTCTGACCCACAGTATGAAAGGTGACTAAGAATTCTAAAAATATCATTTATAAAAATCAAATGCTAAATATCTAATTCAAAGCCAGGTATAAAATTATTTCAGTTAAAGGTAAAACATACCCTGGTAACAAGGAGCCATATGACTGTTGCTAAACAACCAAAAGAAATACTTAAAGTGTATAATGATGTAAATAGTCAAGAATCTATAAAACATTACTCATTGGTTCCCAGGTAGTCAATAAAAAGTCAACAATATCCCTTTGATTCTTATCCTCAGAAAGTATATCACATATATAAAATACTGCTGACATTTAACTAATTTGGCTCAATACATTTTCAGTCTTATCCAATCAATAGCATTCCAAAACCATTTAAAGGAGAGACCACGTGAAAGACAGGGCAAGCCTTAAAGGAACATACTGGTCATGCAGCCAGGAGATGAGCGTGGGAAAAAGTTAAGATGATCCCAAAGAGGTAACAGTTAGCATCATGGAGTTTCAAAAGTAACACATGACTGGGCACAACGGCATCACAGAAAATCCAAAAATTTTAAGAAAACTCAAAAATCACCTTAACTATTGAAAGCCAACTATTTTTAGCCAATGCTAAAAAAAAAGATAAAAAGATAACTTAGGGATATTACATAGACATTTGGTAAAATAGTATTTTTCTCTTTCCTTCTGTAGTTGCCCTAAAGGTCCTTAAAGAAACAGAGTATAATCCAATGGCAATTATTTCAACTAAGGGTAAAAGGAAAATGTGACTCATCCAGATGTAAATTGAAATTCAGTATATATTAGATGAGGATGCACTTTCCGTATTTCTGACCCACACAATTCACAGATTAGACAATAACAGGTGAAATATTTGTGGAATGTGAAATTATTATGGAATGATTGCAAAGAAAGCCCTGTGCTCGTAGAATCAACAATGCAGTATGTCCTCCACGTCTGAGTCCCCCATTGCACTCTGCATGGCATCCTGCATAAACATGCAGAACTTGTGTTATTGCAGTTTTTAAATGAGCAGATAATGCCAATGCTTCTTTGCACACAGCAAACCTTATTTATTCTTAGTATTGATGTATTTTTATCACCAAACAAAATGTTCTACCAGTTCTATTTGCCTGATAAAAAAGGAAGGTGAAGGTCTCCATTTACTGTGTCCCACAATTTACAGGCCGATTACTACCAGAATTGCAGAGAAGCCAGGAATGTAGTTACTGGGACTTAATGAGCAGAAAAAAAAGGTGTTACCTAATTCCTTCACTGGGATCATTTTCTTTGCTTTCTATTTTCAATCATCACAAAAATACGTTGGTGAACATTAAGAAATGAGAAAAACATCTTTATTCTATCACTTGCTTTAAAAAGCATAAAATAATAAAATATTTTTTCCTCTTGTCACATATATTTTAATGACTCATTGCAAGCAGGATAAAAATCAAGCAATATGTAAAGAAGCCATTTTAATCTTTTAAAATCAATTTGCAATTTACTTTTTAATTTAGTGGAGAACATTATTCATTTGTTGATGGTTAAATGTTTTTAAAACAATAAGATCAATGCATATTAAAACTATGTAGCATTCTATGTAAGCATAACATTCCTTTATTCCCCACATCATTAAGATTTAGGGCTTAGCTCATGAAATATTTATTAAGCAATAAAAATGCTATGTGTTCATCAGAAAAACCACCTCATTTATAAATTAGGTAGCCACGTACACCCAGTTACTCAGTAAATCAAGAGCAACTAAGAAGGATTTAGTTGCCTACTGTCCTAGACATATGAAGATTTGTTTTATTCTCAGATAACTATTTCATGTACTAATCAGCTACAAAATTTGATAGCTATTTTGCAGGCTTGAGGTGATGGGTGTCCTCCTCATGTAAGCATTCCCGTAAGTTATGTTTCAAGTGCGGAATAAGAACCTGCTCTGTGACTTCTTCAAGAAAGAGGCAAGGCTGAGGTCTGTCCCCTGCCTGTGCACATTCAGATCTTCAGAGGCCTAATCTGTTTTCATTGCAGGCTTTCCAACCAGGAAAATGTGTCCATTCTCACAGGACAATGTACTTGCTACTGGGAGAGATTAAGATGTGTCCTCAGCTTTTGTGAAATGAGTAAGTGCCACCAACATCACCACCACTGATGTGTGCTTCACTCCACTGTCTATAATGGCTTTGTATTTACCCAATCCCAACAACTCCAAGACCTAAGAAACTATCTACCCCTGAGAAAATGGAAGCAAACGTACAGTGAGCTTGGAAAGGCCTTTTGTTACCACCTCTTGTCTTTCTTCTTATAATATCTTAAATATTGATCATGGAAAAAAGAACTACTTCATCCCAAAAATTAATTCCAAGAAACAATGCTATTTTCAAAAATTGTGCTTACTTTTCAATGAACTGGATGTCTTAGAATTCACTTCAACATACATCATAGTTAACATCACTTCAGCCTTCAAAATTAAAGAGGTATGACAGCAGAAAAACTGTTCTCACTTTCCCCCAAAAAAACCCAAGAATGATTCAGTTATGTGCTCAACGTCATTCACCAATTCAGAGGAAATAGTATGTAGAAGTCTGACTCGGTGAACATGTGACTACCGCATGTCCCAACCACACACTCAGCAAATAAGAGAGGTGAGTAACTCAGAAAGTGTTTACTATCTACCTTCATGCATGATGCTGTGTGAATACGATGGCCTTCACAATATGAATATACTGACCTACGTAGCACTTTTAATTGGTTAAATCCACAAACTGAAAAGGAAGGTCTTTATCAGTTCTCTTATCCCACCATTGAGATGAACAAGCAGACACTAGCGATTCACTTTCTAAGGTCTAAAACAATATGGTCGGAAGGAGGGGAGGAAGGAGGGAAGGAAAGAGGGAAGGAAGGAGGGGAGGAAGGAGGGAAGCAAGCAAGCAAGCAAGCAGAGAAGGTAGGCAGGCAAGGGAGGGAGAAGGGAGGTTATAGTGATTCACTTTATAGAGATCAAATATACCAGCACCTATCTTGAAGGGTAGGTGAAGGTACCACAAGAGGTAATTCAAGCAAAGCATTTCATCCAGTTACTGACATGCTTCTTAAAGTATTTTTTACTATTATTGAGAATTATATCTATATGTGTTTCACTTAATAATATATTGAAAGGAATGGAAAACATGAGGTCATAAAAATAAATACCCATTTTAAACTTACAATAGTATTAGGAAAAGAAAATTTAGTACTTAAATGGTCATACTTGGTTCATTCTAGAATAGTTTAATCTAATCTCAGCATCACCAATATAAAAGAAAATTAAAATAAGAGAAGTTCGGGGCCAGAGTTGTGGCACAGCGAGTTAAGATGCTGCCTGGAACGCTGGCCTTCATATGAACACTGATTCTAGTCCTATCTGCTCCACTTCCAACCAAGCTCCCACTAATGCACCTAGGAAGGCAGTGGAAGATGTTCCAAATGTTTGGGCCCCTGCCACCTATGTGGGAGATCCAGATGCAGTTCCAGGCTCCTGGCTTCATCCTGGCTGTTATTTGGACAGTGAAGCAACAGACAGAAGATGTCTCTTCTCCCTCTCTCTTCCTCTCCGTCGCCCCTTCTCTCTGTAACTCTGCCATTCAAATAAATAAATCTTTAAAAAAATAATAAGAAATTTAATTCCCCACCCCCACCTCCTGCCCAAACACATACACAATTCCCTCATCATTCTCCAGGCCCAGTTGTATCTCACAGGTATCTTACTGATGGAGTGGTTAAGACAATACAACACTGTGGGTAGGGCTTACTCAAGAGAAATTTATGTTAAAAGAAGCAGTTAAAATTGTTATCATATAATATCATCTTTGAAATATAAGCTCTTGCGCCAAGGATGAGTTTTTACTTAAAGTCTTAAGGGTTTTGACTTGCTTCTTTTGAACTGTCGACCGTGACTAGATCTAAAGAGGCTGTTTTCATTTGTCTGCTGAATCTGTGGTAGGGTTTGAGTCACAGCAAAATGTTCACTTGGAGAAAAAATATTCACGGTCAAGTCCTTTAATTTGTTGAAAGAGCTGGCACTTGATGAGCAAGTTCCTGTTAAAACAGCCTAAGAATCCAATATGTTTTTGTGCTTTAGGTGGTGAAGAGGGCCAAAAACCACAAGATTATACATCAAATACACAAACAAAACAAATCAGAAAGACCTCTGACAGCTGAAGTAGGTCTTCTGCAGGGTTCTTTGGAACTACTGGCACTCTGGTGTGTGCTGTCAGTGCCAATTAGACCAAGATGAGCTCTGCTCTTTTTTTTTTTTTTTTTTTTTTTTGTTCCATTCCTTAGCCAGCTACAAACTGAATGACAAAGCAGTTTCAAGGCTAAAATCTACTTATGCCTACTTCCTGAAAGGCTGAACAAATATAAGTGTGGGGGTGGGTGTATTCAAGAATCATTTTGAAATCAGAGTAAAACTGCGCTTCCTCATTTGATGGTAAAATGGGTAGTCATACATTGTCTAAGAGAAAGCCACAGGCCAAATACCAAGTTAAATATTGGTTATATAAACCAGTGTAGATTTCCCTATGGCTAAACCAGAAAATATCAGCCAATAAAGGAAATTCAACTACAAAAATTACAACAACAACAACAACAACAAAAACTCTACTTTTTAAACATGCATATTCTCCCTGAGCAGTTTGCTGTGCCACTCAAATTCCACCGGAACCAGCTTACCTCGCTATGTCTATCTTTTAGATATGAACCTTTCTTCTGACTTTGGGAGAATCAGTCCCATTGTTCAAATGATGAGATCATTACTAAGTTGATTCTATCTACATTATAATAAGAATTTGCCTGGGGCCGGCTGGCCGCCGGCACTGGAGTATGGTGGGCTAAGCTTCTGCCTGCAGTGCCAGCATCTCATATGGATGCAGATTTGAGTCCTCTTTCAGCTCTCTGCCACGGCCTCAGAAAGCAGTAGAAGATGGCCCAAGTGCTTGGGCTCCTGTACCTGGATGGGAGACCAGAAGAAGCACCTGGCTCCTGGCTTTGGGTAGGCTCAGCTCTGGCCATTTAAGGAGTGAATTGACAAAGGGAAGACATTTCTCTCTGTCTCTCACACTCTGTTTGTCTGTAACTCTACCTCCCAAATAAAAAATTAAATCGTAGCCGGAGCCGTGGCTCAATAGGCTAATCCTCCGCCTAGCGGCACCGGCACACCGGGTTCTAGTCCCAGTCGAGGTGCCGGATTCTGTCCCAGTTGACCCTCTTCCAGGCCAGCTCTCTGCTGTGGCCAGGGAGTGCAGTGGAGGATGGCCCAAGTGCTTGGGCCCTGCACCCCATGGGAGACCAGGAGAAGCACCTGGCTCCTGCCTTCGGATCAGCGTGGTGCGCCAGCTGAGGCAGCCATTGGAGGGTGAACCAACGGCAAAGGAAGACCTTTCTCTCTGTCTCTCTCTCTCACTGTCCACTCTGCCTGTCAAAAAAAAAAAATTAGATCGTTTTAAAGAAAAAAAATGAATTTGCCCAACTGGTGTGGAAATTTCAGCTCTTTTAAAAAAAAAAAACAGGTAAATAAATATTAATTTTCATCTTTCCTTTTTTACATATGAGGTTTACATATATCTTTAAATGTATAATGTAAATATAGTATACACACATTTTCAACTTGTAAACTGCGCCAGAATTGGCATATAAATATAAATGAGTTTTATAAATAATATGGAACACCAATTTTGAGCATTTTTAAATAATTTTCAATTTATTGTAGCAGTAACACTTAATATGGGATCTGCCCTCTTAACTAATTAAGTGTTCAATACAGTATTGTTAACAATAGGCCCAATGTTGCACAACAGATCACTAGAGCTCATTCATCTCGCACAACTGAAAGTTTATGCTCCCTGATTGAGCATTCTTTCTTACACCAGCATTACCACTGCAGTAAGCAGAGTAGTTTATTTAAAAAAGCTCAATGTCCAGAGTTGCCTAGTATTGAAGCCTGATTCCAGTGTTTTCAGGCGGTGTAGCTTGTGGGCAGATTAACCTGTCTGTGCCTCTTTTTCCGTATCTGTAAAATGGGGATAAAATCTGCACCATAGTGTTGGTGTGAGGATGAACCATGTATGTGTGTATACTCATACATACATTTATGTACATATATACTTGTTTATATATACATGTTATACACTAATTATGTGTGATATATAAATTTTATAATGCAAGGATAATTCAAAAATTTGTGGAAAATATGAATTAAAAGATAAGTTTATTTTGGTGCAAATCCCCTGAGGATCATTAAGAAAGGAAATTCAATTGTTTAGCTTTGTTTTCTCAGCTCTTCCCCTGGACCTTATGTCAGGTTCCTGGAAGAACTCCAAGGACCCTTTTAACTTTATATCTCTCCATACCACCTCTTTTGTGAAGGAGATTTTGATAAACACGAAAAAAGCAGCATTTATTCATCCATTGTCAAAATTTGAACTTGTAGCATCAAAAATCCTAAATAATATAAGTGCATATGACAAACAGTAGAATAGCTTCTATTTACATCCTCAAGCATATATAATACACACTACACACAGAGAGAGATTCTGTGTACTGAGATGATAATTGGTGGCTATTTTATTAAGTTTAGATTTTCTAAATTATGTACAATACACTTGCCTTACACTTTTGATCAGAAATAAAAAGGCTAACACTTTGTAAGTCACCACTATGCCTGAATACCACGCAGCCCCCTTCCAGCGGGGAAGGCAGACTGACTGTAGTGATAATACCAATACTGCTCTGAAAAATGATAACACGAGATGAACCAAGTCTGAAAGAGATCTGTAAAAGAAATTAACATTTGAGCAAATGCATGTGCTCTTTCAACCTGTAGGGTAGATACTCAACTCAGTCAAACCTGAGGAGGGATGGCTTGAAAGAGGGAGGCTGATTGCGTGTTGATGACAAACGACTTGACAAATGTTACCTCCCTTCATCTCACTCCCATCTTGGAGGCAGCTATTAGGGCCACCATGTCACAAAGAAGGACACCAGGATTCAAGGTCACATATCTGCCAGAGGCAGTGTCAAAATGCCAACCATAGTTCTTGGCACTAAGTTAAACACTCTTTCACCAGGCCAGAGAGCCTCACTCCTGACTCTTGCCTTCACTCAGCCCTCTTCTATCTGTATTCATTGCTTTTGCCATGCACGCCGCCCCAACCCACCTCTACTAGATGCCTTTTGGACACTGCCCCATTTGCAATGAAAAATAAGCAAGAGTACAAAAGCCTCATATAACTCCCACACAGAAAGCCTGACTATAAGGTAGGGCCAGCGATGCCTGAACCCACCAGTATTCTCACAGATGTGCAGCTGCATACATGCATACCGCCTCTGCAGGGCTCATAAAGCAGCTTTCAGCACCACTTAGAACCCTGTGTTAGTGGGCATCTGCAGCAGCAGCCAGCTACTGCACAGTAAGTAATTCTCTGCTGAACCCAGGCAGGATTGGCCTGTAGCACAGAAGCAGGCATGTGAGCCCAGAGAAGAATGTCTGTCTTCTGTGATTCTGGAGGGCATATTGTTATGTCCTAAGAGACAGGAAGGGGAGACAGAACTGCAGAATGTCTAAGGAAGAACCTCAAAGTCTATACCGCATTACCTTATCTAGGCACTTAATGTTTGCTGCTTTACAGAAATACAGAATTAAGAAACATCATAAAAGAGGCCTTTCATGACTTCCATTTTTCTCATTTCTTTTCAGCATTTTTTTGTTCATGTAATTTCTTCTGCTAATTATTTAAACGAAAAAATATGTGCAATGTCCTGAGTCAACACTGTATAGCTTGGTACGTGCACAATCCATTCAGAAAAAAAAAAAAAAGGCATTTTCTACTGCTGTGCAAATATTAATTAACTCACGCATTTTGCAAGGCAAGTAGCTAAGGACCTCCACTTCACCCACGCTTAAATAGACAGGTTAAGACAATACAGTGATTTAATTGTAGAGCCTTCTGGAACCTTCAGACTTATGCTGAGGCACTGAGGAAGCACATATTCCATAGGGGACAAATAAATAAATCCTATTGCAGGGATAAAGAAAGTTCACTGCACCAGAGGAGCCAACTGATAACAGCAAAAAAAACCTGCCAATCACCATCTATTCTTAAAACATCCACATCAAGCCATTGTCAGATTCTGATTAGCTTAAAAAAGGCCCCATTTTCTCTTCCTTCTGCCTGACTTTTAGGGGGCTCCTGCTTTCAGCTCTCTCTAGAGCATGGCAATCAACATGCAGCCCCCAGTGTTACATAAAGTGAGTCCTTTTTCTGCACAATGCTTTGGAAGAAGCTCTTTAAGGGGTACAGGAGCTCTGATTCTGACTTTATCCTGTAAGAGTCCTGGGATGTGCTTGGAGCATCTCTCCACGGCACCTGCTGCCTGATTCTGAGAGTACTCGGGGTTTCTAGCGACTGTTGCCAAAATAGGAGTGTTCTGCTCCTTAAATTCATTGCTTTAGGCCACATTTGAATTCTGTTCATGGGGCAGAGAGCCCATCAGTTGCTCAATAGATTAACTCCTTGGTAGCTACTGCTAGGGGAAATCTGGCTACCCCAGTTGACCAGTAGCAATGATTTCAAAGGGATTAAGAGTGTTTTCTAAATTTCTGATTTAAAATTAAAATGGTGTACTTTATATTTTCCTTTTCATTACTTGTTCTTCTTTAGTATTATGATACAGCATAAAACAGGAAGGTGGATATCCCATATAAATACGTGTCCCTTAAGTATTCACTATTGGAAGTAACAGGCAAGACAGTCTCACCTTCAGCATTGATCTCTGCCAGTAATTTTCAGCATCTAATAAAGATTATCTTTCAATGATGTTCTGCACTCAGTTCAGTTCCTAGAGGCCCAACCCTGCACAAGGACAATTTCATTCCTCACATGGGAATATCCTTAGGATCTTTTCTTTCAGACAGCTATTTTCAATAAGGGCAAGGAAAGTGAGGAGGTAGTTTAGCTCTAACCTCCAGAGGTGTGCAGTGAATCATGGGGAAGACAACTAGAGAAATGTATGCTAAGAAACTAAAATATATATAAAATACACAGAACCCTCTACATAATGTCCCTTTTCATAGTTACTTCTTAACTGTTCTCAAAATAACATGCTTTCATCCTAAGTTAATAAAAAAAAAAAAAAAAACAGACATCACTGAGCACTTCTTTTGCAGGGCAAAAGTACACACAAATATCTCACATAATCACTGCAAGGACTGTATGAGATAGCACTGCTTATTACTCTCATTATACATATCACAGTAATGATTATAATAGCAGCAACAGCTGTGATTTATTGAGTACCTAAACATGTGCTGGGCACGTTATTTAAGATTCCTTCATTCAATACATGCAGTGGTTTTGAGGTTGTGTCTCCAGTTACTCCCACTATACAGATGAATAAATTGGTCCCACAGAGAGTATAAGTAACTTACTCAAGATCAGTGATAATTTAAACCCAGGTTGGCCTGATTTTAGAGTTCTTAGCCACTTTTCTATACTGCCTTCATCAAACACTCACTAATTACAAATGAAAATCAGTGAGTGGGGTTGAAAAACATCTCTAGATGAAAAATTAACACTGCAAAATGATCCCTAATATTATACCACTTACTCAAATAAAACAGGGAAAACTAAGATTGGGCCATCATTGTCATAAGCCCGATTAACAAATGTACACTTCTCTTCCTGAACAAAAATAATTTCAGGTTTTAAAATTGATTTCTATAAGTTCAAAAATAATCAATACTCTGCAACAACTGTGGAAGAATGTATTTTATAGGTAGAGCTTAACCTTTTATCCCAGAGGAAGATGGAGGTGTTCATCCCGGACTGGTCTGCAATGCTGACAATACTGCACTCGTGACTATGAACTTTCTCAAAGACGGAAGCTGTGAGCCCTAGGGAAAGGAACAACCACCACATTTTTCCAAGAAGTAGAGACGTGGTGGGGCTTTCTAAACTCTAGAGCGGTACCATCAAACTGGTGTTTTCCATACTTAGACTACCACTAAATATAGAGGTCGGTCTTCTCCCGGGTAGGAAGCATCCCGTAATGGGCCCTGTGAAGCCACAGGCTTGTCATTCAGAGCACTGCTTGCTCTAGTCTAGAATCTGGAATACTTAAGGACTACTGCTGCCTCCAGAGGATCTCCAAACAAATGGGAAGTTAATTTGCATAGGCCTCATTTCCATTTTATTCATCCTTTGCCCATCCTAGATCAGGTTGTTTTAATACCATCCCGCCATGGGAGGTCCAGCAAATTTAAAGGGCATTAGTGGTCAACAATTAGAAGGTATGGACTCCACAGCTGAGTTTATGTTTGAGATGAAAAGCTAAAACAATAGGAAGTCTACTGTATCACAGAAAATAAGAAAACTAAAAAGGCCAGCTAGACAGTATAAACATGGGGGAAACCAGACTCATCTAACTCTATAGATTAGCTTGAAAGCCACTATTTAGGGAGGGCCTATGATGATACCAGGCATTTTACTTGTACTCCAACATTTAATCTCTAAAAAGATTTAGAAAGTAAGGGTTTTATTCTTTAACTTCCTGATATACGAGAGACTCAATATATAAAGAAAGTCGAAAGGCAGGCATTTTTCTCAATGTTAGCTATCTTCTAAAGAGCAAAGTCACAATTGAAACGTGGCAGTGTCTGATTCTAAATCCAACACCTTACTTACCACTGCACATGACCTGCCTTCTGCTGACCAGCTGTTTTCTGATGCGTAATGTGAAGGCACTACAGGACTGTATCTGAGCAAGGGTAAGCAAACCTTCAACAATTCTCTTAGCCTCTGCAGTGCTTTCTTCTTTTTGAACATTAGACTAATGCCAACAATTAATTTACACGCAATTCTATTAAGATTTAAGAGCCTGAGTTTTAGCTCCGTGTGACTCTTATTTTCCAACAGTAAACTGACTCATGCCATATCAAGGTGCAAGTGTGCGCATGTGTGCAAACATTCACACACACACACAACCATGAACACTCCATTAGAAGAGAAAAACAAAATTATTTCTGAAAACCCTGCAAAAATCCTGCAACACCAACAGTACCTTCTATAGCTCATTAATTCTTGCCTAAATTTGCTACTGTCAGGCAAATCAGGCACCCTGTCCAGCAGACACCCACCTGCTATTAGGCTGAATGTGCCTGGCATCTTGACATTCTATTGATTCCAATCCAAAGCTTATGTAAAAAAGGCAGCTCAGAGTCCAAAAGGAATTTCGGCCACAAATACTTTGGGAGGAATCCAAACAACTAAAAACAGAGAGAAAGACAAGATGCAAATCTGAGTGACAAAATTGAGACAACCCAAACTAGACTGGTGACTGTTCAAGGACAAATCTACAAATGACATAAGAATCTCTTTTGTATGGCCATTTATTTTAGGAAATCCCAGCACCCTACACATGAGATGACCAGACCTTTCCCAGCTGGATACTCACAAAAAATATTCACAATTATTCCAGCAGTGTTGCTTTTAAAGATTTTTTTTTTTTGCCCTTTAAACCCTTATGCTTACTCAGTTGAAACTGTCTTTGTATTTTTGGTACCATAAATACAATCCTGGAAATGACAAAGAATTCAAGTCATTAACCAGTTAATATGGACCTGAAATGATGGAAAATGTTTAAGAAGGTACTGGGCAGGGCGTGCGGCACAGCAGTTAGGTTGCTGCTTGGGATGCCTGTATGTCTTATAAGAGTGCCTGGATTCCAGACACGGCTACCTGACTTCTGATCCAGTTTCCTGCTAAAGCACATCCCAGGAGGCAGCAGGTTCTTGGGTCCACGTCACCCACATGGGAGACCCCCACTGAGTTCCTGACTTCTGGCTTCAGTTGGGCCCAGCTGCAGCTACTGCTGGCATTGGCAACTGAACCAACACACAGAAGGTTTGTACCTGTGTATCTGTCTTTTAGTCTTTAAAACAAAATGAAAGGAAATTAATCAAAAAATTCAAAATTATAAAAAGAATGCCAAGTAGTTTACTCTTCGAAACAACCCTATGAGCTTAAGAGTTTTATTTCCAGTTCACAGATAATGAAAATTGGTTTTTAAGAGGGAAAGTAATTTGCTCCAAGTAGCTGGAAACTGAGTTACAAGGAAAGAAAACACCAGGATTCACTTACAATTTCCCTGATGCTTCCCGGCCCTCCCTCACCTCTGAAATGCCCTAAGCTTGCAGGACGTGGCTCTACACCCAACTTCCAAATCCTGGCACTGGTGGTTTTTGTGGCAGCTGCTTGTCACAGACAACTCTGTGTACATAAACAAGTTAGTTCCAGTGGGTTCTTTAAAACCAAATCAATTCTGTCTTCATTTCAGCCAAGAGAAAACATGCACTTAAAATAAAATATGCAAAAAGGGAGAAGGAGAGACATGCAATCCAGTGGAGCGGCATGAATTTCAGCAGCCCCTATTCCTCCCCTCCAAATTCCACTCCCCCAGCCCACGGCACAGCTCCCAGGGACTTCAAAGCCAGCTCCCGTTGAGAAGAGGGGCAATGAGGCCTAGCAGGAAGAAGGAGTTTATCTAGAGAGGAGGATGAATGAGGAATAGGGGTTCACTGCAGATGCCAGGCATCTTAAAACAAGAATTCTGAGTGCTTTCACAAAGCTGATTTCTAGCCGGGATACTGGGGTGGATCAGAAGGGATGAAGATGCAAGCAGGAAGAATACGTTTCTGCTGGTCAGGTATTTCCTAAATTTGTCAGACGATCCCAGTTTCTGGAGTGTCAGTCTGTGTTTGAGGAGAAGGAAAACCAACCAGGTGTCAGTTAGACTCCATTTACTTCTACCAAGACAGGCGAGCAGTATGTCATACTCCAATCTGGCTCTCTGTGATTTTGTGCATTTCTATAATTTGAAGCCACATTCTTTTTGTAAAAGAGTGCCCATGGATTGTGCTACATAACAAAAATCATGAGATAATTGGAAAGTTTCTTAAAATAGTTTTGTCATATTCCCATACCTGTACTGCATATTGCTAGGGTATATATTCAGTTGCCCCATGTCAAAGGCTGTGTCTGCACGTCAAGCCCATGCATCCTTCCCTCCGCTGTGCCTCTGATTTACAAGCTGACTTCTTGGAAAGAGCCACTTAGCCATTCATTCTCAGTTTATCATCCATCGGTTCTCATCATTACCGCTGCCGTTACTATTCAAAATGATTATAGACCTGCAATGGTGTTCTCTTTTCATAATACTGTTTGCAATATGCTTTTACACTGCCAAGTTAATATCACATGCCCATGATTCCTTTTCTGGCACAAGTCACAAAAGCTAGCTGCAATGGAATTTTAGAAGCCTCTTGAATGACTACATGTAGAACAGGGAAAATAAACAGGTGTTGATGCATTTTTTGAAACAACAAACTGATGACCCTTTGTGCACAGTTGACAACAAAAAATTGACACGGAATGCAACATTAAAATTGTCTGGCCCTTCTGTCCTCAACTACAGTCTGACAACTTCTCCAAGGACAGTGATGGTCATTTACTGAGTAAAGGACAAAGTCTGTCCTTGATCTTCCCACTGCAGTCCTACTGAAAATAACAGAAGCAAAGCACATGTATCGAATACAGGAACTGGTCCTTGTAGGCTGACAAACAGATTGAAGAGTATACTGCCTCGAAAGAAAAATATTGAAGATGGGTATGGCTGCAGGGAATTAATAAAAATCCATGCATCTCCTTTTAGAAACAGCAATGAGCTTGTGACTAGAATTTTCCTTTTCATGCGTGCACTCAACTCTAATGTCAATAGGAGTTTTGTATCAGCAAAGCACAGAGAATTGGAGTCATATGTCATTTAAAATGAATCATTTTACTTCCTCTCCTTAATTTTTATATATATTGACAAAATATAAAAATACACTCTTTAAAAATCAATTCAGCTTTGTAGCTTTCTACTCAAATAGCAAACATACCCAGAATAATTATTAACCATTGAATAATTATTTTAATGGGGTCACTCATAACAGAATTTCACAGGCCTCGGATTCACCATCCCACAATGAAAAATGCAAGTGGCAATGTATTACAAATTGCTCTTCGTTTATTTTGAGATTTGAATCTCCATTTTATTTTTAACAAGAGCTTCACAGTGTGCTGACAAGTGTCCTGAACTATATTTGGAAGAATAACAATATCTAAGATCAGGAGCACACATGGGCAGAGTTGGCTTCCCACTTTATCTACAGAAATATAAAACATGTGTACATGGTGTGAATTTCCCGTCAAGAATTTGAGTCTGTCAGTAGAGCTCCTGCTGCCCTCTGAGCACTGTGTCAATGCCTTCATGGGAGCACCTGGAATATTTTTAAGGTGTATCTTCAATATCTTTTCTCCAATTTCCAGTCATCAAGAAATTTCCAACATCAAGCAAGTAATGTTTTACTATGGTGTGCTACAAGTCTAAAATGAGTTTAAAAACTAAAAGGACAAATGGCTCATTAGCTGATCCTCAATAGGTACAACTGGTTTGTACTGCCTTTGCATTTGCAATTAGATTTTCAGAAATTGAAAATCACTGTCTTTGGCTTTCTGTGAAAAAATGCTAGAGGCAAGCAATATGGTGATTATTTTTCAAAGGAGGAAAAGAAAGTGTTGAAAGCTTTTAATAACATATAAAGTTCTGAGTTTGCAAGCACTAAACACAAAACAATGTTAATATGTTGTACTTTATAAATGCAAGTCATTCTGTTTGCTGTTTGGAGTTAGTAAATAGGTTTAGACAAATAATAATGTCTCTGTCTCTATGCTCAACTAGAGAGAAAGAGCCAAGTACTTTGAGGCATCAAATGATAAACACAGTGATGAAAATACAGTGTTCATCCTGAAAAGAAAATAACACACACACCACACACAAAATTCAAAACATCTTTAAATTCAAGACACCCAAATAACTGAAGGATTATTCATGAGTTTCTGAGGCTTCCTCTGACATATAGAATTTTCAAATATAGTAGATCACAAATAAAGGAAGACCAGTTTACCCAATGATTGGTCATGGTGAATACAATGGTAGGTCATTAATCAGGAAATGCAGTGTATAAATACACAAGCCCATGAATAATTTTAAACAGTTAGTACAGGCCGGCGCCGCGGCTCACTAGGCTAATCCTCTGCCTTGCGGTGCCAGCACACCGGGTTCTAGTCCTGCTTGGGGCGCCGGATTCTGTCCCGGTTGCCCCTCTTCCAGGCCAGCTCTCTGATGTGGCCAGGGAGTGCAGTGGAGGACGGCACAAGTCCTTGGGCCCTGCGCCCATGGGAGACCAGGATAAGTACCTGGCTCTTGCCATCGGATCAGCACGGTGCGCCGGCCGCAGCGTGCCGGCCGCGGGGGCCATTGGAGGGTGAACCAATGGCAAAGGAAGACCTTTCTCTCTGTCTCTCTCTCTCACTATCCACTCTGCCTGTCAAAAAAAAAAAAAAAAAGAGTTAGTACAATAAATATCCTTTCCAGTTCTAGAATATGTTCTCACAAATGGAGCCTTAAAAGCAAGAGAGAATGAAGATTTATAGAATTCCTTAAAGGTCAATGTTATGCACTTAACACGTATTACTTGCTTTAATGTTCTCCATAGCCCAGTATTATCATTTCCTCACAAATGAGCATTTGACACTCAGATGTGAAGGCCTTCACCTAAATTTTACCTCTAACTATGGCTAGAACATTGCCAAAGGGGCTGTACTTCCTCTTAAACACCATCACTCTTGACAGCCCTGGGGCCGGTTCTGTGGTGCAGTGGTAAAGCCCTGGCCTGAAGCACTGGCATCGCATATGGGCACCAGTTCTAGTTCCGAATGCTCCTCTTCTGATCCAGCTCTCTGCTATGGCCTGGGAAAGCAGTAGAAGATGGCTCAAGTCCTTGGGCCCCTGCACCCACGTGGGAGACCCGGAAGAAGCTCCTGGCTCCTGGTTTTGGATCAATACAGCTCTGCCCATTGCAGCCATCTGGGGAGTGAACCAGCGGATGGAACACCTCACTCTCTGTCTCTACCTCTCGTTGTAACTCTTTCAAATAAATAAATAAAACAAAAAAAAAAAAAAAAAAAAAAAGATGAGCAGCCCTAATCTGAAAATCCAAAATGCTCCAATCTAAAAATGTTTGAGCACCAACACAAAATAAGTGGAAAATTCCACACCATAAAATTTTGTTTCATATATAAAATTGCTTAAAATACTCTGTAAATTATCTTTGGATCAGGTGTATGAAGTGTACCTGAAACATAAACAAAGTTTATGCTTGGATTCAGGTCACATCCTCACACAACTCATGGTGTACATGAAAATATTTGAAAATCTAAACAAATCCAAAAATCTGAAAAACAGCTGATCCCAACCATTTCAGAGACGAGATACTCAGCCTGAAAAGGTTTTAAATTTTCACTGAATGTTCTTTATTATATCATTCTCCTTATGGAAAGGTATATATTGTAGCATATAGTTTTCAATACTTGCTATAAAAAAGCTGTTGGACCAGGGCCTCGGGGACCCAAACTGTCAATCTCTCATTACTCCAGTTAGTGACACTTTGCAGGTAATTATCATTGGGGAGGCCGATGTGATAGTTCCAAAGCAGAAAAGTATTTCATTTCCCTAGTTCCAGTCTAACTCACATTTAATAAAAAGGTGCATAAACCTCTTGATTAATTTTTAAACAATATTTAAGGGGAAAACAGAGTTAGTGATTTTTGTGGTTTTTTTTTAGTCTGAAGAAATATTTCAATAAGAACTAATCAAATTGCCTTCAATCCCAGAAAGTGGAGAATAGAGTACTAAGAGTCACAGAGTCCTCTAATTCACCCCTCAGAGGTAGCAGATACACACAATTAACATTTACCTGAAAATAACATTAACTTCGGGTCTGTTTTAGACACAGGCATTGTTGTGTAGGTTAATCTGGGTCTATATTTCTCAATCACAGTGAGGTGGTAAAAGCTTGAGACAAAAGCTGGAAATAAACCATCTCATACTGATCATAAGGTTGGGTCCATCAGCCGAACTATTATCTTGGCCATCCCAGACACCTATTTCAGACTAGTATCTGTCATCTTCACAAGACAAATGAGCCTATTAAGTATACAGAAAATCACATTTGATAACTTATTAAATAAAACCCAAAGCAAAAATATTTGCTTATCTAATGGCCACAGCCCTTTTCTGCCAAGTCAGTTTGTAATACGTGTAGGTGGTACCCTGGGATCCATTTAAGTGGAAATGAATCCTGGTACTGTTGGTGCTGACCTGGTTTGCTCTTGAACAATGGCCAATTCCTTTGTTTCCCTCACTGCCCTGTATGTCCTGGGTAAATCCATTTCCAAAGGATTCTGAAGAGATACAATTCAACTACTGTGCAAAATTTCCATTTTAAAGAATAACTATTTGAGAAGACAACAAATTGGTCCATAGGGAAAGCTTAGATTCCTTATAAGCCTCACGTCAAAATAAAGTTACACAATTTAGGACAAGGTGGTTGTACCCACCTGAGAAAACTTGGAACATATTTCCATATGAAGTGATGGCTTAATAGAAGCCATGTGGCTAAATTCCTTTGCACTATAAAAAAATAAACCTTCAATTTATTTAAAGACTAAAAAGTGAATGCTATCCTGGCAAAATGTAGCAGAAAAGTAAAAAAAAAAATGGTATCTCCAAATTTCTAACATAATACTTTTCAAAAGGACTCATGATATATGCTAATGGGCAGTAGCAAAAACTCCACTAAAGCCCTTTTGTCTTGGGGCCCTTTCAGACCACTAAGCATATTAATACTTGTGAAAGAACTGAGATATTCCTGAATCTATGGCATAAAGGATTGCCAGATAAAAACAAAGTGCCAAAACTGCATGGGACATATGTATGTAAAAATTATTTATTCTTTATCAGAAATTATATAAAATTGGACTTGTGTTTTTCTATTTATCAAATCTGTTGCCCCTGATAATAGAATAGTGAAACAATCCTGGTCAACTTTTGAATGAACTATTTTTGAGCTGGTTAACAGTGCAACCGTCACTCATGTGTTTCCGGTTTCCTGGGAAGCACTTGGACAATGAGGACTACTGGGATCTTCCCTTTAAGAGCAGGTCTCCTAATGGGCCACACATCACTGTGTTTAAAAGCTCCCAGGTAATTCTTTTTTTTTTTTTTTTTTTTTTTTGACAGGCAGAGTGGACAGTGAGAGAGAGAGAGACAGAGAGAAAGGTCTTCCTTTGCCATTGGTTCACCCTCCAATGGCTGCCGCGGCCGGTGCACCGTGCTGATCCAATGGCAGGAGCCAGGTACTTATCCTGGTCTCCCATGGGGTGCAGGGCCCAAGTACTCGGGCCATCCTCCACTGCACTCCCTGGCCACAGCAGAGAGCTGGCCTGGAAGAGGGGCAACCGGGACAGAATCCGGCGCCCTGACCGGGACTAGAACCCGGTGTGCCGGCGCCGCAAGGCAGAGGATTAGCCTAGAGAGCCGCAGCCCCAGGTAATTCTTGATGCGCATTCATTTAAGAATGACTTCTATAGCCCAGACTAATAAAAAGAAATGAGAAAGTCAGAATCAGATTTATCTGATGGCTCAAGTCAGGCTTTAGAGGTGGTTTAGAAGTCACAAACCTTAAGACAGTGTTAATTTGATAATGTTAAAAGGAAATAACATAAGCCCAGATATTCATTGAGAAAATATTGTGAGACCACCTCTTTATTATCCAGATGAGGACGCCAAGGGAAACCTCATCCTCACCCTAAATTAGCCATTCAGAAGTGCAACCAAGAATAGAACCTCTGACACCTGATGCCAGAATTCACCCCATGCTCTCACTGCTAAACAATTCCTCCTTCATCCTGTTTCTTGAACAGCTGAAGGAGCTGGCACACCCAACAGAAGGAGCTGAGACATTTTTCTACCCTTAGCTAAAGTGCAAATTACTTCACTGCAAAGTAACTGCCCAAACACAGCAAAACACGAAGAAAGCCACGTCTGAATCAGGAATTATATCTTAACAGATGTAAACTGCCTCTTCATTTTATCAGTAAATGTTAACACCACATTTAAAAGTAAATAAGGAAAAATCTAATTGCACTACACTGAACATGAAACTCCATTACTTGTAATATTATGCACTGTATGTGTGTGTGTCTATGGAGGGCGAGTGGGTAGGAATGACGTTGTGGAGGACAGTGTCTCCTCTTTCCATCAGCAGAATATCATCTCTGGGATAAAGAGGAACTTCAAAAAGCTGATGGAAACTGAAATTTAAAAATGTTTACTTTGGTGCAAAACTTATTGAAATCCATGCATACTTCTTTTCCCAATATGCATTTTTCATGAGCTTTCTTAAGACATCTCATGTGAATGGATTTCAAAAAATGTTGCACTAGTGACCAGTGTTGTGGTGTAATGAATTAAGCCACTGCCTGTGATACAGGCACAAAACCTGTAGCTCATCAGTGATATGTGGGGCCAGGAACTGGAAAGATAAAACTGAAGCAGAGTGTGTACACAGCAAGAATTAAGGACAGGGAAAGGCAGTGAGTGTTAAGAGCTTTCTCCTGAAAGCTACTTGGATCTGTGCTTAACTCCACATTCTACCTTGACTAGCCATGAAATCTTGAGCAGGCTACTCAAACCCCTACAGTCATCTGTAAAATATGAATACCAGCAGCCAACTCCAAGAGCCACTGTGAAGAACAGCAAGTCAACATGGAAAGTAGCCACCACAGGTCAGGGCACAAGGCTCAGTAAGTAACAGGAATGAAAAGCAAGAATGTTGGTTTCTGTGGGTCCAGTGGGTTGGCCACCATATAAGACATCTCCAAAACACCCACAGAAAAATGCACTGTATCGTTTAATTCCATGTTTCCATGAACTTCTTGAAGGACTTTCATGTATTTGCCAGTACTTAGCACAAATGTACTCTGTGCCTAGTTGCATATAGCACAAATGAGCTACAAAAGAATACCAAAACCCATCATCTACCCACAAGTGTCTTATGATCAATTAACTAATCTGTGCTCAATAACAACCACTGTTATGAACATGGGATTTGATTATGTACATGATGCAAAAATTCCGAGACACATTGTTCTCCTCTTCATGTCTTCGTTAAGGAGATAATACATACTTGCTTGAGAAGTTAATGAAAATTATGGTTATTTAACTACAATAGGACAATATACAAGTACAAATGGCAATTTCTGATGCATAACCAAAAGCTGTATAACTGATAAAGACTATGAGCTCACAGAGGGAAAAAATAGCCATGAGTTACAGTGGTATGGGAACTCCTCGTGGAAGATAAGTTACTTGAGATTGGCCTTGAGAGGGGAATAGCATTTAGATAAGCAGAGAAGAGGAAATCCTAGGTTTATGATACAAATAGTCAAGCAAATGAGAAAACACAGGACTCAGAGATTAGGAGACAGATAGAGCATTATCAAGTTGCTTACAGCACTGAATGTCAGGCCAAAGAGTTGGACCATTGCTATCTAGACCTTTGGTTCTCAACATTTCACTCTGTCTCACTACTGTGCAACTGTTAGATAACAACAGTGATTATTCTCCAGGCTCCAGTAGAAATATTTGAGATTGCATACATAACATTGGTTGTAGACTACATGGAAATGTTGGTAAACAGGCATTATCCTTTCCCTTTACCCCAACCCCCAGAATACACACATAGTCACATTTCTCTCACTTATTTAAACACACTGGTATCTGGACACAGAGTTTATGCTGCTGCTGTGAGAAACAGAAGCTACTAAGACCTCTAGAGATCCAAATTGTGAGACACTTGATAAGTGAAGTAGGTGTTAACTGTGTTCTTCAGACATCAAATGCACAGAGAGTCAGAAAAGGAGACTGGCTTTAGGTCTCTGCCCTGCCGCTGATCCAGCCACGTCTAGCTCTTACAATTCTTCCCACTCTACCACAGTGCAAACTTAAGGAAATATTCAATACCAAATGGGCAATCATTGCATTTGATTCTATTTCTGCAAATAAAACTTTGGTGTGGCCTTTGGGAAGGAAAAAGGTCAGAGATTAGACAAATCAATTCTCACTTTTTATGCCTACATCAATCACCTATCTACTGGGTTACACTCTTTATATCGCTAATCATGAGCACTTAAGTGAAAATACCACATTACACATTATTTGGTGTGATCTAGTAATTAAATATTTACTTTACCCCACAACCTTGTGTTAACTCTTTGTTAAGAGTTTCTGAAAAATCTTTCTTTATCTTAATTGGATATTTTTTCCTACTGTATATGTTCCTTGTATTTTTGACACTCTTATTGCCTTCTTTTTCAAGTTTTTTTTTTTTTTTTTAAACTAAAAGGCAGCTGGTTCAGTCCTCCAAAAACCTGCAACAACCAGTGCTGGGTCAGGCATAGCCAGAAGCCAAGAACTCAATCTGTACTCAAGTACTTGGGGTATCATCTGCTGCCTTCTTCCAGTGTGTGCATTAGAAGGAAGCTTGACAGGGCAGTTAGCTGGCACACCATTCAGGCTCTCACATACTGGATGCAAGTGTCTCAAGTGGCAAGTTAACTGCTGCACCATACACCTGCCCCCTACTGCATCATTTAAATTGTAATGTACATGATTTTTAATTTTACAAGGCAGAGAGATAAATAGATATCACATTCACTTGTTCAGTCCCCAGATGCCCCCAACAGCTAGAGCTGGGCCAGGCTGAACCCAGGAGCCAGGAACTCAATTCAAATCTTCCACACAGTGGCAGGGACTTAAGCACTTGAATCAACACCACTGGATCCCAGGGTGTGCATTAGCAGGAAGCTGGAATCAGAAGCAGAGCTGCAACCCAAACCCAACATTCTAATATAGGATGTGAGAACCCAGACAGACATCCTCATCCCTCTGCCAAATGGTCACCCCTGAGTTTAACATTTAAAGAATCACATGTACAGGTATACTGTAACTACTATTGTATCATTACTATAGTCTAAAGTACACATATATGTTCTTTAAAATAAAATATGTAACAAAAATGTTTCTGAAATGAATATACAACAATGTGGTAATTTCCACTTTAGAATAAATTCTAGAACATAAAAACTGTAATAGACAGCAAGTTAATGTCATTGCATTCAAAGTGACAAACTCGTATAGAAACACATTAGCAGACAGCATAATGTGCTGAAGTAAAATATTTCCATTCTAAACATTATTTTGGGAAAAGCAGATGAAGGAAAGCCCTGAACTACAAATCCTTAAGTTATCATCAGGGGCCCCAAATCCACTGTTTTTTATCTTACATCACCTAGACACAATACTATTGACAACTATAAACAGACATTTGCTTAAAAGACAATTCTTGTACACACTTAAATTTTTTCAGTTCTTATTTATTTATTTTCTGAAAAACAGAGATTTCCTATTCACTATTTTACTCTTCTAATGCCTACAACAAACTAGGGCTGGGTCAGGTCAAAGCCAGGACCCAGAACCTCAATCTTCTTGTGAGAGTAGCAGGGACCCAATCACTTAAGCTATCAACTGTTGCCTCTCAGGGTGAACATTACCTGGAAGCTCAAATGGAAAGCAGAGTAGGAACTCAAACCTAGGCATTTGAACATGGGATGCAAGCCTTCTGAGAAGTATCTTAATCACTGTACTAAATGCTTGGCCCAAATGTCTTAACACTAAACTTGGTGGGACTGGAGCTGTGGCATAGCAGGTAAAGCTGTTGCCTGCAGTGCTGGCATCCCATATGGGTGCTGGTTTGAGTGTGGCAGCTCCATTTCCAATCCAGCTCTCTGCTATGGCCTGGGAAAGCAGAATTTGGCCCAAGTCTGTGGGCCTCTGCACCCTTGTGGGAGACCCAGAAAAAGCTCCTGGCTCTTGGCTTTGGCCTGGCCCAGCCCCAGTTGTTACGGCCATTCGGCGAGTTAACCAGTGGATGGAAGATCTCTCTCTCTCTCTCTATCTTTCTCTCTCTCTCTCTGCCTCTCTGTAACTCTGCCTTTCAAATAAATAAAGAAACGAACAAACAAACAAACTCATGACTCAGTAGTTTGAAATGTGATGAAAGCAAAAGTACAATGGAATATATTAAGCTGTTAGAGTTATTTTCAATGAAATAATGAGAAATTAAGGAGAAAACATAAAAAATTCTTTAAAACCATGCCCTTTGCCATCTGCTCCTTCATTAACTGAGAAAATTAAAACACAGCTATGCAACATTTAAAAAAATAATTGATCTCTAAACATGAAAATATTGAGCTGCCTCCAGTACTGTCTTCAGGTTGAGGAGTAAGACTGAATTTTAATGCCTAAAAAGAGTTGAATTATTAAATGTTCAATTTACATACATATTTACTGAGTTATTTACAATATCCTTACACAGATTCTAACATAGAGTGGGAATTTGAAACCTATGAAAACCAAGGCCTTTCACCTAAAACACTCAATACTAATTGGCAAAGAAACAAGAGAACGTCTTTGAAGGAGCCAAGGTATAATTTATGTGTCAAAATGACAACTCTACCCTCCTGGATGACAGCTGTCAATACCAGAAGCTGAGGAATGAAGGTAGTAGAAATACGGAGTCTCGTTCGGTACAAAAGTTTGTCATTTTCTATTCTTGATTTTTTCTAAGGTTGAAAGATGATAGACCCAATTTGTGAAAAAGCTACTTAAAGAATACTATGGTAGACAAAATGGACCTAACAGCATTTGATAAATAACCACTAAGACTAACTGTCACATTTAATTAACATGACCCTGAAATTTAATCTGGCCAAAATATTTAAAAGAAAACAGCTTGGTCATGACAACACTTGGACTTATTTTTACCATTCATGCAAAAATCCCTCCAAAACATTATTTTAATAACATTATTTAAAACTGGTATCCTGCCATTATTTCATCACTGGTTAGCAAGATAACTATATTTTTAGTAGCTCTGATAAAACCAAAACAAATCATAGTAATCAAGGCAAATAGGAACAAAATGAACTTCATCTGAAATTCTTAAATCACACCCTTCACTATGACTCTCTGAAGATTTTTATTAGAACTCTAACGCACACTTTAAATGTCCTGGTTCCTAATGGTCCCTTGTATCTCTAAGGGCTGAGTTGAATACAGCTAGTGTGGATGCACGAAAGTCTCTCATTGCTGCTGTCCTTGCCTTGCCCTGGTCCTATTGTTTCCAGGACAGAAGACTCCACACCAAACTGTCCACCTTCTTGCCTCTAGTGCAAACTCCTGGACAGCCAGGGCAACCAGAAGAGCTCAAATTTTCCCTTCACTCCATGCCACGCTGGAAAAAGAAACCCTGCTTTGACAGTTGTAGCTGTGACAATAAATGTTCTGCTGCCAAGGATGCAGGGGTAATGACAGAGCTGCTTTGGGCAGACACATTTCCTTTTTTCTCCCAGGCAAAATCCAATAACAGAGCTCAAATGCAAAATAGCAGTCAGCTGTAGTAACCACAGCACCTTCCTTCCCCCTAAACAGCCCTCAATAGTTTGTCACAATGCTAAAACCTCCTCCATGAAAGATTTACTGATAAACCAGTATCATAGTTAGGATTTCTGAAAAAAAAAAAAAAAAGGGTAGATTGAGCTATAAATCCTCAAGAGAATGGGAGATTGATGTAAAGGGGAAATAGGAGGGAGGGACATACGGCTAGTACATGCCTGGTGCTATGCTAGACAGTTTACAATACAGTCATCCCTTGGTAGTCACAGGAGAGTGATTATAGGACCCCCCTACTATGGCCACCAAACTCCACAGATATGCAAGTTCCTTATGTAAAATGCTGTAATATTTGCATATAATCTAAGCAGTTCTTCTGTATACGTTAATCATCTCTAGATTTCTTCTTGTACTTAATGCAATGTAAATGCTCTGAAAAATAGTTGTTACATTATCTTGTTTGGGGAATAATGACAAGAAAAATGTCTGTCCTTGTTCAGTACTTATGCAATTTTTCCCCAAAATATTTTCACCCTGGAATTGGTTGAATCAATAGCTGTGAAACCTACAGATGCAGAAAGCCAACTGCACCATGTTCATTAACCTCTGAAGGCAATGATGGCCTCTCCACTTTCCAGACACTGAAACTGGGTTTCAGAAAGTTTGATGACTGACAGGACAAAAGGACAAAGATACATATCCCAAGAACAGAATGAGAGAGCAGTCAAGGTAGGAATCCATAGGAAGGATCAGGATGAGGACACTGGTTTCTGAGCAAGTTCATGGAAACAAAGAAAAGACAAAAAAGAAAAGAGGAGGTGAACTGGGTTTGACGCCCAATACCAATTCTTTTACCATTTTTTTTTTTTCCAGAGCTGGCCCAGGCTTCTTAAATGAGAGCATATCCCTCTTTTAAAAAATATTTAATTTATTTGAAAGGCAGAGTTACAGAAAAAGGGAAACACAGAGACAGAAATTTTCCATCCACTGGTTCACTCCCCAAATGGCAGCCAACAGCAGGGGCTGGGCCAGACCAAAGCCAAGAGCCAGGAGCTTCTCCCAAGTCTCCCACATGAGTTTCAGGGGCCTAAGGACTTGGGTCATCTTCCACTGCTTACTCAGGTGCATTAGCAGGAAGCTGGATCAGAAGTGGAGCAGCTGGCATTCAAACCAGCAGTATGGGATGCTGGCATTGCAGGCAGTGGCTTAACTTGCTACACTGCCCATACAAAGAGTACGTCCTTAATATGAATTACACCTCCATCAAATAACAAGAAGAAAATTAAATTCACTGAGAAATTTTCCCAGCAATGACTGTTGTCTGGGTACTAATACCTCACATATGGCCTCTCAGACTGTCCCATCATTTTACGATTTCAATGTCATTCTCATTACTTACTTAGGGCAAAACTAGGAAAAACATCTTGTGCTGTGCCTAAGGTCCATGTTCATCCCCAGCAGCCTCTGTTCTGCACATGAGCAAGGTTTTATGAATAAAGGAAGTACCTACCCACCTTTCTGTACATTTTTCTTATTCATCCACTTATGAAGAAGAAAAGGGGAGAAATTCCCAGGGAACTCATCACAAGAAAGCGAAGATAGTTAATTTCCAAATAAATAATAGGCTCCTTATTTAGTGGGACTGTTCAGGGCATCTATAACTTGCTGTAAGAGAGGAAGGTAAATCACACCAGAAAAGCTGATCAAGCTAAACCTGGAACTGATATCCATAGGGGGACAAACATGTAAAAGTCACTTTCTGCGTGCTGGGCTCTATTTTATACTTTTTACAGATACTATTAACTTGTTCTATCATCAAGAGGACTCTGTGGTTACATACTATAATTATCTGCATTGTACTGATACCAAGACAGGGTGTTAAACAAACTTGCACAAGCTCTTAACTAAGTGACAGAGTTGAAATAGGAACCAAGGCAATCTGACTCCAGTTTAACATGGTGATAGGACAAACAAGCACATCACATTTATAGAAAACTCCATCTTGGTCCCATAAAGAAAGGATGCAGAAGGAAGCTCCCAGTTCCCAAATACTTTTGGAGATTCTATTATATGTGAGCATCATGCTGATGATGGAGATGTCGTAGGTTTTCAAACTGTCTAGGTGTCCACGCAGTTCCAAGAGGACATATCAAGTATAGGAACTGAATTGGGATGGTTTCAACCACTTCTATAAACGTAATTCCTGTACACATTTGCTGATGCTTTCTCAAATCCCGGCACCTTTGAAAAAATTACCACTCAGTGCAAATACTAACAGATTCCTCACTTACACAGGTTCTAACAGACAAGTCCTTCCTCTGACTTTCAACAACACTGGATCATGAGAAATGGTGGGTGCTCTACAGACACTCTTTTCATTACTTTTTCATCACAATACAAACATTAACACTGTCGCAAAGTTTTGTGGTGCACCATCCTTCCTCTGGCAGAAATGGACTGCTTTTTCATCATGACTAATACGGAAAAGACCAAACTGAAAAATATTTACGCTTGTTTCATTCCCTGGAAGCTGATACACAGAAGGGATATGTTCCCTTTTTTAATGCCAAAGATTTTTGAGTATCCAACACTCAGACTGTTTTCCAGCCACCAGATGATGTTTCCTTTCCCTGCAATTAGGCCAAGAATACAATCCTTGTATATTTGGATCAACTACTGAACAATAACAGATATTGCATTTTCTAAAATGCTTGCTCCAAGACAGCAGCAGCACTATCTACCATAAACACAAACACACACATACACACGAGACTGGTGAGGACTGCTCTTTCAGGATTAGACTTGAGAATTTACCTACTGTTCATAATATGGGCTGAAAAATTAAGATGGTTTTCTCCCTTCCTTTGGAAAGTAATTTTATTCGCAAAGAACAGTCCCTGATTTTAGTCTTACGTCCATTTGTGTTTTCTTAGTAAAACCTTCCCTTGTAATTTCTCCAAACTCAACAATGATCCAGTGGATACCATCTTCCCTGACCCTTGCATGCTTACATGCCTCATTAAGGTACTTCAAGACACAACATTTAGACAAAACACTTTTCCCATTAACACACCTGGACTCTATTTATTGGCTCACATGTGTTCTTTAAAGCCATCAACTGGGCCGGCGCCGCGGCTCACTAGGCTAATCCTCCTCATTGCGGCGCCAGAACACTGGGTTCTAGTCCCGGTCGGGGCGCCGGATTCTGTCCCGGTTGCCCCTCTTCCAGGCCAGCTCTCTGCTGTGGCCAGGGAGTGCACAGGACTCGGGCCCTGGCCCTGCACCCCATGGGAGACCAGGAGAAGCACCTGGCTCCTGCCTTTGGATCAGTGCGGTGCGCCGGCAGCAGCGGGCCAGCCGTGGCGGCCATTGGAGGGTGAACCAACGGCAAAAGGAAGACCTTTCTCTCTGTCTCTCTATCTCACTGTCCACTCTGCCTGTCAAAAAAAAATAATAAAGCCATAAACTGGAATTGAAAGCAAGTATCATTATGAAAGTGAATCTATACCCAAGTATAACAAACTTTGCTCTCCAGTCTCCAAAGTGTGAATCATTAGGTTAATTCATGAAAACACTACTGCTGATATAGTAGCACTTGCAAATTTCCTTGAGTTTGTCATTTTTCTACACTGGTTTATTTGTTAGCATGACGTGGATTTACCACTAGGCAAAGACTAATCTTTCTCATTCTAATGATTTGGGATGGGGGGTATCATACAAAAATTGGTACATTTTGCCAATTCACTGCCTTCTGAAGTCTCTCCTGAAACAGTGACATTTCTGTCTGAGGGACTAACAAAAAAATGTGGTTTTTTTCTCCCTTAAGATAATGCCTGTTGGTGGGTATTTATAACAAATTCCATCACAGGATCCAAGGTCCCATAGATTCAGTTGGTAGGAACACAACAGTGTTATATCAAGCACATTTTCCCTCATGGCTTGCAACAGCTCTTTCATTTTAGAAGCTTTTTTATGTTACTTCCAAGTATCTTTCAAACATGACAACCCAAAATAGCTACTTTTATTTTAAAAGTTAACAAGCTGTATTTTAAAACCAATAACCTGGGGGCAAGGACTCTAAGTATATATACATTAATATAGCTGCCTGAACTTGTCTCTCAAAATCATTTGAAAATTTAGAAAAAATAAACAAATTGGATCACTAAACTGTGCATGTAATAGAGGTGGTGACATTCCTATTAATAAGATTAAGAAACTATGAGAGCTTCAGATCCTACAGAATACTCTGTATAGCTACATCAAGGTCATTATTTCTACACCCACTCCATTAAAACAACTGTAGGTTCCACTTGTGTCATAATCACATTTTAAATTGAAATAAATGTGACAGATTTCTTATAAGAAAAGTAATAGCACACAAGTGATGTTATGACAAAGGCTATTTTTATGACTCCATACATACTGACGTTATTAATATCACTCCTATGTAAAAGATAATATAAGACATTCCAGGCTGCAAGTCATTTGGGTCAGGAAGACTCTCATCACCCTCATTCAGAAAACAGACAAAAACAAAAACCAGTATTTAGAGTAAGATATTTCATTTCCTCTTCTGAGATTCCTAAAAGGAATGGGGGTGACAAAAATGGAAGTCTAGCTTAAAATACAGTTTAGAGTTTCTGTGGATTTGTACCTTCATTCTTCCATATGCTGTCTTTCTAAATCTGAACCTATGACTGACACAGTTCATAACTCTGCTATTCCTTTCTTGATGTCACAGAAATCCTACGAAAAACATAATGAAACTACTGATCACAAGATAACTATCCTACCTCCTTCTTACAATATGATGAGTAGTGGCTAAAGCCACCACCTGTGACATCACATCCCATATGTGTGTCAGTTTGTGTACTGGTTGCTCCACTGTGGGGAGCAACTCGGACTAGACTAAGTTACTGGAATTAAGACTTATTCTATGCATCTGCTCTCCCACAATATGGCGCTGGGAGAGGAGAAAACAGCTTCTACACAGCTGCCTCCAGTTCAGCCAATAAACTGTAGGACTTGCTCCTGATTGGAGGAGAGCAGCGTACTCGGCGTGTGGGCAGCCGAGTTGGGATTGGCAGAGGAGGACTATAAAGGAGGAGAGAGACGGCATGCACCAGGAACATCTAAGGGGAACATCTAAGGGGAACATCTAAGGGAACACCTGTGCAGCCCCCAAGAGAGCCGGCCGGCGGTGTGCCACTCCCCTGCGGAAGTGGGGAAAGTGGCCAGGGGGAACCGCCCTTCCACGGAGGTGGAAGGGACAGTAGCCAACCCGGGAAGAACCAGCAGCAAACCCGGGGAGGGCCGAGCAGACGAAAGAACAGCGCAGGGTCCTGTGTCGTTCCTCCACGAAGAAGGGGAGCGACACTCCACTTCCAATCCAGCTCGCTGCTAATAGCCCAGGTAAAGAAGCATAAGATGGCACCAAGTGTTTGGGCCCTTTGCTACCTACATGGGAGACCTGGATGAAGTTCCTGGCTCCAGGATTTGACCTGGCCCAGCACCAGCTGTTGTGGCTATCTGAGGGGTGAAACAGCAAAAACTCTTTTAAGCAAATAAATAAATCTTGAACAACAACAACAAAATATGTAATGACCAGCATACATTCAATAGCTTCCCTCTTAACATCATATAGATTAGGTGTTGTAATTCTCTTTATATTGAAGAAATATATTTAGGAGTTTGAATTCTTAATTTATGGATTTTAATTTTCTATAAAAATAAGAGAGTAACATTTTAAAATCCCAGCCCTCACCCTGACTGTTGATGAGCAACTTGATATGTTATCCCTCTTAGTATTTTTTTGTTTGTTCTATTTAATACCTTTGGTTGAATACTGTAATCAATACACAATTCTTCTTAAGTGCTGAAACTTAACTGAAAAGTGATCACTGTTAAATATAAGAGTGGGAATAAGAGAGGGAAGAGATGTGCAATTCGGGACATGCTCAAGCTGACTTACCTCAAACGGTAGAGTTAGAAACATATCAGGGGGTTCCAATTCAATCCCATCAAGGTGGCATGTACCAATGCCATCTCACTAGTCCCAGTGATCAATTTCTGCTCACAATTGATCATAATGATAGGACTAAGAACCAAAGGGATCACATAAACAAGAATAGTGTCTGCAAATACTAGCTGATAGAATCAAAAAGGGAGAGAACGATCCAACATGGGAAGTGAGATACACAGCAGACCCATAGAATGGCAGATGTCCTAACAGCACTCTGGCCTCATAATCAGCCCTTAAGGCATGCAGATCTGGCTGAAAAGCCCATGAGAGTATTTCAGGCATGGAAAGCCAAGACACTCTGGGGGGGAAAAAAAAACCTAAATGAAAGATCTCCACGAGTGAGATCCCAGTGGAAAGAATGGGTCATCAAAGAAGGAGGTACCTTTCTCTGAAGGGAGGAGAGAATTTCCACTTTGACCATGGCCTTGTCTAAATATGATCAGAGTCAGTGAACTCAGGGGGCTTCCATAGCCTTGGCAGCTCATGATAAGAGCCTAGGGTGATTACTGAGGCCATAAACAAGAGTGTCAATTTGTTAAGTCAACAACAGGAGTCACTGTGCACTTACTCCTCATGTAGGATTTTTGTCCTTAGTATGCTGTACATTGAGATTTAATGCTATAACTAGTACTCAAACAGTATTTTTCACTTTATGTGTCTGTGTGGGAGCAAACTGTTGAAATCTTTACTTAATGTATGCTAAACTGATCTTCTGTATATAAAGAGAATTGAAAATGAATCTTGACGTGAATGGAAGGGGAGAGGGAGTGGAAAGGGGAAGGTTGCGGGTGGGAGGGACGTTATGGGGGGGAAGCCATTGTAATCCATAAGCTGTACTTTGGAAATTTATATTCATTAAATAAAAGTTTAAAAAAAAATAAAAAAAAATCCCAAAGACTTGATTGAACCAAGATTAAATTGCTTTGGGGAGGGGGGCAATGTTTGGAGAAGCACATTTATTTTTAAATTTTATTTTATTCATTTGAAAGGCAGAGAGAAAGAGAAACAGAGATCTTCTATCTGCTGGTCCCCTCCACAAATGCCTCCAAATATCAAAATATATTCAAATAGATCTTCCATAAATATATTAGGAATGGCCCAATTTGGCTCAATGTTGATGTAGTGATTTAAGCTTTTAATTATCTAAATATATTTCTAACTCAGGTTGCTAGTGATTTTTTTCCCACTGGTTTAATTTTCTTATTATACTCTTTCTCTAAGACAATCCAGTTGTAGTAAAATGAGAGAAACCAATGTTCTTTTTAACAGTCCCCAAAGACACAAAGATGTTTGCATCTCAAATCAGAGTGCTGGGCTCAAGCGCTGGCTCAGCCTCTAATTCCAGCCTTCTGCTAAGGTTCACCCTGGAAGGCAGCAGAGGATAACCCAAGGACCGGGGTCTCTGACATCCATGAGGGAGATCCAGATTGAGTGCTGGCTCCTAGCTTCCTTCTGGCCAAGCTCTGGATATTTGGAGGCATCTGGGGAGGGAACCAGCAGATGGAAGATCTCTGTTTCTCTATCTCTCTGCCTTTCAAATGAATAAAATAAAATTTAAAAATAAAGAAATTGTTTTTGTAAGGCTAGGCTTGCTCTTGACAACTAATTCATGACTATACAGGAAAGATGAGAGAGTAATCTTGTGAGACAAAAGGCAATAAATTTAAATTGAGTATTACTATATGAACTTCAGATCAGCTACATGAAACATGGTTTAATTTATGAACTACACAAAAGAATCAGAGCAATTATCACTAGTAGGACCTACATGTGAGTAGGACTCTTCAACTTACAAATCATTGTTAGATGTAATCTCATAATACTACAAAGAAACCTTTGAGATCAGCACTAGTATAATCCTCATCATACACACAAAGCAGATGATTTGCAGAGAGAGTGCAGAGCTGCACAATTTAAGAATCACTGTGTTAAATTATGTATCATTTCTTTCAATCATGATAGGAATAGCATCATTTTTCTGTAATAGTGTAACCTGTGTCTACAAAAGACATAGAAAATGGTGTGTAAGATAAAAATCTTACTTTCAAATACCGTTAGTGTGGAGAGTGTTCCACACCAGAAAACTAGCCATATATGCCAACAGCAAAATATATTCAAATAGATCTTCCATAAATATATTAGGAATGGCCCAATTTGGCTCAATGTTGATGTAATGATTTAAGCTTTTAATTATCTATCTATCTATATATATATATATATATATATATATTTTTGACAGGCAGAGTGGATAGTGAGAGAGAGACAGAGAGAAAGGTCTTCTTTTTTGCCGTTGGTTCACCCTCCAATGGCCGCCACGGTTGGCGCGCTGCGGCCGGTGCACCGCACTGATCGAAGGCAGGAGCCAGGTGCTTCTCCTGGTCTCCCATGGGGCGCAGGGCCCAAGCACTTGGGCCATCCTCCACTGCCTTCCCGGGCCACAGCAGAGAGCTGGCCTGGAAGAGGGGCAACCGGGAAAGAATCCGGCGCACCGACCGGGACTAGAACCTGGTGTGCCGGCACCGCTAGGTGGAGGATTAGCCTAGTGAGCCACGGCACCGGCCCCTAAATATATTTCTAACTCAGGTTGCTAGTGATTTTTTCCCCACTGGTTTAATTTTCTTATTATACTCTATTTCTCTAAGACAATCCAGTTGTAGTAAAATGAGAGAAACCAGTGTTCTTTTTAACAGTCCCCAATTGCTACTTGAGAAATGGATTAAAGAATGATAAAGCTTCTAACCTGATAGGCAATTCAAGCCAATCCAAGCAACACACATTCAAGAAATAGATAGTCACTCTCCAAATCAATTCACAAGATAGTGGGAAAAAACACCATTTGGCTGACATAGTCTCCATGTACAGTCTTTAAAAAGCAGATAGCCAAGTGCCACTTTGATTTTGTGCCATGTAAACATTGATAAAAGAGCCACTGAAGAGCAAAACCCTTTTCCCACCCTGTCCTTTCCATGTTAAGGAAGGATCTTATGTAGGAAGGTTACCAATGCCCTGATTTCAGCAGTCCATTCAAGTATCAAATGCAGGACTATCTTTTTCTATGGCTTTTTCATGTTAGGACTTTTACATGTAGCAAATATCATCTATCTCCCTTTCAACTACAGCACTTCACTGGGACTTAAGAGTCAACTATTGTCCATTGAGTTACGTACAAATAAAAGATATATCCATGGTTTCTGCCTAGGAAGAAATGTGTAAGACATTTTAAGTTTTTGAGATGTTTACACTATTTTTTATTTTTGTTTTTCTCTGCCAAGCTCACATAAAGTATGAAGGTTTGGTGATAACAGAAAATCAGAAATATTTTAGACTCAAAAAAAGGTGGAAAGATTCAGTGCCATCTGGCACCTGTTAAATGACATAGACGCCAGAGTCAAAGACATCTGGGTCCCATTTCAAGCTTTACCACATCTTGGTGTGATCTGCTGGTGCTAGGATCTGCAGTAATCTTACTGGATGCAACTGTTATAATTCTGACTTCACAGGGCTTCTGTAGTGATAGTTGAGAAAGGTAGCAGTGTGCAGAAAATTCTAATTCTCAAAAGTAAGGTGTCCAGGCAGGCGCCCTGGAGCACTAGGTTAATCCTCTGCCTGTGGTGCAGGCATCCCCTATGGGTGCCGGTTCTAGTCCCTACTGCTCCTCTTCCAATCCAGCTCTCTGCTGTGACCTGGAATAGCAGTGGAGGATGGCTCAAGTCCTTGGGCCCCTGCACCCAAATGGGAGACCAGGAAAAACTCCTGGCTTTGGATCGGCATAGCTCTGGCCTTTGCAGCCATTTGGGGAGTGAACCAATGGAAGGAAGACCTTTCTCTCTGTCTCTCTCTCTCACTCTCTGTAAACTCTACCTGTTCAAAAAAAAAAAAAGTAATGTGTCTGGGGCTGGCACTGTGGTGTAGTGGGTAAAGTCATCGCCTGCACTGCTGGCATCCTATATGGGCACTGGTTCTAGTCCCGGCTGCTCCACTTCCAATTTAGCTCTCTTCTATGGCTTGGAAAAATAGTAGAAGATGGTCCAAGTCCTTGGGCCCCTATACTCACATGGGAGACCCGGAAAAAACTCCTGGCTCCTGGCTTAGGATCGGCGTAGCTCCTACTGTTGCAGCCATCTAGGGAGTGAACCAGCAGATGAAAGACCTCTCTCTCTGCCTTTCTCTCTGTGTGTAACTCTGACTTTCAAATAAATAAATAAATCTTTGAAAAAAAAGTTATGTGTCCCTTTTAGGGAGTGGATGTTGTATAGATGCTCCTGGAAGTCTTATTAAAAAAAAACTTCTCATCACATGTCATTAGTATCTTTTTTTTTTTTTTTTTTTTGACAGGCAGAGTGAATAGTGAGAGAGAGAGACAAAGAGAAAGGTCTTCCTTTGCCATTGGTTCACCCTCCAATGGCCGCTGCGGCCGGCGCGCTGAGGCTGGCACACCGCGCTGATCTGATGACAGGAGCCAGGTACTTCTCCTGGTCTCCCATGGAGTGCAGGGCCCAAGCACTTGAGCCATCCTCCACTGCACTCCCTGGCCACAGCAGAGAGCTGGCCTGGAAAAGGGGCAACCGGGACAGAATCCGGCACCCTGACGGGGACTAGAACCCGGTGTGCTGGCGCCGCAGGCGGAGGATTAGCCTATTGAGCCGTGGCGCCGGCCATTAGTATTTATATTTATATTTAACACTTTAGAAACAGTCTTGGAGAAAAGGAACAAGAAGACTGGTCCCTGATCCCGACTACCCGCAAGCACCCGTTTCTCTAGGACTCAAAAGAGTTTTGTCTTTTCTTACACAGTTCTGTTGTAATCCACAGTATAAAATTTCCTTTGCTTAATTTCATTGGGCTATTTCCCCTGGGTCATTCTGACCAATTATGTTCTTTTCTGTTTATACTTTTCAACCATCAGTAGATGTCTTTTTGAAGTACATGATACAATCATGTGATGATGTTTTCCTGTTACTGAACTGTTGTGACCTGGGAATGTACTAAAGAACAGAAAAATAATTGATGCCCAATAGCATCATAGTCTTTAAGGTAATAATGAAATAAATTAGAGACCTTGAATCTAGATTACAAAGGAAAAAAAACTGGTAGTATAAGAAGAGATGTAGGAATTACACCCTATGTAGCTGACACTGTATACTCATCTACTCACTCTGATATTTCTAGCATTTCATATGATCCTAAAAAAAGTTCATGTATTGGTATCATTAAGTCAACTTACAAAGGAAGAAACTGAGTTTCTATAAAGTCAAGCAACCTGCATTAGATCCTCACAGCAAAACATGGCAGAAATTGTACAAAACTTGGGTCATCTTGATGTCAACAGCCAAAAATCCAATAACCATCATCATCATCATCAATCATTTACAGAGAATTCCAATTATTTTTGGTTTGAATTTCAGAAATGTCCATGTATGTGTGAAAATGGGATGTCCATTTGGGAACCTGAGTGGGTCACATGGACTCACAAAACTGATCAGGTGCCTGGTCAAAACCAAGCCATGCGGCCGCGGCAGCCATTGGAGGATGAACCAACGGCAAAGGAAGTCCTTTCTCTCTGTCTCTCTCTCTGTCTCTCTCACTGTCCACTCTGCCTGTCAAAAAAAAAAAAAAAAAAAGAAGAAGCCATGCTTGCCGTCCCCTAATACTCCTGTCCAGTTGCTGAGCAGCTACCAAGCATTCCACTTCAGCAGATACATTTGGTCCCCAGCTTTATTCATGATTTTGAAATGATAATACTTTTAGGAAATTAACAGCATCAGTTTCAGTCACATTCAGTGGGAACGTGTCTCCAACTTATCTTGAGACCAGTTTCATAGGTAAAAAAAATTCGGGACAGAAACAGATATGATGAACAATGTGTCCCACAGGTGAAAGAATGGGGGGCTCTGGAATTTTCTAGACACAAAAACCAAACACCAACATGTCCACAATGCAAAGATAACAAATTATTTCATAATTTTACCAAAGTCTTGGGGAGCCTGAGGAACTAAGGATGTTGAAGGTTACATTATTATACATTCAAAAATAAGGACAATTTGCTACTCTATTTGGAAAGGCTTTTGGCATATTTCTATTTTATCTCATTGTTACCTTACCATTGTATAGTAGGCAGTTATTCCGCAACTTTATAGGCTGTCAACAATACCATCTGCTATAATAATGGTGGGAGAATTTTCATGCTGACAGGAGCCTTACCATCAAGATGCCTTACAACCTACCTGCCAGGATTCTGGGTGTGTATATATCCAGTGCCCACTCTGTATATCTCAAAATAACAAATGGCTCCATTAAGCAAGAGTCCCTAATAGTTACTCTCTTTGAAAATGAGGGCAAAGAAATGCTGAATAAAATTAAGTTGCCTAGAATAATACACATCCTTATTCCTTACAGTATGTTGACAATGGCTAACAAATTTCTAGTGGATACAATCTCACAAAACATGCACAGTAACATTTTACAACAACATAAACTGAGATTATAATATACCTTGATAAATAGCTACTTTCTCACCACAGGCTGTTCTCTGTTCTTTCCGGATACATCCATAGTCCCCATTACCATCAAACAGCCAGGGAAGAATCACCTACTGCTCATGATAGCTTCAGAAACTGTGAGGTGATGTTAAAAAGCTGTATTCAAATCATGGGGTGGTAGAATATAAACATGTTCAGAATATTCCAAGGCAAAGAAATTTACACTGTGCAACAGAAAGGTAATGAGAAAAAAATGTAGTCTTCTGTATACTGACAGTCGTTAACAAGGTAAAATTACCAAATATTGGTACAATTTGGAGCTTGCACTTTCTAAAGTTTCAGGAATTATGATAATATGACAAGGTTATAGTTATAATTAGAAGAGTAATTAAAGTAACAGAGTAATTGCTCTTCTGCATTTTTTGTTAGTCAAGAAGACCTAACTGTAGGAAAAAAGGAGAAAAAGGAACATTCTTCATATTATTGTTTTTCATTTCCCACAAGCATCACAAAACCCAGAAGCAGGTGGACAAGCTACATCAGCACATAGCTCCTTCCATTTTTTTCTTCTTATGAATAACTATTTCTCTTTTAGCTGTTTCAAATTCTTGGTCACAAAGCATAGGTTCTATGTGGGAAAACTGTCTTCATGGGAAGTCAGTTCTTTTTTGTGTGAATAGTATCATTTCTAATTCTGATAGGCTAAGATGTGTTTCTCTTACATTCTTCCTGATTCTAGACTTCATTTCCATCAACTGTAGATTCAAACCTCCTCACCTACACAAATGAGGAAAAATTCCCATGTGGAAGAAGACATATGAGAATTAAAAAATGAATCTACTCATCCTCCAAGAGTCAGACCTGGAACAGACAAGGTATGCCTGGCAGAAACACTCTGAAACACAGAAATAAAGAAGCTAAGAGTTGATGAAATTCCTGGAATGACAAGGGGAGAGCCCTGGCAGGGCTCCCAGGAAGTCAACATTTTGCTCAGATTCTATGGCCTTCCTGGTACAGATCAACAGAGATAAAGGGACAGTGATCCAGGAAGCCTCAGGAAAGTCACCAACTAAATACTGCAAATGCTTTCAGGAGATTCTGGGTCAGGACCTGCTACCTAACCTAAAGGTCATAATGGACTGCACAGACCTGTGCAAGAGTAACGAGATCCAGGATGTCATGGGATGGAGAAGGCTGCAGTAAGCCAGGTGACCCTCACTCTGCACCTGCCTTCCCTTATCTGAAAAACAATGTTCACATTAACCTGATCACTGAGCTGCTGTGAGCTTACAGGGGAAAAGAAGCATAAAAGCACTTTATAAACAACATAATATATATTGCAAGTATGTGATATATATTACAGATATATAGAGTCATTTGTAGAGACATATTATGTATCTACTACATGCAATATATTTGATATAGCCTTTGTAACAAGCAACTATATTTTAACTCCCTGACTCCTTCTCCTCTGAGCAGGGAGGACAGTGCATTCCAAGAACATTGAACTATCTGGAAATGAAAGAACTCATTTTCGTTTTAGTGTAAATTTCACCCAAAGTGATTACCTGCCTCTTCTAATATACCTTTTATTTGTTCCTCTGCTTAGCTAATTCCTATTCCTTCCTTAAGGATTAGCTCAAAGATCATCTCCTGGAATCTGCCTAAGGTTCCCCACTTCTATTCTCCTCCCAGGTTGCTGTGTTCACACCCAATCCAGCTTATGGTTCTTACACCCATGTCTGTACCACCAGGGGTGAACAACTTGAAGACAGGGCTCAGTCCTCTGCATACTTGCATCCTTAGGCTGAGAGCTGGTGTGGCTGAATAACAACTTATTCCATATAAGTAATGGTGGCAGTTATCTATGTGTGCACATATGTATGTATATGTGCTTGCACCTATCAATGTGTATACAAGTGCCTCTATGTGGCTTCTACCTTTGCAAACACATTTTAAACACAAATTTCTTTTATTAGAACACTAAATCCCTTGGAGCCAATAGCCACCCTGTGCACATTATCCAATTCAGAAAAGGCTATGCAAATATTGAGCTCCTTTATTTCAGAATACATTATTTCCCAAAGGTTATTATCTGCTCTGCCAATAGCAGTATCACAGCCATCACTCTAACGAAACAGTATGTCAGATATGCATGAAACAAAAACATTTCCCAAACAGAATGTTGATCTAGAAAGGAATCATGTAGCAGGAACTCCCTGGAGAGTAAACACCCTGATGCTATTGCGATAGATGCTCTTCTGAGCAACTGCATCCTCTCTTCTCTTTTGTGGTACGTTTTTAAACTGAAAACATTAGGTAGCAAGGAGCACTGTAATTAAAGCTTCAAACAGAAAATGATTGAAGAAACACTGAAGAGACTTCTCCTTTGAAACTGCATTTCAATTCTCCCCGTGTCTCTAGAAGAAAAATGCTTTTGACAGTCTATATTTTACTGCTTTTTCATTTAATAATGCATATCGACATTTATCCAGGAACATCGTCCATTGCTTTACTTCTCATTTGAAAACAGCTAAGCACCCACCCATTCTTGTGATCCAACTTTCCCTTTTCCCTTCATCTGCCCAGTTTGTTTTTGTTCTGCTTATTCTTATTCACTTACTTTTAAAATTTATTTTTAAAGCAAGGATAAATGTTGCGGGGTAAAAACACAAGTTATCTGAAAAAACTGGAGTATAATTATGGGGACAAATGAGAGTCCTTTGTCTCTCATTCTGCCTACAAAATAGAAACATCAACATAACCCAACTGAAGACATACACATGCACATGTATGTATGCACACATGCATAGCCACATATATTCCAAGGGCAATGCAGAATACATGGAGCCTTCATTAGCCTTATGATCTGTTCTTAAAACATTTCCACAGAAGTCCATTATGCGCTTCATTTCCTGAAAAGGGTTTCTGACTATTTCTACAATCATCATTTTTCTTCTAATATAAACTAGTGGTAAAAGTAAAGTGGTTCTGAGAAGAGATTGCTTTGTTTTTATCCTCTGTCTGGGCCTGTGTATGTACATCTAGTCTATTTCCTTTTTGAAAATCAAGGTGTTGCCTTACTCATGACACCTCATACTCATAATGTAAATGGCAGAAAGACATAAATAAGATTTAGTCATCACTTCAGTGCTCAGGTGCTCCAGATATACTATGAGATGAATATGATTGGAACTTCTGCTCTCTAGGTATAGCTAGTAGCATCGTCATTTCATTAAAAATGCCTTTAAAAGGAACACTATGGGGTGTACACTTAGTGGTCAAGATGCCAGAGTGCCGGGGTTTGATTCCTGCCTGTGGCTTCTTATTCCATTGTCATTCTAATGCAGACCCTGGAAGTCTCAGTGATGACTCAAGAAGTTGAATTTCTGCCACCTGCTCCTGGGTATCCCGATTGAGTTCTGAGATCCAACTTCAGCCTCCAGGTCAGTGGGGACATTTGGGAAGTAGACAAAAGTATTATCTCTCTCCCTCTCTTCCCTTTTCTCTCCTTCCCTCCAATTGTCCTTCCCTTTCAAATAAAAATCTTTTAAAAACTTCCAGAAAGCTTACTATTATTGCTTTGATTTAACTTTAAGAGAATCAGCTGTATATTCTATGCCATTTCATGTAAGTAAAATATATATTCACAAAATAGAATTTACTTAGTAGCAAATTTCTTAATTACATTGCTTCTACTTGTATTTTCCTTAACATCTCATTGCTGGAAAATAGAAGCATGTTTACATACTTGTGCTTTTTTCTGCCTCTATTCCTTAAAAATGGCTTCTAGTTTTCTGGTTGGCTTTCTTCCAATTTTCTTCTCTCTTTACCAGATTCATTTTAAGATCTCAGATACAGGAGAAATAGTTACACTGCTTATCTGTCATGCCTTCCAGGAGTCTAGGGATAGCCTGACATGCCAACAAGCTTGATTCGGAGGGCACTCACATAGTAAGATGATTGGAACTGCTGGCCTTCTTTGCCCCTTAGATGGAGAACTGAACGTCTGGTGAAATATGAAGTAAAAAACTAACCTTCAATGTTACTACTTCAGATTTTCCTTCTCTCCCTTCCAATAAAGATAGCTTTCATACAAGGAATAAAATCAAATTTCTAACGTACATACCAAGTCTCTAGGGACCCAAATTACATTACCAGAACAATGCCTATCTCTATCAGACAGGCATGATTACATGGTGTTATGGGTCTTTAATTCACATCAGGGCATTATGGGGGGTGTGATGCCTACCCAAGGTGAGAGGGTATTGTGATGCTGACCCTTGGCTCTGCAGGACAGCAAGCCCTATCTTCAGCAACAGGAAAAATGGACAGACTATCAGCCATAGTGCAGGGACACGGAACTGTCCTTTGAACCAGGTTAAATTTACTGAAATTCAGAGCAGCAACTCTGTACTTTTACATTTAGGGAAGAATAATAGAAGAGAGGTAACCCTTCCTTGGATTGGGTTAAAAAACCACACTAACATTAATAATTTGAACGGTTTTGTTCAAAAAATTAAATTTTTCACACAACGGATCCAATAAAAACATCACAACCTAAAGAGTAGGCACTTTCAACCTTAGAGGGGGTGATGAAACTCACATGTAGTCAGGTTTTATTGGAATAACAGATTTCAGGAGAGGAGGAAGGATCTAAAAGAGGTACACAAACCACACTAATGTTTTAACAACACCTGAGAATCAGCTGTAGGCCACTGTCACTCTCCACAGGAAGGTGGGAAGGTGGGAAGGTGGGAAGGTGGGAAGGTGGGAAGGTGGGAAGGTGAGAAGGTAGGAAGGTAGGAAGGAAAGAAAGAAGGAAGGAGGGAAGGAGGGAAGGAGGGAAGGAGGAAGGAAAGAAGGAAGGAAGGAAGGAAGGAAGGAAGGAAGGAAGGAAGGAGGGAGGGAGGGAGGGAGGGAAGGAAGGAAGGAGGGAAGGAGGGAGGGAGGGAGGGAGGGAGGAAGGAAGGAAGTGAAAATAGAAAATGTTGTACTTCCTAGACTATTGTGGGGAGCAACCCGGACTAGACTAAGTTACTGGAATTAAGACTTATTCTATGCATCTGCTCTCCCACAATATGGCGCTGGGAGAGGAGAAAACAGCTTCTACGCAGCTGCCTCTTGCCAACTTGAGTGATGACCTCCAGGAGCTGATCCTGCTCCTGATTGGAGGAGAGCAGCATACTCGGCGTGTGGGCAGCCGAGTTGGGATTGGTGGAAGAGGACTATAAAGGAGGAGAGAGACAACATGCACCAGGAACATCTATCTGAAGGAACACCTGTGCAGCCCCCGAGAGAGCCGGCCGGCGGTGTGCCGCTCCCCCGCGGAAGTGGGGAATGTGGCAGGGGGAACCGCCCTTCCACGGAGGTGGAAGGGACGGTAGCCAACCCGGGAAGAACCAGCAGCAAACCCGGGAAGGGCCGAGCAGACGAAAGAACAACACAGGGTCCTGTGTCGTTCCTCCACGAAGACGGGGAGCGACAACTATTTCTTACATGTTCACATATATGGGAAATGAAGTACATGTTTCCCACTCTGCAGTAAGGGCACTGCATCCTATGAAAGTTTGCTGATAAATGTTTATCTTTTACATAGTATTTTGCAAAACGAAAATGCTAAATCCCTATGCAAGACTATTAAACTGGTGCTTAGAACTTTCCAGTATTTGAAACTTGAATAAATTGCTGGCTCAATCATGAAACTTTTTTTTTACTTAAATATACATGGTATCTATCTTGCAGTGTATATAAACCCCTCTACTAAGCTCTTTGAAAAAGAAAAAAATAATTTCTCCCCCTTTTTTTTTCTATAGGAGAAAAGAAGGAATGCTTTGCTTTATTTGTATGATGAGATTCTTCCAAATCTAACCCTACAAAAATCACATTTGACAAGTGTCTATCTGTCTCTAAAACCTAATGACATAAAATGGGATCCAAAATGTTTTTGTAGTAGTTTGGATAACTGTATCTAGCACATAAGAAGGCTGAGCTTTAATGTACTCAATCTTGTTGGTCAATGCTACTTCTTAATAACACGAAGACTCTACCCATCTACAAAATTACAAAGCAGATGAAAAACCAACAATAATAAACTACTTATAATCACCTGTTGGAAACAAGCGGAAGTCATTTCCCTTTTCTTATTCTCCCTCAATTTTTCCTTCCTTCTTCTTCCCTTCCCAACTGAACAGTCAATCAGCACTAGGATCTAGGAACAAAAGTATGAATCCGATGTCCATGGAACCCAACGAGTTCAACAAGGACAAACAGCCCTAAGATGATCTCAGTGCCAAGGCCCCACTAAGAGAGAGGTAGAGCAAGTGGATTATTGGAGGAAGATACTTAAAAACTTATCTGTTGCATTCTAAGATTTCTTGGCTAACATGCTTGGCTAATCATGCTTCTTGGCTAACAAACCTTAATTGTTGCACTATTCACTGAATCCTGTTGCTTGGTCTGAACATTTTCAAAGGAGAGATACATACACATTTCACAACCATGACTAATGCAGATTCTCTTACTAGAATTGAATGAAGAGAGCCAGCAGGTAGAGGATAGAGTCTCACTACCTATTCTCTGTCTTGTTCACTGTATTTTGTTTGCCTGAAGGTCTTTAACTCACAAAATCCCATCACTCACATTCAGTGTGGGAGTTACATGTTACGCTTTGCATGAAGAATATCATCATTCCTACAGTATTCTAAAGCCACATCCTGGATATTATTAGGCTGGTAAATTTTTCAGAGACTTAGTACGGTGACAGAAGCATCAAAAAGATGAACAACCAGACTCATTAGTTACAGTGGCTTAGCTATCTCAGAAGGATTTCAGGAATAGCTCTCTCACATCAAAGGTGTCACAGTCAGCCCTTCAAATCCTGTCAAAAACCCAAAAAGGTCTTCATGGCTTACCTGTCAACACCAGAAAACCCCCACAGAATCACCAATATCATCCTCAAATTGCTGAGTTCCATTTTTTCTCTTTGAAGAGACCACGGGGACATTCCAGGACTAGCCATGATGGCTCTGCCCTTTGGGGAGCTTTGCCGGCCACAAGTTTGGCTATTGGGCCAGCAAAACTGGAACATGTTCATGTCTGTTGCTTCCTGGAGGCATCAGTTATACATAATTTACTTTTTTATTGGAATAAGTCCTGTTTGGGGGTCGGCGCTGTGGCGCAGTGGGTTAATGCCCTGGCCTAAAGTGCCGGCATCCCATATGGGTGCTGGTTCTAGTCCCGGTTGCTCCTCTTCTGATCCAGCTCTCTGCTATGGCCTGGGAAAGCAGTAGAAGATGGCCCAAGGCCAGCACCGCAGCTCACTAGGCGAACCCTCCGCCTGCGGCACCAGCACCCCGGGTTCTAGTCCCGGTTGGGGCGCTGGATTCTGTCCCTGTAGCTCCTCTTCCAGTCCGGCTCTTTGCTGTGGCCCGGGAAGGCAGTAGAGGATGGCCCAAGTCCTTGGGCCCCTGCACCCGCGTGGCAGACCTGGAAGAAGCTCCTGGCTCCTGGCTTCGGATTGGCGCAGCTTCAGCCATTGCAGCCAATTGGGAAGTGAACCATCAGATGAAGACTTCTCTGTCTCTCTGCCTCTCCTCTCTCTCTGTGTCACTCTTTCAAATAAATAAATAAATCTTTTTTTAAAAAAATAAGCCCTGTTGGGTGATCTGCTAATTAACATTCAGTGAGCATTCTCATGCACCAAGCAGAATGCTAAGTGCTTCCTGTGTATTATCTCATTTAATCCTCAAGACAAGGTACTAAAGTGCTGTTATTTTTGTTATCCTCACTGTACAGATGAAGCAAGTAAGGCTTGGCTCAGTGAGTTAAACTGCTGCCTGAAACACCAGCAACCCATATGAGCACTAATTCAAGTCACGGCTGTTCCACTTCTAATCCAGCTCCTGGCTAGTGTGCCTGAAAAAGCAGCAGCAGATGGCATACCTGCTTGGGCTCCTTACACTATGTGGGAGACATGGATAGAGTTCCTGGCTCATGACTTCAGCCTGGCTCGCTCCAAGCTGTTGCTACCATTTGGAGAATGAATCAGTGGATGGAAGATTGCTCTTCTCTCTCTCTCTCTTCCTCCCTCCCTCCCTCCCTCTTTCTAACTCTTTCAAATAAATCAAATATTTTTTAAAAAAGTAAAAGTGAGGCTTATGTAAGTCAAATACCTTGCTAAAGTGACAAAGCTGTGAAGCAGTGAAGGCAAATCCAAATCCAAAGAGATTAAACCCAGAGCCAAGTTCCAAGCCAATAATGCCAGCACCCTAGATTCTGAGAACCAGAGAATTATTAGAACTGGTGAGCCTTGTACAGATGAACAAATTGAGGTTCACAGTGAAATACCGTGGTAGAAATCAAAGATTTCTTTTTTAAAGGTAGCACAAAACCCTACAATTCTGCTCTCTTGCCCACATATTATTGACTTTTTAAGTATACTACACTGTTTATACCATCCAATTCACAATTCATGGCATCAACTGTTTCTAACAAGCATATTTAGTATACTTTGCCTAAAACGGAAAGGGTGATCACCTTCAGCATTTCATTTTCCTCTTTGAGAATCTAGAAATAAGGATAATTACATATGCCCTACCTACTATGGAAGATAAGAAACTAAAATGATAAAGCCAGGCTGGAAACTTTAAAAAATAAAAAAAAAGTTACAAAAATGGAACAGTTCCCATCTTCTAATTTCTCAGTAAATAAACTTTCTAACTAATTACAATTATAACATAATTTAACACATGCATCTATCATGTAAAAAATGCATGCATTTATTCATTGAAGAACATGGGAATAAGATATTGTTCCAAACACATATGATGCCAACAACGATATAGAAAAACCCTACTATGCATAACACTTTGCACAGTTTATTTCAATTAGTCTTTATAAGAACTCTATAAAGTATTAGTATCTTCATTTTAAGGAAGAGGAACAGATAAAATCTATAATATGCCCAAAGTTTCACAGTCCCAGAGTAGCAGAACTCAAAGGCAGGCTCATGGAATTACAACAATGATTAACCATGCTGTGCTTGAGATTCCATCTAAATAGGGTCATGCTTGGCCATGCCAATGATCACTGGCACATTCTCCCTTCCCCCTCATAGCAAACAGTACAACTGGAGGTGACGCGTTAGTTTTAAAAAAGTTATGATTTCAGGTTTTTTTTTTAAGATTACAATTAATTTACAGCTCAATTTATTTTTTAGAATGATTTCAGTTTTAAAGAGCTAAATTCTGGAGGGACACGAAGAAAATAAATATTTTGCTGCAGTGTGGGAGTTACTTACCCTTTTCAGAGTAAGGAACCACAAAGGAGACCCTAGAAAGTTATTTCTACCAGTGACAGGCCTCCGCCTTTTTCAAGTTTCTCCTCTAATATTTCCATTCTCTTTCCAGAAACTCCGTCCCTTCCATCATTTCCATTATCATATGATTTCATTTACCCTGTTTCACAGATACTCAATACCACACTTCCATCTGCAAGATGCTCTTAGTTTTGAAGAGAGAAGGAAATGGATCTTGAAGTTTACAATCCTTTATCTTCTTGTACGGAGGTCTGGAAAAATGTAGAATCATAATCACATCCAAACTAGTGGTAAGTGAACTGAGGGATTTCTCACTAGATATTACGATTAACAAGTATCTGTCACTTAAGAATGAAGAATTATCTAAACACTATTTTTTTTTTCAGGAATCTATTTGCCATATAGATTCACAGCAATTCCATTAGTGGTCTAGCAATCTAAAATCATGGACCTGGGAGGGAAGCATTATCAACTTTCTTTTTAAAAAAGATTTATCTATTTGGAAGGCAGAGAGAGAGAGAGAGAGACAGAGAATCTTCCATCCAGTGCTTCATTCCCCAAATGGTGAAAACAGCAGGAACCAAGCCAACACCATGAGCCAGGAACTGTATCCTTGTCTCCAATGAGTGTGGCAAGGACCCAAGTACTTGGGCCATCTTTTGCTGCTTTCCCAGGCAGAGCATCCAGAACTTGAACCAGCACTCCCATATGGGATGCCAGAGTAGCAAACAGTGGCTTAATTTGCTGCATCCAAAGAAAGGCCCTTATTCTTGTTATTTTAAAGCTCTCTAATGAAGAAAATCCTAAAATTGGCCCCCAAGAAACCCCTTCTATATTTCCAAAATGTGGCACACAGGGAGATAATATCTCTACACAAGAAAAATTATAACCAACCATAAGCTCTATGATGCATTTGTTTGAGGTTAGCAGAAATATTCTGTATCTTCTAACATTCAGTTCACACACTGTTCAACTGAAATCCATATAGAGACGAAAACAATGCTAACTTCTATCAAAGTAGCATAAAAATATCTTTAATTTCAGGACTGTGAGATTTTGATTTATAAAGACAGCTTTGTAACATTGAATTATTTTAAATTAGAAAGAAAAGAAAAAAACATCCATTAGCCCATTATAATGACATTGGTCATTCATGCTAAATGAAATGCATGTCATATCAAGAAATGTTTTCCACAGTATGGTCTGCAATGAATTTATTTGCTTGATTTGCCTTTTTTTCTGCTTCCTTCTTTACAACAGCATGCGTTTTATTGTTTATCCGTCTCCTAATAGACATTCCCCAGGGTTTTCTAAGAGTAAATGTTCACTCCATAAGATCCTACTTGATTAATTCCACCTAGTGGAAACATTCACAGCCTTGTCCCCATAGAATATATTACGAACGTTGCTCTTTTTCTTGTATTTAATGTCAAGATGAAATTTAGCAGAAAAAAATTTTCGTGTCCAACTTTCTCCACAGGCAGTCATTTTGAAGAGCACTTTATTTTGGTAATTCCTTTCAGTAATCCATGATACATACTGTTTTTAAATTGATTAATCTGCTGAAAATATATTGTTTTTCCAAAAAGAGAAGGGATTTTAAGAATTCTTGAACAATGAGTGTCCTAATGGAACACAGTGGTGACTATTACTATTAGACCTTATTCTCTGTACCCTAGAAATAAATACCGCTATGGAAGAATTAGGTCAGAGTCACTGTAACCCCACAGAGGATGAATCCTTTAGGGAAACAATACCATCAAATTACAAAACTTCCATACCTATGCAGAAAAAAAATATATAGATAGGTATTTATAAGCCACAGTATACATATAATTTCAGGTTAGAAGACAAACGGGAAGGGAATTCATGCATACCAGTATTTGATGTGTGCCACCATCCAATCTGATCAGAGAATCCTCTAAGTAGCATTTGTTTCTATCATTTTTCACTTCTGATACAGCTCTTTCTGCTAATTTGCACTCTGGGAGGCAGCAGTGGTGGCTCAAGTGATTGGGTCCATGCCACCCACGTGAGAAACCCAAATTGAGTTCTTGGTTCCTGGCTTACACCTGGACCAGCCTTGGCTGTAGTGGGCATTAGGGCATGAATCGACAGATGGAAGGCATTTCTTTTCTCACTCTTTCTCTCTCTCAGCCTTTCAATTAAAATTTTAAAATATTGCCAATGAGTACAATAAATGCAGTACAGAAAAAGATGAAGAAGCATGCTAAAGTCACCCTAGCTGGCTGAGGCAGAAGAGGATTCAAATCCAAAATATCTGAATGCAGACTCTGCGACTTTCCCTCTTCCCCCACCCGCCATTGTGATACAGCTTCCTCTTAAGAATACAATCACAGAGATAATGAAAAGCATGAGATGCATTTTTCAAAATGTCCAGATGTCTTCAAAGGCTCCGGCAAGTCTATGGTTGTGTAATATCTCAAGAATCTCCTTCAGTATAAACTGCCACACCACTAATTTGGCTATCAAGCCTCAGTTACAAGAATCCAATTCAACATAATCAAGTTCTAATGCCTCTGATTATTTCTATTTGCTTTTGCCTAGAGGCCTGGAAAGGGTACAGGTTGCACAAACATGAACGGAGGACTTGTGATGCTGTTGGAATGTTCCACCTTCCTGTTTTCAAAGTAAGAGACTGCACTGCTTTGACAAAGTGCTCTATGGAAAAAACAAAAGAAACTTTTTCTATGAGATCATCTAAAAATCATATACATAAAGAGTTATCTGTGCTAACTTTGTAAATATCTACTTACCCAATATTTGAAATCTGAGAACTACTTTTATAGAAGGTTGAACACAGTCTTGTACTATATGTAATTTTCACAGAGGTAGATTAGAGCCAAACACTTGAGTTCCATTCAACTCCTCAAAACTCACTGGGTTGCCATGAAGAAGCTCATAGACATTGGAGACAAAGCCTTCAGAGGAGATTAATAACACACGGAGATAAAAGTAAGGGAACACCCTAAAGCTAGTTCAGAAGATAGGAAAATTAGCTTTCTTTGGAAAGATTAGGAAAGGCTTCAAAAAGGATGATCTTGAAGTGTCAGATACAGGAGTTTAATTAGACTTGACTCTGCAAGCAATGGGATACACAGTTATCAGTACAGGAATGAGGAAGATAATGTAACTGGCATGTAGGTCAGGAGGGGAAAGATGAAAGGAGACACTCCTACGGGGTTAATATAATAGCCAAGTGGAACCAAAGCAAAAGGGCCAAGAAGGAACAGAATATTTTTAAAATGCATAAAACAGGTGACAGAATTGATGAAAATGAGTGAAACAGAGTAATCAAAATTTACTTATAGTGGTTCTAGGCAGGATATCTTGATTAAAAAAAGAAATGTGAACTAAACAGAAATGTATCTTGGGGCCGGCATTGTGGTGTAACAGGTGAGGTCATTACCTGCAATGCTGGCACCCCATATAGGCACTGGTTCATGGCCCAGCGGCTTCACTTCCAATCCAGCTCCCTGCTAATGGTCTGGGAAAAGCAGTGGAAGATGGCCCTAGTGCTTGGGCCCCTCCTACCTATGAGGGAGACGTGGAGGAAGCTCCTGACTTCAGCCTAGCTCAGTCTTGGCCATTGTGGCCATCTTGGGAGTGACTCAATGGATGGAAGATTTCTCTCCCCCCACCCTCTCTGCAGCTCTTTCAAGTAAATAAGTACTTTCTTTTTTAAAGTATGTCTTTGTTGGGAAACATTAGCTCATTCCAAACCACACAAACACTGCATTCTAGCAGAAAATTCAGTACCCAAAATGTGGAGGGAAGTAAGATACTATGACATATGCTGATCCTTTGCAGGTACATGTGATCCAAACAAACCAAGCGGCCACTTCCAGCAGGACCAACACTGGTATTGTACAAGTTTCTTTTACATAGGTTGATGAATTTTCAGTTGCAAACTGCAGGTAGTAGATGTTTTGGTTCCACTCAACTCAGATAGACTTGCACAACCATAGAAAGAAACACCATAGAATTCACCGGAGGGCTAAACAACGTTGATGTTTTCATGTGGTTGTGGAGCTGGTTGGCTAAGGAACCATTCACCAAATGGCTACCACACCCGGTTGATACCTACTTCCAAAAACAACCCCATCAAAGAGCCATCTAGACTGACCTAGGTAAGCTGCCTCATGACAGAAAATGAGTACGTGAGACAAAAGAACATATAAACAACAGAAACCAGAGTTGACTACCAAAAAGAAAGTGAAAGAAATAAAGTATGGATCACTTAATTTAGATAATAGTGTCCATGGGTTAGAGAATCGTAATTACAACCCCAAATTCAAAGTCCAATTCAACAGGGTTAAGACTCACAAGCACATAGAATGCTTATTTTCAAATTATCAATGTGGAACAAGCTTTTCCCAGCACAACTATGAGCCATTTTTTTCACCCAATAAAAATCTACTGCTGAGAAATTACATAGGTTTAGAAAAGGAGTGAATCTGACCTATTTATAACACAGTCAATTCTCCATTATTCCAAGTCCTCTGAGAAGCTACTTGCTATATGCTATTATCTGCCCTCTGGTCATTTCATTGTCCATTATCACCTCCACAGGGAAAAAGAGGTGAAACTCAAATCAATCCATTTAACTATTTATTAGTAGTGCTGGTAAAAGGGTAGAGGCAAAGAACGGAGAGTGCTCTTTACAATAAATGTAGTCCTTAATCATAGGCACTTAGCCACAGATTTCCATTAGTGCTAAAAATGTGCTAAAAGTTCTCATGTTCATTTTCAAATAGTAATTTCTTTCATTCTTCCCATTATACAGAAATATACTGAGAAACCCAAGAATCTTTTTCACTCAAAAATGGCAAAGGCTACATGGTGAATTTTTAGTTATCTATTAGCAAAGTCAAATATGGAAAGTTAAACCACTGGTCAGCAGCTTATCATTTGTACTCAGTGGACACAGAGCCACTGTCTGACTTTAGGTCTGAAATCACTGATAAATAAACTTAGAGTTGATTTTGAAAACTACCCAGAGTTTAACTGTCCTATAAAGATAATTAACAATAACTATAAAATAAGCAACCCAAGGCAATTCTACTTCAGTTTCCCTGCATGTAAAATGGAGACTAATTAACAAAGTTAATCAACAGAGCCTACTTTACAGGGTCTTTTTGAAGTTTTTCATATGATAATATAGATGGACTAAATAAATAGCACTCTAGTTTTATCTACAATCAATTGCATTATTTTTGTGTTGCTGTTGTTACTATTATATGGAATTCCTGGATGAGAATGCATCCTGACTAATACTCCATATAAATAAAGAATCAAGAGAGCAAATTATTTAACCCAAACAGTTTTATAAATTAACATTGAAAGACCGGGGTGGTGTTGTAAACCTCCAGTGGTAAAGGGTAATGCTTATCAAAAATCACTTGACTTGCTATTTCATGTCTGTCTCATGGTGTGGACATGAGAACACACAGACAACTAAGAGGTGACCGGGGTCAAGAATGGAACACATCAAAATGTACTTCATTTTCTTCTACTATTTTTAGCCACTGAAAAAGAGGTATACTGGAAGAGGGAGCAGACTGGAATACACTGAACATTTCACACTTCTTGCACGCAAGTCATCTCTGTCCATCAATCGATAATCCATCATGAAAGTAACAAATCATTGTTAAAAATGTCTTTTGGCCAACTGGAAAGACCCAAAGTCTAACTTCTGTAGCCACCATGATCTCATTAAACTATAAAAGTTTAGAATTTATTGTAACCTTTACATTCTCTTTGTTGTACTCAATGTGCAAATCTTGAAGTCTAAGATGGATCCTGCTTTCTAGAGACAGAATGAGTAAGGAGTTGTCAGTTCTAGTCTTCTTTTCACTTCTCTAGAGGTCTCTGACTCCTCAGAGATCTCCATCAGGAAATAATCTACCTAGGATAAAATAAACAAAAACAAGGAGCAAAAAATACAAAAGAGAGTACATGCACAAATTTTCACAAGTTCTTTCCTTTGCTCTCTTTAAGGCAGATACACAGAGTTAATGTTATAAGTTAAAATTTCTCATTCTATGGAAAACCACATCTGTGTGAACATCTACTTAACCAACAGTTTTTAATCAGTGCCAAGAAAGATATATCATGAAATGACATTATTTGTTCTTTAAACATCTATTCAGTGTGGCATCTGAATTACTTCATGTGTGGTTTAGAGAGCTTGATATGATCAGGGTTGGGTTAACCAGCAAGCATTTGCCTGACAAACCTGCTTACAGGAAGCCAGAAAGGTGGTTGTATCATGCCCATTAGGCAATCAATCTATGGAAATCAAAAAGCACTTCTGTGGAAGCAGTCCCTCTCAACAGGTTTTGGAGATCTTGTCTTCTAAGACTGGCTGCTACAATAACACAATTGCTCTTTAATTACATTTATGCATAACCTGATGTGTTTGAGGCTCTTTTGTTAGCACTAAGGAAGCAAAACAAATGAGCCAAGGTTCCTGGAGTCTAATGAGAGAGACACACATGTAAATAGGCACTTTATGATAAACCAGGAAAAATCAGCTAACAATGGTTCAAACAAAATGCTATAGAAGCCAGAAGAAAAGTGTGATTAGTATAATTAATAATAATAATATTAAGAGAGAAAATGATGTCTCTTCTTTTACAAAACTCTTAGAAGAGTTATCTAAAAGGAGAGTGAGCAGAAAATGTCTCTAAATCACATGGGAAAGACTTGGGACCAAAAGGTGTCTGCCTTACAGTCGTTAAAGCAGAGGTGCAGGGAATGGGTGCTTGTGATTGAGGTCTGGGTGCTGGTTTGATCCATTTGGACCAGCTTTACACACAGAGAGAGGGGATCCAGGACGTTAGTGAATAATGACCTCCAAGATGTGATCTGTTTTAAGGAAACTAACTCTGACAACACCAAGAACAGTAAAGCACTAGGATAGTGATGATGGAAAGACCACACAGGAGACTGTGGTTATCAAGAGTGACATTTTGCTATCTAGCTCCTCTGAAGATCCATTTCTAGAAGGGTGGGGTTAAATTATGTGATAAAATACAATCAAAAAAAAAAAAAAAAAAAAAAAAAAAACCTCTCCCAGAAATTCACAAGTGATACGGAGCAGATACGTAAAATCACTGAAATCTCTGGACCAGAAGAAGTATCTACAAATTATCTATTATTTCTTGGCTTTATTGCAGACATGACCAATGAGAATCTCCAGGCCTACAGGCTGGGAATCTGTGTTTTTAACCAGTTCCTCCAGTTAATGTCAATGGATGTGTCAGTTTAGGAAAAGGGTAATCAAATGATAGCCCATCAGACTTCTTTGTGAGCAGGGGAACCAGGTTTTGTTTGAAAGAATATCCCAGGTGCCTAGTACAAAACTTAGCATGGTGCCTGGTACAAGGCAAGGGCTCAATCTTTGTCAAATCCTCAGTTATAAGCTCATGACTCCAACGGATGTTGGCTTGGCATTCCTCTGGACTCAGAGATTATTAGAATCGAGTTTTAAATTCCATTACTGTCAGCACTGTTGAACTTTTTCCTTACCTATCTGGTTAAAAAAAATAAAAACTATTTCACAAAGAATTTTAATCTCTTAGATTTTCAAAAGTAGCAAAACAAGGTCTTATTGTTTTATGTTGGGTTGAATATTGATTCAGAAGCTACTTAGTTAACAGCTTACAAATGTACTATAGTCCTGCATTTCTCTATTCTACTATGATTAATGATATGTATATATGTTACATATCATTATATGTTACATACTATGTGATCTTAACTGGAAGAATTTGTGATGTGCTTCCCAACCTGGAGATCTGTGCTAATTAAATATAAATTCCCTGCATCCATAATTTAAAAATTCAGCTTTGAGAGATAAAGAGAAAACATTACCTGGTGAGTAGAATTTAGAAATTATAATATGAAGACATGTAATTATAATGATAAATGAAAACTAATCCCAGTATTATGCATTTTGACCAATGCTTTTGAGCAGGTACTGGTTTAGAAGTATCTTCCAGAGAGGTGATGAGATGCTCCTTTACTTAAATGAACTGGAAATTATGTTCTGAAAGAAATACTTCCACACTGGACTGATAACACAATAATACATTCTGATTCTAACATACATCGTTACGTAAGGAAAATCCCTCTAAGGTCAGAATAAGCATTGCATAAGCACACCAATAATTCACATTAATATTCTACAATAAAATATCTTCATGACTCCACCAAGAATCATGGGATCAACTGTGTGAAGCAAGTGCTTAACAGTCATCTTGATGAAAATGTCTGTCCCTTGGTGAGGGCATATTGATCACAGGCCCTGTGCTCAGCATCATGGTCTAGACACAGGGCTCCTGGCAATCGGCAGGCACTGGCTATTATAGGAAGGACACAGGGCCCAGAGTGCAGGGAGCATAGATATGACTCTCTCAACTGCCAAAAGCTATGACTACAATGAAAAACAACAGCCAAAAAAAAAAAAAAAAAAAATTAGGCAGGACCTCATTGACATCACTCCGTGATTCCCTAAACTGAGACAAGCTCTCCTTTCTCCTCTCTCCCTTCCCTTTTCCTCTGTCACACCATCACCCATGTTACACACCACTAGCTGTAAGCTCCTTTTGCCACTGTGTGAAACGCTCATTTCCTTTGCTGTCCTTTTCATGCTTTGCTACATGCATAAATAATGAAATTTTATTCTGCAGAAGAGGCTGTCTCAAGCTCAAAAAAGTCAAAAGCATTCTTTGGGATTACAGAGAAAATGGCAAGAAAATATGTGTAGAGAATAAAAGTAACACAATGAAATCAGTGTCATTTGGAAGATGAAAGGATCAGTTGTCAGTATTTATTAAGCCTCTACTATGTGCCAGAACAGGTAGACAGTTTACATAATTATTGCAATCCTCTGAAGAATAGCTCTACAAGCATAAAGTGCTTTGCCTCATTTTCTACTTGAGGAAACAAAGACTTAAAGGCATTTTAAAATTTGGCCAAGATTACAAAAATAGCAAGTGGCAGAGCCAGCAGTAGAACCTGGGACTATCCTTCTCCAAATACAGAGCTCTTTTTGCTTTCACTGTATATTCCTGGCATGCTTTTTGGTGTTGAGTGCACTGTGTTCAACCGAGTATGGAACCGCGATGCAATTAGGTCTCCAACTCTCCTTATTAGCCTCAGTAGTCTCAGCTGGAAGGATCCTACATTATCTGCATTTGGATTATCTGGTCTGGAAGGAAGTCTATGCCTTGTACGTGGTAAGTACTAAAAAAATGAATGAACAAATAAGCTGTCTTTGCTGTCCATAGATTACCTCTTACCTCTACAGGAGTAACAGCATCTTCACGAGTACCAGGCCATTCATACAAAATATGTTTCTTTCTTATTCAATGTTGTGCTTTTCTTCATTTATAGTTTCCCTGGGACCAACTTGGAAAAGAACACCTCCAATTTAAATCTCATTATTTTACTGAAGTAGGGGCATATGTGCTAAATTGGCACCACCTAACTTCAGGATGTAACCCACTCCCGCTGCATGAGGTCATCTTAACGTATCTAAGACTTATAATTACTTTTGCATTGTATTTCAAGGATACATGACACACACCAATTCTGTATGTACACATTTTCTCATTTTATTAGAACTCTTCCAAATAGTAGCAAAGATTTTTTTTTTCCTTCTTCAAGTAGGGGGTATTTCAAAAAAGTTTCTAGAATATGGAATTAAAAGATAAGTTTATTTTGGTGCAAAAAATTAGTATCATATTATTCATCCCTATCAGAACTAAAGGAACACAGATAAACTTTACCAAACTACAAAAATTATCTTTCATTTTAAAATATAGTTCTATGGTGAGGCACTTTACAATGCACTACTCAATTGAGGGCGGAAAAAAGGAAGATTTTGGCAAGTAGCAAATGAGAAACTGAAAAGAAGTTTGATACAGACTCACAGATCCAATCACTGATAGAAATACTTATTCTTATCAAGAATGATGATCTAACCACATAAGCACACACTTCACACAGATGTGGATTTTCTGACATCCAAAACAATAAACAATTAACCTTTACAAAGGTCTAAATGTAAACAAATAAAAAAGTAAAATGAACCTGCTCACTCTTGGAACACTTATAAGCATCTCAAATCTCAAAACCATAAAAATATTCAGAAAGAGGCTGCAAGGAACTGTTCATCAAAGTTTCAATGATACTAACATCATCAAAATAACACAAGCTTTGGAATATGTGCTGGTGTAATGAATCAGGTCTTCTTATTCATTGGTAATGGATTTGCCAAAGTAGTAAAAATATAGTCTTTTGCACTAGTTTGCCATACAGTGTTTTCACAAAAGGTAACTAGAACAGCTAAAGTAAAACGCCAATGGCAAACAGAAACAACCTTATTTGAGGGAACACTCACTTCTTCCAAAAAAGATTCTCCATGGAATCCATTCATGAAATATTCAGTTTCCAACATTATGCCAAGCTGTCAAGAGAGGGAAGTTTGGGCCTTGAACTTGACTCATCCTAATTACCCTTCATCCTTGAAAAGGATACGTGTGTCAAGATAGATCAAATCCACAAAAGGAAGTAACTCATCATTAAAGGAGTGAGAGAAATGATGCAGGGAGCACCAGACACTTCACTGATTGGAGGCTACCCCACCTACAGGAGGGAAAACTCTGGCAGGACAGGATACTCTGGCTTGGTTACCATTTTAATTAGACAACACCTTGCTTATCTGACTACATGGTAGTCATGTGGTGATAAATGTTATCAATTTGAATAATGCCTCTTTATGAGAATATAACACTGTATTGTTATTGAGGCATTTTCACACACATTAATCTTATTTGACCCCTCAACAACTCTGTTGAACTCTGCAGAGAGGAAATTAAGTCTCCAGGATATTAAGTAATTCATACAAGGTCAAATGTAGAAAGGAGTGTGCTGACATGAGAATGTAGGTTTTTCCTTTCCTTCCTCCAAGAAAATTTCCTCTATATCTCATTCCTCATCGCAGTTAAAGTGCCAAATGCCTACACCATAAACTTAAGCGAACTGAAAACAGGCAAACTTATAATCCAATATAACGTTGGAGGGATAGTGAAATACGATTATTTCAAGCATACGTATTTCTAGATTGTAATATTTTTTACTGTTTTAATAAAATATCTACCTTCATCATTTTGAGTGAGTTCGTAAAGAATGAAACTTCCACACTGCACTTGGAGAATTCTACACCTGTGTAATAAAGTGTAAAATAAATGTCCATCATTAACTCTGCACAGTGTTAAGAACCATTACCTTCTTTCTCATTCTAGTTACTCAGTCAGAAGCTAGGTAGGTAGGACTTTTCTTGAACAAGGCACAAAGGGAGTTGTGAAGAATAAGTGAAATCCTGTTTGTGAGAACTGGAAAATTTAGGGGTCAAGGGAACAAGCAGTCATACGAATGTAGTTGTAAATCAAATTTTAAAAGAGCTCCCAGGGGGCGGGGGCAGCATTGTGGCATAGCGGGTAAAGCCACTGCCTGAGATGCTGGCATCCCAAATGGGCGCTAGTTCATGTCCCAGATGCTCCACTTCTGATCCAGCTGCCTGCTAATGGTCTCAGAAAAGCAGTAGTAAAATACAAAAATGATTGGGCCCCTGCCACCCATGTGAGACACAGATGAAGCTCCAGGCTCTGGTCTGGCTCAGCGCTGGCTACTGTGGCATCTTGGGATTGAACCAGCTGATGGAAGATCTGTGTCTCTCTGTAACTCTGACTTCAAATGAATATTAGATTTAAAAAAGAGCTCCCTCAGAAGTTTCATGGACAGTACTTACCTTAACTGTTCCCCTAACCTCTCGCCTCCTCTTTATCTACCATGTGTGATGAGCAGTCCAATTCCACACATCCTTTCCTTCTCCTATGTATCAAAACTAAGTTCAAGAGCAATGTGGGAAAAGAAACTCTGACCAAGGCTGTTCTGACACTGGATTCTTATGGAAATGACACCCAAAGGCAGCTGGGGCTAAGAGTGACACCGGCATGTGAACCTATTTCAGGACTGATATGTGTCTAATGTTTTCCATTCAGTCAAATGACCTCTGTTGACTTTAACAGACAGTATCCTCATGAACTGGTTTAGGGAGGCACTGTTCTTTCACTTCCTGATGGCAGCCGATTCAGCTTTCTGAGGCCTAACAGCATCTAGGAATTCTGAGTCCTGAAATTTTTCAATGGATTTGGGACTAAACACTTTCATGTTCTTCAAAGGTTCAGAGGGGGAGGTTCACTTATCTAAGTTTTGAAACTTCTAATAAAGAGAACTAAAATATAACAATAAGATCTGTGAACTGAGAAGACCTTTCCCCAAATTCCTCATATAATCCCTTAAAAGCACCTTGAGAAGAAAATAAAAAATCATCCAGTTCTAATGAGCACATAATAGTTACTAGCACCAGCGATTTATTTTGTGAATTATTCCAGAATAATTTTTTAACCACTAAACTGCCCAAAAAGTGCATCCTCACTAAGTATTACCAAAATAAATGACCAGTGTTTCAGAATCATGAATGTGGCCTTTTGACTTCCCAAATTGTACAAGGATATTTTCTTTGACCTTCCCTTATGACAGATCAGTAACAAGGACACTGCTTTGTTCAGGCGACTCAGGACACAAGGCGCTGCTCACTTTTGCAGGAACACATCCCACATTAAATTAAGTTAGAGTTGGTATTTAAAAAATAAATAAATAACGGAGTTCCAATTCACTGCAAATGGTACAGGAGGCCAGTAAGTGGGAAGCCTGCAAGAGAAGGACTTCTTTTAGAAAGATGTTTTACAGGACTTTTTCTGCATCATTAACTCTTCTGGAATCCTGAACATAACGTGATGAATTTCCCTGAAAATGTAGCTACTGTTTAATTTTGAATCACTTCAAAGAGCCACAGTAGAAGGAATCAAAGAAAACCAAAAAGACCAGTAGATGTGAAACTCGCCAAGAAAAAAAAAAAAACCTGAAAGTTCTAACAGATTTTGACCATGTACTCAAAATACCACTGATTTACTGTTTCATGGGACTGAAATAAGTCTCTGTATTCATCAGAACACAGGATATTTTTATTACAATATTTGTGTCATAGCCCTTAAAAAAGGAACATACTTAAAACCTTGAAAAGAATCTCTGTTTTAACATGGCTGTTAGGGTGTGTGTGTGTGTGTTTTATCATCAACAGATTCTTAATGGGAGGTCACTTATTACTGAAAGGAGTAAAAAGATACTGATAGTTCTCCCGAACATATAGTTTGGGAAGAAAAACATAATTTCACAGAAAGCAAAGAAATTTGTAGGGTGGGAAATGTAAGAGAGTTGCCTAGGGTACTATGTTGTTTATCTTTAGTAGTAATAGTAATAATTGGTTTTTAAAATGTATTTTGAGGGAAACCTGCACAAGGGCAAAGAAATAAAATCTGGTAAATGTCAAATAATGGCATCCACCCACCTAAGAAATTCAGTAAACTTTGTCTTCAATTAGCCTTTAGAATAATCAACTAAAATTAAATTTTTCTATTTGAACACAGAGGACAAAACTGGGTTAGAATCAGATTTTTAAAGTCTCCTTAAAAGGACCATCTGTTTATAAATATCCTTCTCACACTCCACCTCGTCCTTGATCTGCACTGTAGGTTCACAGGAGAAGCACCGCTCAATTTAAAGACATATGCACACTACTATGATAAAGTCTACTTACCACGGATATGTTCTGAGCTAGTCTCAGGTTTCCCTTGTTATGTAAGCACTCAGGGGCATATAATTTCCCTTTTATTCAGCAGCATTGTGAGTTCCAAAAAACAGTCTACCCAACTGTACAATCCTTTTATTGGCAGTGAACAACCCTGGCATTTTATTTATGTTGATCATATGTCAGTACTATATAGAATAACCATTTAGTAGTCTCTTAGCCCATAACATTTTTATTAGTGTCATCAAATATCATTATCTATACTGAACTCAGTATTAGAAAAATCATATTATAAAAATGAAAATATTCAGAAAGAACTACAGGGTTGGTGGGGCTTTTCCCCACCACATAGTCTGCATTCTCTGATGAGAAGAAAAACAATGAGTATTCACTTCTCACAGATAGAGGTCACTAATGGACTGAATTTGAATCACTGTGGCAGAAACCACAAAGTTATTAAAGTAATCTAGTGAAAAATGAACTTGAATTGAAATTAAAGGTGCCAAAAGATGACTATCTAAAAAGGTCTGCCCTGATTAGAAATATTCCCCATCACCTTGGCCTTTTATGAATCATATAAATAGAGTAAAACCAAAATAGGCCCAACATCCTTGCTGGTTTTTAACTTTAGACACTGCTGATGGCAGAAGCAGCAATTCTCTCTTCCAAAGTGCAAGGCTGAAGAGTCTCCCTAGATCAGATGTTCACCCTGAGTCCCTGCAGAGTAAGGCTTCTGCACTCTGCACTCGTGCATACTTGAGCCTTCCTGGAAACCACAGCTTCAAACTGGGAAAATATAAAGTTGCTTTAGGGAGACACATCTAAATCCTAAATCAAACTCTCCAGCAGGCCCGAAGATAAATGTAACGGGCATCAGAGAAGGTTCAAATTAGATCCAGCCAGTCAAAGTTAAACTCTGTTAAGATCACATCACCTGAAACCCAGCATGCGGGAAAACCCATGGCTGTCCTGGGTACTCCAGGGTAGCCCAGCATGGTGTCATTTGTGAATCTACTTTTCTTCTGTTAACAGCATCTTCTGGAATTTCTAAAACTGCAAGCAAACTACTGAAGTGTTAGGACATGGGCTTTAAAAAGAAAAAGCATTCCTTCCATGCTAGGTTTCTAATAGGTTCTCCTACAGTACAGCTACTCCAATTCTTTTTACAATTTTCGTAACCTCCTGGCAGAGACATGGAGTAATGCTTGAAATTTCATCTCAGGACCTCCTCAGTCACAGATATTTGCAAGCACACATGACAGCATGATGTTGCACTGCCTTTTGTGATTATTAATAGCCATAAACAGTTTAACTCTATCCTGTTTCAGGCTTTTGAGGGAGGAAGGAAGAAAAGTTGTCTTTTCAGAAGGAATCACGTCCTAGGGATAAAATGCACCTTTTCAGGGCACACGTAATATCCAGAGATTGATTCTCTTCTAATATGGTGGCTTGTCGATCATATGTATTTGGTGCATGTTGGTTGCTTAGTGATTTAAAAAATGTACTAATAATGGGAGTCTGAAGACTTCAGATACCGACCTAAAATTTCACTTTCACACTGCAACAACCAAATATATCCTTGGACAAATGCCAACCTGCATTCTCTTTACCTCAAAAATGTTTTGGGGATCCTTTCATTGGAGATTGAATAAGGTCATACCAGTTAAATCCACACACAATATCGCCCCGATACGCAGGGTAGCTTCATATTAGCTTTTGGCTGGGGGAAGTTAGACATAATAAATTCAGCAATAAGCCTGTGAGCGAGTGGACATGCTCCAAAGCTCCCTGAAACCCTGTGTGATTAAAGAGCCTCCCAGCTGAGTAGGAAGCAATAGCTCCCATTTAGAAGAGGCTTTGCATAGCAAATGCAGCATGTAAAGAAATCTAATCAGCACCTTGCACTCCTGCGCGAGCATTTACACGGATTTGTGCCTTGCACTTCCTTGATTAGCTTACTGTAAGCTCTACAAGAGATTCCCTCCATTAAAATTAATCAAAAGCTCTCGGGGTCTGTTTTCCATTCATAAGAGAGGGCGCGATGAGTTTCCAGGTGAATAAATAATGACCATCATCATAAAGATGATAGCAGCGGCAAAACTCCACGCGGGGGTGGGGGTGGGGAAGGAGGTGCTGGGGTTTGGGGGCTGTAATCTTTCTGCCTTGGGAGTGAGCAGCAGATTTTCTCAGCTTAGATAAGGCTGCTGTTGGAGAGAAGCGGACTGTCCCTCTCTGTGGACCCCCGCCTGGGCGCGCACCCGGGGCCTCTCACTGCCCCCGGCACCAGGGTGCATCAGGGCCACCGAGGAAAGCCGGCCTCTCTGCAGCGCCACGCACCCCCTTCCTCCGACACACACACACACACACACACACACACACACACACAGTAACTGCGAATTCGCATCACCCACGACTAGCACGACTCATCTCCCCTCTCAATTAAAAAGTTCGTATTTCTGACGCCGGAATGCGAACGGAGGAAGGACTCTAGGGATGCCCAAAGGGGAGAAGGTTATTTTTCCCTTAGCTTGCAATGTTCAACCCCCAACTCTCCACCCCCAAATTTGCAGTCCTGGGTCCCGTGTCGCAGTATGGGAATGAGTATGGGTTCGAATCAAATTTTTCAAGATGCTAAACAGCGGCGAGAGAAGGAGAGAGTTGGGGGTGGGGGGCTGAGAGAAGCCCATCAATCAACTCCCTGGACGAATAACACTAAAGGGCCTTGAATTCCCAATTCCAGATTTTGGAAGAGCTGCGGGACGAGGCACCACCTGGGGCTAAGGGTTCTCACCCGCTCCTGGAGGGATTCGCCGGCCCGCACGGCTGCCCACCTCGGGCAGAGGCGCACCGCGGGCTCTTTTAACGTAGCTGTGGCTCTGCGAGCGCTCGGTGCCCATCCCCGGGATCTTGAACTTCGCCTGCCTCTTCCTTTTGGGTCAGACCTGACGAGCGCCAAGAAAGGAGCAGAGAGCGAGCAGGAGCGCAGTGGAGGGGAGAGGTTGGACGGAGGGAGGTGGGGGTAGGGGTGGGGGTGGGTGCGCGTTACCTGTGAAGGTTCCCGAGGTCTCTTTCCAGCCCTGGTGGTGGTAATCCCGCTCAGCGCCGCTCCCTCCCCCAGATCCAAACTTTTGCCGGGTTGTCCGGGTGGCGGCGGCGGCGGCGACGACGGCGGCGGCTGCTGCTGGAGCCGAGCCCTGTCGCCCGCAGCGTCGGGGCGCAGGGGAGCGGAGGCCGGAGCCTCGGAGCGGCGCGCGCCTCCCCGCAGTCTGCTGGCGCCCGGGCGCCCCGCTCGCCTCGCTCGCTCTCGCCTACGTCCCCTACGGAGCCGCGGCATCGTCTTCCCCCGTCCTCCGCCACCTCCGCCTCCAGGGCTCGGGCATGCCACTTTCTCTCGGATCCGGCAGCCGCGGCTCCCGCCTCCTCTCCTCCTCCGCCTCCCCCTCTCCGCCTCCGACAAGCCAACGGACCCCGGAACGAGGAGGGCGAGCGGGGCCAGCCAGGGGCCCGCGGCGCCGGGGCTTCTCGCGGACGGAGGACCTCCGACGCGTGTGTGCGAACCGCGGCGCAGCGCCGGACTGCGCGGGGGCGGGCGCGGGGCTCGCTCCAAGTGCTGCGCCCGCCCGGCGCGGGGCGGGAGGCGGCTCCGACCACACTGCTGTCTGGATCCGACGCGGTCCGGCTAATGTAGGCGCTGCGGCCCCCGCCCCACCCCTCCTGACACCCCCCGGGAGATGTTTACTGTAATGAATTCGCGGGATGGCCTCCGCCGCTCCCGCGCTCCTCCTCTCCCTCCGTCCCCCGCGCTCTGGCGCTCTCCCCTCCGCGAGCCCTCTTTCTCTCCCTCCCTCCCGCAAGTCCCTCCCACTTTTCGGGTTTCAAGAATGCTTGGGAGGAGCGGCTGCAACCCAAAGCTTTCTAAGAGGCAAAGTCGGTCTCGGCTTTTAACCCTGTCCTGCCTGAAGAGAGTCGCAGAGCTCCGGGGCCACCCCTGCGGAAGCCACCTTGACCCTGCACGCCTCTCTCTCCCTCTCTCTCCCTCCCTCTCTCTCTCTCGCTCTCTCGCTCTCCCGCTCAGTCCTGCACTTCCTACCCCCAGCTCCTAAGGAAAACACCACCAATGGAGCCGTGAAAGACGATTTCGCCCGTACATGCCTAATACTGTACTTCCCGGCAGGAGATTACCTAAACACTGAGAAATGATCGAAACGAGAGATTAGAGGGTAAGGATTGATAGAAGCCTCTCAACCAAAATGGCGATATTTCAAATACAGGCAACCGTGGCTATGTGCCCCACCCCATCGCTGGGTCCCTCATCCCGGACCTCCTTAAATAACTTTAACTGGAGGAAATAATCCCGAATTTAACGTGATGATGTCAACTCGTCTTGCTCTCTTCACCCTTGGCTACTGCTAGGAGGACCATTTCCCTGTCCCCAAGGATGGCAGCGGACAACTGAAGACCCAGTCTCCAAGACTGGGGAGACAAGCTTGACAGCTCAAGAAGCCTCATTGATACACAGGCCACGTTTCTCCTTGCAATCCCTTCTCAAAGGTTCAAGAGTAATGTAGGAAAATCAGGTGGGGGGATGGGGGGAAGGTGTTTGCGTGCGTGCGCGCGCGCGCGCTGGTTTTCGCCTTATTTCTTTGCTGCTGCTCCTGCCTCGGGTAAGTTGCTGTCATGTTTTAACAAGTCCGGAGAGAGAGACTGGATCCGAACAGAAGAGGGAGAGCGAGCCCGCGCCAAGCGCTCGGCTGCTCCGAGTCGCGCTCTCGGTACGGCCACGCGAGAAGCAAACGGCGAGTTTTAAACCAGCCCAGGACCTAACACCGCTCAGTTCTCGGGGTTAGGAGAGTGGGGCGGGGCCCGAGACAGACTAGGGATGATTTCCTGACGCGCCCAAGGCAGGCGCGCCCGCACTCCCAGTCTTCAGTTCAAAGCTTGAGTCAGTTGGCACCACTTCCCCGACTGTTTGTATTTCCTCCGCATCCCTGTTGTGTCTATTACCTTCGCAAATCCAAGCGCCTAAAGTCCTGTTAGGACGATTTGGAGAAACGCCCGATTTGCCTCCCTGGCCACGCAAGGGTCCACCCAGACGCACACCCGCGCCAAGGCGCACGCTGACACCGGCGCTCACACGCGCTCACAGAGCCCCCGGGTCGCCGCGCGCTGTTCCTGCTCCATTAAACGATGGCGGCGAGGAAAACGCGTTGACTTACGCATGCACAGACCGTCTTCTCTCCAAACTCAAATGCGAGACTACCAACTAACTCTCCCGGGGAGCACGGGGGCGCGGCTGGGGACGCTAATCGGAGGGGAACCGTGAGTGCCATCTTGCTGGGAGGTGCCCAAAGCACGGGGTCCACGACGACAGAAGCGGTGGCCTTAGCCGCCACCCGCAGCCGCAGCCGCTCAAAGGGAGTCCCGCACGCTCCGGGAGTTTCCCGGGCTTCCTCCATGGGTTCAGCCGGTTCCTGTCACCTTTTCCCCAAGGGCTTCCTTGCCCTGGGTAGTGCCCCGACTTCAACCCGGCCACCGTGATCCTGGGCCTGATTACGAGAAGTGACCGCGCCGGCGCTGAAGGCGCAGGGGCGAGCCCTGGACTGGTCAGCTCGGCGGAGGGATCTTTCCAGGAGGCCCCCGAGACCCTACAGGGCCGCGGTGGCAGCTGGCTAGGCCCTACCCAGCCACCCTCACCTCCTCCTCGCCTGTGTATCCGGCGCGTGGGAGCGTTACATGCCCCCCCCCCTTTATGTCCCACGCACGCGGCGCAGGAAAAGTAGCTCTAGCTCAGCCTCCTGTGTTCTGGGCGCCTCGGCCACCCCGGTTGGGAGCCAGGGAGGGGAGGTGGCCCCGGCTCAGCGACCCGCGGGACTCTAGTGGGACTTGCTTTTGGAAAGAGCAACTCCTCCTCCCACCCCCACCCCGCTGAACGCGAAGGGAAAGGAATTAACACAGCCCGCATCGTCCTGGCCGCTAATCAATCCCGGATTGCGGGCAGCGGGGGAGGGGTGCGTGGCCGCGGCTTCAGATACTTGCTAATAACCCCGGTGGCATTAACAGCAGATGGTGGGAGCTGGAAGGGTTGTTACTCGTGGAAGTTAGGAGATTCAGTCTTGGCACGTGAGAGGCTGGACTCCTGCACGCGTAAGGGGCTCTAGCAACACCAGTTTAGGATCCGCGCTTATAGCGGGCAAGCTCATTTGTTTCTGGACCCAGAACTCAGTTATAAAACTCCTCGGAGGAGCTGGGTTCGACCCGCAGATAGATGGATGTCCCCCGAAGTCGGAGGAGAGCTCAGCAGAATATTTTCTTTCCCAGGGAAAGAGAAAAGACTAGGACAAGCCACCTGGATGACCAGCTCCCCACCTCCCGCCCCCCCGCCCCGCTGGTTATAAATAAATAAATAAGAAGCGGTTTCTCCCAAAGCGACAGCGTGGTTCCTGCGTAGCCACAGCTCCGGCGGTTGCTGGAAACTTCACCTGGCACCGCAGCCCCTTTACCTGGCGGCCACGTCTCCTCGCAATGGGCTCATCCGAATCCGACAGGGTCGGGGAGGTGGAAAGGGAAGAAGCCGGCGCGGTAGCAGCGGGGCTCCCGGGGCATGGTATTGTTTTAGGGGTCGCCGCCAAGGTCCCTCCTGCCCATCGTTGGAACTGCCGCCCTGGTCCCGGGGTTCCGGTGGACGCGGAGGTGCTGGCTCTCCGCCGCTGGACAGCCGGGGCCCCAGAAGCGCACCCCGGGGCGGGAGCAGCGCAGCGCCTTGGCGCAGAGTGCGGGAACTGAGGTTATCTCCGAGCGCTGGCTCCTCGGCGGTGACGGTAGAGGGGTTCAGACTCGCAAGTGAAGGCGGCAGGTTTGGAACGTAGGACTAACTGCGAGGTACCAGAGCCTGCGAACTCCAGGCTGCTTTTGCCCCATCCCCCTCCTCTCCCTCCTACCAAGGAGGGAACTAACTTAACCCTGTGTGCGCCCCGCACTCCCTGGAGGAGCAGCGTTGGAATAGCAAACCACAGGCGGCCGCTCCCGGAGCGAGCGCTTTGTTCACGTGCGTTTCCAGCGGTTGTGTGGTTGTCTAGGGGCACTCGCGTGGCAAGACGCCAGCGGCGGGTTTCCAGCTCCAGACTCCGGGATGGGAAGGAGCCTGAGCGTTTCATCCGGACCAGACCCAGCCCTCGGAATCTATTTTTTGCCTCCAGTTACCGGATTTATTGAAGTTGCCAGCGAAGTTGGGTCTTTATTCGTTTATTGCTCTTCCGCTCCCCCTCCTTAATATTTCTTTCCTTTTTTTTTTTTTTTTTTCTAGATGCGCTTTGAAGGTTTGGAACTCTTCGCTCCTTCTAGCTCTGGCTCGTAACCCTATGTGGCGCGAATTGGGGACGGCACTCAACTGTCCATGCCAAATGTAAGGGAGCCCTCCAGGAAAGCTGCATCCCACCCATGCATTCAGTGCCAGAGTAAGCCAGATAACACATATTGAAATATCTGACAAATTTGGAAGATTGCGGCGGGGAGATGAGTCAGTCTGACTTGTGAATGGGATGAAAGGGAGAGACAGGAGGCTTAGAAGGGAATAACCAAGGGGAAACGAAACAGAACGAGGACGCAGAAAGAAAAGGAAAGAAAAAGTCCCAACACTGAAAGCAGTAGGTCAGATTTAGCGCCTAGATTTAAACCAGAGATTGTTTCCCTAACTCTGGGACAGAGGCTTCACACAGAGTACACCTCCGCCTTGGGCGCCCAGAGCCATGGTGTTTTGCAAACCCGTGCTCTGGAACTCCCAAGAAGTTAACTGGGGTCGGGAGCGAGTCATCTCGTGGACGCGGAACGGAAATTTAGGCAAGAAAAACCCGTGGGCAGAGCACTTCTGCTGTCACCGACGCACACATAAGAGCCAGGGCAAACTCACATCCTCACAGGGACGGCTTCCTTGGTCTCCCTTCCGGACTAAAGAAATAATTACTGAGCCTTTGAAAAGCTTTTCTACAGGAACAAGTGAATCTCGCTGAAACCGAGTTATTTTGAAAAGAGAAAGCATGCTTCCCCACCGGATGGATGTTCTTATCTGTACAACGTATCCCCGGCCAATGGGGTTAGAGCCTGTCAGATGCCTCTCCTAAGCTTGCCGGTGCACAGAGGCAGTGGGGAGGCTGCCTCCAGCCACCCGGGGGAAGAATTCTGTTGTAAATCCTTCTGTTTTACCAAGGTGGCAGCAGAGCATAGGAATAGCTTCTCAGGCAGCCGATTCGACAAGGAACACCACATTTTGGAAAAATACTCATCTACCTGCTTTTAAACATCCATTTTTCTATGTAAATGTATATAATTATCCAAGAGGTCCTTCCTTCTGAATCTTGATTTGGGATAACACAGTAGCGGTTTCCTCTTTGAGAAGACATTTTTGCTTAAAGCAAAAATAGAGCCCTGTATAGGTTTTACTTTCTGATTTATGTTGCTGGAAAATATTTAGACCAAAAAGGCGAGTGAAGTTGTTTGCAGAGTTGTATTTTAAATTGCTGCTTTCTTTACATTATAAGAAAACAATATTACGATGTGCTCCCTATGGAAGACTATTGGTGCTGTGGTTGTAATCAAGACAAGGAAAATACCACATCGTATGTATGAACAGAATCATCGCAACAAAATTCTTATCCACAGGACCTATGAGTCAGCTTTAGAAACTGACAATAGGGCCAGAGAAGGCAAAAGAATAGGAAATGTGTAGTTCAAGGGCTCCAAAATTTAATCATTTTGTACACTCTCAAAACTGTTAAAAATATGTTACTTTATTGAGAAATTACACTTTGACATAAGGAGGGAGAGATGGGCAAGAAAGAAACAAAAGGCAAATTTTTGAACTTCAGAAAGCAGAAGGTCGGGGCAGGCGCTGTGGCGTAGAAGGTTAAGCCTCTGCCTGCAGTGCTGGCACCCTAGATGGACACTGATATGAGTCCCAGCTACTCCATTTCCCATCTAGCTCCCTGCCTGGGAAAGCAGTGGAAGACTGTCCAGGTCCTTGTGCCCCTGCACCCACATGGGAGATCCTCAAGAAGTCCCTGTCTAATGGTTTCAGACTGGCCCAGCCCTGGAGGTTGTGGCCATTTGGGGACTGAACCAGTGAATGGAAGATCTCTACCTCACCCCCCCACCCCGACCCTGTATCTTCTCTCTGTGTGTCTCTGCCTTTCAAACAAACAAATAAATATTTTTAAAAAAAGAGGTCAGTTCATTAGTTATTCCTAGAACTTCACTCCTTAAAATGGAGTTTTCATTTCAATTGAAATTTTTAAAAAAGATTTATTTATTTACTTCAAAGTCAGAGAGAGAGGCAGAGACAGACAAAGAGAGAAAGAGAGAGAGAGAGAGAGAGAGAGAGAGAGATTGATCTTCCAAATAACCACAACTGTTGGGCTGGATCAGGCCTAAATTTAGGAGCCAGGAGATTCTTCCAGGTCTCCCATGTGGGTAGCAGGGGCCCAAGTACTTGGGCCATCTTCTTCTGCTTTTCCTAGGCTTGAGTAGGAAGCTGGACCAGAAGTGAAGCAGCCAGACATGAACTGGTGCCCATATGGGATGTCACAGGTGGTGGCTTTACCTGCTATGCCACAAAGCCCCAGGTCCCTTCATGAAAATTTGATTGCAATCTCAAAGTCTTTGCACCTCCCCATACACACAATTTTGTTATATAATTCCTCATCAGCTTACATGCACACACACACACACACACACACACACACTTTCCCTTGTCTTTCTAATACATGGTGAAAATAAAACCAAAACAGTATCTGGATAATAACACCATAGCTTCTTATCAAGGCTGTAACAATTCCGATGCTGAGTAAGTTCAACTCTGATATTGCTTCTTCATTTATAAAGTGGACATAAAAAATTCGCTACTCTACTACCCTAAAAATATTGTTCCATCATGAGTCAGCATATGTGGAAGTGCTTTAAAATTTGACATGTTGTTATTGTTAATGATAACAGCACAGTCCCAGTCTTCAAAATGTAAGTAATATATATTCATCTAGATATTGTCAGTTTCACATAATGTTAGCATCTTACATTATCTTGGAATATTTCTCAAACTGAGAAAGCAAAATTTATACATTGCAAGTCACTAAACTGTAGATTTTTTTCATATTTCATCAGTTTTCCCATGAATGTCCTTTTCCTATTCCAGCGTCCCATGTAGGACACCACATGGTATTTAGTCACTGTGTCTCCTGGGCTGACAGTTCTTCAGTGTTTCCTGATTTTATTTTATTTTATTTTTCATGACCCCAAGAACTCCAAGAAATAATTGCCAGGTATTTTGTAGTATATTTCTGAGTTTGGGTTTGTCTGTTCTTTCATGTTTATGGGTCTTGGGAAAAAATAGCAGAGGGGGAGCATCTTACTATCACATTCTCTCAGGTGATGTCATTGATGACAACGTTCTCCAACATAGTATGTACCATGTTTCTGTACCATAAACTTATTGGCCCTCACCATGCTTCGTGCTTTGGAAGTGAGTCACAAAGTGCAGCCCACTCTCAAGAATTTAGATTTTTGAAGTTAGTAAAATAAGCATTTAGTGTGACTTGTAAACATCCCAAATATTAAATTCAGCCAAGAATAATCTCCCAGGAAATTCCTCCTGTATCGGCTTTCAGAAAATTCTCCAGTGTTTCCTTAGGAAAATACTCAACAATCTCCTCTGGTTTTTTTTTTTTTCTTTGTTTTTTATTTTTTTAAATTTATTTATTTGAAAGGAAGAGTTACAGAGAGGCAAAAGCAGAGAGAAGATCTTGCATCCACTGGTTCACTTCCCAGATGCCGGCAATGGCCAGAGCTGGGGCAACCTGCTGCCAGGAGCCAGGAGCTTCTTCCTGGTCTCCCACATGGGTGCAAGGGCCCAAGGACTAGAACCGGCTTTACTGGCTATGCCATAGTACCGGCCCCATCTCCTCTGGTTTTCAAGCCTCTTTTAACTATGCCGTGCTTTAATAATTCCCAAACCTGGCCCTTCTCCAGATCCTGCTGATTCTTTTTGAAATGCTCCCCTCCCCTCCTTCTTTTCCAATCCCATTGTCACACCTCTGGTTGGTTTGGAACTCGAATTTCCTGATGGAATGATGACATTGAATACTTCTTATTTCATTCTCTCGGTCACATTTTTCTGGTCATGTGCTCATTTCGGTCTCTGTTAAAATGATTATTAGTTATCTTCATGTTTGTCTCTCTGTTAGATCCTAGTATCTCAAAATGGTTTCACTTTTCCATTCTCCTGGTGTACAATACAGTGGTTTTTATCTGGAAGATGCTCAAAACATGCTTATTTGACTTGAAGAATAAGCTGCTTCTAATAAAAAGCATGGTATCCTCTAAGATGAAGATTACTGTAAGGAAAGCCCTGGCTAGCACAACTGTGGAGAGGTGGCTTTGCTTTTCTATCACAAGCCTGAAGTATTCCTAATCTATAATATCCTTTTTTTTATGAGTGTGACTTGATTCACAGGAATCTGTGACATTAAAAGGTATACCCCTCTGACTTTGAAACCCCACACTACAGGATGTGGCTCTTCTGTTCGGCCAATAAACAATAGTAGAAAATATAAAACATGCAGCAGTCCCTTGAATAGATTCAGTCTCTATCTTGTCAAAATTTTCAATCTAGCAGAGACTCACTCAATGGGGAAATACAATTTAGGTATATGCAAATATATTACACCTTTCTCTAGAGAGAAGGTCTCATTTAAATCATGATGAGGCTCTTTAGACAATGCACTGATTTTACAGGACACTTTTTTGGCATTACTTTTATATCTATCCTTCTGCATACGGCAGCCCCAGCTACTGGAGTCCCCTGTCTCATGGAAAGCCCTTTGGACTGAGAATTGGAAAATCAATGTGTAAGTAATTGCTTGAATATCCATTTCCCAAAGCCTTGGTTTCTTTGCTTTTCTGTGCAGGTTACAAGATGATTATGCGTGAACAAAAACAGAAGGTACATACTGACAGGAAACAAAAGCACGTTAAACCATGGAGATTTCCTCTTACATAAACCTGCCATTTGTTAAGCAGTTGCTTTCTGTTCCAAAGGGAAGCTGGCAAAAACTTGATGCAAACATTCTCCAACTGCACTGGGAGGCACAAGTGAGGGAAACGCCTTTCTAAAAAGGATATAAAAAGAGATGAAAGATCTACCCAGGGACTTATTCAATCCTAGATGCTTCCATTGTAGAAAATGTTACTGAGCCTTCAGAATCTAACTATAGTTCTAACAAATAAGAAGGTGATGTCTTCATCTGAGAAAACACATTTACCTGTGTGTGTGTGTGTGTGTGTGTGAGAGAGAGAGAGAGAGACTATATATAATTCTGAATTAGAATTGATGTGTTTTTTCTGTTTTGTGATACAGAAAAATAAAATCTCATCCTATACAAGGGCATAAACAGTTTTCAAGAATTTTTATGAGAGCATCTCAAGGTTTGTGCAATTACAAAAGACTCTGAACTTGGCCTTGAAAGATGTAACTTCAAGTTTTCATCACTTTATCAGAGAAATTATTTAAATACTCCGAGCCTTAGTTTCAGATAAGAGAAGTAAAGCCAAGGGTAGTATTTGGTATAGGATTTGGAATCCTCTTAGGACACTGAGTCTCAGTTAAAATCGCCTGGTTCGAGTTCTGGCTCCTCTGCTTCCAATTCAACAAGTATTTTGGTTCCTGCCACCCATATGGGAGTCCTTGATGGAGTTTCAGATTCCTGGCTTCAGTGTGGTAGAGCAGGTATTTGGGGAGGTAACCAGCAGATGGAGAAGCTGTCTTTCTGACCTTGCCTTTCAAATAAAATGAAATAAATTTTTAAGTAAAAAGCATCTTCTAGGGTAGAAATAAAGAAATCAAGTGAGGTGGGGTATTTAAACATTCAAAATAAGAGTAATAGTTGGGCTTTGTAGAGCACAGTTTAATGTAAGATAGATTTGAACCTGTATAAATTCAGCTACTTCGTGAAGTTTAAATTGTGTTGCCATTTCTTGCTTTGCTGGTTATCCTTGTTCCGCTCTCAGAGCTTCAAAGGTATAAAACTGCTTAGTTCAAGGAAAGTTATTCTGCACAATTCCTTCAGGTATAACCTCTTGCTACCGTATTTTGACCCACTCAAGAAATAAGCTTCCTCAACTCAAGAAATTCTGAGTTTATCTTCTCTAAATATCATTAAAAATATAGGAGTAGTATTTGAGGCATTTGGTTAAAATACCACTTGGGAAGCCCCCATTTCCTACTGGAATGCCTGAATTTAAATCTTGGCCCTACTTCTGTTTATAACTTCTTGCTAATGTACACCCTGGCAGGCAGAAGTGTTGAAGGCTCAAATACTGTGTCCATCCCTGCCACCCACGTGGGAGACCTGGCTTGACTCCTAGGTTCCTGTCTTCGGCCTGGCCCAGCCCTGGCTGTTGCAGACATCTGTGAGTGAGCTAGCAAATGGATGATCTCTGTTTGTCTTTGTATATTTTTTTTTCTGTCTTTCAAATAAAAACAAATAAGTAGATATTAAAGATTTATATACTTGATTGGTGAATTGCTTTATATATTTCCCATTCTTAGATAATAAAAGTAACAGTAAAGTTTTTCAAGTTGTTCTTTCATTTTGTTTTTTTTTTTACAAAGTTTGTTCTTAATTATTTCAGTGCTTGAGTTTCTTGGCTTTAGTCATCTCATTTACTCACTCAGTTGGAACAACTTGGTTTTCATGTTTACTTTTTCTCCACTTAAATCATTTTTGAAAAATAAAACTGAAACTTGATAATAAAAAATTTAAGGAGATAGTGTCTCAGAGATAGTTTCTCTGTTTTAACTTTGGGTGTTTCCACTAGGTACAGGCTAGAGAATCATTTACCATGCTCCTTCCCGGCTACTGAAAAGCTAGTGTGGGTCACAAGTCTCTTTTGCAGGTTAACAAAGGCTTCAGGGGCCTTGTCTCTGATGAGATCGTTAGGAGATTGGTTTTGAAAGTCCTTCCCATTTTTCTTCATGTTTTGAAGACATATTTTGTTAATCCCAAACACAATATCAAAACACCGAAAGGTAGGAATTGTTGTTTTTGAGTTATTTATTGATTTTTCTTTCAAGGGGTTCTGCTGCATTCTCATAGTTTGTATAGAAATATAAAAAAGAAGCGATTTCCCCTTCTTTTTCCTTTAATGATTTATAAATGGTATATTCTTAGATTATTTTTAAAAGATTTTTATTTATTTATTTGACAGGTAGAGTTACAGGCAGTGAGACAGAGACAGAGAGAAAGGTCTTCCTTCTGCTGGTTCACTCCCCAAATGGCCGCAGTGGCTGGAGCTGCACCAATCCAAAGTCAGGAGCCAGGTGCTTCCTCCTGGTCTCCCACGTGGGTACAGGGGCCCAAGCACTTGGGCCATCCTCCACTGCTTTCCCAGGCCACATCAGAGAGCTGGACTGGAAGAGGAGCAGCCAGGACTAGAACCGGCACCCATAGGGGATGCCGGCGCTGCAAGAGGAGGATTAACCTAGTGAGCCATGGCGCCGGCCCCTATTAGATTATTTTTAAGTGTAGCATATATAAGTACACGGGCTACAGATCAGAATTAGCAGGTCAAACTGTTGATATTAAAATGCTTCCATTTGTGGAGACTTTGTCCCTTCAAACATTCCTTTTTTTTTTTTTTTTTTAAATTTGACAGAGAGAGTTAGCAGTGAGAGAGAGACAGAGAGAAAGGTTTTCCTTCCATTGGTTCGTTGGTTCACCCATCAAATGGCCTCTACGGGCAGAGCTACACTGATCCAAAGCCAGGAGCCAGGTGCTTCCTCCTGGTCTTCCACATGGGTGCAGGGACCCAAGCACTTCCATCCTCCACTGCTTTCCTGGGCCGCAGCAGAGAGCTGGACTGGAAGAGGAGCAACCAGGACTAGAACCTGGTGCCCATATGGGATGTTGGTGGCACAGGTGGAGGATTAACCAAGTGAGCCACAGCGGCAGCCCCCAAACATTCCTAAATGAATTATTTTATCTTACAGTCCTCCATCCCACTCCCACCGTAAAAAGATAATGAAGATTGAAGTTCAAGCTACATATCCAAGTCACAGAATCAGCGAGACAGCTAGTAATAGACACCAGGATTCTAGAAGCCTTTCCAGGGTTTGGTCCAGGCTCTGCTGAACATTTTACTCACTCGTCACCAGGAAATTTTTTTCCTTGTCATTATGGATAAAAACAAAAATAGTTTCAAAGTATTCCTCATTTGCCTGCCTTAATTAGATATCTTAAAAAATTATAGAAGTGAGCCTATGAAAGCCAGAGACCTCAACGTCATTAGGGAAATGCAAAGCCAAACCACAGTGAGAAACTATTTTGTACCAACTAGAATGGTACAATAAAAAAACAACAATAACAAATGTTGGCAAAAAAGTAGAGAAGTTAGAAACTTCTTACATTACTGATAGGAAAGAAAAATAGTATAAATCCTTTGGAAAACAATTTGACATGATATTTTCTCAAAAAGTATAACATAAATTACCATATGATCCAAGATTTCCATTCCTGGGTATCTACCCAAAAGAAATGAACCCGTGACCCCACAGCTACTTTTACAGGAATGTTCTCTGTAGCATCATTCATAATAGTCAAAAGTTGGAAACAACCTGAATATCCATCCACTGGTAAATGACTGGATAAAGTGTGGCATATCCATGTAAAGGAATACTATTTGACAATAAAAGTAAACTGCGTATACATGCCATGAGAAGGGAAAATGTCAACAGCATCATGTTTACTGAAAGAAGCTATCCACAAGACACCTCATACTGCCTGATTTAATTTAGGTAAGTTTACAGAAAAGGCAAAGCTATGAAGTCTGAAAGCAAATTACTAGTTGTCAGGGGAAGGAGGACTGGGGAAAGGAGAAGGGCATGTAGATGAACAGTAAATATGTATGAGGGATCATAATGCTGGGTTGAGCATGTGCTAAAGGTGATTCAAGATGATGGATGCATAACTTACTAAATTTACTAGAGAATATCTCTGAGCTGTGTACTCATGAAAGAAAATTATATGATTTTCAAAGTATCTCTAAATAAAATTATTTTTTAAAAAAGCCAACAAGGAAAATATCTACATTTACGAATACCCAACCTTGGCAAAATCCTTGCTAGGTCCTCTCACATCAGCAATAAATAAGATGTGAATTATTTTAAGAGTGGTAAATAAAAGACATAGAGAAGATTAGCAATAATAAAGTAACATGCATGTCTAAACAGTTCCTCCTGTAGCTTACTAGTTTTTTAAGACAGCAGGTGATTTCCAATTTGATTAAAATCACCTATGTGATCTATAAGACTCAGAAGCAAAAAAGAATTACAGAATGACAAATACTTTCTACTCTATTTTCTTTTGAAAAATGGGTAACTTTTTAAAAGATTTATAAATCAACGAAGAAAATATTTACTTTTTTTGTATTAAGTTCTCTGTTCACTAGATTCCACTGTCAAGATTCTTCTATTTTTACAATCCATAATACATTTGTTTAGTGAGATTTAAAGGAACACAACTCTTCATTAATAAAAATCTGCCTTTGATAATAGAATTATGAACTATTTCAACATAGCCATGGAACAGTTTAATTCCTTCAGATGTTTATCAATCAGTTATCTTCTTTCTTACTCTGTCTAGTTAGGGCAATATAAATATCATTTTGTGAGGATGTCAAATTTTTCTTTTTCTCTGGCAAAACAAGAAAGCATAAGACAGATGGGTTAAGAAGAAAGTCAGACACAGTATCAATTGCCAAAGGGAAAACAAAAAATAAAGACAACATCTTGTCCATCAAGGAGCTTAGATCAAGGATCTTTCTTTGTTCAAATGATGACAGCACCCAAGCTATGAGCAACCAGAAAATAAATAAGCAAAACCACTAAATGTGTTTCTTCAGGATTTCCATTGAAATGTCTGGAATGGATAAACATGTCACTTTATCAGTGGGATGACCTGCTAAAAATTAACTACAAGAGGAAAAGAAAAAAGAAGAAAATTGAATAGGAACATGTCATGTCTCTCACACTTGGATAAACTGTCATCATGCCTTGCTAGGAGCTGCTGATGAAAATGCCCAGGAAGAATAATCTAAATCTACCTTCAGCAATATGAAAAGGTCCACAGCTTGGATTTATAATCCTCACGCTAGGAGCTTAGGCACAACTGGCATCATGGCTCTCAGTTGAAAATGAGTCCTGGTTGGTATTGTGTGTTCATTTTTCTGAAACAAAAGTTGCCCATTAGAAGTAGCAAAATTGAGTTTGTATGCTCTTTAATGGCCTTTTTTACAGCCAGGAAGACCTTGTTTTTCAGGCCTCGGGAAACTGTTGATAGAATGAAAGAGGTCAGAACTGTGACTGGATCTGGTGGACCAGTGAGTCATCCATCACCCATTCACAACCGTATCCCGGATGGAAGAGAGATGGGAGTGAATGCATTTAATGAGGTGTGAGTTTTGATGGACAGAAAAGGATAATTTTGAAGGTTTTGAGATTAATTTCTTGAATTGACATGCACAAAAATTATGAGGGATATAAATCACATTTTTAAAAATTAGTCACATTACTCAAGATGTAGGAAAAGAGTAAAAAGTAAATGTGAAGATACAGAGAAAATTCGCCAATTAGTCAGATTCTTTCACTAATGCCATATAGGATGTGTTCAAGTAGAAGAGCATGTTGCAGTCTATTTGAAATAGAATCATCTCAAGTTCTGGTGTTAAACGTGTTCCCAACCAGCTGGGTATTTACGAAAGTCCCTTACTGTCTTTCTGGCCCAGATGTCTCAACTGTCAGAAGGTGATAATAATTTCCGATGAACTTGCTTTCCATTATTTTGCTAGTTTAGTATAAAATAAAGTGATAAATATGAAAGTATTTAAGAATAAAGCAGTTTTAAAGCAAAAATGTCAGTAGTATTTAAAAATGATAATGTCTCCTCTTTAACCCCTTAGTTTATTTGAGGATGAAAGCCAGGATTATTCCTCTAGGAAATGATTATGTTCTGGTTTACATTTCTTATGTTATGGGGGTGATAAAGGTTGATCTTTAGACATGACAAGTACAAAGTCCTATGCTGGGACTTCAGAGTTTGAAGAGCCTCATTAATCATGTTCTATTGTGTCATAGGTTCTGTAAACACTGCAAACGCATAAGGTACAGCCCTTCTCTCAGCGACATCTTTCCAATCGAACTCCAGGAAGCCTTTGAGATTTCCTTCAATGACTGGATTTCATTTCAGTCATTAGTTAACCCTGCCTAGCGGGTGACCATGAATCCCACCATGCAGAAGTAAGGGGATACACATTCAAACGGTTCAGACCTGGCTTGTCCCTGTCACATAACCACTAAGAACAGAAGGGGGGCTTTCCTTTCTCAGCATAAGTCATTTAAGTGAAACACATAATAGTCCACATTTATTTGCTTTAGAAAGCTATAAAGTTATACTTAGAAAGAACACTGATAATGTTTCCTGTGGATGTTTTGGGTGAGATTTTGGAAAACAAGTGCTATTTCCAACCGATTTATAAATTCTGTTGGCAAACTGTTTAATGTAGGAATGTGTTACTTTTACACAATAAGAAGCCAAGCCACTTTGGGAACTGTAGTTGAAGGGACATTTGAAGTACACCAGGACTCATTTGCATGAGCTAACCTCCTTATATTTTCATTACACTTAACTTTCAAAGCTTCTAAAATTGTCTCATTTGTAAATATTTTAATATTTTTGTTTTTCTTACTAACATTCTACAATATTTCTCTTCCTGGAAATGTTTTAAAGTATATCTATCTGTTAGAATGTAGTTTTGCTTTGATTTCATTTTCTATAATAGCAAAGATCTCAACAGAAATAATGTTTAAATGACCATTTATAGAACAGTGTGGGTGGAATTTGTATAAAACACTTAAGTGCATGTTTTAATATTATTAATTTTTAATTTAGTTTAATAAGAGTATATTAAATTCAAATTTCCATTTTGTTTTTGGAGATCCAGATATACTAAACTGAAAAAGATAAACATGAATTTCTTGTCTGCTCTTCTTATCTCTGACCTCTCAACATTCATTACACTTTAGGTAAACTCATGACTACCATGGTCAGAGATTGCTCTGAGAAGGCAAATACTAGAGTTCCTACAATAGGTAAGCTATCTTTCCTTTTGTTTAAAAAATAATATGGAAAAACTCATGTGTCTCATAGGATGGCATTCATTCATGTGGAAAAAGTATATATCTGTATCCCAGAATACCTATAACCATCTATGAATAAATAATTCAAGATGTAGGATATGTTGACAATGGGTCACAATCAATAAAATGTGTTTATGGAAAACAAATCATCTCTTTTCTATGCCTACAGGGGTAACATTGTACTGATTCATCAATAGATTTCAAATATTTCCCCCTACCTTATAGAAGTTTTATTTCTCTCATACTGATACTTTCATATATTTCAAAATAGTGAGACTCAAACCAAAAAGTTATCATTAATAATAACCCATCAAAATGCATATCTAAATAATTATAGTGAGTATGTTAGAGTCATTCATAACAAGAGAATATAACCATAATAATGTTAGCATGCTTATAGTAATAGACTGAGCCATATGATATATAGCTGCAGAATTGTTTCCTGCTCTTTGCATGTCATAAACCAGTAAATATGTCTAGTTATTACCTCATTATCTCTTCATAATAATATCACATCACTTACATAAATTTAGCTAATGTTCCAACAAAAAACCACATTTGCTCTACCATTATTGGGCTTGAACTACTTCTCTCAACTTGGTTTTCTGTTTTAATTTTCCAGATTAAACTTCATGGCAATATGATAGATCTTTCTTTTTTATTTTTTAGTATGTGAATGGCGTCTACATTTTATGACTTACAGCATGTAGTATTTCTGAGATTCCAATATGGGCCAATTGCAGCATTTGGTGCCAGTCAGTGTGACAATAATAATATAATTCTGAAGTAGACTGTTGCAGAGGATTGGGACAAGTTAGTGAAATTACAGTACAATTATAGTAAATGCTAATTTAGGGGAAACAAGCTTTTGTGGAGAAACATGTAAGAGGCATCTAGTATGGCCTTTTGTAGGTAGCAGCTTTTTCAAGTATGGCATAAAATATCACAGAAACTCATCTATAGTTACTTGTAAGAAAGAGAAAACAGAAAAGACAGAGGTAGCAATAGGACCTGGAAGTCATGAAAGGTTTTTAATAGGAGAGTGATAAGGATTCTGCCATGGACATTATGCACATTGGTGGGGCTTAGTCCAATAAAACTTCATTTACTCACCAAAGCTGATGGCTGGAATTGATCCGCAGGTCACAGTTTGCAAGAAATAGAGAGCTGTTCAGGAGGTAAGCAAGAAAGAGTTTGGTCACTGGCTCAAAGTAAGAAAAAGGAAGACGCTAAGTTACTCCCTTAATCAGTGTGTGGCAAATAATTACCAATGAGTAGCCGAAAAGCACCCTCGTTGATATACTATGTAGAATGTTACAGAAGAAGGCAATGTCAATCAATTCTTTTAAGAATTGATCTCAGGGGCCAGCGCTGTGGCATAGTGGGTTAAGTCACTACCTGCAGTGCCAACATCCCATATGGGCGCCGGTTCAAGTCCCAGAATCTCCAATTCCAATCTAGCTCTCTGCTATGGCATAGGGAAAGCAGTGGAAGATGGCCCAGGTCCTTGGGCCCCTGCATCTGCATGGGAGACCTGGAAGAAGCTCCTGGCTCCTGGATCCTGGCTTAGGATAGGCCCAGCTCCAGCCATTGCGGCCAACTAGGGAGTGAATCAGCGGATGGAAGACTCTCTCTCTCTCTCTCTGCCTCGCTTTCTCTCTCTGTGTAACACCAACTTTCAAATAAAAAAATAAATTTTTTTAAAAAAATAATTGATCACAGCTTAGAGGATATCTTTAAATGGCCCTAGAAAGACATTGAAGTAGGGGCTGGGATTGTGGTGTAGTGAGTAAAACTGCTGCTTCCAATACCAGCATCCCATATGGATGCCAGTTCATGTCCTGGCTGTTCCACTTCTGATCCACCTTCCTGCTAATGGCCTGGGAAAAGCATCAGAAGACAGCCCAAGTGTTTGAGTCCCTGCCACCCATGTGGGAGACCTGGATGAAAATTCTGACTTTGGCCTGGCCCAGCCCTGGCCATTATGACCAAATGGTGAGTGAACAAGCAGATGGAAGATCTCTGTCTCTCCCTCTCCCTGTAACTCTGACTTTCAATATAAATAAACAAATCCCTAAAAAAGACATTGAGTTAAACTAAGCATTATAGAATCAATATGTGAGCAACTCATTCTATCATTTTAAAAAGGGTGACACAATTTTATACCTGTAAAATAAGTAATCATTTGCTTTAACACAGTAGTTAGGAAGATAGTATTTGTTTGCACACCACTGCGTTCTAAAAATAAAAGGTGCTAGATCTAGGCAAAGTATTTCAACTAAGTAAGTGTAATATTTTGAAATGCTTAACAAGGAGTCACACATAAGCTGCAGAGAGAAGGGGAGAATATGGAAACATTTAAAGAAAGGATGTGACTCACAGGAAGAGAGCCTATCTGAAAATTCAGAGAAGCGCAGGGAGGAGACCAAGAAGAAATCCAGAGTAAAATGAAATAACGGTTTGGGGAGCAGATGGTGTAATATCTCATTCTTAGGAGATAAGATGAGTGAAGAATCTGCCTTTTCTCTTTAAAAAGTTACATATTTTCTATTCCATTTCTTTCCTTTTCAGAGTGGTCTCATCTGTAATTTATTTTTATTCAAGACTGGAATTTTATCAGTTTCACAGATAATATCACTACTATCACCTTAAAGACTCAGGAAGCTCATTCCATTTTTTTTTTTTTTGGTCATTCTCTCCAACTCCATTTTTCTGCTGTTCATCTTACTCTGCAGTTGAATGCAGAGGCAGTGAAGTTGTGCCAGAATGTGATGTTAAAGTGTTTTGGCAACTCCTAATTGTGGGTTTCTGCAAGACATTTGGGAGATATTATTTACTATGAGTAAAGGAAATCCCTCACCTCTCCTTTTTTGGCATACTTCTCTCTTGGGCATCACAGATCATCAATGAGAGAAGATGTCGCTTTTAAATTCTTAGCAAAAATAGCTTGGAACTCAAGCTTTCATTGATTTTTAGCATTCCAAATCCAGACATCCTGGATACCCCATCCCCTGCCACTCCAGCAGTTCCTATTCTCTGAAAACATATTGTCAATAACTTCAGTATCTGGAAACTTTTGGCATGGAAATCACAACCACACAATGAAACATTTCCGATTTGCGTGTATGAAGTCATGTCAATGTGCTTTACATCTTGAGAACTCTTCCAGAAACTGTCTAAACGTCCTTATGTAAAGGGAAGGTCACTGATCAAAATCCAGTGACAGTAGGATTGATGCCATCCCAATTCTTGATTCCAACATGACAAATCCTGAGTATGTCCAGATGTATGTGGATAAGGTTTCATTTAACTTGTCCCCAAAAGAATGTGGAGGCATAAAGTTGAAAGTTCTTTATGTATAGTCTATGTGTGTGTGTATGAATATATAGTGGGTTACACATATGTGTGTATATTTACTACATACATATATATGTGTGTATATATATGAATGTGTGCACATGCATGTGGATATATATGTGTATGTAGTGGTTTACACTTCAGAAGAGAAAAAAAATCTATTGTCCAGAAAGTAAAATGTATACTTTCTCTATGTTTCAAAACACAAATCCTAGGATTCATAATTGTTACCATTTTTTTTCATTTCTACCAACTTAAAAAGATGCTCCTACTTACACTTCCATGAAGAAACAAGTACAAAGGTCTAACAGCACATTCTCGAGGTGTTTATTTTAATGACATGGTTCATTTTAGTGAAATATGGCACAAGCCAAAGAATAAATAAAAGGAAATGAAAAAGTGCCAGTTTTCTGCCAAGAATATTTTAGAATGATACTGGGTCTATCTAGATTTAACTCCAAGTATCTTTGTGAATGGATCATCATACTCAAGGTATAATAATAATTCCATTCTATCATACCTAAAATATCATATGTTCATTGCTAAAGTTCTGAAGATTAATACTAACCATATTAATCATGTAACCTTACTTAATTGTCTTAAGTTATATGAATATATTCATACTCTAATTAATGGCGGTTAATATGACTTAATTCTAATTTAATTTTCTCATAGCTAAGTATCTGCATACACCAGGCAAACCTCCACATTTCTTTATAAGGCTCATTAAAATTGCTGAAAGGTGATATTTATTATTGGTTGTAAAAGTTACTGCTTTGTCTGAAACAATCCCAGAGTAGGATATCAAGACTGCAACTCTTCAAAGTTTCGTAGCCACAGAGCATAGAACACATTTTAGATAATCAAAACACAGAATCAATGCTTTTAAAAATCCCATTTTAGAGTTGTATCTTGGCAAATAACTTCCTGAAAAATGTTCAGGGATCCGCTGCTTCATTTATGTTAGCTATTCTATATTATAATAGGATGGAATTTATAATATAGCAAAAATTACCCCATCCATATCAAGTTTGCTAGTTATACCCACCTATGGATAGATATGCAATGTAGTAACCTAAGACTCATGGCTCAAAAATCATCCAAAAGTGTAGTTTGTATATGTTGTATACTTTCATTTCCTCAGAGACATGACAGGATCTCCCAAACGAAGACTACTGTTTTCCAGCTTCCTGTTTTTAAAGTCTCAGAAATAAATTCCAAGGAGTGGGATAGCTGGGTTGAACGGTAGGGTTATATTCAGGTTTCTGAGGAATCTCCAGACAGACTTCCATAGTGGCTTGACCAGTTTGCATTCCCACCAACAGTGGGTTAGTGTCCCTTTTTCCCCACATCCTCTCCAGCATCTGTTGTTGGTAGATTTCTGTATGTGAGCCATCTAACTGGGGTGAGGTGAAACCTCATTGTGGTTTTGATTTGCATTTCCCTGATTGCTAGTGATCTTGAGCATTTTTTCATGTGCCTGTTGGCCATTTGGATTTCCTCTTTTGAAAAATGTCTATTGAGGTCCTTGGCCCATCTCTTAAGTGGGTTGTTTGTTTTGTTGTTGTGGAGTTTCTTGATCTCTTTGTAGATCTGGTTATTAATCCTTTATCTGTAGCATAGTTTGCAAATATTTTTTCCCATTCTGTCAGTTGCCTCTTCACTCTCCTGACTGTTTCTTTTGCAGTACATAAACTTCTCAATTTGATGCAATCCCAATAGTTAATTTTGGCTTTGAATGCCTGCGCCTCCAGGGTCTTTTCCAGGAAGTCTTTGCCGGTGCCAATATCTTGCAGGGTTTCTGCAGTGTTCTCTAATAATTTGATGGTGTCGGGTCATAGATTTATGTCTTTAATCCACATTGAGTGAGGCCGGCGCCGCGGCTCACTAGGCTAATCCTCCGCCTAGCGGCGCCGGCACACCGGGTTCTAGTCCCGGTCAGGGCGCCGGATTCTGTCCCGGTTGCCCCTCTTCCAGGCCAGCCCTCTGCTGTGGCCAGGGAGTGCAGTGGAGGATGGCCCAGGTGCTTGGGCCCTGCACCCCATGGGAGACCAGGAAAAGCACCTGGCTCCTGGCTCCTGCCATCGGATCAGCGCGGTGCGCTGGCCGCAGCGTGCCGGCCGCGGCGGCCATTGGAGGGTGAACCAACGGCAAAAAGGAAGACCTTTCTCTCTGTCTCTCTCTCTCTCACTGTCCACTCTGCCTGTCAAAAAAAAAATAAATAAATAAAAAAAAATAAAAAATAAATAAATAAATAAAAAATCCACATTGAGTGGATTTTTGTGTAAGGTGTAAGGTAGGGGTCTTGCTTCATGCTTCTGCACGTGGAAATCCAGTTTTCCCAGCACCATTTATTGCATAGACTGTCCTTGCTCCAGGAATTGGTTTTAGATCCTTGGTCAAATATAAGTTGGCTGTAGATGTTTTGATTGATTTCTGGTGTTTCTATTCTGTTCCATTGGTCTATCCATCTGTTTCTGTACCAGTACCATGCTGTTTTGATTACAACTGCCCTGTAGTATGTCCTGAAATCTGGTATTGTGATGCCTCCGGCTTTGTTTTTGTTGTACAAAATTGCTTTAGCTATTCGAGGTCTCCTGCATCTCCATATGAATTTCAGCATCATTTTTTTCTAGATCTGAGAAGAATGTCTTTGGTATCTTGATTGGTATCGCATTGAATCTGTAAATTGCTTTTGGGAGAATGGACATTTTGATGATGTTGATTCTTCCAATCCATGAGCATGGAAGATTTTTCCATTTTTTGGTATCCTCTTCTATTTCTTTCTTTAAGATTTTGTAATTCTCATCGTAGAGATCTTTAACGTCCTTGGTTAAGTTTATTCCAAGGTACTTGATTGTTTTTGTAGCTATTGTGAATGGGATTGAACTTAGCAGCTTTTTCCTACCTTTCAACACAGCCATACCACTCCTTGGAATTTACCCAAAGGAAATTAAATTGGGAAACAAAAAAACGGTCTGCACCTTAATGTTTATTGCAGCTCAATTCACAATAGCTAAGACCTGGAATCAACCTAAGTGGCCATCAACAGTAGACTGGATAAAGAAATTATGGGATATGTACTCTATAGAATACTATACAGCAGTAAGAAACAATGAAATCGAGTCATTTGCAACAAAATGGAGGAATCTGGAAAACATTATGCTGAGTGAAATAAGCCAGTCCCAAAGGGACAAATATCATAAGTTCTCCCTGATCGGTGACAACTAACCGAGCACCAAAAAGGAAACCTGTTCAAGTGAAATGAACACTATGAGAAATGGTGACTTGATCAGCCCTTGCCCTGACTGTTGATGAACAACTCAATACGTTATCCCTTTTAGTATTTTTGTTTGTTTGTTCTACTTAATACTATTGGTTTAATTCTGTAATTAATACACAGTTATTCTTAAGTGTTGAAACTTAACTGAAAAGTGATCCCAGTTAAATATAAGAGCGGGAATAAGAGAGGGAAGAGATGTACAATTTGGGACATGCTCAAGCTGACTTGCCCCAAATGTAGAGTTAGAAACATACCAGGGGATTCCAATTCAATCCCATCAAGGTGGCATATACCAATGCCATCTCACTAGTCCCAGTGATCAATTTCTGTTCACAATTGATCATAATGATAGAACTAAGAGTCAACGGGATCACATAAACAAGACTAGTGTCTGCAAATACTAACTGATAGAATAAAAAAGGGAGAGAATGATCCAACATGGGAAGTGAGATACACAGCAGACTCATAGAATGGCGGATGTCCTAAACAGCACCCTGGCCTCAGAATCAGCCCCTAAGGCATGTTGATCCAGCTGAAAAGCCCATGAGGGTATTTCAGGCATGGAAAGCCAAGACACTCTGGCAAAAAAAAAAAAAAAAAAAAAAAAAAAAAAAAAACCTAAATGAAAGATCTCCGCGAGTGAGATCCCAGTGGAAAGAACAGGTTATCAAAGAAGGAGGTACCTTTCTCTGAAGGGAGGAGAGAACTTCCACTTTGACTACGACCTTGTCTAAATATGATCAGAGTTGGTGAACTCAAAAGGCTTCCATAGCCTTGGCAACAAGAGCCTCGGGTGATTACTGATGCCATAAACAAGAGTGTCAATTTGTTAAGTCAACAACAGAGTCACTGTGCACTTACTCCTCATGTAGGATCTCTGTCCTTAATGTGCTCTACAGTGTGATTTAATGCTATAACTAGTACTCAAACAGTATTTTTCACTTTGTGTTTCTATGTGGGTGCAAACTGTTGAAATCTTTACTTAATATATGCTAAACTGATCTTCTGTATATAAAGAGAAATGAAAATGAATCTTGATGTGAATGGAAGGGGAGAAGGATCGGGAATGGGGAGGGTTGCGGGTGGGAGGGAAGTTATGGGGGGGGGAAGCCATTGTAATCCATAAGCTGTACTTTGGAAATTTATATTCATTAAATAAAAGTTAAAAAAAATAAAGTCTCAGAAATAAAATACCCATTGCAATTGTACATGGTCTAGATACTCAAAAACAATAACTTTACATCAGCAATAATAACTGGGAACCCGTAACATTTGTGCTGGGTATCTGCAGTAGGGGTTAGGTGCCCAAAGCTGAGTAAGAAGCTGTGATCCTCCCAAATTTGTTTGGTTTAAATTGGAGCCGAGAACACTCAGTCCTTGCAGCTGACAAGAATGGCTTCTATGTATCAGATAAAACCCATCCATTACTCCAAATTATTGGTTTAACTTTGCTCTAGATCTAATTTTTTAAACAGGTATCTTCAAATTTCATTCGCTTTCTGAAACATGTCAAAATGATAAGTTATTTGTTTAGTATTTCTATGTTGATTCCAAGAAAAAAATTGTGCATCACACTTTATTATGATTTTGCCAGATAAATTATTAAGTTAACAACCAAAGTTGCAAGTAAATATTTTTGAGCAAATACATCTCAAAGTTTCTAAGGCTCCCAACATCAATTTTGGTCCCTAAGTTGTAAATTCCAACCTTTTACTTTACTGTTCACATATGAACCAAAAATTCTTCTATTAGATTGCCTATTGCTAAAACTGAATTCCTCTTAAATTCCTCTAAATCCTCCCTGAATATTGATTTTAAAAACTGTTAAAAAACTCAATGAACTCCTCTCTCTCCCTCTCTCTCTCTCCGGCTCCATTTTCTCCGCCGCCAGGGGCCGGGGTCTCCTGTGGGGGCCCAGCTGGTACCCCAGGCCTCCCTTCAGTGCTGGGGTGAACCCCCGGGGAGCTGGGAGCTTGGGACGGGGAGACGGGCGGGGGTTGGGGCGGAGGGAGCAGCGGCCCAGGCGAGTTTGGGGGGGAAGTAACCAGGCGGGGGGAGGGGCGGAGCAGGGAGGGGGCCTCAGCCCCCCCCCCCCCAGCTATGGACCAGCGACTGCTGGGGCCGCCCCCTCCAGGCGGGGGCCGCAGGGGCCTGGCATTGGTGGGTGGGGAGCCTGGGGGCCCTGGCGAGCCTCCCGGTGGCGGAGACCCCGGTGGGGGTAGCGGGGGGGGGGGAAGCAAGACATCGGGGACATTCTGCAGCAGATAATGACCATCACGGACCAGAGCCTGGACGCGGCCCAGGCCAAGAAACACGCCCTAAACTGCCACCGAATGAAACCTGCTCTCTTTAGAGTCCTGTGTGAAATCAAGGAGAAAACCGGCCTCAGCATCCGAAGCTCCCAAGAGGAGGAGCCGGTGGACCCACAGCTGATGCACTTGGACAACATGCTTCTGGCAGAGGGTGTGGCTGGGCCCGAGAAAGGGGGTGGAGGGGGGGACTCAGCAGCTGCAGCCGCTGCGGCCTCTGGGGGCGGCGTGTCCCCTGACAACTCCATCGAACACTCGGACTATCGCAGCAAACTTGCCCAGATCCGCCACATCTACCACTCAGAGCTGGAGAAGTATGAGCAGGCATGTAATGAGTTCACGACCCACGTCATGAACCTGCTGCGGGAGCAGAGCCGCACGCGGCCCGTGGCACCCAAGGAGATGGAGCGCGTGGTGAGCGTCATCCACCGCAAGTTCAGCGCCATCCAGATGCAGCTTAAGCAGAGCACCTGTGAAGCCGTCAAGATCCTGCGTTCCCGCTTCCTGGATGCCAGACTTCAGCAAACAGGCCACTGAAGTCCTCAATGAGTACTTCTACTCACACCTGAGCAACCCATACCCTAGCCAGGAGGCCAAGGAGGAGCTGGCCAAGAAGTGCGGCATCACCGTCTGTCTCTCAGGTCTCCAACTGGTTTGGCAACAAGCGGATTCGCTATAAGAAAAATATTGGGAAGTTCCAAGAGGAGGCGAACATATATGCTGTCAAGACCGCCGTGTCAGTCACCCAGGGGGGCCACAGCCGCACCAGCTCCCCGACACCCCCTTCCTCTGCATGCTCTGGCGGCGCCTTCAATCTCTCAGGATCCGGAGACATGTTTCTGGGGATGCCCGGGCTCAATGGAGATTCCTATTCTGCTTCCCAGGTGGAATCACTCCCACACTCGATGGGGCCTGGGGGCTACGGGGATAACCTCGGGGGAGGCCAGATGTACAGCCCTCGGAAATGAGGGCAAACGGCGGCTGGCAGGAGGCCGTGACCCCATCCTCAGTGACATCCCCAACGGAGGGACCAGGGAGTGTTCACTCCGACACCTCCAACTGATCTCGCCCCTCAGGGTCACGGGGTGGGGCTGTCACCAGGCGACTCGGGAAGAGGACGTGGGCATCCGGAGGACAAACCCCAAACACAGGAGAAGCACAAGACAGAAAAGAGCAGATGGGGTTGTCCCCTCCCAACAAGACTGAGTGCTGGGGGTGCTGACCACGAGGCAGGGAGAATGGGGCCCCTGATGGGAAAGTGGGGTCTGTCTCCCCGATTTCTCCTCTTCTCTTTTTTTCTCTCCCTCTTTCATATACAGAAACCTATTTTTCAGACCCCCTTTTCTCCCACCTCTCTCTCTCATACACCCACATTCAACTATTCTGTTTCTCTGAGCCACACCTCCCTCCCCCCACTTCCCTTCTTCCCCACCCCACTTATATGCTCTGGAATCTGCGGAGACGCCAGCCCTGCCCAACCAGAGATGCCAAAAATGGGGACACGACTGGACAGAGGACATGGGCCACGCCCCCCGTGCATCCCCACCCTGCCCCTCCAGACGGCTTCATTACCTCATACGCAGCTCATCTTAAACCAATAGAATCGCTTGGTGGAAGAGTGTCTGCCTCAGATATCTACCTCTGAGGGAGTTTCTGCTACTTTAGGGAGTTCTTGACTGGGCTTTGGGGTTGGACTTTTTTTTGTTTTTTGTTTTTTGTTTTTTTTTTTTAAGGAAAGAATAAGAAGTCCTGGGATCCATCTGTAATTTTTTTTGTTGTTGTTTCTGATATTTTGGTTTGTTGGTGTTGTTGGTTCTTAATTTTTAATCTAGTTTGGGGAAGTAGGTTTTATATATATATATAAAGATATATTCCTTTTTTAAATTTTATTTCTCACTTTCCTATATTAGGGGTGATAGCAGCCAAAGGGGTTCTGGTAAGAGAAAGGGGAACAAGCAGAATTGGTGAAAGGGCCCCCCCCCCCCCCCCCGTGCCAGGCCTGGCCATCCTGAAGGGAGTTTTGCAGGGCACCGCAGTGCTGCCTGCTGGTGCAAGCGGGCCGCTGGTGCTTCCGGTTTGAGGCACTGAGGTGTGGGCCCTGCTGTCCTCCTTACCTCCTTCCCACAACCCCTGGGCAGGTCTGGACTCAGTGATTTTGAGGCATTTGAAGATGCCACCTTCCTTTAGATGCATCTTTAATTAAAAAAAAAAAAAAAAACAACTACTATTTGCAAATTGGAGGTGAACGAATCGGGGAGGGGGTTATTACCAAATATGTTAGATATGGGTTGGGGTGCTTATATGTATATCTCCCTCAGTTTCCCCAGAAATGTATCTTTTTTGTTTCTCATGCCAAAATCAAGGGGGTGGGGAGAGGAGGGAGGTTGCAAAAAGCCAGGTATGGGGGGGAGAAGTAGAATCAGCACTGTCCCGTCCTTGGTCCTTGGCCCTGAACCCTACCACGTGATCCCCTCAGACATCCTCAGGATTTGACAAAACTGTCAGCGGGAACGTCCCCCGTCAAGGAACTGGGCAGAACTGTGGGGCAGGCTGGGAGTGTGATGGGTGGGGGTGGGAAGCACGGGCCGGGGGCAGTTCTCTCCTCACTTGTAAACTTGTAGTTTCACAGAAAAAAGGAAAAAAAGCCACTCAATTTTAAATAAAGAAATTTCTTTAAAAAAAAAAACTCAATGAAGAAAAGAAAAACAGAGAAAGGATTTCGCTGATAAGAAAGAAATATTTGTATTTATTGTATCTGGCACCCCTTAGTATCGCCTAGCCTTTTCTTTTTCAATTAGCTAATAAACTCCAGAAGCTAGAATGAGTAGTGATGTCAGAGAGAAGGAAGGGAGGGAGTAAGAATACAATGAGCCGAGTTTCTAGGTTAGATATTTCTTAGAGTTTTTGCATTTACGTCTTCTGCTTATTAAGATGTCTAGGTGAGGTTTCTTTTGAAAAAAAAAAAAAAGTGTTCATGAGCTCAGAATGTTTGAAAACACTAAATAAACCATCTCGAGATAGCACTTCTCCCGAGTCTGTGTGTAACACACACGAGATGAGGACTCCTTATTGCTTTCCTTGCTTTTAAGGCAGATATCACTTGACTGATTTAATCTCTTGATTTCTGATAGAGCCTCAGAATCCTTCTTAACCCAGTCTTTCAAACAAACTACAATAATTGGGCAGTATTATCAAAGCACCATAATCCATCTTCTAGCCCTTTCTAAGGACTTCTTCCTACTTCCATGCCTGTATCTTGATGTGCACTAGAGCATCTTGATCGCTGAAGGTTTTCCCTGGGGTATCATTCTCGGCTCCGTGTCTCAGTCTGAGATCTAAAAGCAAAGTGTTTTAACACAATAGCTACTAGATCACTGTAGTCTTTTTTTCCCCTATATATTGCCTTATATTTCATCTATGAAGTCTTCTTTGGAACATGATTCCTGTTGCATAAACCATGAAAAATTTCCTTAGGCATGTATATTTGGAAAATGCTACATCCTACAGTATCTGGTGAAGAGTCACAATGTGTAGTAACTAAGGAAAGATTCTAAGAATTGGTATAATAGAGAAATTTGACTGATTTACTTTTTTTAAGGATTTATTTATGTATTTGAAAGTCAGAGTTACACAGAGAGAGGAGAGGCAGGGAGAGAGAGAGTCTTCCATCCGATGGTTCACTCCTCAGTTGGCGGCAACAGCCAGAGCTGTGCCAATTCTAAGCCAGAAGCCAGGAGTTTCTTCCAGGTCTCCCATGCAGATGCAGGGGCCCAAGGACCTGGGCCATCTTCTACTGCTTTCCCAGGCCACAGCAGAGAGCTGGATTGGAAGTGGAGCAGTCAGGTCTCGAACTGGTGCCCATATGGGGTGCCGGTGCTCCAGCCCAGGATGTTAACCCACTACACCACAGCGCCGGCCCCATGATTTAGTTTAACTGAGCATTTCTCAAATTTATTTGGCCATAGAAAACTTCCATCCAATGATACTTTTTAGTAAGTCTGGAAATTCATTTTGGGAAATGTGCCAATAATTTTCCTCAAACTTTTCTTATTCCTTCAAGTAATTTTAGTTTCTTCAACCAGAATTATGTTTCTAAAATTATATGGATAGTCATATTACCCCTGGGCTCAAAAACCCTAGTGGCTTCATATTTCAAATAAATGTATCTCTTAATTCCATTTTCCCACAAATTTCTTGAAGTCTCCTCATATCAAATAAGAATAAATCCAGCATCTGGACTACAGTGTTCAAAGCCTGAGGTTCTCCATGTAATTCAAGTTTATAAAATGTATCTGCAAGGCAGAGAGCAAGGTATTTGCACATAGTAGGCACTTTATTGATGAATCTGTCCTGTGCTTCTCCTCAATACCATATCATCCTGATGTCAGTAGACATTGACATTCTCCCTCACTTTTATGCCTTTCTGTTTATCTTTGTCTTTACCTCCATCAATCAAAATTCTTCATTTAAACTGAGTTCAAAATGACCAGAGGTGCAAAGTCTTTCTCTTACTTTCACCCAATCCCTAAGGAACTTCAAGTGTGTTCTAATAGTAGCCTGAACATTCTTCATTCCTCTTACATGGACTGATCCCTCTTTAGAGGTCTAAAAGGTTTAAATGTTTGCTCAGTCTTGGCATGAAGGACATTTTGAACTGCTTGATTCTTTGTCACAGGAACCTTCCCTTGTAATAGTGTAGAATGCTCCGCACCACCTCTGGCCTCTACTGGCATCCCAAGATGCCAATCCATGATCATCAAAAATATCACCAGAAGCCAGCATTGTGATATAATAGACTAAGCCACTCCTTTCAAAGCCAGCATATAATATTGGAGTGCTGATTTGTACTGTACCTAGGAAAGCAGTGAATAATGTCTAAATACTTGGGTCCCTGCCATCCAAGTGGGAGACCTAGATGGAGTTCCTGGTTTCCGGCTTAGGCTTGGCTCAACCCTGGCTGTTATAGGCATTCGAAGAATGAACCAGAGGATGGAAGATCCATCTCTCCCTGTTTCTCCTGCTCTCTTCTTACTGTCATTTTGCCTTTTAAATAAATAAATAAACCTTTTTTACAAAAAGTCTCCAATTTTTTTTTTTTTGGCAGGCAGAGTGGACAGTGAGAGAGAGAGAGAGACAGAGAGAAAGGTCTTCCTTTGCCGCTGGTTCACCTCCAATGGCCACCGCGGCCGGCGCACCGCGCTGATCCCATGGCAGGAGCCAGGTGCTTCTCCTGGTCTCCCATGGGGTGCAGGGCCCAAGCACTTGGGCCATCCTCCACTGCACTCCCTGGCCACAGCAGAGAGCTGGCCTGGAAGAGGGGCAACTGGGACAGAATCCGGCGCCCCGACCGGGACTAGAACCCGGTGTGCTGGCGCCGCAAGGCAGAGGATTAGCCTAGTGAGCCACGGCGCCGGCTGCGATATAATATTTAAGATATAAGGCCAAAGTCCCTGTACTCATATAGCTTACATTCTAGTGCTGGAGAAATTAGAATAAGTTAACATACAAATGAATATAAGATTCTAAGATTGGTATTTCGGAGGGAAGCTAACTCAGAGTAATGAGGTGTGGGAAAGATAGCAGCAACATTTTAGTAAGTGCCACAAGGCGGAGGATTAGCCTAGTGAGCCACAGCGCCGGCCAAAAAGTCTCCAAATATTGCTAGAAGTATCCTGAGGATAAAACTATCTGAGGGTCAAGAATTATTGTTCTAGACCAAACCTTTGTGTCTTCCTGGTCTCAGTGCCATGCCCATCAGGTATCCTCTGAATTCCACATAAATCACTCGTTCTTATTTGTCCCTTGAAGGCATTTCACGAAAAGGGAAAAAAGAAAAAAGGAAAAATAACAATGTAAAATGCTGTCATTTGGGAAAACTTGTGACCATTATTATTTTCTAATTTTAGATTTATCACAGCAAAACCTGAAAAGATGCAGAAATTTTTTTCCTGTTCAAAGGTTATCCAGACTTTGGAAGTCTATTACTCATTTCTATGATTTTGGAATTCAAAATATGTCTTTTGTTTTGTGCTCTCTCAAGTATTCAGATTTGGTGAAAACACAATTGAGCCATTAAGACACTTTAACTACCTTGAGTTGTCTTTTTCTGTTTCTCTTTCATTAATGATACATAGTGATTTGTCTCCAGAGACTTCTTCGTCCTTTCATGAAAAAAAAAAAAAAAACCTCATATTTTATTTCTCACAAAGAGTTGTCTTGTGGCATGAAGACTTGTCAAAGTCATAATTACATTTCATTTGTTTGCATTGAACTGTCATCGGTAAGCATTTGAGCATTTGTAGTCCATTGTCCCTGGTCAATTTACTAACCTGAAGTGATTCTTTTGGCTGTCCTGCCTTTAATTTCTAACTACATAACAAGGTTTTTCTAATCATCTAGCAATCTCCAAGCCAAAATAATGATGATGCTATTTTTATTTATAAAAATGAGTAATAGGTACCATTGGCAATTAACCTTGATCTTTTATCTGCATATTCCAATATAAAAATAGTCTCTGTGTTTTTTTGTTTTTTGTTTTTTTTTTGGTCAAATTTCCATCTTCTCCTTCAGATGGACCGGATGAATTCAAAAGGCTAAAGCACACCCAAAATGTTAGGATCTTTACCTGAGTCTTATCAGAATGGTCTGTGCTTCTTGATTTTCACATCTCAAATCTGAGCTCACAATTAGAGAGCGACCTCTCAGTAGATTTCCTGCTTTTAAGACTGTTAGCTAGTTCAAAGGGTAGTTGTGGATACAGGGAACTTGTATAAGTGAACCTCTGATACTTAATTAAAATCACAACAGACACTTTGTCACTTGGCTTTGTTTAGCTTGACAGATTATTTTAGACCCAGATGGAATCTTAATTCAGCATCCTTTTGAGAGCTTTCAGTCTACAAACGCAGAAATCCCGGTGGAGAGGCACCAAATAGTTTGCACATTTCAAAGAAAGATAATCGAGTTAAAAATGCAAAAGGCTTACAAATGCTTTATATCCCTTCATCTTGAAACTTCAAATTCAAGCTGAGATTTGACAATCAATGGTAGCTACTTTTCTTTCACTTTTTTTGCCCCTTTGGATGTACAGATATAATTTTAACCTAAATACGAAATAATGGGAAAGGATTGGCAGTCAGTTTCTTCTTATTTCTGCTTTTACTTCAATTTTCATATTGCCTACTATTTCCATGTACAAAGATGATTAAATATATCTTCATTGGCATGGTCTGCCATCTTGCCTTTTTTTTTTTTTTTTAAAAGATTTACTTTATTTATTTGAAAGAGAGTTACAGAGAGAGAGGTAGAGAGAGAGAGAGGTCTTCCATTTGCTGGTTCACTCCCCAGATGGCTGCAATGGCAGGAGATGTGCTGATCTCAAGCCAGGAACCAGGAGCTTCTTCTGGGTCTCCCATGTGGGTCAGGGGCCCAAGGGCTTGGGCCATCTTCCCTGCTATCCCAGGCTACAGCAGAGAGCTGGATCTCAGAAAAGCAGCTGGGACCAGACCTGGCACCCATATGGGATGCTGGCGCTTCAGGCCAGGGCTTTAAACCACTGTGCCACAGTGCCAGCCCCTGTCATCTTGCCTTTCACACTCCCTGAAAGCAAGTGTTAACTGTTGATACCACTTACCTCCACATTCTCACATAATGAAAATAAGTCGTATCTTTGGACATTTTCCCCTGTCTTAAAACTAAAATGCAATATTTACCTTAGAGTTTTCACTGATTTTTCCTAGTTTAATTACATTTTTCAAAGAATACTTAAATTTTTGAAAATATCAAGAAACTTTCTAGATCAACAATTCTAGAAGGACAGATATGTGGGCCATACAGAATCACCTAGCATGCTTGTCAAAAATGAAGATACCTTAGAGGCATCATCCCGAATATAAACAAATAAAAACCTCTGATCACAGGTACCAGAACTTCATACTTTAACAGTTCCCTATAGGGAGTTCTAGTATATTAACATTGAAGTGACTGCCTGAGAAAGTCCCTTCTAGATTCCAAGTGTTGCATTAGCTGGCTTATTATGAATATTAGTCTAGATAGTTACATTTGTTTCATACTCTACATCCAAGTCTGTTAGCATATTCAAAAGAGACCCAAATTCTTTTTTCATTATCTCCGCTGTACAAGTCTGGTCAAGTCACTACCATCTTGATGAGATCCCTGCAAATATCTCCTATCAGGTTCTTGCTTCTACCATTGTTCTCCTTCAATCTCCCCCAACATAGCGACCAGGAAGTCTTCTTTTAAAGTAAACTAGTTTTATGATTCCTAAGCTCAGTTCCCTTTAAGGGTGTTCTGGCTCAGAGAAGAGGTCAAACTTACTATAATGGTCCACACAATCCCTGTGGTGTGGACACTGAGTCTTTATTCCTTATCTCCTACTTCCCCTTGCTCCCTACTCTCTAATTATATTAGTTAGCTTTTTGATACTACAAGAAAATACTACAAGAGCTACTTACAAAGCGAGGAGGTTTATTTCAGTTTATGGTTTTGGGGACTCACAGTCTGAACCCAGTGGTTGGCAGCTGGTGAGAGTATTCCGCAGGCAACACAGAACATTACATGGTAAGGGGAAGGGCTTTATGACAAACCAGGAGACAGAGAAAATGGCTAGGTCTGACTGAGGCTTTTATAACTCTCAGGCCCATCTCCAAGACACCAAAATCGGATTAAGATTCTTGCCACTTAGTACTATCAACTCAGGACTTTGGGACTTCATCTGCATGAACTCAGGAGCCAACAGCCTCTTATAATTAATCACAGCATTAATTATACTGATTCCTTGCTCAACTTCAATATGTCAGACTAGCTTCTACCACATGCTTACCAAGACTGTTTGCCATTCTCTCAGTTATCCTGAACATCTCCTCCTTTATGTTTTCAGATCTTTGTTCAGAACTCTCAGCAAAATTATTCTCAAGAACTCTATTTAAATAGAATAACAGAATTGTCCCATTGTGCGCATGGTCCTAGCCCCCATTTCTGCTTTTTTTTTTTTGGTCTCCTGTAATCATATCACCATCTATCATTGTGATCTGTTTAACTATTTTATTTACTGTAGTCCCTCCCTCCAACTATAATTCAAAAAATTAGGCTTTTAAAACTTGTTTTGCTTGCTTCTATATCAATCCAAACCCCAAGAAAAGTGGCATATGGCAGAGACTTAATAAATATTTGTTGAGTGAAATGAATAAATTATCTCAGTGTAACAACCCTGCACTGCAAATGCTCTTATCTCTTCCTTTGACAGATAAGGAAACTGAGGCTTATGAAGCAGATACAAATAACTCATCCAAAGTCCTTTGGCCTACGAAGAACTAGGCAGAGCTTTACCTTGATGCCACAACAGCCGTGCTTTCTGTAACTCCATAATGCTCCTTCAAGATGCTCTGAGCTCAGTTTTTTACTCTCCCAAAGAGAAAATACTTGTAGACAACATCACCACATTATCAGAGTGAAAGAGAGAACCTGGGTTACCACAGGTTGCAGAGAACAGGATAGGCGGAGTTCCTCATTGTGTTCTTGCCCCCTGCCGAGACCCTGGAGCACCCACAATCCTCTCTCAGGAGGTCCTTAGTGCAGGACACAGGCATAGCTACCTGAATCTAAGAATACTTTTTAAATCTCCTCTTGAGCCTTAAGAGCTAAGATAAACTACAATCATGTTTCTCCACTTGAGCCAAATTATCATTCTGAGTTCAAGCAAAGTTTCTCCCTTGCTTTACTGACCTTTAGTTTTCTCCCTTCATCCACATCATTATTTTCACTCAGGTGATAGTTACTATGATACATAGGGCCTGTGTATTTTTGTAAAAAATAAAGATAAATAAAATTAAAAATAACAAATGTAGCAATGTTGTTTGTGTTTGCCAAATTTATACAAACTATTGTTCTACAAATATTATTCTGCTTCTAATTTTTTTACTAAGTGTCATACTTTTGAAATATGTGCATTTATTGCTTTCCATATATAGTATCTCATAGCATGAATAATTGGATTTTTGTTTCCCATTTCTCTAGTGATATATCTCAACTCAAGCTATTGTTACTATGATTATTAAGAAAAAAAGAGATGGAAAATCATTAAAGATGATCAGAAAATGGTAAAAGAACAGACAATAATACTTAGGTCTCTGGATTCCTAGCACAGAACTTTGCTTTTAATGTTTTGTGGAAACAAGTAAGTGTATTAAAAATACTTGAAAAAATGTCCATTTTTATAACATTTTAAATGACATAGTACTCTTAATAAATGAACTGGCATAGTATTCCCAAATACTGTCTGCATACATTTTAAATGATTGCTGTGTACCCAAGGGCAAAATTTATGTAAAATACCATAAAATAATCAAACTGCTCTGTTCTGACAAGCAAAGCTAATTTAGGTATATATTTTTAAAAATCTATTCCAGTGTGCTACTGTGTATCATACTGTGAGGAAAAATAAATGATTAATCAAATATTTACTTAAAACCATAGAAAATAGTTCATTTATACCTTTAGCAGTTGACAATACCCTGAAAATTGGCAATGGAGCTATAAAAAAAAAGGCAGGCTTCATTCACCCTCAACAACATGCCCACAATATGAAAATCAGACATTGATATAACGCAACACATAAAAGAAAAGTGGGATAGCACTAACTGGGTATGAAATAAATTTTATTTTCAAATCTAAAAAATATAAACTTTTAGCTTTTTCTAAGGGGAAATTCAAAATACCATAAATTAAAATAACTTATCTTTTACAATAATATACCACAACATGTAAAAATCTCTGATAACTAAAATTCCTATAGGCTTGGGCATAAATTTACAATTATTTTAGAATGAGGAATTAATAATAAGGTTATTTCCTTAGTTTATTAAAGTCAAAATCACAATCTGTATCATTCTCCTCTCATTCTTTCCCCCAACTCGTGGTATTTCTTGTATGTTAGATTAACCTCCACTGCAGACCTTTTGACTACAAGCCTCTTTGAGGACAGGGGGTATATTTTATAAACATTGGATTGGGGCTGGCATTATGGCATAGCAGGTAAAACCACTGCTTAAGACACTGGCATCCCATATGGGTACCAGTTCATGTCCTGGATGCTCCACTTCCCACCCAGTGCCCTGCTAATGGCCTGGGAAAAGCAGCAAAGGATGGCCTAAGTACTTGGGCCCCTGCCACCCATGTGAGAGACACAGAAGTTCCTGGACGCCACCCATGTGGGAGATTAGAAGAAGCTCCTGGCTCCTGACTTCAGCCTGGCCCAGCCCTGGCCATTGTGGCCATTTGGGGAGGAAACAGCTGATGGAAAATATCTCTGTCTCTCCTTCTCTCTCTGTAACTCTGAATTTCACATAAATAAATGAATGTTTAAAAATTAAATAAACAAAGATCTTTCATTTAGTTTTTTTTTTTTTTTTTTTTTGAGTGAGATCCCAGTGGAAAGAACAGGTCATCAAAGAAGGAGGTACCTTTCTCTGAAGGGAGGAGAGAACTTTCACTTTGACTACGACCTTGTCTAAATATGATCAAAGTCGGTGAACTCAAAAGGCTTCCATAGCCTTGGCAACTCATGACAAGAGCCTCAGGTGATTGCTGATGCCATAAACAAGAGTGTCAATTTGTTAAGTCAACAACAGGAGTGACTGTACACTTACTCCTCATGTAGGATCTCTGTACATTGTGATTAATGCTATAACTAGTACTCAAACAGTATTTTTCACTTTGTGTTTCTATGTGGGTGCAAACTGTTGAAATCTTTACTTAATATACTAAATTGATCTTCTGTATATAAAGATAATTGAAAATGAATCTTGATGTGAATGGAATGGGAGAGGGAGCGGGAGTTGGGAGGGTTGCAGATGGGAGAGAAGTTATGGAGGGGGGAAGCCATTGTAATCCATAAGCTGTACTTTGGAAATTTATATTTGCTAAATAAAAGTTTAAAAATTAAATAAACATTGGATTGTGCTGGGCAGGTTAGTCACAATGTGAATACTCAGTAAAAATGCAGTGGCTTGTGCCAAAGAGGGTTGAAACAATCTATGTTCAATGAGAAGTGACATTTTTTTGCTGAAGAGATTTTAATATTGTTTGAGATCAGAAGAGCATGTGGACATTACTTCTTTGTTAGGAGTCACAGAAAATGGGTACACATAGGGAAATGATCATAGATTTACAGACCTACCAGAAACGGCGTCAAGTAGATGATATATCTTACTATCTTACTATGTCTTATCATTTCCCAAGAAACTGCATATTATAAATGCTACCAATTTCTCTTTTGGTTTTTCCTTTTGACCAGTCAAATCTCAATGATCCTTCCCTCACTGTTTCTCATGTACACACAATATTAATCCTTGTTACTGTTGTGATTCCCCTAAAGCATTGGTAAAAATAAAGTCATTGAAAGCCTGAATAGCTCTATTAGAACAGAACAGTACACTTGAATACAAAAAAGATATTGCCCTTGAATTCCCTCTGGATTTGATTGTAGCCCCTCTGTCTTTGGGTAATAACTCTAATTTGGTTAATAACTAAGGATGGGCATGGAAAGAAAAGAAAAACAATTCAGATAAAAACAACCATCTTTGTAGAATCCATTTTTTAATGGAATTGAAATCTGAAGTTCAAGGTTGACCTCTTTATTCCATAATTTTTATATTTTACTTCTTTTGTTAACTCTGAACAAGAAACATAAACCATGTGAATGCAAAAATATATACCAGTCTAGCCTTTACATAAAACATGTTTTTCTTGATTAGTATTTACTTAAATTTTAATTCAAGGTAACAACAAACATTTGCAATATTCCAAGAAGTACACCATACTATTTGATATCTAGAATTAATAGCAATGATCACATTTTAAAAAATATTCCACTTGCAACTTATGCCCAAGCCTTTAGGAATTTTAATTATCAGAGTTTTTTTTTTTTTTTTACATGAGTCATTTAAAATCTCAGCCTGACCCAAAAAAAAAAAAAAAAAAGTTGAAGAAATGAATATAGTTCACTGATAAATGCTTTTGTTGAAAAAGCAGAAAATAGACCCTTTGTCTGCCTTGGCTCCAGTACTTAGCAGTTGGCATCCAATTAATTAGTTATCAGCAGTGAAATCACATAGTGAAGCAATTCCCTTTTCTCTTGATTATGGATTGCATTTTGATGGTAAAATTGTTGGTTGTGTCCCTCCTTAGTGACAGATTTTGTGTGATTAATGTCTCTGGTGTCTATTTTTCTCTGTCACTTTCACACAATAGCTACCACAAAAACTGCATCACCAATCAAAATACAGGTTCCATCCCCCTAGCAAAGATCATCCTCCATCTTTTCTGTTACGGTTGATCTTTAGCTTAGTATATTTGAAAATTAAGCATAAAATCAGAGATCACAAATTTGTATACCCACTATTTCAAGTTCAACTGAAATTATAGCTGCATTGTTCTGAGCCTCACTAGATGCTTATATACATGAAATCATTCGCCAGTAGATCATGAAATATACTCATTTTAACACTGTTTTTTGTAATTGACCTAAACATTTAGTCATTGAACTGTGATTATGTTCATTTTTGTTTGTTGACAACATCAAACATACCTGACTTAACAAACATTTGCTCAAACACAAAAGTAAGATTAATGTCTTGTGTAGCTAATATAAATATAACCTCATGGTGCACTTTGTTGGTGAATTGTTAGACTAGCTTGTCTGCAAGGAAAAGAGATTTATTTAAGTTACTTTAAGAACACTGATTTATAGACATGTTGTTATGTTAAGACTTAAGACTATGTTTTATGATCACAGCCTCTGTGTTCTTCTCTTGCTCCTTTTTGTTTTCCTATAAACTGACTTTCCCTGTGTTCGTTCATGTGTTGTTCTCTGATGCTGCCTTTGATTTTTGCTGTCCACGTGGATACTCAAGTGCCATCCCTGGATCTTTCTCTTCCCTGACTCTATCAAGTGGTTCAGTCTTTCAGCTTCCCCAAACCAAACACCAAAGAGGTGACTAACTGGTCCCCCTTGCTTCCGTAGATGAGGTCACAGTGATGACACATTGGTTCATAGGACTGGGGATTTCACTGTCCTTCTGTCATGGCTTATTCTTAGTCTACTCCATTAATTCCTGGAAAAGGATCATTATGCGGAACAAAATATGGCTTTCTAAGCCAGTTTGTTAGGGCTGTGTAGGTGGGAGTTACTGTCTTAGAAAAGGAGGGGGATGCATTATACCTTATTCCCATTTTGTGCCTCTATGACAGAGTATCTGGGACTGGGTCATTTATTAAGACAATAAATTTATTTCCTCATAAATTCTTGAGGCTAGGAAGTCCAAAAGAAAGGTATTGGCATTTTATGAGGGCTCTCTTTCTGAATCCCATGGTAGAAGGGCAAAAGAAGTCAAGAAAAAAATTAATTAATAAAAATAAATTTAAGGGGCTGGCACTGTGGCATAGCTGGTAAAGCTACTGCCTGCAGTGCCAGGATACCATATAGCTCCAGTTTGAGTCCCGGCTGTTCCACTTCCAGTCCAGTACTCTGCTATGTCCTGGGAAAGCAGTAGAAGATGGGCCAAGTCCTTGGGCCCCTGCATCCACATGGGAGACCCGGAAGAAACTCCTGGGCTCCTGCCTTCAGATGGGTGCAGCTCCGATCATTAAGGCCAACTGGGGAGTGAACCAGCAGATGGGAGACCTCTCTCTGTGTGCCTCTCCTTCTCTGTATAACTCTTTCAAATAAATAAATAATAAAATAAAACAAAAGCAAAAACAAAAAAGAATGGAAGAAGAAACTTGTAGACACTGGATATTGATAGTCACTATAGGGGATTTTGCCATTAATAGAGGCAAAAATTGGGAAAATACACAGAAAAATGGGAAGGGAAAATTATTAATATTCTCTTTCTATGAAAGAGGAAAGATATGGTTGAATGTTTCATTACATTAAGGGTTAACTCATGTGTTGGAGAAGTTTCTGCTTTTATGCTGTGGACATTGGAGTGACGAGCAGATATGCTGGAGGCCACAGGAAACTCTCTAGTGGAGAATGGGAAGTGACTAGAAGATAACTGCTGGATTTTATAACTCTTTCAAATATTTCAAAGGTTAGTTATTTGTAAGACATTTATAATATTATAATAAAATAAATTCTATTGGTTTATAGGAAAAAAGTGCAGAATCTATTGATAAAAACATTTCTTGTTCTTTTTAAAATTATAGCCCTTGGAGATCTCAAAGGATGAATTTTTAAAAAGATTAATTTATTCATTCATTCATTCAAAAGGCAGAGTGCAGACAGAGACATACATTGCAGGGAGAGTAGAGTAGAGGGGAGAGGGAAGAGAAAGAGAGAGGAGGAGAGGGAGGGGGAGAGGGAGATGAAGAGGGAGAGAGAATTCTTCCATCCACTGATTCACTCCCCAAATGGCCTCAACAGCCAGGGCTGGCCCAAACTGAAGCTGGGAGCCAGGAACTCCATATAGATCTCCTGCATGGGTGACAGGGGTATAAGTTTCTTGGCCATCTTCCACTGATTTTCCAGGCATGTCAGCAGGGAGCTGGATTGGACGTGGAGTAACGGGGCCGGCGCTGTGGCTCAACAGGCTAATCCTCCGCCTTGCGGTGCCGGCACAGCGGGTTCTAGTCCCGGTCGGGGCGTCAGATTCTGTCCCGGTTGTCCCTCTCCCAGGCCAGCTCTCTGCTGTGGCCAGGGAGTGCAGTGGAGGATGGCCCAAGTGCTTGGGCCCTGCACCCGTATGGAAGACCAGGAGAAGCACCTGGCTCCTGGTTTCAGATCAGCGCAGTGAACCAGTGGTAAAAGGAAGACCTTTCTCTCTGTCTCTCTCTCTCACTGTCCACTCTGCCTGTCAAAAAAAAAAAAAAAAAAAAAAAAGGAAGTAGAGTAACTGGGACTCAAACCAGCACTCCAGTAAACCCCAAGGATGAATATTTTTAAAATGTTCATTCCATTAATTTTTTAAACTCACCTCAATTCAATTCAAATGTAATAAATGTCATTTGTTTGGGTGCTTAAATTGCATTCACTTTTGAGTGGTAGTAAGTCAATACACATTATCTACATATATTCAGAGAGTTCCCAGCAGTCATTGCTCTGTTTTACTGTCCATACTTGGTAGAAGAGAAGGGAAGTGTCTGTTGTCTTGTGTGGTGTTCAGAATGTTCCAAGCAGCACTTGCCCATCAATCACTATTCCTAACAAGGGCACTGAATTTGGAATCAGCAAACCTTAATCTGCATTTTAATAGCCTGTAACCCTAACCAGCTTTCTGTGTCTCTAGTCCTCAGAGTTTGCATCTGTTCAATAGAGACAATGTTATATGTTATTGTAAGTATTATTTGAAATTAGACTTGTTTGAGGCACTCTTAGGTCAGCATTCTTTGCAATGGCACCAACCTTGACATATATTGGTCTCCATATTTTAAAGCTGTTTGTCAGTAATATGGTCTAGGGTTACCAGTGAAATACTGGTCATCTCAGGAATATAAACTAGAATTTTCAAAGGCAGAAGTTGCCATTGAAAAGAAAAAGGAAATGCAGAGAGCACAATGCTTACTTTAGGAACAGAAATCTAATAGGATCAGTGATTTTAGCTGTGGAGCTCCAATAAAGGAATATAGACATAGAAAGGCAAGTCTTGAAATTTATGGTTTATCTATAAAAACAGAGTGAAGCAGGGACTTCAGCTAATTCTGAAACCCTAGACAACAAATCTGTATGGTATTGCCCTTGGTTTTCCTATCTTATAAAACTACAGTGGCAGGTTTAGAAGAAATTGAGTGGAATCAATTTTATTCTTTGCCATTTTCAACAAAGGGATACTTGGCAGGGGAAAAAGACCTGGGAAAATGTTGTTACACTGATAATTTTTGTATTGTGATTTATCTCTCCTTTAGTTTTTAGATATAGAAAAATATAACTACAGAAAAGAAGACAGAACATAAATTAAAGCTCTTTTAGAAATGAAATATTCAGGTTTTTCTGTTATTCCATCATATTTTTCAGCTAGTTGCAATGTATCAGGTTTCTTAATACTTTAGGTAACTCAAATATATGCTTAATTCTCATATACAGAGTAAATGTCATCCTACAAATAACAGGCAAAGCTAATTAGCAATTTATCACTGTTATTTTGGCTTGAAGCCACTTCTACTGAGTTCTCTGTCCTATGAATATAACCTAGCTTCAGGAGAGTTAATTAAACTGGTCTTTCAATAGCTGTACACTCTTAAAAGGTAAGGTTAGTATATTGTCCTCTTTTTCTCAGGTTTTGCTGAAGGAAACTGTATATTTGAAAACAGAAATTTAGAATGTTTTAAAAAACTGAGAAACCCACAAGTTTTTGGTTTATATGTGAAAGATAAGGAAATAAAATACCACCTTGTGCTGAAAGAATCTTATAAATACATCACTAATTCATCTGTGTTAAATTTACTAGGCATTAAAGGCTCAGTGCCAGCCACTTGGAGATATGGCGGTGAATATATCCAATGTGGTTGGGAACCCTGGGAAAAACGCAACCTTCAAGATGGAATCTGAGCAGCTAATTGGGGCTAAAATTCAAATTGGAGCCTGGCAGCCATTGTTGACTGGAGGTTACACATGTATTGTGTTATGTTTTGTGTTCCTGGACAAAAACAAAAATATCTGCTGAACTATTTGGCCCTTACCTGGGCATGATCCTGTTTAAACTGCCAAGGAGAATAGCTTCTAGATAGTTCCTAGCATGTCACCTGGATTCAACCATTGACTTTGAACTTAGAGTTTCTTTTAAATGCCAGTCAATCAGAACTAGGTGTCTTCTATATGCATCCTTTTGCCTTTAAAAGATGATCTCTTTCTTTCTTTCTTCTCTTAGAGTGTGCTTTTGTTTTTTATGGAAGGCTATGTCTTCCCAAGTCTGCAAATTGCTTGCTGAAATAAAGTGTCCTATTTATCCTAGATTCTTTTCTGGTAGATATTTGTTGATACAATGAAAACAGTGACATCTATTGGAGCAATAGTCTTCACACTGGGCTACATATACACTGGAGACCTGTAGAGACTTTTGGAATAGGTAACAGGGGCCGAAGAGTTCTGCAGACATCAGTGTCTAGACATAGTTAACCTTATCCTTACACTTTCCTAAAATTAGTTTGCCTGACATGGAACTTTTCCTCCTCCCTTTCACAGTTGCTCTTTTTCTAGTTACAAAAGAAAGGCATGCCTCTGGGGCTCTGTCCAGAGGTATAAAAACCTTCCAGGTACTGAACAATACTGAGAAAAAAAGAAATCACTAAGGACTGTGGAATGAATCATTTTGTGAGTCCGGTGATTTCCAGTTATTTGCTTAAAAAAAGAACACTGACTTGACTGAATGGAAGACTGATGTATCATAAGAAATATTCCTAGAAGCTAGATCAGCAAGCAGTTTGGGGATGAAACTCATAAGATAGGTCTAGGAACTGAACCTCCTCAAATGCTGCCATTCTCAACTAGTTATTAATGATTACACATTTTTTCTCACTACTGCATCTAAAAACAAAGACAATAATAAAAAATGGGGAAAAAATTTGACATTGAGTACAGTGTTGCTCTATCAATAAATATTCACCATGAAATTAAGACATTTGATAAGATGAAAAAAAGTTAAAAATTATTCATAACACATGAACCTAGAGGCAAAAATAGATTTAAATAACCCAGACCATCATGCTAAAGATACTTATGCAATAAAATTTCCCTTTGGGTGTTTAACCATTTTAATGAAAATTTATAAAGTGATTTTCTTTTGGTCAACTGAATTTTATTAATCATTGTAATGATATCTCAGACCAGAAGGAAAGATAATGTCTTCCTAGATTTATAATTGAAAATTTCAAAATCAATTTCAATTTTTCTGCAAATTTTTTGTTGTAAGTTACAGTGAGTGAGCAATGAATAATAACAAAGAGGGCAGAACAGACAGGGAAAATATTCCAGGCAGGCAACAGCACAATGAGCTCAAAAGAAGATGGACACCGTGTTCTAGGTTCTCAAAACAATCGAATGTAACTAGGATTGAGAGCATGAATTGATAAAGAAAATAGGGTTATGGAATACAGATGAGAGGACTTGTCTCAGAAATTTGAAAGCTGACGTTTATTCATTTACTACTAGAATACTTTTTAGGAATTATGAAAGAATAGCTTGAAAGAGATGTTTTTACATTTTTGACTTACAGCAAGGGTCTGAAAACTTGTAAAAGGCAGACACTAGACTGGTCTCAGTCACAACTCCTTCACTCTGCTGCTGTAGCATGAAAGCACTCATGGGCAGCAAGTAAATCAATGTGTGTGGCAGTGTTCCAGGACATTTTTGTTTTAGATACTAGAGTTTGAATATCATGTCATTTTCACATGTCATGGAATATTATATTTTGTATGTATTTGGTTTTTATTCTTACCAGTTAAAAATGTAAAACAAAACACATTCTTAGTTCACAGGTTGTTCAAAAACAGGCTGTTCACTGGATTTGGAATATGGCCATAGTTTGTCCAATGCTTTAGAATAGTTTGAAGATATGGTCATTTTCAATCTCATAGTATGAGCTCAGACCACCACTGAGCCCCCTGAATTCAGTCTTTTCTTCTATCACTTAATAACAGAATCTTATAAAAGTCAGGATTCCTTGACACATTGGTTTGTTTTGCATTTTAAAAGAGCTGAAACTTATTTGTTCATTTGCGGTGACTCTTCGTTGCCACCGCCATCACTGCCGGAGAATTAGGCAGGCTGCCCGCAGCTTGCCTTGGCCGAGGAGGGAAGTGTGCCACCCGCCACTCAGCCTTGCCCAACCCCGGGGACAATCAGATGCGGTGGGGAGCCCAGTAGACGCAGGATCTCAGTTTATTGTAAGAAGGAGGTGTATATATAGCTGAGGTACAGAGCGGTACAGAACGGTTGTGGGCAAGGGGTGGGGTGATGTGATGCAAAAGGGTCTTAGCCACTCATTATACCACCTTAATGATCCTTAGGCAAAAGCGCCCTGGGGCTGGGGTGTTTGCCACCAGGGATTTGAAACTTAAAGACAGGTTTTCAAAATCGAGGCAGGCTCAGGAAGTTTCCTCTAGGCCTCTCTGGATTTAGCCTCCCCCACAGTTCATTGACGATTCTGTGTAGGAAAGCCTTAGCAATGCTAAGCCCTTCATCTAAGTAAGCATCTACAAAGAGGGTTCTTTTCTTAACCATTTTTAAATGCATAGCATTTTATCTTACATTGCCAGCATCTAAAATTTTATGAGAATTAAAAATTTAAACAAAATAATGTAGTGGAAAATCCAAGGGATTTGGAGTAGATGACTAGATTTTGATTCTTCTCTCTAATAACTTGACTTTTGGCACATTAATTGTGTGACTGGGTCTCAGTTTCTTTGTGTGTGAGATGTGACAGTACTAGGCCTTTTTTGTAGGGTTGTTATGAAAATAGAGATAATGTATGTGAAGTGCACAGCATGATGAGCACATATGATTCTCAGTGGTTAGTAACAGTATTTTGGAGTGGGTTTTTGGCCCAGTAGTTCAGATGCCTCAGTCCCATATCAGTGTGATTTCGTTCAGTTTTAGTCTGGCTCCTGACCACCAATGCAGACCCTGGGAGGCACAAATTATATCAAATAATTAGGTTCCCGTCACCTGCATGGAAGCCTTGGTTTCTTCCGGAATCCTGGGTCAGGCTCCAGCATGGCACTAACCATTGCAGACATTTGGAGAGAGAACCACTGAATGGGCATACATACTCTCTCTCTCTCTCTCTCTCTCTCTCTCTCTCGTGTGTGTGTGTGTTTCTGTTGCTCTGCTTCTCAAATAAATATTTATAAAATTTTATAAAATTAACAATATTCTTATGAACATTTTTTTTTTTTTTTTTTGACAGGCAGAGTGGACAGTGAGAGAGAGAGACAGAGAGAGAAAGGTCTTCCTTTGCCGTTGGTTCACCCTCCAATGGCCGCCGCTGCAGCCGGCGCACCGCGCTGATCCGATGGCAGGAGCCAGGATCCAGGTGCTTTTCCTGGTCTCCCATGGGGTGCAGGGCCCAAGCACCTGGGCCATCCTCCACTGCACTCCCTGGCCATAGCAGAGAGCTGGCCTGGAAGAGGGGCAACCGGGACAGAATCCGGCACCCCAACCGGGACTAGAACCCGGTGTGCCGGCGCCGCAAGGTGGAGGATTAGCCTATTGAGCCACGGCGCCGGCCCACCTTTTGCTTTTAAGAGATCTGGCTAAATGATAGGTTTTTAAAAAATTCCTCCATGTTTCATTTATTTTGACTCCAGCCTTGAAGGCTCAATAATCCAGCTATCTGAAACTTATTAGGGATTTTAATCTTCAACACTATTGTCTGGGAAAAGGAAAGTTGTCTTCTTTGATACTGAGTCTTTCCCCTGACTACTGCTGTTAAACTGCCAAGAAATTGCTAAACAGCTTTCTCACTGATATCAAATCCTCCCCAATTCTCCCATCTATGTAGCCCCTCATTCTTCACAGTTAGGGCTTCTTCATTGACCTCTGGCCTTATTAGCTAGTACTTTTGTCAGTTCCAGAATTAATTTGTACCTGAAGTTCATTAGATTTGAAATAGGGGCCGGTGTGATGGTTAACTTGGATAATCCTCCACCTGCAGTGCCGGCATCCCATATGGGCACCAGGTTCTAGTCCCGGTTGCTCCTCTTCCAGTCCAGCTCTCTGCTGTGGCCTGGGAGGGCAGTGGAGGATGGCCCAAGAGCTTGGGCCCTGCACCCCATGGGAGACCAGGAAGAAGCACCTGGCTCCTGGCTTGGGATCAGTGTAGCTCTGGCCTTGGCGGCCATTTGGGGGGTGAACCAATGGAAGGAAGACCTTTCTCTCTGTCTCTCTCTCTAACACTGTCTAACTCTATCTGTCAAATAAAAATAAAAAAGATTTGAAACAGTTCCCTGAGCTACTTCCTGGTTTGTCATCTGGAATAACCCCAACAATTACTCTTTCATAACTTCAAAACCAGAAGACCCTCTTCCGTTCCATACTATTTATATCAGGGCATTTACTTTGGTCTTGTAAATCAGTCTGCATTTTAATAATCTTCCTAAGTGCCCCATTCCCTGCCTGGAAACTCCATCTTGATTTTTTTCTCAGAAGTCTCCTTTCCAGGGTATTCGTATCTTGTTCTTTAATCCTAGGCTCTTCTCTCATTGTTCTGGATTCCTGTTGTGGGGTTCTTTGCTGGAACAGAGACTTTGTGTTACTCCACATTGCTTAAGTTTCCTTACTTGTAAAATTATGCCAAAAAAGTGTGAGGGGGAGGGAGGATGAGAAGTATCACTATGTTCCTAAATCTGTATATATGCGATGCATGAAACTTGTATAACTTAAATTTAAAAAAAGAAAAAATTATGCCAAAAATAGTCTTTACCTCATTGGATCAGTGTGAGACCAAGTGAACACATGTGAATAGTGAAGCTCCTGCAGAATCAGTGCTAAGTAGTGTTCAATGACGGCCAGGCTCTTTAAAGTTTCCAAATTTGCCAGTTGAATCATCATTATTTTGCGCCACAAACATACTGCCTGCACTACCATTTTCTTAATATATTTTCATAGCTTTTTAAAGACTTAAATATAGTTTTCTATGCAATCACAAGATACAGGCTGCTTGGATATGTTATTTTATTTCATTGAATTTAAGGTGTTACTGATTATAAGACACTATTATTTCTTGTAATACTAAGACAAAACACATTGACAGCTAAACTATGATCTTCAATTAATTTTTTAAAGATTTATCTATTTACTTGAAAGTCAGAGTTACACAGAGAGAGAAGGAGAGGCAGAGAGAGAGAGAGAGAGAGAGAGAGAGAGAGAGAAGTCTTTTAGCCGTTGGTTCACTCCCCAGATGGCCGCAACAGCCGGAGCTGGGCCAATCCTAAGCCAGGAGCCAGGAGCTTCTTCTGGGTCTCTCATGTAGGTACAGGGGCCCAAGGTCTTGGGCTGACTTCTATTGCTTTCCCAGGCCATAGCTGAAAGCCAGATCAGAAGTGGAGCAGCTGGAACACGAACCAGTGTCCCTATGGGATGCTGACACTGCAGGCAGTGGCTTTACCTGCTAAGCCATAGCACCGGCCCTGATCTTCAATTAATTTTAAGATGCATTCTGATTTCAGAGATATATGTGTATTTTTGTATGTGTGTGTGTGTTTAGAATCAGAATTGCCAGAATTTTCTTAGATCCATTCCTTAACATTTTTGTTTTTGTGTGTGTGTGGGGGGGGTACTATATATTTTATCTCTGGAAGTTCTAAATTACTTCTGCAATTTAATAACCACTTGCATACTGATGAGTCCCAACTCTGTGTTTGGAACAACCTATGTCTTGAACTTCAGAGAGTTCTGTTTGTCAAGTTATTTGACTTTTCTGCATAGATGCCACAAAAGCACATAAGGTTCAGCACGTTCAAAATTTATTCTGTATCTTTCCCGTATCTCTGCTCCTTCATTTCTTTTCCTTATCTGGATAAATAAATCCCAGCACTAGTCAATAATTGCTCAAGCCTGAATACTGGGACGTGTCCATGACTCTATCCTGTCACTTATTCCTCCATCTTATCAGTCTCCAAGTGCTATTGGTTATATCTCCACAATTTGTTTTTAAGTCACTCCTCCACCTCCTACATTCTTACAAATTTGACTTTAGTATTGTTCCTCTTCTTTCTTTTCTGGTATTTCTACCTCTTCCTGACGGAATCTCCTGCCTTCATTGTAGCTACCTTCTCACATGATCCATTGCCTACTGCTACCACATAGTTAGATCTATTCCTTGTAAAGAGCTTCAGTAGCTCTCCATTGCTTTCATTATGAAGTCTCAGATCCTCAGCATACCACCTATAGCTCTGCAGTAGCTCACTCAAGCCTACTCTAACTCAGACTCCCTCTCACTCATCAACCCCCTCCTACCTCACACACCCACTACACTCCTTTCTTTAGCCAAGCCAACCTACTCAGCCCAGAATAAGTTATTTCTCCTCTTGCACAGTCTGCTGCAATAGTTATTTCTCTCCCTCTCCACTCCCCCTTCCGGTCTTTCCCCATCTCCCTGATACCTACTCCCATGACCTTTTTTCCCATCTCCCCTTTGTCTTTGACCTTTATCTGAGCTGGTGCCTTCTTGAAGGACCAGTTCCCATCCTCATGTCTGAGGATATTACTGTTTTGTGTTCCCAGAGTTCTTTATTTTTATTTTTACTGTGATTTATTCCTAGGTTGTATGTGATTATCACTTGATAATGTCCATATAGTGCTTCTTGTGGGTGGTATTATAGTTATGTGTGTCTAGATAAAAAAAATCTCAAGCTGAAAGACTTAAAATAACCGTTACTATCCCTCATGATTTTATGAATTTCTGGAAGGGTCTTGTTTGGGGCCTGTTAAAGAAAAAAATCGGGGCCGGTACTGTGGCATAGCAGGTAACTCTGGCTTTCAAATAAATAAACTAATATTAAAAAAAAGGAAAAAAAATCAGTGATACTTGTTCAAACATGGTTAGCATATTATTTAGGACCATTGGCTTAGGTATAGGGATCACTATAATGAGCTCTCAGAATTGGAGAGGGAGATTGGACTCAACTCGTAGCATAGCATGGGCAAATGGGAATTTATTGTCAAGAAAGGGTGAGGGTCAGTGCATGGGAAATCTCAGGGGTAAGAGGGAGTCTACCTAAATTGATGTAAGATAATTCTTACTAAAGACAGATTATAGTAACCAGATCAATGTCAAAGGTGAGATGTTTCTTAATAACCTAAATTACCAGAGTTTGGCTAAAATTGGGTTTTGCAAGTAAGAATGTAGATGAGTTTAGGAGAAACTTCCTGAAAGAAGATGGCTAATGTTGGTCAGGCAAGCACATCATTGTCAAGTCTCACTTGAATGTAGTCAAGTAGCACCTGTGGCTGGAGGCAGCCGAGGATGAACTGAACCAGATGTACAAAATGCTCCATTGCTGGCAGCTGATGCTGGCTCCTGGCTTTGAGCTCAGCTGAGTCTACCTACAAAGTGCCTACATGTGTCCTGTCCATGTGGCACAACTTTCTCTCAGCATGGCAGCAACATTCTTTGAGTGAGCATGCCAAGAAGCAGAGGCAGGAGCTTCCTATCCACTTTAATTGTCCAGAATTTTAGCTGTATTCTGTCAGTCAAAGCAGTCACAGAGCCTCCCCAGATGCAGGAGGACAAGAATAGACTGCAAAAATGGATGGAGATGTGGCAAGAACACAACATATCAAAGCAAGTGGGATGGAAGATGCTGTGACCATCTTTGAAAACACCACCTACCAGAGAACACTGACATTCAACTCCTGTCTTCCCAAAGGCAGGAACTCTGTGTAACAATGAGGAAGTATAAGGCCGGCGCCGCGACTCACTAGGCTAATCCTCCACCTTGCGGCGCCAGCACACTGGGTTCTAGTCCCGGTCGGGGCGCCGGATTCTGTCCCGGTTGCCCCTCTTCCAGGCCAGTTCTCTGCTGTGGCCAGGGAGTGCAGTGGAGGCTTGGGCCCTGCACCCCATGGGATACCAGGATAAGTACCTGGCTCCTGCCATCGAATCAGCGCAGTGCGCCGGCCGCAGCGCACCAGCTGCGGTGGCCATTGGAGGGTGAACCAACGGCAAAGGAAGACCTTTCTTTCTGTCTCTCTCTCTCACTGTCCACTCTGCCTGTTAAAAAAACAAACAAACAAAAAAAACAAAAAAACCATGAGGAAGTGTAAATGGTCTCCTACCTACATATCAAACTGATTAAAGGCACAGCCTCTTAGGCATATCTATCATGGTTGATACCATGGTTGGTCTATTTTCCTGACCCTGGTATATCTGATGAAGAATTATCATAGTATTAAAATGCAGGTAGAATCTACCTCGTATGTACCTGTGAGGACTAATCAGGGCATTCTATGTAAAGACCTTAGACTAGTACCTGGCACACATACTCCAAAATTAGCTACTATGACAAGGCAGAGGGAGAGGAAGAGCTTCCCCTGCCATTCTCTCTCAATCTCTAGTCCTCCTTTAAAACCTTCCAAATCTGTGTGGTTCTATTCTAAAGCAGTGGATAATGCCTGGCTGAACCCAAGATACCGTGGCAATTAAGTGTCTATGTAAGCTATCATATTTTGGCAATCAAAAACATTCTGAACATTCCTCTAGTAATAAATATAATGACAAATACCTTGATATTTGTCTTGTGAATGGTATATTCTCATTGGGTATGTACTTATTTCAAAGTTTATTTTCAGGGCAGATTTGTGTTACATGGGATTAAGCTGCTACTTGAGATACCCACCTCCCTATCAGAGTTTCTGGTTTGAGTTCTGGCTATTCCACACTTCTAATGCAGATTTCTGCTAATACACGTAGGAGACAGTGGATAATGGTCCAAGTGCTTGGGTTCCTGCCACCCAGGTAGGAGACTTGAGTGGAGTTCCAGTCTCCTGGCTTTGGCTTGGCCTACCCCTGGCTATTGCAGGCATTTGGGGAGTGAACCACTGTATGGAATGTATGGAAGATTCTCCCTCTCTATTCCTCTCCCTCTTTCTATGTCACTCTCCTTTCAATTGAAACCATAATTTAATTTTAAAACTTCAAAGTTTATTTAGAATGCTCAAAAAGCTGTTGAATTTCTTTTTAAAAAAAAAGATTTATTATTTGAAAGGCAGAGTTACACAGAGGAGGGGGAGGGGGAGAGGGAGAGGGAGAGGGAGAGGGAGAGGGAGAGAGAGAAAGAGAGAGAGAGAGAGAATGAGAATGTCTTTAATCTGCTGGTTCACTTCCTAAATGGCCACAACGGCTTGAACTTGGTCGACCTGAAGCCAGGAGCCAGGAGCCTCTCCCAGGTCTCCCATGTGGGTTCAGGGACCCAAGGACTTGGACCATCTTCTACTGGTTTCCCAGGCATAGCAGAGAACTAGATTGGAAGCAGAGCAGCCAGGACTTGAACTGATGCACATATGGGATGCTGGCGATGGCTTTACCCTCTAAGCCACAGTACCAGCCCCAAATAGCTCTGAATTTCTTCAAGGACTAAATAATGCCTTATGTTGCCTTTATGTGACTGCTAGAGTCTAATATAATGCCAGAGCTAAGCATAGTGTCAACACTTGTAATTAACATATCAGCATTTCTGACATGCTAATTATAAAAACTTATTCATAAAGAAACTTTACTTATCACAATTTAATGAGGCAACAGTTCTTAGGATTTTCAAAAAGAAAATGAAGTATTGGGATATTGTTTCTAAGGAAATGCAAGAATCTAAGAGAATAATACCTCATTTTACACCTGCTCACATCTGGACTTTGCTGGTTCTTCACTCACCAAGTCACTCAATGGAAACAACATATTTGTCAAAGAAGAGTTTAGTGAATGACTGGCAATCTTTTAAATAACTAGTATGTGACCTTTTCATTAAACTTAATTTATTCAGGAGTTAGAAACACACTAAAGCTTTATTCCAGATTTTATGTGCACGTGTGAAAGTGCATTTCTTCAGAGAAGACTCATTGCTTTCATGATATACTCTGAGTGATCCCTATGAAAGAAAAAGTTAAGAATCATTGTCCATGACAGCTTGAACAGGCTCTGCTGATCCTAAACATATCCTGGAGGTTGCTTTCCTCTGACCACAGCTTTAACAGCGCATTTAGTTACCACTTCCCTCTCTTTTAACATAAACCTGGAGGACAGCATACAACAATCACATAAATCCATTATGGTATTTCCATATCCCAGTGGTCTGAATTGTGGGTAAATAGGAATTTATTGCTATAATATTGGTCTAAAATTTGAACCATGAGATTTATGGGAAAAGTGTGTGAGTCTGACTTACATTTTTTTGCTTTAAAACAATTTGGGGACATTAAAAGTCAAGACAGACAACTATAGACCATACTATACTGATTTAAAAAATTCTTTCCCTTTTTCTAATACACACCACACATAGAAGTGTGTCTGCATGTGTATATAGTCTTTCTTTTTCCAAAAAACATATACTCACAAAATGCCACAAAATTACTTATGTTTTAAATATGTGTGATGTGTAAGAAAACAGGTTTATTTTCAAATCATCATAGGAAGACAGATGTATTTAAAAATGACCACAGACTTCATAAATTCTGTTAAGAGAAACTCTTGTAATTACACATCATAGAATCCTATTCTTACTATCTTCAGAGGTAGAATTCTTGGGGATTTTAATCCTGTGTCAAATTCCATGACTCAGGAATCACATATAATTGCAAGTCAGTTCCTGAATATTTTCCCTTAATTAAAACCTTAATATTTACAATAAAGACAGTAATAATTATAATACTAGCTATTCACTGAGAACCTACTGTGTCCCAGATTCAGTTGCCAGCATTTCACATGTATTTCACAGGTTACATTCAATGCTTTTTACAAGCCATAATATCTTTCAGATTTAGGCAAGAATGACATTTCATTTCTTCCTTTTAAACAGAAGTTAGTTGCTAGTAGAAAATATATATACTTCTTAGTAATGTGTTCTAAGGGTAGTTCAAGTTTCCTGTGGTTTTCTCCATGGCCCTTATTTTCTTAACTTTCTTTGAGTATCTATTTACTGCTTTCTAGATATGGCACTTGGCAGCTGCTGTTGATTTTAAGAGGAACAAGATAGGCATTGTTTCTGGCCTCAAGTAGCTTATATTCCAATGAGGGTAGAATGCAATACATATTTGTGAGAATGTGAGAATGAATCTATTAACAAACTGGTTAGTTCAAACTAAGAAATGGGGTCACTATTATTGCATCTTGCTCTTCAAAAGACAATAGCAAATAGAGTTATTTTCTTTGATCTCCACCAATATTGGAAAATACATTTCTGTTATTTCTTTTATTATTATTTATTATTATTATTATGTCAGAACTATTCAAGTTAATGCATCCTAATTGGCTCTCAGTGCTTATTAAAAGTTTGTAAAGTGGGAATGGAGTGTTGTTACACATTAGATCCCAGGGCTCAGTGTGTTGATGTAGGGGAAAGTGCCTGTCTTGTTGATGATATTACTGTGTCTTGGCCATTTTATATATTCTTTTTTTAAAAAAAGATTAATTTGAAAGGAAGAGCGACAGAGTGAGAGGGAGCAACAGGGAGAGTAAAAAATCTTTCATCTGGTTCACTTCCCAAATAGCTGTGATGGTTGGGCTGTGCTAAGCCTAAACAAGGAGCCAGAAACTCCATACAGGTCTCCCAGAAGGGTGGCAGGGATCGCAGTACTTAGGCTCTCTTATTTTGCCTTACTAGGCACATTATCAGGGAGCTGGATTGGAAATGGAACAGCCTGGACTCAAACTGGTGACATTATATGGGATGCCAATGTGGCAAGCTCACTGTACCACAATACTGGTCATTTGTAAATATTAACACAACATACATATGTCTTATATTATATATACACACAATGTGTGTATGAGTTAGGCCTAGGAAAAATAAAAACTAACATAGTAATTAGGAGATCGCTAGACAGATTGCTAAAAAGGCAGAATCCTGTGCCCCACCTAAAATCTACTCAATCAGAAACTGTCTGCTTCAGTTTCCAAAATACTCATTTTGACTTTTAGGCATGCGTTCCTTACTAGAAAATCTCAGTGTGGCCCAGACAGTTTCAGCATGGAGGCAAGGTAAAATTTTCATCCCACACCTGCTGTTAACAGGATGTCTTTGTGTCTAATCATTTTAATTACCTGGTTTCTATTTCTTAGTGCTCTCCCTCCACCTCCTCCTCCTCCTATTGCCACTAAGTTGAATCAAAACATGACACTCTGATAAAGAGGTATGAGTAATTAGGCAATATTATGCACAAACACAGGATCAGTGGAGAACAAATTTTTCAGCCAATCAATTAGCATTCAGTGAATGAATAATGTGTTAAGATTTGAGAGATGGATAAGATGAGGTTAGTATATTCAGGAGATCTAGCATCTGTTTTTACAGAAATAAATTTCAGATAAGCCAAGACAAATAATATATTAATGAAACACTTAATGCAGACAAGTACTACATAAGATCTAAGTTAGTTCTCATGTAGAGTTGTCAGAGAAGATGCGATCAAAGCAGACTTTAGAAGATACTTACAAGGCAATTGCATTTAAATAGTTGGAGTCGGATATTCCACAGAAAATCTAGAAAGATGTAATTTGGTTCAAAAAAGAGAAAGAAATGTAGTATTGAAAGAACACTCTTGAGTCACTAGACCACAGTGTTAACTTTTTTTTTTAAAGATTTTATTTATTTATTTTTTTGAGAGTTAGAGTTACAGTGAGAAAAGAGCGACAGAGAGAAAGGTCTTCCTTCCATTGGTTCGCTCCCTAAATGGCCACAATGGAGAGCTGTGCCGATCTGAAGCCAGGAGCCAGGCGCTTCTTCCTGATCTCCCACGTGGGTGCAGGGGCCCAAGGACTTGGACCATCTTCTCCTGCTTTGCAAGGCCATAGCAGAAAGCTGGATTGGAAGAGGGGCAGCTGGGACTAGAACTGATGCCCATATGGGATGCTGGCGCCACAGGCGGAGGATTAACCTACTGTGCCATGGCGCTGGCCCCAGTGTTAACTTATTGCTAGTCACAAAAATTTTCAGAGATTACTCTAACCTCCCTGATCACTGTGTCTGTTAATGGTAAACTATACCTATGACATTTTAACTGAAAACACCTGTCTTTTGGTGCAGGCTCTGAGAGAGTCAATATTTACTTCTAGGCAACTAAGCAGTAAAGAACAGAAAAGTATATCTATAGACCTCAAAGGACACAAGTGTTGGGAGACATAGAGAGGAACATCCATTCTGCCCAAGTGGCAGGACTAGGAGTGCTGAGGTTTCATCCCAAAGTACGCTCTACCCCTTCAGATTATACTATGGAATTTTGCTACCAAATGTTTCCACTGACCACCTTGAAAAGGTTCCTTTGAACCTTTTCACTATTCACTATTACTTTTCGCTATTCACTATTTATTATAGTCTAAGTAACTCACGTAGACAAATGTTCTCATGCAGAATGGAAAGCGGGATAGGTCATAAGCCATTCATTGTTCAGAGGACAAGGGTTTTCCAAATAGTGGACAACTGATTTTATAGTAGGGATTAGTAGTAGTTGACATCTTCATATATTGATAATAAAGTTACCAATAGCCCAGCAGAGTCTAAATGGAGGACATCTTTATGCAGGGCATCTCCTATGAGCTGTTCAATTCATGTTATGCCTGCCTTCTGCTGAATTATTCCCTACTTCACTGTTTACAAAGAGTAAAACTTTTCCTTGACTATTCCTGACCTATAGTTCTTGTTGCTCACTCACTATTCTCTCACAGAAGAGAAAGCTGTTATAAAGCCAAGTATAGTTAAGGAACCCTCGTCTCTTTGAGAGCTAGTTTGCTCTCAAAAGGATGCATTATACCAGGTCCTCACACACCATGATTGACAAGGAAGGTTCTAGCATGAAGAATTTCAATGTTGGCTAGTCTTGTGGACCAGCTCTTTCTGGGGTTCTCTACTAGGAAGTCCACTGTGGTAACATATCTGGCCACACCTTCCAACACACTTTTTACCAGTACCAAGCTCCTATTTTGAGCTCCACTTGCCTGACTTCAATGTTTATCTTCTTTGTTCAAAAACTGGGCACGGGCCAGTGCCATGGCTCACTTGGGTAATCCTCCGCCTGCAGCGCCGGCACCCCGGGTTCTAGTCCCAGCTGGGGCACCAGATTCTGTCCCGGTTGCTCCTCTTCCAGTCCAGCTCTCTGCTGTGGCCCGGGAGGGCAGTGGAGGATGGCCCAAGTGCTTGGGCCCTGCACCAGCATAGGAGACCAGGAGGAAGCATCTGGCTCCTGGCTTCGGATCGGTGCAGCGCACTGGCCATAGCAACCATTTTGGGGGTGAACCAACGGAAGGAAGACCTTTCTCTTTGTCTCTCTCTCTCACTGTCTAACTCTGCCTGTCAAAAAAAAAAAAAAAAACTGGGAAGGAAGAATATTATTTATTGAGCTGCAGCTAAGCTTAACTATAATAAAGTTTATATTTCACATATAATTTTATTTATTTTCCATATTTTTATTACAATACATTGAGGTGGGGTACATCAGTAAATAAGGTGTTTCAGTATTGCCTCACATTTACTTTTCCACTGGTGCTTATGCAGAGAGCTGCTTCTTATCAAGAGTTAGTAGCAGAAGTTGACAAGCTGAATAAGGCAGGATAAGAGACGCAATAATCCATGGTCAATAATTTAGGAAGTTTGTAAGATAAGCTTGAGGGAGAGATAGTACATTTGTGTTTCACTAGTGTGTACACATTGGGAGGTTCTGAATAAGTTTTGAGAAGAAAACCAGATATTACAGGTTTGTCCAGAATTTTCAGATATTCAAGAATAAACATAGTCTTAAGTTTTTAGGAATGAAAAACACTACATGGCATTTGTAGCTATTCTTGCTTGTTTTCTAAGCTTCTCACACCTTTTCTAGCTATATTGCTACCATCCAAGATTATTTTGATAAAGATCAGCTTTGAGAGTAGAACCAAATGTTGATATAGTTGCTCTACTTATCTTCTGAGTGATGCAGGCCACAGGCACTCCCAGACGGTTTAAAGGAAAAAAAAAGACCTAAAGATCAAAATCTGAAAACAGCCATAAGCATTATTTTAGCTTTAATATGGAAGATTGAGAGCTGGATTTGAAATTATTCTATAATGCATTAAAATCTCAACTACAACATGCAGTAAGTAAGATGAGCAGATCACCTAACTTTTCATATTTTCAGAATTTTATGTTTAACCTGTAGTATGGGACCAATAGAAGCTCTTACAGTGAAATAACCCATGTAAAAATAAACTGCATACCATGATTACTCAACATATTTAGTTAGATTAGGTATCCAAAAGGATGAGATCTCAGACTTGGAGAGTAGTTTTTTCATGAACAAACTACCCATCATTTCAAGAGAGAAAGGATGGACAATAGTGAAGGGATCTGAGGTTATATAGTTACAGAAATTCAGTCCTGGAGGATACTTGAGAATTTTACAGCAATACCATATTTTTAGAATCCATGTATAAAAAGTAACTTCTGATAGTCACAGAACTCAGAAAGTCAAGAACTGCACTGAGAAACTATAATGTGCCCCCCTAATTTGATGGCTTCTCATGACTTTGGGTCCAAATGTTCACCATGTGGTTAAAAACCAGCAGAGATTCTAGTGCCAGATGGCTTAGAAATTCCCTCTCTCAGAGCTGTTTTATTTTTAGGTGAAAGATTTAAATTAAGTACATTGGAAATAAGATGAACTATTGACTTTACACATCATTTTACCCTTAGAATTTGAATTACTTTCCTTTACAGCTCATAGTAGGGATAATTATATGATAATTCAAAACCAGAGGCCTCTATTTTTTCATTAGAAAAACCAGAAGGCAAAGCATAGAATATAAACAAAGGAAGTCATCAAATTTCTTAGATTACATGACTTGATACGTTTTACATTTAGTATTTTATATGAGCAGCAGGAAGACTTGCTTCTTACTTTTCATGCAAAATTCCTACTAAGTTGAACATTAGATACATTTCTTAATATTATCTTATATTTCCTGGGAAATGTCCTTAAATATAAAGCATTTGAGGAAAGAATCCTCACTTATCTGTAGGTGCCAAACATCAATGTAGTTCTAAGGACTACAAGACATAGAACCCAAATTGTTCTCTATCAATGAGAATGGAAATAATGATAAATAGGTGACAGTTCCCTAACTCCTACCAGATGTTGTAGGGTGCTAACCCAAATGTCAGCCATTTCATTAGTATCTCTTGGGACTTGAAACCATCAACATCTAAATCTCATGCATCCCTTTTGTGCTGTCTTACCCACAATCCTGATACAAAAGTCTACCCGCTAACAAGAAAGGGTGAGAAGTCAGATACCTGGGTTAAGACAAATATTTTCACCTTGGGCTAACTGCAAAGGGATAATGGTGTCTTTGAATCTCGAAGTTTCTATCATTCAGCCCCTTATGACTGCTTATACACACAGTAACTAGACACATGTTTTCCAGGCTTTGGTCATTTTCACATTATTATGGATTGTGACAAGAATGACAGAATATCAAGTTTTAAACCTGTCATCCCAAGACACTTTATTTCCAGTCTACAACCATTTAACCAGCTCTTGCTACACTTCTGGGTGTTAGGCTGATGATGCATCTATTGACTGAGCATGAGTTGCCTAGAGGCACCTTTCAGACCTTGGCTTCCCCGCTGCCGAAATCTTTTATTAAAAGTATACAAACTTCATGCATTTCATAAATACAACTTTGGGAACATAGTGATGCTTCCCACACCACTTGCCCTCCCACCCACACTCCCACCTTTCCTCTTCCCTCTCCTATTCCCATTCCCGTTTTTACTAAGTTCTATTTTCAATTAACTTTATACACATAAGATTAACTCTATACTAAGCAAAGAATTAAACAAATAGTATGGGGGAAAAAACTGTTTCTCAACAGTCCAGACAAGGGCTATCCAAAGTCATCACATCAATGTGCCAATTTCACTGCTACAGATTACCTTTTAATGCTCTATTAGTTACCACAGATTATGGCAAACACATAGTATCTGGCTTATTTCATTGAGTATAGCGTTTTCTGGTTGCAAGTATTTTGTTGCAAATGACAGGATTTCATTTATTTTTTTTAACCACTGTGTAGCATTCCAGGAGGTACATATCCCATAATTTCCTGTCTTCAGTTGAAGGACATTTGGGATTGATTCCATATCTTAGATATTGTGAATTGAACTGCAATAAACAAGCAGGTGCAGATAACTCTTTTGCTTACTGATTTCATTTCCATTGGGTAAATTCCCTGGAGTGGGATGGCTGGGTCATAAGGTAGATCTATATTCAGATTTCTGAGGTAACACCATATTGTCTTCCACCAGAGGCTGTACCAGTCTACATTTCCACCAACAGTGGATTAGGGTACTTTTTTCCCACATCCTCATCAGCATTTGTTGTTTGTTGATTTCTGTCTGAAAACCATTCTAATGGGGGCTAGGTGAAACCTCATTGTGTTTTTTTTAAAGTATTTATTTATTTATTTGAAAGTCAAAGTTAGAGAGAAGGAGAGGCAGAGAGAGAGAGGTTTTACATCCACTTGTTCACTACTCAGATGGCCACAATGGCTGGAGCTGTGCAGATCCGAAAGCAGGAGCCAGGAAATACAACTCATGCAGACTTCGGCTGTCTTCTATTGCTTTCCCAGGCCATAGCAGAGAGCTGGATTGGAAGTGGAGCAGCTGGGACTCAAACCAGCATCCATATGGGATGCCGGCAGTGCAGGCAGTGGCTCTACCCACTACACCACAGTGCCAGCCCCTCTCATTGTTGTTTTGATTTGTATTTCTGTGATGGCTAGTGATCCAGAGCATTTTTTTGTGTGTGTCTGTTGACCATTTAGATACCCTCTTTCGAAAAATGCATGTGTAAGTTCTTTGCTCATTTCTTAACTGGGTTGTTTGTTTTGTTGTTTCTGAGGTTCTTAAGCTCTTTGTATATTCTGGATATTAATCCTTTATCAGTTGCATAGTTTGCACATAATTTCTCCCATTCTGTTGGTTACATCTTCACTTTGTTGAATGTTTCTTTTGCAGTGCAGAAGCTTCTCAGTTTGACGTGATCCAATTTGTCAATTTTGGCTTTGATTGCCTGTGCCTCTGGAGTCTTTTTCAAGAACTCTTTGCCTATGCAGATGTTCTGCAGGGTTTCCCCAATGTTTTCTAATAAATTGAAGATAGGAAGTCATATATTTAGGTCTTTGATCCATTTTGAGTGGATTTTATGTAAGGTGTAAGGAAGGGATCTTACTTCATTCTTCTGCATGGGGAGATCCAGTTCTCCCAGAACCATTTGTTGATGAGACTGTCCTTGCTCCAGGATTGGTTTTAGCTCCTTTTTCGAAGATAAGTTGGTTCTAGGTGCATGGATTGATTTTTGGGAGTTTCTATTCTGTTCCACTGGTCTACAAATCTGTTTTTGCGCAGTACCAGTTTTTGTGCAGTGGATTATAACTGCCCTGTGTTATATCTTGAAATCTGGTGTTGTGATGCCTCTGGCTTTGTTTTTGTTGTATTAAATCACTTTAGCTATTCTGGATTTATTATGTTTTCATATGAATTTTAGCACCATTTTTTCTAGATCTGTGAAAAATGACATGGGTATGTTGATTGGGATCACATTGAATTTGTAAATTGCTTTCAGTAGCATGGGCATTTTGATGATATTGAGTCTTCCAACCCATGAACATGGAAGATTTTTCCATTTTTATGTCTTCCCTATTTCTTTCTTTAATGATTTGTAATTTTCATCATAGAGATCTTTGACATCTTGATTAAATTTATTTCAAGGTATTTAATTTTTTATTGCAGCTATTGTGAATGGGATTGATCTTAGAAGATCTTTCTCAGCTGTGGCACTGTCTGTGTATACAAAGGCTATTGATTTTTGTGTGTTGATTTTATAACCTTTACCAAACACTTTACCAAACTCATAGCCTCTCTTAGTGGGTCTTTGTATCCCTTATAAATAGAATCATTCCATCTGCAAATAGGGATTGTTTGGCTTCCTCTTCCCAATTTGTAGCCCTCTTATTTCTTTTTCTTGCCTAATGGCTCTGGCTAAAACTTCCAGTACTATATTGAATAGCAGTGGTAAGAGTGGGCATACTTGTTTAGTTCCTGATGTTAGTAGGAATGCTTCCAGCTTTTCCCCATTCAATAGGATACTGGCCAAGGGTTTGTCATAAATTGCCTTGATTGTGCTGAGGAATGTTCCTTCTATACCCAATTTGCTTAGAGTTTTTGTTGTGAAAGGGTATTGTATATTATCAAATGCTTTCTCTGCAACTATTGAGATAATCATATGGATTTTGTTCTTCAGTTTATTAATGTGGTGTATCACATTGATTGATTTGCATATGTTGAACCATCCCTGCATACTAGGGATAAATCCCACTTAGTCTGGGTGAATGATCTTTCTGATGTGTTGTTGGATTCCATTGGCTAGTATTTTGTTGAGAATTTTTGTGTCTATGTTCATCTGGGAAATTTGTCTGTAGTTCTCTTTCTCTGTTGTATCTTTTTCAGGTTTAGGAAGTAAGGTTATACTGGCTTCATAGAAGGAGCTTGGGAGGATTCCCTCCCTTTCAATTGTTTTTAATAGCTTGAGAAGAATTGGAATTTGTTCTTTAAATGGCTGGTAGAATTCAGCAGTGAAGCCATCCAGTGCTGCACTTTTCTTTGTTGGAAAGGGCTTAGATATTGATTCAATTTCTGTCCTGGTTTGATCTTTGTAGGTTTTTCTATGTTTTCGTGGCTGTATGTGTTCAGGAATCCATCCATTTTTCTAGGTTTCCCGATTTTTTGTCAAACAGCTCTTTGTAGTAATTTATGATGATTCTTTCTATTTCTGTAGTATCTGTTATTATATCACCTTTTTCATCTCTAATCTTATTGATTTTGGTCTTCTTTCTCTTTGTTTGGTTGGACCAGTGGTGTGTCAATTTTGCTTATTTTTTCAAAATACCAGCTCTTCATTTTCTGATTTTTTATATTGCTTTTTTGGATTCAATTTTGTTCATTTTTTTCATCTAATTTTAGTTATTTCCATTCTTCTATTAATTTTGGGTTTGTTTTGCTGTTGTTTTTCTAGGTCCTTGAGATGCATTGATAGCTCATTTATTTGATGTCTTTCCAATTTCTTGATGTAGGAACCAATTGCTATAAACTTTCCTCTTAACAATGCTGCTGCTGTATCCCATAAGTTTTCATATGTTGTATTGTTGTCTTCATTTTTTTCCAGACATTTTTTTATTTCTCTTTTGATTTCTTCTATGACCCACTGTTCATTCAGGAGCATATTGTTCAGTCTCCATGTATTTGCATATGTTTCACAGATTCTTGAGTTGTTGATTTCCAGCTTCATTCCATTGTGGTCAGAGAAGGTACATGATATGCTTTCATTTTTTTTTTTAATTTGGTGAGACTGGCTTTATGGCCTAGCATGTGATCTGTCCTAGAGGAAGTTCCATGCACTGGTAAAAGGAATGTGTATTCTGCAACTGTAGTATGAAAAGTTCTGTAGATAGACGTTAGGTCCATTTGGCCTATAGTGCTGATTAACTGTTGTTTCCTTGCCAATTTTCTGTCTGGTTGATCTGTCCATGGCTGAAAGTGGGGTATTGAAGTACCCTATTACTACTGTATTGGAGTCTATGTCTCCCTCTAGATACATTAACATTTATTTTAAATAGACAGGTGCCCTGTAATTAGGTACTTATATGTTTATTATAGTCACATCTTCCTGCTGAATTGATTCCTTGATCATTACATCGTGTTTTTCTTTGTCTCTTTTAAGAGTTTGTGCTAAAGTCTATTTTGTATATTAGGATGACTTTACCAGCTTTTTTTTTTGGTTTCTATTAGCATAGAATATCTTTTTCCATCCTTTTACTTCCAGACTGTGTGCATTTTTGTTGGTGATATGTGTTTCTTGTACACAGCAAATAGTTGGGTCATGTTTTTTAATCTGTTTGGCCAGTCTTTATCTTTTAACTGGATAGTCGATGCCATTTACTTTCAAGGTAACTATTGATAAGTAATGACTCTATTCTGCCATTTTTCCATAAATATTCCTATTGTTTACTTTGGACTTCCTCTGGACTTTTATTGGGAGAATTTCTGCCTTCACCTTTTTGCTTAATGGTGACCATGTTTCTGTGTTTTGTGTGTAGCATTTCCTTAAGCATCTTTCATAAGGCTGGACGAGTATGTCAATTTCTGTTTTTTTATGGAATTTCTTTATTTCACCTTCATTCATAAATGAGAGTTTTGCAGGGTACAATATTCTGGGCTGACATGTTTTTTTTTTCCCTTAAGACTTGGACTATATCTTGCCATTCTCTCCTAGCCTATAGGGTTTCTGATGAGAAGTCAGCTGTGAATCTAGTTGGAGATCCTCTGAAAGTAATCTGGTGTTTCTTTCATGCCAATTTTAGATTCTTTTCCTTATGTTTTACTGTGGAGAGTTTGACTACAATGTGTCATGGTGAAGATCTTTTCTGGTCATGTCCTAAGACAGTTCTATGTGCTTTCCTGTACTTAGATGTCCTTTTCTTTCTCCAAATTAAGGAAGTGTTCTGTGATTATTTCAGTAAAAAGGCCTTCTAATTCATTCTGTCTTTCCATGCCTTCAGGAACTCCTAAGACCCATATGCTGGGTTGTTTGATAGTATCCCATAAATCCCCAACAGTGTTGTTAGTTTTCTGACTTTTTTTTTTTAACCTGACTGCAAAATTTCCAGAGATTTGTCTTCTCACTCAAACATTTTTCCTTCTACCTCACAGAGTCTGTTTTTAACGCTTTTTTTTTTTATTTGACAGGCAGAGTTAGACAGTGAGAGAGAGAGACAGAGAGAAAGGTCTTCCTTCCGTTGGTTCAGTTCACCCCCCCTCAAATGGCCGCTACGGCCAGTGCTGTGCCAATCCGAAGCCAGGAGCCAGGTGCTTCCTCTCGGTCTTCCTTGTAGCCTGGGAACTCTGTTGAGCTCTGGGGAGTGTCCAAGGCGACACCCAAGTTGAGCATGATAAATTTCTTTCTTTTCTTTTTTTTTTTTTAACCAGAGGGAAGGGTTTGTTCAGCTCTTTCTCAGAGTCTGATGCCTACCTCCATTCCTGCAATGAGAGCACTGCTCAGGCACTAGCTCCTGTGTGTGCAATATTCATCTGCATTGCTGCAAGAACCACACAAAGGATCCGTGCAGTTCTCAATGTGAGCATGGATCCTGAAGTTTTGGGTCTCACCAGGCAATCAGGGAGCCCTTAGCGTGTGAGCTACCACCAGTGACTGCTCAGACACCTCGACATACCCTGTGCCTCCTATTTAGCTACAGTGTTTTCACAATCTGTACCAGCACACAAGGCTCCCACATTCACAAGTGCCCAGCCGCCTGTTAATTCTCTCAGCCAGATTCAGGTGTCTCCTCTCAGCTGGTTGCTGGACATGCAGACACAAGCTGGCACAGCTGTTACATATGTCCAAAGTGGCACCGACCCTCTCTCAACTAGTAACAGGATAGCAGTGCCGGGTGGTTGAGGAGAGAGAAATGCGCCTCCCTTTTTTTTCCCTCTAGGTTGGCATGTACACTGTCCCCCAGTGGGCTCCAGGATGAACTCATGCCAGGTTCATCTTGCTTTACCACTGTAGCAGGTCTCACGTCACTCTCCAAAGCTGGTGCTGAGGCTCTTAACTGCTGGGGTCCTGAGTTGTACATGTCTACACCTTACATGTAGTTGCACAGTGTCCCTCTAATTTGTGTGGAGTTTGCTCTGCAGTTTTCTTCTTAACTTTTCCCTGAAATTTCACTCTCTTAATTTTTTTTTTTTTAAACTATCTTCCCCTAGACTAGAGCAGTAAGCTCCCTCCCTATTATGCCACCTTGAAATCTTAGTTCTTTCTTAAAGTGTGACTCTCTTCTCTTTTGAGATTCTGGTCTTCTGAGCTGCAGTCTGTGCTTCACTGTGTGTGTGTGTGTGTGTGTGTGTGTGTATGAAGCTGGAAGGAATAATTCTTAGCCTCTTTGGCAAAGAGCCTCTACTGAATTATCCTTAGAGAAATGGAGATCCAAGGAGAGTATCATCCTTGGATTCAGTGGTTTTTAGAAAATTTCAGATTTTCAGAGTTGTGGTAGATTAGAATGTCAAGCATAATTCTGTGCTTGTCCACATATACATAGTGATTTCTGCTTCAAATCATAGAGTGGACAGCATACCTAAATATACATATAAATAAAGAACATTCATTATAATAGTAATCCTGATGCCTTCTGCAGACAATGGAAGATCTCTGACTTTTGAATTTTATAAATAAGGAAAAAAATAAGTAGAAATTAACATATGGTATATGACTTTAAAATTATTAATTAAAGATGTACAGAATATAACACATCATCACCAACATTTTAAAGAAAGGAAATGCATAATCATAGTTCTTTTTAGAAAGATTTATTTATTTATTTGAAAGGCAGAGTTACAGATCTGCTGGTTCACTCCCTAAATGGCAGCAAATGGTCTGAAGCCATGAGCCAGGAACTTCTTCTGGATCTCCCATGTGAGTTGCAGGGGCCCAAGGACTTGAATCATCTTCTGCTGCTTTTCCAGGCACCTTATAGGTAACTGGATTGGAAGTGGAACAGCAGGGACTTGAACCAGCTGCAGGCTTCACAGGCAGCAGCTTTATTACACTAAACTACAACATCGGCTTGATAATCATAGTTCTCTCCAGTAAATACAGTTGGCTTTATGAATATTGTTTTCATTTTTCTCATTTTCCCATGGATGACTTAAAATTTAACTATAGGCCAGAATCAGACTGCCAAAATATGTTTTGAAAATGCTATTATGTGGTCTCTATTCCCAATATAACTAGATTCTTGTCAGCTAAAGTGAAGCAGCACCATGTATTTGAGAATGACTATTTTCATCTTTACTGATTCAAGTGAAGATATCCAATGGAATTTGTGATTACTTTATTAGTAAAAGACACATTTGATTCTACTGTCATTAATCCCTTTGGTAGGCTAACTATGTTCAGAACCTACATTTGCTTTCACAAGTTTCCTTTTTCCTCATCTAGGAGGGATTTTCAGAAAGCTCATGTAGAATTGAGTATTGTATAAAAACTGCATGCATTTCAAAATTTTTATAGCAAAATAAACTTACCTTTCAACTTCATTTTCCTCCAACATTCTGAGGTACCCTGTTTGCATGTATTTAAAATATGTATATATATATATATCTCTAATGTATGCATATACATATATATGTATATGTAAACATTTTAAATGCACTTACTTAACTTAGAAAATAAGAGAAGTACCTGATCAGTTCCTTCTTACACTTTGTGCTTAAATTGGGCTTGGTATCTGGGGAGCAGGAAGTCTCTATTCCAATTTTTTCCCCTTTTCTCCAGAAGAATGTAAATTTGGTGTCTAAACTACCTGGCACTACTAATGGGAATTCTTGTACCAAAAGTTTGCTGAGTGCTTTGAAAATTGCTTCTTCCTGGGGTTGCCATTTCCCATGTACCAGTCAGCTTTCAGGGACAGAGCACCTGACCTTTCTGGAATGATAGACCTCAAAGGACTATAGGTAATTTATTTTGATTAGGAGAACTTTATAGTCTCCTGACTATAACCTGTTAGTATTTTTAAAAAATCATTTTCAGTGTTTTATTTGGCAGAATATAGCTCTTCTAGATCTGTTAAAAATTACCCACAGGGAAAAACATATTGAGGGCACTTTATTTGAAATGCTACTTTTCAAGGTTCTCAAGTTCAGCTGGTACTTGCAGAAGATGAGGTGGCTGAGTAAGGGTTTTGGAAATGAATATTGCAGTCCGAGACCCTAGGAAGTTGAAATGTTTTTTTTAAAAACGTTTTTGTTATCTTCTATCCTGTGCACTTAAAACACTGCCATTTAGATCGGAAAATACGCATTCTCTTACATTAGACAATGTTATATTCTCAAGTAGTTCATTCATAATAGAGCAAAGGTTAAAATAAGGAATGGTGGATTTCCTCTCATTTTCCACGATTACCATTTCTATATTGCATTTGTTCTTTGACAGAAGACAAACTGCCTTAGCTGATGAAATATTTCATAGTTATTCCTTGTATCCGTGTGTTCTTCGAGCAATGTCTTGAGCAATTTTTGAGAATTTTGACTGAAGACTCTCAGCTGCTTTCATAGATGTTCAAATTATCAATGAATGCAGTAATCCACCAAGGCTCTTGTTATAATTTACCATTATAATTGTAACCTAGTGAGAAGGTGCACAATGGGGTTTAAAATATGAAATTTCACTTGCTAGGTATCACATTCAAAGTACCACAAACATATGTAAGCTGATACATCCTTATCTTATAGCAAATGCTTCAAGCATGCTCTGCGTTCACTCTGTTCCTGGTGCAGAAGGTTGAAGATTATACATTATAAATTGTGAAACAGGCAGCCCAAGATGTCTCTAGGGATGAAACTCCAAAATTATATTGTCTTTTTTTTTGTCCCAGACACTTGACTCCATGTTTTGTATGTGTTTAATAAAATAGTTTTCACATTCCATCATCAATGTTTTTGTTTCACAAATAAGAAAATTGTGCTCTGGAGAAGTTAATATTATGGGAGTATTTACCATCTTCAAGGTCTATCAGATGCACAGTCCTGTTTCAATCACTTTTGAAAAACGTATTCTTGACTATCATACTCAAGTCAAGAGTCTAAAGAAGTTGCACGTACAAGCACACATGTATGCTTACATCACTTTTTCTCCTTTGTATTTTACTGAATGCTACTGGGTAGAGGTGGCAGGATAAGAGACAGGTGGGAAAATGCAGAGAGTTAGGGTAGGAAGGGGGAGTTCTGTCCTAATGTGTTTAGCATGCATACCCAGCGCTCAATTGCACTGCCTCCACTCTGGGCCCAAGCCTACCTAGTCCATTGTCCAGCCCTCCTTTTATCCCTGCATCAACATAATTATCTTCCAGAGACCCTGTTTCACAAATTCAAATCTTCCTCTAACTTACATTCCCTGTGTCTGCCCCACAGCCTCAAAATGCACTTGACATGGGACTTCAGAAACACGTTCTTACTTAGTTTAGGCCAATCAAAAACTATGCTTCTAAAAGGAGAGCCAAGATCTTCTACTTCCCCTCAACTCTGACCAATATGCCTAGTCCTTAGCTTAGGCTTAAAGCAGTAATCATGCAATGTGTATTTTTGCCCATGTGATTATTCTAAGACCCAGTTAAAAAGAATTACCTTTAGTTTTGACAACACTGATATAAGCTGTAACTGCTCTATTAGAAGTGTAAAAGAATAAATGTTTTAAAAGCAAGTTTAGGGGCCGGTACTGTGGCACAGCAGGTTAAGCCATAGTCTGCAGTGCCGGCATCCCATATAGGTTTGAGTCCCGGCTGCTCCACTTCTGATCCAGCTCCCTGCTAATGTGCCTGGGAATGCTGCAGAGGATAGCCCATGTGCTTGGGCCACTGCAACCATGTCAGAGATCCAGGTGAAGCATGGGGGAGATCCTGGCCCAGTGCTGACCATTACAGTCATTTGGGGAGTGAAGCAGTGAATGGAAGATCTTTCTCCTCTCTCTCTCTCTCTCTCTCTCTCTCCCTCCCTCTTTCTCCCTCTCTCACTGTAACTGACTTTCAAATAAATAAACAAAACTTAAAAAAAACCCAAGAATTTCAGAAAAGCTGGGCAATATTCTGGGCTTTTATGGGAATTCTACCAAAAGACAGACTATTCGGCATCCCAACAAAGACACCTGTTTATTTGAATGTTTTCTGAATTTAAAAACTTTTTGGAATGCAGTCAAAAAATGTCATTAAATAAATTAAAATTAAAAGCTTTAAAAACTTCTGTTCTTGGGTCTGACACTGTGGCATAGCAGGTAAAGCTGCTGCCTGCAGAGTCAGGAACCCATATGGGTGCTCCTTCCAGTCCTAGCTGCTCCACTTCCACTCCAGCTCCCTGCTAATGTGCCTGGGAAAGCAGCGGAGGATGGCCCAAGTGCTTGGGTCCCTGAATCCACGTGGGAGGCCCAGAAGAAGTCCTTGGCTCATTGCCTTGGACCAGTCCAACTCTGCCTATTGCAGTCGTTTGCAAAGTGAATCATTGGATGGAAGAGTCTCTCTTTCTCTCCCTGTGTAGTTCTGCCTTTCAAATAAAATAAATAAATAACTTCTGTGCTTATGTTTATATATTCTATGAATTTAGAAAATATATTACTGCTAGCATAGCTATTTCATGTTAAATTTTAAGCAAGTTAAGTCAACGTTCTTCCTCTTTTCTCTCCTCTCCTATACTACTAAAAACAAACAAAAAAAGAATATAAAATAAAGGAAAAACCCCTTGCTTTCAGTTAATGAACCAATACAAAAACATTTAAACAAGGAATCTCAGTATCATGAAATACTGAGAGATTTTAAGTTTTTGGATAAGAGTTAAAGCTTGTGCTTTACTTTAAATAAAGTTGAGCCAGGACTCATGTAATTAATCTAGTGAGTTTCCTGAAGATATCCTCTAATTCCTGGGGAGGAAAAAAGTATTTCCTGTACCAAAACATTCTTAATAGCTCTTCCAGCAAACAAAGAATAGTATCCCTTAATTCCCTATTTATTTTGTCAAATTTTCTGGGGAAATTGTTTCTCATTGTTTTAGCATTAGGTCAACATTTGAAAAATGGAGACTTTAAAAAATTTAAGTCAAAGGGTTAATATCTAGGTCATGGGCAATAGAAATTTCACCAGCTTTGGTGCACTGGGCTTATGAAATTGAAACAAGTGGCTCTATTCATTATTAACAGGAATATATGGTTGTGTTCAAACTAAATATCAAAGTCCTGGTTGAGTCTTAGGGACCAAGTGACTCCATGATATAAGGCCCCCTTGCTGCCTTTTTATGATTTTCTGCAGAGCTCTTCACACAATTTACAGCCTTTTAATCAGTGGGGTCCAATAGATCAAGGTGTAAGCAGGGTAAAATATGTTTTGTTAAACAAAAATTGTGAAACACTCCATTATGGCATATAAATTACTATTTCTTCTCTACTTTTCTGCTTTTAGATTTATAACATTTATATGACACATTTTTTATACAGAAGAAAATCCAATTATTTACATTTATTTAAACAAGAAATACGAGTTAAAAATATCACTACTGAGATGTTAAGCCTTTGAGCCCAATGTTACAGATGTCCTTGAGCCAATTTGGTGACTACTGATAGTACAGAGTATTAAAGAATAGTTTTCCCATAATGTATTGGTCCACAAATTGGCAAAGTAATGGTTTATTATAAGGGTAAATATATCGCATTACTAATAGTTAATTTTTTTACTGTAAAGAAAATTGGACACTATATGCAAAAGAATTTTCACCTAGGAACCTGTTATTTAAAATTGCTACATTAGGCTGATAAGTAGATGCATATATGATAGATAGATAGATAGATAGATAGATAGATCGAGATTGATCCCAAGTGAAGAGAAATACTTGGTACATTCTTTTTCCATATTTGTCAAGCTTTATTTGGATTCACTGAAAATCTGTCAAATTATTTGCAAAATCTATGTGTTGCCAGATCCAAATGTCAGAACATGTGATTAATTTTAGGCTCTGAGTATATAAATCATAAAAAAAAAGGAGGATTTTCTTTTTTTTTTTCTTTTTTTTTTGACAGGCAGAGTGGACAGTGAGAGAGAGAGACAGAGAGAAAGGTCTTCCTTTGCCATTGGTTCACCCTCCAATGGCCGCTGCAGCCAGCACACCGCACTGATCCGATGGCAGGAGCCAGGTGCTTCTCCTGGTCTCCCATGGGGTGCAGGGCCCAAGCACTTGGGCCATCCTCCACTGCACTCCCTGGCCACAGTAGAGAGCTGGCCTGGAAGAGGGGCAACCGGGACAGAATCCAGCGCCCCGACCGGGACTAGAACCCAGTGTGCCGGTGCCGCAAGGCAGAGGATTAGCCTAGTGTGCCGCGGCGCCGGCCGGATTTTCTTGTTAACCTAACATTCTGAAGCTCATCCTAACATGCATGCAGTGTTTACTGACATTAACTTGAATGGGTGCCACTGGAGAGTTAGATAATAAACATAAAGAGAGAAATTGGCAAAGGTGTTTTCATCATCATAAATTCATTTTTAAGAAATGATTATGAGGGAATTTTGGTAGGTGAGATATGAGAACCTTAACCAATTATTTCAGAATTATGATACATTTATTAATAAATAAAATTAATAATATTGACATTAAAATATCTTTTATTAAGTCTATCTCTACTAGGCTAAGGATTTTTTTGGCTTTATCTCATTTAATCTATTAAACAACTATATGAGACAAGTATTATTATCCCATTTTTCTAATAAAGAAACTGAGTGGAGAAATCCAGGAATGTTCCACCTGGAGCCAGGGTTAACGTGACATCTTGCCTTTCAATTCACCTCCATATGATCTTGCTATTTGGCATTTTCACCCAAATTTTCTAATACACACATTTTTTATTACATTTAGAAATTCACCTAAATTTCTTTATATCTTTTGGTGGAGCAGTATTTGTTAATGTTTAACCTCAGTTTTCTTTCTTTATAGAATATACACTATTTCACTATGGACAAACATTTCTGAAACTTGTGTGAGTTAGGTTATTTCCAAAGTAGCTCAAAGACAAATTGAATTAAGGTGGAATCTTTGGTAAGTTTTACAAGAAAGGGCAGGGAAGGACTTTATATCTGTAAAGTATTTGCCTTCTTTTAAATCTCGTCACTATACAGAGCACATTACATTATTTAACATTCAGAAGCTGGTTTGAAAGTCTACATAAACTGCTTTTAAAAGAAAACTGAGGGCCGGTGCTGCGGCTCACTAAGCTAATCCTCCGCCTTGCGGCGCCGGCACACCGGGTTCTAGTCCCGGTTGGGGCACCGGATTCTATCCTGGTTGCCCCTCTTCCAGGCCAGCTCTCTGCTGTGGCCAGCAAGTGCAGTGGAGGATGGCCCAAGTGCTTGGGCCCTGCACCCCATGGGAGACCAGGATAAGTACCTGGCTCCTGCGGTGCGCCGGCTGCAGTGCGCCAGCCGTGGTGGCCATTGGAGGGTGAACCAACGGCAAAAGGAAGAACTTTCTCTCTGTCTCTCTCTCTCACTATCCACTCTGCCTGTCAAAAAAAAAAAATAAAATAAAAAAAAAAAGAAAACTGAGATTCGGGAAACGGCTTCAATCTGTCTAGATGAGGCTAAACCTGTACTAGCTTCTGACACTGAGGGCTGCTTCTGAATAAGATCCTCCTTCAAAGCACAGGTGAAAGCACAAACAACTTTGACCATTTATCTTTTTGTTTTGTTTTGTCCTCTGTAGTCTGTAACACTTGCCAATCCACTGAATATTTCAAGCAAGGCAATCCTGCTTCCTTGATGGACAGAGGAAAATATTAAGAATTTTCTACATGAGAAGGATAATAATGATGGATGACAACATTAGCATTGAGGAATTGATCTCACAAAACAAATATGCTTTTTGTGATTGAAAAATTATTAAAAGTCTGAAGACCAGGCTAAACAAACTGTTACAGAATGATGGGAGCTATTTTATAATTAAGCCACAGTGCTTTGATTCTATGTTAAATGATTTAGTGGAAACAGAAATACCATATGCACATAAATGGATCTTTCCCCCCAGTGCAGTAGCCTATAATATTTCATGTCTAATCAGGTTTGAGATATTGAAAGAAAATGAACAGAAATTCAAATACATTCCGTGGTGATTACAATTTTGTGTGTCTCCATTTATTTTCTACCTCATTGTAAAGACAACATAATTTAATTACTTAACACAAGTAGTCATAAGAAGCATCACTTGCTATTGTGATTTTCCCATTTACTGCTTCTGCACTGTTGCATAATGTGAAATTTTGCACAGCAATGCTCAGCCAGGACTGTGAGCAGCTGACTTACCATGTGTTGGCAACGTCTGTTAAAACTTTATCACTGTAAGCATAAGTCTTGTGAACGTGATGTGTGAACTATTCAATAAAAGAAAGACAACTTGTCTTAGACAAACTATACATGCTTCTCATTTCTTCTGTTATGAGTAGTATTTAGTCTATCTTCTAGAAATGATAAATCTTTGTATTATGGTAAAATATTTACATATTTCCCTACGTTATAATGACTGACCCAGGCATGTTTTTTTTTTTTTTATCCTTCCTGCATCTTTTGCTATCTTTTGCTGATCAAAAAAAAAAAAAAATAGAAAAGAGGATAGTAGAATGAGATGGATTGGCTCATATAAAGCCTATAGAAGTCATTTAAGATGTTCCAGAATTGTGAAATTACTATTCCCAGAGTTAGAATGAATCCTACTTAACACAAAAATCACTATTGTTTTTGCCAGGAATTCTGGCAAGCTGAATAAATATATAAAAGTGGAATCTTGGAAGTGGGTAGACAGACTGGTGACTCATGACGGGGTCAAAGCCTTTGCTGTTTGCTTAGAAACAGATCTCTTTCTGTGGCTGCCATGGGAGGAAGTGATGATGCAGAACAGTTAGTTCCAAAGCAGCATGGGCTAGGCAGCTGGAAGGTCAGGGGTTAAACATGTGCTATCTCAGCTATGCTGGGTGCAACAACAACATCAGGCATCAGGAGAATGATCTATCAGGGCAATTAGTCAAACAGGCCTTGTGGTAGCCCAGATAGGCCTGGCTCTGTTTGCATCTGTTTATCACTTTGAGATAAGAATCCTTGTGAACCTTTCTGTTACCTTGAGAAAGTAGACACCTGGATGATAAACATAAGACAACAGTGTCTTAAAAATCTGATTTTGAAAAATGACTAAAGCACCCAGATGGGATTAAACAATCTTTGCTTCTAGATGTTAAAAAAAAAAAAAGACAAAACAGAGTAAGATGAGAATCAGAGGGTAAGAGGGAAAGGTGAGGGAGGAAGAAAAGAAACATTACTTTGCCTTTTTTTTTTTTCACTTCTCAGTCTATTTTTCCAAGAGCAGAAAATACAGAATTGGAGTTCTTATGTTAAAGTACAGAATTTGGCCCAAATGCCTTGGTAAGTGGAGAAGACGATTTGGATTGTGGTTTTTCTTTATCTCTTTTCCAAGATTTTCCTGTAGATGCCACCCAGACTTCAAAACATTTGTGTTCATTCGTTCGTGTTGACCTGACTTCATATTCTTCTTCTCTGATTGCAAACTATAGGACCGAGATAATAAAGCTGCAACTTCTTTTGTCCCCATGTGATCATATTAAATCACACAAGAGCCAGAAAGTTATGAAACAAACATCCCCAAGAACTCCCTGTGACTAATTTGAATCCTATTGAAAGTGCAGTATCAAAAGTTTGTAAGATTATAGTTGAAGATTAATTGTGAACAACAGTGTGTGGTGCTCTGAATATGAATGGTCACACCCTTGGGCCTTTGTTCTTGAGCTTCCTTGTGTCTAGAATATTCTTCCACTTCTATTCACCTTGGCATGAAGCTGAATAAGCTCCAAAACTCATCCAGAAGAGGAGTGTGTTCAGGTTTTCAACACGGAGAAAACAGATGTGTGTATTTGTGTGCCCCTTTGCTAGTCCGATTTCAACTTATTTGTGATATTATTATTCCAATGGTATTAAAATTTCTGGGTATTTAGCTCCATGAACAGAACTCATATCACATTTTTCCAGGACAGTAATATATATTTGGATAGGAAGGTATTCTCTTTTTCCATCCTAAGAAGTCAAGCCAAAATATTAGCTACTCAGATGTGTGCAAGAACTAATGTCACTCTGAAAGCTGCAATCTATGTGACACTGGCCTACTTAATAACATCTCTGAATCTCATCCTCCCCCCATCATTTACGAATTGGGAATAAAAGTAAGACCTATTGATATCATCCTGCTTATTAATAATTTTTAATATTAATAATCCTGTGGGTTCTTGCCACTTATTCAGAGAAGAATTCTGAATACTGGCTCAAGTGGACCAGAAAACATGGTTAAGTTTTTAAGGATGTTATTCCATGAGAGAAAGGCACCGGAAAGTGAGGGCTTTAGTTAGGGGAGAAAGAGAAATGTAGAAGCTAAGTTGGGTCCATACCAGGCAGAAAGCAGGCTGGGTGCCACCTGTAGCAAGCATGTAAGCAGGAAAGCAGAGGCAGGGTGGAGGCCATTAAGGCCTCAGGCCCAGAGGTGGGGTGCAACATATGCACAACAATGGTGTATCAGAAAAAAGGCGGGGGGCACCATGCTCCAGGCCTTTTATCTACTCCCAAAGGGGAGTTGTTGTGTAGTTTGATTGGCAAGTAGGCTTCCAGGTGAGATCAGGTAGGGGCATGAAATCACATAAGGGGTGTGGTCTTCCAGCTCACAAATTCAATCAATTTGATCCTATCTGTCTGCCTATATCACTATGGGGGTGGGCATTTGGCTAATGGCTAAGATGCCTGCATCCCATGTTGGAGTGCCTGGGTTTCATGCCTGGCTTCAGCTCCTGATTCTAGCTTCCTGTTAATATACATTGTGGGGAGCAACTCGGACTAGACTGTTACTGGAATTAAGACTTATTCTATGCATCTGCTCTCCCACAATATGGCGCTGGGAGAGGAGGAAACAGCTTCTACACAGCTGCCTTTCACCAACTTGACAAGCTGCAGGACCTGCTCCTGATTGGAGGAGAGCAGCGTACTCGGCGTGTGGGTAGCAGAGTTGGGATTGGTGGAAGAGGACTATAAAGGAGGAGAGAGACAACATGCACCAGGAACATCTATCTGAAGGAACACCTGAGCAGCCCCCGAGAGAGCCGGCCGGCGGTGTGCTGCTCCCCCACGGAAGTGGGGAAAGTGGCAGGGGGAACTGCCCTTCCACAGAGGTGGAAGGGTCGGTAGCCAACCCGGGAAGAACCAGCAGCAAACCCGGGGAGGGCCGAGCAGACGAAAGAACAGCGCAAGGTCCTGTGTCATTCCTCCACGAAGAGGGGGAGCGACAATACATACCAGGAAGCACTGGTGATGGCTTAAGTAGTTGGACTTCAATATCTATATAGGAGACCTGGATTGTGTTTCTAGCTCCCAACTGCAGTCTGATCTAGCCCTGGCCAATGCAGGTATTTAGGGAGTGAACTCAGATGATGGTAGCTCTCCTTGTCTTCCTATCTCTCTGATTCTGTCATTGTCTCTATCTCTCTTTGCATCTCAAATCAATTTAAAAGAAATTAAAAAGAGCAGGACTGATGTCATAGTGTTCTTGTGTGGAATCACTGGGAAAGTGTGCAAAGGTGCCTCATACAGAGCTTAGAACACAGGAATCACTGTCCATATCTTCTGGCAGCAGCGTCACTTAGTATCTGCAGATACATTGCTAGAGTGATTGAATTGTGCTATGCTACTGATACTCTAATCCCAAACTTTTTTTTTTTTTTTTTTTGACAGGCAGAGTGGATAGTGAGAGAGAGAGACAGAGAGAAAGGTCTTCCTTTGCAGTTGGTTCACCCTCCAATGGCCGCCATGGCCAGCGCGCTGCGGCTGGCACACCGCGCTGATCCGATGGCAGGAGCCAGGTGCTTCTCCTGGTCTCCCATGGGGTGCAGGGCCCAAGGACTTGGGCCATCCTCCACTGCACTCCCTGGTCACAGCAGAGAGCTGGCCTGGAAGAGGGGCAACCGGGACAGAATCCGGTGCCTCGACTGGGACTAGAACCCGGTGTGCCGGTGCCGCAAGGCGTAGGATTAGCCAGTGAGCCGCGGCGCCAGCCTTCTAATCCCAAACTTACACTATGACAGAACAGAAATTTGCACTTCCCATAACAATTTAGAACTTCATCAAATTAATTTTTTAAACCATTTAAAAAATGCACTTTATTTGTAAGATTAGTTTTAGGTTCACAGAAAAATTGAATGGAAGGTACAGGGATTCCTCAAATCCCCTACCCCGCAACATGCATAGCCTCCCCTATTATCAACATCACCCAGTGAAGTGGTGGTACATTTGTTACAATTTATGAATCTACATTGACCCATCCTTATTACTCCAAATTGATAGTTTATATTAGGGTTCACTGAAGATTACATTGTTAAGGCATTAAGAACACTCTTAGTGGACCTAATCATTCAATTATTAATTTTTGCTTCTATATAGTAAATTTACTTTTCTCTAAGTTGAGTCATTTTGTTGTGCTATTAAGTGTGATCTGGGCATGTAAGAGGCTAATAATCTAGTGTTTATCATTTTCATCTCAATCCAATTATGTTTAAATTACTTATGTTAATTACATATTATTCTGATACCCACGTGGATCACACTTCTACTAGGCTCATGTCCTATAATTGTATACTTACAAAGATTATGTAACATGTACGTTTCTGCCAAAATACAAAAGAATGTGTTTTCTGAAACTTACTGTTCATCCCTACAGTAAAAATGGAAGAAGACAATTTAAATCACAACTCTGTTCATTTGCCATTGCAAAGCATTTTAAATGAGGCCCTTTAAAAGTTTTTCTAGACAGACGCTTGTCTTCATTTTTAAGTTATTATTAGACACTGAGAACACATCAAAGGCCAACTACAATGCAATCTGCTTTAGCACAGAATTTGGGATAATGCAAATCTGTTTTGGCCCTTAGATTTTCAGTTGGAGTTGTCATTTCTTACCAGGACCTGTTATGGAATTCTGTGCTGTCAGTTCCTTACTGGGTGTCATAAGGACCCTTTAGGCACTGAGAAAAGGAATCTGACCTAGGACAGAGTACCAGATTTGGCAGGGCCAAATTGCCTGTAAGCCCACACAAGCCATAAAGCAACAGATATCTGGTACATGTGCTTTTTAACCACAATGCCTTTTGGAATTTGAGGCAGAAGTGGGCAAATAAAACAGAATGTTGAGTGACACAGGATCAGCACATTGAGAGCACAGTCTCTCTCATCTATGTTCCAGCAACTCCGATTTTTGTCAGTGTTTCTGAATATGACATGCTTACTCCTAACGCAGGATCTTAGGTGTATTCCTTTCTGTTTACAAAGCACTTCTCTTTAACCTGATTAGATACTTTTCCTTTCCAGTTCTCATTCAAATACCACTTAATTAAGGAATCTTGATCTCCAGACTACACATAGTATTTCCACATTTTCCCACAATTTTTCAAAAAATGTTAATGGAGTTATTCAGGGAATTCATGCTTTATCTAAGAAAGCATAACATTTCACAACACAGGTCTTGAGTAGAAATGCTCTTGTATCAATAATGCCTGTTATACAGGAGAGGTTCTTTAAGTGCTCATTGAATGAATTAAAGAATATAGGTTCTAGCTGCATTTAAAGGAAAAAAAAAACGAATTATAAGCCAATATATCTACTTTCTCATGTAAGACCCCTTCCACCCTGTCCTCAATCCAGTCTTGAAGTAACCAAGACAGAGAGAGAGCTTCCATTTGCTAGTTCACTCCCTGGTGGCCTGCAATGGCTTCAGTTGGGCTTGGTGAGGCCAGGAGCCAGGAACTCTATCTGGGTTTTCCATGTGAGTGGCCAGGATCCAATTATTTGAGCCACTGCTGCTGCCTCACAGCCTCTGCATCAGTAGAAAACTAGAGTCAGCAGCCAGAGCTAGGTGGTGAACTGAAACAATTCTATATGGGATATGGGCCTCTCAACCATGGTTTTAAACACTAGACCAAATACCTATCCCTATGGCTTTTTAAACATAATATCTTTTGCCTCATTGCCATGTCGGTAACAGAAAGTAGTTCCAAGTATATAAAATGTTAGTTGATTTAGCTAGATTTTAGAAATGTCTAGTGTTTGGGATATAGTATAAAATGAAATGGAAATGATTAATTTTTATTATGGAAAAGTGATGTTGTGATTATAAAATTATATTCCATTTCTTGTAAATTAATAAGGTTAAAATCAATAGTTCTTATTCTTTTTCATTGTGAAATTTAATTTGTTTGGTTCTTAAGATTAATACGGCTTCACAGCAGTTTCTCTTTTGCTTTATACTGATCTTTTGTTTTTCAAAATTTTTAGGCTTATCTTTATTTATTTTAAAGACAGATGAACAAAGAGAAAGAGAGCAGAGAAAGAGAGTGAGAGATCTTTCATCCACTGGCTCACTCCGCAAATTCCCACAACTGCCAGTGGGACTAAAGCTAGAAGCTCAATCCAGGTTTCCCACATGGGTGGCAAAGACTCAACTACTTGAGCTGTAAGCAGCTGCCTTACATTGTATATTAGCAGGAAGCTGTAAACCGAATGGACCTGGGACATGAACACATGCACTCTGATATGGGAGGCAGGCATCCCAAGGGATGTCTTCACCATTACATCAAATGTTCACCTCTCTATTTATCTACTGATAGTACTCATGTAAAATACATACAAATAGGTGGTGCGAGTAGACTGAATTTGCAAGATGAGCAAGGAAAAAATTTAGCAAGTATTTTCAACATTTTAATTTTTACCCATAAACTGGACAAATTCTAAGTATGTTAAATCTCGCTAATGGTGTATGTTATATAGCTATTGAGTTAAGAATCTATTTATCAACATGACATGTCTTATGGAAATACTTTTTGTTTTTGACATTAAAGTGATATAAAAGACAAAAACTTTAAAAATAATGATCTTTGGTTATTTTCAGATTTCTTTTGGCTTACTTTAGTGAATTAACTGAAACAATATGGAAACACTGGTGAAAGGTTGAAATGGTGATTGTTAAAAATGTGCCACTCAAGGATTTATTATTAATGAAATTGGGAGACAAGATAAGGAAAAATTTTGCCTCTTAAATGATGTAACAGGAGAAGAATCTAAGATATCTTGATTTCTTTATTTTATAGTAGTTATACAGAGTACCATAATTTCAGATGAATTATCATGATTTACTATTTACCAAGCATTATCTTGCTTGGGATGAACAATAGCCAAAAATGTTGAATCAAAGCAGAATGAAACACGGGTATAGTAAGATAAGGTGAGAGGAGCAGATGATAGATGAAGTCCAGAGACCTTAAAGTATGGTAGAAGAAGTGAATGATTGCACGGATGAATCAGTTATTGACCAGAGAGACAGAGTCACAATACAAACATCTTGGCAGATTTCAGGAGTCAGTTCATCAATGCCAAGAGATAATCCAAGAAAGGAAATGGCCATATGACCACAAACTTCCAGGATATTGAGTCAAGAAATGTTGCTCACATCCTAACTTATTATCACCTTTCTGTAACTATTTCTCCTTTCTCAAGATTACCAATTCATCATAATTTCAAGTTTGCTAATTGCTATATTTATATTTGTTTAAAACACATGACATTGGGGAAGATGTTTGACTTGGGGATTAAGTCCCTAACTGGGACTGACACATCCCATATTGGAGCACCTGGTTTGAGTTGTGGTTACTCTTCTTCTGATCCAGTTTCCTGCTAATGTGCACCCTGGGAAGATGCAGATGATGACTCAAATACTTAAGTCCCTATCACCCATATGGCAGATCCAGATTGAGTTTCTAACTGCTGGCTTTGGCCTGGCTCAGGAATGAAGCAGTGGATAGGAGACAACCTCTCTCTTCCTGTATCTTTCAAATAAAGTCAAGTTAAATATATAAAAATTAAATAAAATTAATATTATTTTAATTGATAAATAATTATTCATACATTAATAGGTGAGATACAGGTTGATGGAAATATACACACATATATTATGCAATAATTAAATCAAAATAGCTAACATATCCATCACCTCATTCACATTTTTTTGGTAAAATATTTGGAATACAATTTCTTGGTTATTTTGAAATACACACTTTATTGATTATAGTCACCATTCTGTGCAACAGATCTCAAAGCTTTTTCTTTCTAAATGAAATGTCTACCATTCGACCAACAACCTCCTATTTCTCCCATCTCTGTCCCATGGTTCCACTTTCTATGTCTATTAATTCAACTTAGTTTATCTTTTTTTTCAAAAAAAGATTTATTTTTTATTTGAAAGTCAGAGTTAAGGAGGGAAAGGAAGAGACAGAGACTTCTTCCATCCACTGGTTCACTCCCCACATAGCTTTGGCTAGGGTTGGCCAGGCCAGTAGCCAGTAGACCAGAACTTCATTGAGGACTCTCACATGCATACCAGGAAACCAAGTACTGAGCCCTTACTTGATGCATCTCAGGGTGTGCTTTATCAGGAAGCTGGAATTAGGAGTGGAGCTATGACTTGAGCCAAGTTACTCCAAAACAGCATGTGGGCATCCCAAGTGATTTCTTTACTGATATGCTAAATACCTGCCTCTCTCTCTCTCTCTCTCTCTCTTTTTAAGATTCATTTTAATTATTTGAAAGGCAGAGTTACAAAGAGAGAGAGAGAGAGAGAGAGAGAGAGAGAAATAGAGATCTTCCATCCACTGGTTCACTCCCCAAATGGCCACCAACAGCTGGGGTTGGACCAGGCCAAGGAAGGAGCCAGGAGCCAGGAGCCAAGAACTTCTTCCAGGATTCTCACATGGGTGTAGGGGCCCAAGGACTTCAACCATCTTATGGTGCTTTCTCTGATGCATTAGCATAGAGTTGTATCACAAATGGAACAACCAGGGCTCAAACCAGCGCCTTTAAGAGAGGCTGACGTTCTAAGTGGCTGTTTAACACATTACATGACAGTGCTGGTTCCTGCCCCTCTTTTTGAAGATTTGGGTGTCATGTTGGTTTTTATCTTCCAGCTGTCTCAATACTGTTAAAATACTTTGGAACCAATATTCTATACCACAATTGGCTTTGATAATCCAGTATTTGTTGTGAAGGTGAGCTCCCAAAAGGGTACTTTGAAAAGGCTATTACTAGGCCGGTGCCGCGGCTCACTAGATTAATCCTCCACCTAGCGGCGCAGGCACACCAGGTTCTAGTCCCGGTCGGGGTGCCCAATTCTTTCCTGGTTGCCCCTCTTCCAGGCCAGCTTTCTGCTGTGGCCAGGGAATGCAGTGGAGGATGGCCCAAGTCCTTGTTGGGCCCTGCACCCCATGGGAGACCAGGAGAAGCACCTGGCTCCTGCCTTCAGATCAGCACAGCGCGCCGGCCGCGGCAGCCATTGGAGGGTGAACCAACGGCAAAGGAAGACCTTTCTCTCTGTCTCTCTCTCTCACTGTCTACTCTGCCTGTCAAAAAAAAAAAAAAAGGCTATTATTTTTAAGTGATAAAACAATTAAAAATATGTAGCAGCTTGTCGCTCCCCCTCTTCGTGGAGGAGCGACACTGAACCCTGCCTAGGCTTCATATCTGAGTCACGGCACCATTATGTCGCTCCCCGTCTTCGTGGAGGAACGACACTAAACCCTGCCTAGGCTTCATATCCGAGTCATGGCACCATTATGTTGCTCCCCCTCTTCGTGGAGGAACGACACAGGACCCTGCGCTGTTCTTTCGTCTGCTCGGCCCTCCCTGGGTTTGCTGCTGGTTCTTCCCGGGTTGGCTACCATCCCTTCCACCTCCGTGGAAGGGCGGTTCCCCCTGCCACTTTCCCCACTTCTGCGGGGGAGCGGCACACCGCTGGCCGGCTCTCTCGGGGGCTGCTCAGATGTTCCTTCAGATAGATGTTCCTGGTGCATGTTGTCTCTCTCCTCCTTTATAGTCCTCTTCCACCAATCCCAACTCTGCTACCCACACGCCAAGTACGCTGCTCTCCTCCAATCAGGAGCAGGTCCTACAGTTTATTGGTTGAACTGGAGGCAGCTGTGTAGAAGCTGTTTGCTCCTCTCCCAGCGCCATATTGTGGGAGAGCAGATGCATAGAATAAGTCTTAATTCCAGTAACAGTCTAGTCCGAGTTGCTCCCCACAGCAGCTCTTCCCATTAATATTTTTATTTTTTAAGTTTTAAAGGGCACATGCTCCTCATAAAAACACAGATAGCTACATTTTTGTAGATCAAAGCATTTAAGTTATGATAAGTTATAGTCTCAATAAGATACCAGGGTTAGAAATTTACATAAATTCATATCTAGCTGGTCTCATGAGTTTCAAAGAAATCTCCAAGGAATGAAACTTGAAATGTATGTCCTTTTTTTTCTAGACCAGTAGAGGAATGAAAAAAATTCTTAATTTGGCCGGTGCCATGGCTCACTTGGCTAATCCTCCGCCTGTGGCGCAGGCACCCCAGGTTCTAGTCCCGGTCAGGGCGCTGGATTCTGTCCCGGTTGCTCCTCTTCCAGTCCAGCTCTCTGCTGTGGCCCGGGAAGGCAGTGGAGGAGGGCCAAGTCCTTGGGCCCTGTACCCGCATGGGAGACCAGGAGGAAGCACCTGGCTCCTGGCTTCAGATCAGGGCAGCGTGGTAGCGGCCACTTGTAGGGGTGAACCAATGAAAAAAGGAAGACTTTTCTCTCTGTCTCTCTCTTTCTCACTGCCTAACTCTACCTGTCAAAAAAAAAAAAAAAAATCTTAATTTTGTCAAGCCCATTTAGTGGTGTACAATATAATTAACTCTGATCAGAGTTTCACACTCAATTAGAGGATATTTTAGCACTAAGATAATTGGACCTAGCAGCACCTGGGAAGTGTAATCAAACATTTATCACCAGATATTATTGTCCTATGATCCTCTGCACTCTTTTAATGCTGTTTATGGAGAGAATGATCAAGACACATGGGAAATCTTACAAATGTTATTCATTATTAGAACTTCATTAAGGCCTAATTCCACTTCAACATACTCTTCTTTAATTAAAATTTGGTAACTTTTGCTTTGGCTTCCTAATTTTTTAGGCTATTTTTACTAACTATCTTCCATTTATCAGGGTGATGAGACTCATCCACTCGCATTGGTCATCAATGTAGTGTGATTTCTTTGCTGTTTTTGATGATGGATATAACAACATTTTTTCTCCTTCAGTTACCTGGGGACCAAGGGCACAACTAGAGCTGCAGATGTAATTCAACAGCTGTAATTTTCAGACCCCACCAACTACAGGTTCAAAGACTCCTGATGGAGGTTTGTATCTAAGAATGTGGTCTGCAGATTTGCAGATTGGGAGCTTGTTAGAAATGCAGATTTTCAGATCCTGGCTCAGGACTGTTGTCTCCACCTTTAACAAGATCCCCAGATGATGCCTATATACATTAAAATTTGAAAACCATGCATCCAGCTAAGGTCAGCAGCTCCTCAGGACAAGATCCATGGATTATTTATCTTCATAGTCCTTCATAGCAGCAGAGTGCATGCTATTATGTATGGGGGAAAAATAAGAAGAAAGGCAGGCAGGAAGAGGGAAGGTAAGAAAGCAGGAAGGAGAGCTATGTACCTGGTAGTCATGGGTCAGGAACTTCAAAGTACATGGAGGAACCCTTCAATACATACGGATACAGTGGCACTCAAAGTGATTCCTATTATCTTGAATCCTGTTTCTACTACTTCTGGTGTTTTCACATGCTGTTGACCCGAGCCTGTCAAAATTCAATTATTTATATCCTTAGCTCAGATCTGAGCTCTGTCTTTGGAGACTTGCCCTTCCATTATCAACACTGTAATGCCATGAGTTTCTGACTTCAGAAGACTTAAACAAAAGACAGGGCTACAGTCATTTTTTTCATTAGATATATTTGGAGAAGTTGAGTTGCAGTAATGTACTTAAGCCTGCCTGGGTAAAGGCTTCCTCATCTCCTTAGGCTGTTTTTGCTCCTGGTTTGAGTAGCATGTCATGAAAAAGTCCTGGCAACAAAGATTCACCGTAACAAAATATGGCAACCTTTTCTGCCTCATGTGAAAAACACAACTTCCTCATAGCCATGGCTTTTATACAAGGCCAACACATCAGAATCCTATAAATCCTGGCTTTGTTTCCATAGGCAAGTAAGATCTTTTTTACTTCCTCAACATGTTTTGGCTGTATAATAACTTATAATTACATTAGAGTATTTGCCAGTTAAATGACTTTTAATATTACATTATGGTCCAATTTTAAAACATTCACTGAGCCAACTAATAAAACATATACTAAGACTAAAATAAAGTTAGTGGAAGTTTTGGAAATATTTCTTGAAAATTTAATGCTTTGGCCTATTCATTTGTAATTCTAAGTTCTTTTTTAAATTGAGGATCTACTGGGTGCTACAGATTTTTTTAAAATAACAATGTATTTATAAAGAAAGCAAGGTAATAATTGCACATCTAGTAGATGATACATGTCACAAGAGGCTTTTAGATGTCAGAAGAAAAGAGCACGGCCAGATGGGTTGATATTGAAAGGATTCAGGGACAACAGTAGAGTCCAAAGAATTCAAAGCAAAAGCGGTCATCCCTCACCTAGAAACCAGATGAAGGACATTTGTGGTCATTTCACATCAGAAATTTACTAAGTAAAACTTGTGAAAGGAGTTATTTTAAAAATAAATCAAGCTACTGATTTAACCATATTTTACTCCCAAATCATTGAGGTAGAAAAAGAAAACCCGCAATATACTTTATTTATTTATTTATTTATTTATTTGGACAGGCAGAGTTAGACAGTGAGAGAGAGAGACAGAGAGAAAGGTCTTCCTTTTTGCCGTTGGTTTACCCCCACAAGTGGCCGCTATGGCCAGTGCGTTGCGGCCAACACGCTGCGCCGATCTGAAGCCAGGAGCCAGGTGCTTCCTCCTGGTCTCCTATGCGGGTGCAGAGCCCAAGGACCTGGGCCATCCTCCACTGCACTCCTGGGCCACAGCAGAGAGCTGAACTGGAAGAGGAGCAACCGGGACAGAATCCGGCACCCCAACCGGGACTAGAACCTGGGTGCTGGTGCCACTGGTGGAGGATTAGCCTAGTGAGCTACAGCGCTGGCCAAAATATGCAATATACTTTAATAGATTCAGGCAGATTTGTGGTCATGATGTACAGAGATAAAGTGGCAAAATTATATTTAAATTATGTTTATCCTGACAAAATAGGAGAAAATATTTGTTTCCATATATCAGTTAAATGTGGTGTGTGCATGCAAGTGGGTGTTGGTTGTGTCCATATTTCATATAGAGCTCAAATATATTTTTTGATTGAGATGTTTACTTTTTAATGAGTTTAGATGCTTATAGATGCAGTTTTAGTATATGTATTACTCTTTCACTGGCAGCGCCATGGTTAATGTTTGGCAAATTGCCAAACATGGACTAAATGGAAATAAGAGTCTTAAACAAGTTCACCATTATCTCCCCCTTTGTGCTAACTTTACTGTAAGCTGAATTGGTGGTTTCCAAGCACCAACATTTTCTTTGCTATAACATTTTTCCAACCTTGAACAGAAGAAACAGAAGCAAAGGAAGAGGAGACAAATGAAGAAGAAGAGAAGGAGAAGGGGAAGAATGAGAAAAAGGTGAGGGAAAATAGGAAGGGGGGAGGAAAAGAAAAAAAAAGGAAAAATCTGCTTTGGATTTTGGACCTCGTAGACATTTCCACAAGGAGAAATCAAAACTTCTAGATATTGATTTTCAGTGTTAAACTTCTAACTATTGATTCCAGCTTCCAGTCAGGAGTTTGCAATTACGCTATCCTAGGAGGATGTTGGTAGAATGAATTTATATTTAATCAGCTTTTTAATGTAGAAAAGTGTTAAAAAGCTTATTGAACATCTCCCTGTTTCTTCTGCCATTCTAGTTATGTTTCCCTCTGCAACCATAGAGACTTGCAGTAGAATTTGCAAGGCCCTTAGGAGGCTTTCTCATTTGACTCTTTTGCCTTCATCTTTTCACTTCCCAGATTTGTGAACAGCCTGAGCATACTTTAAAAATGCAACAGTGCTTTGCCAACATAAGCTAGTTTTCATGGGGTATCAGTACACTTGCTATGATCTACAATTTTTCATGTTCTGACATCTCCACTCCTCTTATGTGAATGATTCAAGGCACAGACTCAATTCCTCCAGGCTCCTGGGATGCTGTTCCCAGAAGCAGATGGGCTAATAGATGTACATGCTATCTCAGAATTCAAACAGAGAAGCGAGTTTAATTTTAGAGCTCACTGCTCAGGATAATATAAGCTCTTAAGAGTGACTCAGTGAAAGGCTCTTTAGAACTTCAATTCTTGTGTAGGTACATGTGCATGAATGTATGTGGGGAGGGTGGTGGAAACTATCAGTGGTAGAATATGATCAAATAAAACATTTATTCTAGAATAAAACTGCTGGGAGCTTAGGTACTTATTTGACTATTATGGCTGATAAACACAAATAAGGAAACATTGAAAACATTCTATGAAAAATGTTCAAGTTTTTTTAATTACTTTGCTTGTGTATAGATTATGAAATGCTATGACATTTGAGGACTTGCACTTCAGAAGACTTACGGCCAACAAGGCAAGAGTCTTGGCACTTCTGTCATTTGATATGCAGCTGATTAAATAGATTAGGCTTAGGCAAGTGACCTGATGGAACATTTACACTTGAACTTGCTTCCTCAAAGGGTAAAATAGAATTTTAATTATATAATGTTGGAAAGGGCCACCAGAAACATTTCTTCAATAAGGGGAGTTGAGGAGAAAAAATAATGTTGAACATATCTGAGTACAGTTTTCTGAACGATTTTAGTGTTTTTTTTTTTTTTCTTGCAGTTACCCTCTATTATGCACATGTGATTCCTGCAGGTGCTGTGCTTTCAAAGGTAGAAAATAGTCTATCAAACTCTTCTAAAGATAACCTCTTCTTTTCAGACAACTACTGCCTCCCTTAGATTTTTCACCTCCAAGGAAAACCTTGAGACTTTGCTCTGGGTTCCTGGAGTTAGTTTAAATCTGTGCTTTTATACACAGGTTTTGCTTTAATTATGGAGTTTTTTGGGGTCAAAATCCTCAGAATAAAATCCTCAGAATAAATAATCCAACAAATATAATCACTGAACTGAGGCTTCCGTGTCTGTGTTTGTCATGAAACATTTGACAGTGAATGAGTTAACTCACTATCTCTTGTGAGTCTCCTGTCCACAGTTTGCTGAGATTCTGCACAGGACTACAAGTTTATTCTTTATCAGTCTTAGGGGTCCGATAGATCCTGGGGATTTGTCAAACCTAAATCTCCAAATTTTTACTAGTTGCTAAATTCTTTTCTTGACAGGAAATTTTATTTGCCTAGTGATTTCTATGGTTCTTTCTACAACCACAAATATTGTGACTATGTTGTATTTACAGTGCCTAGCTGTGTGTTAGCTTATTTGATGATTCTTCTATTCCAATACATAAGGGAGGACAGAAGAGTTGAAATCTTATCCCATCAAATGAAATATTCGTTCTCAAGAGGCAAAGACTTCATTGTCTCCAGTGGTAGAACCTAGAATATCCTGGGGCTGGTGCTGTGGCATACTGGGTAAAGCCACTGCCTGCACTGTTGGCATTCCATATGGACACCAGTTTGAGTCCTGGCTGCTCTACTTCCGATCCAGCTCTCTGCTATGGACTGGGAAAGCAGAAGATGACCCAAATCCTTGGGCCCCTGCATGCCTGTCGGTGACCTGGAAGAAACTCCTGGCTCCTGGCTTTGGATCGGCTCAGCTCTGGCCATTGCAGCCATTTGGGGAGTGAACCAGAGGATGGAAGACTTTTTTCTCTCTCTCTCTGTGCCTCTCTGTAACTCTGCCTTTCAAATAAATAAATAAATCTTTAAAAAAAAGAACCTAGAATATCCCAGGAGGCTGGCTGTGAGGAAATCTGTGGAAGCTGCTTGAACTCTCATGGTGAGACACAGAGAGGGCTTGCCTCATTCAATATTCTCAAGAGCAAGTCAAGAGCCCTCAAAAGGTTTATTAACTGTCATCCAGTTATTTTACTTCCAGCAGTCTATCCTAAGAAAATGATCAAAAGTTCACAGAATTATTTAATTGATAATAATGAAGAGAATAATAATGTGTTTGATAATACTAAGAACTAATTTTGTTAAGAGCTTACTATGAACTGTAAAAAGCACTAGGTATGGCTTATTTAGTCTTTCCAGCAAGTCTCTGAACTAATTATTATTTCTGTACTAACTTTAACAATAGGGAAAAGGAGAATTTAGAGGGTTAAAATATAATGTCTAAATTAACACAGGGAGCTAAGCTGTCAGGTTGTTAGGAGTCAGGTCTAGGACCATTGTGCAGATCACAACCTACAAAATTGCACAAGGAAGCCTTAGTCTGAGTCTAGTGATTGTACCTTTGGACTCTCCCATCAAATTACATTTTTGAGAATACTCACTGTCACATTTATTCAACAGGCCTTTGCATTGCCCTGGTTAGGCACATTAGAAATAACCGAGGTCTACATAACAGAAGGTTCTAGAAGGAGCAGAGGACTACGGAGTTGGACACTGGTGTGTTATTCACTTGGGCATAAGGTAAGATCATAGTTTCTGGTCACCTTGTGGTTGTTCAAACTCCATGTTTACCTCTGTCCAATCAATTGGGAGTGGGTGTGATTATTTTTTTCCTTTGTGCTAGAGCATTTTTAAAAAAGATTTATTTATTTATTTATTTGAAACACGGAGTTACAGAGAGAGAGAAGGAGGGAGGGAGGGAGAGAGAAAGGAAGAGAGGAAGAGAAAGAGAAAGATTCCCCCACCCGCTAATTCAATTTCCAAATAGCTGTCATGGCTGAGGCTGAGCCAAGCCAAAGCCAGGAGTCTGGAGCTTCTTCTAGATCTCCCATGTGAATACAGGGGCCCAAGGACTTGGGCCACCCTCCACTGCTCCCCTAGGTGCATTAGCAGGGAGCTGGATTGCAAGTGGTGCAGCTAGTACTCAAACTGGACCCCATATGTGATGTCAGCGTGGCAGGCAGCAGTTTTACTCTACACCCCTCGGGCTTGAGCATTTATAAGTTACATGAGATGCTTCAGTACCTCCTTTTCTCCAACAACAAATTGCAATTTTCCAGACTGTGGCTGTTTTGTCAGTTTTGGTCCCAGAGTGAAGATGACAATGATGCTGGGCAGAGCACCTGTCAATCCACATACTTGAGAAATAGGTCCCGGGGCCAGCAATGTGGCATAGCTGGTGGGGCTGCAGCCTGCAGTTCTGACACCCTATATGGGTGCCAGTTTGAGCCCTGGTTACTCTGCTTCCGATCCAGCTCTCTGCTATGGCCTGGGAAGGCAGTGGAGGATGGCCCAAGTCCTTGGGCCCCTGCACCTGTGTGGGAGACCTGGAGGAAGCTCTGGCTTCTGGCTTCGGATCAGCTCAACTCTGGCCATTTTGGCCATTTGGGGAGTGAACCAGCGGATGGAAGACTTTCTCTGCTTCTGCCTCTCTGTAATTCTGCCTTTCAAATAAAACAAATGAATCTTAAAAAAAAAATAGGTCTTGTTCATTCAAGCCACTATGATATGGGATCATTTTTACCATAGCAGTACCTAGGATAGCCAACGAAGAAACCAACATTCAATCCCACTTTCTACTACTGACTAGAATTCTTATCAAACATGTAAGAGTCTCTGATTTCTTGTTTACAAAATGAGGTCATGAATATGGTCTTTGTTAATGTCAAATGAGATAAAAATAAATTGACAGGCAGAGTGGACAGTGAGAGAGAGAGAGAAAGGTCTTCCTTTGCCATTGGTTCAGCCTCCAATGGCCGCTGTGGCCAGCGCGCTGTGGCGGGCGCACCGTGCTGATCTGAAGGCAGGAGCCAGGTGCTTCTCCTGGTCTCCCATGGGGTGCAGGGCCCAAGCACTTGGGCCATCCTCCACTGCATTCCCGGGCCACAGCAGAGGGCTGGCCTGGAAAAGGGGCAACCGGGACAGAATCCGGCACCCCGACCGGGACTAGAACCCAGTGTGCCTCCGCAAGGCGGAGGATTAGCCTATTGAGCTGCAGCACCAGCTGTCTTTCAGTCTTTACAAGGGTTGTAGATGTGTTTAAGGCCTAGAAGTCTTTTTTTTTTTGTATTTTTTTTTTATTGAACACAATAATGTTGTACTTTTCTTTAATATAATATTATTTTCTTGAGTCATGGCAAATAGGAAGGCTGCATCTAACATCCAGATGGAAGCTCAGAAAGTAATGCGCTATTGTGAACCATGGATAGTTCAAATAACCTTTGGTAATTGTTTGAAAAAATAGCTAAATATAAATAAAATCCTTAGAATGCTCTGAAGTTAATGTATTTTAAAAATACAAACATTCAAAAATTCTGTTCAGAAGATTAATCAGTTATATGACGGTAAATTTTGCATACTAACTATTTCAGTGGCTACATCAAGAAATTATCCTGTCTTGAACTGGAAAACAACTGAGTGTTGTTTTTTTTTAAATACTCAGTGTGGGTTTTCTACTCTGTGATGTTGTGAAGGGTTAAATAAATTAAAGGTTGAATTTAAAGGAAAATAGAGTTAAATCCATTTCAACAAATGTCTTTTAAATAGTATGTCTTTCATCCTTTACCAAGAATTCTGTAGTAGGAAAAACAGATACGATTTCTTCTTTCAGAGATATTACCTGAGTTTATCAATACTTCTTTGAGTAGTAGTTGAAATACACATCCTTGAATTTTATGCCACATATTAGAAACCATATCTATTATAAATAATCTTCAGATCATTCTATTACTTAGCCTTGCATATATTCTAACTTTATCCTTATATGAATTTAAATAAATAGAAAATACACAGTGTTTGTTAATTTAGCCTCTGATTCAGGTATTTGTGCATTCAACACTATCTACAACTGATCTCAGAAACAACAAAATAAAGCTAACTTTTGCATTTCCTAGAAAATCCAGGAATTGATACAGTGGTTAAGATGTCTCTTGGGACTCCTGTATCCCATTTAAAAGTGCCTGGATTTGATTCCTGGCTCTACTCCCTGACTCCCTGTTCCAGTTTTTAACTAATGTGCACCCTGGAAGGCAGCAGTGAGTAGTGATGGCTCAACTTGTTGGATACCTTCTGCCTATGAGGGAAACTTGGATTGAGTTCCTGACTCCTGGTTTGGGGTGTGGCCCAGCTTGGCAACTACAGGCATTTACAGAGTGAAGCAATATACAGGAGCTCTTTCTTTCCTTGTTTCTCTCTCTCTCTCTCCCTGACAATCTAGTAATATAAATAAATAAATAAAATTTATAGGTTAAAAAAATCTAGCATAAGTAATAAATCTGTATCATTAAGGTGCTTCCTATTTATAATCATATGTGATGAAAATCCTTTCCAACAATTTTTTTAGTGATCCAGAAGTATGTACTTTTGGCAATTTTAAATAAACAATGAGATCATTACAGGTATATATTGAATATACAGTAGTTATATATACATTGTGATTTCAAAGCTAGGTTAAGCTCCTGTTTTAGAAAATGACAGTAGGAAACATTTATTTTAAGTAAATGATATATTAATTTTTAGAGTAAAAATTAGTATAAATCAGGGTGTGGGCATTTGGCATAGCACTTAAGATGCCACTTGGGATACCCACATCCCATATTAGAGTGCCTGGATTGGAGTCCTGGTTCCACTTGGGATTCCAGGTTTCCAATTGTGTACATCCTGAGAGGTAGCAAGTGAAGGCTAAAGTACTTATATTCCTGCCACCACATGGTAGAAAGAGACTGAGTACCCAAATACTTGCTTGAGCCTGGCCCAGGCCTGGCTTTTTCGGGTGTTTGGAGAGTGAACCAGAACTGAAGATTTCTCTATCTCTGTTACTTTCTGTGTCTCTTTGCCTCTCAAATAAATAAAAATTATGCAAATTTTTAAAAAGTAAAAATCATTTTCCCACAAGTTGCTAGGAAGCTCAAATTCAAAAGTCAAATGGATGACATTATTACTTCTGGCATCCAGAGTAGATTAAATGTTTATATCATTCTTCAACTTATGACTTTAATTCCCTATCCTTATTTTAATAAGAATTGTTTTATTGAATATACTTTTTTTGGCATGCCACCTTGAAATAATTTTGTGGTGAGAAAAATTATAAAGATGTAAATAAATTAAAGATACAATGACCTGAACATTTTATTTTCCCAGTCAGTTGTTTTTATGTTGACTGCTAGCATCTGCATGGGCTTTTGAAATATTTTAACTCACTGTGTGGTTTAGCATCCTTGTGCCTCAAGGCATCTTAACATCCAGTAAACTTTTAATATCCAATCGTTTTATGAAATAAATAAGGAGAGTCACAGCTGAGCAGCTTAGGTAAAAGTTAGCCAGAAACAAAAATTAATTCCTAAAATGTCACTTTCTCTTTCAATGAGAGAAAGAAAAATCACCACGGATTTATTAGTAATTGATTTACAATGACCCAGAGTTGGTTCTGCTGAAGAGGTATATTTCACAAGGAGGAAAGATGAAAGAAAGCCTCTCAGGTTTGGATTTATAGCTCTGTTCTTGTAACTCAAAGAAAAAGCATCACAAACCAAGTCACCAGCTGTTTTGTATCTCACTGGGCAGTCAATAACTCAGGTACACATTAACTCCGAGTAAATCTGGTATCAGGGTATCTTCACTTCTGCAGATCTGAGGAGGTCAATCTTTTTGTAGGTAAGACAGACCTGCTTTATCAGGGCTCTTAATAGAGCAAAGGTAGCCACGTGAACGGCCATACAAACTCTTAATAGAGGATCACCTGTCCCCTTGCTTCCTGCTCAGACCCTGGAGGTGACTTTGTCCACGCTTCAAGATTCACAGATGCCCCAGATCAACTTAAAACTATTTTTGAACACAAGTCACTAACTTGGAGAATGTCAATTAACGTATTTCTTGATTAGATTATACTCATAAGGCAATTTACAGGGTATACAATAGACTGTCATTTTATTTATAAAGACTCAAAGATGAAAATAAAGTAGTGGGCATTTGGTACAGCAGTTAAGATGCCAATTAGGATATCCATGTCTCACAGTGGAATGCCTGGATTTGACTTCTGAGTCCAACTTCTGATTCCAGTTGCAAGCCAATCTGGACCCTGGGAGGCAGCAGTGAAGATCCTTGGGTCTTTGTAACCCGTGTAGGAGACCTGAGTTGAATTCTCGGCTCCTGACTCCAACCTGGCCTAGTGTTGGGCTTGTGGGCATTTAGAGTACAAGCCAGCAGAATCAAGCTCTGCCTTTCTGCCTCTCAAATAAATAAATTTTAAACATTTTAAGGGAGTAAAAACATGAATTCTTTGGTTCATTAAAAGGCATCCTTATCTCTACATTTCTAAAGCAAAAATGACATCCCTCGAATTTTTTTCAGTTAATTCACAAGCAGTCAGATTACTGCTGTTATTGTCTTAATTCTAATCTTCTAGTTTCTGCCAGTGTCCCCCATTCATGCTAACAAGCAGCCAGCCACCATGCTAGCACATTTCAGCTTAAAGAATTATTCGAAATATAAATAGAAATGTCAAATACAAAGAGAATTTATTGACATATTGCCTTAAAATTGGTATTTGAAGTAAAATTCTTAGCACAAGTGAAATTGGAAATGTATTACTGTTCTGAACCATTCATTTGTGAGATGATACACTTTATTTTTCCTCCTATTCATTTTCTTTTTCTTCTTTATTTTTCTCTATAGTGTATGAATCGTCTGTTAGGCTCAGAGTCAATTCGGCTATGCAAACAAGGGAAGGTGTCACTAAAATCTACTTTTCCCCTGGCAACTGTAGTTTCCTTGACTAAGGTTATTTTCAGTGAATGTACCTCAGAGCTGCTAGAGGATTACGCAGCCCTGATTCTGTCTTGTCAACAAAACACAAAAAACCCTCTACTCCTTTTGACTCATTGACTGCTTTGTCTTGATGCTTATGCTCAGATGGTGGTGCTCCAGATTTCTCAGGCCTGTTCCCAAGTACTCTCTTTCCTCTCACTGCTTTTCAAGGCAGAAAATACCCTAGCATAAATGTCAGAAATACTGTCTGATTAACCTTAAAAATTTATTTGTATGAGGAGAAAGAGCCCTCCTGTTTGCTGGCTCACTTCTCAAATGCCTACACAGTGGCCAGGACAAAGCTAGAGCTGAAACTGGGACCTAGGGACTCAACCCAACTACAGAAGCCATCACCTGCTTCCTCCCAAAGTCTGCATTGGCAGGAAGCTGGAATCAGGAGCTGGAGCCATGCATCAAATGCAGACACTCTGACGTGTCTTAATTACTACACCAAAACTTGCCCCACTGCTTGATTTCTTTTAAATGTCAATACTAGCCAAAAGATGGTGTTACTATTCCTAAAGTAAATAATTGTGCCATCAAAACAAACAAAAAATGGTGGTACTTGTTTCCACTGTATTTCCACAGTAGCTCTTTATATTTCTCTGCCTCCTAAAGGATATAATGGGAACTTTTAACAATCATAATTTTTATTTAATTTTTATTGATATAATTTAAATGCCACAAAATTCATACATTTTAAATGTGCAATGTTTTAGTAAATTTACTGAGTGAGTAACCATGATCACAACTTAGCTTTTCAGCTTTCCACCACCCTCCAAATTCTTATTGAACCCATTTGTAGTCAATGCCCCTAAACAACACTACACTGAGACAAAAATAAGCTGTTCTTCAGTGGTAAGTGAGGGTGATATGGAGGATTGTCTGATGGCAGAATGGATGCTTGGACAGTAAACTTACAATGAACTTGAGGCAAATGAAGATTCTGAGATGGAAAATCATTTCAAGGTCATAAAACGTGACCATGTGGGGGAAAATGGGAGAGGATGAAACTGGAAGAGACAAGGATAATAATAAGAGGAGCAAATATTTAATGCTGTGCAAATATTTTACTTGGTACTGTTCTCACTTTTTACTAAATGTTTACTTACTACACATGGGAAACCCTTGAGATAGTACCCAAATCATCCCCATTGCACAGATGAGGGAATTGAGGCCCAGACAGGTTAAGTAAACACTCAGATAAGACATGGAAATAGGATTCACACCAAGGAAACTCGACTCTAAAGTCCACACGTTAACTGACCACCATGCCTTCTTCCCATCAGTGTCACTTGTGTTATAAAATCTCCAGAAATAACTAGCAGATGTTGTCAAAGTTGGAACCAGTGGGTGAACAGCAGTTGAGGTTCTGGGAGCCAGAATATGCAGACCTGGAAAGAGGCAGACTAGTTCAATGCTGAGAATATTTCTGCCTGACTGCACAGCTGGTAACACAAACAGTAGAGCTGGTATATGGCAAAAGGTGTTGTGAGGGTGAGAGGGGACTTAAAAGGGGAGGAACTAGACAGCACATGTGGAACAGTTTTGTGTCTTGGAAGGAGACCTCTCTTGTGAGGATCATGATCCATATTTCTGCAAACAAAGCAGTATCTGCTAATGGCTTTGCATCCATGTTACCTTGATATTTTTCTTCCTTTTCTCACCCTTTCTCCCTTGATCTGCTCAATACTTTCTTTTTCTTGGGCAACCCCTCATTACCTGGTCCTCATTATAATCTTTTTCCAGATGTGTGACAACCACTCTGTAGTCTCTAAACATATTTCAGGCTAATTTGTTTAATGGCTATGTTTTTGCTGATACTGGAGGATTTCAAAAGTCTAAAGAGACTTCCATGGACCCTGTTCCATGGTAACTTGAGTCTCAAGTTTGTGAATATATGTCTTGGCAGCTTTGTGAACTCAAGTACTTCCTGGAGTCCAGGACCAAAATGAAAAATGCAGCTGGGGCAGATGTTCGGAACTTCAAGTTGCCTTTTTTTTTTTTTTAAAGCAGAGAAATTCATATCTTTTAAGGAGACTCTGCAAAGCTAATCCACACAAAGCAATGATAGTGGCATTAGTACATGCACTTCCATATATGCATTGCCCTGAACTGTTAGAATTATTTTAGTAAGAGTTTGTGAAGTAGCCAGCATATTTGATGTCTAATAAGTAAAAGAGGAAAAGGAATGGAAAATGTAATGTTGTAGACAATAATAAATGGTACATTAGTGCTATCCCTCTGGAATGGTATTCAAGCTTGAAAGGCCTAGTTACAGAAAATGGATTTGCCTATAATAAATTATCTGAAGACATAATAACAAAGGTGTGTTTTTTAGGAACAGATGGAAAAGAATATCCTTTCTAGTAGTGTCTCTTTTCAAATGTGTAAATTCCAAGTTCTTGTTAGCTTTTATCAATCAAACTACATCATCATAAAATGTTGTGTTTCTGAGACCACTAAAGCCCTCTAAAGGAAAATAAAATTAGACCCTTACTCATTTAATCTCTGCACAATTCTTTTTTTTAGTACATTGCCTAATTTTAGCTCTTGTTTTCTAGGACAAAACACATCATTTGGAAGACAAAGAATGTAGAAACTGTCTATCAGGGTTTTTTTTTTTTTTTTTTCTTAGATTTTAAATTTTAAATCACAGTTGTAGGAACCAGTGTTGTGGCACAGCAGGTTAAGCCAACATCAGTGATACTGACATCCCATATGGGTGCCAGTTCATATCCTGGCTGCTCCACTTCCGATCCAGCTCCCTGCTAATTGCCCAGGAAAGCAGCAGAAGATGGCCCAAGTTCTTGGGCCCCTACACTTACGTGGGAGACAACGAAGAAGCTCCTGGCTTTGGCTTGGTGAAGCCCTGGCCATTGCAGCCACTTGGGGAGTGAACCAACAGATGGAAATGTCTCTCTTCTTCTGCCTCTCCCTCTATTTATGTAACTATGCCTTTAAAACAAATAAATAATTCTTGAAAAAATAAACGACACTTGTAAAATTTAACTAATTGTTGCATGAATAGCAGACCATATATTGTTAGAACACTTTCATCAACCATTTGTTTAAAATTGTGGCCCTGAAGAAAGCATGTTAAAACAAAAACAAGAGGTCAAGATTTGGTGTAGCAGTTAAAATGCCACTTGCAACACCCACATCCCATCTGGGAGTTCCTGGATCTGAGTGTTGGCTCCATTCTCTTTTCTAATCTCCTGCTAATGTGCATGCTGGGAGGCAGCAACACTGCTCAGGTGGTGGGGTCTCTGCCTTCTATTTGGGAGACCCAGATTGAGTTTTGGGTTCCCAGGTTTGGTCAAACCCAACCTCAGCTCTTGTGGACATTTAAGATGTGATGAAAGGTCTCTCTGAAACTGTGTCTTTCTGCCTCTTTACTTTTCAAACAGCATAAATAAATGAATAGAAGTAAGAAAAATAACATAAATGCTAAATCAACTAAGAATTATTGTGTGTCTTCAGTGTGTCGAGTTGTAGGAGTTCAAACTCTCTAGACCAGGAGCAGTCTCTCTAGATCTAGTCTCCCTAGTTCTGATTATCTTTTAAGCTATATGACTGTAAACGAGTTATATAATGTTTAATTACTTGACTAATTAATTTTAAAAATTATTTAATTATGGTGTTCCTAGATCTTCCATGACTTAGAAGAAACCAAGTCATGCTAATTTAAGTGTTAAAGTAGTGTACTAGGGCCAGCGCCGTGGCTCACTAGGCTAATCCTCTGCCTGTGGCGTCAGCACCCCAGGTTCTAGTCCTGGTGAGGGCGCCAGATTCTGTCCCGGTTACTCCTCTTCCAGTCCAGCTCTCTGCTGTGGCCCAGGAGTGCAGGGGAGGATGGCCTAGGTCCTTGGAACCTGCACCCGCATGGAAGACCAGGAGGAAGCACCTGGCTCCTGGCTTTGAATTGGCGCAGTGCACCGGCTGCAATGCGCCGGCCATAGTGGCCACTTGGGGGGTGAACCAATGGAAAAGGAAGACCTTTCTCTCTGTCTCTTTCTCTCTCTCACTGTCTAACTCTGCCTGTCAAAAAAAAAAAAAAGTAGTGCACTAAAGTATATAGGATAGTTCATAGATCCTTGGAGATGGCCACAGACCTGATCTTCGAAGTTAAAAAAGGAAAACTTATACCTTAAAAATTATTTATATACTTATTTATTTTATTTGAAAGACAGAAAAACAGTATTGCTAGTCAGGCTGGGAATCGGTCCCTCAAAGATAACACTCTCTTAATCTTTGGGCATGGACTTTATCACTGCGTACCACTGAATTAATAGGAGGTCATTGCTAGAACCATTTCTGCCTCTGGAAACTAAGTATGGCTATTATAACTGCCATCACACTCTGTACAAAGATTTAAAGAGTCTACATTGTTGTTTCCCTGGTTTGGAATAGGCTTGTGTCATTGGATGAGCCAATGTGCACTGTGCACTGCCTATGCCCCAGCTGCAGGGATATACTGAGCACATTAGCAATATATTTCCAAAAGGTGATATGTTCTATATACACAAAATAGGATTCCTGTGCTTTACAGTCACAATCATCAATGTCACTAAAATAAGCATTTCAAAATCTGGTATTTTCTCTTACATTTGAGGGGATAATTTGCCTGACAAGGTCCTGATGATCACCTCTTTTCATGTTGTATTTCTTAAAAATATCTTATTTGTGATGGATGTCCAAGTCCATAAGATAAATTATATATTCAAACTACTTACAATGGATGGTACCATTTCATATACTAGAAATATATATTTGCAATCCATACCATATTTATATAGAATTTTGTTTATCTCAAATTGTACTTTCCTGTAGCATGTTATACTATACTGAAAACAGTCCCATGGAAAGCCAAAGAATTTATCAGTTCTATTTTACAAATAAGGAAACTATTAATTGACAGGGGTATGTCATACAATTTTTCCAGTGGCATAGAGGGTATTAGACCTTGCATCTTTGGATTTCTCCAATGAATACATCAAGCATGCTACTTTCACAGTTATTAAAGAGGAACCTCACCTTTAACTCATTACAGTATTTGAGTGAACACACAGAGTGAGGATGGCTGAAACACGCAGAGGGAACGGTGTGACTGTAACTTTCTTACTCTTTGTTTAAAACCAGTTTCCTAGCTTGGTGGAGGTGGTGTGCAGGGTTTAGTGGTGGTGGTGGTGGGGCTGTCCCCCATGCTCAGGTGTGGATAATGAGTGCTTCTTTGGTTGTACAAGCTACTGGGGACTGTGGTGTTAACCTGAGGTAGACAAACTTTCCACCCTTTTCCCTATTTTGCTCTGATTTTCTGCAATTTGAAAGTGCTCTAAGCAATTAAATACAGATGCTCTAATCTGCTTTAAAGATATTTTACTCATTTATTCATTTGATAATTATTTATCAAAAACTTTGATGTTCCAGAAGTGGTATCAGATGTGGTACAAGGTTTCAGCTCCTACACGTGGGTAGTTTGCTGTCTAACTGGGAAGGCAGGCAGGCACAGGGACAAACTCAGATGAGGTAAAAAAAAAAAGGGGGGGATCACAGGTGTAGGTGGAGGGGCTGAAGGAGCACTGAAAAGGGGCTTTTATCCAGGCATGGTTACAAGAGGTGCATGGGGTTCTTCTCAAAGCAGATGCTGTTTTAGTCAAACCCAAAAGTACTGGAAGGAATTTTACAGGCCAAGGGACCATCAGTGAAGGGAGGACCCACATAGAATGAAAAGCCAAACAGACTTTTGAGGACTCTCTCCTTTGAACATGCAGATACTTCAATATGGCTGAAGAATATGTGCAAGGTGGATAGAGCACAGAGACCAGTTTATTGAGGGCTTTCTAGATCACAAAAGCTTTTCCATGTTAAATCCACAATCTCTTATCCAATTATCACATGTAAAAGTTATAATTTTTCTATTCTGTATTCAGTAAAAGAGATCATGGTTTAAAAGTTGATTTCAGTAGTTCCAACGAAGATACCAGTATTAGGTAATATCTATTTATTCTCGTCTATGTGATAACAACTGTCCTAAGTAATTAATAGCTCTTAAATAATTTAATACTCTGAAAAATATAATGTACTATGGTATCCACATTAGAAATGAAGAAATTGGAACAAGGAGATCTTCCAATGGGTTATACAGACTTGAGATTTCAACACCCATGTTCTGTTTCCCAAATTTTTGTTCTTTGACACAATAGCACAATCTACTCAGAAAATTTAATGTAAAATATCTCTATCATGAGAACATGCTTGCAGTAAGAGTTCATGTGAATGTTATTTTAAATTATTTGGAATTTCAAGCATTAAAGAAATATTACAAATGTTTCAGAATAATCAGACTTACTAATATTATAATAAATTCACCCAATAACCAAATGTATTCTCTTGCCACCTGAAAAGATGGTTTCCTTTATTCTACTCTGAGCCTTAGTTTTTAGTTTGCAAAGCAAAGATGATAATCTTATAAAATGAGATTATTTGGGGGCGACATAGCTTAGAATGTAATATATGAAATGGAATCTGACACTGCAAATTGAGGCAATGGCAACCATCTCATAAAGTAAGGTGAACGGGTTTCCACAGAGGCTTATTTGTAAAATGATGGAGAATATGTTACTGTCTTAGTTTCTTTTCTGTTGCTAACAGTAGGATACCACAGGTACAATACATTATTTTAAAAATGGGCCAGCATTGTGGAACAGCAGATTAAGCTGCTGCTTGTGATGCTGGTTCAAGTACTGACAACTCCACTTCCAATCCAATTTCCTTGTAATGTGCCTGGGAAGGCACCAGATGATGGTCCAAGTACTTCAATCCCTGCCACCCATGTGAGAGATCTGGATGGAGTTCCAGGCTCCTGGCTTCAGCCTTGCCCAGACCTGCTCTTAGGGACATTAAGGGAATAGAATAGAGGATGTAACATGTCTCTCTCATTGTCTCTTCCTTTCTGTCAAATCAATCAATCAATCAATCAATCTTTTTTACAAGTTATTTTAAACATGGTTATTTTGGTCCATGGTGCTGGTCAAGGTTGAAGGACTGTGTATAGTGATGGTCTTCTTACTGACAGAATCCCAAGGAGGCACATACATCACATGACAAGAGACAGGGAGCTGCAGAGACCTGGACAAACTGGCTTTCATCATAACTCTGCTTTTGACATAACTCCTTTGTCCATTAATTACATGAATGGATTAATTCACTCAGGAGAGCAGGGTCATGATCACATTTAAAGGCCCCACATCATCGCAGCTCTTACTATTTCATAATGGGGATTCAATTTCTACTATGAGTTTTGAAGAAACAAACCATACTCAAACTATGGCAGTTACCTTTTCAACAAGTGTATCATTTAATGTATTCATTCTTTCATTTATTCTTTTTGTTTAGTAAACTTGTTTTGAGCTCCTTTGAGTCTGTCTTTGTCCTGTGCTGGAGACACAATGGTGAACACTAAAATGTTCTCATAAATGTTTCAGTCTCATGAAAGAGTCTGACACAAACATGAACAGAAATTATAGTGCAGTATGCCAAATGTAATGATAATGCACAGGGTTCAATGGCAGTCCTAAAAAGCAGGACCCAAAACAGCCTAGAGTTCCAAGCCAAAAGTTTGCACTGAAGGAGTTGCCCCTAGATTTTACCTAAATATCAGCATAACTTAAAGCAGGCTAGATTGGTTACTGGGAAAGCAAGATTCTAATCTGTCTCCTCTAGTAATGTATCATATTAACTAAGTGAATTGGTGGCAACATCTCCATTTTTATATTTTTCTTTTCCTGACCACATTTACCAGATCCATTTCCATAACATCTAAAATCTTGATTTAGGTCTGTCTGGAATTACAGAAGCCCCTATGCACCATCAGCAAAGCTGCCCTCTCATTGATCATCAATCCTGCCATAATGGTCTTCATTAGCTCCCAGAAGCCACCCAAGACAGGATGCTGAATGGGTGAGGAAAGTCTGACACAAATGCTGTGAGTTACCCAAAATCACTGAAACCTTTGAATACACTGCTGTACACATGCTTGAGATGCCTTTTTTTTTTTAAATAAAAATCTAGCATTTTCCTATCTAAGTATTCTTTCAGAGGGTTTAAAGCCAATGAAGATTCCTAAGACAATACATGAATTTGGTTTATATAAAAATGCTATTTTAAAAACACATATAAATAATTAGAATAGAGACTTTAACAGTATCTTCCTATCTTGTTCGTTATGTAGATACTGGCATAATATTGTATATTGAAAAATGATATTATGGTCTTAAATGTGTGCAGTTATCTATAAGTGGCCTATTTTTAATATTGGAAACAGAATTTTTGACTACATTCCTATTTCACTATTCTTACTTTGTAAGTCGCTATTTACTAAGTATCAGTTCCTGATACTTTCTGAATTCTTATGGACATTTCTTTGTGGTCCTTCAAAAACACCAATTGCACTTAGTTTCTATTCTTTGCTTATTCCTATAATTCCAAAGTGCTCTTCAGTAGGCAACAATGTTCTCTTCTTTAAAGCTTGAATATCATCTCAACCCCTCAGAAGCTGTGCCCCTTGCCATTTGGCTTCATGATGATCTCCCAAGTTCATGCGCCCCACGGTAGGTTCACATTGGTCAGGACAGGCAAAGCGGTGCTGTGGAAACCAACAGACCTTAACTGGGCGACATTATTCACAATAACATTTTTGCTGCTTCTACTGCTGCAGCACACCTTGCTGGAGACAATTCTGCTTCACCTCAGCTTTGGACTTTGGCTGCCAGAGACAAAACTGTCTTGTCAGTTGAATAGGAAGAAGGAAAGAACTGACTTCTGGAGCACCTTCCATTAGTACTTCATGTTTTATCCAAGCAGGTGCATATGTCACTGTGCTTGTACCTGGCTAGTACTAGGTATATGACCCCTCCCGACCACAAGGAATACAGGAACTACAATCCCACCAGGTGCCTGGGGACCTGTCAATATTTGCTAGACTGCACTAATGACAACCCAGATTCCTTCAGATTGGGGTTTCACTAGGATCTTTGGCACTTACTAATGATATATCTGAGTCTAACCAAGTGACTTAACTGTTTAACTGCTTTATGTCTCAGCTTCTTTTGTAGAAGAGGAAAATTCTTTATTCTTCACTGGCTTTTGGTAAACAGTTATTGACTTTATATGACAAATCTAATTTGGTGCAATTCTTTGGTGTTAAGTAGTGTGATGTGGGTAACTGTTTTCCCCCGTAAGCATGTAAGCTCATTCTGTTGAATTGAGCTCCTCTAATATTAGAGAAGCATTCGGTGGAAACTAGTTTACAGTACAAGTTGTCAACAGAACAAATGAAATTTCACTCTCTGATCCTTTTCATGAAGAGAAGAAATAAATATTGGAAAGGGTATGGGTTGAGTCCTTAAGGTTATCAGTTAGAAATTCATATTTTTTGTCCTAGAAAAAAAAAACTCACAAATACCTCAAAAAATGTCTCTTACAATTCAATTTGTTGGAAAAGCATTTCATTTAGTTCATTCCTCTCAATGAGGCAGCTATGCATGCATCAATGAATGATGCCGGCTTCTATGGATTTGGCAATCATGTTCCAATTTCTGCTTGGTCGTTTTTAATTGACACCTCTGTTGCTAAAGAACAGATTTATGCACTGTTTTGTCGTCAGATCAATAAGCATTACAAGCAATCAGGGTACAGAGTTACAAAGCCCTATGTTATTTTTCCTTAGGCATAAAATAGTCAGTTGGCTTCAAGTCAGAGCTTGGTAAATTATTCATTTTTCTACTGTTGATTTAGGCCCACCTGAAGAGATGGCCTTGCTGATCTACAATAAAACTGGTATGATTAAATATTTTTTCATCTTGAATCACTTTTCAGTTATTCAGTATTTTGTGTGCTGCCACCTTAATAATTTTGTATGCATCAAAAGAATAGGCTAGGCCATAAATAGCAGCCATTAATTGAAGTTGTTTTCATACTTAGTTTGCAATTTACCATCACCATAATTTAGAGAATGTGTATCCTTAAACCAGATGTGAAATTTCATTGCCTTTCGAAAGACTACTGAATATTGAGCTTTAATTTTATTTATTTTTTTAACTTATTTTATTTTATTTTTTACAGGAAGAGTGGACAGTGAGAGAGAGAGAGAGAGAGAGAAAGGTCTTCCTTTTGCCGTTGGTTCCCCCTCCAATGGCCCGCCACGGCCGGTGCGCTGAGGCCGGCGCACGGCACCTATCCGAAGGCAGGAGCCAGGAGCCAGGTGCTTCTCCTGGTCTCCCATGGGGTGCAGGGCCCAAGGACTTGGGCCATCCTCCACTGCACTCCCAGGCCACAGCAGAGAGCTGGCCTGGAAGAGGGGCAACCGGGACAGAATCCGGCGCCCTGACCGTGACTAGAACCCGGTGTGCCAGCGCCGCTAGGCAGAGGATTAGCCTAGTGAGCTGCGGCGCCAGCCCTGAGCTTTAATTTTAAATATACTGTAATACTGTCCAGACTAACACTTGTCAAGTCATCTTTGAGCTGAATATTGAAAAATTTTTAACTGTGGATAAAATTATTCCAGTCCAGCAGTATTAGTTTATACTTGATGATGTCTAATTAATCATAGGTTACGGACAAAGATGATTTTGACTTGATTATTTATTGGAATGTTGATGCAATATAGACAAGTGGACAAAAATGTTATCATGCTTTTTGTCCACTTCCACAGTCAGAATTGAAACACTGATAACAGGAAAAAATACTATGGTATTGCTGAAAAACTTGGAACTGTGAAACCTTTTTTTTTTTTTTAATGATTATCTTGATTATTACACTTTTTAAAAATTTTTAAATTATTTATTTATTTATTTGACAGGTAGAGTTATAGACAGTGAGAGAGACAGAGAGAAAGGTCTTCCTTCCATTGGTTCACCCCCAAAATGGCCACTATGGCTGGCGCTACACCGATCCGAAGCCAGAAGCCAGGTGCCTCCTCCTGGTCTCCCAGGAGGGTGCAGGAGCCCAAGCACCTGGGCCATCCTCCACTGCCCTCCTGGGCTACAGCAGAGAGCTGGACTGGAAGAGGAGCAACCGGGACTAGAACCCGGCACACATATGGGATGTCAGTGCCGCACGCAGAGGATTAACCAAGTGAGCCATGCCGCAAGCCTCAGAACTGTGAAATCTTAACTTGGTTTCCTCTCAGCCTCCATAAGCAGGCTTGGTCAGACCATATGTCTTTGCCACAATGTTTCCCCTACTGGGAATGTCTGCTTCTATTTCCTCTTCTAATTAACTTTGAATCTCAAAGCTGCAAAACTCAGTTCCAGCAATACCCCTTACAGAGTCTTCCCTGAACTTGTTTTAACTTCCCAGCACAATATTATAATGGATAATTCGGACATGGCATCTATCAATCACTTATATGTCTCTTGGTCCCACTCAAATGCTTGCTCCTAGAAAAGTTCTATAAATTATTTAATTTCTTATGTACAGTTTCTCACAATGGTATCGATTTAATAATTATGTATTGGATGAATTTATTGAGTGAATAAGTGAATGTCACAGAATCATGACTTTATTCAAGTACTGTATTTATAGTATTAACTGCTAGTACATATGGAACATTTATGTACCAGGCGTTGTTCACTGCATTATACTTGTAGTAACTCATTTAATAGATGTAATTTTTTGTGAAATACCCTTATAATATCATCCACAGATGAGAAAACTGAGGCACTGAAAATGGAAGTAACTTGTCCAATGTCACACAAGTGATGGAGCTTGTATTCAAATCTACATGGTAAAGCTACAAAACCGATAAACAGTACCATTCTACTGGTATGTTTCATACTATAAATTTCTAATAGCCAATGCAGAAAGCACAGAAAATACAAAATTCCTCCTTCCTGCACTTGCTTATTTCTAATGGCTGTTCTTTTTGCACACGTAGAAAATACAGTAGTAACATGTTTCTGTATTTATTGTTGCTTTAGTAATTTCAGCTGTAAATTTGCTTTGAAAGCCCTCGTGTTTAAATATTAATCAAAGCAGTGGAACCTTCCAAGCAAGTGCTGTCAGAAAAAGATCAACACTAGTTAGATTTTTACTTGCTGACAAGTTAAAAATAAGATTACAGTAGCGTTCTTACCTCCCGGAAATATCGTGGTCTCAAACCCCATCATGGATTCAGAAGAAAATTTAGCACTAAATTTTAAATCAGAGATATATAAAAAATAACTAAAGGAAAAATGATTATCTTCTTTATTGAAGAGTTATAAAAATAATCTTTTATGTAATTCCATAATTGTTTTTAAATAAAAATAATTTATTCTATGTTTTGAATAATGTCTTAAATAGATACAACTCAGTATAGTGATTCTATGAATGTCCTTTTATCTCTTTTTCTAAGACTTGCCTAGTATTATAAAATAAATTATGACCAAAAAGCTCTGTAAAACATTCACATTTGTCAAAGAATACTTTTAAGCACACAAATGTCCAGTGATTCCCTTGTCTTTGTCCCAGATAATCATGGCATTATTAGTAGCTTATTTTATCAGTTAAATATAACATTTAGAGTACTCCAGTTACCTGTACTGTCACTATCCCCTTTTCTTATGTGTAAAACATGGTAATACAGACACTTATTTTCTTAGAGTTTTAGAGGCTGGAAGCCCAAGATAAAGGTTATAGCAGGTTGGCTTCTGGAGAGGCCTCTCTTCCTGCCTCACAGCCAGCCACCTTCTTGCTGTGTCCTCACATGACCTTTCCTCTGTGTGTTTGCTCTCATAGTATCTCTTCCTGTTCTTGTAAGGACACCAACCTCAGTAGATCTGGATTCCATCTTTATGACCTCATTTGACTTCACCTTTTTTAAGGCCTTATCTTGAAGTACAGTTACATTGGGAATTAGGACTTTGCAAGAGACACAGTTAGTTCATTAACAAGGCAGAACACTCTTTGGAGATATTCCAAGAGTCTACATTTGAATACCTTTAATAGAGCCTGGATTAAATTCCCATTCTGCTTATCTTGCTGGAAGCTCTTAAGAGGTCTTTTGATTTCCATTTTAAATAAATGATTTTCACAGGTGGGCGTTTGGCCAAATTAAGACAGTGGTTAGGATGATCATGCACCACACTGAAGTACCTGCATTTGATATCCACATCTGGCTCTTGATTCAAGCTTCATGCTGCAGTAGACTCTTAGAGATATTTATGATGTCTCAAGTAACTGGGTTCCTGGCACTAATATGGGAGACCTGGATTGAGTTCTGAGCTTCAGGCTTTGGCCTCTTATTGTGAGCATTTGAGAAAGAACCAGCCAATGAGCACTAGCTGACAGCACTAGCTGTCTCTCTCAGTCTGTTTGTCTCCCTGCCACTCAAAAAGAAATTAAATAAATGACTTCACCTCCTGGTCAGCATCCCACTCATTAATATGCTTTTCTTTGTCTAGTACTTTATCAAAGAAAGATTCCATGGTGTTTTCTCTGGATTTTACTTTATATTTTGATGGAGAAGTGAGGAACTCAACTACTACTTGACACCAGGAAGAAAGGGATCCTGAAAATGAAGGGAGCTGGGAACAGTAGAGCATTTGTCTGGGCATAATATCAGCCTCTAGTACATCAAAAATGCTGTTGGAATGTCCTTACCATCAATGGAACGGTTCTAGCACTGCACATAGGCCTTTCATTTGGGTAGGTGTGAAATTCCTCAGGTTTTAAAAATAACAGAACCTATGATAGGCTCTCATTCTAACAAATTGAATCTTACCCACACTTAAAATAAATAAGATTTGTATAATGATGGCATTTTAAATTGAGACTGAAGTGTCTCCAACCAGAAAGCTATAATGACTAATTTCACATTGCATGGAATAACTCGTTTGTCAGTGAAAACCCAACTCTCATACTTAGATTCCTATCGTTCTTTTTATTGCTGTCCAAAGTCTGTGTTTAGTTATGACGCCAATTTGTTATTTCATGTAATATTAACAACTCATCACATAGAACGAACAGTGAGCTAATTTTCTGAAAGTCTTCAGCAAATACTGAATTATGGCTAACGCCTTGGAGTAATGCACTTTAGAAAACTTCCCCTTCCTGTCTCAAGTCTGCCAATATTCAAAACAATTTCCATCATCCCCATGTGATGTTGTAAGACCTCAGATGAAATAATCATTTTAATTTATTATAGATGAGTGAAGATTCTGTTTTTATTTTTAGTCCTATAATGATTTAGATAAACTAAGTAATCTATTGGCCTTAATGGTATCCTATAACCTTAGTTTTTCTGGCAAATTAGATAAAACGTTAACAGGTAAAAATGTCCCTGGATGATTACATTTTAATAAATATTTAGTGAGAACTCTACTGATATAGTAATTTTTGGTCAACATTACAAAGACAAAGCAAAGAAATACAAGATAAGGATAATTATTAGTAACAGATAAATATCCCTAAATGAAAAACTTATTAATGAAAACACAATGCTTGAACATCATTGTTCATTGTTGGATTTTAATAGTTCTTACAACCTGGCCCTTCAAAATGTGGGTCCTCTGTTCTTCCTTCTTCTGATCTGACAGACCCAAGTAAGCAGAAAACAAAGAGTGCCAGACAGATCATCAATCAGCACGTTTTTTGCAGTTGGGTTTCCTCACTGAGCCCTGGGGAAAGTGAACCTGTATTTATCTACACAAAAATGAGTAGGCCACAGAAGGGAGGAATTGTGTTTGAAAAAATTCAAGCAAATGCTAGTGTGATTTTGACCATGTGTGTTTGGTCTCTTACTATAGAGTCTTAGATGTTCTCTTTGGCTCACATGTAAATGACAACAAGCCCAGCGGTAGCTGTGAACTTTGATGTTTGCTGTTAGTCTGCTTTATGGAGGCCTGTGCCTTTCAGCACCTCTACCAAATAATTAGGTCTTTGTTCCAACCTCCACCTTCAAGTTACCTTTTCCAAGAAATCACTCACCTTCCCAGCATTTGCAGTTAGTCTTATGTGAAATAATAGATGGAAAATGATGCATAAACTTTTTGATGATCTCTGGAAAAATAAAAGAAAGAAATAGGATGACAAATCAGGTAGATTGTCTGGCTTTGGAAAGTCATCACCAGTTGGCAATTGTTAGAGAATGACTCAGCTGTCTGATTGCACCTTTTAGACAGATTTAGGTGAACTGGAGACAGAGTCAACACTGAGGCTTATTCAAACACAGGCATGCCTGGAATGGCCAAGTCCCATTAGTACACAGGAAGGGCAAATATTCATGACGGCATCAGGCAAATTCTCTCTCTCCCCTTTTGAAATGTCACCAATTTAAACTTCCTACTAAAGCTAAGATTGTGTAGTTATGTTACCAGAGATTGGTTGCTTGGGGGTTCTTGTTTTTGGATAAGAAATTCAAATGTGAGACAGAAAGTAGCAGTAAGCATGCTAGCCGCATTTAATGAAAAGAAGTAACGCTTGAAAAACAAAATAGACATTTCAGAAAAGGAGCAATAGCCTAATCTGCATTCTGACAGGTGTTCATGTGGATGTGGGTATGGGTCTTCCATTTCTCATTCACCTACACCAATTCCAGGATATTGCTGGATAGAGGGCTTTCTGGGTGTGGAATTCCTATCAGAACTTCATAATAGTTTCCTTGGTGAAAGGCAGATGAGATTCTCCTGAACTGCATCCTACATAGTGGGCTGGGACCCACCCAAGCAGGTTATTGAACAATGGCAAGACTTTTGTTTTGTAAACGCTGGTTTGTTACTACATTTCTTCCCTCATTCAATCTTTTGTTTTAAAGATTCATTTATTCAAGCTGGCACCACGGCTCAATATGCTAATCCTCCGCCTAGCAGCGCCAGCACACCTGGTTCTAGTCCTGGTTGGGGCGCCGGATTCTGTCCCGGTTGCCCCTCTTCCAGGCCAGCTCTCTGCTGTGGCCTGGGAGTGCAGTGGAGGATGGCCCAAGTCCTTGGGCCCTGCACCCCATGGGAGACCAGGATAAGTACCTGGCTTTGGATCAGCGTGGTGTGCCGGCCTCAGCACACTGGCCGCGGTGGCCATTGGAGGGTGAACCAACGGCAAAAGGAAGACCTTTCTCTCTCTCTCTCTCACTGTCCACTCTGCCTGTAAAAAAAAAAAAAAAAAGATTCATTTATTCATTTGAAAGTCAGAGTTACACAGAGAGAGGAGAGGCAAAGAGAGAGAGAGAGAGAGAAAAGAGGTTTTCCATCTGCTGGTTCACTCCCCACTTGGCTGCAACAGCCAGAGCTGAAGCCTCCTCCGGGTCTCCCATGCAGGTGCAGGGACCCAAGGACCTGGGCCATCTTCCACTGCTTTCCCAGGCCACAGCAGAGAGCTAGATGGGAAGTAGAGGAGCCAGGACTCCAACCGGTGCCTATATGGGATGCTGGCGCTTCAGGCCAGGGTGTTAACCTGCTGTGCCACAGCGCTGCCCCCCCCCATTCAATCATACAAAATACTCACCCAACAAGGTTATTGGCTTGTTCTCTATTTTTGCTCTTGCATCCATACAAAAATTATCATTTTTCTTTTGGTCCCTTGTACACACATAGGATAATGTCTATTTAGCTACCTTAAAACTTATGTTTAAGTATGTATTTCCACAATTTTTATTTGTTTGAGAGGTAAGAGAAGGAGAGAGAGAGAGAGAGAGAGAGAGAGGTCTTTCATCAACTGGTTAGCAAGGAGCTAAAATTTATCCATGATTAGAATGACCCATGTCAACATAATCAAATGGGCTTATCTTCTAGTAGGATTCAAATCAAACCTACCACTAAGGAAGGGTTTGAGACTCTCATATCTACTGTATACATACACACACACACACACACACACACACATCATATATATTCATACCTGAATGGCTAACTTACAGAATTAGTAAAAAAATGCATATATATAATTTAATTATTCATATATATATATATATATATATATAATGGGAATTGAGGGGCCAATGGTGTGGTATGGCAAGTAAAGCTGCCATCTGTGATGCTGGCATCCCATATAAGAGCTGGTTTGTGTCCCAGCTGCTCCACTTCCAATCCAGCTTCATGTTAATGGAATCAGAAAAGCAGCAGAAGGTGGCCCAAGTGTTTGCTTCCCTGTCACCCACATTAGAGACCCGGATGAAGCTCCTGGCTCCAGGATTTAGCCTGTCAGAATGCCGGCCATTGCACCCATCTAGGGAGTAAATCAGCAGATGGAAGATCTCTTTCTCTCTCTGTCTCTCTCTCCCTCCTCTCTTTGTAACTAACTTTCAAATAAATAAATAAATCTTTAAAAAAAAGAAGGAAATTGATTATTCATGTGTCATGATTAAAAATAAATTAAGGAGAAACTGAATATTTCTATTTAAGTTGATAAGTTTGGGATCTGAGTATAATACAAGCATTTGAAAAAATGTGTAAGACTAAATTTAGTTTAAAAATCAAGGTTTATTAAAGGAAATGAAAGCTGTAACAATTGTGGTTAAAAAGTATTTGCGCTCAGATGAGGACTAACCAATGTAGTATTGTAATAAGAAACAGAAATTCTCTCTTGTGTGACATCTCAGTTTTAATATACAAGTCAAGCACAATTAATTATAACTACTTGGCAGTGCATGCAAAGTCACATTATATACTTTCTATAGGCACAATAAAGAATTACTGTTACTTGGCTCCTTTCTGAGTACCTTCCTGTAATTTTTGAATTTGCCAACTGAATTAATATTAAACCACCCCAAAACAATTTATCCAATTACTAAACTTAATAGTATACTTGTATGTTTTCTAGTATAGATTAAGGCATTCATTGAGGTTCATGCAATTGCCTTATTCTTTTTTTATTGATTAGATCTTTATTAGAGAAAATACATGTTGCATTGGAAAGTGCTCATTTTATGGATCAAAATATCTAGGTTTAAGTCATATTTCTCTCAAAAGAAGTATATAACAGAATTATTGTTAGTGTCAGATGCCATGATTCTCTAGAATCTTCATCAGAGTGGCAATCTTTGCCCTCACTTTATCCCAAGAGCCAGAACAGTGATTGTTATGTGATAGATAATCAAAAAATAGTTATGGGATTAAATACAGCAGACTAATAAAAAGGTAATACAATCACTTAAAATAGCACTCAGACCTCAGAATCAGCCCTTAAGGCATTCTGGTCTGGTTGAAAAACCCACAAAAGCATTTCAGGATGGAAAGCCAAGACACTGTGGCAAAAAGTATCCTACATGAAAGGCCTCTGCAGGTGAGACCCCAGTGGAAAGGAGTGGTCATCAAAGAAGGATGTACTTTTCTCTGAACATAGGAGAGAACTTCTACTTTGCTTATTGCCTTGTCTAAATACTGAAGGAGTTTGTTGATTCAAAAGGCTTCCATAGCCTAGCCATTCATGTTGAGAGCCTCAGGTGATCACTCACATCATACATTAAGTGTAAACTGTGAAATTAACAAGAGCTACTGTGCACTAACTTCCCATGCAGGACCTCTGTCCTCCAAGAGTTGTATTATGAGAGTTAATAGCAAAACTTGTTCTAAAGATTTACCTTGTTTTAGTGTATTAAATGAAGGATATTCTTATGTCTCATAAGTTTTAGGTAAGCCTAAGTGCCCAACTCCATTGCTTATTTCCTTAGGTGTTTCTTTAATTAGTGATAAAATTTGTTCTCAAGTTAAAAAAGTGTATTATCACAAAAATTAAAAGAAAAATAAGAAAGGAAGTAGGAGGAAGGGTGGGAGTAAGTGAGGGAGGGAGGATGGTGTGGGTAACCTCATTATGTTGAGGGACCGGCACTGGAGCATAGTGGGCAAAGGCACCACCTGCAGTGCCAGCATCCCATATGAGTGCCAGTTCAAGTCTTGGCTGCTCCGCATCGAATCCCACTCTCTGGCCTGGGAAAGCAATAGAAGATGGCCTTGTCCTTGGGTCCCTTCACCCATGTGGGAGACCCAGAGGAATCTCATGGCTCCTGGCTTCGGATCAACACAGCTCTGGCCCTTGCTGTCAATTGGCGAGTGAACCAGCGGATGGAAAACCTCTCTCTCTCTCTCTCACTCCCTCTCTCTCTCTCTGCCTCTCCTTCTCTCTCTGTGTAACTCTGACTTCAAATAAATAAATAGATTTTTTTATTTGAAAGATAGAGTTAGACAGTGAGAGAAAGAGAGACAGAGAGAAAGGTCTTCCTTCCATTGGTTCACCCCCCAAATGGCCACTACGGCCAGAACTATGCTGATCCGAAGCCAGGAGCCAGGTGCTTCCTCCTGGTCTATGATGCGAGTACAGGGGCCCAAGCACTTGAGCCATCCTCCATTGCCTTCCCAGGCCACAGCAGAGAGTTGGACTGGAAGAGGAGTAACCAGGACTAGAACCTGGCGTCCATATGGGAGGCGCCACAAGCAGAGGATTAACCAAGTGAGCCATGGCGCCAGTCCCAAATAAATAAATCTTTAAAAAAAAATCCCTGTATGTATGAGAAACATGAAATTTGTTCCACTTAGAGAAATTAAAAATTTTAAATAAAAAATTCTTAAAAAAGTTATGGAATTAATGTATAATAGTTTTAAATGCACATTTAAACATAAAAATGTATAGTCTACTAGTATATTAAAATAGGAAATGTTACTGAGTGCCATTGAAGCTTGATAATAATTCCTATTATAAAATAAGTCCTATTCAGTTTTATCCTGCTAGATCATATAAATTAAATATCATGATACAAAGAATTTGTTGAAGTATGGAAGCAGCACTTTCCCAAACTAAGTCACATAAAAGTAGAAAAGGTTAGTAGTCTTTGCATATGTCCATGTCTCTAGGTATATACATGCATCTGTACTTGTGTTTGTGTGTGTGTGTATCACTTTGGTCATTAGTCTCTTAGACAAATATGAGGTGCTACTTTGTGAGACTTTTAGAACTCTAACATCAACCAGACATGTAAGACTTTACTTAACAAAGTCTTAAGTCAGCACTTTCCAAGACCACCTACCACTGAATATTTAAAACCTCAGAGGGAGAGGGAAGGGGGATAGGGTGGGGGATAAAGGAAGGGAACCAAAATTTTAAAAAGATTTGTGCATTAGGTAGAACTGCTTTCTATAAATCTTGAGATAATAAAACAAATTACAAGATGAATTCACTTAGTTTTCTGATTTTATGGTTTGGCTTTAACTGACTTTTCCATCCTCTCAAGTTCCTGCATGAGACAGTCAGTATTTTGGGAACACCAAGCTACTCCTGAGTCTATGAATCCTCCTTTGTCTATTTTTGCAGAAGGCTATATGCATTTTCCAACTCTGTGAGTGGGAGGTACTTCTATCTTTATTTGATCTCTCTCTATATATAACTCTATCTGTAAGCCCAATATACTACTTTTCATCAAACAGGCAGGCAGCTATGAGCAATATCTTTCTTGGAGTTAGAATCTTTGAAGACAGATTTAACTCTTTCCTCCCGACAGGTCTTATTTGAGGAAAGTGAAGCAGGATTGGAACAGGTGGGGAGATATGGGATTTGCATGTGCCTAAGGCTATATAGCTTTAGGGTATAAGCTGACTAGAGATACACATAATCTTGTGTGTTATACCTGGGTCCTGGGTTAAGGTTATAAACATTTACCTGGTTGCTCATTAGTTTTTTAGTTCCTAGGTTATAACCTACCTTTCTAGCCTGCAGCAAAATGGCCATTAATGTCCACAGTTTCTCTTATATTAATTAATGCTCTCCTCTTCCCAACTTTGTAGACTTCCAAAGAATTGAACCTACTTCAAGAAAGGTATGCAAGCCCTGAGATAGGGTTAGCTGCAGGAAACTATCAAAGCAGTAATTGTTGGTGAAGGTTAAGGCCGTAAAATTATGCAGTTTGTGAAAACCTGTTTGGGAAGGTTGTTACTCAAGGTTTTGTTCTCTAATTTGATATCACATGTGTTAACAAACAGGTCAACTAATTGATTATCTTCTTGCCTATGCAACTTTTTTTTAAAAAAAGATTTATTTATTTATTTGAAGTGAGAGAGAGAGAGAGAGAGAGAGAGAGAAATACCCAGATGGCCTCAATGGCCAGGACTGGGCTAGGATCCAAGCCAGGTGCCAAGAGCTTCTTCTGGGTCTCTCACATGGGTGACAGGGCCCTGCATTTCCCAGGCCATTAGCAGGGAACTGGATGGGAAGTGGGATGTCTGGGACAAGAAATGGCACACATATGGATGCCAGCATTGCAGGTGGTAGGTTTACCCACTATGCCACAATGCCAGCCACATGCATTCAGCTTCTAAGATAGACCTTTTTATAAATGAAAATTCAACATAGAACCTAGTTAAGCAAACAGAAAAGCATCATTTTTCCATCTCAGCCACTTTTTTTTTTTTTGACAGGCAGAGTGGACAGTGAGAGAGAGAGAGAGAGAGAGAGAAAGGTCTTCCTTTGCCGTTGGTTCACCCTCCAATGGCCGCCACGGCCAGCGTGCTGCAGCTGGCACATCACGCTGATCCGATGGCAGGAGCCAGGTACTTATCCTGGTCTCCCATGGGGTGCAGGGCCCAAGGACTTGGGCCATCCTCCACTGCACTCCTGGGCCACAGCAGAGAGCTGGCCTGGAAGAGGGGCAACTGGGACAGAATCCGGCACCCCGACCAGGGCTAGAACCTGGTGTGCCAGCGCCGCAAGGCAGAGGATTTGCCTAGTGAGCTGCGGCACCGGCCTCCATCTCAGCCACTTTTATACTCTGTTTTCCAATTTCTATATTTTTGAGGTCATATGTGATACAGAGACAAAAGAAAAGAAGAAGTGGGATCATTATTAAAGCTGGGAAAACATGGCATCCCAAGAGCTACAAAACATAGCGTACAGCTTTTTTTACTCAATGTATATTGAGAGAGACACCTGCATTGGTATCATGTAGTATGTTGACAAATAATTTAGGTTCCCGGTCTTCCACTCAGATCTGTAGAATTTAATTTTGGGGGAATTGGGTTTTGGAAAGTTTTTAATAAGAATCGAGATAGTATGTTCATTGATTCTGGAAACAATGATTCACTATCTGCTGCCCTTAAAGTATAGCAATAGGTAAGAAAAAATGAGTTGCTTCTTCAGCTCCTAGATATTTTGACACTATCCTTATGCATCTAATAGATGTATTTTTTTTTTTGACAGGCAGAGTGGACAGTGAGAGAGAGAGAGAGAGAAAGGTCTTCCTTTTGCCATTGGTTCACCCTCCAACGGCCGCCGTGGCTGGTGCGCTGCAGCTGGCGCATCACGCTGATCCGAAGGCAGGAGCCAGGTGCTTCTCCTGGTCTCCCATGCGGTGCAGGGCCCAAGGACTTGGGCCATCCTCCACTGCCTTCCCGGGCCATAGCAGAGAGCTGACCTGGAAGAGGGGCAACTGGGACAGAATTCAGCACCCCGACCGGGACTGGAACCCGGTGTGCTGGCGCCGCTAGGCGGAGGATTAGCCTATTGAGCCGTGGCGCCGGCCTAATGGATGTATTTTTCACTTTTTCCTTCTTAAAACTGTTTTCCCTTGTGAGCTGAATCTTCATCATTGGTCATGTAATTCCAACAACTTCATAGCTACCATGTTGTCAGCTTTTATATGAAAATTCAAGGGGATGGTGCCATGGCACAGGTTAATCTTCTGCTTGCGGCACCAGCATCCCATATGGTCACTGGTTCTAATCCCAGCTGCTCCTCTTCCAATAAAGCTCTCTGCTGTGGCCTGGGAAAGCAGTAGAATATGTCCCAAGTGCTTGGGCCCCTGAACCCACACAGGAGACAAGGAAGAAGCACCTGGCTCTTGGCTTCAGATTGGTGCAGCTCCGGCCATTACAGCCATCTGGGGAGTGAACCAGCGGAAGGAAGACCTTTCTCTTTGTCTCTCCCTCTCACTGCCTGTAACTCTACCTCTTAAATAAATAAATAAAATCTTTTAAAAAGGAAAATTCAAGACTATTTCATTATTTTTTTTACTACTACTATTAAAATATGATTTATTTGAAAGATAGAACCACATAGAGAGGGAGAGACAGAGAGAAAGAGAGATCTTTCATCTGCTGGTTTATTGCCCAAAAGATTGGACCAAGCCAAAGCCAGGAGTCAGGACGCATCCAGGTCTCCCACACAGGAGCAGAGGCCCAAGGACTTGGGATATCTTCATCTTCTTTCCCAGGTATATTAGCAGGGAGCTGGATTGAAAGTGGAGCAGCATGGATTCAAACTGGTGTCCAAATGGGATGCCAGTGTCATGGGTGGTGACTTAACTCATTACGCCACAACACTGGCCCCTCAAGACAATTTAAAGATAAGAATGTTTGCTACTCTAATTTCCTGAATTAAAGAAAGGGCTTTGAGGAGCCAAAATTGTTATGTAGTGGGTAAAGCCAGTGCCTGTAACACCAGTATCACATATTGTTGCTGATTGGAGTTCCAGATGCTCCACTTCCAATCCAGCTCCCTGCTAATGCACCTGGGAAAGCAGTGCAGGAAGCTCAAGTGCTTGGGCTCCTGCATCCACATGAAACAACTGCAAAAAGCTCCAGGCTCCTGACTTCAGTCTGGCTAGCCCCAGCCATTTTAGCCATTTGAAGAGTGAACCAGCATATGGAGGTGCTCTCTCTCTCTCTCTTTCTCTCCCCCTCTGTAAATCTGCCTTTCAAATCAATAAAATAACCTTATTTTAAAAAAAGAAGAAAGAAGTTTGCTTGGTTTATTACACCTGTTGTGGTTTAATTTTTAAGAAAGAGAAAAGCAGGAAGTACAGCCAAGCCCCAATTCCTGAGAATTAACAACCAAGTAATTTTCATCATTCTCTGGCTATCCTTCCTGTGGTCCTTTCATCCCTGTCTTTCTGACCCCTATGCTCTTTCTTTCTTTTCTCTTTTCTTCTTTTTCATCAACATTTATCAAAATTCCTATCACTGCTCTGAGAAGCTGGGCTAACAGCAGTGAATAAAACAAAAACTGTATCTTCTATGGATTCTATAAAAGAGTGTTTGTGTGTCAAGAGACAGGAAATAAACAAACATATGTAATCCATAATATATCATGATATGTGATCTATGGGTTACAGAAAAGTAGGACAAAGAAGTGATGCAATTGGGAATAAAACAGCCAGTCTCTCATCTCTGTTTTACAGTCAGGATCTCTCGAGTTCTTAGCATCCGCTTTCTCTTGCTCTATGTTATTTTCTGCACTCTTTCCTCTCAACTCTAGCTGTGTCCATGTGTTTTAGGTATTCATCTTGAGTCCATTTATTTGGCCTAGTTCTACAGGATCTTTACTTCAAGTGTTTCTCACGAATTACAGTCTGATTCCGGTATCTCAGTACACATTCCTGAGAAGCTCTGAGGGCTCCAGTTGGACTCGTGTGGACATAGCCCTTTCTGTCCTGGCATCTGTCTACACCATGCTACTCAGTCAACAGATTAGTATTCCATCATGTGGCTTTATCCATGGCACCTCAACAGATCTTGATATATACCGCTTTGCTTTGGATGCATGATTCATCTTGTACTATGTAGAATTCACTGTTCTAGATGAATATATTAAATATAATACTTAGTTCCCTCCTCCTTGGATAAGGGCACAACAGTTAGGCAAGAGTCTCATATTCCTTTTGGTAGGCAAGATTTCCCAGGGGGAGGACACAGTATTCTGAAATACTAATAAATGATAATTCCTTTAAATTCCCGGCTACTCTTTTCAACGAAGTTACATATATTTGGCAGAGATACCAAGAACAAGGTTAAAACAGTTTTTTATTTTCAAAATAGATATTTAAAACTTATTCTTGAGTTAATGGTTAGAGAAGACTTTTTTATTGCAAATTCTAAATTTTCCATATTAAAAACCATGGCTAGATGGGCATCCGTTTTAAGCAATAGATTCAAAAGTATGTTCTCCTTCTGTTACTCTAATCGTAGAAGAGACAAAATTCTATCTGGCTTTAGAGAGAAGAGCTTTGGGGAAAGGAGTTGAGTGAGATGATTGTAGGGATATCTTAGAAAGGGCCTTGAACCCCACTGCATCCTTTCTCTTGGGACCACATCACAGACTGTTAATTAGGACCAAGAGCCAACAGACCAGCTACAGAACAAGTGTCTTACTTTCCAGGTTGGAATGCGGAAGGCAAAAGCCTGTTATATTCCACATGCCCCACCTCCTGCCATGCCGAGTGATGTGTAGCAGATGAATGCAGTCTATTTAATCTAGGTGTATGGATTAGCTGCATGATGGTTCTGAAGAACATTCAGACATTTCTCCCAGTTTCCCACACCACTGAGATATGTGAAAATGGCTGCAAGGCAGTTGATGGTATTTCATGCTATTAATGCCAGTGACTCATTACAACCTCTGAAAGGACAACCAGTTGTACCATAAGGCACTTGATACCTTTATGGAGGCAATATTAATAGAGCTAAGACAAAAAAGCAGCAACGTGGTACACATTTTAGTAGATGACAGATTTTATAGGTGGGACAGGACCCTGAAATATATAAGAAATTTAGATCATGCTATGGTTCACATATGTGCCTCATGGTACATGTGTGGGGAACTGGATCCTCAATGCTACAGTGTTGAAGGATGAAACATTTAAAAATGGATTAATGTCATCATTGTGAGATTGGGCTTGTCAGAAAAGAAAGGTATACATTCTGGTTCTCTTGCCCTTTCTTTTACATATGTGTGTTCCGCCATGTTATGACAAAGCAAAAATGCCCTACTCAAATGTGACTCCTTGATCTTGCACTCCCTAGACTTCAGAACTGTGAGCTAACTAAACTTTTGTTCATTATACATTACCCAATCTAAATATTCTGTTAAATAGTAAAAAATGAACTAAGATTAGTAGAGAGAGGATGTAGCAAGGCAAACTTTACTTATTTTTTAATAAAGGTTTATTTATTTTATTTTATTCGAAAGGCAGAGTTACAGGGAGGCAGAAGCAGAGAGAGAGAGAGAGAGAGAGAGAGAGAGAGAGAATCTTCCATCCGCTGGTTCACTCCCCAAATGGCTGCAACAGCTGGAGCTGTGCCAATCCGAACCCAGGAGCCAGGAGCCAGGAACATCTGGATCTCCCACATGGGTGCAGGGCCCAAGCACTTGGGCCATCTTATACTGCTTTCCCAGGCCACAGCAGAGACATAGATTGGAAGTGCAGCAGCCAGGACTTGAACTGGTGCCCATATGGGATGTGGACACTGCAAGCATCAGCTTTACCCACTAGGCCACAGCACCGGCCCCAAGGCAAACTTTAGAGTTAACTGAATTGACAAAAATTCACTTGATGTTAATACTTTTAATTAAAAAAGGGATTCCAGACAGAACTTAAGTATCATAAAAGTAAATAAAGTTACATTCTTGGCACACCTGAGCCTGTAGCCTGGAAGGTTCACGCCCAACACATGTCTAACTCTATACCAGCTTCCTTTTGAAAGAAAGCACTTGCTATCATTTTATCATGAGCAATTCATCACGTGTCTCTGACAAATGGACATGTTTGATAATCTTCTGCACATGGTCCCAGAGAAACTGGAGAGAACCCACATTTCTTTACAGCTTGTTTATTTTGGAAGATTATTTTTTATGAAATAATTCTGATTACATATTCCAAGTTATTGTAAACAGCTGTTTTAATATCCTTGCTTTGAGCCTTCAGTGCTGAACTTCCCATTACCTTTGATTCATGTCTATAATTTAGTCTGTTGAGATCTTCAGTGATTTTTTTTTTAAATGCTGGCCCCTTCTTCCTTCTACAGTTATCTCTCCTCATTCTGATTATAACTTTAATTTGGATACAGCTAGAATACACCTGCCTGACCAGATTCATGAGCTAGCTAACTTACAGTAAAATTTTGAAGTGCTGCACACATTTCAGAACTCTATACTAAGCCATTAAACAGCCTACCCTCACCCCATCCCACCAAACTCACAAAAGCGGGGAGACTGAATGCCATGCCTCTTTTTCAGTAATTGTTCCAGACAAGACCTTGCATGGCCAGCAGGATACGATGAGAATGGAAAACAAATGGATTCCAAATTTCTAAAGCTCAGTGTACAAAGCATGGAGAAGCAAAGAAAGACTGTGCTCCAGCCCCATCTTTTCCCCTTTTAGTCCTGCCAGACATTTCCTTTGTTCTATTTTCTATCTCACTGAGATTAAAGTGCTGATCTCCCCCTTTTTGAAAATGATGTCACTTTTTTTCCCTTGGCAGAGAGCAAGTTCATTACAAATCTGCTGTGTGACTGATGGCTTTGAAGAGATAAGGCAGAGGGGGAAAACACATTTCGTATGAAACTCAAGAGACAGGTTGACAATTAAACTGGCAACAAGAGAGATGGTGAAGGATAAGGGGAAATAGACACTGGGTGTAACTGTCTCTTCCATAGTTTCTTTTACAGCCACTGAAAACCTATTTTTATTTCTTGATAGTTTTATCCTAAAGTGATGCTGTAGGCTCAAATTCATTTCATCTGTTTTCTGGCAAGATCCATGAACTTTTGATGACATTATTTCAGACAGGTCATCATGGACACATTTGATGTTCAGGGTGGGAAAGGCATTTCTTTCTGCCATTACTGAAGTGAAAAGTGTTAGGTACTGAATCTAATTTACTAGAATTTACTAGAATTGCTGATCATTGGATGGTGTGGCAGCATCGCATATGTAAATCAAGATGTAAAGTATAATACAATTTTTTTTCAGTTTCTTTGTTTTTATTTCTTAGAAAGGCAGAGTGACAAGCAGAGAAAGTGTGAAAGAGAGAAAGACGTATCTCCCATTTACTGGTTCACTCCCCAAATGTTCAAAACAGCTGGGGCTGACACAGCTGAAGCCATGAGTCAAAAACTCTGAGTCTCCCACCTAGGTGGCAAGGATCCAGATACATGAGCCATCTGGTGCCTCCCATGTTGTGCATGAGTAGAAACCTGGATCAGAGGAACCGGAGGTATGTGACCTCAAACAGGATGATATGGGATGTGAGCATCCCAAGAGGCTGCTTAACCGACTGTGCCACAACACCCACCCACATAATTCACATTTTTCATTGTAGGTTTACTGTTTAAAATAATTTTACTTATTTATTTATTTGACAGAGTTAGTGAAAGAGAGAGAGAGAAAGGTCTTCCTTCTGTTGGTTTACCCCCTAAATGGCTGCCACGGCCGGTGCTGTGCCGATCCGAAGCCAGGAGCCAGGTGCTTTCTCCTGGTCTCCCATATGGGTGCAGGGCCCAAGCACTTGGACCATTCTCCACTACCTTCCTGGGCCACAGCAGAGAGCTGGACTGGAAGAGGAGCAACCGGGACTAGAACTTGGCACCCATATGGGATGCTAGCGCTGCAGGCGGAGGATTAACCAAATGAACCACGGCGCTGGCCCCTGTTTAAAATAATTTAAAGATCTCTTTTTCTCTTCTAGGTCCTATGGTAGTGGAGGTAAAGGGCAAATATGTGGTTGCATAGATCAATTTACTGATGCAATTGACATTTACCAAGTAAACACAGACACAAACACATACCCCAAAACTGAATGCATACTGTGAAACAACATTGCCATCTTTATGTCTATAATTGGACTTCAGGTTTATAAATGTTCTCATCTTGCCTCTGGAGGGGTATTCCTACACATGATGGATGTTTCTAGGCAGATCAAAAATATTCTACTGAGACAACATCTTCTTGAAGTATGCTGAGAGGAGTCTGGCAGCCCATGTCACGGGTGATAATGCCAGAGGGAGAACCTCGCACCATACTGACTTTGAGTCCAGCCTGGAGCACTAGTCGGGGGCAGGGTGCCCACCTAGCCCCATGAAAGGAAAGCACATTACTATCTTTCCATCCCCCCGCAAGGGCACCCAGTGACTGGCAAGGAGGAAGTGCCATCTTGATAAGGCAAGTAGAGGCTACTGCAGCTCGCATACATGTACCACTAGGAGATGTTATTTAAGGGATAAATCCACAGTCCCCACTGACTTTGAATCTGGCTTGGTGGATTGATACAGGCAAGGCACCCACTTAGCTCTGTGAGGCACTGCCTTACCATCACTCTACCATGGGCACCCAGACTCAAACTGTCAAGGTGGTAAACTGACAGGCAGCTGGCTCTGGGAATGCCTTGGCTGTCTCTATAAATAAAGCAGGCTCCTAGGCTGAGAGTGGATCCCCTGCTCCCTGTGACTGTGGGATTCTGCGACTACACAATAGGTTGTGGGGTATAGCTGGGTTTCTGAGCACTCACTGTGTCTGGCTTCAGAGGCTCAGGGTTCCCTGAGTGTATAGGGTGGGTACTGCAGAGGGTTTTGTGTTCACAATGAGAATTGCACAGATCCTTTGTATGGTTCATGTGCCTATATGGGTGGGATGTGTAGACACTGTGTGCTCACCCTGGGCATTGGTTACCTTGATAAAGAGGTGAGACTGTGATCACACCAGATAACACGATCATACCCTCCCCACTGCTGACAATAAAGGATATCTCACACACCCAACTTGGATGTCACCCTGGACTCTGCACCATTGTTGAGCACAGATCTGAGCTTCCTGGCCTCACCCAGCACACACCTCTGGATATCCACTGAGAAGCAGAAATTCCACTAAGCCACAGAGGTATATTTCAAAGATAAAAGCCATCAGAGGAAAAAAACCAACAGGTATTTCTACAAATGCCTAAAAATAAATACAGAAATAGAAGAAACATGAACAAGGAAGAAAACATGACTCCCTAAAAGGAACAGAACAATATTTTAATATTAGAATGTAAAGATGTAGAAGTTCATGAAATGTGTGAAAAGGAATTCAAAAGAATGATCATAAGCTTACTCAAAAGCACAGAGAAGAAAATACATGAATTAAAGTAATCCATACATGACACAGATGAAAAATTTTGCCTGTAGATATACTGAAGAGAAATTTTAAAAGTGAAGAATTCAATATGTCAAATAAAAAGTACAATGGAAAATTTTAATAACAGACTTGGTGGGGCAGAAGAATGAATATCCAAGTGAGAAGAAAAATCTTTGGAAATATTTCAGTAGGACAGGAGAAGGGGAAGGAGAAGGAAGAGAATGAGAAGGAGGACAAGAAGAAGGAGGAGAAGAAGAGGAAGAGGAAGATAGAAAATCTCCCACTAAAAGTATAAAGGAAATCCAAAGCAAATTATAGGAATATTTATTGGAAAATGTTAGGACCAAGTTGTTATTTATCAATAATAAGCTCAAATGTAAATGGCCTAAATCTTCCAATTAAAAAAATCCTCCAATTAAAAAACACAGACTGGCTGAATGGATTAAAAGAATCCATCTATTTGCTGCCTGCAACAAACATACCTCACCAACAAAGATACACACAGACCAAAAGTGAATGGATGGAAAAAGATATTTCATGCTATTGGAAAGCAAACATGAGCTGGTATAGCTATCCTAGTATCTGATAAAACAGACATTAACACAAAAACTGTTAAAAGAGACAAAGAAGGGGGCCGACGCCATGGCTCACTAGGCTAATCCTCCGCCTGCAGCGCCAGCACACCAGGTTCTAGTCCCAGTCGGGGCGCCGGATTCTGTCCTGGTTGCCCCTCTTCCAGGCCAGCTCTCTGCTGTGGCCAGGGAGTGCAGTGGAGGATGGCCCAAGTGCTTGGGCCTTGCACCCCATGGGAGACCAGGATAAGTGCCTGGCTCCTGCCATCGGATCAGTGCGGTGTGCCGGCCGCAGCACTCTGGCCGCGGCAGCCATTGGAGGGTGAACCAATGGCAAAGGAAGACTTTTCTCTCTGTCTCTCTCTCTCACTGTCCACTCTGCCTGTTAAAAAAAAAAAAAAAAAAGAGAGAGAGACAAGGAAGGGTGGGCATTGTGTAACAATTAAGGGATCGAGTCAACAGGAAGATGTGACTATAGTAAATGTATATGCATCCAATGTCAGGGCTCATGGCTCTTTTAGAAAAAGCTAGTGGATCTAAAGAAAGACACTCCAATAAAATAATAATGGGGGACCTCAACACCTCACTTTCATAAACTAGTCAGGTCAACTACACAAAAAAATCAACAAAGAAACAACAGAACCAATCTATACTATGAACCAAAAGGACTTAATAGATATCTACTGAACATTTCATCACACAGCTGCAGAATACACATTCTTTTCATCAGTGCATGGAATTTTCTCTAGAATAGACCAGATCCTAGGTCATAAAACAAGCCTCGACAAATTAAAAAACTGAAATTATATCATCTATCTTTCCTGACCACAATGCAATGAAGGTGGAAATTAACAACTTAAGGAACTCTAGAAAATATGCAAACACATGGAGACTGAACAGCCTGCTCTTGAATGAACAGTGGGTCATGGAATAAATTAAAAGAGAAATAAAAAAATTCTAGGAAATGAGTAAAGATCACAACATGTCAAAAACTTATGGGATATAGCAAAAAGAGTGTTAAGAGGGAACTTTATAGCAATTAGTGCCTGCATCAAAAGATTGAAAAGGCATTATATAAATGATTTAAGTATGCATCTCAATGATGTAAAAAACAAGAACAAATAAAACCCAAAATTAATAGGAGGAAAGAAATAATTAAAATTAGAGAAGATGTAAAAAAATTGAAACAAAAAATGATACAAAAGATCAGTAAAAAGAAGAGATGGTCTTTTAAAAATAATTGATACACCACTGGCCCAACTAACAACAACAAAAAATGGGTACAAGATCCAAATTGATAATATAAGATATGAAAAAGGATATGTTATGATGGATACCACAGAAATAAAACAGAATCATCAGGAATTACTATAACAACCATATGCCAACAAATTGGAAAATCTGGAAGAAATGGATAGATTTCTGGACACAAACAATCTACAAAAATTGAGTCAGGAAGACAGAAAAACTACTCAGATTAATAAACAAGATGGAGATTAAATCAGTAACAAAGACCCTCCCAAAAGAAAAGCCCAGGGCAGACAGCTTCACTGCTGAATTCTACCAAACTTTTAAAGGACTACTGGAAGTAGTCAAAACAACTGAAAGGGAGGGAATCCCTATCTCATTTTATGAAGCCAGCATCACCCTAATTCCAAAATCAGAGAAGGATACAAAAAAGAAAGAGCACTATAGACCAATATCCCTGATGAACATAGATGCAAAAATCCTCAATACCAGATATTTGAATCCAACAACACATCAAAAAGATCATACACCAGGACCAAGTGAGATTTATCCCTGGTGTGCAGGGATGGTTCAACATTCACAAATCAATAAATTGACATATTACTTAACAAATTTAAGACTAAAAACCATACATTTTTCTTAATAGATACAGAGAAAGCATTTGATATAATACAACATCCTTTTATAATAAAAATAAAAGTAAGCAAACTGGGTATAGAAGGAACATTCTTCAACACAATCAAGGCAATAGATAACAAACCCACAGCCATCATCATACTGAATGGAGAAAAGTTGGAAGCATTTCCACTAAGATCCGGAACCAGACAAAGATGTCCACTTTCATCGTTACTATTCAATATAGTTATGGAAGTTTTAGCCAAAGCCATTAGGCAAGAAAAATATATCAAAGGGATACAAATTGGAAAGGAGGAACTCAAATTATCCCTGTTTGCAGAGAATATGATTCTATACATAGAGAAACCAAAAGACTCCACTAATAAAGTATTGGAACCTATATTTTCTCTAATATGTGGCAGTTAATGTAGAATACAAAAATGCATAGGAATGTAACAGACATCTTGTGATATGATTATTGTTTTTAGCCTTTGTTTATACTCCTGTGGAACTGTGTTCTTCCTACTTTTTACTTGTTGAAAGTTAGTGTTAGTGGTGAATTAAGCTTATGATTATAGAGCTAACTGAAAGTATGTGTTTGTTATAATTAAAGAAAAAAAAGGAAGGAAGGAGTGGGATTGAGGGAGGGAAGTATGATTATCTTTTTAGAATTGTACCTATAAAATACATGAATTGTTTTCTTATATTAATAAAAACAAAGAACAAAAAAAATACAAATGTGTTACTTTGTTAGGGATGGAGGCATTATAGAGGGGTGAATAGTAGATAATGAGATGGGGAAGGGCCAGTGTGATGAATGTTTGTCAGGCTACAGTATACTAAGTGAAAATACGATTGATTCTTTCTTTTCTGTGGGTCTTTGCTCCCTTCTGTCACATCACTCAATGCCAGCTTTCACTTTTAAGTCATAACAGAAGTATTTATGATTACATCTTGCATGTCTGAACAGGAGGGTCTACATGTAGGTCCTGGATATACTTTTCACTCCCCACCCCTCATGCCTATAATATATTCAGTGGCAAACACAGATTTCACTTTAATTTTATTTTTTAGTTGCTGTTAGTATTGAAGAAATCCTTCTCAACAACATACACTATGTTGTATTTCTCTGTTCACTCCTCAACATCTCCATTGGCTTCCCATTGACTACAGGATAAAATTTAAGCCTCTTAGGTCTCTGTCTTCTGGTTTCAGTCAATTTTTCCACTTTTGCTTCTTGCTAAACATTTCCATTACACATTTACATGAGTAATAATAAATTGTTTAGTTACTGAATGCATTTTGCTATTTCATTCCTTTGCTCATGTTTTCTTTTCTTTGGCTAGACTCCCTCTTGTCTCTTCCATATCTGAAGAACATCCCCCTTTCCCTCCAGTCTGAGTAAAAATATGATCTATTCTGTATAGTCTTTTACTTGTTTATGAAGAATTGCTTACTCTGGCCATATCTTACTTCTTCTTAAGACGGAAGTTTAGTATCTTTCTTGCATTTTTAAAAATTTATGTGTCATGATCCAGGTAGCAGGTTACACCTGCAAACTATAAACACATCTGCCCCAAAGCTAGAGATCATTCTGTGGTTGTAAAAAAAAAAAAAAAAAGATACATAAGCTACATTCACATTCCAGTGTCTGAATTCAAGCCAAAAAACTTCAGGAATACCTAACCTCCTTGCTTAGTTAAGGATGTACACATTTGCTTAAAAAAAAAAAAAAAACACACTACCACCACAACAAAACACAAACATGCTTGGGATTCATAAGTATGAATGAAAGATTTAAAAATAGGACCCAGATAGAAGAGTGTTATGGAATAGTATGACTTTGCTAAAGTGTTTGATTTGTTTCTCTTATGGTTCATTGTTCATGAACCTTATTGTTAATGATAAGGGAACAACTAGTCCTATAGTACTTTCTATGCTACCTTTTTGCTTCTTTTTGCAACTACTAATAAAAGACTGTAAGGTAAGGTAAAAGTGTAGTAAAAATGTCCTTTATGCACACATCACTCCAGATTTGCAAGTGACAACCTAATGCACAATATAGAAAGCTGTCTATGGCTTTCATCTCTCTTTTTGTATGCTTGTGTTTATTTTATTTTGCTTTTCCAATAATTTCTGGACTGGCTGAGTTAGGTTTAAGTCTTGCAAGATGATGACTGATACTCAATTAAGCTCAGGAATGTCATGGTCCTGCACTTGGGTAGTTGTATTACATAGAGTTGAACTTGGAATAAGGTAAATGACAAGGGTGTGGATGTTACAGACTAATTTAGCTTCCATCTAGTTTTTTATTTCCAGAATCAGCACATCAATGAGTAGTACCACATCCAGAAATCAAATTTTCTCTAATGTCTTAGAAAGCTAAATGGGTATAAAAATCTTCAATGCTACTGGAGCAATGTTACCTATTTTGTGAGCCTAGCACTAGAATTATTTAGGAACTTAGTGTCATATATTTTTACAGATAATATCCCTTTTAACCTGAATTAATTTAAATGGTGGTGAGTACTCAAATATTCATTTGAGGTCTACAGAATGGTTTCAAAGCATAGAAGTAAGGCAGAGAATGTTTCAGAGATAGAAAGTAGAAATTAAACAGCGATTCTTGTCCCACAATACTCTACTTCATCAAACAGACTTTAATAAATGCTTGTTAGAAAGTTTAGGCAACATAAATATGTGTGAAGATCTTTTCCACAGTAATAGTAAAGTATTGGCCAAGAGCAAGGAGATTTATTGGACTTGGGACATTCCATAAATGTTTTATCCAAACTCACTCAGGCTTCCCCAGTTTCTCCCTTAATCTCATTATCCCTGTTGTGTTCATATTTCATTTAAAGAAACTGGTTAGTTACCCAAGCATGTCTTCCATTTCATTTTCTTAGAAAAGTAAATCCAGCTGAAGCCTTTAAAAATAAATAAAAGTATTACTGGTAGTTAAAGGGGTAATTCCACATGGTCTTTACTCTTAGCAGACATTTTGAGAAATCTGCTTTCTTCCTTTGAGTTCACCAAGAATGACAGCAGACCCAAAGATAAGAAGGATTCAAGCGCACGTTGTTTATTAGAGTTGTGATCCCTGCAAATGCTGACTGTGAAATGGGGAAAAGTAAATGCAGGGCATGGCCAGGGAAAGTAAAGACAGAACCTGTGATATGAATCAGGTTTCCAGTGAGACATTGCGAAGTAGTCCCCACGAGATCTCTGGAAGTCAGTGCCTCATGGCACTCTGAGTCATTCCAATTGAAGGGTGAGCATCTTACACCAATTCCCACTCTATCTCTAACTGAGGACCACTCAGAGGGCTTTCCTTTCCTAGCATTTCTAGAGGCAGGGTAGGATCATAGTCCAGAGACGGGCCTTGGACAGAGATTTGGATATTGAAAGTAGGAAACCAGTCCTGCAAGCATTGGTACAGTAAGGCCCTTGCAGCTTTGGCTGGTTGCTGATAACATTCATTCCAGTGAGGAATGGCTTGTATTATATTCCAATTTCTACTTCGTTAATGGTGTAATCCCCTTTGTGGAGAGAGCTCACTGCACATCACAACAGGGCTTCTAGAAAAAAATCATCACCTCTTCTACAATTCCTTCATGGTTTAAGAGTGCTAATCACAAACCCATGGTCATAAATAATCTGGAAGTCACATTATCATGGTCAATAACAAACAAGCACAAGCTACATTCATTTAAGATTGTTAGAAGTTCATCAACTACAGTGCAATTATTGCAGGGTTTATGAGTCATGTTGATGAATATATAACAGAACTGTATTTAATTCATTTTTGTGGAATGAGTTATTATCATTGTTATTACTTCTTTCTTTGTGACCCTTTTTTCAGAATCACACCATGCAATTTTCAATCTAGAGAGCGTGAATGCATTCCCCAGGCCACACTGAGATCCCTCATCTGAATTTACTTGCAGACCTGCTGAGAAGTATGCATCTTGGACTCTGTTGATAGTGTTAAGGAGATTTATGGGCGTATGATAAGTAGCACGTGTATCACACAGGCTCTTTACATTTCTGTAATGCCATTATAAAATTTTCTGGCCAGAGCCTCTCTTAAGGCTATTTTATATGTCAAATTGCACTCAGTCTGGAGGTAGTGTTGAAGACTGTTACAAATGTCACGAGCAAACAAGATGACGCTTTAGCCAAGAAGTCCTGTGAAAATCATGTGGAGGGAAGGTTCTTGGCTTCTAAGTACAAGCAGGAAATCCCCCACAAAGTAGATAATTATATTGGCAAATTTAAGTCTAAGATATAACAGGTAAAATTTATGTTAGATGCTTTAATAATTACACAATTACATTTTCCTTTATCTTCTTTTATCTAAGTTATATTTATACAAATTTATATGCATCTTTATAAGCCATGTTTGGGGGAATAAATAATAGTTAACTAGTGAGACAGCTTATTATGACAAACAGGGGTTCCAAGATGCTCAAGAGAAAGCAAAGCTTGATTTCTATAATATCTATTTTCTTCTCTTTAAAATGGATTAAAACTCAGCCTATGAATTCAAAGAAGCCGATAACATTTTTAAAAGAAGATTTATTTATTTATTTAGTTGAAGGGAGAGTTACAGAAAGGGAGAGGCAGAGGCAGAGAGAGATGTCTTCCGTTTGCTGGCTAACTCCGCAAATAACCACAGTGGCCCTGGCTGGGCCAGGCTGAAGCCAGGAGCCTGCAACTCCATCAGGTTCTCCCACATAGGTGCTCAGGCCGAAGTACTCAGGCATCTTCTGCTGCTTTCTCAGGTATATTCCCAGGGAGCTGCATCAGAAGTGGAGCAGCCAGTTCTCATACTGGTACCCATATGGGATGCCAGGCCAGCACTGCAAGTGGCAGCTTAACTGGCTATGCCACAGTGCTGGCCCCAGATAACACTTTTTTATTGTAAACCAAAGTGATCGTTCTAAGCAGTGTGTTCAATTTTGTTTTACTTATTTTTGTTTGCTTATTTAAAAGGGAGAGAGACAGAGAGATTTTCAACTACTGGGTTATTCCCCAAAACAGCAGGAGCTGGGTTAACCAAGTCAATACAGGTATTCTTTGTGGGTGGCAGAGATCCAAGTAAATAAGCTATCACCTACTCCCTCCCAGCAAACCCATTAAGAGGTAACTGGTATCAGGAGTAGAGCCAGAACTGGAACCCAGGCACACCTATAAGGGTTATGAATGTTAGTCCAAGTGGTCTTTTTAACTACTAAAACAAATGCAAGCATCAATCTGTCCATTTTAAAATTACAGGCTATACACAAAGCTTAACAGTAGTTCTTGAGTATATTTCCACCATTTGTTCTTTTATGGGTTTCTTAGTTTAAGAAGTTTCATGTGTAAAATTACATATTTAAGAAGGATATTACATTTCTTTACTGTTCACATTTCAGAAATTTGTCACATATAGAAATTTTCAATTTTTCAATGGAATTCTTATTTATTTTCAAAAACATCTTTTGTGAAGAAAACAATACTTTTTTAGAAAAAACATTTTGTTTGCAATATTGTATTGTGGTTGACACAATATTTACACAATATTGTACTGTGGTTGCAATATTGTGAAAGTACTGAGATTTTATTTTGACTAATTATATATCTTAACATCCTGTAATGAAACATTTAGCTGAGATATATTCTTGATTTGCACTTTCTTTTAAAGTGGAGGTGTGAGCTTTTTTTGTGTTGGCTGTGATCCAGTATATGCAATCAAATTACATTTTTTTCAAGTCCTCTGCTTCAAAATTAACTTTCATTTTCTTGTGTAGAGTGTATAATTACTCTAGAGATGTGTATAGATCAGAATACAATGATAACCTTACAGTAAGCTGTGGGAGTCTTTGAAATGAAAAACAACAGTTGGATAATATATATTTAAACTTACATATATAGATGACTTCAAACTACAGCTTGAGGGCCAAATCTCTGAGGTCTTTTTTACATGGAATTTAAGTTAAGAATAATTTTTAGTTGTTAAAATGATTAAGAAAATATCATAATATATAAATTTATATGAAATTCAGTTTTCAGTGTCTGTAAATGCAATACTTTATAGTTAGATAATTGTGGTGATTTGCCTGTTAAGTATGATTTTTTGTTCTGCAAAGCAAAAAAAAATGTTTAATAGTTAAGAGAGAGACCATTTGACCAATAAAATCTTGAATATTATCTATCAAGACCTTTAGAGCAGTGTTTTTTTGATCCTGATATAAATAGGGGCAGATCCATGATCTATCCATCCATATTTGTATATGTGTGATCTATTGATTATCTAACTGTATCCATATCTCTATTCTATGATCTACCTAAACCATGTCTGTGTCAGAGAGAAAGACAAAGTATTCAGTAAAAAGAAATTTTAACTGTTATTCCATTTCAAATGTGTTTGACCTATTTGGATTAATATGTAAAACCCAATTTATAGCAAGCAAAATCTTGTCCTAATATGAAAATGACATACAAATTAACAGAAGAGTACACTTGTTGTCATATGAACACATTGCTAGCCAATGTTCATTTCCATATATCTAACAACTTCAAGCAAAGATGTGGTTTGCACAATTAGGTAGACACCAAAGTTTAAATAAACTGAATTTCAACATACTATTTTTCCAGCTACCATGTTTCTGACTCACATAGTCCCATAAAAAGATTTAAATTTACTACATTACTAAAATGATACAGTTTGTGCAGTAGGTAACTGTCACATTCTATACAGACAGTGGTGAAATATATTCAGAGCAAATCAGTTATACTTCTCCTTTGCCCCAAGATGGAAAATCACTCAATCCCATAAAACCTCCTGATACTATATTTTTATAGTTGATAATATGATGCTGAGTGGTGACATTGATGGTATTTGTTGTTTTAAAAATGTTCTTCCTTTAGTTCTTGTGACAGAATAGCAAATGTTTATGCAAAGAGGACTACTATTGTTTATTGCATGGCCATAATTACTTTCTCAAACCAGGAAAACTACAGAAAATCTGTGTGTGTGTGTGTGTGTGTGTGTACTTATGCACAAAGTAAAGACACAGCATTTACTTTAAACATACCTAGCTAATTAAGGAGAGACAAAATTGTTCATAGTTATTTTTTCAAAGGTAACACCACTAAAGACACACACTGATTATTAACTTCTGAGTAGATGATACTTTCCAAATACAGTTACTAAAGAAACCCTTAGATTTAAAAATGATGGTTTTATTAAATAATTCAGATGAATATCAAGATGATCTGGTTATGGTACACATTTAACCATCATTTAATAATTACAAATGTGATGATGCTACACAAAGGCATGCACATGCTAAATTTCTGCACAAATAAACCCTTCCTATTTCTTAGAGTCTGAGATCGCTTTGTAGGTGGGCTTGTGTGATTCAAAGGACTCTTTGAAGGAACTATTTGTTCCGTGTGCTATTTGTAATAATTTTTCCGTAGCAACTAAATTGAAGATCTACTTTTTAGCTTCCACAGTGAAGTGTAATCTCTTAAGAATGTTGGGGGAGGCAAGAAAGGAAATGAGGGGATTTACATTGTTGAATGGTGCCGGATGGATCCTGCAATGACATAGTCAAAGCAAAGACTGGAGAAGGTCCCAGAGAGGAGATGCCATCAGAAGTCAAAATCACCTGTGCTCTCTAGTCTCTTCAACTAATCCTCTTGGGAGCAACATGCCCTGTCTATATTTCATCGCCTTTCCAGCCACACTAACTGGACTCCTACACTCTACCCACAAATGCTGTAGACCATTCTTTACCTGAATACAGTGAAACTGACCCTTGCCTGTATGCAAGCTGCCAGTTCCTTACTGGTGAAGGTATTTGTCCAACTTGGGCCCACTCCTCTCATTTAAAATATTTGGAATGTTGTGGAAGGTGATAATTTCTCTTCATAATTAATTTTTAAAAGAGGAAGTACCTTCACAAAACAGTGAAAAGTGTTTATTTAAATATATTAAAAATACTGCTTCTCTTAACCACTTCCATGTACATAAATTGTGGCAGTGTATTTCTTTATGTTATCAAATCCTTTCTATGCTGTGCTGATCTTTTTAAAATATAGCCCCTACGGGTAGGTGTTTAATAAAGTGGTTAAGATACCACCTGGGATGTCTTCATCTGAGTGTTTGGTTCAATTCCTGGCTCTACTTCTGATCCAGCTTTCTAGTAATGCACAATCGTAGGAGACATAAAGTGATGACTCAAGGGACTGCCACTGTGGCATAGTGGGTCAAGCTGACACCTGCGATGCTGCCATTCCATTTGAGCACCAGTTCAAGTCCTGGCTGTCCTACTTCCTATCCAGCTACCTGCTAATGCACCTGGGAAAGCAGCAGATGCCCCAAGTGTTTGCACCACTGCCACCCATATGGGAGATCTGGAAGAAACTCCTGGCTCCTGGCTTCAGTCTGACCCAGCGCCGGCTGTTGTGGCCATTTGAGGAGTGAATCAATGAATGGAACATCTCTCTCTCTCTCTCTCTCTCTCTCTCTCTAATTCTGCCTTTCAAATAAACAAAATAAATCTTTTTTTAAGTGATGACTGAAGTAGTTGAGTTCCTGCTTTCTACATATGAGACCCAGATTAGTTTCTGGCACTTGGCTTTGGTCTGGCCTAGACCCAGTCATTGGGGATATTTGGGGAGTGAAATGGGATGGAACATCTTTTTGTTTTTCTTTCTTTGCCTTTCAAATAAATAAAATAAACAAATTAATTCATTAAAAATGAATAAATATAGCTCCTAAGAATTACCATATTAAGTTCCTGAATTATACAAATTGTATCTACATTTTCTGTCCTAAATTTTTAGAATAGCCTATCATTGGCCATATAAATCAGCCGTACTCCAGTTCAAAATGTTTTGGAATTGAAAGGCAGTTTTCAATTTCTACTTGTATTTGAGTAACAAAGTCTTTAGGCTGGTTAGGGCTAAAAGCGCCATATACTTCTAAGATAAATTAGTTTCATTTTTATTACTGTATTGCCAGCTTCTCTTCCAAATTACACTTTTAATAAATTTGATCTATAGCCATTTTGAAGGCTGAAAGCCCATAAACACATCTTTCTGCTTTAATTGCCTTTATAAAGCACTTACTCAAAAGGGCAGTTTTTCTTCCCAATTGTACCACAAGTTTTTCTAAGTGAATCTGCGAGCCTCTCAGGATTAACTGAGCTCACTACTGAAAATGAATCTTATGCTATAGGGTGTTCATATATTCACACTTAAATTTACGTTGGAAAAAAAAAAGAAAATAATTGCCTTCTCAGGGAGACTGCACTACAATCACAGGTGATATTAATATTCTAATTGCTTTACAATAACACATATATTCTACTTAATAAATCATGGTCCCACTGTCAGATCATTGCTGTCTATAACTTTTGTAGTTAAAAAACCACATCTTTCGTCACAGAGTAACAGGCTTGAGCAAGTTACCTACTGGGCACCAAGCCATGGTGCCTTTCTCTTTTCTCGGTATGTGTACACTTCTCCCAAGGTGATCTCATCCAGAGTCATGAACTTGCATTCCATCTCCACACCCAAGCGTCCGTCATTTGAATCTATTGGATCTCTATTCTGATCTCTCCCTGAACCAGACACACAAGCTTCTGCCTCCTCCCTTTGAATGTCTACCTGCTGCCTCGAACTCAGCATGTGCAAAGCAGTGCTCTGAAATATACATGTTTCCTGTCTTTCCCATCGCATTCTACCATTTAATAATTTAACGCTAAATGCTGTAAAAATCTTTGACTTTTCTTTTTTAAATCTTGTAATTTTTATATTTTTATCAGTTTTAACAAATTCAATATAGTTCATAAATGTAATTCTAAGAATATAATGATTCTCTTCCTTCCTCCCTCCCCCTTTTCCTCCCTCCCACCCCCCTTTTTTTCTTTCTTTAGTTCTTGAGGTAACATATTTTAAATTTATATTACAATAAAAAAGCTTAATGCTTCACCAAGTAAGAAGTTTAACAAGTAAAAAGCAAAAAGATCTTAGTGTAGTGGAAATATAGACAACAGCTATAAGCAATAATGTAATCTATTAACAACCTGAATGGTCTACATCTTCACAATAGAAACATGCGCATCTGACTATGTCTCACCATGTACTCTGTCAGTATCTGAACTAGGCCACAATATTCTCTCACCTGAACTATATGTATCGGCAGATTTCCTGTCCTCTAACCAATTCTCTAAATACCATCCAGACTGACATTTCAGAATGCAAGCTAGATCATTCTCTCCTTGCTCAAAACTCACTAGTGGTCTCTGTCACACGCAGAATGAAAGCCAAGCACAAAGAGCTATGTTGACACACCTAAGAGGACTCCTACCAATATCTCATTCTGCTCCCCTTCTCCTCATTCATACAGTTCTGTACACATTGATCTTCATTTCTGTGAAAAAGCCAAGTCCATTCCCTACCCAAGCCTTTACATTTTGTTTCCAATGACTCACTCTCCCACTTAACTCATGTTTCAATTCAAATGTTAATGTTTCTAGAAGGACTTCCTATCTAGTCTAGTCATTCTATAATTGTGCCCATCTAAAATTTTTCTACATAACCCTTCTCACCCTCTGAATTTTCTTGTATTTATTTTTCTATTAGTTCATTATTATAATTTTTTACCTCTTCTAATAGAATGTTGGCTCCAGGCAGTATGTGAACCATTCTCTGTCTCTCTTTTTTTTTCCCCTTCACTGTACCTTTTGATCACTGTAACATATGAAAGAATAAATAAATCATCCCATATGGGAATATTTGATTCCATTACTGTGGAGATAGCCATTGGATTACAGGTATAGAAATACAAATTATTATCAAACACTGAAATACTAGGCCCAATTTAGCAGATTATTGTCTCAATCACAGTTTTCTCAAGAATTGCAAGGAGGTATGAAAGGAGCAGTTGAGAAGAATCAGAAAGAAATGTTGAGGCAATGGCATTTTAGAATGAATAGTAAGAATTTTTTTTTCTGTCATGTGCATCTCAGTTAATGGCACATAAAAAGCAATTGAATCAAGCTGAAAAGTGAAGGTTAGCTATCTGTTTTAAAAAAATAGCCTAAATTGGCCGGCGCCGTGGCTCACTAGGCTAATCCTCCGCCTTGCGGTGCCGGCACACCAGGTTCTAGTCCCAGTCGGGGTGCCGGATTCTGTCGCGGTTGCCCCTCTTCCAGGTCAGCTCTCTGCTGTGGCCAGGGAGTGCAGTGGAGGATGGCCCAAGTCCTTGGGCCCTGCACCCGCTTCGGAGACCAGGAGAAGCACCTGGCTCCTGCTATCGGATCAGCGTGGTGCGCCGGCCGCAGCGGCCATTGGAGGGTGAACCAATGGCTAAAGGAAGACCTTTCTCTCTCTCTCTCTCTCTCTCTCTCACTGTCCACTCTGCCTGTCAAAAAAAAAAAAAAAAGTCTAAATTGCCATAAAAAATAAAAAGTCATGATATTTTAATAGCTGTAAAAATTACTGGGAAGTTTTTTAACAATGTAGGTTTTTAACCTTATTCCTAGCCTTTTAGCTCCAGACTCTTGAAGAACTCAGAGCATGTGGTCCATATTTTAAAGAATGTATACTTGCTTTGATGAGCTCTCCAAATGATTTTATTTCAATACATAAAAGATAAATGTTTTCTATCTTCCTTTATATTCACATAAAGGATTATTTTGGGAGCTGGTGCTATGGTACAATGGGTTAAGCTGCGGCCAGCAGTGCTGGCATCCCATATGGGTGCTGGTTTGTGTCCCAGCTGCTCCACTTCCCATCCACCTTCTTGCTCATGCACCTGAGAAAGCAACAGCAGATGGTCTGAGTCCCTGGGCTCCTGCACTCACCTCAGAGACCCAGAAGAAGCTCCTGGCTCCTGGCCTTGCACAACATTGGCCATTGTGGCCATTTGGAGAGGGAACCAGTGTATGGAATGTCTCACTCTGCCTCTCCTTCTCTCTCTCAGTCTCTAACTCTAACTTTCAAATAAATAAATAAATCTCAAAACAATATTTTAAGATCACCTATGATTAGTGATTAATGAATGAAAAGGTTTAGGAAACAGTAATTATACCTAATTTGCTTCAATTTAATCACCAGGTACTGTTTTTATAAACTTATAGTTAACTTATGTGGATATAATTAAAACAGTTTTATCATTATCCTTTTATCATTAGCCTTTCCACTAGTGAAAAGTGGGGGAATTGCAGCATCTTTATTGTATGATTATTCAAATGACTTGAGTGATAAACAGAATACCATTTTAAGTATTTTTAAAAAGAATTTTAACTGGCATCACATTATATTTATGGGATATTATGTGATATTTTTGTACATGTATACATTGTGTGATGTGCAATTAAGGTAAATATACTTACCTCTTCAAAACAACATTTCTTTATGGATAAAGCATGCAAAATCCTATCTTCTAGTTTGTTTTCTTTTAAGCAGAGAAATGTGCCTTATCCTATCATGACACTTCTGTACAATAGAACCCCATAACCTCTTACTCCTATCTAGCTATAACTGATTACCTGTTCATCAAGCTTTCCCATCCCTCCCAGCTCCTTTCCTCCTCAGTCTCTGATAGATAAAGTTTTCATTTCTCTAAGATCACAATTTTTTTAGAATCTACATATGAGTGAGATCATGGGATACTTGTCTTTCTATGCTTGGCTTTTCTCATGTAACATAACGACCTCCAGGTCTATCCATGCTGTTGCAAACAAGATTCCATCCTTTTTTATGACTATTATTGTATAAGTATCACACATTCTTTATCCATTCAACAATGGACAGTACTTAGGTGGCTTATGAATAGTGTTTCAGTAAATCAGTCTCTGACTGATGGATTTTATTTCCCTTGGACGTATACTCAGTAATAGGATTGGTGGATCATATTGTGGTAAATTTTTATTTTTTGAGGATCTTCCATATTGTTTTCTACATTGCTGTGCTAATTTACATTCCCATCAACACTGTGCAAGCACTTCCTTTCCTCCACATCCTCACCAACACTTGCTATCCTCTTTCATTTTGAAAACATCTAGTCTTACTGGGATAGGGTTATATCTCTTTGTCGTTTTGACTTGCATTTCTTCATGGTTAGTAATGTTGAGCATTTTAAAAATGTATCTGTTGGCCATTTGCATATCTTCTTTTGGAAAATATCTGTTTATATCTACTGCTCATTTTAAAGTTTAATTATTTGCCTTTTTCTTGGGTTTTTAGAGTTCCTTATATATTCTGTATATTAACACCTTGTCTGATATATAGCTTGCAAATACTTTCCCCATTCTGTATGTTGCCTGTTCACTCTTTTGCTTATTTTCTTTGCTGTAAAAATTGCTCTTTAGTTTGATGCAATTCCAGTTATCTGCTTTTGCTTTAATTTCGTGTGCTTTTGGGGTCTAACCCAGAAAATCCTTGCCCATTTTAAAATTCTGATGTGTTTCACTTATTTTGTCTTATTAGTTCCAAAGTTCTAGGTCCTATATTTAGGTCTTTAAGCCACTTTGAGTTGATTTTTGTACATGGTGAGAAATAGAGGTCTAGCTGAATTGTTCTTCATGTGGATATCTACTTTCTCAAGGAGCACTTACTGAAGACTATCGCTTTTCCCTCACTTGTTCTCAGTCCCTTTATCAAAGATCAGTTGCTATAAATGTGTGGATTTTATTCTAGGGTGTCTATTCTGTTCCACTGGCCTGTGGATTTTTTTTTTTATTTCAATACTGGGCTGTTTTAATTACTTCAGCTTTGTAATACACTTTAAAGTCATGTAGTACAAGGCCTCTTGCTTTGTTCTTTTTCCTCAAGATTGCTTTGGCTAGTTGAGGTCTTTTGCGGCTATATACAAATTTTAGTAGGTTTTTTATTTTTTCTAATTTGGTGGGAAAAAAAGTCTTTGGAATTTTAAAATGGATTGCATTGATTTTGTAAACTGTTTTGAGTAGTATGTTAACTGTAACAACACTGATTCTTCCAATTCATGAACATGAGATGTCTTTCGATTTCTTTGTGTATTCTTCAATTTCTTTCTTTAATGATTTACAATTTTCCTTGTAAATATCTTTCACCTCTTTGGTAAAATTCTTAGGTAATTTTTTGTAGCTATAGGATTGCTTTCATGATTTCTTTGTGATATGATTCACTGATGGTGTATAACTAGGATATTGATTTTTTATGGTAACCGTATTATGCAACTTTGCTGAATTTATTATTTCTAACAGATCTTTGGAGGAGTCTTTGGGGTTTTCTATATACAAGATTATGTCACCTACAACAGTAATAACTAGACTTCTTTTACAATGTGGATGCTTTTATTTCTCTTGCCTAATTGTTCTGGCTAAGATTTACAGCACCATGTTGAATGAAGGGGGTGAAAGCCTTCAGCTTTTCCTCACTCATTATGCTGTTAGCTGTTGACTTTTTATGATTTTTGTTTTGTTGCGGTATAAATTCGTTAGAGTGTTTATCACAAAGGAGTGTTGAATTTTATCAAGTGAATTTTCTGAATCCTTGAGATGTTCACATGATTTTTCTCCTTCATTCTGTTTATGTGGTGTATCATATTAACTGATGTGCTTATGTTGATTCATCCTTGCATCCCTGTGCTAGATATCACTTGGTCATGGGGGTAATCCTTTTAATGTGCTGTTGAATGTTAGTTAGCCATATGTTGTTGAGGTATTTTGTATCAATGTTTATCAAGGATATTGACCTATAGCCTTCTTTTTATTTTGTTCTTGGCTTTGGTATCAAGATAACACTGTTCTGCTAGAATGAGTTGGAATGCACACCCTTCTCTTATATTTTTTGAAATAATTTTAAAAGGATTGGTGTTCATTATTCTTTAGATGTTTGTTTGTATTCAGCACTGAAGCTATTTAGTGCTGGAGTTTTCTATTATGGGAGATTTTTATTGCAAATTCAACTTCATTATTCATTATTGGTCTGTATAGGTATTTATTTCTTTGTGATTCAATATTGCTGAGTATATGTGACCAGGAAGTTGTCCATTTATTTCTTCTACATTGTTGAATTTGTTGCCATATAATTGTTCATAGTAACCTCTAACAACCCTTTGTATTTCTGTCATGTCACTTGCAATGTTTCAAATTAGTAATCTAATAAAATTTAAGTGATTATTATTACCATTATTATTATTAGAAATAAGAGAACTTTTTGTCTCATATGACTATTTACAATTTTATTTCCTTACAAAAATTTTGCTTGGAGCATAAGCAGATTTCTATATTTTCATAAATTCTAGGTTAATTATGTAGAAAACCATTATAAAAATCACTTAATGTTGATTTCAATGAGTGTGATAATTAGGCTAATTTCTGTCTCTAAAATTGAACTGAAAGAGGTATTTCTTGAATCCACAATGCTAATTTTTATATCAGAAAATGAATAAATAGCTACCTATATGACTATGTAACCCACAGTTCTTTGTAAAATTTCATTTTATTGCATACAGAAAAAAATTCTAAAAGTAGGTTACAAAAGTAGTAGTACACATTATATATTTGTTAATTTTTAAAAATAAAATATATTTTAAAATTTATTCTATGTTCATTTTTACTTACCAGTTTTACAGTTCATTGTATGCTGCTTGGAACTTAAAACAATAGAATGCCTTTACAACTGAAGTACTGGCACCATTTTATCAGAAAAAAAGGTATTGTGCCCTAACATATATCTTCCAATACGACCTTCCAAGATTCCTCAAGGAATGAAGACATTTCTGGTATGTCATCCTAAGGAGATCTTTGAGTGAAGATTGTGAGTCAGTCTTACCTTGAGCTGCCTAACAGCGCAGCACACTTTAACAATAACTTCTAGCTTAATTATGCATAATGGCAACGATATATTTGAATTGCAACAAAAAGAAGTAACACTTAATGCACTTTAATTATGTGTTATTTGAAGGGCATATTTCTCTAACAGGAACTATAGCCCAAAATTACAGTCCCATAGCAAGGGTATTTAGCACACAACTTGGCTGTCAAGTGTTCACATGGTTAGACACAACTCTGCATAATATTGTAGAAGATTCTCTTTTAACTGACAATTGACTGGAAATCATGCCAACATTTCTTTCCTTTTTCAAAAATTTGTTGCAGCCATATGCTCTGCAGACAATATACCTGTCCTTCAACTATACAGCTTCAATATAATTGTATTTCCCTTTATTTCTCACTTTTATGTCTTTGTTTTGAAAGGCAATGGTGTGTAGATAAAAGCTTAAGGACTAAGACAGTGAACTGAATTCAGCTCTATATTTACTTACTGTATGACCTTGGACAAGTTACTTCACTTGCCCAATTCTTGACTTCCTAATTTGTAAAATGGAGATGATAGTATATAACTTGGTTATGAAATTGAAATAATATGAGGCATGGGGATCATCAGTCATCCTATGCAGCCTCAATTAAACTTTTTCATTTTTATTGTATTTTTCTTCATATCTTTTACACTTGTCACGTTTTAAATTTTCTCACCTTTTCTGCATTATTTCCAGAATGATCCTAGCCATAGAAGACATGACTGGGTCCATACAGATTATCATCCTCCTTTATTTTTTCATCTTTATATTTTCTTGAAATTTTGGGGGAAAAATTTGGGGGGAAAACAATATTCTGGGAGAAAATTTTGAAGGTTTCTCATATAAGTGCAACATAAACAGATTCAATTCAGATCCTTATCAGTTTAATCTATCTTTTCATGGTGGTGGCTACAGACCTGATACATATTTATATGGGTTCTCAATTTTTTTTAAGATGTATTTTAATTATTTGAAAGGTTAAGTTAGAGAGAGGGGCGGGAGAGCGGGGAAGAGGGAGAGAGAGGCAAAGATCTTCCATCTGCTGGTTTACTTTCTAAATGGCTGAAATGGCCAGGGCTCATCTTCATCTGAGACTCCCACATCGGTGCAGGGTCCCAAGGACTTTGAACATCTTCCGCTGCTTTCCAAAGGGCAATAACAAGGAGCTGGATTAGAAGTGCAGCAGCCAGGACTAGAACTGGTGCCCATATGAGATGCCTGCATTGCAGGCAGTGGCTTAACCCAAACAAAGGCCCCCAACTTAGACTTATCACCTCCACGCAAGGTTTTCTTGACATAAATGATGCAAAATAGCCTCAGCCATGATCCTCCTTGTCATGATACCAGAATAAAGGGTTATCTGGTGTTCATGAATAATATCTACAAAAATTTGTGGAAAATGTAATGAAAGATAATTTTATTTTGGTGGATTTATTTTGGAAACTTGAGCATAGGAGAGTGTTCAAAAATGGAAAATATGCATTATGAAATAATTGTGAATTAATTTTTTGCAACAAAATGAACTTGTTTCTTAATTCTATTTTTTTCCATAAACTTTTAGAAATAGTTTCATACAATCTGCTAAATACCATATGACCCATAATAAATTAGGAAATTCCTCATCTTTGACTCTTTTTCTGGTAGGAATCTATGATTTTCTTAAAATTTAAAGTTTAATTATCCAATTTTTCTTTCTACTTCTGTTTTTGCCATCCATTTCAATCTGTAAACCTACCACTCTCTCTTCTCTTCATAAGCACAATAAAACATCTGTAGATTGTCTTTAGTTTTACCTCTACCTGCTTTTTTTTCTCTTTCACTTAGACCCTATCAGTACAAACATTTTGCTCTCTGAGTTGGGCTGTAATTTCTCATCTTTGATTTTTTTCCCATTGCTCTCACTACATGTACCTGAAACTGGAAATATCTTGAGTGCTATATAAAGTCCTTGAGCTTCACTCCTTCCATTCATCCTTCATTCGCTCCTTTCATCTCTAGAACTTTAACTTTTTTCCTGGATTTTAATGCCCTGACAAAGCAGCAGTTATTGTCACCTAGATACATTCTGTTCTGTAAGAATGAGTTTACTTTAAATGTACTTTCCAATGAATCTATGCTTTAGGGAAGATGTTAGAGTAATGATTTGAAATAGCTAAGTTTTCTTTTTCTCTTACTTGCAAGCCCTAAACATCCTGTGATCCACTGTTTGTAAATATTTTTCTATGATTTATATGTTAACATTTTTAACTATATCTATTTCAGAATGGTTCTATATCTTTGTATACTTTATTTAGTTTGAGTTACTTTTAGTTCTATAATTTTTTTCTAAGTGAATCTAATTTCTCCTCAAATGTGACTATCTCTTTTTAAGGAAGGTAGACACATCCTTAACTAATGCATTCATTTATATTTCTTGGGACCCCTAGCAGGGGACAAGAGGTCAACTCAAACATGCTATAAAATCAGATCTCCTTTTTATCATCATTTCCTTCCATAATCATCTGACTCAGAGTTCATTTACCTCTTAAATGTCTATGTGCTCTGTCCAGCTAATGTGATATTTCCAGATAGATTTACTCTCAGCATAACTTTTTTATAATATTTAGACCCAAAATAAAACTGTTTAGATTGAGTTTCAAAGGCTGTAACTCCAGATTCCATTTTAATTCTTTGCTTTTGTTAATCTTCGTTTTAGCTGTAATGTGCTCATATTTATACTACTCATCCATCAAGATTTTACATAAGACCTCTTCCTCTCCTTAGTATTCATCATTCACAGATCCTCAACATTCATGGAAACACAATATTTCTTTCTCATTCTTCCTCTTTTTTTCAAACCTGAGTATCACGTATTTTGGACATTCTGGGGGCCTTATTTTATTTGCTTAGCCTTAATTTTGTTCTTGCCCATATTTCTTCTCTTTCCTCTTCTTGTATACTCTAACAGACTTATGTTCCAAGATACACCCTCCTCTTCCCTCTGAAGAAGGGCTAAACATTTATTTTTGCATTTTTCATTCTATAGCACCACAATTTGAAATTGTTCTTGTTTTAGTATTCTTCTCAACTCTTCACCATGCTGCTACTTTTGCTACCTTTTCCCTTTATGAGCCCCTGAATAATTTTCAAGCAATTCTGGAATTTATACTACTTCAGTTTGTGTGTCTCTTTTTACTATGACATGCACTTAGGAATTTTCAGACTTTTCACTACAAAGTTTATCAAAGGTGCAATAACTACAGAAACAGCTAATATTACTGAATGTTCACTAACATTTATTAAGAGCTTACTAGATGCCAATCACTCTGCCATTTGTCTTATTTGGCAAATTTCTTTGATGCAAGTACCATCAGATCTCCAATTTAAGATTGAAAAAATTGAGCTTTGCAAAGGAAATCATCCAAGTTAGAGTAGTTTCTTGAAGGTCATTCAAGGAGTAAGAGGCAAATATAGTATTCAATCATCACTCCAGCTCCTAAGCCCATCCAGGAATATATATTTTTTACCACATATGCAACATTAAATGAGAGTACAACAGGGATAATCGGTCAGGTAGAGAATGAGGCAACACTCATCAAAAAGGTGCAGCTACCCCTCTGTTCCAACTGAGAGCTGCTATGTGTGCTTTTATGGGAAGAGATTTAGTATTTGCAGATTTTCTCATTAGTCAAGACTGTTATAACAGAAACTCAAATAGTCTGTGTGTCAAATTTCCCTTAGAAAAGTTGCATCCATTTAAAACAAAATTAAATATGATGCCAGCAAATCAAAGATATTTGCATGTGTAATACAATCAAGGCTTCTAGGCTGGAGGGGGTCTCACATAAAAGGATGTGACTTCTTGGGAGTGTACAGTCAGACCCTAGACTTAGAGTGCTCCTCTGCCAGTTTATGTACTGTTTACCTTCTTTATAATCATTTTATGCAATGCCCAAATACATTTTTGGTGAAGTAATCCAACTGTGCAGAAATGTATGAGGAAAGGAGTAACAGACTCCTTTCTTCTTTTTTGTAGTCTCCAGAAACCTTTTATGTAAAGTATACAAACTTTGTGCATTTCAAAAATACAACTTTAGGAACATAGTGATTCTTCCCACTGTACTCAACCTACCACATGCATTCCCACCCTTCTTCCTTATCCCTCTCCTAGTCTGATTCTTATTTTTTACTAAGATCTATTTTCAATTAACTTTATACACATAAGGCTAACTCTATACTAAGAAAGAGTTCAACAAATAGTATGAAAAAAAAAAAACTGTTCCTCAAAACAAGTATCATACTGTTTCAAAGTGTCAATTTCATTTCTATAGATTACCTTTTAGGTGCTCTATTAGTTACTGCAGATCAGGGAGAATACCTAGTATTTGTCCTTTTGGGACTGGTTTATTTCACTAAGTACAATGTTTTCCAATTGTATGCATTTTGTTGCAAATGACAGAATTTTTTTATAGCTATGTAGTATTCCATGGTACATATCTCATAACTTCTTTATCCCGTCTTCAGTTGATGGATGTTTGGATTGATTCCATATCTCAGCTATTGTGAATTGAGCTATAATAAACATGGGGTACAGATAACTATTTCATATACTGATTTCATTTCCTTTGGGTGATTCCCAGGAGTTGAATGGCTAGGAGATATACTAGGTCCATATTCAGATTTCTGAGGTATCTCCATATGTCTTCCACAGTGGCTGTACCAGTTTATATTCCCACCAATAGTGGATTAGGGTACTTGTCCCTCACATCCTCACTAGCATACATTGTTTGTTGATTTTGGTATGACAGCCATTCTAACAGGGATGAGGTGAAACCTCATTGTGGTTGTGATTTGCATTTTCCTGATGGCTAATGATCCTGAGCATTTTTTCATGTGTCTGTTGGCCATTTGAATCTCCTCTCTTGTATATTCTGGCTATAAGCCCTTTATCAGTTGCATAGTTTGCAAATAATTTCTCCCATTCTGTAAGCTGCCTCTTCACTTTGCCAAGTATTTCTTTTGGAGTGCAGAAGTTTCTCAATTTGATGTAATCCCATTTGTCAAATTTGGCTTTGATTGCCTGTGCTTCTGAGGTGCTTTTCAAGAAGTATTTCCTTACTCTCATGTTTTGAAGAGTTTCCCCAATGTTCTATAACAATTTGATGGTATCAGGTTGTAGATTTAGGTCTTTGTTCCATTTTGAGTGGATTTTTGGATAAGGTGTAAAATAGAAGTCTTGCTTTGCTCCAGAAATCAACCCACACATCTACAACCAACTCATCTTTGATGAAGGATCTAAAATCAACCCCTGCAGCAAGGACTGTCTCTGTCTCATCAACAAATGGTGCTGGGAAAACTGGATTTCCTCATGCAGAAATATGAAACAAGACCCCTACCTTAAACCTTCCACAAAAATCCACTCAAAATGGAGAAAGACCAAAATCTACCACCCAATACCTTCAAATTTCTAGAGAACACTGGAGAAACTCTTCAAAACATTGAAACAGGCAAATACTTCTTTAAAAAGAACCCAAGACACGAGCAATCAAAGCCAAATTTGACAAATGGTATTACATCAAATTGAGAAGCTTCTGTGCTGCAAAAGAAACACTCAGCAAAGAGAACAGAAAACAGGTAGAATAGGAGAAATTATTGGCAAACTATGTAACTCATAAAGGACTACCATCTAAAATCTATAAGAAGCTTAAGAAAAAATTTTTAGAAAACTTTTATTTAATAAATATAAATTTTGAAAATACGACTTTTGGATTATAGCAGTTTTTCCCCCATAACCATCCTTCAACCTGTAAACCATCCCATCTCCCACTCCCTCTCCTATCCCATTCTTCATTAAGATTTACTTTTAATTATCTTTATATACAGAAGATCAACTTAGTAAATACTAAGTAAAGATTTCAATAGTTCCCACCCACACAGACATACAAAGTATACAATACTGTTTGAAGACTAGTTTTACTGTTAATTCTCATAGTACAACACATTAAGGACAGAGATCCTATATGGGGAGTAAGTGCACAGTGACTCCTGTTGTTGATTTAACAACTGATACTTTCTTAAGAGCTTAACAAACTTGAGGCTGGTGCCGTGGCACAGTAGGTTAATCCTCCACCTGCAGTGCTGCCATCCCATATGGGAGTTGGTTCTAATCCTGGCTGCTCCTCTTTCGATCCAGCTCTCTGCTGTGTCCTGGAAAGCAGTAGAAGATGGCCCAAGTCCTTGGGCCCCTGCACCCACATGGGAGACCAGGAAGAAGCACACGGCTCCTGGCTTTGGATCGGTGCAGCTCCAGCCGTTGCAGCCACTGGGGAGTGAACCAACAAAAGGAAGACCTTTCTCTCTGTCTCTCCCTCTCACTGTCTGTAACTCTACCTCGCAAATAAATAAATAAATAAAATCTAAAAACAAAAGAAGCTTAAGAAACTTAACAACAAAGCAAACAATTCAGTTAAGAAATGGGCAAAGGACATAAACAGACATTTCTCAAGAGAGGAGATTCAAATGGCCAACTGACACATGAAAAAATGCTCAGAATCATTAGTCATCAGGGAAATGCAAATCAAAATCACAATGAGGCTTCACCTCACCCCCATTAAAATGGCTCATGTAGAAATCAACAAACAACAAATGCTGGTAAGGATATTGGGAGGAGGGGAAGGCATCCTAATCCACTGTTGGTGGGAATATAAACTGTCGCAGTCACTGTGGAAGACAGTATGGAGATACCTCAGAAATCTGAATATAGGCTTACCATATGACTCAGCCATCCCACTGCTGGGAATTTACCCAAATGAAATCAGTATATGATAGAGTAATCTGTTATCCCATGTTTATTGCAGTTCAATTCACAATAGCTAAGACAGAGAATCAACCCAAATGTCCATCAATTAAAGATTGGTTGAAGAAATTATAGTATAGGCCGACGCTGTGGCTCAATAGGCTAATCCTCCACCTGCAGCGCCGGCACACCGGGTTCTAGTCCCGTTCAGGGCACCGGATTCTGTCCCAGTTTCCCTCTCTTCCAGGCCAGCTCTCTGCTATGGCCCGGGAGTGCAGTGGAGGATGGCCTAAGTGCTTGGGCCCTGCACCCCATGGGAGACCAGGAGAAGCACCTGGCTCCTGCCTTCGGATTAGCACAGTGCAAAGGCCGCAGCGTGCCGGCCGCAGCGGCCATTGAAGGGTGAACCAACGGCAAAAAGGAAGACCTTTATCTCTGTCTCTCTCTCTCACTATCCACTCTGACTGTCAAAAAAAAAAAAAAAAAAGAAAGAAATTATGGTATACATACACTAAAGAATACTACACAGTGGTTAAAAAATAATTGAAATCCTGTCATATGCAACAAAAGGGATACAACTGGTAACCATTATACTTAGTGAAATAAGCCAGTCCCAAAAATACAAATATAATGTTCTCCCTGATCTGTGGTAACTAATAGAGTACCTAAAAGGTAATCTCTAGAGTGAAATTTATACTCTGAGATCTAATGATTTTGAACAGCCCTTGTCTCAACTGTTGAGGAACAGTGGTTTTTTTTTGTTGTTTTTTTTTTTTTGGTTTGTTTTTTTCTTCATATCATTTGTTGAACTCTTTACTTAGTGTAGAGTTAAGCTTATGAGTATAAAGTTATCTGAAAATAGATATTTGCAAAAAAATAAGCATAGGAATAGGGGAGGGAGGAGGAAGAAAGATGGGAGCCTGGGTGGAAGGGAGGGTAGGGTAGAAAGTATCACTATGTTCCTGAATCTATATATATGAAATACATATTTAAATAAAATTAAAAAAAAGCTTTGATGTGGCTAGACTATTAAATTCTAACTCACACAAAAGTTACTAAGACATGGAACTGTTTAATTTCTTTCCTACATCACCAGTGTTGCTACTGATAAGGAGTGAGAACTTCAGTCTCACTACCTGTAGTCTTCTCTATGCTGAGACACTATTTAAGGGGTAGAACATATATATTCAGATATATTTATATAGAGAAAGAGATAGAGACAGAGATGAAAGATAGGCTTGACATATTGAACCACCAAGATTCATGAGATTTGATCAACATGCAATTATATGTATTTGTCGCATTTCTTTAAATTTTATTTAAATGCAATTTGTTTATTAGCAGTCATAGGACAAAAAATTGGTGGTACAATGGTTCTTCTGCTCACTTTTGGAAATAAGTAGCCCTATGGTAAGTCAAACTAAAAAACAAAAAAGAAATCATCAATTCAGACATTTAAAATACCCAATCCTACATATTCATTACTTCTTTCATTTTCATTCTAAAGGAAATCTTACCTCCCCAATAGCTGCTGCTTTCTTTGCTTTTATATTGACATTTTATCCAACTCACAGGGTCACAGAGACAGGAGAGGACAGGTACAAAGGGAGAAAGGACTTCTCACTTTCTAATGAGGTTGATACCGAAGTTCTATGTTGTGCCCTGTTAGATGTGTGAAAGTGATACATTTTTTTCTCCCTCTGTAAAGTCCTTCCAACATGTATAACTGAGTACCTGTGATTTTCCCTTTCAGTCATTGATTTCCCAGAGAGATATTTTGTATGGACCTCTCCCTATGGGAGATCCTTTAACCTCAGAAATACCTTCCTGGGCAGGAGTTAAAAAATTGCTCCAAAGAGCTCCCTCTCCCAATTCGGGTCCATGGCAGTGTTCATTCATACATTACCACATCCCTGAGTCCTGCAGCCGCTTCTGCTTTGCTCCCTTAGATGTCTGCATTCTTTGGTGAGAGATGGTCCCTGTCCACTGTATCCCCTACTCTAAGAAAAAGAGATCTTCAGCTCTCATAGAATTGTGCCAGACTCCTCTCTTCTTGGTCACAGAGCAAGAGAGCAGAACTCTGCCATGGAGTAAGGAAAATCCCAGTAGAGTGATATCTCTCATATATATATATATATACACACACACACATATATACACATACGTACATAAATGCATAGATAAGTAAATCCTTTCACAAGTCTTCTGAATATCCACACTCTGCCATCTTTATACCATCCTGCTACATTCCCAAATTTGTGGGACAGGTTCTTCAAAAGAGTATTTTGAAAACCTGTATTTTGCTTCAGCACTTTGCTTTGGTAATTAATAGCCATCATACTAAGAGCTCTACAAGTCTTCAATGTCACATCCTTATCATGGTTGTAGACTTCTCATTTTGTGAGCTTTCTCTACTTTGTAAGAACTTATTTCAACATTTAGAATGAGAAATGAGGGAGAGGAGATTCAAGGATGGAGAAGGTCATGTTTACTGGACACCTGCTTTGACTAGTGTAACAGGAGTGCTTTAGTATGGAACTCATGTTTTTGTAAGCTGTTCCAATGATCCAGGGAGCAGTGATACTCATATCCATCATTTCTTATTGATCAGTAAACCAAGACTCAAACAGATTATATGACTTTCCCAGGGTGGCACTGCTGTGGTATAAGAAAGCAAGGATTGGACACTTCTGATTGACTGAATTCTAATCCTATTATATCCAACTTATACTATTTTGTCTAGAAAATTACACTCATTGTTTAAGTAATTGGGTACAAGGATTTATTTAACTTATTCTCTTACATGATGAGAATCCCATTTGCAGTTTGAAAAATGGTGCCACCTCTATTTAAAAATGAAGATTGCTTATCATTTATATTAACTTACTAAAATAGAAGTGATCTGCAAAAAAGCTATTTGATATGGATTGTGGGGGGCAATGTGAGGACAAAAATGTTTAAATTTTGTTTTCATCTATATTTAGTATTGATCACTTAATCTCACATTTTGGTCAATGTACAATGCCCAATTCTCTAATGATTCCCATGGATATCTCTATTCAGTAATATTGTCATCCTAATCCCCCTTTAAACCTTAACCCTATTTCCCTATTTTCTTTCCTTATAAAATACAGGGAAAGTGTGATATGGAATTAGCATACATGATGGGCAGCACATTGTTTATTGTCTTCTGAGCCAGTATTAAATGGTAGAAAATTTAATTATAACTATACTTATTACATTGATCTCCCACATCACATTTAATCTGCAATCTTTTGACAAAGAAAGGGAATAAATGACTTCATGTCAGCTCCTTTTCATTGTGTATTATTTTCTGCTTTCTCAGTGTGAAAAGAATAGGTTTTATTTGTGGAGAAAGAACTAAAGATTAGAGAACTAATTATTTTAATTGTGTTTTATTTTTCTTCCAAAAGATAGGTTAATTTAACATATAACTCAATGTTTCTAATATGGAAAGTATGAATGTTACATAATTTTAATTATCACAGAACTTGTTACATGCAAGTATGCTTTGGTCTTTTTTTTTTTTTTTTTTTTTTTTTTTTTTTTTGTAGGTACAGAGAGTATAGTCTAATTCCACAGGCTGAACTGGGCCTTTCAGAATTGGTCTATTTTTTTTTAAGATTTATTTATTTGTTTATTTGAAAGTCAGAGTTACATAGAGAGAGAAGGAGAGGCAGAGAGAGAGAGAGGTCTTCCAACCACTGTTTCACTCTCCAACTGGCTGCAATGGCTGGAGCTGTGCCTAGCCAGGAACCAGGAGCCAAGCCAGGAGCCAGGATCTTCTTCTGGGTATCCCATGCAGGTTCAGGAGCCCAAGGAGTTAGGCCATCTTCCGCTGCTTTCCCAGGCCAAAGCAGAGAGCTGGATTGGAAGTGGAGCAGCTGGGACTTGAACCGGTGCCCATATGGGATGCTGGCACTGGAGTCGGCAACTTTACCCACTACACCACTGCACTGTAGCTTTACCTGCTAAGCCATAGTGCTGACCCTGCTTTAGTCTATTTTGTAAATGATTCTATGCAAGTATTGCTGAGTATTTTCAAGAAAAGAAAAAATACAGAGAAGTATGAGGTTAACTCAGTATCAACTATCTTGACAATAATTTAAAGTGTTACAAAGCTTTTACTTCTGAAAATTAAAAATAAAATGCATTTCCATTAAATAATTCAGAATATAGTACCTATCTTCCCAACTTCCATTCTAAGGATGTACTCTGGAACCAACAATGTAGGTCAAATCTAAGATTTTTCCATATGACCTTGCACAAGACATTTAAATTCTTTGTGTCTCAGTTCTTTATTTGAAAAAGCAGGAATAATGATAATGGTATTTGCATCATAGAGTTTTAGATAGCTGTCCTTAAAAATAACTTTCACCAGTTTCACTAAGGAGTGAGTGGAACTCTTCACCATTCTGCCATAAGTTGATCCCATCATGGGATTTGTATGAGATTCAAGTAGGTTAATATCCATATATTTAATAAAATAGTGAAAGAATAAGACAGATCATTAAGGAAGATCTTGAAATTTGAATTAACAACTTTACCCACTCACTTTGTGACCCTGGGAGATTCAACTAAATAACCTTTCTGTCCTCATCTATAAAAATATCCCCCATCCTGAAAAATATTTGGATGTTGTCTTATAATCAGAAGGTATTAAAAATCTCTCATGAAGGCAAAGCACATATTGCTATTTGATTAGAATAATGCCAATTGGTGGGCTTGTTACTCTACACAGTAAAAAGGTGAGCATGCTACATGCCACCAAAGTTCAAGATAAAGTTCCAAGGCCCTGTGCTACTGTGGCCACTGCCCACCTTCCCACTACTATCTTCCTAGCATCTATATGATCTCAGTAAAACAATAAAAAATCACAAAGGACATGAACTCCTGAAGTTCTATAGATGCAGCCATCAAAGTAAGCTGATGTGGTTCTCACTGAATGTTAACTAAAGCCACATATATTACAGTTTCAAGTACAGAAAGAAAGTACATTCTATTAGCAGCTATGAATGTGTTAGAACTCCCATGCTCAGGGAGAACAACAGAGTAGGCTTAAAGAACAAACTTCATGAGTCAAAAACTGTTCCTGAAATTAAAGTTTTGGAAAGAATAAGTATTCCTCAAACACACTTGCCTTTGAGAATGACAGTACTTTTCCAAAGCACAGGCCTTGCTGTTGTTTAAAAATCAGTCCTAGAATAGCTTCACCTGGTTTCATTGATTGCCAGCTGGCACAAAGAAACTCCTTCCGATTCCCTGTATCCTGCAACCACAGGAGTTTTGGGGCATTAGCCTCAGAGCTATGCTCACACACTCCATGTGAACCAGAGGCATTTCTCTTAGTTTCTGGGAGCTAGTGCAAGAAGACACCCAATAAAAAATACACTCCCATCCTGTAAGATCTGGATAATAACCTAACTAAACTGTGCAACACCAGCACTGTAACAATTAGTTATAAATTTCTTAATCCCACTGGAATCTACCCAGTGAACCTAGGGAAGAACCTACACTCAATTCTACATCTCTGGAACCACACCTGAAAGAGAAAGGTCTCCTCTATATTTTGTAGTCACCCTGCAGGACTGGAACAGGGTTCAGTTTATCTCCTAGTCCCAGGACCAGGGATATTGGTGTTAAAAGCCACAGCACCAGCTGCACTTGCCTAGCAGGACCTGAGGAAGGGCCCTTCCAAGTCACACAGTCCTAGAGACACAGCAGTTGGTTGCCTCAAGCCCCAAGATCATTCAAATTTGCCAGTAGGACAAGGGGATAGCCATCTTTGTCTCCCTCAGCACCAAGAACAAGGCCCTGGCTATCACTAGGTCTATCCTAGGGAGTTAGACACTGAACTCTCTGTGGACCAAAGTTACCTACCCTAGGAAATCTAATCATCTCAAAGACACACTTCTTTTTTTAATTTTTATTTTCTAAAATTTTATTTAAGGTATAGAAATGTCAAATAACTCGGACTTACCCCTAATGGTAGAGCTAGAAATGTGCCAGGGGATTCCAATTCAATCCCATCAAGGTGGCATCTACCAATGCCAGCTTACTAGTTAAAGTGATCAGTTTAAGTTCATAATTGATCATAATGATAGGATTAAGTGTCAAAGGGATTACATAAATAAGACCAGTATCTGCAAATAATAATTGATAGAATTAAACAGAAGAGAATGATCCTACATGGGAAGCAGGATAGACAGCAGACTCATAGAATGACAAATGCCCTAAACAGCACTCTGGCCTCAGAATCAGCCCTTAAGCATTTGGATCTGGCTAAAAAGCCCATGAGAGTTTCTCAGGCATGGAAAGCCAAGACACTGCAGCAAAAAAAAAAAAAAAAAAAAAAAAAAAAAAAGACTTAAATGAAAGATCTCTGTGAGTGAGATCCCAGCGGGAAGAACAGCCATCAAAGAAGGAGGTACCTTTCTCTGAAGGGAGGAGATAACTTCCACTTTGACTATGGCCTTGTCTAGATAAGATTGAAGTTTGTGAACTCAAGAGGCTTCCATAGCCTTGGCCGCTCATGACAAGAGCTTCGGGTGATTACTGACATCATAAATAAGAGTGTCAATTGCTAAATCAACAATGGGAGTCACTGTGTACCTACTCCCCATGTAGGATTTCTGTCCTTAATGTGTTGTACTAGGTGAATTAATGGTAAAACTACTACTCAAACAGTACACTATACTTTGTGTGTCTGTGTGGATGCAGTCTGTTGAAATCTTTGCTTAGTATATACTAAGTTGATCTTCTGTATATAAAGATAATTGAAAATGAATCTTGATGAAGAATGAGACGGGAGAGGGAGTGGTAGATGAGATGGTTGAGGGTGGGAGTGAGGTTATGGGGGAAGAGCCACTATAACCCAAAAGTTGTACTTTCAAAATTTTTATGTATTAAATAAAAGTTGGTAAAAAAAGGTATAGAAATGTCAAATATCAGGAACATAGTGATACTTTCCACCCTACTCTCCTTATCCTTTTTCCTTCTCCCTCTCCTATTCCCACTCTAAATTTTTTACAAAGATCTATTTTCAGTTTATAGTCGTAAGATTAACCCTACACTAAGTAAAAAGTTCAACAAATAATTTGAAGAAAAAAAAAACACTTCTTCAACAGTCGAGACAAGGGTTGTAAATAATCATTGAATCTCAAAATATCAAAGACACACTTTTCTCCCTGTGAACTGCAGTAGACTAGACCACTATGTTAATTATGAACAAAACTAACATTGATTAAGACAAAAGAAATCAATCAGAGGCTACACTCCTAGATTCACCTAGAACCAAAGCCAAAGCAACAAGCCAACTGATACCCTGAATTCGAGCTAAGCCATAAATTATTTTCCAATAAAACCTACTCCATACAAAAGAAGAGATGATTATACCAGATGTGCAGATGTCAATGTAGGGACAAGAGACGTAAAGAAGTAAGGTAACATCATGCCTCCAAGAGAACACAATAATCCTCCATAATTAGATTCTGAACTGAAGGAAATCTATAAAATAACAGATACAGAATTCAAAACAATGATTATAAGGAAACTCAATATGCAAGATAATACAGAGTGAAGAAATGAGGAAATCAATGAGTGACATGAATGAAAATATTACTAAAGTGATAGAAATCATAGAAATTTTGAAGATAAAACTTCAATCAGCAAAATAAAAAATATGACTGAGAGCTTTAACACCAGAATAGACTAAGCGGAGGGAAGAATTTCTGAACTTTAGGACCAGACTTTTAAAATAACTGTCAGACAAAAACAAAGATAAAAAAATTTAAAAGAATGAAGTCTACATGAATATGTGATATGATTAAATGATCAAATATTTGTGTTATAGGTATTCCTGAAGGAGAAGAAAAGGAAAAAGGCATTAAGAACCTGAAAAATGAAATAACAGTTGAAAGTTTCCCAGGTATTGAAAGAGACATGCACATCCAGATGCAAGAAGCTCACAGGACCCCAAGCAGACTCAACCTAAAAAAAAATCTTCTCCAAGGCATGTTGTCATCAAATTGTCAGAAGTTAAGAACAAGGAGAGAATCCTAAGGATAGTAAGAAAAAAACTCCAAGTTACATATAAAGGAAAACCAATTAGATTAATATCCGACTCCTCAGTGGTAACTCTACAGCCCTTATGTTTCTATGTGGGTGCAAACTGTTGAAATCTTTACTTAATATATGCTAAACTGATCTTCTGTATATAAAGAGAATAGAAAATGAATCTTGATGTGAATGGAAGGGGAGAGGGAGAGGGAAAGGGGAAGGTTGTGGGTGGGAGGGAATTTATGTGGGGGGAAGCCATTGTAATCCATAAGCTGTACTTTGGAAATTTATATTCATTAAATAAAAGTTAAAAAAAATGAGCACCAAAAAGGAAACCTGTTAAAGTGAAAGGAACACTATGAGAAACGGTGACTTGATCAGCCCTCACCCTGACTGTTGATGAGCAGCTTAATATGTTATCCCTCTTAGTATTTTTTTTTTGTTTGTTCTACTTAATTCTTTTGGTTGAATACTGTAATCAATACACAATTCTTCTTAAGTGCTGAAACTTAACTGAAAAGTGATCGCTGTTAAATATAAGAGTGGGAATAAGAGAAGGAAGAGATGTGCAATTCGGGACATGCTCAAGCTGACTTGCCCCAAACGGTGGAGTTAGAAACATACCAGGGGATTCGAATTCAATCCCATCGAGGTGGCATGTACCAATGCCATCTCACTAGTCCCAGTGATCAATTTCTGTTCACAATTGATCATAATGATAGGACTAAGAACCAAAGGGATCACATAAACAAGAATAGTGTCTGCAAATACTAGCTGATAGAATCAAAAAGGGAGAGAATGATCCAACATGGGAAGTGAGATACAGGAGACCCATAGAATGGCAGATGTCCTAAACAGCACTCTGGCCTCAGAATCAGCCCTTAAGGCATTCAGATCTGTCTGAAGAGCCCATGAGAGTATTTTAGGCATGGAAAGCCAGGACACTCTGGGGGGGGGGGGGACCTAAATGAAAGATCTCCGCGAGTGAGATCCCAGTGGAAAGAACGGGCCATCAAAAAAGGAGGTACCTTTCTCTGAAGGGAGGAGAGAACTTTCACTTTGACCATGGCCTTGTCTAAATATGATCAGAGTTGGTGAACTCAGGGGGCTTCCATAGCCTTGGCAGCTCATGACAAGAGCCTAGGCTGATTACTGATACCATAAACAAGAGTGTCAATTTGTTAAGTCAACAACAGGAGTCACTGTGCACTTACTCCTCATGTAGGATCTTTGTTCTTAGTGTGCTGTACATTGAGATTTAATGCTATAACTAGTACTCAAACAGTATTTTTCACTTTATGTTTCTGTGTGGGAGCAAACTGTTGAAATCTTTACTTAATGTATGCTAAACTGATATTCTGTATATAAAGAGAATCGAAAATGAATCTTGATGTGAATGGAAGGGGAAGAGGGATTGGATAAGGGGAGGGTTGCGGGTTGGAGGGACGTTATGGAGGGGAAGCCATTGTAATCCATATTCTGTACTTTGGAAATTTATATTCATTAAATAAAAGTTAAAAAAATCACACACACAAAAAAAGAAAAAAAAAAACAAAAAAAATTAAAATCTTAAAAGAAAAAAAACCTTACAACCAAGAATATTATATCCACTGGAACTATCCTATGAAAGCAATTGAGAAATATGGTATTTTCCTGATAAGCATAACCAGAGAGAACTCACCACCCTCAGAGCAGTCTTATAAGAAATTATAAAGAGGGTCATACATTAGAAGTAAATATCATGAAAAACATGTGACACCACCAAAGTCACTAACACTGCAGGTATAATCAGTATTCATTCACCAAAATGGAAGGTGTTAGATCTTATCAGTCAACACTAACCTTGAATGTAAATGGATTAAATTCTCCCATCAAAAGACTTAGGTTGGCTGATGGAGAGAAAATGACCCCACTATATGCTGCCTATAGGAAACTCACTACACAAAGGCACACATAGACTGAAAGTGAAAATCTAGAAAAAGATATCAGGCAAATGGAAACCAGAAATGTACAGGACTAACTCTTGTGATATTAGATAAAACAGACTTTAAATAAAAAACTGTAAAAGGAGGTAAAGAAGGGCACTATTTTGATAAGAGTTTTGATTTAACAAGAAGTCATAACAATCATAAAAATACATGCACCCTTGAGGCCAGCACTGTGGTACAGTAGAATAAGCCTCCACCAGCAGCACTGGCATCCCATATGGAGGCTGGTTCATGTCCCAGCCGATCCTCTTCCAATCCAGCTCTCTGCTATGGCTTGGGAAAGTAGTAGAAGATAGCCCAAGTACTTGGGCCCCTGCATCCACACGGGAGACCCAGAAGAAGCTCCTGGCTTCAGATTGGCCCAGTTCTGGCTGTTGTAGCCATAAGGGGAGTGAACCAGCAGATAGAAGGCCTTTCTCTTTGTCTCTTCCATTCTCTGTCTGTAATTCTGCCTCTCAAATAAATAAAATATTTTAAAAAATTAAAAAAATATGCACCCAACACAAGACCACCAAGATATATACAGCAGATACTATGAGACCTAAAGGGAGAGATAGATGGCAGTACAAAGATAGCAGATGACTTCAACACCTCATTCTCATTAATGGACAGATCATCCAGGCAGAAAATCAATAAAGATACATCAGAGTTGAAACATACTACTGAACAAATGGGCATCATAGACATTTACAGGACATTTCACCAAACAGCTACAGAATACATTCTTATCAGTAGCACATTAACGTTTTCTAGCACAGATCATATACGAGGCTACAAATCAAGTCTCAGTAAATTTAAAAAGACTGAAGTCATACTATGTATCATCTCAGACCATAAATGAAAAAAACTAGAAGTCAACAAGAATAATAAAACCCTCATAAAAACTTAGAAATTAAACAACATGGTAATGAATGATCACTGGCCACTGAAGAGATTAAAAAGGAAATCAACAATTTGAAATAAATGAAAACACAACATATCAAAACTTCTGGGATCCAGCAAAAGCGGTATTAAGAGGGATGTTGATAGCATTAAATTATTACATTAAAAAAAGAAAAATGTCTTGAATTAAAGACCTAATGATGAGGTCAATGCTGTGGTGTGGTAGGCTAAGACTCCACCTACAGTGCTGGCATCCCATGTGGGCACAGGTTCAAGTACTGGCTGCTCCTCTTCTGATCCAGCTCCCTGCTCATGGCCTGGGAAAGCAGTGGAAGATGGACCAAGTACGTGGGCCCCTGCACCTTGCAGACCTGGAAGAAGCTCCTGGTTCCTGGCTTTAGGTTTGCCCAGCTCTGGCCCCTGCAGCCATTTGGGAATGAACCAGCAGATGGAAGACCTCTCTCTCTGTCTTTCTCTGTGTGTCTATAACTTTGCATGTCAAACAAATAAATAAAATCTTTAAAACAATAACAACAAAAGACCTAATGATGCATCTTGAAGACTTAAAAAAAGAATAAACCAAACCCCAAATCAGCAGATGAGAAATAATAAGGATCACAGCTGAAATGAATGAAATTTAAACTAGAAAAAACATCACAGATCAACAAACAAAAAGTGGTTTTTTGAGAAGATAAAGAAAATAGATAAACCTCTAGTAAGACTAAGAAAAAAAGAGAAAAAATTCAAATACAATTAGAGATGTAAAAGGAGACTTTACAACTGACAACACTGAAATATAAAGGATCATAAGAAACTACAATGTGGCACATGTTGTGGTATAGTAGGGTAAGCTGTCACTTGCACTGTCAGCATTCTATATGGGTACTGGTTTGATCTGGCCATTCTACTTCTTATATAGCCATCTGATAATGTGCATAGAAAAGCAGCAGAAGATGGCCCAAATGTCTGGGCCCCTGCCACTGACATGGGAGACACAGAAGATGCTCCTGGTTCTTGGCTTCAGCCTGGCCTAGCCTTGGCTGTTGCAGTCATTTGGGATGTGACCCACTGTTTGGAAGATTCTCTCTCTGTCTCTTCTTCTCTCTAACTCTGCTTTTCAAATTAAAAAATTATATACATCTTAAAAAGAAAAACTGCTATGAAAACTACATGCTAACAAACTGGAAGACCTCATAAATTCCTAGACAGATATAATGTACAAAAATTAAATCAAGAAGATTTAGAAAATATAAACCAATCCATAACAAATAATGAGATTGAAGTAGCAATCAAAAGTCTGCCATCAAGTACAGGACATGATGGTTTTACTACTGAATTCTACAAAACATTTAAAGAGGAACTAACTCCAATGCTTTCCAAACTATTCCAAAATATTGAACAGGATGGAATTGTGCCAAACTCCTTTTATGAGGCCAGTATCACTTTGATAACAAAACCTAATACATGACAGGAAAAGAAAACTGGGGACCTATATCCTTAACAAATAAGGATGCAAAGATTCCTAATAAAATATTAGCAAACATAATCTAAAACCACATCAAAAGATCGCACATCATAATCAAGTGGGATTTATCCCAGGAATACAAGGGTGGTTCAACATTTGCAAATCAATAAATGTCATAAATCACACCAAAAGAATGAGGAACAAAAACCATATAGTTATCTCAATAGATGCAGAGGAAGCATCCCTTTATGAAAAAACCCTCCACAAATTAGATATAAAAGGAAAATATCCCAAAAATATAAAGTCTATGTAGGATAAACCAACACCCAATATCATACTGAATGAGGAAAAGCTGGAAGCATTTCCCTTCAGATCTGGTCAAGACAACATGTTTACTTTCTCCACTCTTATTCAATATAGAACTGGAAGTTAGCAAGAGCAGTTAGGCAGGAGAAAGAAATAAACTGCATCAAAATAAAGAGAAAGTCAAATTTTCCGTGTTTGTAGGTGACATGATGTTGTACATGGAAAAACCTAAACATTCCACCAAAAAGTTGTTAGAATTGATAAACCAATTCAGTGAAGTTGCAGGTTACAAAATAACTATATAAAACTAGTAGTTTTTGTATACTAATGATCAACTACTTGAAAGAGAAATCAAGAATGAAATCCCATTTACATTAGCCAGTGAAAAAAATAAAATATTTTGGAAAAATTTAACCAAAGGAGTGAAAGACCTCTACAATTAAAATTATCAAACACTGATGAAAGAACACATCAAGGACACTTTTCAATGGAAACATATTCCTTGCTCATGGATTCAAAGAATAAATATCATTAAAGTGTCTATACTACCTAAAACAATCTACAAATTCAATGTAATTTCTATCAAAATATTAATGACATTCTTTATAGAATTAGAAAAAACAATCTTAAAATTCATATGGAATCACAAAAGACCCAGAATAGCCAAGGCAATCCTGAGCAAGCAAAATCAAGCTAGAAGCATAATACCTGACTTGAAAGCATGCTACAAATCAATACCTCACCCCAGTTAGAATGGCTTTCATACAGAAATCAACAAACAACAAATGCTGGTGAGGATGTGGGGGAAAAAGTACCCTAATCCACTGTTGGTGGGAATGTAAACTGGTAAAGCCACTATGAAAGACAATATGTAGATACCTCAAAAATCTGAATATAGACCTACCATATGACCCAGCTATCCCACTCCTGGGAATTTACCCAAAGGAAATGAAATCAATAAACAAAAGAGTTCCTTTTTTATTGTATTCAATTCATAATAACTAAGACATGCAATCAACATAAATGCTCATGAAGCAGAGACTGGATAAAGTAATTACGGGTATATGTACACTATAGAACACTACACAGTGGTATAAAAAAAATGAAATCTGGTCATTTGCGACAAAATAGATGAATCTGGAAAACATCATACTAAGTGAATTAAGCCAGTCCCAAAGGGACAAATACTGTATGTTCTCTCTGATATGTGAGAACTTGAGCATCTAAAACGAAATCTGTAGAAGCAAAATTGACAGTTCAAGAAGCGGTAACTTGAGCGACCCTTGTCTTGACTGTCAAGGAACACTTTCGTTTTTTGTTGTTATTGTTGTTGTTTCTTTTTTTACTTCATACTATTTGTTGAACTCTTTACTTTAAACATAGAATTAATCATATGTGTGTAAAGTCAATTGAAAATAGATCTCAGTAAAAAATAAGAGTGGGAATAAGAGAGAGAGGAGGAAGTTTGTAACTGTAAACCTGTTTAGTTCTGCATACATTCCTACAGACTTACTTCTAAGGGTACAGTTTAAAAACTTGTCATGGGATTCCACATTCCACTAAGCTTGGTGGTAAGAATGCCATATTAATTGTTAAAGTGATCGTATCAAATGTTAAAGTGAACATATAGATAGAATTAAGTCTTAAAGTGATCATATAAATAGGATCAAGTGCCTGATAATTATAATAGAATTAAAAAGGAGAGAATGTCCAACATGGGAAGCAGTCCACACAGCAGACTCATAGAATGACAATTGCTTTAAATAACACTCTGACCTTGGAATCAGCTCTTAAACCTTCCTGGTCTGGCTGAAAAGCTGTGAGGGCATTGCAGGCATAGAAAGCCAAAACACTGTGGCAAAAAAAGTTCTACATGAAGGATCTCCGTGAGACTCCAGCGGAAAGAAGTGGCTATCGGCCGGCGCTGCGGCTCAATAAGCTACTCCTCCGCCTTGCGGCGCTGGCACACTGGGTTCTAGTCCCGGTCGGGGCACCGGATTCTTTCCCTGTTGCCCTTCTTCCAGGCCAGCTCTCTGCTGTGGCCTGGGAAGGCAGTGGAGGATGGCCCAAGTGCTGGGGCCCTGCACCCCATGGGAGACCAGGATAAGCACCTGGCTCCTGCCTTCGGATCAGCACGGTGTGCCGGCCGTGGAGGCCATTGGAGGGTGAACCAACAGCAAAAGGAAGACCTTTCTCTCTGTCTCTCTCTCTCACTGTCCACTCTGCCTGTAAAAAAAAAAAAGTGGCTATCAAAGGAGGATGTACTTTTCTCTAAAGGGAGGAGAGAACTTTCACTTTGCTTATAGTCTTGTCCAAATACTGATGGAGATTGTAGATTCAAAAGGCTTCTATAGCCTAGGCAGCTCATGTTAAGAGCCTCAGGTGGTCACTGATGTCATACATAAGAGTGTTAATTGTTAAATTAACAACAGTAGTCAGTGTGTACTTACTCCTCATGCAGGACCTCTGTCCTCAATGAGTTATATTATGAGAATTAACTATAAAACTAGTTCTTAAACAGTTTGTGTGTGTTTGTGCAAACTGTTGAAATCTTTACTTAGTATAGAGTTGATCTTTCGTGTACAAAGTTAATTGAAAATGAATGTTAATGGAGAATAGGAGAGGGGAGAAAGAAAAGGGGTGGGAATGTGAGTGGGAGGGCAGGTATGGTGGGAGGAATGACTATATTCCTAAAGTTGTACTTATGAAATTTGGATTCCTTAAAAAATAAATTTAAATGTGAAAAAGTAGCATGATAGTGTTATAAATAACACATGTAACAATGGAACAGAACAGAAAGCCCAGAAATTGACCCACATGCATATAGCCAATTGATTTTTTAAAAGATTTATTTATTTATTTATTTATTTGAAAGTCAGAGTGACACAAAGGAGGGGCAGAGAGAGAGGTCTTTCATCTGCTGGTTCACTCCCCATTTGGCCACAATGGCCGGAGCTGTGCTGATCCAAAGCCAGAAGCCAGGAGCTTTCTCCAGGTCTTCCCACACAGGTGCAGAGGCCCAAGGATTTGGGCCAGCTTCTACTGTTTTTGCAGGCCATAGTAGAGAGCTGGACCAGAAGTGGAGCAGCCAGGACTTGAACCAATGCCCATATGGAATGCCTGCACTGCAAGCAGCGGCTTTACCTGCTATGCCACAGTGCTGGCCCCGCCAATTGATGTTTGACAAAGTGTTCAGAGCATACAGTGGAGTAATAATCTCTTCCATAAATGGTGCTGGCAAAACAGCATGTGTATATGTAGAAGAAAGAAATTAGATCTATACCTTCCATCATAAAGAAAAACTCACTCACAATACATCAAAAGCCTAAATTTAAGACGCAAGACTATGAAATTGCTGGAAGAAAATGTAGGGGAGACATTCTAAGACATTGATGTAGGGGATGACTTCTTGAACAAGAGCCTCAAAACAAGTTAACAAAAAAACTAAAGAAACAGGGTTATATCAAACTCAGAAGTTTCTGCATGGCAAAGGAATGATCAACAGAATGAAGAGACATCCAATAGAAAGGGAAAAATTATTTACAAGCTGTCTGAGAAAGGATTAATATCTGGGATATATTAGCAGCTCAAAAAAAATCTCAACAAAAATACCAATCCAGTGAACAAAAATGGTCAAAGGACCTCAACAGACAGTTCTCTAAATCAGAAATACAAATGGTTAACAAGTATATAAAAAAAATTCAACATCACTAACCATCAGGGAAATGCAAATTAAAACCACAATGAAATATCACCTTCCCCCTGTCAGATGGCTAAAATCCACAAAAGTAACAAATGCTTGCAAAGATGTAGAGAAAGGAGAACTCTTATATACTGTTGGTAGGGATGTATGAATGTGTTGTATCAAACAGATACCTGCACCATCATATTTACAACATCACTATTTACAACAGCCAAAATTTGAAATCAACAAACATGTCCATCATCAGATTAATGGATAAAGAAAATGTAATATATATACATAGTGGAATATTATTCAGCTATAAAAAATGATGAAATTGTACCATTTACATCAAAATGGATGAAACTGGAGGGCATTATATTGAATGAAATAAGCCAGACACGGAAAGACAAATACTGTATGTTGTCCCATTATATGTAGAAGCTATAATTTAAAAGAAAGAAAAAAAAATCAAAAAACAAAAAGAAAAAAAGAATTGCCCATGTGTATCAGTATTGCTGCAAATAAAGTTTTCTTTTCTTTTCTTTTCTTTTTTTTTTTTTTTTTTTTTTTTTGACAGGCAGAGTTAGACAGTGAGAGAGAGAGACAGAAGGTCTTCCTTTTGTTGGTTAACTCCCCAAATGGCCGCTATGGCCGGTGCGCTGCATCGATCCAAAGCTAGGAGCCAGGTGCTTCCTCCCAGTCTCCCATGCGGGTGCAGGGCCCAAGCACTTGCATCATCCTCCACTGCCCTCCCGGGCCACAGCAGAGAGCTGGACTGGAAGAGGAGCAACCGGTACAGAATCCGACACCCCAACCAAGACTAGAACCCAGGGTGCCAGCGCCGCAGGCGGAGGACTAGCCAAATGAGCTGCGGCACTGGAGCAAATATAGTTTTGCAAAATGTTGTTTTACACGTATGTCATATCAATGGTTAAGAATATTATATGACTATAGTTTTAATGATCTGTGGTTACTTTAAAATTTACTATATATGCGTGAAATATTCATCTTTCCATTTGATTATTAATAGCCCTTGCCTATATTTCCACTAAGCTAGAGTCTTTTTACTTGTTAAAATTCTAATTGGTGAAACATTAAGATGTTTGACTGTTACGTAAATTTAAAATATGCTATCTCCGACACTTAAAAAAAAGGAAAGAAAGAAAAAGAGAGAGGGAGGAAGAAAGGCGGAAGGAGGGAAGAAAAGAATATCATTATATTCTACACACTTGATCTTAGCCAAAAGGCCAAGAAATGATTCATTATATTCTTAGAATTCTACCTACGAAACTGCATTGAAATCTGTTAAAAACTAAATAATATTTAACTAAATTAATTAAAAAAAGAAACTGAGCTTAAGCGTACAAACTTGGCAATTCAGAGTAGTCTTGTGAGTTTAGGTTGGGTAAGTCAAGAATGAAAATCTCAAGAGGTTGGTGCAGCTGTACAGTAGGTTAAAGCCCTGGCCTGCAGCGCCCAGGATTCCAAATGGGTACCTATTCAAGTCCCAGCTGCTCCACTTCTGATGCAGCTCTCTTCTATGGCCTGGGAAAGCAGTAGAAGATGACCCAAATTTTTGTGCCCTTGCACCCACGTGGGAGACCCAGAAAAAGCTCCCTGGCTCCTGGCGTCGACCTGGCCCTGTCCCAGTCATCATGGCCATTTGGGGAGTGAACTACTGGATGGAAGACCTCTCTCTCTCTGTTTCTACCTCTCTCTGTAACTCTGCCTTTCAAATAAATAAAAGAAATCTGAAAAAAAAAAAAAAAGAAAAGAAAAGAAAATCTCAGAAAGGAAGAGAAGATCATTCTTTGTTAACAAGACTTTCATTTGTCACTCACCAGATTTATAACTACCAGAGTCCTCCAATTACATTTAATTCTGTTTCTCTTTTGGCAATTTTCGCTTTACATTGAGTTTTACTTATCTGTCATCATACTCTTAAGTTGGTTATAGACAGAAACAGTCTTTTCCCCTAAGCATCTCTGTAGCAGATAGCATAGTCCTTCCTGTATAATAAATAAAAATATTTGTTGAATGAATAAAAGTATATATCTTTATATAAATACTCTATTATATATATTTATATATACTCTATTATAAATACTCTTACATAATATACTCTATTATAAAATAATACCTAGTTATTTTTCACTGACCCCAATATGTTTCAGTTCATATTTTTCTATTTTTTTCTAGAATAAGCTGAACCTTTTAAAAGATGGGAATGATTACAGACACACCCCTATCCTAAAGGTATTAATCAAATTGAAGTCCACAAAAACCAGAAACAGAAGAATATTTCAGTCTCTAATTAATATTTATATATTTTTCCTTTAAAATTAGTTAACTGAACAAAAGCTTTATGGCTAGTAACTGACTGAATGCACATTATGATATTTAAGTAATAGAAATTCTCAGAAAACCGACTGTAAACTTAAAAGGAATGCTGAACTTAGAGTTTCAAAGTTCATTTTTAAAACAAAATTGTTTCACTTCAAATATAATTTCCCTCTGATAGATTTTCTGCTTATAATGTTGGAAGAATGCTTTCAAAATACTATAATCAAAACTTAGAGTAGCAATGATCAAATTCTTCAAGATGAATCTCATTTGTAATTCTGTTTCTAATTCTTGTCTGTAATTGATTTTGTGCTTAAGTCTCATAACAATAAACAGCTTATCACAACTCTTGAAATTTTTAGTGTTTTCAAGGAAATAATTGTGATCAGAATGTCGAATGTGACTTAATCTATTATTGTTCACAATAGAAAAGCCATGAAGAGTTGGACACAATTTGAATATATCCTAAACTCTTTTTCAACACTTCTCAAATTCACTGTTTCCCTTCAGAAATGTGCTCTTCGTTTTATTTTTCCTGTCTCCATCAATACATTATCTCCCTCTAATCACCAAAACTAGACAGTCTTGGACTATTGTTTTACCTTCTTTCTTGTCATCAGACAGACTTAATGGATCAATTACCTGCTGAAAACCCTGCCTTTCTCACTGCCACCAGCCCAGGTTGTTGTAATCCTTTGTCTACTGACATAATCTTCTAACTGACCCTACTCCTCTCAGTTTGACTTTCTGTATTACCACTGGATTTATCTTCCTCCAATTCTAATATTCTTACATTGCTTTCAAGTAAAAAAATAATTAACTATTTTAGAAAGCATGGATGCCTTCCATTTGTAATCTGGGTGCTAGCAGGCAGGTTTTGATTGGTCAACATTTAATAATTGAGAGAATTAACTTATGATATTTACTGCTTTTCTTGAAAAAGAGAAACTAGCAACTATAAGTTGACATTTTTCCTTCCAGAATGATTTGCTACTGCCATATAATCTCCTGCTAAGTCCTATTATCCCCACCACAGCCCCTACTGCTCCCTATTATCTCCCTATTTTCTTAGCAGTATCACTCCACGGTTATCATCTGTCATATCTTCTTTTATGATTTGTTTATTTGAAAGGCAGGTAGGCAGAGAGAGAGAGAGAGAATTTTTCCATTTACTGATTTGCTCCCAAAATGCCAACAACTGCTGCGTGCAGGTCAGGCTGAAGTCAGGAACCAGGAACTTCACCTAGGCCTCCCAGGCCTGTATCACAGACTCAGGCACTGTGGCTACTGCTTCCCAGGAGTACTATGAGGGAGCTGGATTTGGAACCAGAGCAGCCAGGACTCCAACCAGGCACTCAGACATGGTATGTGATCCTCCCAAGTGGTGACTTCAGCCACTGTCCCCAACACCTGCCCATTTTATTCTTTTTTCTTTCCTTTCCCCTTCCCTTTCCTTTACTTCCCTTCCCTCTCAACCCTCCCTTCTTTTTCTTTTTTCTTTTTTCCTCCTCTCCTTCTCTTTCTATTTCTCTCTCCTTTCTTTTCTTTCTTTATCTCTTTCAACTAGTGCATTTCTACTTCTTTCACATTCAGATTCGCTACATTTGGGAGATGTTTTCCATTTTCCTACCAACATTAAATGCTACCTTTGTTTAATGTAAGTACTAAGACGGTTAGGGTAATTCCTCTTCTATGGATGTGACTATATCATACACTGGATTTTCAGCTACTGCAGGGACAGCAGATCTTAAATATGACATATTATCTTCTGAATATCTAGCTAAGTACTATACAAACATTGTTTTTAGAAAAAGTCTGTTACTTGAGCAATTTGTGTGTTTGTCTTTGATAAACCAAGTAATTGTTAGCTGGATTAATCTGAAAGAGCATCATATGCAGTTCACTTAATGGAAAAGGGAAAAACAGATGTGACATTAAATACTTTCTCTGAGGCCAATTAATGTGGCACAGCAAGGTCCAGAATGCCAACATTTTATTCCAAATTTGTACCTTATTTTCTACCTGACATATCCATGAAAGGTAGCTATAATCAGGTGACCATGGGGTCACACAGGCAGGAGTCCTAGTAGGTAATTATCCAATAATATTATGCTGTAATCCTGCAGCCACAAGGGTGAAGATGGTAATAGTAGTATTATTGGGAGATTAGAATATAAAATCACAGAGTGGCTAGTATTTCTTTTATACATGGGATTCAGTCACCTTTCTTATATTATCTCATTAATCCCATTTCCCTCTTATCACTACATCATTAGAGGAAGCAATATCTGGCTAATAAGTAATTTGATTAATGAATGAATAACTAAGTACAATATAATATGCCTAAGATCACACAGCTAATAAGTAGTGGAACAGGGATTAGAAATTTCCGAGTTTCCTTTCCAGGATTCATTCATTTTATCACATCACATGAGCAGATGGCTCCTCAATGCTAATTCTTACAGATTTGTTCCTAATCTAGTTAGCCACTTATATTTAAACTAAACATCTCCTGAATTTTTGAATCCTTATGTTCTTCTTTCATACCTGGAGGTAGTTTTCTTTTAATCTCTACTCATCTTCTAAGCACAGCTGAAAGGTCCCATCCTCTCCTGCATGCCTCATTTGGGGTGGGTGTCCACACCTTGGTCCCATAATCTCATATATGTACTCTTCTCATATACCTTGTTATATTCTGCTTTTGTCTCCAACCATCAAATACGAGCTCTTTAGGAGTAAGGAATTTGTTCTACTCCATTTAGTGGCTCCAGTGTCTAGCAAGTTACCAGTAAATTATAAAAACTTTGGATATTTGATCAATAAATAGGTGAACCAAGGATGTGTAAGTCCCAAAAGCAGAATTTGGAACTATAGAGATAGATCATAAGACGGAGTCAACAATTCCCTAGGCTCTTGTAACAACTTATTACCAAGGATCCATTGTTGTCTTTCACATTTAACTTCTAGTCTTTACACTCCCTACTGGACCAAATAGACAGAAACGATTAAATCGATTAAATCGCAGTAGAAGTTTCTTACCTATGCTCCAGGCTGTTTTTCCACATTCTGTTGCAGATTTAGTTCACTACTACACCCATTTTCTAGCTGTGGGAACTGTTACAAGACCCAGATACTCTCAATTTAAGTAGAGGTTTGTATCTCCTCCCTAAACCAAGAGCCAGCATATGACAATAAGTGGTAGTTTAATCATGAAATAGATGTAATGTTGAGACCACATCAATACTGTCAAGTACTCTTGTGCACATAGGCTAAGAAGTGCATTTGTGTGGGAGGCTGGAATTCAGAAGCCTAGAAGGTACAAATTTAGAAAAACTGTGAGTACTGAAACTTTTAAAAGATATTGGAACATGAAGATTGGAAAATAAAGCCTATTTCTTTGCAGAAGGGTAGGGTGGATGCTTTTTATTTCCAGCCTCAGAAGATTTCATAAGAAAGTAAACCCAAGACTAGGTGAGAATTGTGTGGCTTCCTTCTGTCAAAACATATTGCTACTTATAGGCTTAGGGATGCTGCCAATAAAGTATTTCTTCAACCCCCGAGGTTCTACAAGAATAGACTCTTGGATAAGATTATTGTTAACAGCACAAGTGTTGATATAGCCACAAGTTAATAGCTACTGGCCAACAGCAGTCTTTTCTGTTCTGTGTGAATAGTTCTTCCCTTAGTAGTCTGCCAAACTAAGCACATTTGGTGTGTTTTCAAAGTGGCACACAGGAGGTCAATTCATTAATCATTCTCAAGAAGAGGGAAACAGAGACTTCTGTCTCGGAAGCCACTGGAAATGTACTGCTTTCAGTATTCAGTTTTAAGCTAGTAGGTGATATTTCTCCCCTAAAATTTTCTTGCTTCCTTTTCTTGCTTGCTTAAAGGCCTATGAGTTTCTCATCTCTTTATGTTAGAATTCATATGACTCTCTCTGGGTTAAGCAGACAGCTGAAGAGGAGTTGGGCACCAAATAATTTTTCAGAAAATCATATTTATGACATTCACATAGAGTACATAAAATAAACTAATCAAAATTTATCTTTCCAAACTAAGAAAGCTGTTTTTCAGAGTGCACTGGCATGCCCAATGTTTGGCAACCTCATAGCTATCTCTGGTATGTGGGCCGCTGATGGAGATAAGTTAGCACTCCCCACCCAAGTCATGGACTTGCTAGGATTTGATTGTGTGGCAGACAGATTTGGGTGAGAGGTCTAATTCCAATTCTTGCCAACCACGAGACTTTGGGAAGTCCATATAACTTCCCACGACCTGCTTTTCTTCTAAAATGAATATCATGGAACTTACTTCCCAGGGTAGCTGTGTAATTAAACTTGACAATTTATATAAAATATATTAGCAGAGGGAGAATGTCTTCCTGATTTCCTCTCTTCCCTCCCTTTTCCTTCCTCCTTTATTCCTTTTCTTCCTCTTCCTCCCCTTTTTCTCTGTTCTCATTCCCCACACCTGAAGCATATAGCCCATGGCTCTATTATTCTATTAGTTAATTGTTCATGTTTTAATTTATTGGGGTATTTAAACAAAGCGAAGTCAGGGGACATTTGCTTCTTGTCTGAACTCTATTTACATTAAACCCACTTGGAAGAACAGTTTGCTTTCATTTAATTTTATGCTATTTCTAGTACTCTTTCCTGCAAATATTTTTGCTTTCCAAAATTTGTCTTGACTTCCTTCACCTTTTATAAAAATTAATTAATTAATTAATTAATTTGAAAGGCAGAGAGAGAAAAGGAGAGAGAGAGAGAGATTGGTTGATCTACTTGCTGGCTGTCTCCCTAGATGGCTGCATCAATGAGGAGGGCTGAGTCAGGCCAGGAGCTTCTTCTGGGTCTCCCACATGAGTGGCAGGGGCCTAAGAACTGGACCATCTTCTGCTGCTTTCCCAGGTGCATTAGCAGAGAACTGGATCAGAAGTGGAGCAGCAGCCACTTGAACTGTCACCCATTTGGGATGCTGGTTTCAGTAGGCCAAAGCTGCACCACAGCACCAGCCCCCAACATTCTTCACTTTATATAATCAATGTATGATCATATTTCTCAAAGTGGAATTCGACATTCTCTTAATGGTTTTCTCAAAAAGTACCTGATTTCTTCCTATTTAAGTGACTTCTAGTTGCTAGAGAAATAACACGAGTCTAACCTGGCTTAGGTGCTAAAGATGCCACTGTTGCCCACTTCTCTTCAGTCATTACACTTATCAAGTAAGGAGTAAGGCTTGATATTCCAAGTGGAAACTGGATATAATATAAACACATCCTGGGATTTCATTTAACGTATCTGTTAACATGCCTGTATTCCACATCAGAGCACTTAGGTTCCATATTCAGCTTTGACTCCTAACTCCAGCTTTCTGCTAATACAAACCCTGGCAGGCAGCAGATAATGGCTTAAATAGTTGAGTCTCTGCCACTTATGTGGGAGATCTGGATGAGTTTTCAGCTCCTGGATTTAGTCTGGTCCAGTCTTGGCTTTTGTGGGCTTTTGGGAATGAACCAATGGATGGGAGTCTCTCTCTCCTCAAATAAATAAATAAATAAATAAACCCTAACTACATTTTCACAGAGACCTGGATAGCCCAGGTGTAACCCCAATGTCCTTTCTCATTTTTCAACAGCTTTTAGTTTTGTCCAATTTTCTTTTCTATATTGGCCATTAGTTGTTTTTCATACATAATTACTCTCCTTTGCTCACTATTCCTTTCTCATGCTCATATCTTTCCAATACTTTATCACTTTCTTTTCCTTTATGGGTGTTTATAGCTTATATGTCTCCTGAAGGTACAGTGAAGAAAAGTAACTGCATTGTTTAAGAGTCATAGAAATAAGCACCAACAGAATACCAGTCAATGGAAAGTATACTCACTCTAAGAACAAACACGGACTCTTTCATTACCACAAACACACTTGGGAGCAGAGTTATAGTTCTAGTTCCATCTCCCTGCCTGGGTCCTAACATAGCACCAGCTACAGAGTAGGAGCTGTGAAACAGATTAATGGATGGGTGAATGTATTCCCACATATATTCCAAAATCAGAGTCCAACGAAGGCTATGCATGTGGTGATTTCCTATTGGGGCCAGGTTGGTTAGATCTGGGCAAGTCTAAGAGATATTCTATGCTTGTGAACTGAATTATGCATAATGGTAGTTGGGCACTTCTAAACATTAAGTAATACTTTAATGAATCAGTAAAATATTGTGTCCATACAAAGCTTTATAAATTTGTGATTCTGCTCCCAAGATGGGAGCTGCAGAAGTAAACAGCATGTTCAGTACTGAGAACTTTACCACCTGGAGGGGTTCTTTTTTTTTTTTTTTTTTTGGTATCCCTTGATACTGGGATGGATACCCTCAATTTTTTGCCTTTTACACTCATTTTGTAGAACTTTAAATAAGATCTTCAAACATTCTGGACCTTAGCTTTATCATCCATAAAATAATAAACATTAGAGATTACCCATATTAGATGACTTCTTTGAAATGTCCTTTATATATTAATGTTTGAGTTCATGGGTTATGAGTTAGTATGTGCAAATCATTTAGAACAATGACTGGCAAATAGTAAGCAAAATATATTAGCTCTTGTTGTTATTTGTAGTAGAAGTATTCACAGTACTGAGTAGGCTCCACATGAAATGCTGCCCACATAAGGAGAGGCATGCTTTGGAAAGAGCTGTTGCTTAATAATTAGGAATAACACCAATTCATAATAATACAGTCACATCACTTCATTATGTAGTTTAGAGTAGCTATAAGAATGGTATTACAATAAATGTCCTTTTTGGGTTTTTTCTTTCATTCCTTGTGGAAAATAAACACAGCCCCCAAATTTTCCCTACCACGTTCTTCCTAAGAATAGAAAATAGCTCCTAAACTCTCACTATATTTTAGGAACTGCACAGACTATATTTTTCACACAAAGTCATATGTTTTCTAGTGCCTTTTCATGCTTTCTTAATAATTGTCTCAGAATCCACTACCAGATTTAAAGACATTCTTGAAGTGGGTGCAGTAGGGGATGAAACTAGGATAAGTCTGGGAGTGTTGCTGCTTGTGTGTGGTCCTTCCTCTCTGGGAAGGGGGCCCACCCTTCTGCTCCAGGAGACTTGCCAAGGGCATTTTACCAAAGGGAAATAATCCCCGGGGTGGCATTTTCCTCCTCAAAATGTGAGGGAAAGCATGCCTAGAGAGGAGTTTCAGGACTGATACAAGAGGTGGGATGCAGTGAGGGAAAGGGATAAATCTTAACTTCTTACCTGGAGGCTCCCTTCCTGGTTTTTAGCCAGTATGGTATGGTAGTGCTAAGAAGGAGTAATGGCATTCATTTAGTTATTCATCCAACATTTACTGAGGATCCAAGCAACACAGGGAAGTGAAAAGGGCAGGGAGGGAGAAAAAATGCTACACAGTACACTTCCTTAATGAAAAGGAGATATAGAGTTATACATCTACATTGTTAGAGATTATACTATGAGGGAAACACAGAAGAGGAAGTCATAGTAGATCCTAGTCAAGGCTAAGTGGAGAGACTCCCATGCAAAACCTGGAGCGCTTTCAGGCTAGGGGAACAACTAATTTGAAGACGGGGAAGACTAAAGCAGCACAGTTCTTGGGTAGCAAAAATGGGATCATGCACAGGTGTGGGTCTAGAGAGAAGGCTGAACAGGTAAGCAAAGACCAATTGCAAAGTTCACCTGCTATGCTAGAGCATTGTAAAGTTTTAAATATTATGTAATGTCAAGCAATTAAATACTTTTGAATGAGAAAATGAGTTAATGTTTCCATATTAGAAAATAAGTCTAGTAGTAATGATTTTAAGATTGGGTTAATTACATGAGTATGTGTGTTGGGGAGGTTGGATGGTCTTAAGAGAGGCTGGACAGATAAGAGGCTTTTGTAGTAATTCTACCAAGAAATTATACAGCCATAAAAAGTGAAAGGAAACAGAATACAAAAGATAAAACTGTCTAAGGTGTGAAAAGATGGTCAGAATAATCACCTGGATTCTGACTTGGGCTGTCAGTCTGTGATGCTCATCAGATGAGACAAGGAAGAGTAGGCTGGGCTGGGAGATGATGGCTTCATTTTGTCCCTGTTCAGTTTGATTAGACATTAGAACACCCCCATAAAAAATCAAGAGTGGAACTCCTAAGAAATGTGTTTTTCTAGATACTGGTTTATCAGGGTGTATGCGCAAGTGTCAGTCTATGTGTTGAAAATATAATTTCAAAAATAGCGAGCTATAAACAGAGTCATAATGTTGGCAGTGTAGTACAAAGAGTTAAAAAAAAAAACCTCAGAGCTAGTGTTTCAATTCAATTTTTATCCTCATAACTTATCAGCTGTTTAACCTTGGGCAAATTATTTAACCTCTCTGAGCCTCATGATCACTTTTGCAAAATGTAGACAGTAGCAATATTTACCTTACATTTTTATGAATACTGAATAAATTAATGCTTAGAATACTTTGAACAACAGATAACATGAAGTTAAATATTATAATGAATTATAAAATTTTATAATGAATGAGAGGTATTAGGAAATTTCTGCATGAGGAGAAAATAACCTTAAAAATTGCCTTTAGGAGTTCTAGCATTTTATTTTAGAAGAATGAACAGACAAAAAGTTTTCACAACATATAGGCAAAGGAAGGATAGCAAGGCAAATAAGATTATGTTAGGGAAGCCAATAGAGAAAAGATTTTCCAAGTGTTGAACAAAAGCAAATGCTGACACACAGATTCAACTAAGGTTAAAATTTAGGAGTATCTTTGGATTGCTCTGCAGGGATATTTTCACTGGAAATAGCATATTTTCAGCAAGATGATCACGATCAATAGGATGTAAGTAAATAAAGGATAAAGATGTGGAAATACTTGCTATATGGCACTCTTAAGAAGCTTGGCAATATGCGAGAGTGGGGGTTACAAGACTAGCTGGAGGGACATGGAATGTTAAGGGTATGCTTATATTATTAGTATTAATATTGGTACTTATTGATTTTAATATGGGCGAGAAATAACTATGCTTTTAATGCAAGAGGAAAGGAAGTTTAGAAATACATGAAAGAGAAGAAACATATCAAGCAGAGATCTTGAAAAGAAATGATAATTTTGTTTTTCAATAGCAGTCTTGGAACAACTGATTTCCCTATACTATCCAGCTCCAATCCCAATTCCTAGCAAGGGCCTAAACACCCTGATAGTAACTATTTTGAGATCCATGTTCTTTTACTCTCTGACACCAATTGAGGCCAATCCACACACTGCCTCTCCCTGTAACTCTACTGGTCACATCTGTGCTGCCCAACAGAGTAGCCCTGAGCCACATGTGCTTACTTAATTAAGCAATCACTTTCTTGGTCTATTAGCCACATTTCAAGAATGTATGTGACTGATGGTTCCTGAATTAGGGAGTGTAGGCCTAAAACACTTTTCCTTAACACAGAAAGTTTCATTGGGTAGTGTTGCTGAAGATGACAAAATAAACCCTGGTTCTTTCTTTGGGGTTTGCCACATATGAGGAGCTCCTTATGCTTCTCATATCATCAGCCTGTTGCCCTTGAACTCTAAGCATGATCCTTGCTACCTGGCCTCCCACTGTGCTCTTGGTCTTTCATTAGTTCTCACTATGGGAACCCCTTGCCTTTTAATGTTTCACAGCATCTTAGGTTACCACTCTTTCTTTTGAAATCCTCCTTTCCAAGGGTATCTCCTTTCAAATACTTGGTGAACACCCTTTCTTGCCCACTGCTTTTGGCAGTACTGTGACAAACTGTCCACTTTGTTGAGCCCGTAGTCTGAACTTTACATTCTCTGTAGTCTCTCAGTTTATGTTCTCTTCATAGGTAGGTAGGTAGGTAGGTAGGTAGAGGTAGAGGCAGAAGTAGAGGTAAAGGTAGAGAGAGAGTGAGTCAGTCTATTTTCTGTTAACTCCCTAAATTTCTATAGCAGCTGGGGCTGTACTAGATCAAAGCTGAGAGCCAGCAACTCCCCCTAGGTGTCACATACGGGTGGAAAAGATCTAAATATTTTAGCCATTACCTGCTGCCTCTCAGGGTGTGAGTTAGCAGGAAGCTAGAACCAGGAACACACTCAGCACTTGAATGGAGCCATTGTCATGTGGAATGCAGATATCTGAAGCAGACTCTTATCCATTGTGCTAAACGCCTGCCTCTCCCTTCATATTTAGAATTCACCTTCAAGTTTCTTTGATTTTAGATCAAAGCTAACATGGCAAAGAAGCTCAGCATATAGACTTTGGATTCATATAGACTGGCTTTAACAGAATTTAACTGTATGATATAAATGCAATTCTTAACCTAAAAAGGGCTCATTTCCCTTGTTGGTAAAATAGAGATGACAACAGTTGCTATTGCTATGGGTTTTATGGTGACTGCATGTCATAAATTTGTCTATTTCTCAATGTGAGACTCACCAAATTGCGTACTGCCTACCTACCTGCTTTTCCTCTTTCCATTCTTCTTCCTTCCTGTCTCTTCTCCCTCTTTCAATCACTCTGTTTCTTACTTTATTCTCTTCTCTTCATTGATTCTGATCCAAGGATTATGTCAGAGGTTATATTTTACTGCAAGTAAAATACCCTTGAGTAAGGTGTAGCTTAAATAAATAGTGGCTTGCTATTTGCTCTACATAATGAAGGCTTTAGGGCTGGGGCCGGCATTGTCCATTGGCTGGAAGACTCAGAGCCAATTATTGCCTCTGACTTGCTAGTTTTTCCTTAATGCTAGCACGGTTGTTGCTACAAGCTCAGACATTAAGACTGTAATCCTCGGGCCAACGCTGCGGCATAGCAGGTTAAGCCGCTTCCTAGCAGTTCTGGTATCCCATATAGGTGCCAGTTTGAGTCCCGACTGCTCCACTTCCGATCCAGCTCTCTGCTATGGCCCCGGAAAGCAGTAGATAATGGCCCAAGTCCTTGGGCCCCTACACCCATGTGGGAGACCCAAAAGAAGCTCCTGGCCCCTGGCTTCGGATCGGTGCAGCTCTGGCCATTGTGGCCAATTGGGAAGTGAACCAGCAGATGGAAGACTTCTCTCTCTCTCTCTCTGCCTCTCCTCTCTCTGTGTGTGTAACTCTGACTTTCAAATAAAAAAATAAATTTTTTTAAAAAAGAAAGACTGCAGTCCTCATGGGAAGTAGGAGCAAGAGCTGATGCTGAGTGGAAAAAATGTTTTGTAGGAAATCCTCAAGAACTTTGGAAGACTGGCTCTAGGCTACCCAACCTTCATTGAAGTAGTCAGGGGAAATCATGGCAAAAGTTATGTGGAGAAAGACAATCTATAGCCTTCTTCACAGGGCAAAATAGAAGCTCCTGTGGGTTTACTTCCTTTACCGCCACCAGCTTCCTTTTGTCTTTAATGGTTTTGCTTATCATTAATCCAGACATGTCTTAATGGCCTACTAGAAATCAAATGGAATTCATTCCTACTTCCGGGTGCCTGGAGTCCCACTCTACTCCCTTGCAATTGAAACTTGTGTTTTCTGGGGCCGGTGCTGTGGCGTAGTAGGCTAAGCCTCTGCCTCTGGCGCTGGCATCCCATATGTGCACCTGTTCAAGTCCTGGCTGTTTTTCTTCCAACCCAGCTCTCTGCTATGGCCTAGAAAAGCAGTACAAGATGGCCCAAGCACTTGGCCCCTGCACCTGTGTGGGAGACCTGGAAGAAGCTCCTAGCTCCTGGCTTCAGATTGGCACAGCTCCGGCCATTGTGGCCATCTGGGGAGTGAACCATTGGATGAACGACCTTTCTCTGTCTCTCCCTCTCTCTGTCTGTAACTCTGCCTCTCAAATAAATAAATAAAATCTTTAAAAAAATATTTTGTGCCAGCGCCGCGGCTCACTAGGCTAATCCTCTGCCTTGCGGCACTAGCACACCGGGTTCTAGTCCAAGTCGGGGCGCCAGATTCTGTCCCGGTTGCCCCTCTTCCAGGCCAGCTCTCTGTTGTGGCCCAAGAGTGCAGTGGAGTATGGCCCAAGTCCTTGGGCCCTGTACCCCATGGGAGACCAGGAAAAGCACCTGGCTGCTGCCATCGGATCAGCACTGTGTGTGGGCCGCAGCGCACCGGGCGCGGCGGCCATTGGAGGGTGAACCAACAGCAAAGGAAGACCTTTCTCTCTCTCTCTCTCTCTCTCACTGTCCACTCTGCTGCCTGTCAAAAAAAAAAAAAAAAAATTTGTGTTTTCTACATTCATTCTGTAGACTCAATAACATATCTTTGATAACCTGGTTTAAAGTGTGTTTGTCTCTGAATATAGTCTTTACTAAAGCCTCTGGAATCAATAGCTATTCATGTATTTTTCAAAATATACAATCAATATAGTCATGTAGTTATTTCAACAATTCTGCCTTTGCATATATTCAAGTCAGAATATTCTTTTTTATCACAGGAGTATAAAATATTTTTTCACAGAGGATCAATAGATAGCCATTCTAATAATTTTCTTCCTCAAAGGACTTTACATTTTTCATATTTGTGGTATCCATTTTCAAACTAAATAAACATATGTATGGATATTTCTAATATTTATTTGAACACATACATATATATATACAATTGTTGGTATATTTGTATATAATATCCTCAAAACTGTGAATACTCCTGCTCTATTTTAACTTCTGTGCATTCTGTGGTATTACTTATTTTCCTAGTTACATAGTTTTCTATCTAAAAAGAAGAAATTAAGAAAAAAGTAGGGTTTGTTTTGTGTTAAATATCTCTAACAGGGATTCTGTGATTAATGTCAAAACTTAGAGTTGCATAAATAGTATACTTTACTGTGAACATAAATACTGTACATATTAAAATTCCTGAAAAAGGTACCTGGGAACAATGTCAGACTCATCATATTCCAAATTTAAGTGGTACCAATACTAGAGATATGAATAGCTGTTTGGAAGACTTTTCCAGTAAGGACTACTCTTTTCATGAGGAAAAATCCGAAGAAAGCATGAAGTACTTACCAACACATTATGCTATAGGCTTTACACACCTACATAAGGCACACGGTTACATTAGTTTAACGCCCACTCCCAATAAGCTGTCAATAAAAGCTGCCCCCATTTCATGCACAGCAGATATTCCTGAAACTTCTATGTTGAAAGGAGGACATCTCAGCTGGATTCATGCTGGAAACTGTGTTTTTCAATATAGTTTTAAAACAAAATCTGTGTTGCATAGGCCCCTACCAGGCAATCTCTGTTGGGGGCAAGAGAAGGCAAAACAAATCAATATAAACGCAAACAACTTAAGAAAAAAAAAAAAAGAAGGATTCACAAAGCAGTAAGGAAGCGGAATGAGTATCAGAACCATAAATCATATGTGTGCAGTACTCAAGAGGTTCTTAGAAGTGTGTTATGAAAAAAACTGCATGGATTTTAAAATATTTCTTGTAGCAAAATAAACTTCTTTTAATACCATTTTCCCATGAACCTCTGGAGGTATCATCATACATGAGGGTTTGCATTAATCCCTTGAAAGTTTTCAAAGGATAAAATTTCTTTGTGGTGCAGCAGGTTAAGCCACTGCCTGTGATGCTGGCATCCTATATGAGTACAGGTTGAAGCCTAGGCTACACCACTTCCAATCCACTTCTAATGTGCCTGGGAAAACAGCAGAAAATGGTCCAATTGCTTGGGTGTCTGCTACCCACATGGGAGACCTGGTTCTAGGTTCCTGGTTGCAGCTTGGCAGAGCTCTAGCCATTGTGGCGTTCCGGGGAGTAAGCCAACAGATAGACGATCTCTCTCTCTCTCTCTCTCTCTCTCTAACTCTGCCTTTCAAATAAATGATTTAAAAAAAAGGTTTCTATAGAGCAAAGTATAAGCCTGCATTGAACAAGAAAGTAGAACCCCCTCCAATGGCATATTGATTCCCTGAGGGAAACCACATAATCAGCAGTAGAGAGAAGGTCTATGGAGAATGGGAGACTTTAGTAGCAAAGACACACGATTTGGGATTATGACACTCTCAATTATGTGACCATGGAGTCACTTAGGTTGGTTAAGCCTCACATTCACAACAACAAGAAAATCCGATTTGGTAATTCATTATTTGAATATTATTTAATATTTTCATCATTGTAAAATATTTTAAAATATTAAATAATTAAAATAATAAATACAATATTATGATATTGACCACAGAATTTCAAATACTGATAATTTCCCATTCTTCCCTTCCATTCACTGCTGTTTGATAACCCAGAGATTGAGGGGACTCAAAATAGAACAAGGTGGGAACCCAACCCACTGACTTTTAATCATGAGGTTTCATCAGGAACACTCCTTTGTAACAGCAAAAAATATACTTAGCATATACTAAATTTTTAAAGATTATTGTATAACATGGTGCTATTGTTAATAACAATGTATCATATTCTTGAAAATTGCTAAGCCTAGATTTTAATGTTCTTACTTCAAAAGAAGTAAGTATGTGAAGTAACATACATGTTAATTAGCTCAGTGTAACCATTCCACAAAGCAAACATATTTCAAAATAACATGTTATACACAATAAATATAATTTTATCTATTAAAAATTAAAGTAAGTTATCACTTCTTGTGTCAAGGCTCTATCACATATAAATGGATTCTCTTCCAAAATATGCTTGCTCTTATGAGTCACATAGTTATTTCACAAACAGCTGAGTTCTCCTAATAATCGACCTGATTTATTTTAATGTAATAACTAGGCCTGCTGGGTATTATCTGCTGTTTGCTTTTCTATAGTCTCATCTGCCCATCAGCCATATGTGGTTCAGTATATTTAAAATTAAATTAATTAGAATAAAAAACTCAGTTCCTCAGTTATGCTATTAACATTTCAGATGTTCAAAGCCATCCACCAGCGGATCGTGGCTGCCACTTTGATTACTGATACAAAACACGCTCTATATTACAGAACACTGGACAGCACTGATTTAGTGTCTCTCCACATGATCCACTATGACATTCTCTTAAAAAATCAAAGAAATATGCATAAAACGCCAATTATGGTAATATAAAGTTCAGATCTTTATATATAATATAAAGCTACCTCAGATTTCTGCGTCCTCCAAGTGATATCACATATTTCTTCCTTACAAGGTAAAGAAACTCAGGCCCACAAACAGGAGATGACAAGATCAAGTTTACATATAGAAAGGATGTCAGACAAGAGGTTTGAAATAACTCACTTTTTTCCTTTTGCAACGCCTCTTTTTGTAATTTCACACTCTTTCTTCTCGTGTATGATATACTTGTAAAAGAAAAAAATGGAACAAGCTGAAATATTATTGATTATGGCAATAATTTCTTGCAAAATTTAAAGCCCATTAGAACATATCTACAAAACACATTTACAATAAAGATATAAACAAAAATATCACCTTGATATCACAATTCCTGAAAAAAATTGTTAAAATCATTGAGTAGCTATGTTCTAAACATTCATTTTCTAAAATCCATTTTCCTGTGCTTGCTTCTGCAGCACACATACTAAAACCCATTTTCCTAATCAGAGGCTTCTACAAGTAATCCTGTGAAGAATCAGGAAAAATGTTCACTTAGCTTGAATAGTCAGAAAGGTTGATTGTGCATATATGTTTGCATGTATATGTGTGAGGCAGAATACTTTTCATATTTTTCATACACAACATTTATTTTTATAGTACCTAAATTTCCATTTCAAGTGATTTGTTTCAAGGAATTAATTCATATGATAAAAGAGGAGGAGAGGGTACAGAGGCAAAAGTAGAATTATCAGTTTATTAAGGACAGATTCATTAAATTGAAAATGCAAGCAATCCCTTATTAGTATCTCTATGCCTTCTCCTCTCTGCTCGCTTTTTAAAATATGAGGTACTATCTGTATTTAACAGAAGAGATCTGTTGTCATGAATAGGAATGTGGATGTATTATTCTCATTATCAAAAAAAAACAATGGAAATTTATTTATTGAATATTTCTTACATTATAGAAATCATGTAGAATGGTAAGGAAATGAGGCTAAATTCAACAGCACCTGTGAACTACAGGGCATTTCTATCATGTAAGATAAATGACAAATTTAAACAATCCCAAACCAAATGACAACAAAGTAAAAATCTGTGAAATAAGACTTTCAGGGAAAAGTATCTGAGATTATAATTGGAAATGGATCACCATGTTGTCTATACAAGTAGGCTGTTATTTGACTGAGAGGGTCACTGGCAATAAGAGGAATGAAATGTGCTTAGTTGTATCCTGACTGATTTTAGGTAAGTGGGGGAATATCCACATACAATGGCAAAGCTTCTTGTCTGTACCATGTGTTTCTTACATGTACAACCTAATGATGAATTTCCTTTTAGTACATGAACGATGTAACTCCTACCTCATCTTTTATGAAACATATAATGAAGTAGAAACATATGTTAGCAAGTACCTGAAAACTTCAGGTAGGCCTGTCATTATTCTCAGTATTAAAAATGCCAACATGGCCTTATAAAAATATGAAGAAGTTTGAATTTTAATGAAATTATTTTATGTTGAATATTAACAGGATGAAAAATTGTCTCTGACTTAATTGATTCAAGCAACAAATGCAACATATGAATGGCAGGAATGTGTCCATCAAGATTCTTATTTTTAGATGAACTGTAAGCTGAGTATCTCAGTGCTGTTTTCCAGATGAACACTGAGAGAGCTCTCTCCTTTAAAGCTATTTTAATACTGCTCAATTGATCAAATTCAGAGAGATGTGATGCTTTCAAACCATGTGTAAGCCATACATTGGCATGGAGGCAATACAGACCTTCTTTTAGCAGCTGATAAGCTGGCCTTGTGTCTTCGGCATAACTCATACTCGGAGGAGAAGGCAGGAGCAAAAATGACTGCCAAACACTTATTTCTGTTTTTCCTATTATTTTTTCATAAACCCATATTACAACCAAATTTGAACACCAAGTACAGAATATTAAGTATTAATTTAAAAGAACTTGAGGGAAATCATATTACAACTTCACAGTAAATTTAATTTAAAATGCTAAAAGCAAATGCTCTCACTGTACATTATAGTTGCCTTTTTGGAAATAGAAACATGTGAACTGATTCCTATGTTTATTAAGAGGCTATCTATAATTGCAGGATTCTCAGAGTCAGAAAGTAAAGCCCACGCATCATGGGAACCAAGTGAGTTCTTATTATTCAACAATTTATTTTCCCAAGTTTTGCTAATCATTTTATCCAACAAGCAACTGAATTTACTTAAATATATTCTTTCAATACTGTGTGGATTTTAAAAAGCAATGACTCTCAAAATAGCTTTATTCTTTTCTTCTAGAAAGACAATCAAAATTGTAGTCATATTTTTAAAAAAGTATGGGAGGGTTACAAGCAATCATTGTCATCATATTGTTTATTTACTTTTATGTATTCATTAAAGTTTATCTAAGCACTAGATAAAAGCACTGTGATTCAGCAATATGCTTGACTAATTTTTTTCCCAAAATACTTGAGAGATGTGATGATGGAGATTTTATGACTTTTAAAGAGAATGAATACTATTAGAGAAGGGAGTGTCCAAATAAGTGGTTATTTCAATTCAGAAGAATTACATGATGAAGTAATCTAACTGCATTAACATTTTTTTAAAAGATTTATTTATTTATTTGAAAGTCAGAGTTATACAGAGAGAGGAGAGGCAGAGAAAGAGAGAGAGAGAGAGAGAGAGAGAGAGAGAGGTCTTCCATCTGTTGGTTCACTCCCCAATTGGCTGCATCCAAAGCACAGATCCGAAGCCAGGAGCAAGGAGCCAGGAGCCAGGAGCCAGGAGCCGCTTCTGGGTCTCCCATGTGAGTGCAGGGGCCCTAGGACTTGGGCCATCCTCTAGATCAGAAGTGGAGTGCCCATACGCCCATATGGGATGCCAGCACTTCAGGCTAGGGCGTTAACCCGCTGCACCACAGCTCTGGCCCCCTTGCTCAACTTTGAAAACAGTGTTCCTTATGCACTTTCTGCTTCTTACACCTGCAGTTATCCCCCGATATCCACAGGAGGTTTGTTCTAGGACCTCCTGCAACTACAAAAATCTTCAGATACTCAAGTCCCTTAAATAAAAATGCATAGTACTGGCATAGAACATATGCAATCCTCCTATTTAAAAACATCTCTGGGGCTGACACTGTGACGTAGCGGGTGAAGCCACTGCCTAGCAGTCCCGGCATCGCATATGGGTGCCAGTTCAAGTCCCAGCTGCTCCACTTCCAATCCAGCTCTCTTCTATGGCCTGGGAAAACAGTAGATGATGGCCCAAATCCTTGGGCCCCTGCACTCACATGGGAGACCAAGAAGAAGCTCCTGGCTCCAGATTGGCGCAGCTCGGGCTGTTCCAGCCAATTTGGGAGTGAACCAGTAGATGGAAGACCTCTCTCTCTCTGCCTCTCCTTCTCTGTGTAACCCTGACTTTCAAGTAAATAAATAAAAACAAATCTTAAAATAAAAACATCTCTAGATAAGTTATAATGTCTCATGCAAAGTAAATGCTATATAAATAGTTGTTATACCATACTGTTTAGGAAATAATAAGGAAAAAAAAGTATATGTTCCATACACAAGGACTTTTTTTTTCCTCAGAGGCTGGTGTTGTAGCACAGTGAGTTAAGCCACCACTTGGGATGCCAGCATCCCATATCATAGTACCAGTTTCTGTCTTGGCTACTCCCCTTCCAATTCATCTCCCTACCTGGGACAAAGCAAATCACGGCTCAAGTACTCAAGTGCCTGGCACCCACATGGGAGAACCTGATGGAGTTCCTGGCTCTTGACTTTGGCCTGGACTAGCTCTGGCTTATGTAACTATTTGGGAAGTGAACCAGCAGATGGAAGATCTTTCTCTATTCCTCTGTCTTCCTTTCTCTGTACTTTCCCTTTCCAAAAAAAAAAAAAAAAAAAGAACCTTAAGAAAATTTTTTCTCCATGTTTCTTATAAATAATTAGCTGAATCCACAAACACAGTGTGGAATGTCTACTATATTTCTTTTTTCTTTTTAGAAGCTTGGTTTGTAGTCTTATTACTATAAACTACCTTACAACTGGGTAAATACTTATTTCTGTAGTTTATTTCAGAAAGAATCTATGAAACATATTTAATTTATTGAATGATAGGAGGAGAATGGAGGAGATATGAGAGGATTATGTAGACTCTTTAATTGCTTTTTTCTAGTGAAAACATTTAATATTTAACTGAAAATGATTATTTATGAAAATATAACCTGTAATATTGTTTATCTTAATTAAATTATAGGTTATTACTAGTTGTATATAACTAAAATATATATCAGTACAGAACAATTATGATTTAGTTATGGAAAGTAATGTTTAATTGCTTTCTTATTAGAATATTTTTAACATGAAAGGTATTACTAAGATATTTCATAAAACTTTAAAATATCAAGATGCTAACAAATCAATATAAAATAAGGACTTTAGGAGCAAATACACAGGAAAAGGATAGAAAAAATATTCAAAAAGAAGGAAAATACTGCTAGATGAAGTGTTAGCAATGATCAATATGATTTTTCATTATAATGCATCATTTTTTTTAAAGCCAGTAATTATAATGGCAAGGAAATGATGAGATAGCTATTATATATTTCTGGTAGTAACATAAATTGTTTGGTCTATCTGGAAAGGAATTTGAAGTAGTCACTAAAAACTCAAATTCATTTTCAAAATAAGTAATTGTTTAGAAGTCTGTATTGAAGAAATGTCTATAAATGAAAACAAAAGTTTGTATAAGAAGATATTTTAAAAAAATGAATGTAGTAGCATTTCAGAAGCATAGTAAATCACTGGAAAATGACCAATAAATTTTGATTCTGCAATATTTTGTACTGTTGATAGTAATGAGCTTTAAAAATAAGCTAATAATTAAGCTTTTTTTTTTTTTTTTTTGACAGAGTTAGACAGTGAGAGAGAGAGAGAGACAGAGAAAAAGGTTTTCCTTTTTCCGTTGGTTCACCCCCAAGTGGCCGCTATGGCCGGCGTGGCCGGCGTGCTGCGCTGATTCGAAGCCAGGAACCAGGTCTCCTGGTCTCCCATGCGGGTGCAGAGCCCAAGGACCTGGGCCATCCTCCACTGCACTCTCAGGCCACAGCAGAGAGCTGGACTGGAAGAGAAGCAACCAGGACAGAACTGGCGCCCCAACAGGGACTAGAACTCGGTGTGCCGGCGCTGCAGGCGGAGGATTAGCCTAGTGAGCCGTGGCACTGGCCAAGCTTACTTTCAAGACCTATTTATTTTTTTACTTTTATTTAATGAATATAAATTTCCAAAGTACGGCTTATGAATTACAATGGCTTCCCCCCCATACCGTCCCTCCCACCCACAACCCTCCCCTTTCCCACTCCCTCTCCCCTTCCATTCACATCAAGATTCATTTTCGATTATCTTAATATACAGAAGATTAGCTTAGTATACATTAAGTAAGGATTTCAACAGTTTGCTCCCACACAGAAACATAAAGTGAAAAATAATAGATGATTTTTTTTAAATGATGATGAAATCAGATCAGACCTATTGTTATGTTTAATCCCAGTGAGAGTCAAGTTGGGAGTTGATAATTTCTTTTTTTTTTTTTTTTTCACAGAGGATCAGTTTAGTATGCATTAAGTAAGGATTTCAACAGTTTGCACCCCCATAGAAACACAAAGTGAAATATATTGTTTGAGTACTCGTTATAGCATTAAATCTCAATGCACAGCACATTAAGGCCAGAGATCCTACATGAGGCGTAAGTGCACAGTGACTCCTGTTGTTGACTTTACCAATTGACACTCCTGTCTATGGCATCAGTAATCTCCCTATGCTCCAGTCATGAGTTTCCAAGGCTATGGAAGCCCTCTGAGTTCTCCGACTCTTATCTTGCTTAGACAAGGTCATAGTCAAAGTGGAGGTTCTCTCCTCCCTTCAGAGAAAGGTACCTCCTTCTTTGAAGACCTGTTCTTTCCACTGGGATCTCACTCACAGAGATCTTTTGCCAGAGTGTCTTGGCTTTCCATGCCTGAAATACTCTCATGGGCTTTTCAGCCAGATCCGAATGCCTTTAGGGCTGATTCTGAGGCCAGAGTGCTATTTAGGACATCTGCCATTCTATGAGTTTGCTAAGTATCTCACTTCCCATGTTGGATCACTCTCCCCTTTATTTATTCTATCGGTTAGTGTTAGCAGGTACTAGACTTGTTTATGTGCTCCCTTTGACTCTTAGTCCTTTCATTATGATCAATTGTGAACTGAAATTGATCACTTGGACTAGTGAGATGGCATTGGTACATGCCACCTTGATGGGATTGAATTGGAATCCCCTGGTATGTTTCTAACTCTACCATTTGGGGCAACTCAGCTTGAGCATGTCCCAAATTATACATCTCTTCCCTCTCTTATTCCCACTCTTAGGTTTAACAGGGATCACATTTCAGTTAATTTTGAACACTTAAGAATAACTGTGTATTAATTACAGAATTAAACCAGTCATATTAAGTAGAACAGACAAAAAAACTACTAAGAGGGATAATGTATTAAGTTGTTCATTAATAGTCAGGGCTATACTGATCAAGTCACCGTTTCCCATAGTGTCCATTTCACTTCAGGAGGTTTCCTTTTTGGTGTTCAGTCAGTTGTCACCGATCAGGGAGAACATATGGTATTTGTCCCTTTGGGACTGGCTTATTTCACTCAGCATGATGTGTTCCAGATTCCTCCATTTTGTTGCAAATGACTGGATTTCGTTGTTTCTTACTGCGGTATAGTATTCTAAAGAGTACATATTAGAGAGAACACAAAGAGAGGAAAGAAAGAAGGAGAGAAGTGAGAAAAGAGACTGACACATCTTCTACCTGCTGGTTGTCTCCAAGCGGCTTGGACAAAGCCAGCACGCGGCTTCCCTGCCAGGGGCGCCACTAGGCCGCTGCCAATAGGCGATTCACAACCCTGCGCCTACAGGTGCAGCCTTTTCAAGGGCACACAACAGGGGCCGCCGCTGTGGCATCGCGGTAGAGCCTGCAGTGCAGGCATCCCATATGGGCGCCGGTTCCAGTCCCGGCTGCTCCTCTTCCGATCCAGCTCTCTGAAAGCAGTAGAAGATGGCCCAAGTCCTTGTGGAAGACCTGGAGGAAGCTCCTGGCTCCTGGCTTCGGATCGGCGCAGCTCCGGCCGTTGTGGCCAACTGGGGAGTGAACCCACGGACAGCATAACTCTCTGTCTCTCTCTGCCTCTCCTTCTCTGTGTAACTCAGACTTTCAAGTGAAAAAAACCTTGGAAAAAAAAAAAAACTGCGCAGGCCTTTGATATTAATAAAAAAAAAGGCATACAACAGAATGCCATGTTTTCTTGGAGGAGGTGTCTAAAAGAAGTTGAAGTAAAAATCTGCCTTTCCTACGTAATGTTTCATATAAAATGTCCCAGATCTTCAGCAGCTTAAAAACCTTGATTTGTGCAGAGGCGGAGATAGGAAGGCGAATGGAGAACGACTGAGGAGGAGATGGAGAAGCTGTCTCACTGCCCCGACAAGCCCGGGGCCTTGTAGGAGGACTGGGAGGACCTCTCGCTCCTCCGTGGGGCGGCCTGGCCGGCTGTGCCACTGGCGCTCAGCTCCGGAGTGACCGCCTCTCCAATTTCCCTTCCTGACGCCAGGCCCTTTGGGCATGAGGCCCGAGTTCCGGAATCCCTTCTGGGAGGGACGTTAGGCTACCAGGCACTCAGGCCCGGCGCCCGGAATTGGAAGTGCTCTGGGTTCAAGCATTCGACCTACTGGGTCTGCAGCCCTCATGTTTACGATCCTGAGGTGCCCTTTGGTTCAAGTCTATGCTGGAATTCAGGCCCAGGTCGTGGACTCCGAGGTTGAAACTGCCTGACTCGCGTTTGCGAACCTGAGGCGCCCCTGAGGTGCCCTTCAGGTCAAGTCTGTCCCGGGATTCCAGGCCCAGGGACACCGATGGTGAGACTCCCGAGTTCACCTCAGGTTCGGTACTATTTTCTGCAACTCTGGGCCCCTGGACTATATGGCCACCTGTTCCTGTGTCATTTCTTGGATCGGAGGCCCACATGCATGCAGCCCTGGGTGCTCAGGTTGCCAGGTGCCCCTTGGCTCGCGTGTTGTGTCCAGGGCCCCAGGCCCGTGGGCGTGCGCACCCTGCTGCTCCGACTCCTGAACAGATCCTCGCCTTCCAGAGGTCTGCTCAGCTGCCGAGATGGTAGGACTCAGTTCTGTTGCCCCCTTATTCCCTGAGGAAGGAGGTGGGGATTTAGGTCTCCTCTTCATTTTGGGGGAAGTAGAGGTGGGATCTGAAGGAGGTGGAAGACCCGGCCAGGAGCGGCGCCGCTGTTAGTGAGGTCCAAGCCCGACTGGAACTTGTTACTGCGGTGATTCAGCTGTGCTAGAATCAGGAGCAGGTGCTTCTGTCTCAGCGGCCCACCCAGGATCCTGTTGCTCTCCGCAGAGCCTTTAAAGAGGAGGTTGGCCTTGGCAAGTTCCATCTGGTCTAGATGGAGACATGTGTTCTGCATCTTTGCAGAACCTGCAGCTGGTCACTGGCTTTGTAGCATTATGTTATGCACATGCGTCTTGGTTTAATGTTGAATTTCATTGCCAGTTGTTCGAGATTTATTTCCTAGCTAGACACAGGATGGTGCTCTCCTTATTGGACTAAGTAGTGGACCAGTTCTCGTATGGCCAGACCCAGTGATGCTTTGCAGGAGTTGGGCCATGAAGATTCTTGACACAAGCAGGTTGTCTAGGTTCTTCAGGGTGATGGCCACTATGAAATCAGAGCCTTGGTACCCCTGTCCACCTGCCAGTTCAGAAACTTTGGCTGCTGGTTCTGGATGGCCAAGTAAATGAGGCTGGACCCCACCTGAATGACTTGAGCATGGAGCCTGTTGTTGGCTGTGTGGGCCAGCACCAACAGACAGGAATGCCTCAGTGGAATCGGCTGCCTTTGCCCCCATGTAGGTAACCTTGAAATGGTAGTTGGACTCCCTGGCGAGGTCTACTGTGTAGTTCACCTGGAAATGATTAAACACTTTGTTGACTTTGAATTTGACACCTGACATCTGAATGGAAACAAATCTGGGCACTTTGAGTGGCACTCCTCCAACCTGTCAAGTTTGGGCAGGAAGCTGCCACCCTCATCTTCAGAGGGCCATGCATTGCTAGCAGCAGACACCTTGAGATCCATTCTGAACCTTGACCTGTGCTGGACCTGGCCTCCAGGACCCGAGAGGGTCAAGGCGAAGCCATATAGGTTAGAAGTGAAAAGTAGTATTATGAGGGCTAATGCAGGCTCAAGCAGCCCTGGGGGCAGAAATTTAGCAGCCAACACTTTCCCTATGGCTGCCTGTGAGGGGAGAGATCAGAGGGTATAGGTTATGGTTCCTGTGTCCAGACTCAACTCCAGCTAACCCCTGTCCTGCTTGTCCCCCAGTTCTCGATTGCTCCTGGATAGCTCTTAAACTGAGGGAACTAATTAGCTCAAGAAACTTAGAGGAGTTTCCAGAAGGGAAGAAACAGAAATTTCTGTTGTTACCTCAAAGACTTCCAAGAAGCTATCTATTGTTGTACAGCGAAAGAGTTCAAAAATTCAGTGGCAAGCACCACCATTATATTTGTTCACAGATCTTCAGCAGTTAGCGGTTTGTCTGGGATCAACTGGGTGATTCTGCTCTCTGACATGGGAGCACTCATTTGGCTGTAATCAGCTATTGACTGTGATTAAATGATTAGAATCACCTCTTAATATGTTTATGGTTTGGGGCTGTGTGTTGGTGTGCCCTTTATCACCAGATATTCTGACTTCATCAATGCAAGGTCAGGTTTCTTCACATTGAAGATTCAAAAAGTAGGAGTCTCAAAAGGAAACATGCAAGGTCCCATGCACCTTACTCAGAAGCTGCAAAGCATCGTTTCCATGATATTTAGGTGGTCAAAGTCAGTTACAGAGCTAGCTCAAATTCTGAGGAAGAAATAGGCTGCAGAAGAATGATGAAGGGTATGCATGCAGGAGTAGAAGGGATCACTTCATTAATCTTGGCAATCTACCATAGGCTGTAATACCTGTTTGGGTGGACTGTGATGCTGTTGATCAGGGAGAACTGGTTGGAAAGGACCCTAATGACAAATTTCTCATTAGAGAGGGAGAAGATCAAATTAGAAAGCAAACCACACCATCTGAATAGTTAATTCTTTTAGGAGGGTCACTCTGGAACTGGTTGTGACCAAGATTTTGGAGGTAATTTGGATTTAGCAGAATGAACTGGATGCAAATTCAAGAGAGGGTCATTCCCTGAAGATGCTTTCTTGCCCTATGAACTGCACACTGGGACATCTGAATCAGCTACTACTACATGACTCGGTTACCATGTTTTCTGAAGACAAATCATTGTTAAATACTCAAATATATTTCTTCTAAAACTCAATCTCAAACTTTTGCCAGCTGGCACAGTGCTAGACAGCACTGAGATGTAGAATTATAGGAGGCCTGATTGAACAGAAACTGTGAGTAGTCACACCTTTGGCTACCATTAGTTGTCCTGTACACCCTGTAGTACATGTACCTACCTACTGATTTGATTCTATACTTCATAGAGGTACTGCTTTTTTTGAGCTGGGCCCTTAAAATCAAACCAAGTTGTGCATTTGAGGACTAGAGTATAATATGTTCTGTAGTAACATAATATGTATAAATAATGATTTGTATAATATAGTCTAATATTGATTAAGTTCTTAAGACAAAGGAGCTACTGTGAATTCAAAGGAAGACATTGAGATCACAGGGTATATGCAAAATCATGTATTGTATTATTGATTTTTAGGGACTTAAACGGTGTTTGTTATGTTTGTACCTTGCTTCAAGGTGGATCTCTTCTATGAAATACAGAGCTCTCATTGTACTTTATTATCACTGGCAAAACGGGCAGTGAGTGGTGAACACACTTTGATGAGGTCATGCTGTTTTTTGAGGGTGTTGGAAGGATTTGAATGAATGTACAATCTGATCACATAGCCTACAGTACCTGAAATATAACATGTTTTGGAGATAAACTTGACAAAGAATGATAATGAATCCAGTGTTGACCAGGACATGAACTGAAGTACCTGTTAAATGAAGATCTCTTGAGAACCTTTGCAAGATGAAAGTAGATCAGGTGGAGTGAAGGATGATTAACTTTTGGAAATACATAGCTTGAGATGTCTTTAAGATAGTAGTCACTGGAAGCTCAAAATTTAACACCCATGAAGTTTCCTTATAAAACCATGATTGTTAATATTTGATTCCTCCTTTAAATTGAGAAGATGTAATAATAGCTCTAAATGAACAAGAATTGAATGCATATTTCTTGGTTAAATGCTTAATATATTTAGCCTCTGAGTTAACCTATGCTTGAATTTAAATATATTCTTTGGTGTTGTCTGGGACTTTTCCCAAAAATGTTGAAAGTGGATTCAGTTAGGAAAGAGACTGAAACTGATATTTAAATCTCAGTAGTGTTAGGTCTTACAGTAATCTGAATGCTTTAACTTAGTGAAGTTTCACTGCTAAACACTATCATATTTTCAATATACACAAACTTTTATTCCTAACAGTGTCTTTATATCCCCTGCAAGCTATCCACTGTGTCCAATGTTTTATTAACAAGTGACAGAAAATCTACAAACTAGAGACTGTTATTACCTGAACAGAAGCTGTCTAAGGATGTACTGAAAGCTATTAGTCCTTCTGATTTTGTAAATAGTGTTAGAGAATAAGGAATTGGCCACTACTCTCCAAGTGATGGATTATAATTTTTCTATCTTCATCCTTGCACACATTTTAGTGTTTAATTATGTTTTCTTCATTATGAGTGCCTGTGTGTCAATACTGTTACATCCTTTATGGTGAAATAGTGCAGATGTTGGGGTCTACCTTTTGCTTATATAGATAAATGCTTGGTTTGAATATATTCCCTCAAATCCAGGTGTTGAAATTTAATGGCCAATGGGATAATATTAAATAGTGGAGTCTTTAAGCAGTGAGTAGGCCATGAGGGTTTTCCCCTTGCGATTGAGATGAAGGTCTTTTCAACAGAGGTTTCCTGCAGCATTCAGCTTTCTTGCTAGTTTACCCTTTCACCTTCTGCCATGTAAGGACATAGCATTCCTTCCCTCAAGAGGGTGACATCTTAGAGGCAGGAAGCAGCCCTCACTAAACAATTAAATCTGGCAGTGCCTTGACCTTGAATGTCCCAGCATGTAGAAATGTGAGAGAATACATTTCTATCAAGTATAAATTACCAGTCTCAGGTATTTCGTTATAGAAACACAAACAGACTAAGACAGAAAGACTAATAGAGAAACTCATTTGGGGTTTGGGGATTATTTGGGAGGGCCAGAAAAGTATTGGATTAATCAATTCATCTTCCTAAACCTTTTAACTCCTTCTATCAGCATCTTTTCAATCTTCACTTTTAGTGAAGGAACATGGTGAAGTGTATGAAAAATTCCACTGAGAGAAAAAATAAACCTGCAAGCAAAAAGTGAAAACAACCCACTCACAAAGCAAATTCAAAACTGTAAAGAGCAAAACCAAAACCAATAGCCAAATACCATGAACCACCCTCCTTCTTTATCATCTTTTCAATTTTTTAAAATTACTTTTAAAGATTTATTTATTTGAAAGAAAGATATAGATCTTCTGTGGTTGGCTTACTACCCAGATGGCCACAATGGCCAGGGCTGGGCTAAGCTAAAGCCAAGAGTTTCATCTGGGTCTCCCACGTGAGTGGCAGAGGCCCAACTAACTGGACCATCTTCTGCTGCTTTTCCCAGGCCATTTGGAGGTGGAGCAGCCAGGACATGAACTGGCGCTCATGTAGGATGCTGGCATCACAGGCAGTGCTGTGGTAGTGGGATGCTGGCCCCTCAAGTTTTATTATGTTCCACTCACCCGTGTGAAATCTGAGGGAACAGAGGCCCAGAGGTTAGTAGTGCCCTCAGTCATGCTTAGCACATGGGTAGGTCTAGCCTCAGATCTTTATTTCATTTTAGTACTTCAGATGTGCCCTTGTATCAGTCACAAAGTCTCTTAAACTCACACAAGTTCTAAATAAAAATTATATAAAATGAGTGATATAAAATGCATTTTTAAATCAGCAATAATTTTTACTAATTTAGATTAACTTCCGACTTTTCTCAAAGTCATGTGCTCTTCAGTTTTCAGTGTAGCCCTCCTTCGGGGATTTATGAAAAGCAGGTTTATAAGTAGGTGAAAGAGGACTAGCTCTGGCAGTGAAGAAGTCCTGGTCTAGTTAAGTAATCTCTGTTGCTGCTAAATAAAACCCATTGTGATAGGATAGAGTCTTAATGAAAATGAAAATCTTTCAACCTTTGTGACTGACCATCTTTCAGATGAAGATTAGGCCTTGCTAACAGTTAAGTCCCAGGTCTTGGAGGATGGTAGCGCAAGTGCTCAGGCTTAGATCAACCTGAGGTTTAAAATATTGTGGTGCACAGAAAATTATGTATGGTTTGCCTAATGCAGTGATTCTTAATTGGGAGTGATTTTGCTTCTTAGGGGACATCAGGCTGTACCTAGAGATATTCTCATTAGCTAACTGGTGGGTATTACTGCCCAGGGCTGCTGCTAAAATCCTGTTACGCATAGGATAACTCCCACAAATTGGGGTCACCTGCCCCCAAAAGTTAATAGCATCACTGCCGAGAAACACTGATCTAATACCAGTGCTCCACTGACTTAACAGAACTGGCAAATAACACCAGGAGGAGGAGGGCTGGACTGGGAATCCCCAAACTGGGGGTTGCTGTCCTAAGTAAGTTCCTCTGGTAGAGGTTCAAAGAACATTTTGACATGCTAATAGTGCTTCAGTGGTTCTATCTTAATTTCCCTTAAGGGCTGATCTCATATAGGCTAATTAACCGAAACTCCGGCTCATATTAAATAGATGTTCCATTAACACAAGGTAAAACAGGATGACTTCATGATAAAATGAGGATTGTCAGGTTACTTGTAATTACAAAGGGTCAGGCATGGGTGATGTAGTGCGGTGGATTAAGCTGCTGCTTGGGATGCCCACATTGGATGTCAGAATGCCTGGGATAACGCCCTGCCTCTGCTTCTGATCCAGCTCCCTGCTAATGTGCACCCTGGGAGGCAGCAGGTGATAGCTCAAATGCTTGGGAATCTGTCACCGATATGGGAGAACCGGATGGAGTTTTTGGTTCCTGACTTGGCCCTGGCTTAATCCAGCTATTGTGTATTAATCCAGCTATTGTGAATTGGTGGATGGATCGATCTCTCCCTTCTCTCTCTCTCTTTCTCTCTCTCTCTCTTCAAGTAAATAAAAATAAATTCATTTTAGAAAATGGCTGGGTGGGATTTAAATCCTATTTGAGATTGAAATGTAACTTAAAAAGACTGATGATTGAAAATGGCAACAAATTACTTCCTGCTTTTCAGAAAGGTTAAAACTAAGTATTCATATTTAAAAAAATATTTATTTACTTGAAAGTGAGAGTTACACAGAGAGAGAAGGAGAGGCAGAAAGAGAGAGAGAGAGGGGTCTTCCATCCACTGGTTTACTCCCCAGTTGGCCACAACAGCTGGAACTGCGCCAATCCGAAGCCAAGAGCCAGGAGCTTCTTCTGGGTCTCCCACGTGGGTGCAGGGGCCCAAGCACTTGGGTCATCTTCCACTGTTTTCCCAAGCCATAGCAGAGAGCTCTATCAGAAGTGGAGCAGCCAGGATTCAAACCAGCACCCACATGGGATGCCAGCACTGCAGGCAGCAGCTTTATCTGCTACACCACAGTGCTGGCCCCTCATATTTTAAATAGTCTTTTGGTTTCTTTCAAATCTAGCAGGTTTCATAAGACCACTTACATATTGTGCCCCAATTTATTGGATGGAAAGAACATTCTACTTTGGCAATATTAAATGAATGTTATTTTGGCTCCATTTTCATATTCTTCAAATCTGAGAGGGTCAACAAAATACCAGGGTTCCTCTGTTGCATATTCTACAAGAGGCCTCTGGAAAATTGGCTTACCTTTACTACAGAGTTTGAATAACCACTGTGGAATTAGAGGTGAGGAAGAGGTATAAAATTAGAGAGGATCAGCAAATCTAACCACAAACCTGGTTTAAAAAATTTTCTTAATGCTGTGATATTCGAACTAAATTTAGAAAACTAATCAGTTGGAACAAGTTGGGTGGGGATGTAGGTGAGGAGGAAAGAATACAACACAGCATGTAAGGAAATCTTGTATGATAGAGATTTTTTAAAATCCTAAATATATTTTTATATGAGCTGGTTGTCAAACTTTGGTTCACCTAGACAATCATATAACCTTATTCTTGCTCTTAGCTTAATTAAAAAAAAAAAAGTGATATGCCTTCCTCCTTTAAATTCTCCCAAGGGAGTTTTATGTTAATATGAAAACACTTGACTCTTGCTTAATCTGACATTTTTTTTTTCATCAGGGTGAAATTAAGGAAGTCTCAAGTGAATAAATATGAAATTCATTTCCGAGTTAAAGCTATACATGCTTATCTGTAACAAAACTTTTAAAGATATCCATATTTAATCTATTGAGATGAGCTCAGAGAGAAATACTCCTTTGGTTGAACCAAGGAACCAGTAACTACTGCACATTCTTGCAGGAGACCTATTCCTTCATATTAAGGAGCCACCTAGGAGCTGTTTATTTGCTTCACTCACAGCCACCCAGCTGTTACTTCCATTTGTGGTCTTAGTGCTAATTGCATAATGTCCCTAATTTATACCCGCTGGTAGATCTTATCACCACATTACCTGGAGGGCAAGCTTTAATTAGAGAAATTTCTGAACAAATTGTCTAAAGATCTTGTTTAGCCTGATTAAATGCAAGAGTGTTCCCCCCTCTCTTTTTAAAAATGAGCATTTACTTTATACTAAAACTTTGCAGATAAAAAGCAACATCGGTTCTAATTAAGGCCCATAAAATGAACAGCAACATTACCCGTGAAAACGAATTGGATTTTGTTGTGTGCAGCTGAAATATATATGACTCAATGCTATTTACTCAACAGCATTTCTCCCTCGCCTCTGTCAGAACTAACAAGGTGAAACGGCAAACTGATTGAAAAAGGATAAACTGTGAAAAGATGATACACTGATGTGAGATGCTAATTCAACTGTGGCTTATGAAAAGAGATTAGAATCACATGTAATCTTACCTGTGCATCTCTAGGCACTTGAGCAAGCTAACATAAAATTAAACCGTCCATATTGTTAATAGATAGCAAGGTACCATATGAATTAATATGCAATCATTGCACATTCAGCTGAAGTGCAAATATGGTAAATATCATAATAGGATCAACAAACTTTGATAATGCAAAAAACAATTAAAGTCAGCTTCACTGTTTAGATGGAGTACATTGGCCAAATGTCAATGTCATAACAGAGTACAAGAAGTGAATCTGGCTAGGAAAATTTAGAAATCTCAGTCATTTCATTATCAGCCTCCGTGAAAAGTGTTTGTATTATTCTTAATCATCAGCCATTTGGTTGAGGCCTCCTTCTGCTGAATCTGTGTTAGAAAACACATTAAGTTTAGAAATTGTATTCTCTGTTTGAATACACAAGCAGTACATAGTAAAGTGTGATTGATTATTTGATTCTTTGGAGTAAATCTTTGAAAAGGATTTTTTTTTCATACTTGTCACCAACTTTCTGAGTGTTAGCCCTAGATGCACATTAAAACCCCTTTTCAAAAGTATCAATGGCTCACCCTAGATGAACAAAATCTAGTTACCTGAAGGTTTCATGTATACATAGGAATTTCTGACAGATATTCCTCATGCTTTTGATATGTGAGGGTGGAAAAACTATTGCATTATATAATCATTGATGGAATGCACTTGTATGGTAATCTTCAGTTAGCACTCTGAACTGAGCGCCAAAGAATTGAGGTTGTCTATTTTATTTGGTGACTCTTCCCTCACAAGAAAATCATTTAATTTCATTGGGCTCAATGATTAGTGACCTGTTATGTGTCAATTTTCTTTTTTGAAAGAGTAGCATAGAGAGACAGGCAGATAAACAGAAAGGGACTGAGCGGGGCCTGGGTTGTGGCATAGTGGGTAAAGCAGTTACTTGCAATGCCGGCATCCCATATGGTGGTGGTTCATGTCCCAGCTGCTCCACTTTGATCTAGCTCTCTGATAATAGCCTGGGAAAGCAGGAACATGTGTACTTGTGCCCCTACTACCCATGTGGGAGATCTAAATGAAGCTCCTGGCTCTTGGCTGTGGACTGCCCAGCCCTGGCTGGTTTTGGCTCCTAGGGAGTGAACCAAAACAGAAAAAGACTAAGACAGATCTTTCATCTATTGGTTTACTTCATTACTTCAAATGCAAGCAACAGTTGGGCTGGGCCAGGCCAAAGCCAAGAGCTAAGAACTGCTTCTGGGTCTACTATGTGAGAGCTGGGGCCCAAGCCCTTGAGCCACTACCCCTTGCCTCCCAGGCACATTAAGGGGAAGCTGGATCAGAAGCATAGGCACGGTTGAATCCCATGCATTCTGATATGGCATGCAGGTGTTCCAAGCATGGCTTAACTTGCTGTGCTGCAGTGCCTGAAACTTACATTTCAATTTAAGCCAAGAAATGAAATCAACTTTATTTAGATCATATATCCATTACTCTAGTGTACAGTGGCAAAAAGAGTAGAACATTCTATTTTCATGCACTTGGGTGTGTCTTGTCATAAAGATAGCCATTTTGAAGTGATTCCAGTATTTTTTTAACTTTTATTTAATAAATATAAATTTCCAAAGTACAGCTTATATATTGCAATGGCTTTCCCCCCATAACTTCCCTCCCACCTGCAACCCTCCCATCTCCCGCTCCCACTCCCATTCCATTCACATCAAGATTCATTTTCAATTATCTTTATATACAGAAGATCAATTTAGTATAAATTAAGTAAAGATTTCAATAGTTTGTACTCACACAGAAACACAAAGTGTAAAGTACTGTTTGAGTACTAGTTATAGCGTTAATTCACATTGTACAACACATTAAGGACAGAGATCCTACATGGGGAGTAAGTGCACAGTGACTCCTGTTGTTGACTTAGCAAACTGACACTGTTTTTTATGGCATCAGTAATCATCCTAGGCTCTTGTCATGAGTTGCCAAGGCTATGGAAGCCTTTTGAGTTCACCGACTCTGATCATATTTAGACAAGGTCGTAGTCAAAGTGGAAGTTCTCTCCTCCCTTCAGAGAAAGGTACCTCCTTTTTTGATGGCCCGTTCTTTCCACTGGGATCTCACTCACGGAGATCTTTCATTTAGGTTTTTTTTTATTTTTATTTTTTTTTGCCAGAGTGTCTTGGCTTTCCATGCCCAAAATGCTCTCATAGGCTCTTCAACCATATCCGAATGCCTTAAGGGCTGATTCTGAGGCCAGAGTGCTGTTTAGGGCATCCGCCATTCTATGAGTCTGCTGTGTATCCCATTTCCCATGTTGGATCGTTCTCTCCCTTTTTTATTCTATCAGCTAGTATTAGCAGACACTAGTCTTGTTTATGTGATCCCTTTGGTTCTTAGTCCTATCATTATGATCAATTGTGAACTGAAATTGATCACTTTGACTAGTAAGTTGGCATTGGTAGATGCCACCTTTATGGGATCGAATTGGAATCCCCTGGCATGTTTCTAACTCTACCGTTTGGGGCAAGTCAGATTGAGCATGACCCAAATTGTACATCTCCTCCCTTTCTTATTCCCATTCTTATATTTAACAGAGATCACTTTTCAGTTAAACCTGTTGAAGTGAAATGGACACTATGAGAAACAGTGACTTGATCAGTCCTTGTCCTGCCTGTTGATGAACAACTTAATACTTTACCCCTTTTAGTATTTTTTTGTCCTACTTAATATTATTGGTTTAATTCTGTAACTAACACACAATTATTCTTAGGTATTTAAATTTAACTGAAAAGTGATTCCAGTATTTTTAAGATTTATTTATTTATTTGCAAGGTAGTGTTACAGAGAGGGAGGAGAGACAGAGAGAGAGAGAGAGATCTTTCATGTGCTGGTTCACTTCCCAAATGCCTGCAATGACCAAGGCTAGGCCAGGATGAAGCCAGAGACCAGGAGCTTCTTCCAGGTTTTCCACATGGATGTAGGAACCCAAGGACTTGGGCCATAGTAAAGAGAATTCTAGGCCCTGGGGAAATACCAGGAAAGTTACTGTGTTTGTTGCGAATATCAGCAGTTCTTAATGCAATCAAGTTCTTTCACCAATCAACAGCTTTTCTCTTGACCATCATGGATAGACCAAAGGTATTCATGATGTTCATTTGTATGTGAATTCAGGAGTGTGAATGGGTAACTGAATTTCATTTGAAATACACTTGTGAAAATTATGTTCATAAACACATTCTTCCTCCTCATTTGTGCTCACTCACCATTGACCCACTGTTGGTTTGATAAATTCAGTGGTTGATTAATTCATTTATGCATCCGATATTTACTCATTTATTTCTTAAATACATACTTGATTTGAGACAGCAGATTTAACACTAGGCCGACAGTGTCAGAGGCCCCAAAGGGACTTTGTCCCAGTTGCCCATACTCACTGATTTTAACTTCAATTTACTGTTTATTTTTTCTTTGCTTCTCAACTTTCTCCCAGGCCAACGGATATGATTCTAGGCACTTTGGGGGAAATATTGGAGAAAACAAGATATTCTTCCCCTGGAGTTGTTCAGAAAATAGGAGATTGTTGATAAGCAGGAAAGCAGCACTAGGAGGAAAGAAACTGAAAATAGAGTTAGTAAAGGGAGTCCAAAGATAGAGTCAGTCAGATTCCCTATTACATTGTTTGAGCTCCTATATCCAGCCATCTCTGTGCTACAACATGTATTTCTAATTCATATGAGTCAATCTATTCCTTTGTTTAGCTTCAGTAAATTGATTTATCATTTATAAATATCAAAGTAGAGACTAGTACTCTAATATCACTATAAAATTACATCTTTACTACACATTAATTCATGTATGCCTTCTAAGATGACATAGGTTTAATACAAAGATACTGACTTTCTTACAAAGTCACCTGTAACACAGCAAGAGGTACTTAACACATTAGTTGACTTTGTTATAACAGAGCACCATAGGCTGGGCGACCTAAACAATAGAAATTAATTTCTTAGGGCTGAAGTTGTGGTATGGTGTGTTAATTTGCTACCTGTGATGTCAGCATCCCATATAGGTGCCAGTTGGAGTCCTGGTTGCTCCACTTCCAATCCAGCCTCCTGCTAATGCACCTTGGAAGACACAGAAGATAGCCCAAGTACTCGGGCCCTTGCCACCCATATAAGAGATCTGGATGGAGTTGAGGCTGCTTCCTGCAGCCTGGACCAGCCAGGCTGTTGCAGCTGTTTAGGCAGTGAACCAGCAGATGTAAGAACAATCTCTCTCTGTATCCCTCTCTGATAACTCTGCCCTTCAAATAAAACAAATCTTAAGCAAAAAGAAAAAGTACATTCTTAAAGAAAGAAAGGGAAAGAAATTAATCTCACATCTTCCAGAGGCTGAGACTCAGATCAGAGTAGAGTTTTGTTTCTGATGAGAACTCTTCCTGGCTTGTGGACAGTAGCTCTCTGGATGTGCCCTCCTCTGACCTTTCCTCTGGTATGTTCTCATTCTCTCTTCTTGTGAGGTCTCAAATCCCATCAGAATGTCTCCACTCTTAGGACCTCATCTACACCTAACTACCTCCCAAAGGTCTCATCTCCAAATCCTGCCACATTGGGGTAGGATACAAATATCCCATCTATAGCAGGTATCTACATAATATCAAACACATGGCGAATCCTTTAAATTCAGTTTTGAAATTTCATTATTTGTGTATCATGGAATTTAGGCATTTGTTTTTTAACATTCTGCTCTCCTTTCTATATTAAGACATTATGAGAACCAGTTTTATCTAAAATAATTTTAGGAAATTTGAATTCTTCTAATGTAACTAAAATAGTTCATCTCATAAATGAAGAGTATTTATTAGTTTCACAATTCTTTTCTGTTTTTTGTTGGTATTTTAAAAAACATTTTTTTTTTTTTGAGAGAGAGAGAGAGAGGAAGGGAGGGAGACAGGGAGGGAAAGACAGAGAGAGAATAGATGCTTCTATCCTTTCCTTTACTCCTCAGATGCCCATAATAGCCAGAGTATGGCCAGAAAGAATCTGGGAGCTCAGTCAGGGTTTCCTGTATTTGTGGAAGGTTCCCAACTACTTGAACTGTCACGCGCTGTCTCCTCGGTTTACATTAGCTGAAAACTAGAACTGGGAGCAGAACAAGGGCTCAACTCCAGACATCCAGTATGGGGTAAAGGAGTCCAAAGAGGTGTTTTCACTACTAGAACAAATGCCTGGCCCTTTTTTTTCCCCTTTTGTATCATTTGTAGATTAATGATATAGATATAACCACAAAATTTATGTAATTTTATGTTATTTTTTCCTTATAGCATTGGAATTTTTACTTCATGATATTATTCAATATCTGAAAATTTAGGAATGTGGCTAATGTGCCTCTTGGTTTTACAGAGGTTACATCCTTATACTACTTTTAATTTTTTGCAATAACAAATAGAATTCTTAAAAAAAAACAGTGTTTTCATTCGTCAGTTTTTAGGACTTTTTGCTTCATTTTAGTAGTTAAAATATTTGAGGTTAAAGGAGATAGTTTTCAGGCCAGCGCTGCGGCTTACTAGGCTAATCCTCTGCCTTGCGGCGCTGGCACACTGGGTTCTAGTCCCGGTCCGGGCACCGGATTCTGGGCCCTGCACCCCATGGGAGACCAGGAGAATCACCTGGCTCCTGCCATCGGATCAGCCGTGGCAGCCATTGGAGGGTGAACCAACAGCAAAGGAAGACCTTTCTCTCTGTCTCTCTCTCTCACTGTCCACTCTGCCTGTCAAAAAAAAAAAAAAAAAAAAAAAAGCAAATAAATAAATTCTTTAAAAATAAAGGAGATAGTTTTCCTAAATTGGTAAACAGGTTTTTAGCATGACTAGTAGCATATGTTGTTTTTTATGCTCATATTTTTGACAGGCAGAGTGGACAGTGAGAGAGAGAGACAGAGAGAAAGGTCTTCCTTTTGCCGTTGGTTCACCCTCCAATGGCCGCCACGGCCGGTGTGCTGTGGCCTGCACATCGTACATCGCAAAGCCAGGAACCAGGTGCTTCTCCTGGTCTCCCATGGGGTGCAGGGCCCAAGCACTTGGGCCATCCTCCACTGCAGTCCCGGGCCACAGCAGAGAGCTGGACTGGAAAAGGAGCAACCGGGACAGAATCCAGTGCCCCGACCAGAACTAGAACCCGGTGTGCCGGCGCAGCAAGGTGGAGGATTAGCCTAGTGAGCCACAGCGCCGGTCAGTTTTTTTCTTATTGTTAAACATGAAATATTCACAGCCAATATGTGAAAAACATACAAAAGTATAAAGAACTAGATAAAAATTGCCTATCATTTCACTTCTGTGTATTTTCTCTTCTAATTGGTTTTTATGATTTTGGTTCAAAATTGTTATACTGCATGTATATTATATAACTTTATTTTTTAAAAAAATTAACAGTATGCTGATCCTCTTACCATCTGAAGAATTTACTCTAAAATCCACATTTAAACTGCTTGTATTAATTTGTAATTAAGATTGATGTTGAAGTTAAAACTTTATTATTAGAAGCTATCAGTAAATCTCATGAATTAGAATTCTTTTATGTAAATTTTAATAACGTTTTTGTTATTGAAAGTAATTTTTTATGATTCAATTGTCAGAGTTAATTTCTGAATAACGTTATTGATACATTATAGAAAACAGAAATTACCACTCAATCTTTCCTTAACTAATTTTTTTGACAATCACATCCAACTTAAGTGATTTTTTGTAGAAGATAGAAAAACACACTGTAGTCACAGTTAAATTATATGTATACACACACACGTGCATTAAAATGACTATGGAAACTCTTACATTAATACTTTTTTTGTTTTTAAAATATATAAAAATATATGAGCATATGTATACAGCAAATGCATGCAGAATAAACAAAAGTAGTTATCAGATCAAAGCATGTCACTTGTGCCAGTTGTTTTTGCAATAATCAGTTTTAGTGGTCATGTTGTAAGAAGCCATGAACTTTTAAAAAAAGCATTTGGTATAATTTCATGAAAAAATTTACAAAGAAGTATATCAAATTACAAGATGTTGAGTCAAATCATGCTGCAGTAGTTTCCTATTAATCAAAATAGAACAACTGTCATAATTACCTAAGCCACTAACTAGGTATTTCATTGTATAATGACTACATATTTCCTTTTATTACCTCAAATTCATTCTTTGCTAACACAAACTATATGTAAACAATTCTAAGTCCTACTTTAAAAGACCTAAAAAGACAGGATTAACAGCAGAATCAGTTGAGATTTGTTTTTTAAGATACCAGTGGCAGCATATTTCATTGAGAACTCTAGAAGTGCTCCCAGTTCTGGACATTCGTGCATCCAAAGGTGTATGTGAAGTCATAGGGACTGTCCACCAACTCCCAACCCCTTCTCTACTTTTCCTTGTGTAAATTTCATTCTTGAACAATTTCTGTTATCAGTGCTGGTAGAAGAGAGCCATTGCCATTGGCTGTTTTGTGTTCACATAGTCCTTGGTACTTACTATCCCAATAAGACAGGAAATAGGGCCTCTTTAATCATCATTTCAGAAAACAGTGGTTCTAATAGGTCTAGTTCAGCACTAACACAATCTCTGTGTGTTTTTATTGGCTATATCTGAGTTATTTATTCCCATTATCTCTTCAGAGATGGGGTAAGGAAGAAAAAAGTGGCAAGTCAATCCCTTTGCATATAGATGGAGATAATGGTTTCTGAAAACAAACAAACAAAACTGCCATGTCACTCTTTCCAGAAGTGAAAAAGATTGTAAAAAGGACAGAAAGCATACATTCCTACACAGATGATGAAATAAAAGCAGAAAGGTTATGTTCTTAGGCAGTATCAAGATCTTCTAGCCAAAGGGTATGTTCATACCTCTAACATTTTAAAAATAGTTTATGAAAAAAATGTTTTTTACTCTTATATTGCAGAGTTAGGATCCATGAATATGAAATTGTTGTCTGAGGGGATTGGAGGGTATGCACCTGCTTAAGAAACATTTAGGAAACTTGCTAAATGTTTCAGGCCCCAAGTGCTAGTTAGCAAAATATCATGTAATTGGCAGACTCTTCTGGGAGTGAACTGCAGGCACAGTGGCCCCTGAAGAGATATAAAGGAGTCCAAAGCAGTCAGGCTCAAGAGATAAACATTAAATAGATCATCATTGCCTGACTGCAGATTTTAGATGACAGTCACTTTTGAGAAAACAAAAGCCTTGAAAAAATAAAAGTGAGAGTAACTCGATGTGTCTTACTGGTTCTCTTTCTAGAGAACCCTGGGTAACACACTTAACTAGATTTAAAGAGTTTCAAGGAATGAGTCACATGCAATGTAAAAAAGGAAAGACAAAAAAAAAATGGAATTCATTTTACTTTTTGGGGAGTGAAAGCCCAAATTTAGTTCATACTAATCACTCAGTAATTCATAGAAAATTACCTAGATAATGCAATAGACTATCATAGAAATTTAGAAATTTAAAAAATAAAGCTTGTGTTTAGCTGGGCAATATGAGAAAAGGGGGAATAAGGCAGAAAGGACAAACAGCAGTTAGGATAAGACTGGAAGGGCATTTAGGACATGGGCAGGCAGGAAAGAAAGGCAGTAATCTCAGCAAGAATATTGAGAAAGGAAGAGAGTGAATGCATCTGAAGGAAGCTGATGGGTGAAAAAGGCTAGAGCTGGGTAGGACACGGAGGCTATAAAGGTGGTCTCTGCAGCCTCAGACAAAGTGCTTTTCCCTTGGTTTCAAGGACTTTGACTCTGGAGTTAGTCTGTGCTCCAGATGTTTTCAACTTTTGTCTTTCATAATTTATTTTTTCTCACCCCATTCATTCATGTACCTATCTTCTAATACAGTTGCAAACAGTTTCTGTTTTAATCCCTGTATTGTTATTTTTTAGTTGGCATATATTAATTGGACACATTTATGGGATATAGTGTGACATTTTCCTGCATGTATACAATGTGTAAGGATCACACCAAAGTAACTACCATATCTATCACCTCAGACATCTGTAATTTCTTTGTGTTGAGGATATTCAAAATCCTTTCTACTAGCTATTTTGAAAAATTAAGTTAATCATTGCCAGCCATCGTGTTGTGCTATAGAACTATAATAGCAGTAGCTATTAGAAGCTATTTCTCCCATCTAGCTGTACTCCTGTACCCATTAACTATCCTTCCTGTCTATCTTCCTCCCTTACACCCTCCCCAGGCACAGACAGTTTGTAAGAAATCATAAATGTTTTTCAGTTGGAACCTTTATGTTTTCTTGGACCTTAGCAAATACGTACAAATGTCTCCTAAATTCTAGGTACCTTGCTTACTGCAATGGGAGAGAGAGGATAGAATTTCTGTCTCTAAGGAGTTCATGCATAGCAATCAAGGTGGAATCACAATACAATGTAATAAGGCTAAGTTAATGTTGCAACAGTGCTTTGCTGGTGATCAGAAGGTAGTGCTTACGTTGATCTTAGCTAAAAAGCTGAGAAGTGATAGAAGGTAATGATTAATTCTGCCTGGGACGATCAGAGAAGGCTTCATGGAGGAGTTGATATCTATAAAAAGATGATCCTACTAATTCAAGAAGGGGAAAGGATGCATTAACCAGAAAGGAAAACCAAAGCCAAGGCAGAGCAGAAAGGACCTGGTGCTTAGGAGTGATGACCTTACCAATGAATGGGTAGGACAAGTCAGGTGAGCTGTAGAAGAGCCACTGGGGCAACTTGTCAATTAGGCCATGCCAATGAGAATCTATAGTACTGATTCTTGTATCCATATTGGACATTATACAATGTATACATGTAGTAAAATATTTAATGGTACCCCTTAAATGCATACGATTTTTATTTAAAAAGTACTTAGGATAGTTCTGGAACATAAATCAACAAATGTTCTATCTATAAAGTTTTAAAAATTTTATGCATGGGACCCCCTCTTGTGACTCAGCTATTATAATATGAAAAAGCCACTGATTGCATATAAATTAATGGATTTATAAATTACTGCATGCCAGTAAAACTTTTTTTAACAAAAGCAAGCACCATGAGTTTACTACTTCTGAATGGTATTAAGCCTGTAGTTAGATTAGACCTTCTGCATAGAGAACTAAGGAAATGGTCTAGTAATTCAAGGCACTTATTCAGGCCAAAATGTAGCATCTATGCCTGACTATTTGGTGTATCCATGGGTTCAAGTCTTTTAATGCCATAATTCTCATCAATATTTACAAGAAATTTATGGGTCCACTTCCTAATTTTAAAGGCACAACTTTATAAAACTTTAGTTAGTAGAAGGAAAAAGCTAGCCTTGGGCAGCAGTGAGTTTCTTATCCCTCTTTAAAACTTTTCTTTCTCATTATCCCCTGTGGCAAACTGAGAAAATTCTTCCTAATAAAAGGTCATTTTCTGTATGCTAAAGACACCTCATATTTGCTTTTTGTTCAATTGTTTTCACATCTTCATTTCTTTTGCTAATTTGTTCAGAATGACAAAGAGGAAAAATAGAACTTTCTGGGAAAGAAGGAATAAGGTTTGAGTGGCAAAGAGATCAATATAGTTTTCCCTAGAGCTTCTTGGGCCCGGCACAGAGAATGCAGATAAGTGGCTTTGCTTGTCAGGGAGAGATGCGGCTGTGCCTTCACAATGCTATCACAACTGAGGACACTGGTTTGATTTTTTTTCACATACTCAAATAACTAGTTTGACAAATTTTCCCACTCCATTGACCTTTGTGAAATCACTGGAAAGATACAACCCTGAAGTGCTTTGGAGACCATTAGTTTTTGATCCATTGCTTTTGTCCAAACAATAGCCAACAATTTAACTAAGGGCTTAATTTATTCCACTTGTCCCGTGTGACATTCTAGTTTCCATTTAGATGTCACAGTGTCTTCTGCAGGCCTCTCTCGCCTTTCCAAGTTGGGGCTTCATAAAAAAAATACAAAACAAAACAAAAAACAAACAAAAAAGCCTTTTAAGTTTCTTAGTTCTTTGTGTTAGCCACATAAATTCCATTTATGTTCTACTTTATTTTGTTGCCATTGTTGATTTCCTAACTTTTTCAAGTGTAAAAAGCTCTCAGGGCCGGCGCCACGGCTCACTAGGCTAATCCTCTGCCTTGAGGCACCAGCACACCGGGTTCTAGTCCCGGTCAGGGTGCCAGATTCTGTCCCAGTTGCCCCTCTTCCAGGCCAGCTCTCTGCTGTGGCCCGGGAGTGCAGTGGAGGATGGCCCAAGTGCTTGGGCCCTGCACCCCATGGGAGACCAGGAAAAGCACCTGGCTCCTGGCTCCTGCCATCGGATCAGTGCGGTACGCCAGCCGCAGCGTGCCGGCCGCGGCGGCCATTGGAGGGTGAACCAACGGCAAAGGAAGACCTTTCTCTCAGTCTCTTTCTCTCTCACTGTCCATTCTGCCTGTCCAAAAAAAAAGCTCTCAGTAGTTAAACCTAACTTCTGAGACTGCTATACCTGTATCAGTTTTCTTAATACAGTTATTTGGAAAGTATTGGCAGATTCATATGTGAAAGTAAATTCAGGAAAATTATAGCCATGTTAAATTTGCAGTTTGCAAAAGTCTTCCTGTGGATTTTGGAGAAAAATATAACTTCAACTTTCTAAATCACAATCGGCACATTATTTAAATTTTCCATAATGGAGTGAAATCTTATCCATGAACAATATTTTTAATAATATTAAATTATTAAAAATTAATGTATTGCACAGTAGTATTTATGGTTAACCAGAGTTGCATTTTCTTTACCAATTGCACATGGAAAAGGGGGTTTTCCTCAAGTACACATTATCTTTTCCATTGGTCTTCTTGTTAGCAAGCAGATTATCAGTCTGTCTCACTGTAATATCATCTGGGTGGTTAATAAGTGTCCTCTTTCAAGGCTAATATTTTAGAATGCCTTCTGGATTATTCTATTTATCTCTTTCCTTTGTACTTCCTTTGTTTATTGGACATAATCCATTCTGGCATTTCTGTTTTAATGATATGTTTATGGATCTCCATAGGTTTGTTAATTTTTTGGACTTTAAATGTCTAAGGTTTTACCTGATTATCAACAGGTAATTAATTCCAAAATGCACACTTGTCTAGCACAATGGGTTGGTCTAAGTTCTGTGTAACATTTTCCAATCCTTGGAGCCAGGCATGTGCCTTAGGACCTTTATTTGGTTAGAGTTTTATCTTTGGCTTTTGGATATAAATAAGTTGGTGAGAAAAGAATTTCCTTGATGTAAAAGATATTCAGCAATCCTCATGTTGCCCTTTGAGAAGCAGAGATTACATATCTTCATTAACTGTGCAGAAGGGAAATCCTCAAATCTTGATTTTCTCCACTGAGATTACCTGCGGAGGGATGGAGATGGAAGGGTTTCTTAATCAGCTCAGTTATTTGATTCCGAGACTCAGACAACATGAGCTTAATTATTTTGAGATATTTCACAGGATGTTGACATTCTGATATGGGCAAACAGCTACTTTCATTCAGAACTGACCTTTCAGAATAGGAAGAATGCTATTCACATTAGTACTGAATGTTTTGCCAACACATTTAAACTGGCCGGTTAGGCAGGAGTATACCTTGATTGTTAAGAGCCTAGAATTGGGTAGTCTGAGTTCATATCCCTAATCTCATTTTTCCAGATATAGGATCTTTGAGTACAGAATCATCTATAATGATTGGGTAAAATTATTAGCATGGTACTACCTAGATTACATAATGTTGTAAAGACTCATCTAGTAGCTGCTGAGTGTCTGCCTTATAGATACAAGAGGAATGAGAATATGCACAAACCTTTTCTCATAGACACTTCAGTTAATGCATCTGAAGGCTGAGTACAGTGCCGAACACAAATTGTTACCATTGTTTTCATGCATATGATTAAATCAGCTTCCCCTCCAACTCTTAATTACAGATCACTCTTACAACTACTCTTCCTTCCAGACAGTCAACAGAAGTCTGAACTCTGAAAATTTTGTATTATAATCCTGAAACAGGATGTGGCAAGAGGCTGCAAACCCATGCTTTGAGGTCTTTGGAAGCTTGAAATGCCAGAAATTATAGGAAAATATCAAACCTCATCCTTTCAACTTACTGGCAACATTTTCCTGGCTAGTCTTCATTTAATCTACACTCCCCTATCAGCAGGCCCTCACCAACCACCACTGGCAAAGGAACTGCTGAATTTCTGGTAAGGAGCTGAGTGGTTCTTGACCACAAATTGGAGGAACCATGTGGGCAAAGGTGTAACATTGCACTTTCCTGGACCATGGCCTTTCTTCATTTGGCACAGAGATTTCAGCTTGCATTTTTGAGGATGATGGGAAGCAATACTTAGCTTCATAACCTTGATTCATGTCCTTCTTCTTAATGACTCCAGCAGGACAACTGAAATTTATATTGCCTTATTGAAAAGAGGTTTTATTTGACCCAGACACAAAGTTACCTTGCAGTACTTCCCTAGTCTTTTTTACTAGGGAAGTAAAAAATAAAATGCCAAGGATTTGAACCTTATAAGATGAAATAAATGAGATAACTTTTTACTGGTAAATAATCGATAGCCTATTATAAAAAATAACTAGAATATAGTTCCCTGATTTTTTAGAAGGACATTTTATTTTGGTCCTTTATGATTTTCCTGTAGAGCTGGAATAATAGCTGAATATATTTTAGAAGTAATAGAATCAGGAATAAAATAATGTAATGTATAATAACTCAACTTGATAAATAGCTTAATTGCAATAATGCTTGGCATATAGATCTTTTTTCACTAAGACTTTTGAAAATTAGAAAAACTCGTAATTTTTGTTTGTCATTTAAAGAATTGAGGGGACTTATTAATATTCAGAAACACATGCTGTTTCCTTTGAGGGGAGATAAGTTAGTTTTTGCAGAATAAGCATTGGCTTTGGAACTGGAAAAATTGAGTTTAAATCCTGGATCCTCCACTTACTTGTTTGGTGAGCTTACATAAATGACTTAATCATGATTTTTCTTACCTTAAAAGTAGAGAAAATGATACCCAATGCTTTAGTATTATAACTAGGTATTACACAAATATAATGGAGAACAGAGAAATTAGGTTGTTTATGGCCAATGTGTTTGAAAGCCTTAACAACTTAACAGACTACCTCAGTTCCTAACCCCGGAAACTCTGATAATTGGTTCTTCCTGGGTTGGGCTAGGGTAAAATTTTATTTTAATTTTTATTTATTTGACAGATAGAGTTAGACAGTGAGAGAGAGTGACAGAAAGAAAGGTCTTCTGGTGGTTCACCCCCCAAATGACCCCTACAGCTGGAGCTACGCTGATCCGAAGCCAGGAACCAGGTGCTTCCTCCTGGTCTCTCATGTGGGTACAGGAGCCCAAGCACTTGGGCCATCCTCTCCTGCCCACCCGGGCCACGGCAGAGAGCTAGACTGGAAGAGCAACAACCAGGACTAGAACCCAGCACCCATATGGGATGTGGGCGTCGCAGGCAGAGGATTAACCAAGTGAACCATGGCACCGGCCCCAAATTTTGTTTTTTTAAATCCACAGAGACATAGTCCCTATCCCTTATAAGGTGTACATTATAGTAGAAGACATAGACAATTTTGATAAGGAACTAAACTGAATATGAATTTCAGAGTAGGTAGGTGATATCTTATTTCTGTGTGTCATTGGGCAATAACATAATTTTCTGTTTTTCTTTATTTGTTTTTAGATAACTTTTTAAAAAGATTTTTATTTATTTATTTGAGAGGTCGACTTAGAGACAGAGAGAGGGAGAAACAGGGAGGAAGGTCTTACATCCACTGATCCATTCCCCAAATGGCCACAAAGCCAGAGCTGGGCTGATCCAAAGCCAGGAGCCTGGAGCCTCTTCCAGGTCTCGCATGCAGGTGCAGAGGCCAAGCACTTGAAGTATCTTCTACTGCTTTCCCAGGCCATAGCAGAGAGTTGGATTGGAAGAGGAGCAGCTGGGACTTGAACCGGAGCCCATATGGAATGCCAGTACTGCAGGTGGAAACTTAGCCTACTACGCCACAGTGCCAGCCTCCAAGATAGCATATTTTTAATTAACAATACAGTCAAAGGCTCTATGTTTCACTAAATAAAGTATTTACCAAATAAAAAGTAAAAGGCTGGCGCCACGGCTCACTAGGTTAATCCCCCGCCTTGCAGCGCCGGCACACCGGGTTCTAGTCCCGGTCAGGGCGCTGGATTCTGTCCCGGTTGCCCCTCTTCCGGGCCAGCTCTCTGCTGTGGCCCAAGAGTGCAGTGGAGGATGGCCCAAGTACTTGGGCCCTGCACCCCATGGGAGACCAGGATAAGTGCCTGGCTCCTGCCATCGGATCAGCGCGGTGCGCAGGCCGCAGCGCGCTGGCTGTGGTGGCCATTGGAGGGTGAACCAACGGCAAAAGGAAGACCTTTCTCTCTGTCTCTCTCTCACTGTCTACTCTGCCTGTCAAAATAAATAAATAAAAAAGTAAAAAGATCATAGTTCAACAGGAATGTAGGCAAGAGATATAAATAATAATCAAATGAAAAAAATGTCTTTTACTCATATACAGTAAATTTAAAAATAGTCACAACTCATCTAAACTACAATATTATATCATTCTTAACAATTTGAAAAGGGCAGCCATTGTGGTATAGTGGGTAAAGACACCACTTGTGACTCCTGCATCCCATATGCATGCTAGTTCAAGTCCCAGTGGCTCCACTTCTAATCCAGCTTTCTGCTACTGGCCTAGGAAAAACTGTGGAAGTTGGCCAAAGTTTTTGAGCCTCTTCCATCCATGTGGGAGACCCAGAAGTTCCTGGCTCCTAGCTTTAAAACAGCCCAGCTCTGGCCCTTGCAGTCATTTGGGGAGTAAATCAGCAGATAGAAGATCTCTCTCTCCGTGTCTATTTTTCTGTAGACTCTGCCTTTCAAATAAATTAAACTTAAAAAAAATTTGACAAAGATTTAAAATGAAATTGACAAAACATTGGATCAGTGGATCATATGGCAGGTCTATTTCTAGATTTTTAGGAGATCTCTCTAATGTTTGCCACAGTGGCTGCACTAATTTATATTCCCATCAGGAAAACTGATACACATAGATATTTCTTCTTTTTATTGTTTTGTACCTCCTACATATAAGGTAGAACATGCAATATTTGTCTTTCTCTGTCTGGCTATTTCATTTTACGTTAATACCAATGACACTGTTTACAGAACTAGTAAAACAATCCAAAAATTCATATGGAATCACAGAGACCCAGAGTAGTCAAAGTGAGCCTGAACAACAATAAAAACTCAAGCTGGAGACATCACAAACTTGAATTCAAAACATACTACAAAGCTGTGGTAATTAAAACAGCATGGTTCCGTCATAAAAACTGATACATAGATAAATGGAGCAGCCAGCTGTTTTTTGACAGAAGTGCCCAGACCATACATTGAAAAAAGGATAATCTCTTTAATAAATATTGCTTGCAAAATTGGGTGTAGCATGTAGAAGAATGAAATTGGATCCCTACGTCTCACCATATACAAAAATCAACTCAAGTTGGATAAAAGGCCTAAATTTAAGACCTGAGACTATGAAGTTGCTGGAAGAAAGTGTAGGGGAGACAGCTCAAGACATTATTATAGGTGATGAATTCTTGCATAAAACCCCCAAAGCACAGGAATCAAAGGCAAAACTAAATAGATGGTATTACATCAAACTGAAAAACTTCTATATATCAAAGGAAACAATCAAGTTAAGGGACTTCTAACCGAATGGAAAAAATATTTCCAACTACCTACCTGACAAAGAATTAATACCCAAAATCTATTATCAATTCGAACAGCTCAGAAACCAGAAATATACAACTAATCCAGTTAAGAAATTGGCAAAGGATCTGAACAGATAGTTCTCAAAAGAAGTAATACGAATGATCAAAAATATGTGAAAAAATGTTTACCATTACTAACCAGGAGGGAAATGAAAAAAACAAACAAAACACAATGAGATATCACCTCCGTCTTATAAGAATGGTTATTACCCGAAAGATAGAGTAACAAACGTTGGCAAGTATGTAGAGAAAGGGGGATTTTTATACACTGTTGATGGGAATGTAAATTAGTGCAGCCACTGTGGCAAACAGCATGGAGAGCTCCTAAGAAGTCTAAAAATAGAACTGGCATATGATCCAGCAATCCCACTACTGGGTGTATACCCAGAAGACATGAATATATTGTATCAAAGAGATACCTGTACCACATATTTATAGCAGCACTGTTTGCAATAGCCAGAATATGGAATAATCCAAGGTATCCATTATCAGATGAATGGATAATGAAAAGAATATTATTAAGCCATAAAAAGTGAAATTCTATCATTTGCATCAAAATGGTTGCAGCTGATAGGAAACATTATTTTCTTGAGTCTTGATTTCCCTGTATATAAAGAAATGATTATGGTTAATGTATTTCCTTCTCTTAGCATAATGAATTAAGGCTGGCACTCACTCATTGCTCCCTAAATGAAATTATTCACGATAATTTTAAAAGTTATAGTTTTGCCTAAAAATGACTCTGATTATTTGGTTTCCTAAATATCTAATTGGCTAGTTTAGAATTTAATTTTTTAAAAATGATGACATTCTTCAAAAAACAAAAAACAGTCATAGTTCTATATGGATGTTGAGGGGGAGCAATTAAATTCTCTTTTCCATGCTGATTTATTACTGTTACTGTCTGTAGAAGGTACTTAGGAAAGCGCATGAAAAAATGGCAAAGTTTATTTTGTTGTGAAGTAATTTTCAATGTATGCAGATTTTTAATAGGGCACATTTCCATGAACTTTTTGAAGAACCTTTGTATATTTCTCTATAAAATTTATGTACCAGCTATAGTATATGAGGCATTCAGAAGTGATTTACACTTCAATGTACAAACTCAGGTTATACTTTTTTTTATAAATTTGTTTGTAATTTCCATCTTGCATATTTGAGTTCCTTCTCCTGTCATAGTGCATGTAAGTATATATCCAAAATGTGTGGGGAAAGCAAAGAGGAAAGATAACCCAACCAGTCTTTTAATCCAGATACTCTTGAATTCAGTTTCTTATTTAAATATAATGCTTGACTCTTAGTTCTTAATTAAAATTGGTATCACTTTATCTCAAATAAAAGTCTACTTTTCCAGTTTTTCTCCTTTTACAGAGTTCTAGAACATGAAGATTAAGGATTTTGGACATTAATTTTAACCTTATATAAGCAGATGGTGATTTTCACCATAAAATCTGGTATTTATCATATTTGGCAATCTCTGATTACAAATGAAATTTCCCTAAATATTATTTAATAAAGACTTTGGTAAACAGAACACTCCTGATTTATACTACAAGGACTTGGTTTTAAAATAATCTAGTTAGACAATTTGATTTAATTCTTTTTTCTTAATTTCATATATCAATGTAGCTAAAATAAACACTTCAAATGACCAGTACATTTAAAGTTAGGGACATGTCTATTCCAAATGAAGACAAAATTAAGGGTAGAATTCCTTAGTTCTTGTTCTTATTTTGGCTTCTTTGATTTTGTTCCAAATCAAAACATGTAAAAAGAAATTCTTTGTTATAAAATATGATTATGAAATATAGAGCCTATTCTATAAATTATATGTAAAATTAAGAATCATGGCTTACCACCAAGGGAGCTACAAAACATATTCCCACCACTATCTCAGAAGAAGTCAATGTCTGCTAAGCTTAATTTCATGACATTAGACCTTGAAATCCTGAAATCCACCAGGTAATAGTTAGCCTATCATTTCACTAAACAAACAAACAAACAACACAACAACAAAAAAAAACCTGACCTCTTCCTTAACTTTTCATTTTCCCCATGAAGATTTTCCTCAACTACTTACTGATTGGGTTTTATTTCTCCTTGAATACTGTGTTCATCATGTGACTGCTATCCTGATCAGTTCCACTAACTACAGAATGATCTCCACGCTCTCTGTGCCATCTGGTCCATTAATTCAGTCTCAGCTTTTTCCACCCACATGATTTTTCCACTTAATCCAGCCTGGGCTGCTTACAAGTCCTAAATGTGCTTGCGCCTTTATGCATACTATCAAACAACAAGAATTATACATATTGATTTCTGCCTCCATTCCCAACACAGAACTCCTAAAACCCTCTAATTTCCTGAGCAATAGGGATGCTAAAACAGTCTTTTGTTCTAACATTTGGACTCTGCCTGAGACTTGATGTAGCTAGGGATGCTAGGAGATTATTTTGTTCCAACTTTTAGTTTTTGACCCTGGTTCCAGACACAGATCTTCTAAATCCCTTGGCATTTCCTGAGTGATAGGTGTGTCTTTTATTGTAATGAAATGAAGCTAGGTAGGCTCCTGGGAATCCCCAGGAGGGCTAGTTACCCAGGAAACCAAGTGATTAGAAGGTTGGAACATTCATCCCACCCTTTGACCTCCAGGGAGGGAAGATGAGCTGCAAATTGAGTTAATCACCTATGGGCAAGGATGCAGTAAATCACGCCTGGGTAATGAATTCTCCAAAACACTTTAAAGCACAGGGTTTGTTTGAGTTTCCATGTAGCTGAACACCTGAAAGTACCTGGAGGGTGGTGGGCCTAAAGAGGTCATGGAAGCTCTGCACCCTTCCTCTTACATGTCATTGTATGATGTTCATCTCTATCTTTTATTATATTTTTTATCAAATCAGTAAATATAAATAAAGTGCTTCTTTGAGTTTTGTGAAATGCTGTAGAAAGACAGTTGGACCCAAGGAAGGGGTTGTGGGAACACCGATGTATAGCCATTCAAAAACACATTTAAGGACCTGTGCTTACAACTGACATCTGAGGTAGGAGTAATGGGACTAAGCTGTCAACCTGTGGGATCTGATGCTGTCTCACAGATAGCCTCAGATAGTTTCAGAACTGAATTGAATCAGAGGCCATCCAGTTAATGTCCACTGGAAAATATGCACAATTGATTGATTAACAAGAGAAATCTTCCTTTGTTTAGGTGACCAGAGATGTAATACTCTGTTTTGTACCAAATGTGAAAATAAGAAAAGCACTTATTAAAAAAAATCATTGATCTATTTGAAAGGCAAAGACACATAAAAAGAAAGAGAGAAACAGACCTAGATCTCCCTTCTGTTGGTTTGCTCCCCAAGTGCCTGCAATAGCTAAGGCTAGGCTAGGCTGAAGCTTCAAGCCGGAACTCAGTCCAGTTTTCCCACGTGGGTGGTCAGAACCCAACTACTGAGCCATTTTCAGGTGTTTATTAGCTGGAAGCTGGAGTTGGGAGTGGAGCCAGGACTCAGACACAGGTACTCTCATATGGGAATGGGATATAGGCATTCCAAGTATATCTTAACTGTCACTTCAAATGCTGTCTCTAAAACGCACATTTTTATTTTCTGTTTTGGTATTTCAACATATACCCTTTCCTTATTTGGAAGGATCCTTCTCCTCCTCCTGTCTACCTCAGATGACAAGTCCAGACATCAGATCTTCTCTGCAGCCTTTTCTGACCATGAACTACTGTAACTTTCCTCATCCTTTATTTTTTTAAAGATGTATTTATTTGAAAGCAGAGATTGAGAGAGACAGAAACAGAGAGAGAACTGCATCCACTGGTTTACTCCCCAAATGTCCACAGTGGCCTGAATTGAGCCAGGACAAAGCCAGGAGTCTGGAACTCCATTTGCATCTTCCACATGGGTACAAGGACCAAGGACCTGGATCACCCTCCACTGTTTTCCCAGGAGCATTAGCAGGGAGCTGATTGGGTAGTGGAGCAGCCAGGACTCCAACTGGTGCCCATATGGAATTCTGGCATTGCAGGCTGTGGTTTAACCCACTGTGCCACAACACTGGCCCCTGTCCTGGCCCTTTTAATTGTTCTTTACTGTTATACCTTTCCATGTGTATATTTTGTTTCTCTTTAGTTAGATTGAAAAATGACAGCAGTTCTATTGGTACCTTTTCTACTAAATACATTAAAACACAAAACCTTTTAAACAAATGTTTTTTGAGCACTTATGTGTCAGGTATTCTTCTAGACATTTGAGACACATCAGAGAACAAAGTTGACCCATTTTCAATGACAAAACAATTGCTTTTTTTCAGTTTGCAGACTTTTAGAAGATCAGTGTATTTGCTAAATTTTAGATCAGTGTGTTTAGCTGAGACCTAATGGGCATGTAATTAATGATAGCAGCCAATGAAGTATTCAATTCAATATTAGTGATCTTCATCAGTATGACTTATTGTTATAAATTTCTGGAAACAAGAGGTAAGATATAGCTAATAGTTTTTTTTACAACAACAGCACATTTGTATAGTATTTTCATATAATATTTACAATAAATCTTGAAAGATATTTGGCTCCTTACAGTTTGAATACAGTAAAATGCATAAATGTGTCAGAAGATGGTTGGCCTAACAGAAAAGTCTTGGTTTGTCTATACTAAAATACGTTTTTGTTCATAGTAAATAACATATATCTTCTGTGGTCAGCTCTGACTCTCTGGAATCTGTGCTGTAAGGGATGAGCCTTAGCAGGTGATACTCAAATGAGCTTTTTAATCAACTAATCACAATCTTGGTTGAACACTGAGAGTAACTTTTGAATGACAATTCTCTAATATCAACTTGGAATCCCACAATTCATCTCAATTGTGTCACGAACTACCTGGTGTTTGAACAGATTCCAAGACTCAAGGGCTCAGTCCCTTGAGATTGACCCCCACACTTGACACAAATAGAATCTCTGTGCTAAGACTGCTGCTTGGATGACATAGCTTTGTGGGCTCTCTTTACCCTTCCTCAGGATTGATACTTCACTAGAATGACTCATGGAATTCAGGAAAGCAGTATGCTTACAATACAGTTTTATTATAAAGGGTATAACCCAGGAACTTCCAGTTGGAGGAAAACACACAGGGCAAGGAATGGTATGGAGGGGCACAGAGCTTCCGTGACTCCTCTTGGATACCATCCTCCCACCACATTGATAGGCTCCCCGACTTGCAAGCATCTACATTTCTTTGTTTAAGAGTTTCTGTGGAAATTTCATTATATAGATACAACTGATTAAATTCTTGTGAATCAATTTGATGCCCAGTCTCTCTGGCCCTTTTGTGTCAGGATGGGTCTGAAAGTTCTAACCTTCTACTTAAGTGATTGTGTCCTCTATAACCAGACCCTATCCTGAAACCATCTAGGGGCCTAACAAGTCACTTCATTACCATAAACCCAGGTACAATCAAGTGAGGTTTGTTATGAATCTAAAAGAGACACTGTAGTCCTTCAGGAATTTCTAAGGTATTAAGATCTCTGAGCCAGGATCCAAGGACAAATGACTAATATTTAGATATATTTATTATTATACTGTAACTGAAAATACCCAGTGAGCTTTTTTATTTATTTATTTATTTATTTATTTTTTGGACAGGCAGAGTGGACAGTGAGAGAGAGAGAGAGACAAAGAAAAAGGTCTTCCTTTGCCGCTGGTTCACCCTCCAATGGCCGCCACGGCTGGCGCGCTGCGGCCTGCGCACCGTGCTGATCCGAAGCCAGGAGCCAGGTACTTCTCCTGGTCTCCCATGGGGTGCAGGGCCCAAGCACTTGGGCCATCCTCCACTGTACTCCCTGGCCACAGCAGAGAGCTGGCCTGGAAGAGGGGCAACCGGGACAGAATCCAGCGCCCCGACTGGGACTAGAACCCCGTGTGTTGGCGCCGCTAGGTGGAGGATTAGCCTGTTGAGCCATGGCGCCGGCCCACCCAGGGAGCTTTTAAACCACTGTCTGGGACCCTCTGGTAAAGGTTGTGACTTAATTGATTTGAAGTGGAGCCTTAATGTGGGTTCTTTGTTAAGGTTCTCTAGGTGATTAAGCCTTGGTTGAGAATTATTATTTTAATAAGCAAGGGTCTAGGCTATGGGCTGGAGTTTGTTAAATATTTCATAGAAAGATTATAAACGTTTATTGAGCTGTGGTCCATGCACTGTGGTAGCTGCTGAGGAGACAAAACTGAGCGATAGAGACATCTTCCTTCCCCTGTGAAACCTATAGCCCGGTGGGAAAAGCAGAAATAAGATATATATGGCAAATACGATGGAGCTGAAAGGGTCAGCTTCAAAATGTTATGAAAACCTACAGCCAGGGACCCTGCCAGAATGTGGAGATGAGAGGCAGGTCCAGAGGACCTTCCTTGGGAAAAAGATAGTGATGGAAAACCTGAAAGAATGGGTAAGGGTTAATCAAACAATGCAAGGGGACTATTTTCCTTGGCGATTGCTACTGAATGTGGGAGTCATAAAACAATGACATGAGCCACACTGTGAATTTGTTAAAAATGTAGGCTATCAGAACTACTGAATCAGAAGAGCTGTTTAGTAACATCCCCAGGTGAATCTGGTGCACAATCAAGTTTGAACAGTATGACTCTTGACAACTCCCCCACATGAACAGCTTTTGAATTCTTCAGGTAGATCCCACAGGCGCTCAGCTTCCTGTTTTTCAGAAAACTAATTGTACAAATATTCATATAAGTTCATGATAATTATATGATTCATATAATTAAGAACTTTGCAATAAAATTAGTTTTGCTTAAAGTAGTAACATTTAGATTCTGTTGTTTCTAAGAAAAGTTTCCATTCCCGTTAATGACCAAAACACAAGTTATACCTCATGTTTTCAATTTATTATTTGATAATATATTTCTTGCCCTTCATATATTATCTGAAATGTTTCCTCCCTTTGTAATTTAACCCTTATGTATTTTAAAGCCAGTTAGTTTTGACTGATGTCAAGAATTTGGTACTTTTATCTGGCTTACTGATTTCCATCTTTTTCTCAAATGTATATATTAAGTTTATGAGGACTGTGTTAGTTATCTATTATGGTTTACAAAATACTTCAGTTACAGCCATGTAAGATGACAACAAATACTGTTGCATAGCTTGAGGATCTATATTCATGGGTGTATTAATGGTGTCATTTTTGTCAAGAATAGCTCATTAGATTGTGGTCAAGATTATGTGGCTTGCCTGGGAGAGGGAATATCTGATTCCAAGAAGACTCATGCCCATAGCTGACACGTTAATCTTCACTCTTGTTAGGAAAAGAGGCACAGAATAGAGAGGAGGCAGTGTAGGAATTTACAGCCAGACCAGATTTACTCAGATAAAATAAATTTGCAGAGATGGGTGACCAACTGCTGGAATGCACATGAATGGAACACAGAGCAGAAGACCCTGACCCCCAGGGGCTGGGCCTTTTTATATTTTAAGAGGGCTAGGGATGAGAGGGGGGGTAGAGGGCAGCAGACTGAGGTGAATTTCTGGACTGGGCAGGGCACAGGGAACCTGGAAAAGAAAGCAGCATATGGTTTGAAGGCAATAGGGTGTGAGGCCCAATTGGGATTGAAAGGTAAAGAATAAATTCCAATGTTTATCTATCTTTTGGGCAGTGAGCTAGAATGGCTGAGGCTTATGTCTTTGTTCCATCAACTGTTGGTGGAAGGAATTAGTTACTTTCCACACAGGCCCCTCCCTAGGTACACTTAAATGTCCTCATATCGTGGGAGTTAGCTTCATTTAGGGAAAGTGACGCAGGAGAACGAGGTAGAAAGTACACTACTTTCCATGAGTGGCCTTAGAAGTCATACTATATCATTCTATAATATCCTATTATTAAGAGTCAGCCCTTATTCATTTGGGTCAAAGTAAGGAGTCAGAAGGGTATGAGCACTATGGGGAAAGAATTCTTTGAAGTTTTTACAGGAGCTGGGTACCATGAGGACCATGTTTTATATTACATCACTTTATTGCTTCTAACTACTTTATTTTTATTCTTTTAAATATGTATTTGAAAGGCAGAGAGGAAGACATAGAGAGAGGAAGAGATCTTTCATTTACATGGTCACTTCCCAGATGGCCACAATGGCAGGAGCTGGCCCAGGCCAAAGCCAGGAGCCTGGAACACCATCTGAGTTGCCCAGACATGTGGCAGGGGCCAAAGTATTTGGGTCATCTTCTGCTGCCCTTCCAGACACACTAGCAGGGATTTGGATCAGAAGTGGAGTAGCTGGTACTCAAACCTATACCCATAGGGGCAGCTTAACCTGCTGTAGCATAATGCCAACCCCCATCTATTTTTTTAAATATCAGAATGAAGTATAATAGCATCTACCATCCTTTGTGTTCAATGATGGTGATTTTGTTTAAACTTATAGGCAAAAATACTGCATGATGCATATTTTAATGTATCTAATGACATTAATAGTAAAATATAATACCTCTCAGTTGTATAACAATGAATGCCGTGCATTATTCTAAGGGCTTTGTTTTCATCTTAACAATTTATTTATTAGTTTTTGAGATAATCTATTTATTTATTTTTTTGGACAGGCAGAGTGGACAGTGAGAGAGAGAGACAGAGAGAAAGGTCTTCCTTTGCTGTTGGTTCACCCTCCAATGGCCGCCGCGGCCAGTGCGCTGTGGCCTGCGCACCGCACTGGTCCGATGGCAGGAGCCAGGTGCTTCTCCTGGTCTCCCATGGGGTGCAGGGCCCAAGCACTTGGGCCATCCTCCACTGCACTCTTGGGCCACAGCAGAGAGCTGGCCTGGAAGAGGGGCAACCGGGACAGAATCCAGCACCCCGACCAGGACTAGAACCCGGTGTGCTGGCGCCTCAAGGCGGAGGATTAGCCTAGTGAGCCGCAGAGATGGCTGAGATAATCTATTGTTAATATACATTACAGCTAAAGGCTTAATGCTCCAGTAAACAAAGAGGTAAAGAAAAAAAAAAAGTAAACAGACCAAAGCTCAGCAGGAAATTAGGCAAGGGCTACAAACAATGACTGCCATGCATTGTTCCAAGGGCTTTCTATATATTAATTCATTTCATCTTTCTATTTACAAGATTTATTTATTTAAAAGGCAGCACAACTAAGAGAGAAAAAGACACACAGACACACAGATAAAGAGATCTTCCATCCTCTGGTTCACTCCCCAGATGTCCAGGTGTGGGCCTTCAGAAGCCAGAAGCCAGGAACTCTATCTTGACCTCGAATGTGGGTGGCAGGGACCCAAGTATTTGAGGCATCTTCCGCTTCCTTCCTAAGCACATTAGCAGGAAGCAGGATTGTAAGTGGAGGAGGCAGGGCTTGAATTGGTGTCCTGAAATGGGATGCTGACATTGTAATTGTAGGCTTAACTTTCTGTGCTACAATGCCAGCCATAGTTCATTTAATCTTTACAACAAACTTATGATGTAGATGTTATTTTTGTCTTTATTTTACAGAAAAAAAACTAGGTTACAGAGAGATTAATAAATAGTACTGTTATTATCTCACTTAATGGCTTCTATTAGCACTTTTATTACCACTGAATACAAAGGTAAAGGATAGGGAGAATTAAGGCACAACAATGTGTGGGATAAGAACAGCAGTGCTTGAGGACTGAGGATTGGAGTGTGGGAGACCCAACTGGTGTTCTTCATTCTTGACCCGTGGCTTGGGCCTGGCTGAGCTCCAGCTGTTGCAGGCCATATGCCTTTTGAATAAATATAAATAAATAAAAACTTTAAAGCAAGGTCTAAGGATAAAGACTTAAAGAAAAAAGAATGGGGGCGGAGCCAAGATGGCGGAATAGTGAGGGCGCGCACCGATAGTCCGGGAAAATTTAGTTTAATAAAAGGGGAGTTACGGTAGCCGCAGAAAAAAGAACCAGGAAAATATTGCAGGGGATACCCTTCTGGATGGAGCGGCCGTAAATCGGAGGACCTACTGGGAGAACAAGGTCACCCACCGCATGGAAGCCAAGTCGCGGGACCGAGCCGCGGAAGCCCCAGGGTCTGCGCGCCAGTGCTCCAAGGGGAGTGCATGCCACACAGACAACAGCGGGGAGACTTGGGACGCTCAGGGCTCCGAGTCCACACATCGGTGCTGGAAGGGGAGGTGAGCTCAATAACCCGAGACATTGGTGGGGAAACGGGGGTCAGAATCTAGAGGGGGGCCGGAAAGTGCAGCAAACTCACTACCGGAAAGAAGGAAAAAAAAAAGCTTCGGGGTTTCTCTTCCCCCTAACCTTGCAAAGGTTACAAGGCTGCAAGGCTTGAAGAATTCCCAAGAGACAAAGAGCAGGCCTCCTCTCTGGATTTACATATCAATGGGGGAGAGCTAAGGAACTGAGTCACTACAATTCAGTAGCCTAGGCAACCCAGTGGGAGTCCAGAGGAGCCAAAGACTGGAAGCTAAATACCATCAATTCTGCACAGCCGTGCCCTGCGGTGTTACTTACCCCCTGAATAAATAAAATAAATAAATAAATAAATAAATAAAAAGAGAGAGATTTACCACGCATAACCTGAGGGTGTCACCTTTGCACACCCTTAACCAGGAAGAACCAGGCAGAGCTCTCAGGCCGCACCCATCTCAAGCCTCCAAGGCTCCTCTAACAGCAGGCAGTCCACTTAACATGGACACAGTATAAAAAAAAAAAAAAAACGCACAGTGACTCAAGAAGAATTAACTATGCCGAGTAACAAACACAGAAATAGAGGGAGCAAGATCAACGATGACACTATGATGCCTCCAAATAAGCAAAACACCCCAAGCCAAGAGTATAAAGATGATGAGATAGAAGAAATGCAAGATACGGATTTCAAAAAATTTATGATAAGAACATTTAGAAGTTTTCAAAAGCAAATCCTTGAACTACAGAAATCCTTAATGGACAAGATTGAAAATCTCTCTCGTGAAAATGAAATTTTAAGGAAAAGTCAAAATGAAACTCAGAAACTAGTGGAACAGGAAAGTGTTATAGTGAAGAGAAATCAAAATGAAAAGAAGAGCTCAATAGATCAAATGACAAACACATTAGAAAGCCTTAAAAACAGAATGGGTGAAGCAGAAGAGAGAATATCGGACTTAGAAGATAGAGCACAGGAAAACATACAGTCAAACCAAAGAAAAGAAGAGGAAATTAGAAATCTAAAAAATATTGTTGGGAATCTACAGGATACTATTAAAAAAACCAACATTCGAGTTCTAGGAGTTCCTGAAGGCATGGAGAGAGAGAAAGGATTGGAAGGCCTTTTTAGTGAGATACTAGCAGAGAACTTTCCAGGTTTGGAGAAGGACAGAGATATCCTAGTACAGGAAGCTCATAGAACCCCCAATAAACATGACCAAAAGAGATCCTCACCACGACACGTGGTAATTAAACTTACCACAGTGAAACATAAAGAAAAGATCCTAAAATGTGCAAGAGAGAAACGTCAGATTACTCTCAGAGGATCTCCAATCAGACTCACAGCTGACTTCTCATCAGAAACCCTACAAGCTAGGAGGGAATGGCAAGACATAGCACAGGTGCTAAGAGACAAAAATTGCCAGCCCAGAATATTATATCCTGCCAAGCTCTCATTTGTGAATGAAGGTGAAATAAAGACCTTTCATAGCAAACAGAAATTGAAAGACTTTGTGGCCACTCGTCCGGCCCTGCAAAAGATACTTAAAGATGTGCTACACTCAGAAACACAGAAACACGGCCATCAATATGAAAGAAGGGAAAGGAAGAACACCTACCAGTAAAAGAGCATGGGAAGCTCAAAGCATATACTAGAAAATATTTCCGGGAAAATGGCAGGGCAAAGTCACTACGTATCAATAGTCACATTGAACATTAATGGTCTGAATTCTTCAGTTAAAAGACACCGTTTGGCTGACTGGCTCACAGAACACAACCCAACTATTTGTTGCCTACAAGAAACACATCTCTCTAACAAAGAGGCATGCAGACTGAAAGTGAAAGGTTGGAAAAAGATATTCCATGCCAACAGAAACAAAAAAAAAGCAGGTGTAGCCATATTAATATCAGACAAAATAAACTTTAATACAAAAACTGTTAAGAGAGACAAAGAGGGACACTATATAATGATTAAGGGTTCAATTCATCAGGAAGATGTAACTATTATAAATGTATATGCACCTAATTACAGGGCACCAGTCTATTTAAAAGATATGTTAAGGGACTTAAAGGGAGATTTAGATTCCAATACAATAGTACTGGGGGACTTCAATACTCCACTCTCAGAAATAGACAGATCATCCAGACAGAAGATCAACAAGGAAACAGCAGATTTAATCGACACTATTGCCCAAATGGATCTAACAGATATCTACAGAACTTTCAACCCTACATCTACAGACTTCACATTTTTCTCAGCAGTGCATGGAACCTTCTCTAGGATTGATCACATACTAGGCCATAAAGCAAGTCTCAGCAAATTTAAAAGAATTAGAATCATACCATGCAGCTTCTCAGACCACAGCGGGATGAAGCTGGAAATTAGCAACTCAGGTAACCCCAGAAAGTATGCAAACACATAGAGACTGAACAACATGCTCCTGAATGAACACTGGGTCATTCAAGAAATCAAAAGAGAAATCAAAAACTTTCTGGAAGTAAATGAAGACAACAACACAACATATCAAAACTTATAGGATACAGCAAAAGCAGTATTAAGAGGCAAATTTATAGCAATAGGTGCCTATATCAAGATATTGGAAAGGTACCAAATAAATGAGCTTTCAGCGCACCTCAAGGACCTAGAAAAACTGCAGCAAACCAAACCCAAATCTAGTAGAAGAGAAATAATTAAAACCAGAGAAGAAATTAACAGGATTGAATCCAAAAAAACATTACAAAAAATCAGCCAAGCGAGGAGCTGGTTTTTTGAAAAAATAAACAAAATTGACACCCCATTGGCCCAACTAACTAAAAAAAGAAGAGAAAAGACCCAAATCAATAAAATCAGAGATGAAAAAGGAAATGTAACAACAGACACCACAGAAATAAAAAGAATCATCAGAAATTACTACAAGGACCTGTATGCCAGCAAACAGGAAAACCTATCAGAAATGGATAGATTCCTGGACACATGCAATCTACCAAAATTGAACCATGAAGACATAGAAAACCTAAATAGACCCATAACTGAAACAGAAATTGAAACAGTAATAAAGGCCCTCCCAACAAAGAAAAGCCCAGGACCAGATGGATTCACTGCTGAATTCTACCAGACATTTAAAGAAGAACTAATCCCATTTCTTCTCAAACTATTCAGAACAATCGAAAAAGAGGGGATCCTCCCAAATTCTTTCTATGAAGCCAGCATCACCTTAATCCCTAAGCCAGAGAAAGATGCAGCACTGAAAGAAAATTACAGACCAATATCCCTGATGAACATAGACACAAAAATCCTCAATAAAATTCTGGCCAATAGAATACAACAACACATCAGGAAAATCATCCACCCAGACCAAGTGGGATTCATCCCTGGTATGCAGGGATGGTTCAACATTCGCAAATCAATCAATGTGATTCACCACATTAACAGACTGCAGAAGAAAAACCATATGGTTATCTCAATTGATGCAGAGAAAGCATTTGATAAAATTCAACACCCTTTCATGATGAAAACTCTAAGCAAATTGGGTATAGAAGGAACATTCCTCAATATAATCAAAGCAATTTATAAAAAACCCACAGCCAGCATCCTATAGAATGGGGAAAAGTTGGAAGCATTTCCACTGAAATCTGGCACCAGGCAGGGATGCCCACTCTCACCACTGCTATTTAACATAGTTCTGGAAGTTTTAGCCAGAGCCATCAGACAAGAAAAAGAAATCAAAGGAATACAAATCAAGAAGGAAGAAGTCAAACTATCCCTCTTTGCAGACGATATGATTCTGTACTTAGAGGATCCAAAGAACTCTACTAAGAGACTATTGGAACTCATAGAGGAGTTTGGCAAAGTGGCAGGATATAAAATCAATGCACAAAAATCAACAGCCTTTGTATACACAAGCAATGCCATGACTGAGAAAGAACTGCTAAGATCAATCCCATTCACAATAGCTACAAAAACAATCAAATACCTTGGAATAAACTTAACCAAGGACGTTAAAGATCTCTACGATGAAAATTACAAAACCTTAAAGAAAGAAATAGAAGAGGATACCAAAAAATGGTAAAATCTTCCATGCTCATGGATTGGAAGAATCAACATCATCAAAATGTCCATTCTCCCAAAAGCAATTTATAGATTCAATGCAATCCCAATCAAGATACCAAAGACCTTCTTCTCAGATCTAGAAAAAATGATGCTGAAATTCATATGGAGGCACAAGAGACCTCGAATAGCTAAAGCAATCTTGTACAACAAAAACAAAGCCGGAGGCATCACAATACCAGACTTCAGGACATACTACAGGGCAGTTGTAATCAAAACAGCATGGTACTGGTACAGAAACAGATGGATAGACCAATGGAACAGAATTGAAACACCAGAAATCAATCCAAACATCTACAGCCAACTTATATTTGATCAAGGATCTAAAACTAATTCCTGGAGCAAGGACAGTCTATTCAATAAATGGTGCTGGGGAAACTGGATTTCCACGTGCAGAAGCATGAAGCAAGACCCCTACCTTACACCTTACACAAAAATCCACTCAACGTGGATTAAAGACCTAAATCTACATCCTGACACCATTAAGTTATTAGAGAACATTGGAGAAACCCTTCAAGATATTGGCACAGGCAAAGAATTTCTGGAAAAGACCCAGGAGGCACAGACAGTCAAAGCCAAAATCAACTATTGGGATTGCATCAAATTGAGAAGTTTCTGTACTGCAAAAGAAACAGTCAGGAGAGTGAAGAGACAACAGACAGAATGGGAAAAAATATTTGCAAACTATGCAACAGATAAAGGGTTAATAACCAGAATCTACAGAGAGATCAAGAAACTCCACAAAAACAAAACCAACAACCCACTTAAGAGATGGGCCAAGGACCTCAATAGACATTTTTCAAAAGAAGAAATCCAAATGGCCAACAGGCACATGAAAAAATGTTCAAGGTCACTAGCAATCAGGGAAATGCAAATCAAAAGCACAATGAGGTTTCACCTCACCCCGGTTAGAATGGCTCACATGCAGAAATCTACCAACAACAGATGCTGGCGAGGATGTGGGGAAAAAGGGACACTAACCCACTGTTGGTGGGAATGCAAACTGGTCAAGCCACTATGGAAATCAGTCTGGAGATTCCTCAGAAACCTGAATATAACCCTACCGTTCGACCCAGCCATCCCACTCCTTGGAATTTACCCAAAGGAGTTTAAATTGATAAAGAAAAAAGCGGTCTGCACCCTAATGTTTATTGCAGCACAATTCACAATAGCCAAGACCTGGAACCAACCTAAATGCCCATCAATGGTAGACTGGATAAAGAAATTATGGGATATGTATTCTTTAGAATACTATACCGCAGTAAGAAACAATGAAATCCAGTCATTTGCAACAAAATGGAGGAATCTGGAACACATCATGCTGAGTGAAGTAAGCCAGTCCCAAAGGGACAAATACCATATGTTCTCCCTGATCGGTGACAACTGACTGAACACCAAAAAGGAAACCTCCTGAAGTGAAATGGACACTATGAGAAATGGTGACTTGATCAGCATAGCCCTGACTGCTAATGGACAACTTAATACATTATCCCTCTTAGTATTTTTTTTGTCTGTTCTACTTAATATGACTGGTTTAATTCTGTAATTATCACACAGTTATTCTTAAGTGTTGAAAATTAACTGAAATGTGATCCCTGTTAAACATAAGAGTGGGAATAAGAGAGGGAAGAGATGTATAATTTGGGGCGTGCTCGGGCTGACTTGCCCCAATTGGTAGAGTTGGAAACATACCAGGGGATTCCAGTTCAATCCCATCAAGGTGGCATGTGCCAATGCCATCTCACTATTCCAAGTGATCAATTTCAGTTCACAATTGATCATAATGAAAGGACTAAGAGTCAAAGGGAGCACATAAACAAGTCTAGTATCTGCTAACACTAACCGATAGAATAAATAAAGGGGAGAGTGATCCAACATGGGAAGTGAGATACTCAGCAGACTCATAGAATGGCGGATGTCCTAAATAGCACTCTGGCCTTAGAATCAGCCCTAAAGGCACTCGGACCTGGCTGAAAAGCCCATGAGAGTATTTCAGGCATGGAAAGCCAAGACACTCTGGCAAAAAGATCTCAGTGAGTGAGATCCCAGTGGAAAGAACAGGTCTTCAAAGAGGGAGGTGCCTTTCTCTGAAGGGAGGATAGAACCTCCACTTTGACTATGACCGTGTCTAAACAAGATAAGAGTCAGAGAACTCAAGGGGCTTCCATAGCCTTGGAAACTCATGACTGGTGCATAGGGAGATTACTGATGCCATAAACAGGAGTGTCAATTTGTAAAGTCAACAACAGGAGTCACTGTGCACTTACTCCTCATGTAGGATCTCTGTCCTTAATGTGCTGTACACTGAGGCTTAATGCTATAACGAGTACTCAAACAGTATATTTCACTTTGTGTTTCTATGGGGGTGCAAACGATTGAAATCTTTACTTAATGTACACTAAACTGATCTTCTGTAAAAAAAAAAAAAAAAAGAAAGAAATTATCAATTCCCAACTTGACTCTCACTGGGATTAAACATGACAATAGGTCTGATCTGATTTCATCATCATTTAAAAAAATCATTTATTATTTTTCACTTTATGTTTCTGTGTGGGAGCAAACTGTTGAAATCCTTACTTAAGGTATACTAAGCTGATCTTCTGTATATTAAGATAATCGAAAATGAATCTTGATGTGAATGGAAGGGGAGAGGGAGTGGGAAAGGGGAGGGTTGTGGGTGGGAGGGACGGTATGGGGGGGGAAGCCATTGTAACCCATGAGTCGTACTTTGGAAATTTATATTCATTAAATAAAAGATAAAAAAAAAAGAAAAAAAAAAAGAAAAAAGAATGTCAGTGATAGAGGAAGGGGAAGGCATAGAGTATCTAGGGAAGATCCTTCCCAGCAGGTGACTAATTGAGTAACAACCTGTCCAAAATAAGAGGTCGAGATTTAGAGGAAGAATATTCAAGGCAGAGTGACGAGCAAGTACAAAGTCTGGGAGTTGTCCACATGTATAGCAGTTTTGAGGAGCAACAGAAAAGGCAGTTGGATTAGAGAAGAATATACAGAGAGGGAGGATTAGGAAATGTGTTTAGGGAGTTAACACATGGTAGAGTAAGTACGGATCACATCAATTACTGAAGATTACAGAAAATATTTATTGGGATTGTGTTGCTGCGGTGCTGAGATCAGATTAAAAGAAAACAAGGGTAGGTGCAGTAGTCATTCTTAGGGAAGGCTGTAGCAATCCAGGCAAGAGGTGATTATGCTTGGTTCAGGTTGGTGAGAAGTGGTAGAATGAATGGAAAAACCATTTAATAATAGCTAAAATTTTTAAAATCAGGATGGTGTTGCTGAAGGGATAAAGGTTAATAAGGGCAATTGCTATGATGAAGGTATAATAACTGTATCCTAAGAGCAGAATTGATGTTCATCTAAGATTGTTGTTTGTGTTCTGGGACGAACACAAGACCTGCTACCCAAAAAAAGAAGCCAATTTAAAACAAAATGAATTTTGATGATGTGCTGAATAATCTAAGCTTCAGAAAAACAAAGATGTAAAAAAAGAAAAGGGTACTGTGAAGGTATAGATGGGTGTTCCTTTATCAAAGGCTAACTGATGATCAAAGGAAAGCTTGGCAAATTCATCTGGCATTAAACAAAAGGTCCTCCCTCCCACACATCAGATCAAACAACAGATTTGCTAAGGTAAAGTTGTTTCTAGAATTTTCAACTATTTATAGATATATATTCAAATGCCAAGCCAAAGTTAAAATGGATGTCAATATTTTGTCTCTTGAACACAAACACACACAGAAACCAATAGTATGTCTATCAACAGCATATAATCCGGGGATAGTAAGAAATTCTGTGAGTTACTCTACCATCTCCGGCACAGGCACAGTAAAATATCTTACCAGTGGGAAAAAATGGACCATTACAAAATGACCTTTCGTTCTACAGACATTTGAGTGCCTACTGCAAACCAAATGCTAATAAGTTATACCAAAAACTTTCTCAGCACTTTTCTTTTCTCAGCATATGAAACCAATAGATTTCAAATGGGATAACATTATAAAATTTAGTGTTCTAGACCTGGAATGAAAGATGGAGATAATTTATTACATATTTCTTGACCTTTCACCCATTTGATAGATGAAATAAATGGTATGCATGGAAGTGAAGCAGTTTATTTAATGTTACATGCCTAGTTAGTTCAATATTGGAATTGCAAAACGGAGAACTTGTCTACTATTTTATGTCTTTGTCTCATTCTAATGTAACTATGGTTGTTTTCAAAAATTAATTTATGGTGTTCTTTTTTCACTAAACCATTGAAAATAAGTGTGTTTCCTATTTGAATTCATATCGGCATCTATTCATCCTTCTATGAGGACAAGCAAGAGGGGTATATATGAGGATATAATTTCTCTGTATTGCCTACCAAGTGCAAATCCATGGTCATTCTTTCCTTACAATGTAAAGGTGAAACTCACAGAGCCACAAAGAGACAAGCCATGCCTACATCCTCAATGCTACCAGTGCGTGGTACATACAAGACATTTTCACCAAGTGAATGAATTAGTTTCCCTTCACTTAATGTGAGGCCAACCCAGAAACCCACCAAAAGGTCAGCTACAAGAAATAAGATGGACTTATAGCCTTCTGGATAACATGTTTGCCTTTGCCAGGGTGAAAACAGAGGTCTTTTTTTGTTTGTTTTTAAATGTTATGTGCACATAGTAATTTTAAAAGATCACAGTGGAGGTCTATAAGGACAACAGATTCGACTCTGCCTTTGCCTGGGACAAGATGCATGTGACAATAAATAAAGAATGTCTAGGGGTGGGCACCCATAGTGCAGTAGATTAATCCTCCTCCTGCGGCACCGGCATCCCATTTGGGTGCTGGTTCTAGTCCCAGCTGCTCCTCTTCCCATCCAGCTCTCTGCTATGGCCTAAGAAAGCAATAGAGGATGGCCCAAGTCCTTGGGCCTATGCACCCACATGGGAGACTGGGAGGAGGTACCTGGCTCCTGGCTTTGGATCAGTGCAACTCTGGCCATTGTGGCCATTTGGGGAGTGAACCAGAGGAAGGAAGACCTTTCTCTCTGTCTCTCCCTTTCACTGTATGTAACTCTATCTCTCAAATAAAAATAAAAAAAAGAATGTGTAGTGGTAATTTCCTTCATATATTAGAGGAGAGAAAATTGATGTGAGTGTTGATTAGAAGAAACAATTAAAATTGTGCAGGAGGAAAATCAAACACAAGTTGCTGTTTCTTTTAACATTTGGCCTACACTGTGCCTTCCTTCTGTAGTACACAAGTTTAAATTGTCTTTCTAGGCCATTATTTCTTAAAATTCTGGTTCTTATTAAATTCTATTCATAAATCATGCTCTTAATACTTGTTATGTATAAAACTCTAAGCCATCAATTTTAAGGGCAAAGGAAGTATTAAAAATGTGGGCCTCTAATACAATGGCAGAACATGTATAGAAGTGTTTTGTAACATCAGTACAAAGCAGTTTCATCTTTTACCGGAAGTTTTGTTTTTCAAAACAAACTTGGTTGTGAGTAGTTGTGAGACTTTGAAATCTGTTCACTAGGCAGCAGCATTCACATTAAGGTTTGATACAAAGGATCTCCCTCACTGCCACTAGAGTGGTTAGCAAACATGTTCTTCTGCCCAACAATGAACAGGTCATAATTTACTGTCAGCCAAGTGACTATATGGAGTCCTTTTTAATGATGAAATTTTTGAAAGTCAAAGTCATCTTTTATGCGTTGTGCAATCCCATTTCAAATTGAAAGGAAAATGACTGCAATCATGAAGTAAAGGTTACTGACTTCTTGAACCTCTTACTTGAACACACATAAAGATGTGTGCACAAATGGACACACACAGATAAATATGTGGAGGCCGACTGCTTATTTTTGCTCACCTCTTCTTTGGATCCTGTGCTAGTAGGAAGCAAGTGAGGTGCTTGCTTTGGGTGAATATTTAAGGGAAGACATAAATCTTCACAATATCAGTAATGTTACTTGTACTGAGCTGCATGAATGTAAAATGAATAATACTGATTCTGTCCTTAATGAAAATGTTAACACAGGTATACTTCAAAGAGTTAATGGAAAGTAGAATTAAACAATAAGGTTTTTTAGGTGCAAAAACTTTTTGAAATCCATGCATTTTTTTTCTATAATCTGCATTTCCAATTAACTTTCTTGAGGATGTCATATATTTTTTGTAATGGTTTTTTTGCATTGTTTTTTAGTTTTAAAAATATTTTACTGGGGCAGTCATTTACATGTAGCTGAAATCAGAGTGCTTGGGTTCGATGCCCATCTCCTGCTCCTGACCCCAGCTTCCTGCTGTTACAGACCCTACGAGTGTCTGTAATAGCAGTTATGGCCCCAGTAATTGGGTTTCTTCCATCCTTGTGAAAGGCCTGGGAAGATTCCCTGTTTTCAGCTTCTGCCTGACTCAGTCCTAGTTATTATGGGCTTTTGGAAAGTGAAATAGTAGATGGGAGGGCTCGCTCTCTGTTCTGTCTCTCTCTCCTGCGTTCAAAACATATGTATTTTAAAATGAACATCAAAATAATAATAAAATACTGTATTAAAATATTTATTTTCATTACTGAGTTTTTGGCATCCTGTCAATTTTGGTCTTGAGACAAATGCTTCGTTAGTCTTTTCTACATCACCCTAGTGTTGGCCTCACCCAGATGATTCCACTTTTATCAAAAGGAATGCAGTACTCAGCTGATCAGGGAATCTGTCCAAAATTTAAGTTCTTCCATGAACACTAGGAAGGTTCAGACTCTGAACAACCCTTCTAAGATATGACCATTTGTGATTTTAGAAGGGCAATGTATGTTAAGAAGAAAATGAGCAAGTTTTGAAATAAAAAAAAAAAAATTGGAAGTTGAAGAATTAGTAAGGACCTTAAGGATAAGAAAAGATATCTGTGTTCTGGACTTGAGTCTTTTGTACAGCATCAATACAGGAGCACATCTGAACAAGTTCAGTGATGAGAATATGCCACTTCCAGCACAGCCCATGACAGCTGAAATCTTTTAAAGTGACTTCCTTATACTAAAGTAGATGTGATTCTTTCCAACTTACTTTGAATCCCTTGAAATATTTTTAACAAGATTATTCCTCTCCCTTTCCATCTTCTAGATACCTTTTCAAATTATTTGAGAGACAAACACAGAGAAAAAGGGGGAGGAGAGGGAGAGAGAGAGAGGCCAAAAGACACAGGAAGACAGCTTCCACCTGCTTGTTCACTCCCTCAAATGCCTGCAAATGCCACTGCTATGCTAGAGCAAGAGCCAGGAGCTGGGAATAAAACCCAGGTCTGCCATGGGGATGGCAGGGGCACAATTACTCGAACCACCTCCACTGCCTCCCAGGATCTGCCTGTTTAGGAAGCTGGAGTCATGAAAAGGAATCCAACTCAGGCACTCTGATTTGGGATGTGGATGTATTAACCGCTAGGATAAATGCCATCGTATGAAAACTTGAAGACAGACAAAAATGCATTCTGATAGCGCATGTAAATTTCCTTTTGGAATTTATTATAAGATAATGATTAAATTCTTCAAAATGTTGTTTTGAAACATGAACTATGTTGAAATAAGAGAAGATCCTAGTAGTCATTGTCACATCACTGCTTAAGTTGCTTTTTTAGGTTTGAAAATGTGCTAATCTGGAGGGTATCATGGCAAGGTGGGTTTAACTGCCTCTTGGATACCTGTGTCCTTTATCACGATACATGGTCCAAGTCCCAGCTACTACGAACTTCGATCCAGCCTCCTGCCAATGCACACACTGGGAAGCAGTGGAGGATGGCTCAAATGCCTGGGCTCCTACCAGGCATGTGGGAGACCTGGATTAAGTTCCTGGCTCCTGGCTTTGGCTTGGCTCAGCACTGGCTGTTGCAGGCTTATTAGGAGTGAACCAGCAGATAGAAGATCTCTTTCTCTCTGCTTTTGAAATAAATAAATGAAAAACTTAACAAAAAAAAAAAAAAAGGAAAGTGCAAATCTTCTCGCTCTTGCGTGTTTATCAGAATATGCTGTTGGAGTTTAAAAACTATAAATGTTCAAAACCAACACATCAGGAAATTTGTCTTCTCAGATCTGGGCCAGAACCTAGGAATCCTAGAAGTACAATTGTTTGTAGCCCTTGTATATACTGCTGCATAACAGTGGTCTGCCTATTTTCCACTTGCTGCTAAGACTGTGACTAGAAAGTAAAGTGAATGTATGTTATTACAAAAATTAAAGGGAAAAAATCTCTCCAAGAGACTGAAAAGTTCAGGTAGGCTGAAAATCACACTCATCCTACCCTTCAGCTGAACAGGAACATCCATTGGCCTTTTATTTCCTACAAGTTAGACAAGAAAACTGCAGCTTAAAATATTTTATTTGCTTTGATAAATTGTTTCTTTTTAAATATTTATTTATTTATTTGAAAGGGAGAGTTACAGACATGGAGAGGCAAAGATAGAGAGGTCTTCTATCCGCTGGTTCACTCCCCAGATGGCTGCAACGGGCCACAGCTGTGCCAATCTGAAATCAGGAGCCAGGAGCTTCTTCTGGGTCTTCCATGCAAAGTGTGCAGGGACCCAAGTATCTAGGCCACCTTCTACTGCTTTTCCAGGCCATAGCAGAAAAATGGATTGGAAGTCGAGCAGCCGGGACTCGAATTGGCACCCGTATGGGATGCTGGCACTGCTGGCGGCAGCTTTACCTGCTACACCACAGTGCCGACCCCTGGTAAAGTAAGTTTCATTTCAGTATTTAAGTCTCTGAAATTCCAATCATTATTTTTGTGGGGAGCAACTCGGACTAGACTGTTACTGGAATTAAGACTTATTCTATGCATCTGCTTTCCCACAATATGGCGCTGAGAAGGGAGAAACAGCTTCTACACAGCTGCCTCCAGTTTAACCAATAAACAGCAGGACCTGCTCCTGATTGGAGGAGAGCAGCGTACTCGGCGTGTGGGTAGCAGAGTTGGGATTGGTGGAAGAGGACTAGAAAGGAGGAGAGAGACAACATGCACCAGGAACATCTATCTGAAGGAACACCTGTGCAGCCCCCGAGAGAGCCGGCCGGCAGTGTGCCGCTCCCCCGCGGAAGTGGGGAAAGTGGCAGGGGGAACCACCCTTCCATGGAGGTGGAAGGGACGGTAGCCAACCCAGGAAGAACCAGCAGCAAACCCGGGAAGGGCCGAGCAGACGAAAGAACAGCGCAGGGTCTTGTGTCGTTCCTCCGTGAAGAGGGGGAGCGACAATTTTATTACTAAAAAAAGGTTATTTAGGACTTGACTTTTTTTTTTTTCTGAATTGCCATGGGGTAGAAAACTTAGATGAATACTGTGGTTCCTCAAAGCCAATGTGATAGATGTTCTAGAAATCAAAGAAATTTCAATGAATTTTCTGGATTTTAACTGAGGGAAAATATTTACCTTACACATCAAAAATTGTGCACCTGTAATGTTATTCTTTTCACTCTCATGAAACTCCATTATGAATGAAAGAAATTACATATAATTATGAAGATGGTTACTTCAGTGATCTGCCAAATATATAGACATTCTTTTTTTTTTTTTTTTTTTTTTTACAGGCATAGTTAGACCATGAGAGAGACAGAGAGAAAGGTCTTCCTTCCGTTGGTTCACCCCCCATATGGCTGCTATGGTTGTTGTACTGCGCCAATCTGAAGCCAGGAGCCAGGCGCTTCCTCCTGGTCTCCCATGCGGGTGCAGGGCCCAAGCACTCCACTGCCTTTCTGGGCCACAGCAGAGAGCTGGACTGGAAGAGGAGCAACCGGGACAGAATCCAGCGCCCCAACCGGAACTAGAACACAGAGTACTGGGGCCACAGGCGGAAGATTAGCCAAGTGGGCCGCAGCGCCGGCCATATATAGACATTCTAATACTAATGTCATTAATTTAATTTAGTAAGAGCTACCATAGCACAGTATCAGACTCTATGAAATACATTATAAACTGTTTTACTCACTTAAGAAAAAACATTAATTCAAAGAAAGAGAGTTAAAAATGCTACAAATTAATCAAGTTATGTGACCTAATATTTTATTGGGGTTTAAATTTGATTAAAAAGTAATATTTTAATTATTATTTTAGCATGTACATTCATTATGTTAACTTAATTCTACTGTACCTGATTAACAGCTGATTTTAGACAGAAAAACCAAGTCCTACAACATGGGAGAAAAGCATGTGTGGTCTTGCTGTCTGTTTATTTGGGCAGAATCAGAAGCACTTTCAAGTCTGGCTGTATTCCCTATTTTTAAGCTATTTTCCATTTGTAAGCACATAATAGCTAGAAGGAAATACCTTCAGGTTTTCTATGCTTCTCTGAGTCGGTTTTTTCAAGACAGGATAGCTTAGAGTTGAAATGCCTATCTTTTAATTGAGAGTCATTTCATTTCTAGGATCCATTATACTTATAAGCAAGGGTTATTTCCCCAACTTAGTGTTAGGAACTCTGGATTCTGAGATGAATAAGACAAAGAACTGATATTGCTATGTCTTTTCTCACTCTCTGAGAGATGGAACTTGTTTAATAGGACTATCTATTGAAGTTCTAGGACTCTTGATTATAACTTGGATTCTTCCACCAGTAAAAACAAATCCTCATAGCATATGCAGTGAGATTGAATTTACCAATGGTGTCCAAAACAGAGAATTATAATTCTTTTATTATTATTTATTTGACAGATAGAGTTAGACAGAGAGAGATAGAGAGAGAGAGAGAGAGAGAGACATAGAGAAAGGTCTTCCTTCCATTGGTTCACCCTGCAAATGGCTGCTACGGCCAGAACTACACCCATCTGAAGCCAGGAGCCAGGTGCTTCTTCCTGGTCTCCAATGTGGGTCTGGGCCATCCTCCACTGCCTTCCTGGGCCACAGCAGAGAGCTGGATTGGAATAGGAGCAGCCGGCAGTAGAACCTGGTGACCATATGGGATGCCGGCCTTGCAGGAGGAGGATTAACCACGTGAGCCACGGCGCCGCCCCGAGCATTATAATTCCTAAGCACTGATCACTTTAAATACTTCAACACTTTCTATATTAGCCTTACTTTTTGTTGGATATTATGTTTTGAGTGCATGAGAGTTAATAAAATTAATAACTGCTATAGAAGAACATCCAGATTTTATTTATTTATTTATTTATTTATTTATTTTTTGACAGGCAGAGTGTTAGAATAAAGACTGATACTGTCCTGCTTCTAAATTAACTGGCCATTCCCTGTGAACTGGAAAGATAATGCATTGTCTACCAAATTATCAGTAAAGGCAACAAAAAGGAGACACATACGAGAGAAATTATCACAGAGAGCCTCCATACTGTACTTTTCTAGCATGTTCTGTTGTATTCATTTTGACAGAAGCATCTTTCACAGGATGTCATCCAACCTATCCCCACAGGCTGTTTTGCCTACTGTAGTATTAAAGAATATCCATTATGGGTTCCTTGGGGCTAATCTTTTAGAATTGATTACAAATATTCATGATATATTACCCAAGATGGAATTATTGACTTTACTTCATATATATATACACACACACACACACACACACCCTGGGATGAAATTAAAAGTCAATATATATTATATAAAATATTGATATATATAACATACAATAATATATAATGTAGCATTATATATAGCAGCTATATTAATACTGAATAATTATGTGTAGCTTTATAATACACATTGAATAAAGCTACTGGTTGGCTCTAATTCAACCAATGACTTTATTCAATCAGAAACAAAGAGTTAAGTTTTGTTTTAAAATTCACATCTAAACTAAACACATATATACATTTGCTTGTGATAGATTTCTACTAATATAGTTTTTTGACTAAATGATGTTCTTAGAAAATTTATGCATATGTGAACTACTCTAGATGCTGTGTTCTCCTTAACTTATTTATGCAAAAATCACATCTCAAATCCATAGGCATCCTGCTTGTGAAAAGGAAAGAAGAGTTCATGTTTTTCTTAAGTGTGGCTTTCAGAAGCAGTTGAAATCACCTGAAAAGTTATAAACATGCTCTGAAAACATATATCAAGAGAAACACTGACTTCCAATAGGAAACAGAGCATATGGATATTTTAAGTCATTTTGTTAAAGTTACCACACCTCTTCCTTAGATAATTCTGACTAGACACTTGAAGTACATTTTATTATTATGAATTGAATTTTTATTTTTAAAAACTAATTTTGTTTGAGAGTTAGAGAAAGAGGGAGGGAAGGAGGGAAGGAGAGAGAGAGGAGAGAGAGAGAGAGAGAGAGAGGTGAAAGGTGAGAGTGAGAAAGTGCTTCTATCCACTGGTTCACTCTCCAAATGTCCAAAATTGCTGAAGCTAGGCTGTGCTGAAACCAGGAGCTGAGAAATGCACCCAGGTCTCCCACATGGGTGGCTGGGTCACAGCTACTTGGAGCATCACCTGCTGCTTCCTAGGGTGCAAATCAGTAGGAAGCTGGAATTGAGAACAGAGCTGGAACTCAAAGAGTTGGGGATGCCAATGTGGTTGTAAAGCCAGTGTTTGCAACCACAGGTTTAGACCGTCACCAGCACCAAGGAATTTTTTAAATGGCCTTCAAAATGAGTTTTATAGTTATGTAGTTTCTCTTTCATGCAACATCTTTGGAATTCTCATAAAGCACAATTGTGAAAATATATTCTCAGCCACAAAGGACAAATTATTTTCCAATATGTTATCCAGAGAAAATGGTATAACTATTATGCAAATTAAATGCTTAGTAGCTTTCCTCTATTAATCATGAAAGCTTGATTTGGAACTGATCCCAGAGATCATTCAGCCATTGTGTCTTTCTCTCACCGCGACAAGCCATAACATATATCGTGTAAGTCTGGTACTATATTTACATGCAACATACTTGGTGTTCACTTGAACTAAATGTCTTTGACAGAGTATGAGATGACTCATTTGAGTGCAGTTCTGGCATTTCCTTCTACTTTGGGATATTTCTAAATGTTGGAAATGTCTTGTTTCTGAGTGGACATCTATTGTTTCTCTGACCTCCTGATAGCCATTACCCTCTCTTAATAAAACATGATTTTCCTCTCCCATTGCATCTGCAGTCTTGGGGCAACCATAGGCCACACTGCTCTTCACTCCTGCTTTGGAGGCTGCAGCAGGCCTTGCTTGCCAGGTGCTTCCTCTCTCTGCTCCAGAGACAGGCATGTGCTGTAACCAAAGGACTCTGTCTGTTGTAGGACTTTACATCTTGTGAAGAGAAAAACAAGGGTGGAACAATAAAACAGACAACTGGGGATTTGGGATCATGTTAATGTCAGCATTATAATCAGACAGTTCCTACAGTTTCTGCTGCTGGACCCCAGGTTTCTGTGAATCCAACATTTGGCTCTGTCAAAGTCTCCAGCCTGCTTTTCAGGTTTTGCGGATCCTCATGTCTTTCCAATCCATCCTGATTGGTTAAGTCAACCAGAGTCTGTATTGCTAGCAAACAAAGAACTCTCTCATCAGAAGTCCCTATAGTTTCTTCTTTCATCTCTAAGTTTATTTTCCAGAATTTGTCCAAACTTACCATCTAGCATTGAGTATGAAAATCCTACCTACTATTTTTTAATGATGTATTTATTTGAAAGTCAGAGTTAAGAGTGAGAGAGTGAGAGAGAGAGAGAGAGAAGGATGGATATATTTTCCATTCCTTAAATGGCCACAACAAGCAGGGCTGGGCCAGGATGAAGTCATGAGCCAGGAATTTCATCCAGGTCTACCATGTGTGTTGTCAGGCCCACGTACTTGGGCTATCCTCTCCAGGCTGTTAGCAGGGAACTGAATTGGAATTGAAACAGCTGGGACTCAAACCAGTGCCCATGTGGGATACTGTTGTCACAGGCAGCTGCTTAGCCTGCTGTGTCACAGTGTCAGTGCACCTTACCTCCTTATATTTAACTCTCTTTTGTTGGACAAATGAATACATTTCCTGTGTTACTTGGAATATTAGAATTCTAGACCTTAGACAACTCAGATAACATTTCTTCTTTGAAGATTAGATTCATATGGAGTTTGTAGAATAATATACACATGTCCCTATTGATTCCTTTTGATGAAGGAGAATGAGTTGATATTAGTCCCATTACCTTCACTACCATATGACTTTGTTAATTAATTTCCAAGCTAATATTTTAACGTTTTACAATTAACATTTTGTCTAATGATTTGTATCATAAATTTACTTGTTATGGCTTTGATGGACTATAATATCATTCCTTTCAAATATTCATTGGATTCATGGATAAAAATGTTAAATAGAGCAGATACCGGTAGCAATGATAGTAATTTACTAATCTGTGATTTTTTGATGTGAGTTGTTTTCAAAACAATTTATTAACAAAATATATATAATAATTAAACATGTCTAAATACCCATCTATAAATCTGCTGAATTTCAATTCAACCTTTATTTGTATTTTGTGTAGTAAGTGGAAGCTTTGGGATCCGCAAGGAGAGAAGGCCTACACTTCCAGGAATGGAGAGTCCCTACCCACACTTCCGGGGAAGAAAAGTCCTTGTCAAGGTCCCCACAGGTGCCTAAAGGTCAACCAATGAGGATCAGACCTGCCTCAACCTTTTACCCCAAGCCCTGTATCTATAAAAGGAGCCCTCCCAACCTCTGATGTGCAACTTCTCCGGCCCCCCTGCTCTGTTGGGACCGGGAACCTCACCCAGGAGCAGAATCCCAATAAAAGCTTGTGAATTAATTGATTCATCAGCCTGAGAAGATTTGCTGTGCACTGGACACCTTGCAGTAATAGCATCATAAGTAATGGGGGAAATATAGAATAATAATAATAATCACAGATACTAATGATAATATGCACATGTAACTGAACCAGGTTTCAGAAACAAGGCTTGTCCTTGATATATGCAGTACATTATATAGTTTGTATTCTATTCTATGGTATTCCTTCTGTTTAAAAAAACTAGTCATACAAAGTTGGTGGATTTTATCAATATAAGTTACTTGCTTGTGATAGTGTAATTAAAGATGTTATCACTGGGAGAACTTGGTGGAAGGTATGAGATTTCTCGTTGTATCATTTTCTACAAAATACACATTTATCTGAAAAAAATACAAAATTCAGTAAAAGATGGTCATGAACTACAGATTTTAGTTTGTGATCCGTTAATCCATTAACAGAAATTTGTGGCATTATAATGGAGGCATTAGTAAAATAGTAGTGAATAAAATAAGGGTGACTTTTCATATAAGTAAAATTTATAGGCACTACAATGTGATAAGAAAAAGGAAATATTGGAAAGAAAATAAAACTTGAATAATTTTTAGAGTAGAGCATTATTTATCTGAGAAAGGACTAAACATATAATTGAAAAATTGACAAATGACAGATGAACCACAGAGAACAACATTTGAATTATAAAATATAAAGTTGTTTAATATTACTAAATATATTTTAAGAAAATTAACTTTTAATTTTCCTATGACTCTTATATTTTCTGCAGTTGCTGCTATATAAATTGGTACAAGTCTTTTCTCTTTTTTCTTAAGATAAACATTTGTTTGAAAGACAAGAAAGAGAGGGAGAGACAGAATGAAACTGGTCTTTCATCCTCTGGTTCACTCCCCAAATGGCCAAAATGGCTGGCGCTGGGTCAAGCCGAAGGCTTGGGTACTTGGGTCACGTTCTGCTGCTTTCACAGATGCTGTAGCAGGGAGCCAGGTCGGAAGTGGAGCAGCCAGGACATGAACCAGTGCCCATATGGGATGCTGGTGTTGCAGGCAGCCGCTTAATCCACTATGCTACAACACCGGCCCCTGGGTATAAGTATTTTAGAAATCAGTAGTAAAACTGTTAACTTACATAAATTTAATTCACATTTTTTCCAATAAATATTTGCTTTGGATTTCATTCTAAATATATAAGAACTTGGGTAAGAATTGATGTATATTTACATATGAATTTTAGCATTTTTTTCTGGATCTGATAAGAATGTCATTGGTATTTTAATTGGAATCGCATTGAATCTGTAGATTACTGTTGATAGTAATTCTTCCAATCCATGAACATGGAAGATTTTTCCATATTTTTTTTGTGTCTTCTACTGTTTCTTTCTTTAATGTTTTGTACTTTTCATCATAGAAGTCTTTCACTTCCTTGATTAAATTTATTCCAAGATATTTAAAGCTTTTTGTAGCTATTGTGAATGGGACTGAAACTTACAAGTTCTTGTAAGTTCATGGCATTGTCTGTATATACATAGGCTGTTGATTTTTGTGTGTTGGTTTTATATCCTGTAACTTTACTTAACTCTTTTATGAGTTCCAATAGTCTCTCAGTGGAGTCTTTTGGTTCCTCTTTATGTAGAATCATGTCATCTGCAAACAGGGCTGATTTGACTTCCTCCTTTCCAATTTGTATCCCTTTGATTTCTTTTCTTTTCTTTTTTGACAATAGCTTTGGCTAAAACTTTCAGGACTATGCTGAATAGCAATGATGAGAGTGGATATCCTTGTCTGGTCCTGGATCTTAGTGGAAATGTGTCTAAATTTTCTCCATGCAATATGATGCTGGCTGGGTGAGTGATCTTTTTGATATGTTGTTGGATTTGATTAGCTAGTATTTTGTTGAGGATTTTTGCATGAACACATGTCATTGTAAAAATTAAAAGGAAGAATCAGAAAGAAATGAGGAGGAAGGATGGGAGCATGGGTGGTAGGGAGGAAAGTATCACTATGCTCGTAAATCTGTATATACAAAATACATGAAATTTGTTCACTTGTATAAATTAAAATATTGTTTAAAAAGAATTTATATGTGAAACCGTTTATAGCTAAAGTTATGATTTCAGCATAATATACAAATACAGGCTTAGTCTCAATATCTAATACTAGAATTCTACTTAAATACATTTATGGAAGGATTATTTATATCCTTAATAATTCTCTTTATGAAGAATATTTAATAATAGCAAAAAGTATTAAAGTATAATACTAAATGACTAGAAGGAAATTCATTAAAGTTTTAATAGTTTTTATTTCTGGGCAAAGGCATATAGCTAATTTTTCTATTACTTTTTATACTAAAATAATTCACTCTGTCTGAAGTAGCTGTTTCAAACTCTGTTCTATAAAAATGTTTGTATCAGTTACTGAGGGCAGCATTAACACAGGCTACATGGTTTAAACAACAGAAACTTTTTTTTCTCACAGCTGGAAATCCGAGATCAAAGTTTCAACGTGGTTGATACCATCCCAAGGCCCCTCTCTTAGGCTTCCCCTTTTCTCTTTGTCTTCACATGATCTGTCCTCTGTGTCTCTGTCCTCTTCTTGGAAGAATGCTAATTATACTGCATCACGTTCCAACCTCACTCGACCTCAGTTATCTTTGTTAAAGATCCAGTCTCTGCATACATTCACATTATGAGGTACGAGGCTTCCACAAGTGAATTTTGAAAGAACATCATGCAACAGTGTTCTAGACAGATCAGATGGTGCTATATATGCTCAACTCATTTTGCTCCTGTGGGGATAGATTGTCATGATCAATGACGACAGAATGTAGATTATTTGACTCTGCTTGATGTAAATGCACAAGTGCTTTCATGCACCATCAAGTTGGGAGACATGGGGCCAGTGTTGTGGTATAGCAGATTACGCTGCTGCATGTGCTGCTGGCGTCCTGTGTTGGTGTGCTGGTTCAAGTATCAGCTGATCAGTTTACAATCCAGCTCCCTGTTAATGCACTTGTGAAAGGAGCAGAAAAGATAGCTCAAGTCCTTTGGCCCCTGCTACCACCTATGTCGGAGATGTGGTTGGAGATTTGGACTTTGGTCTGGCTCAAATGCAGCCATTTGGGAGTAAACCAGTAAACCAGTGCACTCTATCTCTTTATCTCTCCTTCTCTCTATCACACTGACTTTTAAATAAATAAATCTTTTTTAAAAAAAGTTGAGGGCCAGCCGGCCCCGCGGCTCAATAGGCTAATCCACCGCCTGCGGCACGTGCACACAAGGTTTTAGTCCCAGTCGGGGCGCCAGATTCTGTCCAGGTTGCCCCTCTTCCAGGCCAGCTCTCTGCTGTGGCCCAGAAAGACAGTGGAGAATGGCCCAAGTGCTTGGGCCCTGTACCCGCATGGGAGACCAGGAGAAGCACCTGATTCCTGGCTTCAGATCAGCGCAGCGTGCCGGCCGCAGCGGCCATTGAAGGGTGAACCAACGGTAAAGGAAGACCTTTCTCTCTCTCTCTCTCTCGCTGTCCACTCTGCCTGTCAAAAAAAAAAAAAAAAAAAGGAAAAAAAAAGAAAAAAGTTGAGGGCCATACCATCTAGGGTCATTGTGCAGATGCTCGCATGGACTGTCCATCAGATGAAATGTGCCTGGTGAGATGAACTGGTTATACAGAAAGCTAATATATGGAGTTATGTGTGGTTTTCCAAAGAAAGTTTCATCAGTATGTATTGTCTATGAGTGTCTCTTTTTGTGATTCTGAGAAACCTGCTAGCTGGACCAGTTTGGTTTACTGGTAGGGGCAAATCATTCTTACAAGAAAAATATTACCATGTTTGTAACACAAAGACATAATACTTAGGCAAAGGGGGGGTTCCACCAACAGCAAAACAAAGTGTTCATATATGAATAGTTAGCCTGTGTAAATCTCAGCTGTCTACAGGATTCCTTCCCAGTAGTTCTGGAAAGCAGCTGTTATACATAGACCTTTTGAGTATTTTGCATCTCCAGACAAAAAATGGAATTTAAGCAAAGATTTGTCAAAAGGAGATGATAGCTTTCTTCTAAAACTGAATTAAATACAGATGAAAATGAAATGCTTCTTTTATTTTGTAGCATGTGGATATTAGTCAAAACATGATTAAAGGGAGAAATATCTCTTATTTTCTGCAACAGAAATCTAAGCAGTCTAAAGATTATCATTTGGAGGATGGCATGACATTATCTAAATGAAAAGTTCCATGCTATCTGAAGAAGCCACAGACAGGAACAGAATTCTGGGGCCTCAACAGGTTGGGGTTTCAGGAAAGGGCGAGTTTACACATTTGAATGTTGGAAAGCAAAAACCTCACTCTGGAAAGACATAATTTTCATTAAATGTTGTTAAATTTCTCTTAAATGTCAAATTTCTCCTACTGAGTCCCCAGAACCAAAGAACAAGTTATTTTGGTGTTCAAAATATTCTTGATTAAAGTTCTTCCATTTTTTTATGAAAACATTTTCATTCTTTTTAAGAAAATGAGTATTTAAGCATTTTTAATCTGCAGCAAATATTATTATCTTAATATACATTATAATGAATTACAGTGATCTCCCCTATTCACAACTGATTCGTTCCAAGACCCCAGTGAATGCCTAAAACCACAGACAGTACCAAGTAGCAAGCCCTATTCATATTTTTTTCTATATGCTCTACAGAGTTGCCACATAATAGCAGAGTTCATCAGGCCTCCTTATACTACACCCTGGTGCCTCCTTTGCAGTGCTACTCTATCACTTTGGGGACATGCTTAAGTAAAACAAAGAGGGGCCGGCGCTGTGGCACAGCAGGGTTAAAGCCCTGGACTCGAGCGCTGGCATCCCCTATGGGCACCGGTTCTATTCCTGGCTGCTCCTCTTCCGATCCAGCTCTCTGCTATGGCCTGGGAAAGCAGTAGAAGATGGCTCAAATCCTTGGGCCCCTGCACCCACGTGGGAGATCCAGAAGAAGGTCCTGGCTCCTGGCTTCGGATTGGTGCAGCTCCAGCCACTGTAGCCATCTGGGGAGTGAACCATCGGATGGAAGACCTCTATCTCTACCTCACTCTGTAACTCTGTCTTTCAAATAAACAAAGTAAATCTTTTTAAAAAAAAAAGTAAAGCAAAGATTATTTGAATGCATGCACTGTAATAGAGTGCCAGTGATCATATCTAAGACAGCCACTAAATGACTAATAGATGGGTAATGTATACAGCATGGATACACTGGACAAAGGGATATTTTGTGTCTTAGGTGGGTGGAGTGAGTTGACACAAGATTTCATCACACTACTCAACAGGACATGTGACTTAAAATTTATGAGTTCTTTATTGAAATTAAATTTTAATTATGCATGTTATTTTAAATCTAATATTTCAGACCATATTTCACTGAAACGACAAGAAAAAAATAGATCATGGTGACTATGATATAATGTATACAAAAATAGAAATTAAGAATTCGAAAAGAATATAACAAAAAATGTGACTAGAAATCCTCATACAGTTCCCAAACTCTGTGATGTGTTCAACCTACTTTAGGGACTCTTGATCCACATCATAGGGTTAGCTCTTAACGATATTTTCTTCCTTCCTATGGTGATCACATAGGAGTACCACAAATAACTTATAAGTGGTAGGTACAATTCCTTTTTATCTTTGTCCTGCATCCTATCAATAAAAGCAATATTCAAGAGAGTGGGTATTTAGCCTAGTAGTTAACACAACTGCATCCCATATCGGAGAACTAGGCATTGATTGCCTGCTTCAGCCCCTGACTCCTACTCCATGGCAATGCATACCCTGGGAGGCAGCAGTGATAGCTCAAATAGTAGGTAAGGATTGTGTTTCTGGCTCCCAGATTTGGCCCTGCCTTAGCCCTGGTCATTGACACATTTGGAAAGTGAACAGGTATATGGGAGTGCACTCGCTCTCTCTCTCTCTCTCTCTGCCTCTCAACAGAAACAAAAACAGATATAAAGCAGTACTCAACTGTATCAATACAAAATAAGGCACCATTTCACATTACTGTCATATGGATTTCAGTTAAAACAGATGATTTTAGAATTATAGGAGGATGTTTTCTTAACTCTCTTCAATTTTTAGTGAGCAATTTACACAGTTCTTGTTACAAAAAAATTCTTAATTTCAAGTGCATACCATAAAAAACAACTTTTTTTATTATTATTTGACAGGTAAAGTTATAGACAGTGAGAGAGAAATGTCATCCTTCCATTGGTTCACCCCACAAATGGTCGCTACGGCCAGCGCTGTGCCAATTCAAGGCCAGGAGCCAGGTGCTTCTTCCTGGTCTCCCATGCGGGTGCAGGAGCCCAAACACTTGGCCATCCTCCACTGCCCTCCCAGGTTACAGTAGAGAGCTGGACTGGAAGAGGAGCAACTGGGACTAGAACCCAGCATCCATATGGGATGCTGGTGCCTCAGGCGGAGGATTAACCTAGTGAGCCACCGCGCCGGCCCAAAACAACTGTTTCTTAAATCATATGAATAAATCTATCCACCCTAATTAGTGAATATTTTTATATGAAGGAAAATCAGAGGATGATAATATTTAAAACCTATGAGTACATAGGATTATCCTTTGGCTATTTTACTGTTCTATTTTGACATGTGAAATTTTATGCTTTTTTCTTATTGCAGGTTTTTGGTTGTCTTTCAAATATGAAATGCTAGTGCTATGGTTTGGGTATGGTTTGAGTGTGTACCTCAGGGTTCGTATGTTGAAATTTAATCTCCATTGTATTATATGGTGGAAACTTAATTCAACTATGGGGATTAGAGCTGAATGCTTTGGGAGATGATAAGGATTAGATAGGCTCATCAGTGTGGAGTTCCCATGATTGAATGCTGGTGGCATTATAAGGAGAGGGAGAGAGAGGAGAGGGAGAGGGAGAGAGGCAGGCAGCTCAGAGGATATAGACTATAGACATGTGTGCACACTCTCTGTCTCTGGCAATGTGAGGCCCTGCACTACCTCAGGACTCTTCCAAAAAAAGTGGCCATCACCAGATGCAGCTGTTGGACCCACTTCAGATGTTTCCTCAGAGTCATGGAAAATGGACTAATACAGGTAACAATCATGTAGCCACATGTATTTGTCAGAAGTAGTGTCTGTATTTTCTCACCAGGTGAGTCAGCACTGGATGCTGCTGCACAGTAATTCTGAAAACTCAGTTTGCAGTAGGAGCATGTTTTCCCTCAGAAGAGGAAAATGCCCTCACCTGGGATATGCAAAGACCCTCTTAGACTCAACCTATTCTAAACATGAGAGAGCATTACTAATTTGTGGCATCACCTAAGGAATACATCACCACTCACATACTCATGTGAAATAATATTTTTAAGTTCCAACTGATGGAACAGCTAAGAGAAGCCAGAATGGAAAACACAGTGACGTATTTGGCATCACAAACATGACGGCCACAAATATACTGTTAGCCACTGACTTTCAGTACTGGCAGTCCTATAAAATGCAATTTTTACTTCACATTGCCATGACTAATTTAATTTTTTAAGTTATGGTGAAAGACTATTTCAGGTGAAATAAATGTAGTTCTTTGCAATAACATTTCACTGCAGTGTACTCACATAATTTAGCATTATTTCAAACTCAATTTACTAAGGCAACATGCATACAAAAATTAATGCTATACATATACTTTACAGTCACCACTAAATAAGTGCCTTTGACAAATATGTGTCATGGTTGTCTTTTTAACATCAACATTGACAGTTTTAAAGTAATGAAGGTAATATAACAGTGAGTAATACCTTCACACTCACACTGACATCAGTGAATATATAAAAGAAAAAAAAAAGTTTTGTTTATGAGCTTTGCTTCCAAGGACCTCATTCAGATTTTCCACAAAGTTGATAAAACTAATATTTAGAAAAAGCACATTCGTCTGTGAAGAATAAAGACATATTCAAGTTAATGAAAGCAATGAGGATTGTTGGAAGGCTACAGGCAGATGTAATATAGAAAAGGCTAGACACCTTGGCTTCAGAAAGCCAGGAAGAGAAGGCTCTTCTAGATCAGGCTATACACGATTATCACTTTAGGAACTTTGCCGTTAAATTGATAACACTACTTGTCTGCTTTACGTTATGAGTTTCCAGAAGTCAAATAAAGTTTTTCTTTCTGTTTCTACTCTACACAGAGGAAATCATATACTCATCTCCTATTTTCATAGCCTGCTGTCAAGTAAGCGCTGCCCCATTGTCTATTTAGTAAATGAAGTTCAACAGAGAGCTCTAGTGAAGTGTTAGAAGGTAAATTTGGGGCTTACTAGAACAGAATTTGATGTATCTAGCATTCCTGGTTTCCTAAGCCAATCATGTTGTATCCAAAGAGATTGGATTTTAACTTCACGTGGGCTACTCCTACTATTGTCCTAGTGAGTCCAATTAATCTCCTTAGACAAACATCCATCTTATTATCTTTAAACTCTTGATGTAACATATTAATCACTCTTGCTAGCATTCTGAGCTTCTCCCCTAAATACCACCTGAAGCAACTGATTTTTAGCTTGATTACTTTCACTGTATCACTTAAATGTGAATGTTTAGAGTTCATCAGCCAGGGGCCAACACAGTGGCATAGCGGGTTAAGCTGTCATCTGCAGTGCAGGCATCCCATATGGGTGCAGGTTTGAGTCCCCACTGTTCCGCTTCTGTTTCAGGTCCCTGCTAATGCACCTGGAAGAGCAGTGGAGGATGGCCCAGGTCATTGGTCCCCTGCACTTGTGTGGGAGATATGGAAGAAGATCCTGATTCCTGGCTTCAGCTGGCCCAGTCCCAGCCACTGCAGCCATTTGAGAGTGAAGCAGCAGATGGAAGGTCTCTCTCTCTCTCTCTCTTTGTAACTCTTTCAAATTAATTAATTAATTAATTTTTTAAAAAGTAAGTGCTAGAGTTCATTAGAATTGTGTGGGTGTGAACAGAGGGTGGTATTTTGCCCTGGAGACATTCAGCAATGTCAAAAAACATTTTAGATTGTCATAACTGAGTGCTACCAGGAGCTAGTGGGCACAGCTCAGGGGTGCTACTAAACACAGGACACCTTCCACAAAAAATGAGCCATTCAGCCCAAAATGTCGATTGTTTCAAAATTAAAAATCCACCATTTAGAAGTATTCTGAGACTCACACCCCAGAACATATATGTGGGCTGGTTTTGAACAGAATTGTCTCTCAGAACAAAACTTAGTAACTGAAAGAGACCCCTATTGTGAACATCCAGCCTCTCAGGACTGTCCATCAAGCAAGCAATCACCTCATGTCATACTCATTGCCAGCCTATGAAGGTTATGTTACATATATGTGCATAGACTGTGGTAGAACTGGGGAAGCACATCTCTTGCCATTTATTATTGGAAAAGTCGGTTTTAAAAGCCGAGTACCGAGTAACGTCTTCCCAGACATCCTCCCAGTTGCATTCATAGACGCTTAGTTGTCTGGATGCAAACAGGACCTCTCCTGAGAAGTGGGGAGCTTACAAATCAAGCCCTCCATAATCCCCAAATACTTCAGTGAATTTAAGGAGGCCCACTCAGATGATCTTCAGCAAGGCTTGGCATGTGAATGAGGTGGTTGATGAATCCAGGGAAGGAGCTAACATTTTTTTTCTGGAAGTTTGCTTTATGCCAGACCCTGTGCTGGCTGGGAACAAGTTGTAAAATTGAAATGTCCCATTTCATTATTATATAATTGTGTCTCCCATATAAAACGTGTTTACTCATTAGTGTAATTTTCCTTTATTCAAATAGTAGCATACAATACCATAATTACGCTTTGTACTATTTTCTGGACATACGGATTTTTCTCAAGTCTTTACTCTGCCCCAGAGCATGGGAAGAATACATTAACAGTCCTTTCCTCCCATCAATAACAACAAAGTGGCTATATTAACTAGCTGTGTAATGGATTGTATTCAAGTAGGTGCTGAGTGGGTGGAGAGAGTAGAAAGGTATGTGAATTTGGCAAATTCTTTCCAGTTTATCTGATGCTCCAGGTCCCAGGAAAAGTTACTGCTTTATAGTTTCTTACAAACATCTCAATCCCATGAAAGCCATTCTTGTTTCCAAAACTTCTTGAGCTTTGTTTCTTTCTGACTACCAATTATATATTTTAAAATAAATCTTCCTAATTACAATGACTATATAATAGTCATATTTTGCTATTTGGTAGATATTAAGCACTATTAAAAGATCTATATATATGCAGAATCCTTAAGGTCTATGAGGTAGCCACTGTTTTATTACTGAAAATTCAGATGAAACAACTTAGGCACAGAAAGATGTGTAGAGTTGGATCCTGAAGGACCGTCTCTAGAGCCTGGGCTGTTCCAGCAGCATCTCTGCTTATTAAAATCTTTTAAGTTCTATTTTGGTTCCCTTTAAATTCTGGAAGCTTATTTATTTATTTTTAAAGACTTAAATTTATTTGAAATGTAGAGTTAGAGAGAGAGAGAGAGAGAGAGACAGAGAGATATTGATTGATTGATTGATTCATCTTCCATCCACTGGTTCACTCCCCAAATGGCCACAATGGACAGGGCTGGGCCAGGCTGCAGCTGGGAGCCAGAAGTGTGTATAGGTGCCCTAGAAACTGGGCCATCTTCTGCTACTTTCCTAGGCACATTAGCAGGGAGCTGGATCATGGATGGAGCAGCTGGCACTTTAATTGGCACCTATATGGGATAAAGTTGTTGCAGACAGTAGTAACCTGCTATGCCACAGCACCAGTCCCTAATTTTCATATTTATTGTTATTTTTTGAAGATCTATATTTATTTGAAAGGCAGAGTTAGAGAGAGGGAGGCAGGGAGGGAGAGAGAGAGAGAGATAGATAGATAGATAGATAGACAGACCCTGGAAGCTCTAAATCTCATGGATCTTATCTTCAATTCAGAGCATTATTTCATATACTTCTTTGGGAAATTCATCATTCACATCTGTATGATTTCTCTGAAATGGTCGTATCATATTATGCATTTGAATATGTGCATACTTGTTAGATAGTGCAGTGTTGGAAGGTAGACTCTCCTGTGTTCACTTTCTCTTTCTTTATCTTTCTGTTCTCTCTACCATTGTCCTGATTCAGCAGATACTCAAAAAATTTATTTACTTCTAATGAGTATTTAAATATAATCAAATGAAATCCTGAAGGGCAAAAAATTTCAACTCTATACTAGAAAAAACTTTTAACGGTGACTTGATCAGCCCTCGCCCTGACTGTTGATGAACAAATTAATATGTTATCCCTCTTAGTATTTTTTTTTTGTTTGTTCTACTTAATACTTTTGGTTGAATACTGTAATCAATACACAATTATTCTTAAATGCTGAAACTTAACTGAAAAGTGATCCCTGTTAAATATAAGAGTGGGAATAAGAGAGGGAAGAGATGTGCAATTCAGGACATGCTCAAGCTGACTTACCTCAAACAGTAGAGTTAGAAACATACCAGGGGATTCCAATTCAATCCCATCAAGGTGGCATGTACCAATGCCATCTCACTAGTCCAAGTGATCAATTTCTGTTCACAATTGATCATAATGATAGGACTAAGAACCAAAGAGAACACATAAACAAGAATAGTGTCTGCAAATACTAGCTGATAGAATCAAAAAGGGAGAGAATGATCCAACATGGGAAGTGAGATACACAGGAGACCCATAGAATGGCAGATGTCCTTAACAGCACTCTGGCCTCATAATCAGCCCTTAAGGCATGCGAATCTGGCTGAAAAGCCCATGAGAGTATTTCAGGCATGGAAAGCCAAGACACTCTGGGGGGAAAAAAAAAAAAACCTAAATGAAAGATCTCCACAAGTGAGATCCCAGTGGAAAGAATGGGTCATCAAAGAAGGAGGTACCTTTCTCTGAAGGGAGGAGAGAACTTTCACTTTGACCATGGCCTTGTCTAAATATGATCAGAGTTGGTGAACTCAGGGGGCTTCCATAGCCTTGGCAACTCATGACAAGAGCCTAGGGTAATTACTGATGCTATAAACAAGAGTGTCAATTTGTTAAGTCAACAACAGGAGTTACTGTGCACTTACTCCTCATGTAGGATCTCTGTCCTTAGTGTGCTGTACATTGAGATTTAATGCTATAACTAGTAGTCAAACAGTATTTTTCACTTTATGTTTCTGTGTGGGAGCAAACTGTTGAAATCTTTACTTAATGTATGCTAAACTGATCTTCTGTATATAAAGAGAGTCGAAAATGAATCTTGATGTGAATGGAAGGGGAGAGGGAGTGGGAAAGGGGAGGGTTGTGGGTGGGAGGGACGTTATGGGGGGGAAGCCATTGTAATCCATAAGCTGTACTTTGGAAATCTATATTCATTAAATAAAAGTTGAAAAAAATAAAATAAAAAAATTAAAGAAATAAAATGAAATTCTCATGCAAAAAAAAAGAGACTGTGAGAAACAATCAACGTTGATTGAATGCTAACAGATTTAAGGGTTTGTTTTCAGTGCAAAGCAAGTATTGTGGATTTATTTGTGACAATTGTACAACCTTATAAATTTTTTTTAAAAAACTGAATTGTATGATTTTAATGGTGGAAGCTATGGCATATGAATTGAATCATATGTCTATAAGTCCATTATTAAAATATGTAGATTTAATATTAAAACAAAATTTAAAATAAATTTATCAAGAAACTTTAAATTTGCTACACCAACGTAATAAAATATTGATGAATGTCAAAAAAAAAAAAAAGAAATACTTTGTTTTCTAACCCTAACGATCTGACTGGTCTTCAGTGTCATCATCTAAATTCTATCATCAGGAACATAAACTCAGCCAGCTCAAATGATGTGAAGAGGGGAGTTGTACCCACAGGTTGGTGTCAAAACAAGTAGTAAGGAGTCACTGCATTATGTGGATCCTATAATCTCCCCTTTCTCTCTGCTTCCTGTGGTTTCTTTTTTTTTTTTTTTAATCATATTCACAGCCACCATTGAAAGGGGATGACTTTGAGGAATTATCTCAGAAAATTCTTCAAAACCAATCCCTATATATCACCTCTTCTGTACTACATTCCTGCTCCTATAACATTTTTTATAAGGTTTATTTATTGTATTTGAAAGGCAGAATTATAGAGAGGCAGAGGTATAGAGACAGAGAAAGAGAGAGAGAGGTCTTCCATTAGGTGGTTCACTACCCAAATATCTGCAGTGGTCACGGCTGGGGTGATCCAAAGCCAGGAGCCAGGAGTTTCTTCTGCGTCTCCCAGCAGGTGTAGGGGCCTAAGGACCTGGGCCATCTTCTACTGCATTTCCAGGCCATAGCCAAGGGCTGGATCGGAAGTGGAGCAGCCAGTACTTGAACTGGCTCTATATGGGATGATGGCATAGCAGGCGGTGGCTTTACCTGCTATGCCATGGTGCTGACCCTTATAGCATTTGTTTTTACTTCTTTTTTCTTATGTTTTCTGATCTCAAATTAATTCTTTCCCCACTCCCTGTTTCTAAAGATAATAAACTAGTGTGTTTCATGGATATTTTTCAAAGAAAATGAACATGATCAGTAAAATCTCAAATCATTTAAAAATACCCTTCAGAGGAGTACGTTTGTTAGGTATGGATTTTTGTATGTTTATTGATACTATGCTAAATAGGTGCTGGGTTACAAATATGTACAAATGTGATTCATAAATACTGGTGACAAAGGAAGCAAAGCTGGATCTCTATGAGTGTTGGGCATGTGTACATATCATATCTTTGTTGACTTGATATATTCCTGTAGTTTCTTCTGGAAACTAAGTTTGTAGTTCTGAGTGTCACTTTTTAAGACTTCATGTTGCACAGGAAAAAAGTCTTGGCAGACCTTAATGACAAGATTGACTTGAACAAAGTACAATGCTGATATGATTTATAATTTATCTAGTCAAAAATATAGAGCAGAGATGATCTAACCTATGTGGTATTTGGTAACAAAAAGAAATGTTACAAATATGATTAAATGGCTAAATCTTGGCTTGTAGAGCCAAGATTTTAGGAGGCTGAATATGTGACTCCAGGTCCAAATGTTGGACAGCATATGCAAATTTTATAGCTCACTCTTCCTGAATAAGAAATCTTGTGCAGGACTTAAATGTCATAAACATTTTACAAGTCTTTTCTAGCAGCAGATTTCCTGTACTGGGAGTTAAAGGGCACGTGTAAACCTGAGAACATGCTCTACATATGTATGACAGATATAAAAACACACCAAATGACCTTTACAGACGTATCAGGCTGACCACTTTTATTTTGAAGATAAACTGCCAGGCTGAATCCACATTTTGACCCAGTCACCAGTATTTAAAATGTGCAGTTCTGAAAGTAGTCTGGGATCCTTCTGTAGAATAATATTGACAAGTGTCTCATGTTCTGTGAGTGGTATCAACTTATTATCATTTGGAATTTCTTCTCTTATTTTTTTGTTAGCCCTGAAATACAATCTGACAAGCTGTTTATACAGAATGAACTGTTGTCTAATTGGATTCAAATGCCTTATAGTGAGGTGGTTTTAATTTTTATAAGTCGATTATGGCCTACACAGCATAATTGCAGAAGCTAGAAGCTTACAGTAAGTTTCTTGACTTTACAGTGTCTCTTATGTCTCTTGAGTGACTCAATCAGTATAAATAATGTGCCTGCAGGTTTAGAAAAGAGGAAAGAGGCAGCATTTAGGGGACAAAAGATTTCACCTTAGGCAAATGGAAGAAGAGGACACTGAAGGACGGATAGCAGATTGTGTTTGCTTAGTTTTGCTCGAGGCCAGACAGAAGTATAAATATTTAATAAATGGGGCCGGTGCTGTGGCATAGTGCATAAAGTTGCTGTCTGTGATGCTGGCATCCCACATGGGTACTGGATTGAGTCCTGGCTTCTCCACTTTCAGTCTAGTTGCCTGTACCTGGGAAAGCAAGAGAGGATAGCCAGGTCCATGGGCTCATGTACTGTGTTGTAGACCCAGAAGAAGCTCCTGGCTCCTGGCTTTAGATCGGCCCAGCTCTGACCATTGCAGCCATCTGGGGAGTGAACAAGCAGGTGGAAGACTCATCCTCCCCCTCTCCTTCTCTCTCTCTCTCTCTCTTGCCTCTCAAATAAATAAATCCTATTTAAAAAAAAAAAAACATTAGTTTTATCTACTCAGGAAAATTAAAATTTGTAGTGAGCCAAGCTTGACATGCTAGAACAAACTCTAACTTACCTGAAATGGCATTTTTGTGTTCTGGTGCTTTTTTTCTAATGTTATAGAAACACTATTCTGAAATTTGAAAGGAAAAAGCAGAAGAAAATATGTACCCCATATATGAACCAGAGCCTCCTATATGTACCATTTTAAGTATCTGGAAATTATGTTTAATTTGAATAGTTGGTATTTCAAGTAGTTTTGTTGCCTTCTACTGTTATGAGATGGTGTGTTAGGTAGGCAAAGAGAAGCTTTTAAGCATTGCTCTTGGTTTTATGTTCAGAAATCTCAACCATAAAAGAGTGTTTTCTTTTCTGCTTTGGACTGAAAGCTCAAGAATGTGAATCTTAAACATGCCGGATCTTGAGAATTAAGCTCTTACATATCTGGATACTCAAGTTATTTATTTTTCTAAGAAACATTTTATAAGGCTGCTTTTTAATGTACGCCCATAGAGCAGCCTTATGCACATTGGAAAGATAGAAGCCTAACAGAAGGATCGCTCCAGCACCCTAAATGAATTAAAGTCATCAGACATGCCCCGAGACCACTGTGGAATCTAATATATAGCATCAGGAAAGTTTATTTTTCCAGGTATCCTTCCCAATTACTGTATATTCTAGCCCTGCCACTTCATGTAACATTATGTAGAGAATTCTCTATTAAAGTCATAGCAATAATTTCAGTGCTTCTGGTCCACTTTGCATGAGATAAACACCCCACATGTGTTATTCATTTCAAGTGTATTTCATCTGTGGTTGCTGTCACTCTGGCTAGATAACCAATAAAACAGCATAGAGAGTAATGGGATGCAGAAGGTATTATTAGTATTATTTTATCTGGATTTTTGACTGAGCTTGCAAGAATGTTTTTCATGTCTCAAAAAAAATAAAAGAAAAAGGAGATGATAATCCTATCACTGGACATTCTGTTAATAGCAAACACCAAGGAAATGTAATTTATCTGCTTTGATAACTTTGTTGAGGGAGTTTTAGAAACTATTTGCAAATTAGTTGTAGCCTCCATTAAAAAAGATACTATTTTATAACAAAAAGGAATTTTCTTACTGTATATAGCTACTAGTTTAAAGATAATCATGTAACTTTTTAAAATTGTGTTCTTCCACGTTAGTGCAATATTAAATATATAGCTTTAGAAAACTCATGAAGTTTATTTCACAACTGAAAATTTTTTATACTATCTCTAACAATGAATTTTTCATATCTTATTAGTATGATAAATTTTATTTTGAATAGATTAGCTTATTCTGTTGGGTGATTTTTAAAGTTTTTTAAATTAATTTTTTTATTTGAAATGCGGAAAGACAGAGACAGAGAGATTTTCTCTCCACTGGTTCATTCCCCTAAATGCTGAAATACCCAGGGCTAGGCCAGGCTGAAGCCAGAAGCCAAGAACTCAGCGGAAGTCTCCAGCATAGGTGGCAAGGACCCAACTATTGAAGCTATCACCTGTTGCCTCAAAGGGTGCTCAGTGGCAGGAGACTGGATCAGAAACAGAGGAGCCAGAGCTCAAACCCAGGCACTCTGATGTGCAATGTGGGCATCCCAAGTGTCATCTCAACCAGTAATCTAAATGTCTCCCCAGCTAATCAATTTTTAATATGATTGCTTGTTTTATCTTTTAGAATAGAAAACTATAAGAATGTTTGTCTTATTACAGATTTTTTGGGTACTCGATACTTACAGGGGTAGTCATTGTGGCATATAGTAGGTTAAGTCAACCCTTGTGATGCCTACATCTCCTATCAGAATGTCCATTGGAGTCCTGGCTACTCTGCTTCTGATCCAGCTTCCGGCTAATGCATCCTGGGACACAACAGATGATTGCTTAAGTGTATAAAAAGAATACCTAAGACTAAATATATTACCTCGTGCTAATTTTAACATTGGACCCTGCAAATATTTACTTTCCCTTTGATTATCAATATTTATTGACCCAATGTGTTGCTAAGGTCTGGCACATATTACATGGCCAATAAATATTTATTGGATTGTATTATTGCCCAGTTTTTATTCATTTAATGGTATGTGCAACAATGGAAGTGGTAATTTATTTAACTGGAAGAAGCTAGTCTAATCCTTCCTATTTTAGAAGCTTTCATAATATTTGTTTCTCAAGATAGCTGAGGAATCACTACTTTAAATTTTAGTCTTTGCCAATGTATTATTTATGTGGAGAGAGAGAGAAGTATCATCAGTGTTGAAGTATTGAATACAAATTGTCAACAGAGTAGGACTGCTTCCATTTATCAACAAGGCCTCTTCCGAAAGACATTCTAATCTAAGTTAAATGGTCGTATGGGGTGAGCATCCCTAACTCAAAACACAAAATGTTCCAAAATTCAAAACTTTTTTAGCTTCAACGTAACAAGTGAAAAATTCCAAACTGATCTTGTATCAAAATGCAGGCACCCTAAAAATATTTCATAAAATTACCTTCAGGCTATGTGTATAAGTTGTTTATAAAACATGAATGGATTCCATGTTCACGCTTAAGTCACAATACTAAGATAACTCATAGTGTATATAGAAATAATTCTAAAATCTGGTAAGGCATTGTGGCACAAGTTTAACTACCACTTAGGATGCATCTATCCTATATTGAGGGCCTAGTTTCTTCTTTCTTTTTTCTTTTTCTTTTTATTTTTTTGACAGGCAGAGTTAGACAGTGAGAGAGAGACAGAGAGAAAGGTCTTCCTTTTCCATCGGTTGACCCCCCAAATGGCTGCCGCGGCTGGTGCACTGCGCCGATCCAAAGCCAGGAGCCAGGTGCTTCCTCCTGGTCTCCCATGCGGGTGCAGGGGCCCAAGGACTTGGTCCATCCTCCACTGCCTTCCCGGGGCCACAGCAGAGAGCTGGACTGGAAGAGGAGCAACCAGGACAGAATCCACGCCCCAACTGGGACTAGAACCCGGGGTGCTGGCGCCGCAGGTGGAGGATTAGCCTAGTGAGCCGCGGCGCCGGCCAAGGGCCTAGTTTCAAGTCCCACCTGAGCTTCCAATTTAGTTTTCTGCTAATGCACCTCGGAGGCAGCTGATAATAGTCTAAGTACTTGGATTCCTGTTCCCATATGGCAGACCAGGAGGGAGTAAACCAGTGGATAGAAAATCAATTTCTCTCTCTCTCTCTCTTTCTCTCTCTCTTCCTCCCTCCCGCTCCCACTCCATCTCTGTCATTCTGCCTTTTTAATTAATTAATATAAAAATAATATGGCAACATGTGGCACAGTGGTTTAAGCCGCTGCTGAAACCCCAGCATCCCATATAGGAATGCAGTTTCAAGTCCCAGACTCTGCTTCAGAACCAGCTCCCTGCTAATATGCCTAGAAAAGCAGTGGATGATGGCACAAGTACTTGAGCCCCTGCCACGTGGGAGACCTGAATGGAGTTCTGAGGTACTGGGTATGGCCGATCCAGCCTCAGACAAAGCAGCAATTTGGGAAATAAACCAACATATGGAAGATAAACTTCGCCAGCCCCTGTCACTCTGCCTTTAAAACAAAATAAATCCTTAAAAATTAAAATAATAAAATCTGAAAAAGTTCAAAATCTAAAATACTCATATTCTCAAGGAAATATATGAATATATTGTTTTTATTCTCATGATCTAATGCTCTTCAATTATGCTAAATTATGTTTACATTTGTTTCTTTAGATCCTAGAAATGGCATTTTTGTGTACTGACACAGAAGTTAAGAAAATATTATGTAAATTATCATAGTAAGCCCGAGTTTTATAAAGTGAAAAAATACAGTCTATTGATAGTGTTACTTCTGTTGAATATTATAAATTATAATTGGATGAGGCCTCAGACTTAGGTATCAGAAATAGAGAACAACTTTCTCTGGAAATAGGAAATAACAATATATATAAATAAGAAATCAGTAATATATAAATAGGAAATCATGTTATATATGAAATAATGTTACTAGATTGGCTATTAAACTAAATCCTCTAGTTTTATATATATGTATATGATGTGGCTTATAAAACAAGTGCCATTGAATTTTTATGTTTCAATTTCATATTGTATTGTGTTTCTCTTAAATACTGATATACCTCACTCAGATTCAGGGAGCTGACTGTTATGCTATAAATGTGATACTTTATGAATTTGACATAATGCTTGCAGCAAGCTTTACATGAGCTGGGACTGAGCTAAGTTCATTATATTTTTCACTACTGTACTATAAAATGCATTTTAGTTCCTTTCCGTGTTATTTATGACTCAAAATTAGATGTAGTCTTTTCAAAGAAGTAAGGTGAGATATTAGGGAGAAAGGACCAGATGTTAACATTTTCAGCTTTCCATTTGTGAACTGTGTTCTTGAAGCCCAAGGAACTTAGCAACACAATTAAAGTGCTATTGATCTGCTCCTATCATTACACTGTAGACAGACAGACTGGAGATTTGCAGTTTACACACTTATGTGGCTTTCTTTGGTTTTTGGTTATTTTTAAATGAATCCAGAGTTTAAAAAAATGTAAAATCTGAGGTCCTTCAAGTTTTTCTAAAATAGTAGGAAAGAAAGTGATGACTGGAGCTTCGCCACACATTTCTTAGCTCCCAATTACGATTCATGGAGGACAGTGAGGAGATGTGGGGGCAGAGCATCCAGAATCTCTTCTGCACCTGTTTGCAGATGGTAACACTTGCAACTCTTTCCTTAGCTCCTCTGCTAAAGTGCTCTTCTGTTTTACTCCTTTCAATAAACTTAGAGAATGTGTGCTGTGATCCCAGGTTGAAGATGAGGAAACCGAGACAGCTACATCGAAATAAATTGTTTTGTGCTGACAAGCTTCCAAATGACAAAGCTGACATTCAAACCCAGCTCTGAGACAAAAGTTAGTGCTTTTGTCTGCTACAGACCAGATACTGTTCCTCAGTACAGCACTTGATTCGCACTCTATTTGTGTAATATCAGTCTATTGCATTCTTTTATTCCCTATACAATCTTGATCTGGACATGTTTGATCTCTCAAAAGCTCAGTTCTCATAGTTTTAATTTCACTTGACTGTAGGTAAGTAAGTCTCAACCCATTAAGTGACTAAGTCCTTTTTCCTATATAGACCACAGAGTCTGAGTTTTACCCTTAGTAAGTGTGAAACATAAAAGCTTGAATTCTGTGACTCTTTAAGTGTGTAAGCTTGGGCCGGCATTGTGGCACTGCAGATAAAGCCACAGGTAAAGATGCTGGCATCTCATATGGGCACTGGTTTGCTACCCGGCTATTCCACTTCTAATCCAGCTTCCTGCTGAAGTGCCTGGGAAGATAGTGAAATATGGCCAAAGTCCTTGGGCCCCTGTACCCACATGGGAGACCCAGAAGAAGCTTCTGGCTTCTGACCTGCACAGCTCCAACTGTTGTGGCCATCTGGGGAGTGAACCAGCAGATGGAAGAGCTCTCTCTCTCTCTCTCTTTCAAATAGACAAATAGATCTTTAAAAGCCTATGTAAGCTTTAAAGTGTTAGAAAGTAAATAGGATATACACAGACAGGTAAGTCTAAGTAGGTGCTATTCAAGGTATCTAAAGAGCGCTGGGGGCCTCCTCAAAGCTCCTTAATAGACACCCAAGTCCACTTCCTTCTCCCTTTAGTGTCTCCAGAGAAGGAAGTGATAGAGACCAGGCTACTGGGTAGATTCTTGGACTTAGCAATCAGAGCAGCCAGGGTTTGAATCCTGACTTCACACTCAGAAGAGCCAAGACTTTATTTATTTATTTATTTATTTTAAGATTTATTTAAGTATTTGAAAGGCAGAGTTACAGAGAAGCAGAGGCATACAAAGAGGTCTTCCATCCACTGGTTCACTCCCAAATGGCTACAATGGCTGGAGCTGCACCTATCCGAAGCCAGGAGCCAAGAGCCTCCTCCAGATCTCCCATGCAAGTGCAGGGGTCCAAGAACTTGGGCCATCTTCTACTGCCCTCCCAGGCCACACAGAGAGCTGGATTGGAAGAGGAGCAGCCAGGACTCGAACCAGCACCCATATGGGTTGCCAGCCCTTTAGATAGTGTCTTCACCCACTGTGCCACAGCACTGCCCCAAGCCAAGACTTTAAACTGTTAATTTCTTGAAGCTTCAGTTTCCTTACCTTTAATACTGGAATGGTAAGTATATCATAGTCTCTAACTCTTTCCTTTGGGCTCAGTTTTCTGGTTGCAGCAGAACCACAGGCTCTACCACTGAAATGAATTCTATATACTTTATATTGCCAACATGTGTGTGTGGGGGGACAGTTGTGCTTCCCATCACTGTTAAGGAATGAAGGGGTAAGAAAAACTATAAGTTATGAGAACAGTATGGGATTGTTTGAACCCTTAATTGCTGGTTTAAGTGGATGGAAAAAATGCATGTTAGAAGTTGAAATCACAGTAGTGACTTTTATTATATTGTCCTTGGTCCCATGGACAATTTCTCCCAGCAACGATAAATATTAAGTCAAATGCAGTTTGAATGTGTAGGGGGGGTTTGCTGTAACAAATTGCTTTGGGCTCTCTGGCATTCAGTCTAACGTGACACCTACAGACATGCTTTGTCCCTATAGTCAAATAATTTTCTTGAGAGATACTTTTGGGGTAATGCATTCAATTCAGTGAGCATGCTGCCAACCAGGCACATGCCAGTCTCCAGATGAACTTGGTACAAGGGTGAAGTACAGCTCTCAAATACCTACAAATTATAACTTGCTTGGAAATAAGACACTGTTACCAGCTGGATGAAATTTACTCTTAAAATTTCTTTTGTCATTCATTGCAAATCTCCTCCATTCAACCAACCTCTGAAGAGCTGCCCAACGATCAACACTCACCCTCAAGCCAGCACCTTTGTTGTCAAAGGGAACATTCTCTTTGAAGCTTATAAAGGGTCCAATTCAAATAGCATCATAAGTTGTGAAAGAAGTAAGTCCATGTGAATATAAATAGCTATCTAAAGGACAAGACGTAGCAACACATATTATTTTCCAGTCCAAATCAAAGATTTTTGGAAATGGCTCTAATCTGAGTTAGTAGAACCTAAAGATGCATGGTGATACATGATGCAAAAGATTCTTAACTAATTTTTATGCAGGATATTTCAAATCCATTGTATTCATATACTATTGCTGTTGATCAAATTACCACAAACTTCATAGGTAAAACAACAAATATTAATTATCTTACAGTTCTGGAAGTGAGAAATTATCATATCAAGATAATTGTAAGATGGCATTCCTTCTGGGGGCTCTACAGAAGAATTAATTTTTTTGCCTTTTCCAAAACCGAGAGGTATTCACATTCCTTGGTCATGGTCCCTTCTTCCATCTCCAAGCTCATTCCTCCAATTTCTGCTTCTGATATCACATTTCCCTGTGACCATGATTCTGTTGTTTATTTCTTATAAGGACCTATGTGATTGTTTTGGGTAATCTCACAAAATGCTTCACCTAATTGTATTTACAGTTATTTTTGCCATGTAATATAATATGGGGTTCTTGGGACTAAGATATTGACCCTTACTTGGTTCACTGAATTGAGCTATTGATGACTCTTGAGTACTTATTAGTTATTCCATTCCATTTAAAAATAAATAGTATCTCTTTTGATGTAGGAAGCTGTAAAGTTTTAGTGACACAAAAATGAGTAAGACCATATCCCTACATTTAACAATAAGACAATTATTCAGTTTGTATTGAAGCTTTGGTGTGTGTCTGAGACTCTGGTTATTTAACTCCTAAGCTAAGAAAACTTTGAGGCAGGCTCTTTAGTTATTCCATTGTGTTGATGAACAAATGGAGTCACTGAAAAATCAGGTAATTTTCCAATTTAGACAGCTTGTAAGAGGCCAAATCAGGACTTAAATTGGGACAACATGTCCCTGAGCCTGCCTCTTTCCTACTCTGCTGTCAGCTGGTCCTCTTCAAGTTCAGTATCGGCTTTTCAAGTGAATCATTCAGAATTCAGCCACCTTTAGGAAGAGTTCTGGGTACAGAGTCCTCTGAAAATCTTAATAATGACAATGATGATGATGATGATGACAGTAGTTATAATAGTGATGACTTGAAGAACAAATTTGGTACTTTGAACTTATCTGAGGAAGTCTGAATTCTGATGCTTTGCTTATTAGCACTTATTAGCACTGCTGGGATATTGCATCAAAGTACAGCAGAATCAAATGAAGGGGAGTTGAAGAATACATGTCTTCATTAGAGAGGAGAGTAGAGTTCTCTTTTGCCATTTTTATCCCAAGTTTCTGATATCTGCTCTCAAAATGAGAGAGTGTATTTGTCCTGTGGCTTCCCTAATTATCAACTAATTAAGGAAATGATGAATAACTACTGCCTCTTCCCAAAAGCCTAACAAGGTAGGTGGGCCAGTGCCCCGAGCAAAGGGATATGACAAATACACAGCATGGCATCTGTCGTTAGCAGCGTAATCTCAGCTCCCAGCACAGAAATCCCAGCCAATCTTTTAAACCATCCTATGATTAGATTTGCTCAACATTCAGCCCCCTTGCACATGTCCCAATCTAGAAATTCTACATCCTTTCACATTTCATCTAAATCTACTGAAGCACACAAATTAACATCTGAATTTGTTAGAAGCAGCAGAGGAAATGTCTACAAGTTCAAACTCATCATGGTCTTTGAATTTCTATTAACCATCCTGGGAAATATATCCTAACAGGGATGAAAGCAAAGTCATTTTAGTTACTGCCAAGACAATGGGCCTCCACAGAGATTAATCCCAACATTTTGTGTACTTTAATTATTTAGTTCATTTTCCCATATGCCCACACTTGAACCAATGTCACTCTAGTAGTTTTGGATTTGAATGTTGTGTTTTCACACGACATTTTGTGTTTCAAAAACAACATTGTGCTTCTTTATTTTTACCTCATCAACCTTTGTGACTTTATTAAAATGATTAATAGTTAAGGCCTTGGGAAAATATTAATATTAAATAAAGCCTGAATCTCACCACTTATAGACTAGATTATGTTGAAAGTCATCTTGTTTTACGAGATTACCAGTTCAAATAAAACTGGAGAAGCACATGTATAATTTCTATGATAGATATTCAAATATATCACAAAGCCTGGACTATCTAGTGGGTTTGGAGAGACAATTCTAAGAACATTTTCTAGAACATGTGACATTCATTCAGTAAGCAGTTATTTCTTCAAGAATTACATTAATTGGGAATGAAGATGGCAGTGGAGAATTTAAGAAATGGCTTGATGTCATGTTTGAGATGAGATTTTGAGTGGAGGAGAGATAGGTAAAACATCTAGTCAGATTGAACATTAGTAGGAAGAGTGGGGAAAAAGCTGATAGGAGAAAGTTCATGTGCTAGTTTCCTATTTTCGTTGTAACAAATTAATACAAACATGGTGGGTTAAAACAACATAAATTTCATCTTCTTGCTGTGACAGTAAGAAGTCCTACACAATATAAGTGGGCTAAAATCATGTGTCTGCTACAGTCCTTTTTGGAGGTCCTTGGAGAGAATGCTTCCTCTTAGCTTTGAAAGCACCTAGAGGTTGCTAGTTTTCCTTGGTTAATGGCTGTTCCTCAAGCAATTCTGGTTAAGGCCTTCCTATGTTTCAGTTTCTCAGAATCTTCCTTTCTACTTCCCACTTTTACTTTAAAGTGTCTATTTTATTTTATTTATTCTAATCCAAGATAATCTTTTATTTTAAGGTCAGATAATTAGAAATTTTGATTTCATCTGCTACTTTGATGGTGAAAGTGCATGGGACTTTCGGTTGATCACTGATCGGATGGAAGCCAATGCTTTGTACAGGAAAAACCATGGACTTGGTTGTGACAATTAGAAAATAGCCAAAACCAATTTCATAAATTGTGTCATTAAAATTTGTAAGAATCAACACGTTCTTTTTGTGAGTGGAGGCACTGAGGCTAAGTTCAAGTAGTCTGAAGCAGGAGGAGAAAATGTCCAATTCTAAAAACTGAAGTTTCACATTATTTTTTAACTTAATTTGAAGGGAAATATAAGGAATTAGAAGGACCAGTAAGAGGAATCCTATCAGGGTAGTGAGTTTTCAAACTTTTTTTTCTACAAAATTGTCTCTCTGCTAAAAAATAGTGAGTAAAAATCTAAAAAGCTATAGGACACTTTATGAATATCAGTAAGACCTTACATTTATTGAATTCTTACTATTGTCATACCAGGGCCTGGGGGGGCAGACACACTTATAAAGAGTTCTATGATGAGAATTTTCCTTTCCACTTCATTGAGAAAAAAATGTGAGCAATGTTTTTATAATTACATGTACCTACTTTCCCATGTTGATTCCATGTAACGGCTTTCTCTTATATAATGGAGAATTGACTAGGAACCTATTTTTGGCCAACTCTTCAACTGAGAAATTCAACCCATCTCTACCTACCTACTCAGGACATTGTTTCACTTAATTTCCATTTTTTCCTGCTGCATTGACTTTTTCTGTTTTTAGCAGATCATTCTTATTTAGAAGATCACACATGCTGTATGTTCTCCCACTTTAACATATAAATGCCTCCTCTGTATCCCTCTTAGCTTACTTTATTCAATATAGATAAAAATGTTAAAAATATTTATTTTATTGGAGAGGGAGAGACAGAGGGAGATGCCTGCAACAGGGAAAGGAAGAGGGAGAGGGAGGAGGGCGAGAGAGAGAGAGAGAGAGACAGACAGACAGACAGAGGAGGGAGGATGCTCCACATCATCACCCCAAATTCAGGAAAAGAGAAGTCCCTTTATGTCATTATATCAGTTATGGGCTGCCTGTTGGGAGATGGAGGCATAACATTGGATAAAGAGGTGTCTTGTGGATGAAGACAATTCCGAAAGAAGGTTGCAACTGCAAGCCAGAACTAGTACCTCAGTAGCTGAGTGACACTTTGGGCAGTCCTGAAGAGGAGATCTGGGTAAAGCACTTGATTATCCCAACAGTAGGATATGTGGTCATCCTACTGATTTCAGCCTTGTTGCTGAATCCAGTGACCAAGTCTTAGTTCTCATTTTACTTGACTTTTCAGCTTCCCTTGAGTGGAGTGAACATTCTCTTTTCTTTGAAACACATTACTTCTCTTCTGGATGCCATCTCTTGGTTTTCCTCTTCTTTTATTGGTTATTTTCCTCCTCAGTCTTCTATTATCACGCCTCTTTCTTTTGTTAATTAGTGACTTCTTTTATGACACAGCTCTGTCTTCCCTCATTCCTCTGACTCTCTTGGCCAGGAACTGCAAAGTACTACTCACAGGCCAAATCCTGCCCACCGCCTGGTACCGACAATAAGGTTTTATTGGGATTTAATCACACTAATTCATACTGTCTATGGCCACTTTTGCGCTACAGCCACAAAGTTGAGTATTCTAATAGAGACAGTATGACCTATCAAGCCAAAATATTTACTACCTTGTCCAGAAACATAAGAACAAGAAGTGTTCTTAAAAGCTCTTGTGAAGAGAGAGATCAATGTGTCATGAGTTTGGGAATGCATACGAGTCTTCAAAAAGTTCATGGATGTAAATTATGAAAAAATGTTTATGTGTTTCAAAAAATGTTTTATACCAAAATAAACTTAATTTTTAAATTCTATTTTTTTGCAAACTTTTTTGAAATATTCTTAAGATGGAAACAGTGTAGAGGCCTCCAATGCTAGTCAGTGGTGATTAGACTTGCTCACAAGGCATTTAAAGGTAATGACAGCCATGGGGTACACCTTCACAAGGGAAACAGCCATGGGAACTGCAGCCAACTGGCAACTTCAGCTGTAAGTGCCTCTAGACTGCCTCAGCCTTTGAGCTGAGGCCATGGTCTTTCCAGGCCTGCCTCGCACAATGATGAGGCATAGCAGCAGTGCTAGCCATCCATTTTTGTCTAAGGTGGACTCTTCCACAGGCAGTCTTTGTGCCAGAACGGTTGTGATGTTGCTGAGACTGTCTCAGAGCTGCCTTACAGCCAGAGGCTCTACCTAACCAGCCCTCCTCCCGCCCCCTCTTTTATCACAGGTGTCACACTCACACTGGTTGAATGATCATTTTGCTTACTCCTGCACTATCTTTCAGAGGCATTACCCTCCATAAATTTATGTGAACCTCTGTATTGGTTAGTGCTTCATGCAGGACTCAATTTATACAGGATGGTGATGCTGTTTCTAACTATGCCTTGCTGAACTGTACCTTGCTCATTCAGATCTTGCCTTGTATTCTATCCTCCATGATGTGTTCAAATCCTAGTATCTCACAATTTAGCCTAATGCCGCAACCTCTGTGAACTATTCTACTTGCTTAGCCAAAGTAAATTTATAAAATCTTCAAAATTCTATTACTTTTAAAGGAAAAAAAAACCTCAAGATTAATCTCTTAAGCATTTCAATATTTAATCTTTTTGAATATTATAGAAGCTACTTAATAAATATTTTATATTCTTTTCAGTTAGTAGATTTCTGGGTAACTAGTAGATTCTTTAAACAGTTTTTTGTTGTTACTGGTGAATTCAGACCTGTGTGCCAACAATTGAAATACTTTGAAAATAATTGAAATAGGCCAATGTCTAATAGCAACTACTATCAGATATAAAAGAAAACACTGGACCTCAGGCCTTGTAAAGAAGCAGTCATGTTTCTAATTAAATTTCAGACTTGTTAGAAGATTGTGCTGTGATTCAGTGATAATGGGAAATCTGGACACCAGGAGGAAGTGTAATACAAAAGTGGCTTTATCATATAAATCACACAAGAGATAAAAAAATCATATACAACTTTGACCAAAGCAGTTTTATTAACTCTACTAATGCAAACCACTTTCTGGAGGAAGGAAGAAACAAAAATAATCTTTGTCTTATATTTTTTCGAAGTCATGATTTATTTAATGAGTTCAAAATGGGATCGTTTTCGGGAAGTAATCTTGACAAACATGCTTGTCTCCTTTTGACAACAACAATAAACTGAGAGTCAAGAAAGCGAGGATCACTGAGAAATGACATTTGTAAGTTGCAGTTGTGTGTGTGTGGCTGTGCAATCTGGGTCTAAAAGTTCCTGCCCACAGACTAGACCTGACTTAATCAAAGAAAGTAGAATGTATCATCGCTAAAGAAAACGGAGGTTCTTTTGTGAGCCCTATTTGCCTTTTGGAGGGCATATGACTCAACAAGACAGCACTTACTGGACTCGTGGGAAAGAAAACAGACAGTATCTGAAAACCTGGCATCCGGCATTATGAAAGTCAGCTCTCCTCCCAGAGGCTGGCCAGGCTGGGGTCGAGAAACTTGGAGCCCTGAGTTCCCTTAAGTAAGAGAGATCATGACACAGGAAGAACACAAATAAATTTCAGGGCAGTAGTGTAGGCACTTCACTTCCTGATGGTTCCTTGCCCCTTTCCTTTTTGAATTGGGAACAATGCACTTATGGAAAACTTCATGAAAGAGAAAGTTATGTTTACTCTTATTATTGTAATACCAAGCCAATTTACAGAAATTTAGTATATAATTTCTTTGGAGAGTGTTGTTACTGTGACATAATAATGTTTCTGCATGGTAAAGCTAATTCAATAGCTATAATAATAAGTGATATTCTTTATCACTCTCATTTAAATGTGGTCTTCTTTTGCCTCATATATCCAAAGGTTGTTAATGACAGAACTGTACTTCCCAAACATAATGCTTTATTTCAATGGGGATTTCTGTCAAAAAGAACCAGTAATTAGAACAATATTACTATTTAGGATGATCTTATTTACACATTGCATATAAAATCCCATGACCCAAGTAACTTTATTTTTATGTTCTCAAAAAGACATGGAGCTTTTTGAATCTTAACTATGATCTCTTGGTGAGCTCGACTGATGGCAACACCACCACAATACTGGTTAAAGTATTTCTCTTTTATGCATGGAACATTCGTTATCAGATGTTAGATGTAGGTTGGAAAAGAGAATTCAGGGTATATCTTTATGGTCTCTGCCATGGCTGATGCTCTTTATTTAGAAATAATAGCTTATATGAAACATATTGGTGAGGATTACAGCCCTTTGGACTGTTTCCATGGAGGAGTTCCAAAGTTAAGTTCTGGAGTCCACACCCTTCTCCAGAAAGTAAGAATGAAAGCGTCCCTATCCATAAAAGGTCTTCTTTCAATAACCATTCTACAAAAGCAGTTACAAATACATTGAAGCAGAAGTTTCCCCCCTACTTTCTCACAGAAACTGATTTTGCTCCTTATTTTACATTATCAGCATTTACATGAAATCGGGGCTGGCATTGTGGAGCAGCAGGTTAGGCCGCTGCTTGCAATGCCTGCATCACATATGAGTACCACTTCAAGCCCTTGCTGCTCTACTTCTGATCTAGCTCCCTGGGAAAGCAGCATAAGTACTTGAGCCCCTGCACCCATGTGGGAGACCCTGATGGCGTTCCTGTCTCCTGGTTCAGTCTGGCCCAGCCCCATCTGTATGGCCATTTGGGGAATGAGCCAGCAGATGGAAGCATCTCTCTCTCTCATTTTGTGTGTGTGTGTGTGTGTATGTGTATGTCTGTCTCTGTAACTCTTTCAAATAAATAAATCTTTTAAAAATAATACATGAAGTGAAAGGTAGATCCTTTGTTGATCTCATAAATTTTGCCTTTTTGATGATCTATGTAAGTCTTTAAGTTACTGTTATTTTACATTTATCAGAATTTAAAAATATAAATTTGGACAGATATCAATAACTACTTCACTTAATTTGGGCTAATATTCCATAATAGATAGTCAATTATATATCTGAAATTATATCCAAATATTGAAAATGAATGTTGCTTAAAATTACAGAAGTTTTAAAAATGTTCTGCTTAGGTAATAATTATAATAAAGGATAATGGGAACTATTTGTAATGTTTAAGAAGTATAGCCTAGATAATTGAAAAATCATTCCACTTTACTGTTGTAGTTAAGAATATGAAGGGAACTTCATAAAGTTCATGGAAAATATGCATTATCTTTTTTTTTTTTTAGAATTATCTTATTGATTTCAAAGACAGAGTTTCAGAGAGAGGTAGAGCCAGAGAGAGAGAGAGAAGAGAGGTCTTCCATTCTGCTGGTTCACTCCCCAAATGACCACAACGGCCAGAGCTGAGCTGATCCGAAGCTAGGAGCCAGGAACCTCTTCCAGGTTTTCCACGCGGGTGCAGGGGCCCAAGGACTTGGGCCATCTTGTACTGCTTTCCCAGGCCATAGCAGAGAGCTGGATGGAAAGTGGAGCAGGCAGGACTTGAACCAGTGCCCATATGGGATGCCAGCACTGCAGGCAGCGGCTTTACTCGCTACACCACAGCACCAGCCCCTAAGTGACATCTTTCAAAACATGAGCCTTTCGGAAAATTTAACACACAAATTAAATACGTTTTCTTCAAAAAGCTCTTGATAAAATGGAATTAAAAGGTAAATGTTTTGTTGCAATTCTTTTTTGAAATCCATACATAGTTTTCTCATAATACTTGTTTTCTGTAAACTTTTTGAAAACTCTGTGTATGTTGGGATTTCTATATTTTTGTACCAACATAAATTATCTTGTAATTCCATTGTACTATGAACTTTTTGAAGTACCTTTGTATCATGCCTGTAATAAGGATGCAATACAGATTTAAATTGGGGTCAAAGAAGCAGTCTTTTGGCACAGCAGTCAAGATGATGCTGGGAACTCCTGCAACCCATATCACAGTGCCTGAGCTGTATTCTTTCCTATTGCTGTTTCTGATTCAGCTTTTTGCTAATCTGTGCTCTCCGAGATGTCAGGTGTTGGCTCAAGTGGTTGGGTTCCTGCCACCCACATGACAGATCTGGATTCAATTTCCAGCTTCCAACTTTATCCTGGCCCAGCCCTTACTGCTGAAAGGATTTAGGGAGTTACATAGCAGTCTCTCTCTCTCTCTCTCCCCCCTCCCATTCCTCCCTCAGTCCCCACCCAGCTCTTTCAAATAAAATAAACATATTTTTAAAAATTGAAAGGAAATGGCGTCGACACTGTGGCATAGCAAGTGGAGAATCCGCCTGTAGTGCCAGCATCCCATGTGGGTGTCGGTTTGAGTCCCAGCTGCTCCACTTCAGATCCAGCTCTCTGCTGTGGCCTGGGAGAGCAGTAAAAGATGGTCCAACTCCTTGGGCCCCTGCTCCTACATGGGAGACCCGGAGGAAGTTCCTGTCTCCTGGCTCCTAGCTTCTGATCAGCTGAGCTCCGGCCATTGCAGCCAACTGGGGAGTGAACCAGCAGATGGAAGACCTCTCTCTCTCTCTCTCTCTCTCTCTGCCTCTCCTTCTCTCTCTGTGTAACTCTGACTTTCAAATAAATAAATAAATCTTTAAAATAAAAAGGTAAATTAGATTTAAAAAAAAAGAAAACAACAATTTTTTAAAAATGTGGTCCAGGGTTTTTCAAAGTTCTCCTGAGATCCTTAAAAAAAGGTTAAAATTAAGAAAAGTTAAGTTTTCTAGAATTTTCAAACCTCAGTTTTAAGGGTAATTAGCTTCTGGTATAAACCTTCCAGAAATGGAAACCAATAGCTAATATGTAGCATGGTCCTAACAGTCATGATGTCTTGCTCTGGGCAAGGGCCCCTGCTCCCAAGCCCTGAGCTAGAAGCTGAACTGTGCTACAAGCTGACTCAAATAGTACTTTTATAAATTTTCTATATTCTACTAAAGCAGGATGTTGGTAGTGCTTATGAGAGAAGCACACAAAAATTTTTACTCCTATATCCATTTTTCCCCAAGAGTATTAATCCACTCAAACTACTGGGTAGTACATCTGCTTTCCAATAAGTGAGATTAATCTTTTAATTATTTCTAAATGATTCACCAATGTGATGATGCTACCTTAATAGACATAATTGGCTTAACTATAATTTCTATTAAAGGTAGCCTGAAATCCTCTGCCTGGCGGCGCCGGCACACCAGGTTCTAGTCCCGGTCGGGGCTCCGGATTCTGTCCCGGTTGCCCCTCTTCCAGGCCAGCTCTCTGCTGTGGCCCGGGAGTGCAGTGGAGGATGGCCCAAGTACTTGGGTCCTGCACCCCATGGGAGACCAGGATAAGAAGCACCTGGCTCCTGGCTTCTGATCAGCACGGTGCGCCGGCCACAGCGTGCCGGTGGCGGCGGCCATTGGAGGGTGAACCAACAGCAAAAGGAAGACCTTTCTCTCTGCCTGTAAAAAAAAAAAAAAAAGTAGCCTGAAACACAGACCTTAAATGTGACTGTACAATTTTGTCTTCCTTATTCTAGGAACAAGTCTGGGAATTAAGGTAAGACCCAAAGAAATTTGTCTAGGGAAAATGAGGTGAGAAAAAGACATCTTCCAATGATTTTTTATTTATTTTTTATTTTTTTTCCTTTTCTGATTTCATATCTGTAACCTTTGGAAACTAATCACATGAAAATATAAAATTAGCAAGTGTCTGAATCTGTGTATAAAACATAAATTACCTCTAATTCCAAAATCTCATTTATTAAAGTACCACTCAATCTTAAAGAAAATGAAAAAAAATTGGCTTATACCATTCTTTAAAAAAGAATGTTCCTTTTAACTTTACACCCACCCAACAGCTCAATTTTGAAACATATCAATTAATTGTTTTGGTCATGGACGTTTCCCAGGTGAGATTTTATGTTTTGCTCCTATAGCTTCTGGTTATCAGGAAATCCATGCTTTCCTTTACTGAAGGAATTTGCTCCTGCTGATGTTGATATATCCCTTCTAATATGCTGTCTTCTCATCTTTGCTTCTGGAGGCATTTTCTCTAGTTCACTGTCTTCATCTTTATTAAAAGCCACTGCTACTCAAAGGGTTTTTTGGAGCAAGAGTCAGAACAGTTTCTTTAGGGTTATTTGATCCAAGTTTGAAGGATATGGCTGATGCTTTCTTTGACATCTGACTACCTGCGGCAAATCCAAACTCGGAGATCTTTGTAGGTTTTGTTGGGAGGTCTGCAGCTTCTGCAGCTGATTTCTCCAAAATGCTGCAGCTGGAGCTTTCCCGTCCATTAGTCCAGCTGCTCCAGCTCTCGGGGGCTTTTCAGGCTTCTCTTCTCCTGCCTTCCCATCTCCCATTTTCCCCGCCATGACTACTTCTCCTGGTGTTTATTACAGTTTAGGAATGAACCAGTGAATTAGATTCTAATTGCTCCAGTGAACCAGAGTCACCCAGGAGTGTTTAAGAAAGCTGAATCTGGGGACCAACATCCCGTAATTCTGATTCAGAAGGTCAAAGGTAGGAATCTGAATACCTAACAAGGATTTTGGTAATTCTGATGGTAGAGGTCTCAGGATCATGCTTTAAAGAACTCAGCTTTAAATAAATGAAAGCTTTGATATGTTACCTAACCCCAGCTTCCTTTTAAAAATAACCTTTGCGTTAGAGAAGCTCTAAAGTGATTATCAAGGTCTTGAAGACAGTAGGTAGTTGACTCATCTTCTGTCCCATGGGCACTAATTGACATTTATCCCCAGCATAGTCACTTCCACAGCCCACACATTTAATGATGGCACAACCCTGTGGTTAGAAGCTTCATAAATAGAAATATACACAGCGGTGGTGGCCTTTTATTTATACACTAATTTCAAAGAGAATTCAGAGCAGTTAGCTGTGTGCAGTCTGTTTACTAAACAGAGTTTAAGCAATGGGCATAGACAGGATCCTTTCAGCTTAATATCTACCAGATGATTAAAAAAGGGAGCTTCCTGTTCACAACCAAGCCAGCAAAGCAGTAATACCTGTAAAATAATTAGGGTACAGCATGTGCTTAATTTATTCCAAACATTGCAAGATTTTCACATTAGCATTAATGGCTTGCTTATAGTGAAACCCTAGAGGCCACATAAAATAATGGGAGGCTCAAAAATTGTAGCTAAAAAGGAAGTGTTAAAAAAAATTGCTCACAGTTAATGTTTGTGGTGTGCTCCACCAAAAGATTGTGGTTCAATGTTCACATTGTTCTCTCCAGACAGTACTAATTTGTTTCCAATTAAAAGAAAATCGATCGCAAATGACTTCACAGGGCAGCCTGGTTAAAGGAATAAAACCTAGCTTATAATCTTGCCTTAGGAGCAGCTATTTTGCTTCAGGGCACGAATCTAGCCCTCAGTTGTACAGTGGAGCTGTGTCTAAAGGGAAGAGTTCGAGTTACTCTGGTGATGGAATTAATTGGGCTGCAGAATGTAGTTATTATCCTCTATTTGGGTAGTCTGCAGAAGCTTATAGGTTTTCGTGGTGGATAGGGGTTAATAAATTTCATCTCAATGCATATTGAGTAATTGTTAATGCTTACTCTCATTTTTTAAGAGTATGAAACTTTCTGCCTACCCCTTGTCATGAGATGGTAATTGTTTCCTTGTGATCCTCAACTCTGATATGTAGACAATGAGCTATGAGGCGAGCATCTGATGAAGAGACAGAGAGAAAGCAAGTTTTCTGAGTGATATGATAAAAGTTGCTGAAGACCTGTGATTCTTTCCCACTCCTGACAAGTAAAAGTTGGGAAATACTTCTCATTCCTCATATTTGCATTAAAGTCCTGGAAGCAACAGAAATTAGGATTCACCATCTGAAAAGGGAAATACTCTTGTATTTCAAAAATTTGAACACTTACAAAGTTTAGCTCTCTTATATTCATTTAACTGCGATACATAGTTAGAAGAAACTGAGACCTTAATAAACTTGAGTTATTCCATATTCTTCAGAGAAAATATTCGCCAAAGTATGAATGGATGTGTGCTGAATTAATTAGTCCTACACATTAAGAGCTATTGGTTGAGATAATGTCTTTGAGATAAGAAGTAAATTGTTTCTAATAAGAACAATCCATTGAACTGATCAAATTCTGGAATGAAATCAACTCAAATAGTTGTTCCCCTGAGCTCTCATTTGCTAGTAAGGAGGACTGTGCTTGTATCAAAAGAAACAAACCCCAACTCAAACTTGTTTAAGCAAAGCAAAAGAGATTATTGGAAAAAAAAAAAAGATCATAGGGGAGAATGAGAACTCTACTTGTCTAATTTCATGAGCATGTATCCTAAGCTTCCTGAATCTTTATAAATGGCAGAAGTTATTACATACTATGGGACCAAATAATTTTATAATATATATATATAATAAAATTATTGTCTTAAATTGCATTTCTCCAACAGTTAAATTGTGTTAGGAAAAAAAAATAACCAAAACATCGAAATAAGGCAAACATCATGTGGCATATCTTGTTGATAGTATAAGGAGAATGGAGACACCCAAAGCTCTCTTTCCTATTTTTGTTAAAGAACTCAATTAAATGAGTTTACACGTTAATATGCAGATTTTTGTGCAAGAGAGATATAAGTAATTTTTGTGTAGTAGCAAACAATCTCAGTTATGATTTATTGCCCTCTAGGACAATAATCAGTTTTTTAAATCTAATCTTCGCAATTTTATCCCATTTCTTTTTAAAATTTATATGCACTATTCACAAACACTTTTTAAACTGATGTCTTTATCTTACTGGCTTTCTTACTAATTAATACGTTGAATAAAATCTTTGACAAGGATTCATTTTATAGTTGCACAGAAGCTGGGATTTTACCATTTCGAAAATTATACTTTAGTCACATCTAAAATGACTTTATTGTATAGCCACTGGTGAAGCATAAACTAATTCTAGTATAAGGGTCTTTAAAAATTACTTGCACACTACGGTTTCCCTACATAGATTCTGTTCTCTTTTGAAAAATGGACTCATTGCTGTTGGTCAACAACCTAAGTTATTCTCATGCCTACAGGGGGTCATTAAAGTTATTGTTTACTTTGTTGGGACTGCTCCCAAATTCACATATGACTTACTCCCAGATTCTTTCAGGTCTCTGCTTAAATCTCACCTTTGCGGAATGGTGTTCTTGTTAATTCAATCAGGTCTTCTCTGTTACTTAAGCTGATTTAACTTTCTTCGTAGCACCATCAGTATATATACATACATATATATATATATATATACATATACATATATATATATATGTTTATCATCTGTGGCCTGTCATTAGAATGTAAACTTTATGAGTAAGGATATTATATATCTGTTCCAGATTTCCATTTTTGTCAGCATTGGTTTCCAGGCAAAGTTTATATTATTTGGCACAATATGTACTATAGCTAGTAGAAAAGCAGATAGAAGACTGTTATCAGCCAACACAATGAAACCATATGTATGAATTTAAAATAAGCCATAGTAATAGATAATATCAAATACTCAATATGTGCCAGGCTATATTCTAAGTACAATTATTTTATGTAAGTTATATGTATACTCATTCAATCCTCTGAACTGCCACCAAGCTAAGAACTATCATTATTTCTATTTTATGGATGAAACAGTGAGACACAGGAAGAACTGGAATTATCAATATCAAATATCAGAGTGTCTTCAGTTAAACAAAAGTAAATTTTGACATCTACCTCTGACCTCTTGTTAAGTGGAATATAAGTTCCATAATGACTGTGAATCTGGTCTTTTTTTTTTCTGTTGTATTCCAAAACCTAGGAAAGAATGCATTATATATTAACATATAAATAATTGATGTGTTAATGAATTTTTTTTAGGTTCACATTGTTTCTGACACTTTCCTTTATCATAGAGATATGAAAGGCAACAAGAAGGCATCTCTGAAGTCACACTTAACACCCTTGAATTTCCTTTCATATGGAAAAAAATTTAGTTTCATTTTATTGGAAAAGCAGAGAGACAGAGATAAGACAGAGATAGATATTCCATCTGCTGGTTTACTCCCCAGATGCCTGCATTAGCCAAGGCTGAGACAGGTCAAAGCCTGTAACTCAACCTAGGTTTCCGCTGTGGGTGGCAAGAACCCAACCACTTTCAGCTGCTCTGCAGGGTGCATGTGATGCAGGCATCCCAAATGGCATTTAACTGGTGTGCCAGAAGCACAACTCAATCCTTATAATTTCTGCAAACTCAAATGCCAATTTACTTTGCCAGACTCTGGAAATATGTTGTCAGCCATGTCAAAATGAACAGGGGTGACCTCACCCAAACACACTGGATCCTGAGAGCCAAAACTGCCTCTGGCTGGTTGGAGGTAGGCCCCTTGGGGTGTTTGAAGTAGCTTTGTTGTTCAGCTTCCCTTCCTGCCTGTGTCTTCTCTGTCAAGCCAAGAAGAAAATCTACCAATCCTAGTGAGCCAAGTAAGATGAAATTTAAAGTAAGTAGCATACTCTTATGCATTTTCACTGGCCTAAGTAGGTCCATAACGGAATCAATTTGTTTAATGAATTTATGTGTGAAAGAAGTAAATGTCATAATTGCAGTTTTAAAAGAAGCACATATGATAAAAGTTACTTCCCAGAGGCTGACACTTCTACAGCAAAAGCCAAATCAAGATATGACCTTAGAATTTTTCAGTGTATAACCTGTTTTCTGTAAAGAAATTACCATGACAGTGCTTTAAACCCAGAAAGCTGTCAGAAATCTGATGCAAGGCTTAGTATCACTGGAGATGCTATTTTTGAAATATGCACAAGGAACACAATTTTCTGTGTTCTAGAAAAGTAACAGAAGTCACAGTTCTTGTAACAGGTGGTACTGGCAATAGGACAAACAAAGCTGAAATGAGAAAGTTGAGGGCATTTTCAAAAGCCGTTGTAAAAAAATTATTAGAAACATTTAAAAATATTCTGTGTACAACTGAAACTGAAGTCATAGAGAAGCTTTGAAGTATATATTTAATTTCTTCAGAACTTTTAGTATTAGACTTGGCTGTCTCTTTGTCCCAGACAACCTATACAAAGGTTGGCAGAATAATTAGCACCTGGATTTCTGGGTTAAAGAAAAAAATCCCTCCATTATCTGATTGATCCTCTGGTTTATTTTCTCTTCCTTTTTTATGGTGCCTTTTTACCCCTGCTGTGCTCAGTGGGGGATCGAAATGAAGTTAAATGAGAAGAAACAAACAATCCTAGTCTCTTTTGAATTCTTAAAGAGAAGCTAGAGTAATTTACAAATGCTGGCCTGAGATAGTGCATTTTTGGTGCTTTTAAAATATTGATATCTATATGATTTAATATTTTGAACTTCTGTGAAAGCACTTTTTTTTTTATCAAGGAAAGCATCATTTGAGGAGCAGCTTTCAAAATGAGGTCACAAAAGAATATTCTCTCTATTTGAGAAAACAGATAACTCTGACTCTTTCCATTTAATAGAATAGGAAACAGAGAACAAGAAAGGATCCTTTACCTTATAGGGGCAGAAGGAATGCAAAATCTGGATCCTTCACTTCATTTCTTGTATGTGAAAATAAACAAAGACTCTCAGGTATGTACTTCAGTATAGAAGAGCAGACATTCAGGGATTTTTTTCTTCATTTGAAGGAAATGTGAATTTTTTTGAGGATGACATTGTGTTCCACGAAATTCCCAGAACATTACATGAGTATGGTCCATAGAAAAGATCATGATAAATGGTGTCAAAGATAAGCTGAACATATAATGCTTTTTCATAGATAAAAATGTAAACTAATATCTTAGAGTCCCTGGACCTCAGGTAGATGGAATGGAAAATGGAATTAATTTTTCTCCAGGTGTTCTGTTTCTCAGAAAATTGTGGAAATGGCTTGAGTACCTTTTATGGTACTAGGTAAAACTTTATTGGACTACAGAAAAGGAAATAGTCTTCCTTGACTTACCTGGAGGGACTTCTCAACTTTGGAGAAACTGAACAAGAAGTAGACAAAAACGTCTAACACCTAGACTCAGGTGGAATGAAACATAATGTATGGAAAGACAGAAAGGCCAAGGCTAAAAACTAAGGGAAGGGTAGGGCAACATCAGAGCAACTGATGTGGGGTAACAAAAGATGGATTTGTAGTGGGTCCAGAGGTGAACTCTGTAGAATATCAATCCACATCCTAATCTCTGGAGCCTGAGAATACCACTTTCTATGAAAACATACGTGATTAAGTTAACAATTTTGAAGGAAGTGTATCCTGGATCATACAGGTTGCACCCAAATGCAATCATATGTATCTTTACAAGAAAGACACGCAAATCTATTATGTTACCTGGTGAATAGTTAATAACAATTTACTGTCTCCTTGGGAATCACTGAGAGAATATATTTTACATGTTCTCACTTAGAAAAAACTGATTAAGTATATGAAATACGGCATATACTATTTAGAAATTTACCCTGATTGTTCAAATTACTGAGCTGCAAGGAGACTCCTGTCTATAGAGATGTGTTTAGAGTGTGAGAAACAGAAAAGCAAACAAATGAGGGGAACACGCTACACCCAGTGACTGGCAACTGTGGAAAGCAATCACCATCCGTAAAGTTGAATAACAAGAAGAAAGAGTGTTGAAAGAGCCCAGGAGAACTGGAACCAGGGAAGAGCTTCCTGGAAGAGGCTGCATTCCTGCAGATTTCCAGCAATCGCCAGATGTACAGCACCAAAGCAGAAAAGAAGTGGGGAGGAATTCTCCAGCCTCTGTCTTCCAGTTCTCTGATGAGTTCCAAAGGGAAGCTTGGGGGTTACAGATGATCAGATATGGAAACCAGCACAGGAGAATGGAGAAGGAGACGATCAAAACAGAGAGTGTTTGAACCAGACATGTTTAAATGTTTCAGAAATTTTAGTTCTAGCCCTTATATTACCTGCTCTACAAATTTTATCTTGTTTTTATTTACATATTTGGTTGAAAAGTAAAGCCCAAAGAAAATGAATTACCAAGGTGACCTAATTTCATGTGGCTTCTCTTTCACTCATCCATAGGCCACTTAGTCTTCCTTTTTAGGAACCTCCCATTCCTGGTCCCTGCAGGTACAACTATCTCTGCCTACACACTCTTGTCTCAGAGTTCTGTAGGTCTCCCTCCTCTTGTTGAAGTCCTTCCACAAGGGTTATCTGTTCAAGTAACTTCCCTGTCATCCTTTACCCTCATTTATCTTTCTTCCTACCCTTTGACTATACTTCACAGCTCTGTAGGCTTTGACTTAGTGTTGTCTGCTCCTCCCATTACAACATAAGTTCCATGAGAGTGAACTTTGCACAGCCATGTCTTTCCAGTGCCTGTCCCTTAGTAGGTACTCAGGAAATATCATTCATTGATTTCCAGTGAAGTGGGCTCAGGATGCAAATCTGTGTGTGTGTGAATGTGTGTGTGTGTGTGTGTGAGATTTTGATTTTGAGGCCTATTTTCCATAATCACAGGGTAGGATTCAATGGAAATGAAAGTTAAGAGCAATGCATACTACATAGGATTATCAGTTAAAATCTTAGGAACAAAGGAATGGTAAAATACCATAATAAAGGGGGCCGGCACCATGGCTCAGTTGGTTAATCCCCCGCCTGCAGCGCCAGGATCCCATATGGGTGCCAGGTTCTAATCCTGGTTGCTCCTCTTCCAGTCCAGCTCTCTGCTGTGGCCTGGGAGAGCAGTGGAGGATGGCCCAAGTGCTTGGGCTCCAGCACCCACATGGGAAACCAGGAAAAAGCACCTGGCTCCTGGCTTCGGATCAACGCAGCGCCAGCCATGGTGGCCATTCGGGGAGTGAACCAACGGAAGGAAGACCTTTCTCTCTGTCTCTCTCTCTCACACTGTCTATAACTCTGTATGTCAAATATATTAAAAAAACCATAATAAAGAGATGATGGGTATCCCTTATCATGATATAATAAGAAAGAGCAAGGTTAAAAAATTGATTAGAATTTTGTTTGGTTAGTTCACACACACAAATGTGTACACACACACACACACATCATCATCACCATCATCATCCTCCTCATCATCCTCACTCCCCACAGGCTGTTCTTTCAGAAAATTATATACATTTCTACTGACATCGAACATTCATATGCAGGTTGGGAAGATAAGCAGAGGATGGATGCACACTGTGTATCCAGAAGTGGGCTTTGACACCAGTTGGAGTTGTTCGTGCAGATTTTCCAGCCAGCTCTAAGGTGCCCGGGAGCGTCTCCCTGAAGCACTTCTCACTATCAGATCCAAAGCAAGCAAAATGGCCTGGAGATTTCAACCAACTGCTCTATAAATAACAGCGTTGGGACAGAGTGGGTCAAGGTTATACTGGGATCTATATTTTTCTCCTTTGGCCCCTTTTTGTGGTACTTTTCATAAAATGTCACCTAGTATGAATGAGACCTAAAAATATCTTTTGAGGAAGGACTACCTCTTAAAAGGGAAAAGGAGTATTTCCCCTTATTCTTTGTATTCAAAATAATTGATGTTCCCTGACTGGAGATGTGGACAGAATAGTTTCAGTTGCCAACTTTTGTAGTCAGTTTGAGCAGCTGTAACAGAATACCATAGACTGGGTGTCTTAAACAATAAACATCTGTTTCTGACAGTTCTGGAGGCTGGGAAGTCCAAGATCAAGATGCTGGCAGATCCTGTGTCTGATGAGGGTCCTCTTCCTGGTTTGCACACCATCTTCTCTTTGTATCCTCACATAAAGGAGAGCGGAGGGAGGGAGCAAACTTGCTGCTCTCTCTTCTTACAGGGTCACTAAGCCATCTTGAAGTCCCCCCTTCATGATCTAATTATCTCTCAGTGTTTCCAAATCCAAATACAGTTGCATGTACGGATTAGGGTTTTAGAGTCACACAACATTCAGTCCATGGTAGCATCTGACCACACATAGTGGAAGAAAAAGAAGGTTTTCAAAGTTACATGACAAAGAAAACTCTCAAATTTCTGAAAACATTTCTTTATCCCAAATAGTTTGATAATTATATTTAATATTTATTGTATAATAAGCACATTGTATATTGTATAATAATAAGTTGTTACATAAGCTGTGGTAGAAGAGAGGAAGGCTTGCTGCTTTCCTAACCTCTTACCATATCGTCTGACAGGACTACAATGGCCAGCATTGGGGATGATGCTTTTAGATGCTTGCCTTGAGGATGCAGCTTTTCCAAAAGGGATTCTTTTTTCTTTTCATTGCACTTCTTCTGAAATTTATATGGTTACTTTTTGTTGTAAATCTACTCCTCTTTGGAAGCCAGATTGACCCCCTTCTTGTGGTTCCTGGCAGTCCAGAGTGGGGCTCACCTCACTGCCATCAGGGTGTGCAATCAGTGAGCACCCTGAAGCTTGTACTTGCTTCTCATTGAATGTCTTGTCAACCATAATGATGATCCTAACTTTGCAAGCATGGTGCTTGGAGCCCAAGGAATAAGTACCCATGCCCAGCCTCGGAGCCGTGGACTCCTTTTTGTTTCCACTAGTGTGTAGGCCTCCCCGTTCATACTTCCTCTCTTTACAGAAGGACTTTCTCTTGTCCCCTCTTGTGGCTTTTGTGCAACTTGCCTTACAGGATACCTATTGTATGTGGCCTCAGTAGCTGGTTTGTCATGTGCCTTCTAGATATAATATTTACATTACTGACCTGACATTCACAGTCCTCAGAAAGTGCTGCAGATCACCACTAGCCATCTGCATAACTTTGTTCTTGTTCCTTTTTTTCTCATCTTGCTCTGAAGTTGTTTCATTTTGCCATTGAAATGCTCAGGGCCGGTGCCACGGCTCACTAGGCTAATCCTCCGCCTTGCGGCGCCGGCACACCTGGTTCTAGTCCCAGTCGGGGTGCTGGATTCTGTCCCGGTTGCCCCTCTTCCAGGCCAGCTCTCTGCTGTGGCCAGGGAGTGCAGTGGAGGATGGCCCAAGTCCTTGGGCCCTGCACCCCATGGGAGACCAGGAGAAGTACCTGGCTCCTGCCTTCGGATCAGTGTGGTGCGCCGGCTGCAGCGCGCAGGCTGCGGTGGCCATTGGAGGGTGAACCAATGGCAAAGGAAGACCTTTCTCTCTCTCTCTCTCTCTCTCTCTCACTGTCCACTCTGCCTGTCAAAAAAATAAAATAAAATAAAATAAAAAAGAAATGCTCAGCTTTCCTTCTGTCCCTTTTCCTCTTTCCTGAGGGAAACTTTTACTTAACTATAATATACAGTCTTCTTTACTAAAGGAGGCTAAAGAACTTGGAAAAAGATGATATAAGAAATGTGCCATTTCTGGATTTAAAAAAAGAAGCTGAATTCAAGTTGTGAGAATAATTTTATTTATTTTTTTAGAGGCAAAGAAATTCTGGGGCCATAATTAAATTATTGAACCAAGTAGGCAGCATTGTTCACAGGGATGATTACAAGTGTGGACTCTGTACTCATACTGCCCTAGTCTGAATCATGGATGCACTTACCAGCTATTTAACACTGGGTCATTTACTTCATCTCCTTGAGACTTGATAGCTCCATGTGACCAATGAGAATGCTAATAATGCTTTTTACAGTGTAATATAATTGACAGGAAGTACATGAGCCTAGCACAGTAAGAGCTCAGTGAGTGTTAACAGTGATTATTAAGAATTTTAGGTCTGTATTATCATTCCTTCAAAGTAAGAACTTATAGCTACATTTCTGGAAGTGTATAAACTGTGATATTGAGAATGGATTTTTTTTCTTTGACTATAAGAAGCACATTTAGTGTTCAAAAATTCCAAACCTCACTCTGAACATTATCATTGTATTATTTCCCATCTAAAATGCAAGCATGCTGAGCAGACTCACTCACTTTCAGATGCAGGCTCTGACAGAAACATTTCTCATATTTTCTTATGCCATGAGGCCTGCATTAAGGCTGTGAATCATGTAAGTGCATTTAGACTGGGTAGATTCTGCTAAGGACAGGGCATAAATGGAAATAAAGTACATTTTTCATTTGCTGTTCATTCTCAAATCCTACTAATGTCGATGAGAATTATGTGTTACATAAAAGAAAAGAAAATAGATCATTATTTCAGTCTATTGCTCTGAGTTTTTGCACTCAACAGTATTAGATTTCTTTCATTTTAATATCTTTCTGTAAGTACACAGTAGGTGTGTAATGCTTGCTAATTAAATGAAAGCACAGATACTCAATGCTGCTTACCAGTCCTTCAGATTCTGAGTAACACCGGGTGCCTAGGCTGTTATGCAGGTGACAATGAAACAAAACACACCTATATTCTATTGTGATTTCTGGCCTAATCACCACCACATTGTCCCCTTCCCCATACACACATGAATACACACTTTTTAGTGTAGCAAAACCCTCCTAGGAAGAGAGAAATGTAACCTTGGCATATAGAAATGATCATATACTCTAATCTTGAAAAATAATTTTAAATTGTTATTACCAGCTCTGTCCTGTGTCTATAGTATTAACTTCAGCATAAATCATATGTCACAAGGATATAATGCATAATATTGATTTTGATTTTTTCCCTCCAGGCTGTGTCTTAGCTCCTGGCCTTGATCTTAAAAGTAAGATAGATGTTAGGCATTATTATCTAGCAGAAGGAGTGAAAAATCAATTTTATCTCCTGGCTCTTCATTCCCATTCTCTGCAATGGTCAGGTAGTAACACTGCAAACACTGTAAGTTCACATTTACTTACTAATGGGTGTGATGCTAGTCTGGGAATCCACTTGTCATACCTGATGCATATTTTCAGGCGATAAATTTGTAATTATTATGATAATTCACTAACATACTTTTTCATAGGAAAAACAATTTCGTAAAACATCACTATATGAACAGGGTAACTTTTTAAAAGAAACATTTTTATTTTGAAATCATTTTTAATTTGTAGGAGAGTGGCAAAGATAATACAGAGAGTTTCCACTTAAGCTTCCCCTAATATTGACATCTTACATAGCCATAATACATTTTTCACAACTAAGAAATCAAATTGGTATGATACTGCTATCTAACCACAGACTTGTTTCACCTTTCCATAGCTTTTCCACTAATACCCTTTTTTTCACATTTCCTGAAGTGTTTTTTTCTTTTGTGTATGCCATATATTTTTAGGAAATACCTATTTGTTAATGATGAGAATATAAATGCAACTGAATACCTAATCCTGGAGATATTTTTGAAGTTTGTCAGAGAAGGGAATGATACTTGGGAAACCAATCAATTTTAGTGAAATGGTTTCTAACATCACTGTGAAGACACACGGGTCCATTCTAGTCAGTGGAATGATATATCACAAGCAAATTGCTACTACTAATAAAATATTGACATTGGGGAGTGGTTTTTATATTTGTAAACTTTATTGAAAAATTATCCTCATAATAACCCTATTGTCACTTATGTTTTGAAATAGTTTGAGTGAGAGTAAAAAGATCATGTTACAACTACGAAATCAACTTTTTTTCATAAATCTAACTGTACTTATTAATTGCTTTATTCTTCACTTTCATCTTTGAAATGGAGCAGACTGTAATCCTTATTCCTACTTTGATAGAAACCATGATCCTCATCATAAGAACAGGGACTTTATTAGAGCTTTATATCATAAGAAAATAATTTTAAAATCCTTTTATTCAGCTGTTTTTGATGATCTTATTCTTAAAGGGTTGATTGCTGCCAGTTAGATTACCTCTAGAGCACTGACTCTGGTAACACGTAAGGACACATTCTGTAGGAAATATGCTACAAAATACCATCTTTTCTTCACTTTTTTATAATGTTAGGGATCATGTTAGTTGTTACAATTGTTTTTTGAATAAGTAAAAGGGTTTGTGCTTGTGATGGTACTTTTCACAAATTCCCTCATTCATTGAAGAAAATGTGAGTGTCTAGTATGGCTCAAGCACTGTGTTAGGCATTGGAAAAAAGAAGATTCATAATACATAGCTTCTCTCCTTTTGCTTTCTGGAGGTGATAAATATGTACTCAATAAGAAGTCCCAAGTAATAAGTTATTTTATATAATGTACGTGCCTGTCTTCTTTGGTAAGAAGATAATATTTTAAATGAGTGAAGAAGTAGAAGGAGAAGGAGAAAGAGAAGGAGAGGAAGAAAGAGGCAGATGGAAGAAGGAGGAGGAAGAAGGTAATTCTCAGGAGACCAATACTAAGTATAAGAGGAGGATGATTCCAGGTAGACAAAGCCACATGCTAATGTAAATGGGAAAGGCATATGAGAAAGTGAATTCCAAGTAGTCTGGAAATGCTGTAATATGGAATACTGTGAGAAAGAGTAGCAATAATGGGATCATAAATTACATCTGTCATAACTGAGGTAAGAGATGATGGGATCTGAACAAAAGTAGTACCAGGAGAAGTTAAGAATATGAGATGGATTACAGAAAGTGAAGATGTCCAGATTTCTGAAAAGGGTGTACCTTTCACGTGGGTCAGGTAGGGACAGAGGAGGATGACTAATGATTTTAGAGCACTTGTATTCATATGGGAATGAGGGCGAATGTAATACATTCCATTCAGACATGTTAATGTGGAGGATTCTGCATGATATCCACTTTAATGTCAGCTGTGCAGACCCTAAGAGGGAGAGAGAGAGAGGTGGGATAATTTTATGTGGAATCTCTCAGTTTCTGGTAAGAGTGGGATCAAGTGCAATCATGAACTCAAAGGAAGATTAAAGAAGAATAAATGGGCCTTATCAGTAAAGAGAAAGAGAAGTTCAGTCAAGAGGTGGTGAAAGAGAGGCCAGGTTGATAAGAATAAAAATCAAAGAGGTTGATAAAAGCCTGTCACAAAACAAAGAGGGACAATCTTAGGGTGAACTAATAATATCCTCTGTTGCAGAAAGGCTGGGAAGATGATGGCTGAGCAGGCTGGGAATTGAGAATCAGACATTTGTTGGTTACATCATTAAGAGTAGTTTGGGTAAGAATACTGAGAGATATGGACAAGAAATTACAGTATGCTACTGAATGGTGGAGAGAGCAAAAGTTTTATTTATTGTTCTTCATTTTGTTTTTTGTTTGTTTCTTTTGTTGTTGCTCTTGTCTGCTAATCAAAGAGAGGCTTACTCCACTCATCTGCAGAAGGGGAAGATCCAGAAAGCAGGGAATCATTGATGGAGGGAATTTGAAGAAAAGTCTGAAGACATGTAAGTGTAGACCAAAAGTGAAAGGACTAGCCTTAGAAAGGAGCAACAACAAAAGAAACAAATAAAATCAAAATAAAGGACAGTAAATAAGAACTTTGCTCTCTTCACCATTCAGTAGCATACTATAATTTCTTGTCCCATGTCTCTCAGTATTCTTACTCAAATTACTCATAATGATGTGACTAACAAACTTCCAATTCTCAACCCTTCCCAGTCTGTTCAGTCCTCATCTTTCTAGCCTTTCTTAACGTTAAGTTCATCCAATGAGTGGAGACAAGGAAAAGAACATTGTAAGAGATATAGGACAGAGAAGGAAAGTGTTTAAGGTGTATTTGTTAGTTTGAAAGAGTTAGGGGGCTGGTGCTGTGGCATAGTGGTAAAGCTGATGCCTGCTATACTGGCATCCCATATGAGCAACGGTTCAATTCCTGGCTGTTGCACTTCTGATCCAGTTTCTTGCTAATGTGCCTGAGAAAGCAGCAGCAGATGTCCCAAGTCCTTGGGCCCCACATGGGAGACCCAGAAGAACCTCCTGGCTTCAGATCTACCCAGCTCCAGCTGATGTGGCCATTTGGGGGAGTGAACCAGTGGATAGAAGACTGTCTCTCTCTGCCTCTTCCTTTCTGTAACTCTGCCTTCAAGCAAATAAATAAACCCTTTTTTTTTTTTAAAAAAAAAAAAAAAAAAGAGTTATAGAAAGAGAGGGAATGGGTTTGCTTCCCAAATGACTGCATTGGCTGATTTTGGGCCAGCCTGAAGCCATGAGTGTAGAACTCCATTCAGTTCTCCTACATGGCTGACAGGAGTCCAAGCACTTGGGTCATATTCCATTACTTTCCCAAGTGCATTAGCCAAGGACCTGAATTGGATGTTGGAACATCCAGGACTAGGGACTGAACCAGCACATATATGGGACGCCAGCATTGCAGCCAGTATCTTACCCCATTGTGCTACAATGCCAGCTCCTGGGAATTCTTAATTAATGATTTTCATTGTCTCTAGGACTTAGGAAACTTGTTATAATACTGAGCATAACATAGAGAAGTGTATCCCACTGAGTTTAAAAAGTAAGATGGAAGTTTAGAACATGTGCTTGGAAAAATGGGAAGAGAAGGATTGCCAAGAAACACTGAAAATTCTGCAAAAGCTAGGAAAATATATATACATAATATATATTTTAATAATTAAATTTATAGTTTTATAACTTATAATTTATAAATATATGTATATGTAAGCTTATTTATATATAAGCTTATTTATATATAAATGTATTTATATATATATATATATAAATTCTCTAGGTTGTTATAGCTCTATATAATTTAACCAGTAAGAACATGGAAGAACATGTTATAGCTCTATATAATTTAACCAGTAAGAACATGGCAGAAAGCAATGAAAATGCAAAACTGAATCAAAATTGTGAAGTTTCTAAGATATCAATGGTGAGAGGACAACAGCAAAATTCAGTGCACTGTGTCATTAAGTGTTTAAATAGGGCAGTAGACTATGGACTCAAGAGATAGAAGATATAATAAATCCAGGAGAAGGAAAATAGATTTAAATGAAAGGATGGAGCCAATACAGAGGACAAACAAGCCTAAATTAACAGATGGAATTGACTGTGTAATTGAGAATTAAGTGGGACTGATTAATTTAATTTCATATGTGCTCTCTCCACTTATCTTGCAATGTTGTCAAGCTTTTAGCCACAGAACAGAATTGCAGGTGAGACTGTACACAAGAAAAAGTGCTTCACTCTCTCATGAGTAAAAAGCAAGATTAATAAAAAAAAGCACAACTTCCTGTTATTGCTCTTCAGAAATAGTGTGTAGGAATGAGGTCAACTACAGAGACCTGCTGAGAATGAACATGCTACTATTTATTGCCTCTTTAGATGAAAACCCAATTTCATCTTCTATCAAAGATCAAGCAACTGCTATTTTATGGTAAACATAGCAACTGCCTTACAGAAAATTACTATTTTAACAGGTGCAGTCTTACATTCAATAGCGATTTAAAATTGGCTTTCTGACTAGCATTGTGCTCACATCACCCGTTTAAATAATCTCTTTGGATATATTCTCACACATAAACATCATTAAAGGGTATGTTTACATTATGTTTAATCACAGGGTATTCATGAAAACATCTCTGCCCAGAAGAACTTTTGCCACTTAATATATTTTATCTTGTTTGTTTATACTGCTTATCAAAGCATCCGAGGCAAATAATTTGAATTATTCTATTGAGAGAGGGGGGAAAAAGCCACAATAAGCTTTTGGAAGTTTTATTAATATTAGTTTTATGACATAAAGAGCAACTCTTTATTCATGAAACAAATATTTATCCAGCATCTGCCAGGTACCAGGCTTTGTGCTAGGTAATATGCAAGGCATTCGTTTACAGTATATTAAAAAAAAAACTGCTGTAGCTAGTACTTAAAGAGTGGACATAGCTGATGTAACAGTCAGGGTAATTCATATATTAACTGTAACACTGGGTGGAATGTCTGCTGTGCACTAGCAAGGACATTGCCTAGGTATCTCATTCATTCTTCATGTGTGGGTATGGAATAGGAGAGCCTGTCATATCATGGATATCAAACACAGGTGCAAGGTGACTACTTAAAGCGGGCTACTTAACGTGGGTTCTCAGACCATGAAGTGAGAGGTAGAAAACATTCTTCAACCTTTGAATGAAAATTTGCATTCCTTTCTATTATGAATGCAGGAAACAAATCATTGTAGTGTTAGTACTATCTGTGGATCTGTCATCAACAAAAATCAGAAGGAAATATCTACAGTTATTGGAGACATTTCAAAATACCCTGATTTTCAATATTAATTTGAAATTATTGGAGTTATTAGATTACCATATGTATTGTCTTAATCATTAAAGGAAAAAATTTGTATTGCTATATCAAAAATTCAGTTCATTGAATTATTTGATAACTGAATTATAATTGGTTTCATTCATGCTTAGAGACTTTTAAAATATTTTTAAAACATTACTTAAGACTTGATACTGGTACAGATTGCTTACAATCATGGCCACAGTAGCTTCTGCCCTCTCTGTTGGTGCATTCTTTTGCAATGTGACTTTGTCACCTTTCCCATTCAGAAACAGAGTTTTTATCCCTCTTGAATCTGGTCTGGCCTTGTGACTTGTTTTGACAAATAGAATTTTGAGACTTCTGGGTCTCAGTCCTGTGAATTCTCATAGCGCTATTCTCTCTCTTGCTGCCCTAGTCATAACATACATAGAAACCAAGACTAGCCTTCTTGTTGATTTGAGACCCTGTGGCATGAGGGGCCTTTACATTCCAGAACCAACAGTAGATGTGAGCAAGGTCATCTTACAGTAGTTGAGTTTCTTGATGACTGCCTCCGAAGGAGCACCTCGGGTGATACCAACAGCAGGTCCTCCAAACTGAACACGCCCCCGATTGCCAACTCACACAATCTGGAGCAAATGCTTGGGAGAAACTTTTGGGGATAGTTTTATTAGGCAGTACCACACAACTGAAACTGGTTGTGTCCCACATGACTGCCAAATGTGATCGCAATCCTTCAAATTAAGAACTGTGCCCTAAACAGATACCATTTATTTGGTCTTCTGTTTTTTTTTTTCTTTTTTTTCTTTTTTTTTAACTTTTATTTAATGAATATAAATTTCCAAAGTACAGCTTATGGATTACAATGGCTTCCCCCCCATAATGTCCCTCCAACCCAAAACCCTCCCCTTATCCACTCCCTCTCCCCTTCTATTCACATCAAGATTTATTTTTGATTCTCTTTATATACAGAAGATCAGTTTAGCATACATTAAGTAAAAATTTCAACAGTTTACTCCCACACAGAAACATAAAGTGAAAAATACTGTTTGAGTACTAGTTATAGCATTAAATCTGGTCTTCTGGTTTTAAGCCTAATTAGTCAGAATCTGAATATCTTATCAGTTGAGTACTTCTCATTTTGTTTTTCATTTAGAAGTTCACACACACACACATGTACACAAACACAACTAATAATGTAGTGACATTTATCTTGAGGATTAAGGTCTTGAAGGAAAATAGTGGTATTTTTTTAACTTTTAAGCTATTTGTATGATTTATAATAATCTATCAATAATTTAAAAATTTGCCACTTTTAAATTTAATCATCAAGATAAGGCATAGGGACTTTATCTCAAAAGAAGAACAGAATGTTCTATGATTTTTAAGTCTACAAGAACAATTATTTTATGGAACAAGTTTTTTGCAAAGGAGTGAAGGGAAAAATCACATTGTAAGTAATATTCCAATGTTTGAAAAATACACTGAAAAGAGCTGGTGAGACTTAGGAATCATTGTAGACGAGGCAAGGAAATACTAGAAAAAGAAAAAAATGTTTTTTTCAAGATTGCCAAGAGATAGAATTAACGAGGACTGAGATCTCTTTGAGAAGATTGCAGGTCATCCACAATCTTAAGAGTTTTTGTGAAATGTTGGAAAGCAGTGCAGATCACATCCTTTTGAGGTACAAAAGAGATGTACATGCACAAAAATATTCCAAAGTTTGACTGTAAATAACAATTATAAGTGGCCAGCGCCGCAGCTCACTAGGCTAATCCTCCGCCTTGCGGCGCTGGCACACCGGGTTCTAGTCCCGGTCGGGGCTCCGGATTCTGTCCCGGTTGCCCCTCTTCCAGGCCAGCTCTCTGCTGTGGCCAGGGAGTGCAGCGCAGGATGGCCCAAGTACTTGGGTCCTGCACCCCATGGGAGACCAGGATAAGTACCTGGCTCCTGCCATCGGATCAGCGCGGTGCGCCGGCCACAGCGCGCTGGCCGCGGCGGCCATTGGAGAGTGAACTAAAGGCAAAGGAAGACCTTTCTGTCTGTCTCTCTCTCTCACTGTCCACTCTGCCTGTCAAAAAAAATAATAATAACAATTATAAGTAACATTTACTGAGCATTTACCAGATTTCACTGTGCTTAGTGCTTTATGAGCATTGCATTATTTAACCCTTGCAGCATCCCCATGGAGCAGGGAATATGCATATATTTTATAGATTCGAAAACTGAGATTCTAAGAGGTTAGGTAATAAGCTCAATATCATTCATATATTAAGTAGTAAAATCAGGGTTTGAGCCCATCGATTCCAGAACTCATTCTAATATCTTAGCTGTGTTCTGGATTTGGGAGTATGGAGAGTGTAGGAGAGGAGGAGGTGTCTGAAGGTCAGACAAATAGGCTGGTTTTTTGACTGTCTAAGTAAGGGAAAAATTTCCATATGACCCAGTGCCAGTGAGAATGGGTTAATGACATATAGAGGAAATAATTGTGAATTTACCACAGGGATAATTGTTAGTTAGGGTAAGCTTCCTTAGAGGTTGGGTGTTTGTGATGCAGAGTATAAACAGGAGGGGACTGATCACGGAAAGGAGGAGAGAAATCTCCATCGGTGAGCAGATGAAAGTAAGATGAGAGCAGAGGTAGACAGGTTTAGACATCAGTACAAAGTCAAAGTAGTTGACCTTTTTATACACTGAGTTTTTTAAAAAGTGAGTTACAAGATCAGCTTCTGTAAATTGGGAGCTAGATGAGATAAAATGTTTGAAAAGTGTTGAAAGTTTCAGATCATCATCACAGAGAAAGGGATAGCAGATGGAAACATGGTAGGATTGCTTAGTTGTGTGGAAGCCTGTGTCAGGTTAGCACCTTGATTTACTGAAGAAACAAAATGCTACATTATAAAGTTTTCCTCTGCTTCTGCTTAAAATCTGCACTAAGGCTGAAGAAAGGAAAACTTAATTCACCCAGGATGGGAGTTTATTACACATATGTAAAACAGACAATTGAAGAATCCAGATGGATCCTTAGGGTAAGGGAAGGATTGGAATGAAACTGGGAATGGAGAGAGTGGGCCCATGAAGGGACAGGAGATTGGGGATCAGTCAGCAGACAAGGTGGCCAAAAACATGAGCTCAGCAGACATAAGAATCAGTAGAAAGGCAGGAATTGTGGAGCTGGAGTCATTTCAATCCATGATGAATTACAGCATCCCACTTGGAAGGAAGAGAAGGAGACTGTGAAAGGCGGTGAGTATCTGAAAAGCTAGGGTGTTGATGTGTTGCTCATGTTGATGCTCTAGTCGAATTTAAGGAAGAAGACAGTAAGACAAATAACAAAGATGTCAATGAACGAGGCATAGATTATGAGAACCAAAAGATGAGAACGGTGAGGAGGGAATGGGAGATATGTACCAAGAACTGAGAGTTTCTCCATCCTCTTTTTAAATAAATAATTATCTTATTTATTTGAAAGGCAGAGTTACAGAGGGACAAAGGGAAAGGTGGAGGAAGACGGAGAGGGAGAGCGAGAGAGAGAGAGAAAGAGAGATCGATCTTCCATCCTTTGATTCACTTCCCAAATGGTTGCAATGGCTGAGGCTGGGCTGGGCGGAAGCCAGGAGTCTGGAACTCCATCCAGGTCTCTAGATAGTGGGGGCCCAGGCATCTTCTGCTGCTTTCCCAGCCACATTATCAGGGAGCTAGATAGGAAGCAGAACAGCCAAGACTTGAATGGCAATCATTTGGGATTCCAGCATAGTGACTTAACCTGCTGTGCCACAGAGCCGGTCTCTAGGATGGAGAGTCTCTCTATCAGAAGTGAGAGTAGATCTCTAGATGAGAGAAGGTGACTTTGGTCTACCTACCGTATTTCAACTAACAATATGCAAGATGTGGGAGAAAGGTTAGTTGCTGTTGGATAAAATGCAGAAAAAGCAGTGTAGACTCATAGGTTTAGTTGAAGTGTGGAGGTTGGATAAGTTGAGGAATTTTCCAGTTATAGGGTGGGTTTTCCAAAGTCTCAGTGGAAGGATTTGGAGGCAAAAGGTTGTACAAGAAGATGCATCAATTTAGAGGATGATCAGTGGAGATGGTAGGATGGCTGTGAGGAAAATTCAGTCTCAGTAGTCTCTGGAAACATCGCTTAGCCTCACAGAATTTTTGCTGTGACCTGAATGAGAAGGAAACCTGATGAATGTGTCATAGGGGTGAGTATTTCTTTTTCTCCTCCTCTGGAGGAGATGGTGGCAGCTGTGGTGTGACACAGTGGTGTCGTTGGGCAGCGGGAAGCAGTCAAGCGTGGGCCACCTGCAGGGGAGGCCTTCGGTGCCACAACTGAAGGATCCTATGTGCTATAGGTCAGGCTTTGCTTTGAGCAGGTTTATGTCTTGTCATTATGGTTTATGTCCATAATGCCTGAGTGTGTAAAACTGTACTACCACAAACTTCATTCCGAGTTTCTATTTGTGTACATTTGTAATTAATTTACCTATGATAACTTCTCAGAAAAGAATTTTCACTTTTAAAGGAAATGGGTAATTTCAGAGCTTTTGTCTTATATTACAAATTTCCAAGTATGAGGTTTCTACTACTTTCCATTTCCACTCGAGGCAAAAGAGAGGATTCTTTCCACACTTTCCTTTTCACCCAAGATTTTTAAAAGTTTGAAATTACTGGGGGCCATTGTTGTGGCATAGCGGGGTAAGTCACTGTTTGAGACTCCAGTTTCCCATATCTGAGTGCAGTTTGGCATCCAGGCTGCTCCTCTTCCAATTCAGTTCCCTGCTAGTGCACTGGAGAAAGCAGCAGAAAATGACTCAAGTATTTGTGCTCTTGCCACTCAGGTCCTGATTTGGGACCAGCCTTTCTCCTACCTTTGCAGCCATTTGGGGAGTGGATCAGCAGATGTATTGAATATGTCTCTGTTCTGTCTCTTGCTCTCTCTAAATAAATAAATAAATAAACAAATCTTTTTTTAAAAGTTTGACGTCTCTGCTAAGGAACTCAGTCATCCTACCTTCTTTTTTACTTTACATTTTTTTTATTGGTGTGTTCAGAGTACACAAGTGTCATTTGTGTTGCCTTTGTGTGTTAATCGTTACATGCTTTGTTCATCTTTTTTTATCAAGATTTTGGCTTTTTTCTTATGATTTATCTATATAAATATATAAACATGTAAATATATATATATATATATATATATATATATATTCTTGCCCTCTATGTTGGTAATACACACCCAACATTGTCTATTCATGTCTTTATTTTTATGGTTTTGACTAACAGCTATTTAGCATTTTTAGTATTTAAAAGCATTATAGGGGCATGTATTTTGCACATTGGTACGTGGCTGCTTGGGATGCCCTCATACTATATCAGAGTGACTGATCCACGATCTAGTTCTTCTGCTTCCAATCCAGCTTCCTGTTGATAGATGTTCTAAGAGGCAGCAGATGATGGCTAAAGTACGTGGGAGACCCTGACTGAGACCCGGCCTCGTGCTGTTTGTTGTGAGCATTTGGGAAGTGAATCAGTGGATAAGATATCTTTCCCTTTCTTTCTGTCCCTTGCCATTCAAATAACATGAAAATATATAAATAAAAATTAATAAAGCATTATATACTTGATCTTTCATCTTTGTCCTCATGCTCTTTTTAGTCTATACTTGTAGGGGTCTTACAGAATTTTATCCAAAATATGTAATATTAATACTTCTGCTGACATTTGTAGAGTCATAGAATCTTACAGTCTTACAGTAGGAGGTTGTTTTCTTGGCAGCCCACTTGAAATATATCTTTGGATATTCAAAATGAAATCCAGAATCTGTTTTGAAAATGCAACATATATTTGGAAAAAAAGATTTATTGTTGACCTTGGTAGAAGCCTTTACAGAGATATAATGACAAAAGCCTGGCTAAGCAGGCTGAAGAGAAAGTAGGCAGCAGGTCAGCCTGAAACCCTGACCTATCTCAGGCAAGGCTTCAGTGTCAGCAAGTAAAGAGGCAGGCAGAGAACACAGCTCTTAAGGAGCTTTTCTGTGAAGAGGAGCTTATGATGGCTGATAGATGGAGATGTGTGAACGAATAACAGTTTTGAGCTGACTCATCCTGGACACTCAAACCTGCACCCATAGGATGGGACTTCCAAACTTTGGGGGAAAATATACATTATGAAAAAAACTGTGAATTAATTTCAAAAAAGTTTGGCACCAAATTAAAAATATTTTGATTCACAAACTTTTTAAAGTGCCCTCGTATACTGATCACACCCCCCAAGTTATTTGTAAAACATATTAATAAAATAAGTTTTGTCTAAAATACATAATGCTAAATCTGATCATACACTATATCTTTGCTTAATGTAATTATTTTATGAATATGTTTTTACTGTGCTTTAAATATCTTCATGCCAACATTTTCAAGTCCTTTTATTATTCTTTCAGTGTCTCCCAGGATTCACTGGAAATGATATTACTGATTTAGTTCAGTGTTTTTGTTTGTTTATGGATTTGTTTTGTTTCACTTTGTTTGGCTTTTAATTTGCACCATAAACTGCTGTCCTAAAATTCTAATGAAATACAGCAAATGTGATGTTCATTATAAAAATATTCAAGCATGATAAATTGTTTGATTCCTAGATAGAGGAACTCAGCTACTCAATTAGTGACAGTGAAACAACTCAACTAATAGTGGCTCTTCATTTTTATCAAGATATGTACAGTAAATATTTGCCAAATGAGTGCAATTGGATTTTATGAAAGGATGCATTGAGGCCCTTTAACCTCTTTGCAATTTTATTTCCCTGACTTCATCTTAGGCTATCCAGGTCACTTGGCTTTATTATTGGCTCATGTGATTTGTAAATTTCTTCCAGATGATCAGATCAGCTTGCTATTCTAAAAGCTAGTTCAGCAAACCTGCTGTGTGCTCCATGTACTCGAGTGAATATTACAGGGAGAGAGTCAGATTTTTTCCATGACAGATCCCATTCTGACTGAAGTGTCAGGTGAATGAGAAAGCAAGCTAAATGAAAGAAAAAAAGAAAAAAATAGCTGCTATGTAGAGAACTGCTCAAGAGCTCTGTAGAAATCTTGTAAATGAGGGGACTTCATGTCATGTGTTGATAATGAGCTGTGTGTTCTTAGGGTATGTATTGTGGTTATGTATTTTGTCTACAGTGAGTCCAGGGACCTCTCCAGTCTTCTATCCATGCAAATTCCACAAAGCTCCATACAGCAGGCACCTGTAATGGAACAAAGATTTCTTTTTATCCCTCATCACTAGGTTCCTGGCTGAGATCTCTTAAAAAAAAAGATTTTGAGAGAAAAGCACACAAATGTATTCAATGTAAATTTCACTCAACAATACAGTCTTCAGAAGTGAAGTCCCAAAGAAACAAGGAAACATGCTTGTTTTTATGCTTAGGGATCATGAAGACTGAACAGTGGTGGAGAAGAATGGACAAGGGGCAGATGGAGATTTTTCTTTGTGCCAGGTACGTGAGGACACACCTAGAATGAGGATTTTTATGGCACTTGAGGGTAGATGGGTAAGGTGAAGGTAATAGGGATCTTGGTGCTGCTTCAATCTCTCAAATATTAAGGTACAATATTTTGGGTAGTGCATCATGAACTCCAAAACCCAACCCAGGTAACTTCAGCTCTGGAAATGTCACAAGTTCTGCATTTATTTCCTTCCTGCGTTAGTATGTTATATTTACTTCTGGCTTGACCTATGTTTTACTTTTCCTGGATTTATATTGCTCCTTATTCCTAAAGATTTTTCCCTAGCAGCCTTGATCTTGGTATGCTATTAAGTACAACACACTTTTGACTCTCTATTTCTCTTTGCTTCTGACTGTTCCAGGTCCTTTCTGCAAAGATCATCTTTGATCTCTAAGCATAAGCCTGGCTTTATCCCTTTGACTAGTTCTCCCAATTTAATCTTTCATAGTACATTTTTTTTTTTACAGAATCCACCAATTAGGGGAACAATTGAATAGTTACTTCATATTATTGATAATATCAATGAGATAGTCAAATAAAATTTGATGAGTAGATGTGAGTGACAGACATGAGTGTACCTCCAAAGGTTTGTGGATAAGTGAAATTAAAACATTTATTTTGGTGTAAATTTGTTTTTGAAATGTAAGCATAGCTTTCTCATAGTACAAATTGACCATGAGATTTTTGAATACTCCTCGGATTTCACAACTGTACATGATGCTCAGGAAGAATGGTGACATTTGTGTATGTGTGTGTGTGTGTGTGTGTGTGTGTTAGGTGCAAGTGTTATAGGCTGTCAAGAACTATGAATCAGCCCTCCGCTTATTCTGAAACTCAGGGTCAACCACAAGGTTCCTCCCATTGCCTGAGCATAGAAATTATAAACATTCACACACGCTTTTCAGCTTGAAATGTCTTTAACTACCAGTAACAAGTCTCTTGCCTCATCCTCAGCAGAACAGAATGAGGGAATTGAGCCATTGATTAGTTTAGTCAGATACTCTGCGTTCTTTTGGTGTGAAAGACATTGCAGAACTATGCTGTTGATAGGGAAATGTGTAAAATAAAGATGTGCTTCAGCAACACTGCTTTGGAGTGGAATTGAAAGGATATAATGAAAGTAGAAATGATGTTTCATTTTCAAAAAGGAAAAGATTGCTTTCAGTGAAAGAGTAAATAACATTTGTGAATAAAGATTTTACTCATGTTAGAGGTCTCCAAATCTAAAGTTAAATAAAATAGATGCTTCCACATAAAATCGTATGCAACTCATTGTTAGTTACCTTATTCTTTCCAATAAATGTTCATTCCTGAAGTGCATCACCAAAATGAAAAAATAATATGCAACCACATGCACATTATTTTTTGTCGACTAAGACTCCCCCTACTCAGGCTTGAAGTATCAATAACAGCAACAATTAAAGAATTTCAGTTCCCACAGATGTGTCATAAATTCAGCCCATACCTTGCATTTATGAAAAATCAGTGGTACTCCATGTTTGCATCATGTGGCCTTCTTCCTCTTAAAGTAAAATTTTGAGAGAACCCCTGTGATGGTGTGACAATCTACAGCTTAATAGACTAAAACATATGTTAATTTCTTTACACTTAGCTATTTGGCTTTTTAACAAAAAAAGAAAATCACTGCTAATTTAACTTTCATCATGGTAAATTCTAGAGAAACAGATTTTCCAATGAATGAGGGCAAATCTCATTGAAGTACAAATTAATCAGTTGAAAGCAGAAATTAAAGAACTTTGTAGCAAAGACCATATTTTGAAACTGTGAATACATCACTAGTTAGATATTTTCATGTGGGTGTTATAAATAAAGAAAAGGTAAGCAATTCACAATTATGCATTTATTCAGTACTAAGCCTTTGCAAGAAATAGAAATTATTTTAACAATTTCATTCAACAATGCATTTTATATTTCAATTTCATTAAAATATATAGGAAACATAACTTGTTTTTGGTGACTCAACCCATCATTTCAAGTCAGTTATGTTGTTATTTATAATATGCTGATACATGAAGAGCAAAGTGCTATGTTACAAGTAATTGTTCATACACAAACCCATTCCAGTTTCTTTTATTTTGGAGTTCTAATACTTTATATTCATGGGTTATCTTTCTTCCTAATCTATCAGACCACTAGCTTTGCTTTCAAAACATTGGCCTCTAGCAACAAAACCTGTCTTACATGAAAAGTCTTCTTCTGATGATCCATGTACTAGGAAACTAGATAAATAAGTGCACTGGATTGTATATCAGAATCAAAGGTAAATATATCCTGAGTGAAAGCAAGAATACAGATTTTTCCTTGGTTGTAAAATTTTGAAGGTTTTTGCATTACTTTAAATACCTTCAAAGACTTTACTTCCTTCTTAAGTAATATTTTGCTAAATAGTACATGTAGGTAAATGTGAATTTATAGTCCAGCTTAAATCACACCTCTTATATTTGGCCTCTCTGTCTCTCTCTGTCTGCCTGTCTCTCTTTTTTTTAACTTTTATTTAATGAATATAAATTTCCAAAGTACAGCTTATGGATTACAATGGCTTCCCCCCCATAACATCCCTCCCACCCGCAACCCTCCCCTTTCCCGCTCCCTTCCATTCCCGCTCCCTTCCATTCCCGCTCCCCTTCCATTCGCATCAAAATTAATTTTCAATTCTCTTTATATACAGAAGATCAGTTTAGCATATATTAAGTAAAGATTTCAACAGTTTGCACCCACATAGAAACACAAAGTGAAAAATACTGTTTGAGTACTAGTTATAGCATTAAATCTCAATGTACAGCACATTAAGGACAGAGATCCTACATGAGGAGTAAGTGCACAGTGACTCCTGTTGTTGACTTAATAAATTGACACTCTGGTTTATGGCATCAGTAATCACCCTAGGCTCTTGTCATGAGTTTCCAAAGCTATGGAAGCCCCCTGAGTTCACCAACTCTGATCATATTTAGACAAGGTCATAGTCAAAGTGGAAGTTCTCTCCTCCCTTCAGAGAAAGGTACCACCTTGTTTGATGACCTGTTCTTTCCACTGGGATCAAACTCGTGGAGATCTTTCATTTAGGTAATTTTTTTTTCTTGCCAGAGTATCTTGACTTTCCATGACTGAAATACTCTCATGGGCTTTTTCGTTGGATCTGAATGCCTTAAGGGCTGATTCTGAGGCCAGAGTGCTGTTTAGGACATCTGCCATTCTATGGGTCTGCTGTGTATCTCGCTTTCCATGTTGGATCATTCTCTCCCTTTTTTATTCTGTTGGTTAGTATTAGCAGACACTAGTCTTATTTATGTGATCCCTTTGGTTCTTAGTCCTATCATTACGATCAATTGTGAATAGAAATTGATCACTTGGACTAGTGAGATGGCATTGGTACATGCCACCTCAATGGGATTGAATTCGAATCCCCTGGCATGTTTCTAACTCTACCATTTGGGGCAAGTCAGCTTGAGGATGTCCCAAATTGCACATCTCTTTCCTCTCTTATTCCCACTCTTATTTTTTTTTTAACTTTTATTTAATGAATATTGTGGGGAGCAATCCGGACTGGACTAAGTTACTGAAATTAAGACTTATTCTATGCATCTGCTCTCCCACAACATGGCGTTGGGAGAGAAGTAAACAGCTTCCGCACAGCTGCCTCCAGTTCAACTAATAAACTGTAGGACTTGCTCCTGATTGGAGAGCAGCGTACTCGGCGTGTGGGCAGCCGAGTTGGGATTGGCGGAGGAGGACTATAAAGGAGGAGAGAGACGGCATGCACCGGGAACATCTATGGGGAACATCTAGCTGAAGGAACACCCGTGCAGCCCCCGAGAAAGCCGGCCGGCGGTGTGCCGCTCCCCTGCGGAAGTGGGGAATGCGGCCAGGGGGAACTGCCCTTCCACGGAGGTGGAAGGGATAGTAGCCAACCCGGGAAGAACCAGCAGCAAACCCGGGGAGGGCCGAGCAGACGAAAGAACAGCGCAGGGTCCTGTGTTGCTCCTCCACGAAGAGGGGGAGCGACATAATGGTGCCGTGACTCGGATATGAAGCCTAGGCAGGGCTTAGTGTCGTTCCTCCACGAAGAGGGGGAGCAACATAATGGTGCCGTGACTCGGATAGAAAACCTAGGACGGATAGGAAACTTAGGACGGATAGGAAACCTAGGACGGATAGCAAACTTAGGAGGGAAGAAACGGGAAGAAACGGGAAGAATTGGGAAAATATCGGAGAGAGAGACTAGCAAACAGCCTAGGGAAAAGCCGGATGAAAAAGGAGCCGGAAGAAGCTATTGAAAGCCTAGGCATAGACTCAGATACGGACTACAGGGGGAAGCTGGGAGAAATCTCTAAGGTCGAAAGCGAAAGTGAAAGCTAGAACAAACAGACTCGGATGCGGACTGTGGGGAGAGGCCAGGAGAAATGAAGGAGGAATATTGTTGGAGGAAAGCTTGGGGAAACATACCGGGTAGAGAAAAATGTTAGAGAAATTGAAGCCGCGGGGGGCAGGCCAAGGCGGACACGAAAGCCACTTTGGGGTTCTCAAGTTAGCCCGGGAATAGGGGGCGAAAAGTTGAAACCAGAAGCTAAAACGTAAGCCAGATTGGGATCCGTCTGATTAGCCCGGGGAGCAAAGGACAGGAAGCCAGATCGTGGGGCGGAGACGTATGCTGGGTTGAATTCGCCAGGCTAGCCCGGGGAACTTAGATTGAATGCTAGTGGCGGACACGTAAGCTACGCTGTGTTACTCGCGGAAGCCGCCGCGTGCAGAGAGAGCACGGGGCATGAATAGATAGGGAACGGGGCTGGCGTAGGCCGTGGTGCAGACGCGAAGGGCGTGGAGACCGCGGAGCGCGCGAAGCCAAGCCGCGCAAAGCCGAGCCGCGCAGATGAGAGAGGCTGAAGCGGCTCAGAGCCGGCGAGGCGCCGAGAAGCAGCCTCGGGGCGGGGCGAGGCGCCGGGAAGCTGCGCGGAGCCGGAGCCGCGAAGCTGCCGGCAGGGCGAGGCGCCGGGAAGCTGCAGGGATAAGAGATACAGAAGTTTAGAAGTAAAGTGAGAAAAATAGGAATGTTGGCAGACAGAAGTAAAATGGGAGAAATAGGAATGCCCGGAGATAGAGAAATAGAGAAATAGAAAGGCCTCCCTACAACACTGCAATGTGAGAGCTTGGATTCGGTCTGCCTGATTAAGTGAGGCGATGAGCACCTGGGCGGCTAGCAGCTTATGCGCCGCAGGTCACCGAAGACAGGCACGAATTAACATCAGTAAGGCTTCCCCACAATACAATTAGGAGGCTTGGATTCGGTCTGCCTGATTAGGGCGGTAAGCACCGACAGGCAGCTCGACCAGAGTATGAGCTGCAGGTCACCGAAGATAGGCACGAATCAACACCAATAAGGCTCCCCACAATATGGCGCTGAGAAGGCTTGGATTCGGTTTGCCTGATAGGTTTTGTAAGCACCTGCAGGCAGTTCTAGCAGAGTAGAGCATGCGCTGCAGGGCACCGAACACAGGCATGCATCAGTGCCTAAAAACCACCTCACAACATGGCGAAGAGAGGACCCGGATTCGGTTTGCCTGATTGATAGGACTTGTAAGAGCCTGTGGCAACTCTAGCAAGTAGAGCAGAGTGTGTGCCGCGGGACACCGAAGACAGGCGCGTATCAACGCCAAAAAATAAAAAGAAAGGGGGATCTGTGGGGAGCAATCCGGACTGGACTAAGTTACTGAAATTAAGACTTATTCTATGCATCTGCTCTCCCACAACATGGCGTTGGGAGAGAAGTAAACAGCTTCCGCACAGCTGCCTCCAGTTCAACTAATAAACTGTAGGACTTGCTCCTGATTGGAGAGCAGCGTACTCGGCGTGTGGGCAGCCGAGTTGGGATTGGCGGAGGAGGACTATAAAGGAGGAGAGAGACGGCATGCACCGGGAACATCTATGGGGAACATCTATCTGAAGGAACACCCGTGCAGCCCCCGAGAAAGCCGGCCGGCGGTGTGCCGCTCCCCTGCGGAAGTGGGGAATGCGGCCAGGGGGAACTGCCCTTCCACGGAGGTGGAAGGGATAGTAGCCAACCCGGGAAGAACCAGCAGCAAACCCGGGGAGGGCCGAGCAGACGAAAGAACAGCGCAGGGTCCTGTGTTGCTCCTCCACGAAGAGGGGGAGCGACAAATATAAATTTCCAAAGTACGATTTATGGATTACAATGGCTTCCCCCCATACCATCCCTCCCACCCACAACCCTCCCCTTTCCCACTCCCTCTCCCCTTCCATTCACATCAAGATTCATTTTTGATTATCTTAATACATAGAAGATCAGCTTAGTATACGTAAGTAAGGATTTCAGCAGTTTGCTCCCACACAGAAACATAAAGTGAAAAATAATAGATGATTTTTTTTAAATGATGATGAAATCAGATCAGACCTATTGTCATGTTTAATCCCAGTGAGAGTCAAGTTGGGAGTTGATAATTTCTTTTTTTCTTTTTTTCTTTTCTTTTTTTTTTTTTTACAGAGGATCAGTTTAGTATGCATTAAGTAAAGATTTCAACAGCTTGCACCCCCATAGAAACACAAAGTGAAATATATTGTTTGAGTACTCGTTATAGCATTAAATCTCAATGCACAGCACATTAAGGACAGTGATCCTACATGAGGAGTAAGTGCACAGTGACTCCTGTTGTTGACTTTACCAATTGACACTCCTGTCTATGGCATCAGTAATCTCCCTATGCTCCAGTCATGAGTTTCCAAGGCTATGGAAGCCCTCTGAGTTCTCCGATTCTTATCTTGTTTAGACAAGGTCATAGTCAAAGTGGAGGCTCTCTCCTCCCTTCAGAGGAAGGTACCTCCTTCTTTGAAGACCTGTTCTTTCCACTGGGATCTCACTCACAGAGATCTTTTGCCAGAGTGTCTTGGCTTTCCATGCCTGAAATACTCTCATGGGCTTTTCAGCCAGATCCAAATGCCTTTAGGGCTGATTCTGAGGCCAGAGTGCTATTTAGGACATCTGCCATTCTATGAGTCTTCTGAGTATCTCACTTCCCATGTTGGATCACTCTCCCCTTTATTTATTCTATCGGTTAGTGTTAGCAGGTACTAGACTTGTTTATGTGCTCCCTTTGACTCTTAGTCCTTTCATTATGATCAATTGTGAACTGAAATTGATCACTTGGAATAGTGAGATGGCATTGGTACATGCCACCTTGATGGGATTGAATTGGAATCCCCTGGTATGTTTCTAACTCTACCATTTGGGGCAAGTCAGCTTGAGCATGTCCCAAATTATACATCTCTTCCCTCTCTTATTCCCACTCTTATGTTTAACAGGGATCACATTTCAGTTAATTTTCAACACTTAAGAATAACTGTGTATTAATTACAGAATTAAACCAGTCATATTAAGTAGAACAGAGAAAAAAACTACTAAGAGGGATAATGTATTAAGTTGTTCATTAACAGTCAGAGCTATGCTGATCAAGTCACCGTTTCCCATAGTGTCCATTTCACTTCAGGAGGTTTCCTTTTTGGTGTTCAGTCAGTTGTCACCGATCAGGGAGAACATATGGTATTTGTCCCTTTGGGATTGGCGTATTTCACTCAGCATGATGTATTTTTAACAGCGATCACTTTTCAGTTAAGTTTCAACACTTAAGAATAACTGTGTATTGATTACAGTATTCAGCCAAAAGTATTAAGTAGAACAAACAAAAAAAATACTAAGAGGGATAACGTATTAAGTTGTTCATCAACAGTCAGGGCAAGGGCTGATCAAGTCACCATTTCTCATAGTGTTCATTTCACTTTAACAGGTTTCCTTTTTAGTGCTCAGTTAGTTGTCACCGATCAGGGAAAACATATGATATTTGTCCCTTTGGGACTGACTTAATTCACTCAGCATAATGTTTTCCAGATTCCTCCATCTTGTTGGAAATGACAGGATTTCATTGTTTTTGACAGCTGTATAGTATTCTTTAGAGTACATGCCCCATAATTTTTTATCCAGTCTACTGTTGATGGGCATTTGGGTTGGTTCCAGATCTTAGCTATTGTGAATTGAGCTGCAATAAACATTAATGTGCAGATAGCTTTTTTGTTTGCCAATTTAATTTCCTTTGGGTAAATTCCAAGGAGTGGGATGGCTGGGTTGTATGCTAGGGTTATCTTCAGGTTTCTGAGGAATCTCCAGACTGACTTCCATAGTGGCTTAACCAGTTTGCATTCCCACCAACAGTGGGTTAGTGTCCCTTTTTCCCCACATCCTCGCCAGCACCTATTGTTGGTAGATTTCTGAATGTGAGGCATTCTCACCGGGGTGAAGTGAAACCTCACTGTGGTTTTGATTTGCATTTCCCTGATTACTAGTGATCTTGAACATTTTTTCATGTGTCTGTTGGCCATTTGGATTTCCTCTTTTGAAAAATGTCTATTGAGGTCCTTGGCCCATCTCTTAAGTGGGTTGTTTGTTTTGATGTTGTGGAGTTTCTTGATTTCTTGTAGATTCTGGTTATCAACCCTTTATCTGTTGCATAGTTTGCAAATATTTTTTCCCATTCTGTCGGTTGCCTCTTCACTCTCCTGACTGTTTCTTTTGCAGTACAGAAACTTCTCAATTTGATGCAATCCCAATGTTGATTTTGGCTTTGACTGCCTGTGCTTCTGGGGTGTTTTCCAGTACCTATATCTTGCAGACTTTCTCCAATGCTCTCTAATAATTTGATGGTGTCGGGTCGTAGATTTAAGTCTTTAATCCATGTTGAGTGAATTTTTGTATAAGGTGTAAGGTAGGGGTCTTGCTTCATGCTTCTGCACGTGGAAATCCAGTTTTCCCAGCACCATTTATTGAATAGACTGTCCTTACTCCAGGGAAAGGTTTTGGATCCTTGATCAAATATGAGTTGACTGTCGATGTTTTGATTGATTTCTGGTGTTTCAATTCTGTTCCATTGGTCTATCCATCTGTTTCTGTACCAGTACCATGCTGTTTTGATAACAACTGCCCTGTAGTATGTCCTGAAAAGTGGTATTGTGATGCCTCCGGCTTTGTTTTTGTTGTACAAGATTGCTTTAGTTATTCGAGGTCTCCTGTGTCTCCATATGAATTTCAGCATCATTTTTTCCAGATCTGAGAAGGTCTTCGGTATTTGATTGGTATTTCTTTGAATCTGTAAATTGCTTTTGGGAGAATGGACATTTTGATGATATTGATTCTTCCAATCCATGAGCATGGAAGGTTTTTCCATTTCTTGGTATCCTTTTCTATTTCTTTCTTTAGAGTTTTGTAATTTTTATCATAGAGATCCTTTACATCCTGGGGTAAGTTTTTCCAAGGTATTTGATTGTTTTTGTAGCTATTGTGAATGGGATTGATCTTAGAAGTTCTTCCTCAGCTGTGGCATTGAATGTGTATACAAAGGCTGTTGATTATTGTGTATTGATTTTATATCCTGCTACTTTGCCAAACTCTTCTATGAGTTCCAATAGTCTCTTCGTAGAGTTCTTTGGGTCCCCTAAATAAAGAATCATATCGCCAGCGCCATGGCTCACTAGGCTAATCCTCCGCCTTGCAGTGCCGGCACACCAGGTTCTAGTCCCGGTCAGCGCACCAGCTTCTGTCCCGATTGTCCCTCTTCCAGGCCAGCTCTCTGCTGTGGCCAGGGAGTGCAGTGGAGGATGTCTCTCTCACTGTCCACTCTGCCTTTCCAAAAAAAAAAAAAAAAAAAAAAAAATGAATCATATCATCTGCAAAGAGGGATAGTTTGAGTTCTTCCTTCCCAATTTGTATCCCTTTAATTTATTTTTCTTGCCTAATAGCTCTGGCTAAAACTTCCAGAACTATATTGAATAGCAGTGGTGAGATTGGTCATCCCTGTCTGGTACCAGATCTCAGTGGAAATGCTTCCAACTTTTCCCCACTCAATAGGATGTTGGCCGTGGGTTTTTCATAAATTGCTTTGATTGTATTGAGGAATGTTCCTTCCATACCAGTTTGTTTTGAGTTTTCATCATGAAAGGGTGTTGTATTTTATCAAATGCTTCCTCAGTGTCTATTGAGATAATCATATGGTTTTTCTTCTGCAGTCTGTTAATGTGGTGTATCACATTGATTGTTTTGCGCACATTGAACCATCCCTGCATACCAGGGATAAATCCCACTTGGTCTGGATGGATGATCTTTCTGATATGTTGTTGCATCCTATTGGCCAGAATTTTATTGAGGATTTTTGCATCTATGTTCATCAGGGATATTGGTCTATAATTCTCTTTCAATGCTACATCTTTTTCTGGCTTAGGAATTAAGGTGATGCTGGCTTCATAGAAAGAATTTGGGATGATCCCCTCTTTTTTGATTGTTCTAAATTGTTTGATAAGAATTGGCGGCCGGTGCCGCAGCTCACTAGGCTAATCCTCTGCCTTGCGGCGCTGGCACACCAGGTTCTAGTCCTGGTCGGGACGCCAGATTCTGTCCCGGTTGCCCCTCTTCCAGGCAAGCTCTCTGCTGTGGCCCAGGAAGGCAGTGGAGGATGGCCCAAGTACTTGGGTCCTGCACCCCATGGGAGACCAGGAGAAGCACCTGGCTCCTGCCATTGGATCAGCACAGTGCGCTGGCCGCAGCGCGCCGGCCGCGGCAGCCATTTGAGGGTGAACCAATGGCAAAGGAAGACCTTTCTCTGTGTCTCTCTCTCTTACTTCCACTCTGCCTGTCAAAAAAAAAAATAAAAAAAGAAGAATTGGAGTTAGTTCTTCTTTAAATGTCTGGTAGAATTCAGCAGTGAATCCATCTGGTCCTGGGCTTTTCTTTGTTGGGAGGGCCTTTATTACTGTTTCAATTTCTGACTCAGTTATGGGTCTGTTTAGGTTTTCTATGTCTTCCTGGTTCAATTTAGGTAGGTTGCATGTATCCAGGAATCTCTCCATTTCTGATAGATTTCCCTGTTTGCTGGCATACAAGTCCTTGTAGTAATTTCTGATGATTCTTTTTATTTCTGTGGTGTCTGTTGTTACATTTCCTTTTTCATCTCTGATTTTATTGATTTGGGTCTTTTCTATTTTTAGTTAGTTGGGCCAATGGGGTGTCAATTTTGTTTATTTTTTAAAAAACCAGCTCTTCGCTTGGCTGATTTTTTGTAATTTTTTTTTTGGATTCAATCCTATTGATTTCTTCTCTGATTTTAGTTATTTCTCTTCTCCTAATAGATTTGGGTCTGGTTTGCTGTAGGTTTTCTAGATCCTTGAGGTGAATTGAAAGCTCATCTATTCGGTGCCTTTCCAATTTCTTGATGTAGGCACCTATTGATATAAACTTTCCTCTTAACACTGCTTTTGCTGTATCCCATAAGTTTTGGTATGTTGTGCTGTTATCCTCATTTACTTCCAGAAAATTTTTGATTTCTCTTTTAATTTCTTCTATGACCCATTGTTCATTCAGGAGCATGTTGTTCAATCTCCATGTGTTTGTGTATGCTCTAGGGATTCCTGAGTTGCTAATTTCCAACTTCATTCTTTTATGGTCTGAGAAGCTGCATGGTATGATTCTAATTCTTTTGAATTTGCTGAGATTTGCTTAATGGCCTAGTATGTGGTCAGTCCTACAGAAGGTTCCATGTACTGCTGAGAAGAATGTAAATGCTTTCTGTGTAGGATGAAAAGTTCTGTAGACATCTGTTAGATCCATTTGGGCTATAGTGTCATTTAAATCTACTGTCTCCTTGTTGATCTTCTGTCCTGTTGATCTATTTCTGAGAGTGGAGTATTGAAGTCCCCCAATACTATTGTATTGGGGTCTAAGTCTCCCTTTAATCCCTTAACAAATCTTTTAAGTAAACCGGTGCCCTGTAATTAGATGCATATACATTGATAATCATTATATCTTCCTGTTGAGTTGATCCCTTATTCATTATATAGTGCCCCTCTTTGTCTCTCCTAACAGTTTTTGTGGTAAAGTTTATGTTGTCCGATATTAAGATGGCTATGCCCGCTCTTTTTTCATTTCTGTTGGCATGGTATATCTTTTTCCAGCCTTTCACTTTCAGTCTGTATGGATCTTTATTGGAAAGATGTGTTTCTTGTAAGCAGCAAATAGATGGGTTTTGTTCCTTAACCCAATCAGCCAATCTGTGTCTTTTAACTGAACAGTTCAGGCCATTCATGTTCAATGTGACTAATGATAAGTGGTAACTTTGCCCTGCCATTTGCCAAAGATATTTTCTAATATATGTTTTGAACTTCCTGTGATCTTTTGCTGTGAAGTTTCCTTCCTTGACCTTCTTTCACATTGATGACCATGTTTCTGTGTTTCTGCGTGTAACACATCTTTAAGCATCTTTTGCAGGGCTGGACGAGTGGCAACAAATTCTTTCAATTTGTGTTTGCTGTGAAAGGTCTTCATTTCACCTTCATTCACAAATGAGAGCTTAGCAGGATATAATATTCTGGGCTGGCAGCTTTTCTCTCTTAGTACCTGGGCTTTATCTCGCCATTCCCTCCTAGCTTGTAGGGTTTCTGATGAGAAGTCAGCTGTGAGTCTAATTGGAGATCCTCTGAGAGTAATCTGACGTTTCTCTCTTGCACATTTTCGGATCTTTTCTACAATGTGTCGTGGTGAGGATCTCTTTTGGTCATGTTTATTAGGGGTTCTATGAGCTTCCTGTACTAGGATGTCTCTGTCCTTCTCCAAACCTGGGAAATTTTCCGCTAGTATCTCACTAAAAAGGCATTCTAATCCTTTCTCCCTCTCCATGCCTTCAGGAACTCCTAGAACCCGAATGTTGGGTTTTTTAATAGTATCCTGAAGATTCCCAACAATATTTTTTAGATTTCTAATTTCCTCTTCTTTTCTTTGGTTTGACTGTATATTTTCCTGTGCTCTGTCTTATAAGTCCAATATTCTCTCTTCTGCTTCACCCATTCTGTTTTTAAAGCTCTCTAATGTGTTTGTCATTTGATCTGTTGAATTCTTCATTTCATTATGATTTCTCATCATTATCACAGTTTCATGTTCTACTAGTTGTTTCATTTCATTTTGATTCCTCCTTAATATTTCATTTTCGTGAGAGAGATTTTCTATCTTGTCCATTAAGGATTTCTGTAGTTCAAGAATTTGTTTTTGAGAACTTCTTAATGTTCTTATCAATTTTTTGAGATCTGCTTCTTGCATTTCTTCTATCTCATCATCTTCATAATCTTGAGTTGGGCTGTCTTTTTCATTTGGGGGTGTCATAGTGTCTTCCTTGTTCTTGTTACCTTGGTGTTTGTGTTTGTTGTTTGGTGTATTGGAGATATTCTTTGGTTTCTTCACTGTGGTGTTTTTTCTCGTTATACTGTGACTCTAGATTAAGTGGACTGTCTGCTTTTGATGGATCCTTAGAGGCTGTGATGGGTGTGACCAGAGAGCTCTGTTTGGTTCTTCAGGGTTAAGGATGTGCCAAAGGTGACTCACCCAGATTGTTCTCTTGCTCAATCGCTCTTTTTTTTTTTTTTTTTTGACTCAGCTGGGACATAATTCCACACAGCTGAGTGGAATTGAGGGTAGTTGATGTTTGAAATCTGGCCCCTGTGGGTATTTGTCTGCTCTACCCGTGGGGCCACACAAAGAGTTTATGCAGCCCTCAGTGTGGTCTCAAATTTCTCCGCAGTGTCTCACCAGGTTGCCCAGGTTACCGAGTTTGTGTACTTAGTGAGTTCTCTCACCCCCCCTCAGATTTTCACAGTATCAGTTCGTTAGCTCCACACTTTCACTAGGTCTTAACTTCCTGTTATTTCTCCCTACCAGATTCAGATTTTTCTGCTTGGCTAATGGCGGGTGCTGCTTTACATACGTAAAATGGTGCCTGCTCTTTGTCTTGCTCGGCTTTGTGAGGTGAGTGGAGAGAGAGGCTAGTGTCCATGCCGGTTCCCCTTATTTATTCGTTTTTTTCTCTACTCCAGTCATCCTGGTGAACTTTCCCCAGTGGGGCTTCAGGCCTCAGTTACCTGTAGGCTCTTTCTGCCTTTCCCCACCAGTGTCTCGGGTTACCGAGGTTTTTGTCTCAACTCCCCTTCCAGCGCTGGCGCGCAGACTCTGCGGCTCAGCTTCTGCGGCTTGGCTTCTGTGGCTCGGTGTCCACGGCTCGGCTCCCGCAGCTCAGCTTCCTTGCGGTGGGCGACCTTGCTCTCCCCGTAGGTCCTCCATGTCACATCCACTAGATCTGGAAGAGTTTCCTCTGCAATTTTTTCCTGAGTCTTTTCCTGAGGGTACAGTAACTCCACTTTTATTAAACTATCTTTTCCCAGACTATCGGTGCACGCCCTCACTATTCTGCCATCTTGGCTCCTCTGTCTGTATCTCTTTCTCATCATAGCTTCTTCAGTGGTCACATTATGCTAAAATATATTTAGTTTGAATCAACAATTAGGCAGGAATTTGGTATAATAGAAGTATATTCTATACTTTGGGTCAGGTGACATAAGTGACAATGCAAGCTACATTGCTATTTAATCTAACTGGGTGCTAATATCTGTAAAACTAAGTTCCCACATACAGGGCTATTCTGAAGATTACAAGATTAGAAAATCACTCATCAAATATATGGCATTAGTGAGTATGCACAAAAATTATACTTCCATTGTACAGCTCTTTTCATCCTCGTGTGTAATATAACAGAGCTGGGAATGCAGAGGCAAATCAGGAATACATTCAAGTTCCTGACCACCACAAAATGACAGGCAATGAAGTTCATATAAATTATTAAGAAAGTACGTACTCTTGAGGAACTTGCATATCCATACATTTGACAAATATTTATTGATTTTTGAGTCTCTACTTTGTGAATGGAATGTAATAACAAATTGAGATGAGGTAATCCTAGATATTTTGGTGTTTCTGTTCTACATGATGTCTTTGAGAGCCATTATATTCTAAGCACTTAGCCAAAGGTTTGGGATGGGTCTAATATGACTTGCTGCATGTTCCTGTATAATTTTCATTATAGTAGTGGAAACAGTGTTGGAAAACTTGAAAGGCTGATAAATCCAGTGCATGATAGATAGCCTCAGGAATAAGTTTCAAGGGAAGACACATAGGAAGGTCAAACTCATTTGACATGAACTGTGGGAGATGAGTAGAAGGCTTTATGAAAAATGCAGCATCAGAATTGTGATCAGAAGGATCTGAATAATGGGGAGAAGGAGAAAGTCAGGAGAAAGAAGAAGTAATTCTAAGCTTAGTCCAGAACCTGGAGGTGGAGGAATGGAACATTCTAGTCAGGAAAAGTCACTTTTGAAGATCAGAAAGTGAAAAAAGGACAAAACACAGTAGTGAAAAGGAAAATTTTCAATAAAATGGAAGTGTAGAATGTGAGAAATGATGATAACTGAATCTGGACAAAGAAGCTGGGCTCCTGTAATGAATGACCCTGTAGGAAACACAACAAAATTTGAATTTTACATTGCAGATAATTGAAAAGCAGTGAGTGCTGTTATACAGGTTAGTAGTAGGATCATTATCAATCTTTTGCTCTTACTGCCTACCAAAGCCCACACAGCACTTCATCCCACTTTTCTGTCTCTGGGAATGGAAGAACAAGATCTTGAAAGTCGTAGATAAATTCATTATAGACGGGAGAGGCAGAAACAGGAAAATATGAATAATAGACAATCTATTTCAAAAGCTGAAACACTTCCACATATTTATTTCTTTTTTGTTTTACTCATATCTGTGATTACTAAATAAACATGGCTACTAAGTATATATGATTTATAGCTGGTCCCTTATCTAACTACGTCATGTGACCATGAGGGCTGAAACCATGTTGCCAGGTTCATCATAACCCAGGTGCCAAAGGCAGTGCAGGTTTTGAATGAGTTAGAACAAAAATAAAGGTTTTTAGGGCAACATTGTATTATAGAAGAAAACAATGTTAATAAACACAAATAATCTGTAGAGTTTTAAATTATATCCAAAATATTTAGTTTGAAAAAGATTAGCACATAATACATTTTATAAAAATCTTGAAATGTGTAATCATTAAATTTTTGATCCACAAGTGGGTGTACTCAAATCTAGCCAGAAATTTTACTTCTCTGCATTTTATACCCAAAAGATCCACGGATCTGAGGTTTTATAATTTTTTGCAACTGTCATTATAATTGTTTTAGGGTAATTTCAAATGGCATGTTCTCCTTTATTTATTCTTTCATTAGCTTGGGAACTTAGGAACTAGCTATACTTTCAGTTCTAAGAAATCATGCAGTGTGTTAAGATATTCTTCAAGATTTTCATTTAAAATCAACCTTCATAATTGTCTTATGCTAAAAAATCTCATTATGAGTATTAATTCACATGTATTGAAAGCACCCATCTCTTATGTGTTATTGCTGTTTGGAGTCTTACAGTAAAATAAAACAGGAAGTGAAAGATGCCATGTTTCCTTTAAATGCAAGAGAAGAAGGAGTAATCAACTAAAGTATGTCCCATTGGGAAATTAGCCAAAGCCACAACTGCCCCTTCCCCCAACTCCTTGCAGAGAAATTAGTCTACATCAGCCTCATTTAAAATCAGTAGATTCCAGCTCTTAACAGATAATATGGAGACAACAATTATAATTTGAATGTAGCTTATTGCAAAAAAAAAAAACAAAATTAAACATCTGGTCTATACTTTCCCCTTCTACTTACTTAATCATTTACATTATTTAACAAGGCTGTAATATACTTTTTCTTCTATGAAGAAATGATTCTGGATCTTTAGGAAAGGGTGTGAGGTTGTTTGCATTTGAGTGTCTTGAATTCTAAAAGGCATGTTTCTTTGTTAACTTAATCAACAGCTCCTTGAACAAACCAAGCACAGCCCTTTTATCCTCCCTAGTAAAAGCAAAAATCAAGACCATTGCTTGTTGATACTGTGTAAATGACTCTTTTTTTTTTTTTTTTTTTTTTTGGCAGGCAGAGTTAGACGGTGAGAGAGACAGAGAGAGAGTTATAGACAATGAGAGAGAGACAGAGAGAAAGGTCTTCCTTCCATTGGTTCACTCGCCACATGGCCACTATGGCCAGCGCTGCGCCAATCCAAAGCCAGGAGCCGGGTACTTCCTCCTAGACTCCCATGCGGATGCAGGGACCCAAGCACTTGGACCATCCTGCACTGTCTTCCTGGGCCACAGCAGAGAGCTGGACTGGAAGAGGAGCAACTGGGACTAGCACCCAGTGCCCCAACCAGGACTAGAATCCCGGGTGCTAGCGCTGCAGGCTGAGGATTAGCCAAGTGAGCCACAGTGCCAGCCTAAATGACTCTTCATTCTGAAGATCAGAGCTGGAGAGCTTGGGAATGATTTTGTCCCCAGAAGTCCTCATGATTATAAGGTTAGAGTCATGCTATCTTCTTTTGCATGTCTGAAGCAGTGCTTACAAGTAAATATATTAATATTAATGCATTCTTTCATCACCATTTATTATATATTCTTAGAATTTATATATATTAATATATATAAATAGCATTCTTTCATACACCTTTTTCAGGATTAATATTACTTCTTATTTTTATGCTACTCTGTACTTTTTGATGTTCTTTAGTCCTGCAACACCGTTGGGTACAAAATAACATGGGGATGTCATTCCATTTTTGAGCCAAGGAAACTGAAATAATGAAATTAACAGATCACAGTTGAGAGAAACATCAAATTCCCAAATTCTACAATTAAAACAAAATAAAAACCATGGTTTAAGAGTAAGGTGGTTTTGTGTAGTAAAACTACAAAAACAAAAGCCACTTTAATAGCATTTCATGCTACTCTTTAAGATGTTATTTTCACTTGTCCTTTAATAATTCATGACTTTTTAAAAATTATGTAATTAAAAAATAAATTTTAATTCTTTAATGTGTTCTTTTTTAATGAGTAACTGAAACAATCATCTGATATTATCAAATATTGGCTTTAGGAGCTTAATTTTTTAGATTGGGGAACTCAAGTTTCTGCAATACAAAATTTCTTTGGATATAGAGAAATCACATCTTAATAACAAAGTTACTATTAATAGTATGGTTGCTATTAATTATTATGTACTTATTATATGCTAGAGGTGGTGACGAACATTTATAGCATTCATATATCACTTAACCACAACGCTATCTGAGGTTACCTTGGCATCAAGAATCAAATAAAATTAACTGGAAATTTGTTCCACTTTCAGTATTAGAGATACATTTTCCTTAATAGTAATTATTAATTCTTAGCATATTTTCCCTTCATCTCATTTGTAGCTAAAAGTTGCTTTTCTATTATCCCATTGTTTTCATACTTAAACCCATATAGAAAATCTTTTTTATGTTCCAGATAGAATACCTCCATAGGAATAAAAATGTGTATACAGAATCCTGAAATCAGGACAATGTAATGTTTTTAATTGGTGAACCATAAACATTTTAAAATCTTTTATTTTACATTTTTTAAAGAAATCCTTTATCCATATTTCTAACAAGAGTTATCTCAGAGGTTCAGCTTCTGTTTTCAACTTCACACTCTCTGTCTTCTCTAATCTGTTTCTCTTTCCTTTTCTCTGATCTTCATTTCCCAAGACCTGTTAAAGTCATTTGCAAAGCCACATAACTCTTTCTTGTTTGACCATCTGATTTCAGATCATTCCCTGGGGACTCCATCAACTACCATGGAAGCTGCCAAATAAGGGCTTTCTGTAAACACAGGTCTCTCAAAGAACTAAGCTTTGATAACAGCAGTTAAAGTATATATTTCACAAATCACACTTCCTTCTAGTATACTGACAATAATTCTGTGAGATGGGCATAACTGATAATACTTATATATTACAGACGAGTAAAGTGAGACTGCGATACTTACTAATCTTTTAATTTTTAATTTTTTAATTTTTTTTTTTTATTTTTTGACAGGCAGAGTGGACAGTGAGAGAGAGAGACAGAGAGAAAGGTCTTCCTTTGCCTTTGGTTCACCCTCCAATGGCCGCCGCGGGCGGCGCACTGTGGCCTGTGCACCGTGCTGATCCGATGGCAGGAGCCAGGTACTTCTCCTGGTCTCCCATGGGGTGCAGGGCCCAAGCACTTGGGCCATCCTCCACTGCACTCCCTGGCCACAGCAGAGAGCTGGCCTGGAAGAGGGGCAACCGGGACAGAATCCAGCGCCCGGACCGGGACTAGAACCCGGTGTGCCGGCGCTGCAAGGCGGAGGATTAGCCTAGTGAGCCTCGGCGCCAGCCGCGATGCTTATTAATCTAACATTCTCCAATGACTTATGGCTAAGGAGGGATCATTGTTTGCATCGCTCGGAGTCCACACCTTAGACGCAGGTTCCCATGTTAGTTCTTACTTTGACTTCTTCCTTCAGGCTTCGTCTGCATCTTCACCTGTAGCTGACTCTGCATTCAATTTTTATAAAATTTCCTGCAGGGCTGCTTCCTTTTTAGTTTTTGAATTCAAGTTTGCACCCTATATTTAATGTCTTTCTTAAAAGGAATTCCAGGTCCACTGATGATATGAGATGTTTATCGATCTGATAATTTTAATACACATAAAATATTTCATAAATTGTAAACCTCACAAAAGTGTGGTATTACTGATTAAATTATGCTGTATATATCTGCTTTAATAAAAACATGTTAATAATTTTAGAATCTGCAAACTCAATGGCAGTTTATAATAAGCACTTTTAATAGAGCCCTTTTTAATTTTTTTTTATCTGACAGAGTTAGACATTGAGAGTAGAGAGAGAGAAACGTCTTCCTTCTGTTGGTTCACCCACCAAATGGCTGCCACAGCTGATGCTGTGCTGATCTGAAGCCAGGAGACAGGTGTTCTTGGTCTACCATATGGGTGCAGGACCCAAGCACTTGGGCCATCCTTCACTGCTCTCCTGGGCCACAGCAGAGAGCTGGACTGGAAGAGGAGCAACTGGGACTAGAACCCAGCTCCCATATGGGATGCTGACGCCATAGGCAGAGGATTAACCAAGTGAGCCACGGTGCCGGCCCTGAGCCTTTTATGTGATGATAACACCCATTTATTAGCAGATATCCAATGCAAGTATATCAGTTACTATTAAGGTGTGTTTACGTGTGTGTGGTTGTGTGCTTAAACCTAGAAACTAATCAAGTAATTATTATTTTTTTCTTTACAAAGATGTTAGTTATCCATAAATGAAGCCAGGAAAATGATTAGAAGGAATAACCCCAGAATATGTGCAATAACACAGTTTACATAATAACCATTTCTATTGTGTAAGAGTTGGACTTTCTTTCTTTTTTTTTTTTTAATTTTTGACAGGCAGAGTGGACAGTGAGAGAGAGAGACAGAGAGAGAAAGGTCTTCCTTTGCCGTTGGTTCACCCTCCAATGGCCGCCGCTGCAGCCGGCGCACCGCGCTGATCCGATGGCAGGAGCCAGGAGCCAGGTGCTTTTCCTGGTCTCCCATGGGGTGCAGGGCCCAAGCACCTGGGCCATCCTCCACTGCACTCCCTGGCCATAGCAGAGAGCTGGCCTGGAAGAGGGGCAACCGGGACAGAATCCGGCGCCCCGACCGGGACTAGAACCCGGTGTGCCGGCGCCGCTAGGCGGAGGATTAGCCTATTGAGCCACGGCGCCGGCTCAAGAGTTGGACTTTCTCAGAGAGGAATCCATTGGTTACCTTTCTGTGAACAAAAGAAATTGAGATCTCATGATTCTTTTTTTTTCAGATTTATTTATTTGAAAGGCAGAGCAACAAGATGGAGAGAGAGAGAAAGAGAAAGAGAAAAAGAGAAAGAGAAAAGAGAAAGAGAAAAGAGAAAGAGAAAGACAATCTTTCATCCTCTGCATCTGCTAGCCAACACTCAAATCCTTGCAACAGCCAGGGCTGGGCCAGGCTGAAGCCAGGAGCAAGGAATTCCATTCAGGTCTCCCATCTGGATATCAGGAACCCAACAACGCAAGCCATCATCACTACTCTGGAACAGAAGCTCAGAGTAACTGGGACCCCAATCAGCACCTTGATATGAGATGTGAACATCCCCAAGAAGCAGCTTAGCTTGCTGCACAATACCTGCCCCCAAGGTATAATGATTCTTGAATTCTAAAAATCCCAATACACTAAAGCAAAATCAAAACTAAAATATCTTTACTTCAGTGTACCTAGTGTAAAATACGGGAATATTTTTATAGTCATTAGCTTCTGAGATGATGTATGGATTCTTCATTCTTGGTAAGCATAAGCAACTTTAAAAAATTTTTCCACTAAAATAAATTTACCTTTTAGTTGTGTTTATTTTCGTGAGCATCCTGTGCTGCTCATCTTATAAGCTTATGCCAGACATTAGTAGATCAAAGCCCCAAACAAGGGAACAATATTGATTGAGTTCCATATAAAAGGTTAAGGGTGATTTACTATATTTTTATTGTTTTTCAGTACAACTGGTTTACTATAACATTTTAAACAGCTGGCTGCAATGAGCTTTTTGACACAGCTATTTGAAATCCCCTACATCTCATACTAGAGTACCTATGCTTTAGTTCCCACTTGGCTTCCTATTCCAGCTCCCTGCTATTGGGCAGCAGGTTATAGCTGAATGATTGGGATCTTTGCCACCCACTTCCCATGTGGAAGACCCACATTGAGTTTTGGGCTCCTTGTTTCTTCTAAACTCAGCCCTGTATATTGTGGAGATTTGGGGAGTGAGCCAGCATATGAAAGATTTCTCTCCATCTGTCTGTCTGTCTGTCTCTCTCAAATAAAAATAAATAAATTTTAAAATATCTTCTTTCTAAAATACTGTAATAATACAGTTTTATATGACATTATATTTCCTAACATATATCTTCATTAAAGCTAATTGGGATTCCAAAAGTTTTATGGATGATAAAGAGTATCACAATTTGTATTCTATTTCCCCTACAATATATTCAAGGTATAATATGATGGATTATAATTTATTAATGAAAATGCCATTCCACTGTCTAAAATATATTATTAATCATAAGTGATGCAACATACTCTCTTATGTAATATGCTGCTGCAATACATTGTTATTGGGAAGTTGTAGGTAAAAATACTTTGGATGTAAGTTTTATGCATTATTGTGTTGTCTAGGTAACTAAAACCACAGCAAACTAAATTGATAATGATAAAGCTAAACTAATAATTCATAGTGAAAGCCATTTGAAAACTGAGCAGCTTCAGATAAACTGATGGTGCTTCCCAGGATAGTGCTCTTTCAATTATATCCATCATTTTTCTGTAAAAACAGAAGATAGGGCTTAAAAGCTCACAGCAGTTTATGATCCATTGAGAAGCTTGTCCTGGTCCCCAGGAAATCATGAGCAGTACACTAAGAACCAGAGCATGCAGATTTTAACTTCAATGGAAATGTTGATGTATTCACTTCAAACACCAGTTTGTTTTGAATCACATATTTCACGTGAGCAGTGACCAACCTGGATGAGACCGCTGGGTTTTAAATCTGGCTCTTTTCCAATATAGTCAATTTTATGCAAGTTTCTTGCTTTGTCATTCATAAAACAATTAAGAAAGGAAATACAGAGACTATAAGAAAGGAAGAAAATCCCTACCCTGCTTTCTTAGGGGGACTGTTTTAAGATTGAAGTATGATCCTGCATGTGAATACACATCAAAATGTAGAAGGTGCAGCCATATAGCATTAAAAGTCAGAGACATTTAAAGTTATGAAGTCCTGTCTTCTCAGGTTATAGGTAAGCAGTGGAGATTTATGACTTGTACAAGGGCAGCCAAAAATTGAGTGGTTAAAATCCAGTTCTTTTTGAGACCTAGTTAAAAGATGTTTCAGTTTTTTTTTTTTTTTACCAGTCTTCAATTCACTGCATTATCACAAGTATTATCAACATCATCATTAATATCTAACTGATAAAATATATAAAATGCTCATTTAATAACACTGCTGACAATAACTTTCTTTTTGACACTTTTTCTGTTCTTTGCATTTTTTACTGCCGATATCCTGTTTTTTCTGCTGTTCTTTCTTCTCCTTTCATCATAGTCCTACCAAAGTTAGTCCTCAACTTATGCTTTAATGACTTCATTCCCACATAGTTTCAAATGTCTTCAAATAGATAACTACAAAATCAGTACATTCAACATTTTAAAAGGTAAATGTTGACAAGACATACAGATGTTCACTTGATATCAAAATTACAATACCATTGGATAGCAGCAACTTTGTGACCAAGAAGACAATGGGTAATGCTTTTAAAATGACTTTTTTTTTTTTGACAGGCAGAGTGGACAGTGAGAGAGAGAGAGACAGAGAGAAAGGTCTTCCTTTGCCGTTGGTTCACCCTCCAATGGCCGCCACGGCTGGCGCACTGTGGCCAGTGCACTGTGCTGATCTGAAGGCAGGAGGCAGGTGCTTCTCCTGGTCTCTCATGGGGTGCAGGGCCCAAGCACTTGGGCCATCCTCCACTGTCTTCCCGGGGCACAGCAGAGAGCTAGCATGGAAGAGGGGCAACCAGGAAAGAATCCGGCACCCCGACCGGGACTAGAACCCGGTGTGCCGGCACCACTAGGTGGAGGATTAGCCTATTGAGCCGTGGTGCCGGCCTTAAAATGACTTTCAACCTAAATTCTTGATCTAACCAGATGATTAAACAGTATGCCTAAATCAAACTCATGGTACATTAAGACACTGAAAAAAATACATATTTAACTTCCAGTGTATCTTCTCTTAGTAAGCATCAGGAATGGGTGTTTTCAATAAAATGAGACGGGATATCAAAAGCAAATGAAGATATGAGACCCCAAAACAGATCTATTTGAAAGAGCAGTGAAGAAAGGGCCAGAAAGGAAGCTGTGTAGCAACCAGAAGAGCTTCAGCTCACTTGGAATAGATCATGGCTCCAGAGAGGAGAAATGCAATTGATGGGGTATCTTGTATTTGACTTTGGAACATACCAGATGGAATTAATACACATTAGTGGAACATTTGAAAAAATCAAAATGATAGGTACAAAGGAAAGCAATAAAATGAAAAATGAAAGAATTGTTAAGTTAGAAGATTTAGGCAGAAATGTGGTCAGTTATAACCAGACTCTAGTGACCTACAAAGCTCCTCTCTGTTTCCTGGCAGTGAACTCCTAACTTAGGGACCATTCTATTATGGGGCCAATGGATTCGTGTCCACTTATCATAATTATGGCTGCATCTTTTGCTCTAATTGTTTGCTGATTCCTTAAGCCAAGCTTAAGTGGAAATTCTCATGAATTTTCATTCTGGCCACACTGTTTAGTTTTTCTAGAATGATCAACAAAAAAAAGTATAATCAAATTTAATTGTTTGAACCAGAAATACCAGTATATATTTAGCCATGGTATGCTAATAATATGTGCTTCAGTGACCGAAAGTTGTAATACAATTATGTTGGGAAGATGGGATGTGTTATATGATTGGGACTCAAAATTGAGTGTAAGAAAGCTAATTCCTCATCTAAACTAATAAGAAAACAAAAAGTAATGTAGAAAACATAATAAACCAGGAAAGAGTAGTATAACCATGCTGTTTAGACATGTAGAGTTAAATAGAAAAAGCTACAACAAAAGTATTTGAAAGTTGCTATCTCAGGGAGCAAGGCCAGAGAATATCAATTTTAAAATTATGTGTTGTAATTCAACTTTCTATTTGAAGTACACACTTTTCAAGAGCCTCATCTTTGCTTTATAATTTTATTTTTATACCTCAGGTACTTTTTTGCCTATTATAGAAATTCAAATATTTATTTTAGGAAAATTAAATGAGTTTAAGGAGATTATCATTAGTTCAATGGCATGCAAAATATCTTTGCTTAAGCTTAAAGGTCTAGACAGAGCAAAGCAGATAGAAAGTATTGAGACAAAATTAAATCAATAATTTACCCCTGGCAGTTTGAAAACACATAAATTTAAACTACATTCAGACTCCTTTCTTAATATCTTTTTAAAACATCTTATTTTCTGGTTTCTCTCAATGTTGAGCATTAAACTTGCATTTAACAAACTAAGTAAATTTATTTTTCACATGCCCTGCCTCCTTCCCAAAAGGATTTGAGAATCACACAGTAAGACACTATGTTTAACAGGATCAATAAAGTACAAGTGGAAAACAGTTTCATAGAAAAGACAGGGAAACATATAAGCTAATGACCTTACCAACTATTACTAAGTGTCTACTTCAATTCTTTATATCATCCTGTTTTAATAACTTGATAAAAACTAAAAATTAAAGCAAAGGCAAAATAAGGATAGGAAAAATGTAGATGAATTAGAGTACTAGTATCATTCAAAATATGTGTAATTTTTTTGGAGACTTTGGCGGAAATGTACCCAAAATTTGGCTCTTCATTTTGAGCAGCAGAGAGCAGCAGTTATGGTGGTTAACAGAATGCAACATGTTGCTGTGAGATGCCTGTAGCCAGAGCAAAGAAAAAATGTTATTTTCAGAATCATTTTATAGGAAAAACAGAGGACACTCTATAGGGTTTTTTTTAATATGTTTTTTTCACATTTATGTTAATGTAGAATAGAACTGACAGAGAAATATGGGATGATGAATACATTTGAATTGATGATAAGAAATGAATAATATTTTAAAATATAGTATATCCAAAACATTGCCTGGGACATACTTGTAATAAAAATTTGTGTTTTTAATTTTCTATTCAAATTTTACTGGGAGTTATGGATTTTCTTCCTAAATGAGTTTACACTAACCTAGAATCCTAATCGAACTTTTTTCATTGCTCGTTTGTGTGTGTGTGTGTGTGTGTGCATGTATTATGTGTGTGATACCTAATTTTAAAAATTTTATTTAAGATGGCCAGCGCCACAGTTCAATAGGCTAATCCTCCGCCTAGCGGCGCCAGCACACCAATTCTAGTCCCGGTCGGGGTGCCGGATTCAGTGCCGGATTCTGTCCCGGTTGCCCCTCTTCCAGGCCAGCTCTCTGCTGTGGCCAGGGAGTGCAGTGGAGGATGGCCCAGGTGCTTGGGTCCTGCACCCCATGGGAGGCCAGGATAAGCACCTGGCTCCTGCCTTCGGATCAGCACGGTGCACTGGCCACAGCGCGCCAGCCGCGGTGGCCATTGGAAGGTGAACCAATGGCAAAGGAAGACCTTTCTCTCTGTCTCTCTCTCTCTCACTGTCCACTCTGCCTGTCAAAAAAAAATTATTTAAGATATGCAAATCTCATGTATTTTGTATATACAGATTTAGGAACATATTGATACTTCCCACCCACCCCTCCCTTCCCACCCATGCTCCTACCCTGCTTTCTCCTTCCTCTCTTACTACCACCTCTTACTTTTTAAAAATATCTATTTTCAGTTTACTTTATACTCATTAGATTAACTCTATACTAAGTAAAGAGTTGAACAAATAATGTGAAAAAAACCCACTGTTCCACAGCAGAAGAGACAAAGGCTAAAAACAATCATCAAATCTCAAAATGTCAGTTTCACTCCTATACATTACATTTTAGGTACACTATTAGTTACCACAGATCAGGAAAAATGTATGTTATCAGTCTTTTGGGGACTGGCTTAGTTCACTAAATATAATGGTTTCCAGTTGCATCCATTATGTTTCAAAGGACAGGATTTCATTTTTTTTTAACCACTGAGTAGTATTCCATAGTGTCTATATACCATAATTTCTTTATCCAGTCATTAGCTGATGGACATCTGGGTTGATTCCATGTGTTAGCTATTCTGAATTGAGCTAAAATGAACATGGGGTACAAATAATTCTTTCAAATTCTGATTTCATTTCATTTGGGTAATTTCCTAGGAATGGGATTTCTCTGTTATATGATATATCTATTTTCAGCTTTCTGAGATATTGCATATTGTCTTATACAATGGCTGCATCGGTTTACATTCCATGAACAATAGATTGGAGTACCTTTTTCCCCACACCCTTACATTATTTTATTTTATTTTATTTTTTGACAGGCAGAGTGGACAGTGAGAGAGAAAGAGAGAGAGAGAGAGAGAAAGGTCTTCCTTTTCCATTGATTCACCCCGCAATGGCTACTGCAGCCGGTGGCTGCGGCCAGCACACCGCGCTAATCTGAAGCCAGAAGCCAGATGCTTCTCCTGGTCTCCCATGCAAGTATAGGGCCCAAGGACTTGGGCCATTCTCTACTGCGCTCCTGGGCCACAACAGAGAGCTGGACTGGAAGAGGAGCAACTGGGACAGAATCTGGTGCCCCGACCAGGACTAAAACCTGGGTGCTGGCACCACAGGTGGAGGATTAGCCTATTAAGCTGCAGTGCCGGCCTTCCCCACACCCTTACAGGATGTATTGTTTGTTGATTTCTCTGAGAGAGTCTAACTGGGGTGAGTAGAACCTCATTATGGTTTTGATTTGCATTTCCCTGATGGCTAGTGATCCTGAGCACTTGTTCATGTGTCTGCTGGCCATTTGAATTTTCTCTTTTGAAAAATGCCTGTTCAAGTCCTTGTTTTGTTGTTGTTGAGTTTCTTGAGCTCTATATAGTTTCTGAATATTAATTCTTTGTCTGTTGCATAATTTGCAAATATTTTCTTCCATTTTGTTAGTTGCCTGTTTCCTGAGTGTTTCTTTGCAGTGCAGAAGCTTCTCAGCTTGATGAAATCTCATTTGTCAATTTTGGCTTTGATTGCCTCTGTTTCTGGGGTTGTTTCCAATAATTCTTTGCCTATGCTAATATCTTGCAGAGTTTTCCCAGTGTTCTCTAGTAACTTGGTGGTACTGGGTTGTAGATTTAGGTCCTTGATCCATTTTGAGAGGATATTGGTAGGATATACAGTAGGGGTCTTTTTCATGCATGTGGAGATTCAATTTTCTCAGCACCAATTTTGAAGAGATGGTTCTTGCTCCAGGGATTGATTTTAGCTCCTTTGTCAAAGATTATTTGGTTGTAGGTGCGTGGATTGATTTCTGGAGTTTCTACTCTCTTCCTTTTGTCTACATGTCTTTTTTTTTTTTAACCAGTACCAGGCTGTTTTGATTATAATTTCCTTGCAGTAATATGTCTTGAAATGTGATGTTATGATGCCTAGGGCTTTGTTTTTGTTGTATAAAATTGCTTTAGCTATTCAGGCTACCTTGTGATTCCATATGAATTTTAGCATTGATTTTTCTAAATTTAGAGAGAATATTGTTAGTATTTTGATTGGGATTGCATTGGTCTGTAAATTGATTTTGATAGTATACATTTGATGAATTGTTTCTTCCAATCTATGAACATGGACTATTTCTCCATTTTTTTTTTTTGCATTTTTTTGTTTCTTTCTTTAATGTTTTGTAATTTTCATAAGGGCGATTGTTCACTTCCTTGCTAAATTTATTCCAAGGTATTTAATTTTTTGTAGCTATTATGAATGGGATCAATCTTAGATGTTCTTTCTTAGTCATGGCATTATCTGTTTATACAAAGGCTATTGGTTTCTGTGTGTTGATTTTATATCTGGCCACTTTACTGAACTCTTTTAAGAGTTCCAGTAGTTTCTTAGTGGAGTCTTTCGGATCCCTTATATATAGAATCATATCATCTGCAAAAAGGGACAATTTGACTTCCTCCTTCCCAGTTTGTAATCCTTTAATTTCTTTTTCTTGCCTAATGGCTCTGCCTAAAACTTCTAGGATTATATTGGATAGCAGTGGTGAGATTGGTCATCCTTGCTGGTTCCAGATATTAGTGGGAATGCTTCCAAAGTTTCCCCATTCAATAGGATGCTGGCGGTTGGTTTGTCATAAATTGCCTTGATTATGTTGAAGAATGTTACTTCTGTATCCAATTTTCTTCAAGTTTTCATCATGAAAGGATGTTGTATTTTATCGAATGCTTTCTCTGCTTCTATTGAGATAATCATATGGTATTTGTTCTCCAGTTTGTTAGTGTGATGTATCACATTGATTTGTGAATGTTGAAGCATCCCTGAACACCAGGAAAAATTGTACTTGGTCTGGGTGAATGATCTTTCTAATGTGTTGTTGGATTTGATTGGATAGTATTTTGTTGAGGATGTTGCAGCTACACTTATCAGGGAAATTGATCTGTGGTTCTTTCTCTGTTTTTTCTTTTTCAGGTTTAGAAACTGAAGTGATGCTAGCTTCATAGAAGGAGTTTGGGAGGATTCCCTCCCTTTCATTTGTTTTGAATAGCTTGAGAAGAATTGGAGTTAGTTCTTCTTTAAATGTCTCTCAGAATTCAGTAGTGAAGCCAATTGGTCCTGGGCTTTTCTTTGTTGGGAGAGTCGTTATTACTGATTCAATTTCTGTCTTGATTATGGGTCTGTCTAGGTTTTCTATATCTTCATGACTCAATTTAGGTAGGTTGTATTTGTTCAGGAATCTATCCATTTCTCCTAGGTTTCCCAATTTGTTGGCATATATTTCTTTGTAGTAATTTCTGATGATTCTTTTTTATTTTTGTAGTACCTGTTGTTATATTTCTCTTGTCATATCTAATCATTGATTTTTGTCTTTCTCTTTTTTTGGTTAGTTGGGCCAATGGTATGTCAATTTTGTTTATTTTTCCAAAAACAAGCTCTTCATTTTGCTGATCTTTTCTATTTTGGGGGGTACAGTTCAATTTTGCTTATTTCTGTTATTTGCTTATTTCTGTTATTTGCTGTTTTTCTAGGTCCTTGAGATGCAAAGACAGCTCATTTATTTGGTGCTTTCCCCTTTTCTGTATGTAGGAAGCAATTGCTGTAAACTTTCCTCTTAACACTGCTATTGCTATATCCCATAAGATTTAGTAAGTTGAATTGTCATCTTCATTCTTTTCCAGAATTTTTTTGATTTCTCTTTTGATTTCTTCTATGCCTTACTGTTCATTCAGGGGCATGTTGTTCAGTCTCCATGTGTTTGCATATGTTCTAGAGATTCTTGAGTTGTTATTTCCAGCTTCATTCCATTGTAGTCAGAGAAGATGCATAGTTTGATTTCGATCATTTCTTCTGTATTTTCCAGTGTGTGTGCATATACCTGTGTGTATTAATTTCTGATGATTCTCTTTACTTCTGGGTATTGTTAAATTTCCTTTTTCATCTCTGATTTTGTTGATTTAGTTGGGCCAATGATATATCAATTTTGTTTTTTTTCCCCAAAAAACAGCTCTTTGTTTTATTGAACTTTGTATATTTTTGTTTGTTTAAATTTTGTTTATTCTCTAATTTTAAGTATTTCTTTCCTTCTACTAATGTGAGATTTAGTTGATTGTTGTTTTTCTAAGTCCCTGAGATGCATTGATAGCTCATTTATTTGCCAATGTCTTCATGTAGGCACTGATTATAAATTTAACTTTTAACCTTGTTTTGCTATACCCCATAAGTTTTGGTATGTTGTATTTTTGTCTTCATTCTTTTAAAGAAAATTTTTGATTTCTATTTTATTTATTTTATGGCCCACTTTTCATTCAGGAGCATGTTGTTCAGTCTCCCTGTGTTTGCATATCTGTTAGAGATTCTTGATTTGTTAATTTCCAGCATAATTCCGCTGTGGTCAGTAAAGGTGCATGGTATGATTTCAATTGTTTTAATTTGCTGAGACTTGCTTTATGGCCTACCATGTGATCTATCCTAGAGAAAGTTTCATGAACTGATGAGAAGAATGAGATTCTGTAACTATGGGGTGAAACGTTTTGTAGATAAGAGTTAGGTCCATTTGGTCCATAGTGATTATTAGTTTTGTTGTTTCTTTTCTTTTTTTATTTTTTTTTAAGATTTATTTATTTATTTGCAAGTCAGAATTACACAGAGAGAGGAGAGGAAGAGAGAGGGTGTGGGGGCTCTTTCATCCAATGGTTCACTCCCCAATTGGCTGCAACGGCCGGAGCTGCGCTGATCCAAAGCCAGGAGCCGGGAGTTTCTTTCAGGTCTTCCATGTGGATACAGGGGCCTAAGGACTTGGGCCATCTTCTATTACTTTCCCTGGCCATAGCAGAGAGCTGGATTGGAAGTGGAGCAACCAGGTCTCAAAACGGCGCCCATATGGGATGCCAGTGCTTCAGGCCAGGGCGTTAACCTGCTGTGCCACAGCGTCAGCCCTGCTCTGTTGTTTCTTTTTGATTTTCTGTATAGTTGATTTGTCCATTGATGAAAGTAGGGTGTTGAGGGGATGGTACTGTGGTATAGTGGGTAAAGCTACCACCTGCAGTGCTGGCATCCCATATGGTTGCAGGTTCGAGTCCTGGCTGCTCCTTTTCCAGTCCAGCTTACTGCTATGGCCTAGGAAAGCAGTAGAAGATGGCCCCTGTGCTTGGGCGCCTGCACCCATGTGGGAGACCTGATGAAAACTCCTGGCTCCTGGCTTTGGATCAGTGCAGCTGCAGCTGTTGCTTGGGAAGTGAACTAGCAGATGGAAGATCGATCTCTCTCTCTCTCTCTGTCTCTCTCTGCCTCTGGCTTTCAAGTAAATAAATAAATCTTTAAAAAAATCCAGGTGGAGTCCTTAGAATAGTCACAAGTATTTACTGGCTGTTATTTTTTTTAACAGAGAATCATTTTAAAAAAGAGAGAATAATTTCTTTATGTTTTATTTGGAAAGTTTGGCTGTAGTGTGTTGTGGGGAAGGTCTTTTCTGGTCATGTATGTTAGGAGTTCATATGTGCTTCTTGTACATGGATGTCTGTTTCTTTTTCCAAATCTAGGATGTTTTCATTAATTACTTCTAAATAGGCCTTCTAATCCATATGTTGGTATGTTGAATCATTTGATAGTGTCCCATAAATCTACAGCACTCTTTTTAAGTTTTCTAATTTTTTTCTCTTTTCTTTTCTTTTTCTTTCTTTTTTTTTTTTTTTTTTTTTTTTTTTTTGGTCTGACTGAAGATATTCAATGATTTATCTTCTAGCCTGGATATTCTTTCTTCTACCTCACCAAGTTTGTTGTTAAGCTTTTCCACTGCATTTTTTTTTATTTATTGTATTCTTCATTGCAAATATTTCATTTTGATTCCTTTTTTTTTTTTTTTTTGACAGGCAGAGTGGACAGTGAGAGAGAGAGACAGAGAGAAAGGTCTTCCTTTTGCCCTTGGTTCACCCTCCAATGGCCGCTGCAGCCGGTGTGCTGCAGCTGGCGCACCGCGCTGATCTGAAGGCAGGAGCCAGGTACTTATCCTGGTCTCCCATGGGGTGCAGGGCCCAAGGACTTGGGCCATCCTCTACTGCACTCCCGAGCCAGAGCAGAGAGCTGGCCTGGAAGAGGGGCAACCGGGACAGAATCTGGCGCCCCGATCTGGACTAGAACCTGGTGTGCCGGCGCCGCTAGGCGGAGGATTAGCCTATTGAGCTGCGGCATCGGCCTTTGAGTCCTCTTTAAAATGACAATTTCATGGAAAAAATTGTCATTCATGTTATGTATGGTTTTCTTTAGTTCGTGGATTTGCTTCTGATTGCTTTTGAGTAATTCTTTAATACTTTAAATTCCATTTCCAGCATTTCATCAATCTCCTTATCTTCCACATTCTAATATTGAAATGTTGTTGTGTTTCTTTTGGAGGAGTGTAGTCATGGTGTCTGCCTTATTCTTGTTTCTTGAATTTCTGTTTATGTTTAGGCATTTTTGGACTTAATTTTTTTTTTTCCTCTGATGCCTTTTGTCTTTGAGCTATGCCTTTGTGGCTTAGTGGAGTGTCTGTACTTTCAGTGAATACAAAGAGTTGTGTGGTGGGTGTGGCCAGGGAGCTTTGGTCAGTGCTTCAGGGTGGGGCAAGTATTGAGGGCGACACCCAAGTTGGGTGTGGTACATCTCCTCTTGTTAATGTAAAGGAGAAAACAGTCACCTCTGTTGGTGTGATCACTCTCTTACCGCCTTTCCTCCTTATGAATGCCTGGGTGTTAGTCCCTTGTGTATTGAACACTCATCAGCGCCACTCTAAGAACTTCACAAATAATCTGCGCAGTCCTCACTGAGAGCAGGGTTCCTGCTATAATGATACACCCTGGGCAGTCAAGGAGCCCTGAGTGTGTGGAGCCACATCTAGTGATTGCCCAGAGACCCAATTACACCCTGCACCTCTCATGTAACCACAGAGTCCTTCCTCCCAGCCAAGCTCAATGAGAGTGCATTTCCTACCTTTTTTTTTTTTTTAACACTATTTATCCTAGCCTAGTGCAGTATGTTGTTCTCTAATCTGCATCTTGGACTCCTATTGAGTTTTCTTATTCATTAAATTAATTTTCTAAAAGAAGGCCATTCAAACTATATTTTCAAATTTTTAGGTTTTATCTCTGTTTTGGTAATATTCTGTAATTCAGTTGAGAAAGTTAGATATTTTCCAGGAATATAGGATAAATGCATAGTGATTTTTTAATTAATGGAAAATTCTAGAATAAGAAGGGGAAGAATGATTATTTAAATCAATGATTAGACAATTCATTCATACATTCTTCATTTGTCAAGACCACAGTGGAATCACAAAGAGAAAATACTTTTCAGTATATTTTCAGTGGATATATATTTCACTGGAGATACATATTTCAGTGGAGAAAATATATTATTCTTATTATCTGAGCTTGGAAACAGTGATATAAATATGGTGAGGAAAGATCCTTAGCAATAATAGTGAGCCCACCTTATCTGTTAGTTTCTGTATGTACGGATTAAACTAACACAAATCAAACGTATTTGGGAAAAAATTGCGTCTGTATTGCACATGCACAGACTTTTTTTTTTTTTTTTGGCAGTGCTAGGGCCGTTATTTCCTGAATAATACAGTATGACAGCAGTTTCAGTGGTATCACAAACGTAATTTGCAGATTATTTAAAGTATATAGGAGGAGGAGGTATGTATGTTATATGCAAATACTCCGCTATTTTATTTAGGGACTTGAGCATCTGTGGATTTGGTGTCTGCTGGGGTTCTGGAATCAATCTCTTGCAGGTACCAAGGGACAGGGACAACTGTAATTATTGTACCTGGAGGGCAAGGGACCTGATTATATGCAGGTATGTAACAGGCGAACCACAAATGACTAGAATAGGAATAGCAACATTTTCTTCCAGTTGAATAAAAAGCACCAGTACTTCAGAACTTTTATTTTTGAAACAGGGGAATGTATGTGTGTGTGTGTGTGTGTGTGTGTGTATAGATCTGTGCTCTTTATGTATGCATAAATTCTTTGAAAAGCAACATAATTATTTTGTAGTATTGCATCACTTTAACTTGCTCATTTTATTCCTGAATTGAGATAGGATTTATTTAATACTATGAAATGAAAGGAATTTAAAATACTTAAAGCCAAGGAAACTTGAATAGAGGGTAATTGTTTAGGGATATCTGCTACCTAAGTTGTAAATTGCAATAAACTACAGTGAATTCTCCTCAGAATTAACAAGAATAAAAGCAGTGTTTCATTTTTTTCTCAATGTGTTAGGGGCCTGAATCTGACAAGACTTCAAGTGCTCCATAATAATCCTGGTGAATAAAATTCAAATCATGAGCCTTCTGCTAATATGCTTGAGAGTGTGCGACAACGTGAGGGATGATCAAGTTTTTAAACTCAGAATCTAATAAGGTGCTATCTTGTAAATTACATTTTTAACCAATATAAAGTTCTAAATAAAACTGATCTTAAACTTTGAATTTAACATATCAGATGGGTTGTTTAGTATAAACTTACAATAACATTTACCTGATTATTTAACATAGGTAGAGGAATATAAGAAGTGTCAGACAACATGAAAACATAAATAATGTTTTAGAGATTAAATTGCATTTAAATCAGTCTTTAAGCAATTTCACAGTAACTCAGATATCATATTCTGGGTATTTTCAGATTTCTGGTGATTCTAGATAAAAACATGGTCTTATATCAATATCTTATTTTAGTAGACTCTCCAAAGACACTAAGTTTGCTGGACTAAAACTGGTGATATAATAAATATGTGATAGACCAGAAGAGTTTTGAAATATTAAATTATTCATTCTTTATTAACATGAGCAAACATATGTTGAATATTTACCCTGAAAAGTAGTGTTTTGGCTTCTGGGGCCCAGAGTTTGAAAGTAAGAGCTGGAGAAAGTACAAGTTATTCTTTTGTAAGATAAGAACAGCAATCGAAATATATAATTATGTTATACTTAAAATATAAAAATGAAAGATACACTGAATATGTAGTATTTAATTTATTTACACTTGGGGCCAGCACTGTGGCGCAGCGGGTTAAAGCCCTGGCCTAATGCACCAGCATCTCATATGGGCGCCGATTCTAGTCCTGGCTGCTCCTCTTCTGATCCAGCTCTCTGCTATGGCCTGGGAAAGCAGTGGAAGATGGCCCAAGTGCTTGGGCCCTTGCACTCACGTGGGAAACCCAGAAGAGGATCCTGGCTCCTGGCTTCAAATCGGTGCAGCTCTGGCCGTTGTGGCCAATTTGGGAGTGAACCAGTGGATGGAAGACCTCTCTCTCTCTCTCTCTCTCTCTGTAACTCTGACTTTCAAGTAAATAAATAAATCTTTAAAAAATAATTTATATATACTTATATACAGTATATATGTATATATACAGTATATATATATGTATATATGTATACATATTTACTTTTATATTGATATGCTATAAAACTAAAGTGATGAGAAAACAGTCAACATAAAATTTTGTTTTTTCAAGCTCAGATTGTAGCCTTGATGAGTATCTTCCTCACTTTGGAGATCAATGGCATCTAGGGCAGAGTTAACAAGAGAAGCAGGGCTGAAATGGAAAGGCTTCTTGCAAAGGGGAGGTATATGATTTAAATGTTGAAATTATTATTTTTTTAATGAACACTAGAAAGGAATAACACTTAAAGCATAGGGAATAGTTTATAAATATTCATATATATGCATATACAGAAAGATAGGTAGATAATTTGTTCAAAGAAGCCTGCATATTTTTGAATTATCATAATGTTAGTACAACCCAAGATAGGACTTAATATACCTAAGGTACTAATGCCAGATCATAAAAGGATGTGAAGTATATTACAGACTGGGGTATTATTTTTATGACTGAGTGGTGAGAGGAGAACCATCAGCGAGAAAGTTTGGAGCAGGAGTCTTCAATGGGGAAGAAGATTTTTGAACTTCAGTTTATGTTTATTCATATTCTCCCTTTTAAATGTCTGTTTGTAATTACTTTATCATGAGTCCATGATATTATACTTTGTATTTAACTTGAAATTAATAAATGGACCTGAAACTCCCTCCTCCACTTTTGGTAGATGGAATGTTTAGAAAGGGTTTGAAAACCACTGATGCTGAAGGTGTCTTGAAAGAGGAATAAGAGCAGACAAGAAATTGGGGAAGATATGGATGCACTAATTCAGACAAAGAATGATGTAAATCCCACTGAGGCAGAAGCAACTGCATGGAGAAGAGAAGCCAGGTTTGTTCCTTTTCAGCACGTCTTCTGATTCTTCAGCAGAAGTGCACATTGTATTTCTGACCTGCTGCTTTAGTCTGTTTGGCCTCCTATAACAAAATGCCATAGGCTGGATTGTTTATGCACAGTAGAAATGCATTTTTCATAATTCTGGAGATAAGAAAATCCATGATCAGTACAACAACAGATTTGGTGTCTGATGATAGACTGCTTCCTGTTTGTGTCTGTCTTACTGGAACCTCTTGTGGTTGAAAGAAGAGATCTCTTGGGAGCCTCTTTTACAAAGGCAATGATAACTTCCATGAGGGCTTCATTCCCCTGACAACCATTTCCCAAAGCTATCACCTCCTAATACCATCATGTTGGGTGTTGTGATTACAATATCTGAGTCTCAGTGAAGGAGACATAAATATTTGCTTCATGTATTCCACTTCTGCCCCTCACATTTGTTCTTTTCGAATGCAAAATATGTCTTTTCTATCCCAATAGCCCCAAAGTCTTAACTTGTTCCAGCATTAACTCAAAAGTCTAAACTCTTATTTAAGTATCATCTACATCATATATGGGTATGAATTAAGGTAGAATTTATATAAAATCAAGTTCTCCTCCAGTTGTGAACCAATGAAATCAAACAAGTTATGTGCTTTGAAAATACAATGATGGAACAGGCACAAAACAAGAATCACCCATTCCAGAAGGGATATATAAAGACAAAGAAAGAAGTAACAGGTCCCACGCAATCCTAAAAAACCTTAAGGCTGCCCTCGTAGTTCACAGGGATGATATTCATACCTTCCAGACCCACTGGGGAAGAGGCTTTGCACAAACCTTTGCTTGGAGTTTGTATCCCCTTGAGGTTTATCCATGTTGTTGCCCATACCAATTGTTTGTCTTTTTCTAAAACTGAGTACTATTCCATGGCACAGTTGTACCAGTTTGTCTAATGATTCACTTATGTGTGTGTGTGTGTGTGTGTGTGTGTGTTTAATTAGAGCCATTAGGAAGCAATAGACTTTGAAATGATTCCATGTATTCTGAATGATCCTCAAATTACCAGTTAAATAAAAATTCTCATTGAAGGATGTTTTCAGCATCTCCAACATATTTTTCCCTCTATATACATAGTAAAAGTATAAACTCTGAGCCTTAAAATACAGAGATGTTTCAATTAATTTATTGTAATAATCACATTTATTATTGAGTTACAATTGATGCGGCAAAGCATGTGCTTTGAAGTGCTTGATCCTAATTAGTTAGTTTCTCGCTATTAATAATTCTGGGATGCATATATATTTATATACATATGTACACATGTCTCATGTGGGTGTGTATGTGTGCACATGTGTGTGTGTGTATGTGTGTGTGTATTTCCAGTGTGAACTCCATGAGGACAGGAGCTGAAGCATACTTACTGCCTGGCCCTTAGAATATGACTAATAATTTTTGTTGAATGAAGTACAGTTCTAGAAATCAAAGCTCTTCACAGAAGCCATTCTTCATTGCCCTGTTATGTAGTCATGTGTTCTGATTCCAAGTTTCTACTGGAGGATCAGCTAAACTTTCCATCCCTTGACTTTGGTCAAGAGTGGTAGAATGGGTGGTTACGGTAACCCAGAATTCCTTACTCCAGGACAGGCTTAATTTCTCAATAAATTTGTCATTCTTTTTGTCCCTCACTATATTTTATTTATTATTTTATTTTTTAAATATTTATTTTATTTATTTGAAAGAGTTACAGAGTAGTTGAGATACAGAGAGGTCTTCCGCTGGTTCACTCCTCAGATGGCCACAATGGCCAGAGCTATGCCAATCCGAAGCCAGGAGCCAGGAGTCTCTTCTGGGTCTCCCACGTGGGTGCAGGGGCCCAAGGACTTGGGCCATCTTCTGTTGCTATCCCACAGCATGGCAGAGAGCTGGATTGGAAGAGAAGCAGCCAGGACTAGAAACGGCACCCATATGGGAAGCCAGCGCTTCAGGCCAGGGCTTTAACCTGCTGTGCCACAGTACCGGCCCCCTACTATGTTTTAAAAAATCAGCTTCTAAACTGATAAAGTAAGAAAACAAATACTTTTAAATTTGAACAGGAGTAATAAAAATATAGTTGTTCCATATTATTTGTTACATACCCTTAGGGGCATGGATGTTTTAAAGCTGCCTTCATCAGCATTCTTTTTTGTTAATAAAAAGGAAATTGTTACCTCTAATGTAGTAACTATATTCATGTGCCTCACAAAGGCCACTTTATAGGTAAAATTCTATTGCATTGTCATTTTTGAAAATAGCTAACCTCCAAGTCTAACATGTTCTCTCCATATGATCACACTCCTCTCTGACCCTTGTAGGAGCATATGATAGCAATAAAATTGAAATATTCAAATGGATTTTTTTTATCTGCTAAGTCCATTAATACTATGGAGCCAAGAAGGTGACCCTTCTAGATGAAATGACCTAATGATGCTATCCCTAAAATATAGTCAAGGAAAGTAATGGGATATCTGAGCCCACAGAACTTAGTAAGAAATTCTGAGATTCCATTGTGGCTACTGAATATGGAGATTAAAATGGAAGTAACCATGAACCTGAGAATTCAGAGATCCTTTCCTATATAAATTTCATAAAAGCTTTGACTAGTTCAAAAACATGAGGCTTCAGTAAGTAGAGAAATACATTGTAGGTAATGAAACAACAGGAACTCAGACATTTTAGGTTCTCCCATCTCTTGTTTCATTAGAGAGAAATATCAGCTGCAGAAAGGGAATACTGGATACTTTGCATACTGGAATTGCTATGGCTTAAGGGTGGTCCATGTGATACTGTGCATCGCCAGAGTTTGCAAGCTAGAGGAAACTGGGAAGACAAAAGAAGTGCAGTAGCAAAGTAGAACTCTCTCATTGGTGTCCTGTTTACTTCCTGCCTTCATTTACTGCTGCCCCAAGATAAGGATTTTTAAAACCCTTTAAACTACTGGAATATTGATGCTTAGACTTTGCTTTCTATACCAAGACCTTTTTGTATCTAGGCTTGCAAAATATGGCAACAGGATTTTGGAAGCATTCTTTTCCTCCCTTCTGCCATGCTTTCATGAAGGTTTTCAGACTTTTCCAAGAGGAGCTGTTACTTCCTTTTAAATATCAGCCTTCTCTTTCGAAAATAACCTTCTAAGAGTTTTAAGTATAAATGAATCACATGGGTCCACATAAGTATGGAGATTACATTTTTCCCAGCAAATAAATAACACAAATAAGATTAAAGGATAAAAAATATTTGTTTTACATATTTACTGTGAAAGAAATCTGGCCCAAAATGCTTAAAATGAATTCCATCCACCAGCCATCTGATAAACTCTCACAAATTCTTCTCTTCTAATTCAAAATTTTCCTTCACTGGCACAAATTTTGGAATCAACTCTTTGGAGTGCATTTCTATGAACTGTTTGGCACATTTTTGAATGGTGTCTACTGAATGAGGCAACTCTGAGTATAACACACACCACTTAGTATGAACTGACTTAAAAAATGCCACCAAGCTTTATGAAAAGGCAATTTCACTGAGTAGGAATGAACATTGACAAGTGATATTAATATTTACATCAAGAAAATTTGAATTAAGCAGGTATTAGTATACTAAGTGGAATTAATTTGTGTACTTCTGGTTATAGATCATGTTTGAAATTCAGAAAAAAAAGAAAACTTTCTCTAGGGCTAGAAACCAATTAATGCACTATAGTTGGATATTTTTCATCTAATATTGCAAAATGATTCCGATGAGTTACGCTGGGGAGTATCTATGAATAAGTGGAAATAGTTCATTTCTGTTTCAATTAAATATAGGTGGATTGATGTCATTCTGCAGGAAATGGATATATTATTGAGATTCTGCCTCAAAGCTATTCCTCATGGTTCCCTCTACATTATCCAAAATTAAAAATACAATGAAGATGCGTTTTATTAAAAGCTTAACAGGCTTTTATGCAAAAGCATTTATCTTTTGCAAATATGGAAGCATACATCCAAAAGGAAAATGGAAGCATAAATCCCAAAGGAAAATAATTCATTGTAGATGATTTTCTGGGGCCTTAGTTGAACTGTCCTGTAAACATTTTCCTAAAACCCAGTCTTCTCTCTATCCATAATTCTACTGTGTTAATTCAAGCTTTCAGTGTTTTCTGTAGGCTTACACCAATAACTGCTCTTCGGGTCCAGAAACCATTTTCTGAAATCAAGTTGTGTCCCTCTCTGCATTCCATCTTTCAGTAGCTTCTCCAATGTTAGCAAGATAATATTTGGAATTTTTATTCTTTAATTTTTTGACCATCTGCATGGCAGCCACAATACTCCTCCTCCCAGGAGATCTACTTCTGACCCCAGAACCCAAAAGTATTAGTGGGTTGCCTTAGATGGCAAAGGGGTCTTTGTTGAAAGTGATTCAGAATCTTGAGAACATTGTCTGTATTATCAAGGGGAGTCCACTGTGTCCACCGTGTTCTCAGAAGAGAGAAGCAGAAAGGTTGAAATAAGAAGATGATGTGTGTGGGGAGCAACTCGGACTAGACTGTTACTGGAATTAAGACTTATTCTATGCATCTGCTCTCCCACAATATGGCGCTGGGAGAGGAGGAAACAGCTTCTACGCAGCTGCCTCCAGTTCAACCAATAAACAGCAGGACCTGCTCCTGATTGCAGGAGAGCAGCGTACTCGGCGTGTGGGTAGCAGAGTTGGGATTGGTGGAAGAGGACTATAAAGGAGGAGAGAGACGGCATGCACCAGGAACATCTAAGGGGAACATCTAAGGGGAACACCTGTGCAGCCCCTGAGAGAGCCAGCCGGCGGTGTGCCACTCCCCTGCAGAAGTGGGGAAAGTGTCAGGGGGAACCGCCCTTCCACGGAGGTGGAAGGGTTGGTAGCCAACCCGGGAAGAACCAGCAGCAAACCCGGGGAGGGCCCAGCAGACAAAAGAACAGCGCAGGGTCCTGTGTCATTCCTTCACGAAGACGGGGAGCGACATAATGGTGCCGTGACTCGGATATGAAGCCTAGGCAGGGTTTAGTGTCATTCCTCCATGAAGAGGGGGAGCGACAATGTGTAAATGAAGGCAGATTCTGAAGGATTTCACAAGGGAAGTAAGAGACAGAAAGCAAAGAATTCAGAGGCATCTAGAAGCTAGGAAAGGAAAGGAATGAGATTACTTCCTGAAGCCTCCAGAAAAATGCAGCGCTATGTAGACTTTGACTTGGGCTTCTGACTTCCAAAACTATAAGAAAATAAATTCATGTTCTTTAAAGCCACTAATTTTGTAGTAATTGGTTACAACATTAATAGGAAGCTCATAGAAAGCCTAAGAGCTGGCACAGTGTAAGTGTTAAATAAATACATGATGAATAAGTTAATGAGCAAGTGAAAGAGGAACCTCAGCAGTCATAAAACCTTTTTTTCATTGTGCTTTCTTTTGTACAGGTTTGTGTATTGGAAGGTAATCATGGGAGAAGGATTATAACAGTGTAAGAACCGCCAATACTGGGGTGATAATGAGCTTTCAGACTATAAGTTGAATATCTGATGTGGGAAGTCTAGATTATTTACTCTCCCAGAGGTGTATGAGGCATATAAAGGCAGGTAACAGTGCGCTCTCTGGAGTCAGCCTGTCTGGATTCAAATCTTAGCTTTGTTGTTACCTGAATATATGGCCCTGTGCAAGTTATCAGCCACACTGTGTTTTAGTTTTCTTACCTGCTTGATTCCTACTGCAGAAAAATTTTGTGAGGATAAAATAAAATATATAAAGTGTACAAAAGTGTACATGGCTTATAGTAAGAGCTCAATCAATTTTAACTACTGTTACTATTCTTTTTGTTATTGCATTCTTGGATTTGTTTTATAAGACTCTAATCACACATGTAAATATATCAAACATTTTGGCTTTCAAAACTGTCAAGAAGCCAATCAGTTTTATTCTGGAAGCACAATCACCAGATGTGTTTTTATCTAAAGTCCTGGTAGTTGCTTGTATCTCAGCCATATTCTGAAATTATGTGTTTCAATACAAAAAGTAATATCATTTTGGCTTTCATAATTTACCAGTTGCATGCAGTAAAACAGAAATATTTCTCCAGTAATTTATTTATAGACTTTTTAAGTTTAAATTATTCAAAGGAGAAAATGTTAGTAAATAATGAGACTGGCCTTCATTTCTACTCTTGCTTTTCCTGACAGAACATACTGACTTAAAGCAGGATTGTTAAATATGAATCTGACTGTTTAATAGCCACAAAGAGGTCAAACAAGGAATTTTTTGCAGACAGCTTTTCTCTTTATGAATATAGTGAGACATATTTTTATTATTGTTTTGATCCAGTGTTTATAAGTCTGGGGCTTGGCAGTATTACCAACCATTGTTCTGTTTTTGATTGAAAACCTGGAATTCATCTGCTTTCCATGAATTGTTCCATTCTGATATAATAACAGTCTCTTCAATGTTTGATTTTACTGGCTTAGGTCATTTATACTGCTGCTGGTGTTGCTGTGGATAGCGACATAAAATGAACACATGATTAACTTTTACTAAGTTTGCAGACATTGGCAGTGAGATGAAAGTCATAATATGTACTGCTCAGGTTAAGTTAGTTAAAGAAGACCCCATAAAAACAGCTTGATGTTGTCTGTTCTATTTCATTTTGTTTTGCTTTTCCCTCATAAAATAAATACTTTTAAAAAATATATCATATGCCCTAATATATATGGATTTCTTTTGTGTGCATATTGGTGTTCTTATAAATAGTAGTCTCATGATCACATTGTCAAATAAGAATTAGCTGAATCTAAAGTTTCCAGATTTTTCTTAGATGGAATCATTCTCTGAACCCATGAATGTAGGACTTTACTAGTTCTGAAATTTGATACAGTAACATACTTGTGATATCTTCTCTCTCTCTCTCTCTCTCTTTCTATATATATATATATATATATATATAAAGGATCTTCAGAAAGTTTTGCAAATAATAAGCAATTAATGGATTTTTAAATTTTTGCAATAAAAAATTTAAATTTAGCTTTACATAAACTTTTTGATGTACCCTTACACATCTATTAATTAGGTGTTTATTATTGCTAAATGTTCTTTTATGAAGACATTAATTTGAAATATTCACTTATGCATCCTCAGCCATTCATTTGTTTGGTGGACATTTTTGAGATTTAATTTTTCCTAATTGCATGCTAGATGCTAGAAGTACACTGAGAGTGATGCACAACCCTGAACTAAAAAATGTGGATGTGATGTATAGTTCCCTCTGCAATTTATTACCAAGAGAATTGTCATTGCCATGTAAATTTTAATTTTGCTGTACTGAATCAATGTGTGTTGAAGGGAAGTCATTTGAAAAATACTTAGTTTAGAGTAATTTCAGGTTTTCTGATCTGGGTATCAAAGAAAGATAATTAACTCTATGTGCCAAGTGTATTTGGAGAGCATATTTGTAAAAAAACAAAACAAATCAATATACTTGAAGAAGCACATACTCTTCCAGTTACCACATTAATCAACTTGAAATATATTTGGTACATGTTGTTCTTAGCATGAAAATATTCGATGCCTTCTTCTATTATTTCTTATAATATAAAAATTAAAGTCAATAAACATTTATTATTACCTACTATGTTCAAGGCATTATGCTGAGTATTACATGATATAGCTACTAATAGCTACTAGAATCTCAGCAGAACTTGCCATTGAGATACAGGATTTTGAGATGTGTAATTAGAGAAGCAGAGAAAAATAAGGTTAAGATGTTTAAATATAATACTATGTATTTTCAAAGCATTTTGTATGGGAGAATCAGGAAAATATCTTACTGGGTCTTGTTGGGTTATTAGCACTGGGATGACAAAAATACAAGGGTATAGTTGTTTAATTACTAGAACTATAGTTAAAGAAACATTCCTTTGAAAGCTGAGTATGGGAGGGATTGTCATGGAAAGATGGGAAGTAAGAGGTTTGGAAAATCATTCAAGTGGCCTTATTTATTGAAGACATCTCCTGTGCAGACATTGAGAAGGACATGTGTTAGAATGGAGAAATGATCTCTGCTTTTAAAAAGCTACATTTTACTAGAAAGCCAGATAACAAATGAGGAAACAAGAAAATAAAATCATTTTGGATTTTTGCAAAGTGCTATGCAAGAAACAGATGCTGTGGCAGTGAATAATAGGGTAGATTTATTTAGGGGCACAGGAATAGCGTACAATAGCCTTTTAAGCAAATGAAATGACAGGGATGTCTGAGTTAGAAGGTAACAGTGGGGACTAATGGGAATTACAGATGCAATAACCATGGAAGTCATTATGAGGATAGATTTTGCAGGCCAGTTTGTTAATTTATAAAGTCAAAGCAATAAGCGAGAAAGAAGAGGCTGATACAACCGATTTTAGGACCTGGATTACTGGGAGCTTGAAAGACTTGTTACCAGAACTAACTCTGTTAGAGAATGAAGAGTTTCTAAGAGGAAGATAGACTATTGGGTACCAATTGTTGTGAATCTATGCAAATATGATATAGAGAGGGAAATATCCAAGTGGACAATGAGAAATGTAGGCTTAGAGCTGGGGACAGATCCTGTTGCTAGATATACTGACTTAAAATTTGAAAGCCAGGGTGAACTGTCAGCCTAGCAGTTAAAACACTAGTTCAGATGCATGCATCTGGCCAACATTGTGATGCAGTGGGTTAAGCTTGCAGTGCTAGCATTTCCTATCAGAGTCTCCTTTAAGTCCTGGCTGCTTGCTTCCAATAGAATTCCTGCTAATGTGCCTGGAAGGGCAATGGATGATGGTCCAAGTACTTGGTCCCTGTCACCCATGTGGGAGAGCCTGATGAAGTTCATGGCTCCTGGTTTCTGCCTGGCCTAGATAAGGCTGTTGTGGCCGTTTGGGAAATGAACCAGTAGAAGAAAGATTTTCTCTCACACATACTTTCTCTCTCTCTCTCTCTCTCTCTCTCTCTCTCTTTCCCCCTTTCAAATAAAAACTAAATATGTTTAAAAATGGCGCTTCCGGGCCGGCGCTGGGGCTCACTAGGCTAATCCTCCGCCTTGCAGCACCGGCACACCAGGTTCTAGTCCCAGTCGGGGCGCTGGATTCTGTCCCGGTTGCCCCTCTTCCAGGCCAACTCTCTGCTGTGGCCAGGGAGTGCAGTGGAGGATGGCCCAAGTGCTTGGGCCCTGCACCCCATGGGAGACCAGGAGAAGTACCCGGCTCCTGCCATCAGATCAGCGCTGTGCGCCGGCCACAGCGCGCCGGCCATTGCAGCCAGTGGAGGGTGAACCAACGGCAAAGGAAGACCTTTCTCTCTGTCTCTCTCTCTCACTGTCCACTCTGCCTGTTAAAAAAAAAAAAAAAGGCACTTCCGTCTTGCATAGGGAGGAAGAGGCAGTTGGCACAGTGGTTAGAGTGATGCTGATGATGCCTGAGTTGCAAGTCTCAGCTCCACTCCCTATTCCAGCTTTCTGCTAATGTATGCTCTGGGAAATAGCAGATGATGTGGCTGTTGCAGGAATTTGTGGAGTAAATCAGACAGAAAATCTCTGTGTGTGTGGCTCTCTATCTTTCAAATAAAAATAAATCAGATATGCTCACATCCATCTACAGAGTACCTGGTTTGAATATGCAGCCTTGGCTAACACATCCCTAAAGGGGAGCAGCGATGGTCTAAGTGATTAAGTCCTTTCCACTTAAATGGAACATCTAGATTGAATTTCCAGCTGTCAGCATCAGCTCCGGCTCAGTCTCAGCCACCGAGGCTATTTAAAGAGTGAACCAATGGAGGGGAGCATTCGCTCTCGTGTTTGTATGTCTGTCTCTCTCTTTCTCTTCCTTGTTTCCTCTGTTTCTCGGCCTCTCAAAGAAGCTATAAGAAATTTTAAGAAGTTGAAACTTTAACTAAAACATGGGATAATTGAGACAGAGGCTTGCAGTTGAAAATGTGGTGGTGTGGGGTGTTATGGGGAAGAAGTGTATCTTAAAAAGAAAACTACTTAGGAAATGAAAGAGAAAACCTGAACAGTGGAAATAAGCTCATTTTTGTTAGCCTGTCACTTGAAAAACCAGGTGGTGCAACATGAAGAACATGACTTAATACCTTTTAGGCTCTAATTCCAGTATTTATGATTCTAAGCAAAGAATTCTATTTCTGTTTCATCATCTATAAAATGGTGGTGACAAATCCCATTTTGATTGTTGCTTGACCAGCATATTGGTTTCTCATCAAAATTTAAATGTTGAGATGCTGAACCCAAGGTGATGATATTAGGAGATGGGGCCTTTTGGAAGGCAAACAGATCATGATGGTGAAGCCCTCATGAATGGCTTGAGAGTCTTTATAAAAGAGGATCCAGTGAACTGTCTCGTTCCTTCTGCCATGTGAGGACACAGCAGGCAATAGGTCATTTTCAACCTGGAAGAGGGCCCTCACTAGAATCTGTTTGTGCTAGCATCCTGATAAGGAACTTCATAGCTTCCAGAACTATGAGAAATAAAATTCAGTTGTTTATAAGCCGTGCAGTCTATAGTCTTTTGTTTTTTGCAGCACAAATGGACTGAGACAGTTGGTATATTGAGGGAGAATTAAATGACACAAGTTACTGATACATATGTGCTTGGTACATAAAACTGGCCCAGTGTTAGTTCCTATCTCCAACTTTATTACCAGTACTTCCCTGTGTCCATCCACTAAAGCAATAGTGAACTTTTGCCCATGCATGTATTATCTGACTCTTGTTAAAAATCCCTTTCACATGAGACCCTGTTCTAATCCTATCATCTCTCCTATAAAATATTTCCTCTGAATTGTTTTATCACATATTATCTTAGACTTGGGGCTCACAATTCATCATTGATGTTCTGATTGCTTTCCAGATTACAAGTTGCTTGAGGCCAAATATTATGTAATATATTTTGATTTGTAGTGCCTTTCACAATGTATGACCTAGACTTGGAACTTAAAAGATAAACATTTGTATTGATATTTTTAATACAATAGACATTTTCTCATCTGACCCAAATAGGTCCTGTAGTAATAGAATTTATTTAAAAACTGTTTTAGTAGAAACTTCTGAAAAATGTAACATGTATACCTTAACATTTTTTATATCACGTTGATTTGTTTGAACGCCAATGTCCTGTATTGGAATACCTAGTTTGAGCTCTGGGTACAGCTCTGATTCCAACTCTCTGCTACTACAGACCTGCAGAAGGACCAATGTGGCTCAAATAACTGGGTTCTTCCTACTTACATCAGAGGCCAAGATTGAGTTCCCAACTCCTGACTGGTTCTCTGCTACTTTGGGGAGTGAACCAGCAGATGTGAGCACTCTCTCACTCTCTCTCTCTTTTGTATATCTCTGTCTCTCTGCTTCTAAATATAATAAATAATAAAATAATAAAAACATTTTATATTAATTTTAACTAGTATATGCAAGGAATGCCAGCAAGGCAGTACTCAGCCAATAAATCCTGCCCTGTGTTCTGTTTATTTCCCCAGTGTGGTATCTGTGACTGTTGACTGAGTTTTACTCATATCTTCCATCCCACTTGAACTCAACTATACAGTATGATGATGGACCCCTTTCCCATGTCTTATCAACACATACTTCTTTATTGTTCATTTCAGCATCCATTGCCCTAATGTAGATACTCGTTGCCTAACTGTATGCGTAGCACCTTGGAGTGATGCAAAGTGACTGATTTCTACACTTGAAATATCACACCTTTATAAATCATGCTCCACAAAGGTTTTTCCAGCCTTGAATTAGTAGAGTTGATACATACTCCCAGCCTGATACCCTAACACATTGGCATTGTGCATCTTTGAGCTCCAAATCAGAGATGGCTTAGTGGCTCAAGTGTGGACCCTTGGCCCAGCTGAGGGCCACAAAGTAACCTTTACCAGGTGCTTAAAATTGGACAAAAATATCACAATTGTAAAATTCTGGTTGATCTCATTTTTAATGACTGCATTTTTAATGAAAAGACACCAAGCCGGTGCCGCGGCTCAATAGGCTAATCCTCTGCCTTGTGGCGCCGGCACACCAGGTTCTAGTCCTGGTCGGGGTGCTGGATTCTGTCCCGGAAGCCAGCTCTCTGCTGTGGCCAGGGAGTGCAGTGGAGGGTGGCCCAAGTCCTTGGGCCCTGCACCCCATGGGAGACCAGGAGAAGCACCTGGCTCCTGCCTTTGGATCAGTGCAGCGTGCCAGCCGTGGCGGCCATTGGAGGGTGAACCAATGGCAAAGGAAGACCTTTTTCTCAGTCTCTCTCTCTCACTGTCCACTCTGCCTGTAAAAAAAAAAAAAAAATACACCAATGAATGTCTTCAGAGGAGAAAATCAAACCTGTTTAGTTCATGCTGTTTCCTATGCTTAGTTTTTCAATTCTTAGTAGTACTTTTTTTTTTTTTTTTGCCTCTTAAGGTAGCTACAACTAGTTTCTGTTCTTTGCAACCCAAAGAATATGGTACATTTGTTTATATTAGTAATATAAGCAAAATCACATTTGTACTGTTCTCATCAAAGATGTTAATTTTCTTCATTTCTAATCTTTTAAAACATAATCAAATTTTTAACCCTAATATAGAGACCTTCCATCTTTTTGTTTAAACTATATTTTGAGGATGAACATTTGGCCTAGTAGCTAAGACCCCACTTGAGATATTCCTGGTTCAATTCTAGGGTCTAGCTCCTTGATCCAGCTTCCTGTTAATGTAGACCCTGGAAAGTAGTAGTGATGGGTCAAGTAGTTGAGTTTCTGTGATCCACTTTGGAGACCTGAATTGAGCTCCTGGATCCAGGCTTTTGCTTTTGTGGGCATTTAAGGTGTTGGCTGGTGATTGGGAGACTGTCTCTCTCTACCTCTTTGATTTTTTTTTTAAGTGAAAATGCTGTTGTGCACTTATTCTTTTCACATTTCTTCTCACATTCCCCTTAATTATTACCATATGTGAGTCTAATATTGTTATACGGAGAGGTCCATAAAGATGACCTCGGTTCTTGTCTCACACAGAAGAAGAATTTCCATGCAGACAAGACAGTGAGCAAAGCAAGATTTATTGAAATCATAAACCTTCTGCTTCAGTATCAGGATGGGGGCTCCAAGAGATGAAAACTTGAGAAATGCCAAAATGGGGTCTTTTAAGCACAATTTGGGGGAATAACAGAATAACAGCTAACAATCAAATGGTGGGGACAAAACCCATCAGAAGGCAAGAATTGGTAATCTTGTCTAGCCTGCTTATCATACAACAAAAGCCATCAGAAGGGTGGGATATGTAACTTTCTATTCTCATGACACTACCTCCTTGCTATTCTCATGATAAAACTAGAAACTCAGAAGAATGAAATTGGTATTTTGTCTTGCAAGCATCTTCTCCATTCTTTAAGAGACATCCCCTTTTCTCATTCCAATAGGGATCTGACCTATCTTCTTATTAGCCCATCTAACTCCTCACAGTATGACTCCATAGAGATGTTGGGGGTGTAGTTTTGGCATCATCTTGCCTAAATCCAAATCCTTGTTTTCTAACTTACTTAATGAGTGACCTTGACAAACATTCAAAATTCTCAGGGTATCACATTCTTAATCTCTAAAATAGGGAAATATTACTTGTATTCATAGTGTCATTATAAGAATCAAATAGTTAATATTCACAAGGAGCTTAAATTTGTTCTCAGTTCTTATCCAAGGTTTAATGAATATTACAGTGATTATCATTTGTTGTTCCTGAGTTGTACTTTGTGTTTTCCAACCCATGAATATCCTCCTTTATTCCTTCTTTATTTCTATAAAATTTAATAAGAGCAGTTGATCATACTCACATCTAATGACACCTCCTCCAAAGAATCTCTGAGAGCCATTAAAACTAAGTGAAGTCTATTTCTAGAGAAATTTTATTGTATATCATTGTAGAATAGCCTTGGTTTCTACTACAGAACAATTTACATACCCTACAGTCTTTTTTTTTTTTTTTTTTTTTTTTTTACAGGCAGAGTGGACAGTGAGAGAGAGAAAGGTCTTCCTTTGCCGTTGGTTCACCCTCCAATGGCAGCCGCGGCCAGCGCACTGCGCTGATCTGAAGGCAGGAGCCAGGTGCTTCTCCTGGTCTGCCATGGGGTACAGGGCCCAAGCACTTGGGCCATCCTCCACTGCACTCCCTGGCCACAGCAGAGAGCTGGCCTGGAAGAGGGGCAACCAGGACAGAATCCGGTGCCCCGACCGAGACTAGAACTTGGTGTGCCAGTGCTGCTAGGTTGAGGATTAGCCGTGGCGCCGGCACCCTACATTCTTTTACCATTGTACGTGTATCCCCTTATTTTTTAATTTTTATTAGTGGTTACTAAATGCATAGGGGATCATACAAATAGCTACCTACCTCCCAGAATGCAGGCATGCATGCTTCAGAAGAAATCACAGCTAATAAAATTGTGGTTGAATGAAAATTTGCATACTAATTAAATATGAATAGACAGTAATGTTGAACTTTTCCCTTCATTGATCCACTTTAAGAGGAAGATATCGTGTATCTGCAGAGTCTGTTAATGCCTACTTATGTCTGGTTTGCTACAAATCTCTTAAGAGATCAACAATCTTTATTTAGAAATAGATCTTCAAAAATATTGCTTATTTTTCTTTCTCTTTTCCATAATCCCCAATTTGTTCACAGATCTCTACTTACAATATAATTGGCTTATTTGCTTATGATTAAAATACCTTATGTGGGAATTTTTATTGTTGATATTTTCTAAAGCTCTCTGTTTTTAGTCTAGTGACATAGTTGTATAAACATTTAGAAGTTTGAAATCATTTTGTTGTGACAATGCCATGACTTGTTTCTTAATGTATGATTGAACACTGATTATCTTTTTTGTATAAAAAAATTTATTGATTTATTTGAAAGGCAGAGTTACAAAGAAAGAGGGAGACACAGAGATCTTCCATCTGTTGATTCACTTCCCAAATGGCCATAACTGCCAGGCTTAGGATAAACTGAAGCCAGGAGCCAGGGACTTCATCCAGATCTCCCATGTGGGTACAGGGGCACAAATTCTTGGGTCATCTTCCACTGATTTCCTAGGTACATTAGCAGGGAGCTGGATCAGAAGTAGAGCAGCTGGGACATGAATTGGAGTTCTTATAGGATGCTGGTATCATGGCATTACCCCGTATACCAGAAAACTAACCCTGATTTATCCTTTCGATATCATTGCCATGACATAGTAACCCCTAACTGATAGAGACTGAAGCACCCTCAATTCTGAGTTCTTCATGACAGGTAGGAGTGCCATCTGCCAAAGGCACATATAGATGAGGGAGAAAATCAAGGACACTAGGGTTTCATCTATCCTTATCCTATTCTCATTTTACCTCATTTTTCTTTTCCCTCAATTACCATAAATTAAAATCTGTTACCTATATTTTATCTGTCATTGGAATTAATAGAATACCATTTTCCTCTTGTACTTTTTCCTTTTATTTGAAAAAAAGAGAGACAGTGACAGGGATAGAAAGAAACCGACCAAGTTCACTTTTACTTATTCACTCCCTAAAGACCTGCAACAACCAGGACTGGGCCAGGCTAAGACCAGGAGCCAAGAACTCAATCCACATTTCCCACTTGGGTGACAAGGAATCAACAAAGTGAGCCATCACCTGCTGCCTCCAAGGATCTACAGTAGCTGGAAGCTGGAATGAGATGTTGTAGGCAGGAACTGAACCCAGGCACTGTGACATGGGAGACAGGCATCTCAACTGGTGTCTGAACTGCAGGCCAAATACATGGGTAAACACGGACAGAGCCAAACGTATTTTTTAGGCCAGATGAAATATTTATCTGCCAAATGAATTTGGAAAATCTATTTGTAAGGCCAGATCCATACGTTTTCCAATTATTGGGTCTCTAAACTAGGAGATAATTTCAGAAGCCTTTTTGAAACTTGCAGCATATGCTTTTCAATTTTTTCATAAAAAGATCACTGTATCTATGCTTCTTAGAAACACACTCCCACACACTACACAAATTGGTCTTGGATTTATTCTGTTAATACTGACAGAAGAATGGAATTGGATAAATAAACCAAAGCATCCTGATCTCAACAGCCTAAACTAATCATGGGTGCTGCCGAATCCTGTATATAAATAAATAAAAGCAAGCAGAATAGCAAGCTAATGTTCAGTGTGATTTAATACAACCTTGGGATTAAGGTTTTTTAAAAAAAGTACATTGCCCCCAGGCAAATCTATGAGAGAAAATAGATTTCCTTCAGGCAAATTTATAAGAGGGGAGAAATCTTTAAAATTGTGTTGTGGGAGTCCCCACATGTAGGAATTTGCTATAGTTGTAGTCCCTAACCCATGGGAGCTCTTAGAAAAATCTGGATTCCTAGAATACATCGAAGACTAATTGCACTCAATCTTGACTTCCAGTTTCCTTTATAAATATCCCATTTGACAGCTCTATTTTCAAATCTAATAAGCAACTCAGCTTTATCAAGAATGTTTGTACCCTCTCAAAATTCTGCAACTAAATACACCTCTCTAAACAGTTTCTTAGTCAGCATACCCATCCAGGTTAAAAATCACAGGTATTTACCCAGTTCTTCCTTCTAATGACGGGGAGTTACTGCCTCTCTTTCTGTCAGCCTTCCCATTCAGTGCATCATCCATATTTGCCACCTCTCAAAACATATCTCAACAAGACCACATGTCACCATCTGCACTGCCATCACCATCGCTAAAGCTGTTTTCTGTTCTGGAATGCCCAGTTTCTCATGAGTCTCTCCCTTTCTACAGTCCAGCGCAGAAGAGGTCAGTTGTTACCCTCTCCAATCTCTTCCTGCTCAACTCACTTTCATTCTCAGGATTCCATTCACAATGACCACCTTGCTCAGCATTAACCAAGGTCATGTCAGGAACTTCATGGCAGATTCCTTCATTTCATTTCACTCTTCTCAAATATCTCTCAAATACACCTTTTTCTATCATCTCTAAAGAAGCAGTCTTTGTCATTTTCCATCTGTGTTCTGATTTATTTATTCATACCAGATAGAACTACTATATTTCCTCTCTCTCTCTGTGTGTATCTTCCTGTTTAGAATTTACACATGTGGGCTTTTATTTGTTTTAAGATTTATTCATTTGAAAAAGTTAGAGATAGGGAGAGATAGAGATAGACACACATGTAAACCTGTATACACACACACAGGGAGAGAGAGATGGGGGGGGGGGGAGGAAGAGGGGAGGGGAAGGGACGGGAGGAAAAAATATCTTCCATGCTTTGGTTTATCCCTGAATGGCTACAACAGTCGGGGCTGGCCCAGACAGAAGTTAGGAATCAGGAGCTTCCCATGGGTGCCAGGGCCCAAGCACTTGAACCATCTTCTGCTGCTTTCCCAGGCACATTAGCAGGGAGCTGGTTTGGAATTGGAACAGCCAAGACTAGAACTGACATCCATATGGCATGCCAGCATCACAGGTGGTGGCTTAACCCTCTATGCCATAATGCCAGCCCCTGGGATTTTATCTTGTTCACTCTTACACCCAGAGTACCTGTTGAAATGTTTCACCTACTGTAGAAGCACAATCATTCCTTTTATTTTCCAAAAATTCTTCAAATGATTCCACTTTCAGTCAGATTGCTAATTATGAAATGATTGTCATTCATCTTTAAGAATGATGATGAAAGTATAGCTGTTGTTTTGTATGAAGTTTTCAATATGAGGAGAGGACGTACCTTTTGTTTTATTGGTTATGAGGGTATCTGTTCATCAAGAGGATACAATGCAAATTTTATTTTCTGTTTTGTTGGAATGCTAATTTGATTAAGGAGAAACCCAAAACTGAGAAAGAGTTTTGCAAACATTTTATTTCAGACAATAGAAAATATAACTCATTTGATTGCTTTGTAGTTATAAGGAGAAGTGAAGTAAACTAGATTGACCACTGTGGGTTTAACTCCTGATTCTTTCCTTTGATCTCTTTCAAGTTGTTTCTGTGGTCCTAAGTTTATTCATGTGTAATGTAGGGCTATTAAATGGTTATTTCTGTGATTTTAAAATATAGAGAAATACACCACACTTAAATTAAGTGAGGGATTACTGAACCCCACCCTGAACTTACTTACGCACTTACATACACAGGTACATATACAATTTCAACTTATGTCTGAAAGGCATGCTGCCTGCCAGGTTCCACTCTTACCCTCCCTTGCCTCCTTATAACATCATTTGGAACACAATCTAATATTGATCAAAATGGGAATAAATGCAAAAAGAATTCCTTTGTTCCTTCCTCCTTATTTCTCACTTTTACCTTCATGTCTCTAATTTCCCAAGGCTTTTCTGAGCCCTTGGTTAGTAGAGTGGTGGTTATTTTTCAAAAGTGGAAATATTTAAATATAAAAGTTAACTTAGAAAGTCACATTATGGCTTCTTGGCAAGGAAAGTCTGTAATGCTGTGTTTCTTTGGGAGACATTAGTGGCTTTTTCCTGAGATTCGTCTGGTACCATTTTATAAAGTGAAACCTCTGATGGGCAGTTGAATACAGATTGAGATCTGGCATTTTGTTACTTTTCTCAGGTCACTGGTGCTGGGGATTTTCTCTCCAGACACAGAATGAGGGGTAGAGAGTCACAGATGTCACCTTTAGAGAGGAGGATGGGATCTGATTTTGTTGTTAACAGGAGTCCTATTATAACAGCTTCATACCTCAGTTAGAGCAGCGAGACCTTGTGCAATTATGGAATATTTCAGCTAAGCAGATGTACCTCCTCTGGATAGAGATCACTCAATTCTTTGAAAGCTCAAGAGTAGAAATGACTTTCTCATAATGTCAGACTAGGGAAATCAAGGAAGTACATCAGCATTTTTGCCCCAAACACTTTACACCAGCTTGTTAGTCTACTATGAGAGAAATATTCAGAGCTCATGATAGCACTATTACAGAGAAGAAAATGGTCTGGAAAATGAGCAGAGATGACAGGAGAGGGTGTGCATGTCTGGATTATGTATGCCTCCAAGGGGATAGAATATGAAGTGTCCACTTAATGGAGAGCCTATAGCCTGTGGTCCAAAAACATGAAATTTAGGGGAAAAATTCTATGACTACAATAAAAGCGAGGAAAGATTGTTCTTCCTGCAAAAATCTACTAGAGTCCAAATCAACTTCTTAAATGGGGGCTTTGGCTTGGACTTTGATGGTAAAACTAGGCTAAAAAGTTTCAGAGAATTCATAGAGTGCCTAAATGTTCTTTTGTGTGCGCAGCAATTGATAGTACCTCTCTTAGCATTTAACTGTTAGCAGCCCAGGGCTAGTGCTTCTGTATCTCAAAGGTACCAGATCTTAGAACTTCAATGTATTTTTTTTGTTAAAGATTTATTTATTTGAAAGGCAGAATTATGAAGAGGAAGAGGCAGCAGAGAGAGAGAGAGGTCTTTCATTTGCTGGTTCACCTCCCAGATGGAAGCAATGGCCAGAGCTGGGCCCATCTGAAGCCAGGGGCCAGGACCTTCTTCCGGATCTCCCACGTGGGTACAGGGGCCCAAGCACTTGGGCCATCTTCTACTGCTTTCCCAGGCCATAGCAGAGAGCTGAGTCGGAAGTGGAGCAGCTGGGTTTTGGGATGCCAGCACTGCAGGCGGTGGCTTTACCCACTATGCCACAATGCCGGCACCCAGCATAACTTTTTGGTGATCACAATTCAACCCACAGGGTGTTCCAACTCTTGTTTTCTATATGTAACACAAGGCTGCTTCTAGGCCCTAGGGAAGTGTCTGCTGTTCACTGTTGTTAACTTTTTTTTTTTCTACTGTTCCTCTTAGAAAGAACATTTGGAGTTAAAAGAAACGATATGGATTTTTTTTTAAAAAGTCACCAATTGTATCACTTTTTAAAAGTGGATAAAACATTATAATTTTGAGTACTTATGAACAATATTTAGGAGACAAGTAAAATGATAGTGTGACATTTTCCTTAATTACAAAACTGACCCCAATTCTGCCTATTTTCATAAACAAGTAAAATGTTCAAACTAAAAAGAAAAGAAAAAAATCTCGTCATTTTAATTAACTAGTGGTGTTGGCTTCTAATATCCCCGGGGGAATTAGCCTTGGTTGCCACTGTCCCAGTGCTTCCTCATCTCTAGAAATAAATTCTGGTTGGGCTCACTTCCTGTCCATTGTTGAGATGCTAGCTTACTTGTAAGGTATTTCCAGAACAGACTAAAAGTTTTTTTGTGCCAAATGTTGCAAATCACATATAATCTGTGCCATGAGCCTCTCCAATGATTTCATTTACAAGCACATAAAGTGGACTGTAACTGGAGCCACAGTCCTACAAAGAAGGGATAGATGTACCATTCACTCTGCTAAGCAATGCAGCCCCAGCACAGCCTTCCCAGGTTTTTTTTTTTTCTGATTACAATAACAAAGAATTCCTGATTTTTTCCTTATATTTGAAAAAGTCATTTACAATGTTTAATCAGGATGAACCAGTTTGCCATAAAATTTTCCTCCAATTGCTTTGAAAAAATGGAAAGAAAAAGAAAAGCAAAACAAAGATGAGAGGGGAGGTGCTCAATGAATGAAAGAAAAGAGAGATTTCAATTTGAGTAGTTTTTATACTAGTAGTAGCAGTTAATAGACTGTGGTGAAAAGAATATGATTTAGAAGACTAGTTTAAGTCCTGTTTCTAACGTTTATCAAAAAAGCAACTGTAAGAAAAAATTATTCATTGGCTCATATATTCATTCATCCTTATATTTAGCTACCATTTATTGCCTTCATTCTCTGAGGACAGACATTAGGATGGTTCTTTTGAAGTTTAAGTAAGCAAATATCATAGAATTCTCTTCTCAATGAACTTAAACTTTAATGGGACAGGGAGATAAAGAAGATGATTTTAATATGTTGAAGGGACAATGATAGATATACACATAAAGAAGCACTTGGAAGATAATACTGGAGTTCTAGAGCTCTGAACCAAATCAGCAGAGCTCAGTTCTCTGCGATATGGGGCATATCCTGTGCTAGATGTTGTTGATATCCTAAACATACATCCTCTGAGCTGCTACTGTGAATAGTTGGCATGCTCTTAGTTCTAGATCAACCACTCTTGTCGTTCTCCAGCACCTAATAAGTTTTGCACAGACATAACTCAGAACACTGTAGTAGTTTGCATCCTAGAGGACAATTCCACCAGTAGGAAATGAGAGTTGGTGGATGAATTATCCAGCTTCCCTGGCTTCTGAAGAAATGATTTTAGCACATGTTGTACATGGTTTCTCAAAGCATGCTCAGGTGCTCGCAGTGGCTCCCTACTCATGAAGATAAAAGTTTTTGGCATTTCTCCCACTGTAATATCACACTACTTCATTACCTTGTGTTTGCTGTTGGATTAAGTCAAACTAAGACATGCACTTAAGCAGAAAATCTATAATCTCCTGTTTGGTGTTTGGGATAGTGCAAATGGATTATATGGAGGGGTTAGCAGGAGATTTCCTTGATCTGATTAGAAAGCAAAAAAAAAAAAAAAAAAAAAAAAAAAAAAAAAAAAAAGCAGAGGGACAAGAATTTCACCAAAATCCTAAAATACTTTACGTCTGCAGGAAACATCTCCTGATTAGGCAAAATAAAAGGGAAGGGCATGGTATTACAAGTATCCCTTCAACTAACAATTCTGATTAGCGGAGGTGAACCTTTTTAAATATTCTCTCTAGGTATTTCAAAAAGTCCATGAAAGGAGTTGGGCATTTGCCACAGTGGTTAAGACACCAGTAGGGGACCCTGCCTCTCATATTCAATTGCCTGGGTTTGAATCCTGGCCCCTCTTTGAACTCCAGGTGATGGCTCAAGTAATTGGTTCCTTGCCACCCACATGGGAGACATGAACTGAGTTGGGCTTCTGGCTTGAGTTCCTGGCTTCTGGTTTCAGGCTGGTGTAATCTAGGCTGTTATGGGCATTTGGGAAGTGAAACTGTAAATGGAATGTCTCTGTCCTTCTGCCTTTCACATAAAATGACAGTAAATACTTTTCTTAAAGAAATGTTCATGGGCATACGTACTATGAAAACAAAATCTATGCATGGATTTCACATTATTTTGCACTAAAGTAAAATTATCTTTTAATTCAATTATCCATGAACTTTTTGAAGTACCCTTTTAGATGTGTGGTTTGTCTAAACTCTAATCCAGAGTAGCAGGTTCTGTAACTCTGACTGTGATAATAGCCATTAATACTTAGGGAATAATTTAATTTGTGCCAGAAACTGTAATTTTTATTTATATTATTCCACATAATCCTTACAGCAACCATCTGAGCTAGATCCTATTAAATTCTTGGTTTCAGAAATGATGTTTCAGAAATAGAGAATTTGCCTTAGTCTTTATAACTCTCTTGGAAAAAAAAATAGGTGAGAGTAAAATACTGTGAAGGGATTATCTCCAGTAAGCACCAGTTTTTAGTCATATGCATATTGCAGGTGAGGAAACAGTTCAGAGTTTTTGTTTTGTTTTGTTTTTAAGATTTATTTATTTATTTGAAAGCCAGAGTTACACAGAGAGAGGAGAGGCGGCGGGAGGGGGGTGGTCTTCCATCCAATGGTTCACTCCCCAGTTGGCCGAAACTGCCAGAGCTGCACCGATCTGAAGCCAGGAGCCAGGAGCCAGGAGCTTCCTCTGGGTCTCCCACACAGTACAGGGGCCCAAGGACTTGAGCCATCTTCCACTGCTTTCCCAGGCCATAGCTGAGAGCTGGATCAGAAGTGGAGCAGCAGGGTCTCGAACCAGCGTCCATATGGGATGCTGATGCTTCAAGGCCAGGGCATTAACCCAGTGTGCCACAGCGCCAGCCCCAGAGTTTTAGTATGTTAACCAAGAAGTACACACTTGGATTGAAGGAACTGGGACTGTGGGGTCCAAGGCCAAAATCCTTCCACTGTCCCATATTGCTGACCAAAAAAAAAAAAAAATCAGTCTGCTATTCTAAGTATTCAAAAGGCTAGCCTTACTATTACATTTTTACTTTGCTTTTTTTTAATGTTCAACATTTGCACATGACAAAAATTTCAAACAACATGAGTATGATATATAAATTCTCATTCCTATCTTCCTTCTTAGAGGCCAAAACAGTTAACTTGTATAGATCCTTCCACAGAATTCCCATATACATAATCCTCTGTATTTATGTACATTTTTCAAACTAGCAGTTTTGGAGACTTTTCTGTTATTAGCAGCTGCAGAGCTCCTGGCTGCCTGTTTTAATGGCTTCATAATACTTCGCTCCATAGAGGTGCTATAATTTAATTAACAAGTCTTGTACTGATGGTCACCTTTGCTTTCCAGCCTTTTGCTATTGCAAACAGTGCTGCAATAAACACCCTTGACATATAATTTTGAGCATGTATATGAGCACATCAGTAGAATAATTTCCTGGCGAGTGATATCGGAAGATCAAAGAGTATTTCTATTTCTTTGCTATTAATTACCAGTTGATGTATTAAACATCCTAATTCCCAGGGAACATTTCTGTGACTAATAGGTTGTGACAGCATTTCCTTCTTCAAAGAGGACAGAGGGCCTTTTCAGGTGGCAGCAGGCTTCGGAGTGTTTGTAGATAAGCACTGCTGCTGCTGGGAATGATTACTCCCAGGTCCCAGTGCAGTTCCTGTCTGTCCTGTGCTCATTGTTCCTTTCTGAGCTCCCCCTGTGCTGTCCCAGGTGCAAGAGGCCATCATGTAAGCAGACATTCCAAATACCACAGCATCTCCGTGGGGTGCAGGGGACCACTGCCAAGGACGAGATTAGGCCAGTAACTGGACACATTCTTGTTGGAGAAACATATGACCTTAAATCCGCAGCTTAGTATGGGGTTGAGAACTCAAATATGTGATTTGTATTGAGAGGGGTGGGATCTGTAAGACTAGGGGAATCTGTACTCCTTGCATGTCCTTTAATTAAAAAAAGGAGAGGAGGAGACAGGACAAATTAAAACTACAAGTCTCAATTGATTTAGCATACAAAATGAATTGCTAAGACCAAATACTCAAGGCCGGCGCCCGGCTTGCTTGGCTAATTCTCTGCCTGCAGTGCCAGCACCCTGGGTTCTAGTCCCTCTTGCTCCTCTTCCAGTCCAGCTCTCTGCTGTGGCCTGGGAAGGCAGCGGAGGATGGCCTGGGTCCTTTGGCCCTGCACCCGCATGGGAGACCAGGAGGAAGCACCTGGCTCCAGGCTTCGGATCGGCGCAGCACGCCAGCCGTAGCAGCCATTTTGGGGGTGAACCAACAGAAAAGAAAGACCTTTCTCTATGTCTCTCTCACTCTCACTAACTCTGCCTGTCAAAAAAAAAAAAAAAAAGACCAAATATTCAAGCAGTTCTGATAGTTAGAAATAGTGCAATTGTATGACTTTGGCTTTACACATAGAGCAAGAACCAATGTACTTGGCATCTCTCTCTCTCTCTCTCTCTCTCTCTCTCTGCTGTAATTAGTGCTCTGAATGTGAATGACGTCCCCAGACCCCTTTACCAGCACATCTCTTTCTGTTCTAGTTCTTTGTCACTGGCTGCAGGTGAAACCCTTTCTAGGAAAGTGCTGTTCCCTCTTTCCTCCCCAGGGCCAGCTTGGGAAGCTCTCTGAAAATGCAAAGACGGTACTCATTTCAGGAACTGTAAAACTCTCCTGTGGCCTTCTCTTTCCCCCTCCTCCAATTACTAGCTATGTGTAGTTCAGGATATTTCTCTAGCATTCCAGAGGCTTCCAGACAGTCCATGTCCAAGTCTAATAATAGCTGTCCATTTAGGGCACTCAGTTGTGCTCTGGAGTTTGAGAGTCTTTTGTTGGTGTTGCTGCCACTTTCTCGTCTTTAAAAATAGGCTCATTTGATTTCCCAGCTACTCGTGAATACACCTTTACAAGGATCACATGGGCAGCCAGGCAGGTGCTGTGTGAGTTTCTCCCACACTGTGCTGTCAGTGCCACTCCAACACTGTAGCCTCCACGGCTACCTGCACAGTTCTGTCCGATTGTCTGCAGACTGATTTCTAGCCCTAGGCAGGAACTGCCAGATCTGAGGCAGCTTAGGAATTCAGAGGAAATCTGTGACATAGACAAGGCTGTATTTCCTTCTAGGAGGCGGGACGATTTGAACTTGGCAGGAATATCCGCATACTGACACATCTCTGTTAGGATTCCAACCCTCGGTAGACAGTTTTAAATATTTGGATTTAAATGGAATACTAGAGTTGGACAATTATGATACCACAGTATTCCCAAAAGGGCTTACCATTTAGATAGATTCATTCATTCATTATTTTAGTTATTCAAGAAAGATTTGTTATATTCTCAGGCCGAAAGATGCCAAGGGACTTCTACTCTTCATTTAGTGGACCTGAGACGTTATTCTGCCTCTTACATTTCATTGGCATAAAATTTATCTATAAACTTTGAAAACAGACCAACAACAGTAAGATGATTATAAATATTAAATTATATTTGGCACATGCCATCTTATTCTTAAAAGAGTTTTGCAAAGTTGTAATTGGGAAGACATGAGTCATGCATGCTTTAACATAGCTTGTATATTTTTAAATTATTCCAGATTGGTTTCACTTCATGTCAGTAAACAAGTCACCCTGGATTTCTGTAGTTTTTGCTACAATTGATCAACTTGTCAAAGCTGAAAATGAAATAATTCAGAGATGTTGAGAGGAGGATTCTCATAAGCTACTCCACCAGGCCCGGTGAGCAGATAGCGCTTGGTGCTATAGGCATGGTGCTGCCTTCCAGGAAGGTCCAGAAGTCATATAACCATGCAACTTTAGTTTCCAAATTTTTCATTATAGTTCTTCACTAATAAGATAACTATTCCTAAATAAAATAAAAGAATGGAAAAACACAATGAAAAAGAACATCAACCAAAAAAAAAAAAAAAGCAACTCAGAAAACAATAACAAGAAAACCCAAATTTCCTTGCTTGTGTCCACAAGGAAAAAAAAAAAAAAACAGGCACATTCATATATAACTCTAGTAGTCTTATAACACTTTTCATCCTTTATTCCTCTTATCTTCAACAGTATTCTTTGGCACACCAAGGTACCATAGATGTAAAAAGAAGTAGAAGCATCTTCTAAAGATAAAGTAGAATAAATTACCAAAAGTAGTTGGGAAAAAGTGGAGAACTCCAGAATGTAAATGAACAAAAATGAGATAATCATCTTGCCCTTATGCCAAAAAATTTACAACCTGTTGGGGGATACTGTAATGGTTTGAGGACAGTTTTTTCCCCCTGCAGCAGAGCAGGCATTCGCCATCGGAAACCTGTTGTCAGCCAATCAGAGTGAGTGTTCCAGGCTGCTTTGATGTAACATAAGTTGGAGAGTAGCAGGTGGCCTTCCCTGCTGTTTATAGTGCAGCTTGGGGAGCTCCGTCAGATGTAGCAGCTCCTCTCTATCTGCATGGAATCTGAGTAAATCACAGAAGAACAGATGGAAAAACAGTCACATACCCCTGTTCACCTCTTAGCAGCAGCTCGTAAACCTCCATTACCAACACTCCCCCACCCATTCCAACAACCCCCAGTGGGTCCGTCACCCAATTGCTACAGGGTAATCATTCTGTTTACAAAACATCTAAACACATGAATTAGACAAAGAAACAAGCAGCAAATGTTTTAAATGATCACAGATTTTATATATGTATCATTTACCACTATGCTCCGGATTTAGATTAAGTAAACAGAGAAATTCGAAATTATCTCTCATGTACCCATTCTAAATATCTTGTAGAGCTTGTCGCTGAAGTCAGATGATTAGTATGTCTGTTCATTTAATTATTTGAAAAACATAACTGAAATTAATTTATGATATGAAAGCTCTAAATAACTCTCTAAGGATTCACTTACATATTAGAATTCACCAAACAAAACCCCTGAAAAATGATTTACAAGATATTTTATTTTATTTATTTATTATTTATTTAAATCTTGCATAAGGGGCATGAATATTTTAGACTCACACAACCTTTTATACTTGTGTTTATGCTGTTAAATCATAGTGCATGTTCTCTATATATTTATATATATGTGTGTGTATAAAACCCAATACTCTCACCCTGTGTGTAAGACATGTATGTGTGAGACCATATATCAAATTATGCTAGTGAAAAAATCAATTTCATTTAATTAAGAATTTGTTACAAATTTAGCCACGAAATGGAAAAGGGGTAAATAACTTATTCCTGTGAAAGGAGACGGAAAGCAGAAACAAAGGCACCAAGGTATGAGACAGAGTAGGGCATCATGTGAACCACATCCCAGTGATTTTAAAGGGTGATTTGTAAGACAAGGCGTTGAAAAAGATAAATCTATGGGTTGGCAAGGTCTTGACACAGGGAACTTAAAGGCCTCATAAAAAAGCATGGGCTCTGACCTGCATGTGATCAAAGCTGACTACTGAATGCTGACTTTAATCTATTTATACCTTTAAAATCTGTACAAATAGTGCATTAAAAATACATAAATTTGTGTAAAGACCTAGAGGGCACAGAGGGTGCCCATTAAAGAGACACTTTTTCAGAAATGAAGCAATTTCTCTTTTTTAAGTATGAAGGAATGTTATTGTGAAGAATTCTTATTGAACAGTGATGAGTTTATAAAATAGGGAAACCAAATCTTCAATACAGCACACTGGTGAGGTTCTGTGTGAGCAGAAGTCTAGATGCTTATAAAAGTGTTCCATGAATCTCTTTCTGAGAGCAAAAAGCACATAGGAATTGCTTCCAGAGCTCCATAAATGAATTCCCTATAAATTCCTGTCTAAGGAGGATGACATATTAACCAGCAGTTACTAAATGGGGATAATTTTCCCCTCCCTGGGCAGTATCTACAGACATTTTTGTTATCACAGCTAGTTAGGGGGAGAGTTATTGGCATCTAGTAGGTAGAGACCAAGGATGTTGTAAATACAGGATAGCCTCCCCACACACAATAATTTTCTGGCCCTAAATGCCAATGCTTATGAGCTTGAGAACCCCGTTTGAGGCATTTCAAGCATTTAATATGGTCCATTATCAAGATAACAACACTCCAAAATTTTGTCATCTCTTATACTTGGACACATGTAATGCCTTAAAATTTTAAGGTCAAGGGCCGGTGCCGTGGCTCAATAGGCTAATCCTCCACTTGCTGCACCAGCACCCCGGATTTTAGTCCCAGTCGGGGTGCCAGATTCTGTCCCAGTTGCCCCTCTTCCAGTCCAGCTCTCTGCTGTGGCCCGGGAGTGCAGTGGAGGATGGCCCAAGTCCTTGGGCCCTGCACCCCATGGGAGACCAGGATAAGTACCTGGCTCCTGGCTTCGGATCAGCGCAGTGCGCTGGCTGCAGTGGCCATTGTGGGGTGAACCAACGGAAAAAAGGAAGACCTTTCTCTCTGTCTCTCTCTCTCACCGTCCACTCTGTCAAAAAAAAAAAAAAAAAAATTAAGGTCAGCAAATAGGTGACTTTATCATATAATAACTGTTTCTTTAAAACAGAGTCATATACCCTGTTAGGTTTTTTTTTTTAATATTTGGAAAACAATAATAAAAACAAATTGCTTTATTAAACTAAATTGTGCTTGACTCATAGAATCACGAATGCCCTAAACAGCAGTCTGGCCTCAGAATCAGCCCTTAAGGCATTGAGATCTGGCTAAAAAGCCCATGAGAGTTTCAGGCATAGAAAGCCAAGACACTGGCAAAAAACAAAAAAAAACAAAAAAAAACAAAACAAACAAACAAAAAAACTAAATGAAAGATCGCTGTGAGTGAGATCCCAGTGGAAAGAACGGGCCATCAAAGAAGGAGGTACCTTTCTCTGAAGGGAGAAGAGAACTTCCACTTTGATTATGGCCTTGTCTAAATAAGATTGGAGTTTGTGAACTCAAGAGGCTTCCATAGCCTTGGCAGCTCATGACAAGAGCCTCAGGTGATTACTGACATCATAAATAAGAGTGTCACTTGTTAAATCAACAACAAGAGTCACTGTGCACTTGCTTCCATGTAGGTAATCTTCAAACACTACTTTATACTTTGTGTATCTGTGTGGGTGCAAACTGTTGAAATCTTACTTAGTATAGAATTGATCTTCTAGATATAAAGACAATTAAAAATGAATCTTAATGAAGAATGGGGTGGGAGAGTGAGTAGGAGATAGGATGGTTTGTGGGTGGGAGGGTGGTTACGAGGGGAAAAGCCGCTATAATCCAAAAGGTATACTTTAAAAATTTATATTTATTAAAGTTTTCTATTAAAAAAAGAAAAACTAAATTGTGCTTGAAATAAAATTGCTGTCTCTAACATAATTACAATAAAGAGCATTCAAATTGCAAATTTTTGCTTTGAGTTCCAGAGTGGTTAAAATTTTATCAGAAGCGGCCAGTGCTGTGGTGTAGTGGGCTGAGCCTCTGCCTGGAGCATCACATATGTCACAGCTGCTCCTCTTCTAATATGACTCTCTACTATGCCCTGGGAGAGGCGTAGAAGATGGCCCAAATGCTTGGGCCCCTGTACCCACGTGGGCGGCCCAGAAGAATCTCCTGGCTCCTGGATTCAAATTGACTCAGCTCCTGGCTTTGTGGCCATTTGGGTAGTGGACTAGCAGACAGAAGATGTTTCTGTCTCCCCCTGTCTCTTCCTGTAACTTTACCTCTAAAATAAATAAATAATATCTTAAACATTTTTTTGTCAGAAGAAGTGTGAAGCAACAAAGCATTTCTAGATATTCATTGTAAAATACTATTTGTATCAAAACATCAGTGGTGATTGAACCAGATTCTAATGGCAAAAAATTGCAATTCTCTTAGATGATTATTTAAATAGTCATTTGTATTTTTCTGGTATATCTTGGGTCATTAGTAATATTTATTGGTTTATGGTGCCAAATTAGAAAAAAATTCATAGTGAATTCTTTCACAGTGAATGTCTTTAAGCCTTCATTCATGTTTGGTAATATCTGCTTATTAAAGCTCTCTTTTGTCATAATGAGGATTATTGGCAAAAAACATAGTAATTCTCTATGAAGATGTTTTACTTAAAATTGCTTTTACTCTTTCTTCATCATGCCAAAAGTTTTCTTAAAAAAGGGGAGGTGGATTATGTGTGTGTTCTGTTCATGTGAAATAATATTAAGGAATAAGAACATTGAGAAGGTCCAACAGGTATCATTTGTAATTATTAAAGATCATCATTTGAACTAAAATAATACAGTCAAGGCATTTTGAATTATCTTACTTACTCTGATAATAGATGGAAGAAGATTTTTGAATTTTTAAAATTTACTTTATTTTAATTTTTAGACTTATTTGAAAGTCAGTGTTACAGAGGAAAAGGGAAGAGACATGGAGAAAGAGAAAGAGAGAGACAGAGACATCTTCCATCTACTGGTTCACTCCCTAGATGACTGCAATGGCCAGGTCTGAGACAGGTCAAAGCCAGTAGTGAGGAGCTTCATCCATGTCTCCCATATGGGTGGCAGGGGTCCAAGCACCTGGGCCATCTAATGCCTTCCCAGGCACACTAATTGGTAACTGCATTGGAAGTGGAGCAGCTAGGACATGAACTGGTGTCCACTGGGGATGCCAGAATCTCAGGTGATGTCTTTACCCACTATGCCACAACACTAGTCCATAAAATTTATTTTATTTATTTGAAATACAAACACAGAGAGAAACAGAAAGTGAGAGGGACCTCCCATCCACTGATTCATTCCCCAGTGTCCACCAAACCAAGGATGGGCCAGGCCAAAGAGAAGCCAGGATCTCAATCCAGGTTTACCAGTTGGTAGCAAAGACACAAGTACTTGAGCTCTCACCTTCTGCCTCACAGAGTGTGCATTAGCAAGCAGGTGTAACTGAAATCAGAGTCCAGATACTCTGATGAGGAATGAGTGTATCTCAAGGGACATCTTAAACACTGCACCAAACGCCCATCTCATGGGTGAATTTTGATGCCCACTCTGTATTCATGCATTCAGATTTCTTCCAGATAATATAAGCCTATTTGGCTGTCTCAAATTTAATTCTGAATTCTGATTATTTAAATTTTTGCATACTTTAATTTTCAAACAAAATCAACAACATCAACAACAAAAGACCCATAATATACAACATCCAACTCCATTGTCCCATTAAGGAGGGGATGAGGCTTGAGGTGCTTGTTTCCTGCCTGTCTTTACACAGGACAGGAGAGGAAAAAAGACCACTAGATATCAACAGGGAAGCCATGGGACAGAGCCACTCAGGGCTGCTGTGGGAGCCATGAGGACTCTACAAAGAGGGCATAAGGTTTCCAGGTTGGGGTTCCTAATTTACTCCTTCCATGTGGGAGGCATCCTCATCTCCTTCAAGAGGGAGAATCTCATCAGGAACAGCTGCGCTGGGTTGCTCTGCTGTCTCTCCATCCTCATCAATGCCTGGGCCTAACTTGATCATGTGATAGACGCAGTCTGAGTGGGTCCCCTCCAGGGAGATGCCAGAAGGGAGCACCACAGTTTCAAATAGTAGCACCACCAGGTCCTTGACAGCTTTGTTGTTCTCGTCTCCCTCTGCGTCTCCACAATGGGACGGTCAGCTTTGATCTCCAGGTGCTTTGGGGCCATCATGTAGCCCATGGTAGAGTTGTCTCGAAGTGTGTGGGCCTGCATGATCCTCTGCGTGTCAGCTGTCCTGCCATAGGTGCTAGTCATGATGGAGCAAGGCAGAAGCTCCCAGGCAATTGGCTGTATTGCATTTAATCCTGGATTTTAATTTTTCTAAAAATTCTCAGTGAAGCAGCATGTTACAGTTTGTAAGTAAGGATTTTGTTCTTAGTACTTTCTTGCTAAGGGTTTCCAAAAGTGGCTCTTTTTAATATGTAACTGTATGAAAACTGAAGAGTGAGTTCAGAATCCTTTAAACTAGGTTATCCTTTTGTTATTTAAAAGTTGGGTCATTATTTCTTGCAAGGTTCTTTCTGGAAAAAAAGATTACATGGATAAATAATGTTTGGAAAACCTACCTAGTTTCTCATTCTCTTGGAGAGTCTGATTATACATTATAAAAAGAAATAAAAAATGCTTCATTTTGTTTATGATAGTTTCCTGGTGAATCTGAAATTCCAAGCAACAAATAAATAGTTTAAAAATTTCAAGTCTCACTTTCTATCTGTGGTTTTTTAAGTTAATCTTGTTTCATAACTACTGACTACTTGATTACTTTTTAACATTTTCATCAGAAGGTGCCAATAAGATAAAAGTTTAAATTTGGATCTTTTTGTGTTCATTATAATTTGGAAATGATTTAGTGAAGATCTGTCAATGTTGAATTTTTTAGACTACCCAAGATCGCATTTCTGAAGAGTAAATAATGAAGAATATGTACAAACAAAAGCTAGACAAGCATCCAATGCAACATTTCAGCCTCCTTTGTGTAAATAAAAACATCGCTTTTAAGACCTTAGCTGCATTTCTCTTTTGAGAGTTCAGCACACATTGCTCCATAGATAGGGGGCACTTGTTGGGCACATTTTTTATCACATCTTTGCTTTCCTGTAGTCACACTATTTTGCTGTCCTTGGTGATGAAGATAATGCTTCTTCCTTTTGTCCAGACTTGATTCTCAAACTTAATACTTCATCTGTGATCTTCCCTACCCTTTCCTCATTAGGCCACAGTTTTGGGCTTTGTGTCATTGTTTAAAAAAGTGATAGAGATTCAACTTCATGGGACAAAATCAAGAATTGGAATTTATCTAAATACAGTCCAGTCTTCAAACTGTCCTCCATTGAAAATGGATGAACATGTTCAGATCAGAGTGTGGATTGGCATGAACCTTCATCTGAAATGCAATAAAGTTAGAGAAGACTGGGTGATTTTTTTAAAAAAAAATGTATCATTATTCATATCCAATGCTTCCTCTGCACTTCTGTGTACCATCTGGTCCTGATGGTCGAAGTGCCAAAATACCATAAGGAAAGTTGTTTTTGTGGTATTTCCAGTCCAACCAGAATCAGAAAGTACCAGAAATCTCTTGAGAAAAACTGTTCTCATAGGATGCAAAGGCCAGTTTTTCAAACAAGAGTTTAAGAAAGGCAGTTGAAATCAAGCTACTGTCCAAAATTAAATGGTGAACAAAGAGATGTTCTGCATTTTGAGTTTACACAAACAAATACTCTACTAATTCCTCATATATGTATCCCATTCCTTATAAACTACACAGTTCTCTTTCCACTCATTGATTTATTTATTCATATTCTGCTTAAGCATTGCTTTTAAGGAAAATATTTATGAATTAATAGTCATGAAATTTCCAATAAGAAATGAATGGGTTTGAAAAGAAGCATTGTACAGACCCATTAAATGGATGACACCAAATTTAAAAGCCTTTGTAGAGTACATGTAATATGTACAAAAACAACCTGATATGGTTCTGTTTATGAATGCTTTGATGTCCAAAGAATTCATTTGTGTGCCTTTATACTTAGATATAAGACATTACAGCTTGTCAAAAACAAGGAATTTGAATCTTAAAATACTCAATCTGTTCTGTAAACTTACCGCCCAGAAGGTTTAGAGTGGGCTGTGAAACTTGGCAAGATTTTCACTTCCATTCAATACCCAAACCTTCTGAAATTTCCTTGACACAGTTTATTCAGCTTAATTTAGTTCAATTTTTTAAAAATGTCTAAGTAAGGAAAGAGTTTAAGTGATGAGCGCTCTTGTATGACAATTAGCATGGTAAGGAGGGAAAACTTACCAGTGGTATTTTCTGTTAAAGGAGGTGGCCTATCATTGAATGAAGTTGTTTTCAGACTAACGTAGATACAAATCCTGGCTCAAAATTTTCCAGTTGTGTGACCCATGGCTAATTATTAACTGCTCTGACATTTTCTCATCAAAAATAGAAAATCAGCTATTTTACTGGGTCGACAGGATCAATGAGATATTGCGCATAAAGTCTTGGAGTATAGCAGGTGCTCAAGCTTTCATCAGCACTAGCTGTATCTGAGAATCTAAGATGATGGACAGCTGCAGGGCAAATGCGTACAAGACTGGCTATTATGAAAGCATATTACAAATTTTGCTTAAGTTCCTTTCTGTCCATTAACAGAGGGAAGAATAACTCTGGGGATATAATTTATATAAGCTTTGGAGGTAATGACAAATATTCTCCATTAGGAATATTACTTACTCAGATCCCATAGGCAATGTTTTAAAGTCTTTTATTGCATGAAATTTTAATGCCTGGTGAGGGGCATGGTCTGACCTGAGATGGTTCTGGGTCCGTGTAAAGCATCTCTCATGTAGGCACTGCTGGTTCACTTGCTTCACTCTTAGCCTGGGCCCAGGGAAGATTTCCTCCTAAAGGAACGCCATACAGTTGAAGCAATTTGGGCCAAGGTTTTAACTGAAAATCAAACCCCTGTCTTTAAATTTTAGTGCTGTTTTCTGTGTCTGGTAGAGCTTCTATGGCATAATTTGCTAGAATATGAAATTTCTTCTGAAGACAAATAGTCCAACTAGTTATCTTTCCTTGGAAATTTCAATATCTGTTTTTTCAAAGAGAAACACAGGTACAACAAGGACATCATAAAAACATGAACATCGTTTTTCAGGGAAGGATAACAAGTGAGTATCCAGGGTCCAGGAGTTCAGTCTTTAAACCCGAAGCTTTTGCATCCCAAAGTAGTGTTATCTAATCTCAAAGTTGTTACTTTCCTGTTCTGATTCCTTTAGTTTACGTAATTTAACTTCGCCGCTCTTGTACTCTCTTGAAACACTGGAATGGAATTGAGTTACTTAAATCACTCACTTTCCTTTAGAACTGTTTTTTCTTTATATCATTTCCACAAAACCCACTTAGGAAGCCAATTAAGGTGTCATTGTGTGAAGCACCAAAAGAACTCACAAAACTGCCTTTTGGAGAACTTTGTATTAACCTTCCTACTCCAACTGCAGACTGAGGGAGGGTGTGCAGCTGCTGCCAGTTGCTTTCCTGATTTCTGTCACCCCACACTGGGGTTCATTGCCCAAGCAAAACTAACATGAGTGGATATTTTTTTTTGAATGATAAAACATATATATTGTTCTTCTGCCTTGAGTTTTGAGGCACGGTCTTATTAGTAATGCAATCTGTCAAAGAAAGTAAAGTACATCCAAAGAGAACTCCACTGTCTCTGTGTTATGTTACAGTACTTTTATTAGATGGTGACATCCCTGAGACAGCACCTGCTGTGTGGCTTTAGGTATTGGCCTAAAATGAAAGGGAAAAGCAACATGCGCTTTCAACCAGAGCACCACAGCAGTGCATGGCTGGAACCAACACCAGCAACTGAACAGTTGGGAGGTTGAAACAACCTCACGACGCAGACACTGAAGTTCAATGTGTATGTGAATGCTCTGGCCATTGTCAGAAACTTGCGTTCAGCCAGATTATAGAAATGCTTTTCCCTTCGCTACTTACATATATTTGACATTTCTACTTACGTTTCCTTCCCTGTACTTACAGGGATCGCCCTTTGGAAAGTGTGTGCCTCAGGCATAGATTCTTTCTAGTAGAAATTTAAAAATGAGTAAAATAATGTTGATATCACTGAAACTTCATTTGTGAGTGCAAGCAGTTAAAGAAAAGTATTGTGATAATGTGTGTGTGTGTGTGTGTGTGTATGTGTAATTCCTACTGGTTGTCCACTATAAATTTTACTTCTAAGAAATATTTTTGATTTTTCTAATTCTTGCCTTCATGAGTTTTTATTTTGAATCATGTAGAATATATAGAAGCTAAATCTTTTAAAAGTTATAATTGTTTTTGAGATGGTCAGGTAGTGAAATTCCATGACTTCAACTCATTATTCCCTTCAGATACTTCAGTAACTGCATGGTTGTGGAGGTATGAGGAGATGAGCTAGAAAACTAAACAAATGATGACAACAGTGGTGAAACTTGTTGAAAATTGTGAATTGCTATTTTTGGTAATTGATTAAACTTCATAGAAATAGTATACCTATTTGGAAAAATCAATTGCAATTTATTAAAAGAAAAAAAACCCTATAAATCCACTTAGGCAGTACTCTTGTTTTCTTTCTTTTCTTTTTTTCTTTTTTAATAAAGTGAGGCTTAATTCACAGGGAAAATTGTTCAGAAATGGAACATCCATTGATGCTTTTTTTTTAATTCTTTTTCCATCTAAATTAATGGTGTACCTCTGTTGACTTTCTGGTTAGACTTCAGCAGGAAGGCTTCTTGGCCTTTTCTCCATATATCTGATGACCTTAGAAAGTGATGACTTTATAGGATGTCACCACATAGCTCATACCACTGTGTGGTAAGTGTACAGCTCCCAGAAGTCCCAGTTGGGGGGCAGAAAGAGCTATTATTCAGAGTCACTGGTTCCTATTCAATATGATTCCATAATATTTCTCCTCAGATTCATATGAAAATTCAACTTGTTTTATGTAAGTTATTGAATATGTTCTAGCACCTACACAGTTGTTTCTCTCTGTGTGTGGTTTTGTGGAGAATAGAGACTGCATATAATCTGAACATGTGAATCTCATTATATCCTTTGCATAACTTACACTCTCTCTTCAAGAGGTCAAGAATGAGGATAAAAAAAAACAAAACAAAACAGGATGAATTACAGGTCATTGAAAATTCTGAGCCCAGAAATTCTGTCTTTTTCCATTTCTTCTGGGAATTCTTATCAATCTGATAGGCTTGTTTATGGAGCTACATCAGCATCTTAAAAGCCTCTGTATGCTTTACTGAAATGTGGAGCGCTTCTGAACTTTAAAATCAATTGCATTGATTCAATTATAGAACATAAGTGAAGACTAATGATTTTTATGGTCATTAACTTCTAATTTAAATAAGATAGATGCTGTTAATATGGTCTCACGTTCTTTGTGGGAAATGATTTTAGGTGAGATAGAGAAAGTGCAACTTCCATTTTTACTTGCAGTGCATCAATATTCCAAACTAAAATGTGTGATTTTTTAGCTCAATACTCAAAATTCCCACACCCTTTCTGCTACCTAGGAGAATCTTTGTATTCTGGGTTGAATCAGTGTATCCTGGTTACCAGTTTCTCAATTGCTTTATTAGCAATATGTGTTTTCTCCTGTTTTACAATAAGGTTAAAAATCACATCTTTTTTGTATTTTTTTGAAGTACACTAAAGCAAAACAGATAAAATTTGTACTTAGGATAAAACAAATATTACTATATTTCCAATTTGAATTTCCTTCTAATAAATCCTAAATATTTTTCTCTCCTGTGAACTAAGAATTTCTTCTAAAAAATTACCTTTGGTTGAATACCTGCAATGATATTAATATAATATATAAATATAAATAATGCTATTTGGTGAACATGTAGACCTGTAGATATTAACCGGCATGAGAGTCAGAAGAATTTTTGTTCTTAATCATGTCCTGGTTTTAATTTCCTTCCCCTGTGAATGTACTGTTTATTTTCTTTGGAAAGCAAAAAGAAATTATTCCCATTCTTGTAAGTTGGTCTTACTTTGGAAAGTGCTGGATGGTTGTTTTGGGATCATATTCCTTTCTTAATTCAACATTTCAATTTTTCTTCTTGGGAGAGATGTATTGTAATGTTTGACCTGGGTCTTATTTGCACATGAAATAATTTTGAACATATTTAGAGTGATTTTTAACCAATTTAGCTTCAAAATATAACATCATCTCATTTTTAATGACTTTGGGCTATTTATTCTGAGACTCAATGGTCCCATCTCTATAAAGGATAGAGAATTTCAATATCTCATTTTTAGGAGGGATTCTGAAAGATATTACTTCTAAATCAGGTAGCTCAATGACTAATCTATAAAAGGTACTCCATAAACATTCAGATCTCATATTTTGGTCTACTTACATTTACTGTTGCCCCAGCTTCTACTTTTTTCGGCTCAAGTATTTCCCTTACATGGAAAGACATGTACATTCCCTTATTTTCTATTTTGATTTGACTACCTCTTTTTTATTCTCTTCTTCCTAATTATCTAAGATTAGATTTTGCAGTATAAGACAGGGTGCTTCACATTGGAACTATATTATCTAAAAAGGTATAAATTAGGGAGCTAAAAATGATTCCATCTATAACATGGGCATTGGAAGTGAAATAGATGTTCTCTAGAAGTCTTCAGTTAAACAAACAAACACAAACATGAAAGCACTAGGGCTGGTGTTGTGGAGCAGTGGGCTAAGTCACCAAATAAAACTCTAGTATTCCGTAGCATAGTGCCAGTTCCAATCCTGTCTATCCCACTTCTGATGTAGCTCTCTGCTAATGTGCCTCTTTGAATATGGCCCAAGTACTGGGCCCCCGTCACTCATGTGGGAGACTGGGATGGAGTTTTTGGCTTTTGCCTGGCCCAGACTTGGCTGTTGCAGCTACTTGAAGAGTGAAGCAGCAGCTGGAAATTCTCTCTCTCCCTCTCTCTGTCTCTGTTTTTGTTTCTGACTCTGCCTTTCAAATAAATAAATAAACCTTTAAAAAATACCAAAACAAAATAAATCCATGGTTTCTTTAAGTCTCATGTATTATATTTGCCTTTAAAGTAGAAGGGGAAAGAAATTTAAACTATTCAATGATAAATAGAATAACCAATTCTTTGTGTCCAAAACTATCTCATTAATTATCATATTAATGTACAGAAAGCTGTATATTTTCATAGTTACAATGTTTTTTCATTCTTCTTTGTCAACTTTCACATTTTTGATGGATTATAAGCAGGTTTCTTAAAAGCATTTATGCTCACAACCACGAGGTTTGTGTCTGAAAATAAACCTTAATGTCAAACAAAAAATATGTATCAACATTGCTTACTCTGTTTCCAGTTTATGGGACTAAAGTCAAGTTGGAAAAAGTCAGATTTTCAAGTTTCCAGTCTGTTTTATCCCTAAGAATACTTTGTGGATGGTGCTGAGGCACCAAGAAATATCTTCAGGACCCAGGAAATTAAGAAAAGGAATTTAATAAAGGAGTCTGAGTTGAGCACATGGGAGGGTATTGAAGACTCCCAAAATTAAAAAAGAAGAGGAAATTGAATGGTATAAATGTGTATGTCCAACAGATATCCTTTGTGGGTATGGAAAGCAAAGGGTCAGAGGATTGTTGGACTCTGCCAGCCAGGGATGGTCACCTCAAAGATGATAACTCTTCTATGTTTGTTATTGATGCTACTTAATGCAATTTGTAACGTAAGCCTCTGAGTAAGATTTCAAAGCAGGTTTTAAAGTACAGATTTCATTGATAAAGCCATGGCTAAAAGATGTAAAGCAGTTGTCCAAGAAAATGTGATACAAGGTTATTTTCACACAGGTTTCTTTGATCTCACAACCTGATATTCTTCAGAAGGTCAGGCAAATAAGTCCTAAAAAAGTATAAATTAGGAGTTTAGGAGTAGGTCCAATTCCACATAGCAGAAATCCCAAGAAATAGTAGCCAAAGAGTTAAAGAAATTATTCTCTTACATTGAAGAACTATAACAATAGGCACACCCTGGTCATGAAGAATGCTTGTTCTGAAACTTTATTTATCATCTTTAGTATGTCTTTTATCCTCAAAGTTAACTCCTAGTCTAAGTTGAGTAATATAAAACAAATACCATATTGGGGGAGAGCAATTTGTATAAGAAAGAAAACAAAATATATTATTTGGCTTGGCAGTGAACAACATTTACATAGGTATAAAGTTATAGCTGCTTTCTATCCATTTAACTCAAAATTGTGATTCAAATACTAGAATATTGTATAGAAAATGTGTGCATGTTTTGGCATTTTAAAAATAGGTATATTTTCAAATACTAGAGAGAGACAAATCAAGAAGCTACATCAATATAGCAATGTAAGTATGGTATTCAGAAAAACTGTAACACCAAATGAAACAGTTATGGAAATTGAAAGTAAATGGGACTGGGTTGCAGAGTCATTGTAGGATGAAGGAATGAAGTCCACATTTTCAAAAATGCTTTCCTTTAAACTACTATAAATATGCTCATTAATGTTAAAGTTATGAAAATATTATTTTTCAAAAGCAAATTTTCAAAATCTCTCAATCCAGAAATGAGCATTACTTTTTGGGTATGTTTCCTTCCAACTTTGGCATGTTAGCACTTTTTACACAATTCATTCATCCACTAAACCAATCTTGCCAAGCACCTACAGTCTGCCAGACACAGGGATGGGTACTGGAACAAAGGTAAATAAGACATCTTCTAATCTGAGATGGGTCACAATCCAGGTGGGAGATGCATGTGAAAACAGATCACAGAGAAAGGGAATGGGAATAGGGTAAAAGATATGGGCAAGCCACTAGGTAAGCAAAGGCTCATTGTGCTCGCCACTACCCATGGAACGGAGGGTGCTGGTCCATAACATGTTGGCACATGTTTAAAGCTGGATATCTAAGAAAAATATATTTGCGTGTAAGTTTATTATAAATATTTTAGGATAAATATTTCCATTTATAAAAAGTATCATGATATTTAATTTCCCTTACTTTACATTCTTTTTATCTTTAATGAATTTATTTATTTTAAAAGGCGGAGTGACAGAAACAAAGAGAGCTGCCACCGGATGATTTACTCTCCAAATGCCTGCTATAGCTAGGGATGGGCCAGGCCAAAGCCAGGACCTTGAAATTCAGTCTGAGTCTTCCATGTGGGTAATAGGGAACCAAATACTTGAGCTATAATGTGCTGCTTCCCAGGTTGTGCATTAGCAGGAATCTGGAATCAAGCATGGAGCCTGAACACCAACCCAGGCTGGTATCCAACATGTCTTCTTTTTTTTTCAGTTTAATAAAAATATTAAACCACATTTATGATTGAACTTCTCTTACTCATCACTTTTATAGAACTTACAGTAAGAGCGGGGCCGGTGTTTGACTCATGGTTAAGTCCCTGCTTGGGACACCTGCGTCTCACGTAAGTTGGTCCTAATGTGCCTGGAAAAATAGGGAAAGATGGTCCAAGTGCTTGGGCCCTGCCACCCATGTAGGAGACCAGGATGGAGTTCCAGGTTCCTGGCTTTAGTCTGGTCCAGCCCAGGCCATTTGGGGAGTAAATCAGGAGATGGAAGCGCTCTCTCTTCCTCTCTCCTCTCTCTGTGTCACGCTGTCTTTCAAATAAATAAGTAAATCTTTAAAAGAAAGTTAAATTATCTTTCTCATGAACTTATAAGAGCTGGCACCAGCATATCACTGATTTTCTGGTGAGAAGGTAGCATTTCTTGGAAAAGATGAAATCTTACAGGTAGATCTTGTTTTTTTAAGAATTATTTCATCTATATGAAGGAGTAACAGAGAAGTAGGAACAGAGATAAGAGAGATTTATTTTTAAGATTTATGTTATTAGAAATTCAGAGTTATAGGGAGGGAAAGGGGGGGGAGACAGAGAAAGAGAGAAGGGGGGGAGGGAGGGAGAGAGAGAGAATCTTCCTGTTGTTGATTTAACAATTGACACTCTTATTTATGACGTCAGTAATCACCTGGATCTTGATGAAGAATGGGATGGGAGAGGGAGTGGGAGATGGGATGGTTGCAGGTGGGAGGGAGGTTATGGGGGGGGGGGAAGCCATTATAATCCAAAAGTTATACCTTGGAAATTTATATTTATTAAATGAAAGTTAAAAAAAAAGATATCTACAGGGATTCCAGGTTCTGGCTATTACAAATAAAGCTATTCTACCCTGATTAAAAAAAAAAGAAAGATCTTCCATTTGCTATTTCACTCCCCAAATGGCCTCAACAGCCAGGGCTGGGCCAGGCCAAAGCCAGGAGCCAGGAGCTTCATCCAGGTCTCCTACGTGGGTACAGGGTCCCAAGGACTTGAACTACCTTCTATTGCTTTCCAGGTGCATTAGTAGGGTGCTGGATTGGAATTGGAGCAGCTGGGATACCAACTGGTACCCATATGGGATGCTTGTGTCCCAAGTGGCTGCTTAACCCAGTATGCCACAAAGCTGTCCTCAAGAAAGATCTTTTATCTGATGGTTCACTTACCAAATGACTGGCCCTGATGAAGCCAGGAATCTGGAACATCTGGGTCTCTCATGTAGGTGGAAGAGCCCAAAAACTTGGGTCATCTTCCTCCGCTTTCCCAGGCACATTAGAAGGGCCCTGGATTGGAAGAGCAGCTAAGAGATGCCAGTCTTAGTGGCAGCTTAACCCACTTCACAGGCCATTACAAACAAGACTTAATAATTTAAGTTGGAATCAGCAGCTGACAGGACCTGAGGGTGAAGAAAGAGATAAACTCACTAAGTCAAAGTAAGCAGATAAGCAATAGGGGAGCACGTGTGTAGATGTGAATGTAAATTCTGTGTTTGAGCTTGAGATGAAATTCTTGGAAAGCAAGTCCATGATAGTAAAGATCCTGCAACCACATCATGGAGCCTGGAATTTATTCTTTAAAAAAAAAAGTATTCTACAGGTTACAAGGAGCCATTGAATGATTTAAATAAATCAGGAGAGAAAATTATTCAAATGTATGGTTGAGGCTTGATCTTCTTGCTATTATAATAATATTGAGAAGTTACAAGGCTAGAGACAAAAATCACTTAGCGTGCTGGTGCACTAGTTCAGGGAGGTGATGGTAGAAGCTGATTCAGGACAATTCTACTTAAGAAGAAAGAGGAGGTGCTAGATTCCGAAATACTTAGGGGTTAAACTCAGCAAGGCATGTGATTAATTTGAAGTAGGAAGAGGTAAGAGAATGGGAGAAGTTACTGATGGCTTCCTACATTTCTACCTTAGCTTATAAATTATGGGGCCATGGCCGAGAAATGAAGCCAATAAAGAGTTTTAGATTTCTGAGATTTGCTGATTAATTCAGAGTCTGTAAGTACATTTTCAGTGATTGTGGGGTATCTGTGATGATGTCTTGCAGGTTTGGCTAAAGAAAAAGTTCAGGACATAGAATATATAGCTATTAGTAGATGAAATATGAGAAAAAAAGTAAAGAGCAAGAGATTTGAACGAAAGCAGAACCTGAAGGCACATCTATATGTGCACAGCTAGCAGAGGAACAAGGGCCTGATTGGAGACAGAGTGACCAGCGAGGTGAGAAGTGAACAGGAGAACATGAAGCATTCAGCTCAGGAAGAAAGACTGCTTTGAAAGTCCGGACTGTGGAAAAATGGCACAATGCCAAATGAGTTAAATGTGCCATTTTTTTGTATTGGTATTTCTTATAAAACATTTTGTATTGGAATTAATTGCTTATAATGAAAATATAATATTTTCTCATGTTATTAAAAAAGCCAAATACTTCTAGATCATGTTCTAAACTGCCTCTGTGTGCAGTCTCTACTTTGAATCGTTCCTCTGACCATGAGATGTTGCCATTTCTGTGCATATATTCAAACTGTTGTGTGGACCACTTGTTTGGACAGCTTTCTCTGTTTTCTCCATCTCCAAATTGCATATTTATTTTTTTTTAAATCCATTTATTTATTTGAAAGGCAGAGATACAAGGAGAGAGAGAGAGAGAGAGAGAAAGAGAAAGAGAGAGAGACAGAGAGACGTTTGGGTTCACTCCCCAGATAGATGGCCCAGTGGTTTAAACAAGGAGCCTGGAACCTCCACCTGAGTCTCCCACACGGATGGCAGAGGCTCCCAAAGCACTTGGGCCATCTTCCTCGGCTTCCCAGGTACATTATCAGGGAGCTGGACCTAAGTCGAACATCCAGAACTCAAACTGGTGCTCAGGTGGGTTGCTGGTTTTTCAGGCTGCAGCTTAACCTGTAAACCACAAGGCTGGCACTGCACATTTCAAGTCAGTTTTGAAAGGCTCCCTTAAGAATGCCAATAGAGCTTTGAATCTTTATATCACAGTTTAACATTCAGTTACATATTTTCTTGGATGATGTGTTCATTTATTTTTCTTACTTGGACTGCAAGATCTTGAGGGAAAGGACAATTTCATTCAGTCATTTCCAGTCTGTCATCTGTAATATCCATCCTTGCACGGCCCGGCGCCACGGCTCACTAGGCTAATCCTCCGCCTGCGGCGCCGGCATACCAGGTTCTAGTCCCGGTCAGGGCGCCAGATTCTGTCCCGGTTGCCCCTCTTCCAGGCCAGCTCTCTGCTGTGGCCAGGGAGTGCAGTGGAGGATGGCCCAAGTGCTTGGGCCCTGTACCCACCAGTATGGGAGACCAGGAGAAGAAGCACCTGGCTCCTGGCTTCAGATTAGCACAGTGCGCCGGCCGCAGCATGCTGGCCGCAGCGGCCATTGGAGGGTGAACCAACTTCAAAAGGAAGACCTTTCTCTCTGTCTCTCTCTCTCTCACTGTCCACTCTGCCTGTCAAAAATAAAAAAAAAAATTATCCTTGAGTAACATTGAAAAGACAACGGGGAATACAGAGAACACAAAATCATGAGGCCCACTGGCTTTGGTACTTATTACCTATTGTAATAAAACAGCAATTAGTTGAAAAAAAATCCTGAGCATTTTGTGTACTATCACATTTAAAAACCGGATAGCATTCTGAATGATTTGAGAAAAGTTGGAACCTGGAGGGTGTGAGTGCATGTGTGTGTATGTGTGCACATGCACGCATGGGTGTATATGTGGTGTTATGGAGTTTGGAACAAGTAGGAAGAAGGTAGCTAGCTAAAGGAACAGGGGTAGGTGAGTGACTTTACAGATTATCAAACTAAGTCAAAGAAGTATTAAATGAGCTGTTCCAAACACAAAGCTGGTGGGAAAGAGGTTGATCTAAAACTTGAACCTGCTGATTTTCTTGTCCATATTCATTTTGTAACATCAATCTGCATCTTTAGAATGTCCATATTTTCAATTTATGTAATTAGAAAATATTTACAAAATCTACAGTTTAGTCTCAAACTTGAAGTATCTCTGTAATATTAAGTGGTTGGAAGCACAGAGCAATTTAAGGAACTTCACAGCTTTTTTGATTTTTCATCCTCTTTCCAATGGCAAATAAGTATATTTTCTATCTGACTATCAATCTCATTTTTTATTTCTATTGTTGTCTTTTTCATAATCACCATCTATTGAAATTGTGGCCAATTTCTGACTTTGGCTTATCATTATACTCCTGCTGTTTCTTTTGAGTCTTTGGAATGCCTTCATATTATATTATCGTGCAAATAAAACCACAAGTATCAGACAGTATGTATAAAAAAAGAATGTCCCCCATAGCTTCTCTGAGCAGATGTTTGTATGTGTTTGAATGTGTGTGTGTGCATGTAAAATTCTGTAGCAAATCATACATTTGAAGATGTTTTAATGATGTTAATGGTGATAGTTATTTTTCAGTAATTGGTAACAATGGTACAGGCCTGAGTAACTTTGTTAAATTTTGGCCCATCTGTGTGGTTGTGCTTCTGCTTCTGTATATATGAATGTGCTTATGTAGTAAGTGTACACACCATAGAAAACATGTATTTATCCATGTCCTTGTTGATGGTGTTACTGTGATGAACACTTGGGAAAAAATTTCTTCCTCTTTAGTTACCATCAAGTGATAGGATCTATTAGCTTTCAAAACCATATTTAAAAAAATCTTTTATTTCTGTTTCTCATGCATTTATAACTCTTTGAATGTCTGACCTATAATTAGACCTCCAAGGGCATTGTGACAAATGAATTCAGCTCTGTGTTTAGTTCCTTCCGCTTTCTGGAGCACCTATGTAGCCCTCAACTTTCTGAGTGACGGGCAAACAAGCTCCGCGGATGTCCTGGCACCAATGAGTGCGGTTGACATAATCGGAAACTCTGAAGTCAAGTGTTTTTCAGGATCACCTTCAACCCCACTCTCAGTTTAGAAACATACAGCTCCCATCTTTTCCACCTGCAGACTTGAATACCCTTTCCATACTGAAGGAACCCTTGTAATAGGAAAGACTCCTGTTTCAAGCTGAGCTGTTTTTTCTTTATATCCCTGGGATGTAATTATCTCATGATAAGCACCTTTGTGTCTAATGACTTAATTAGATAATCACATAAGTGCTGTAAGTGATGTTTTGTGTGATGAAAATGTGCAATATGCAGTAAATCATCAAAATTCGTCAGTGCTGGACAGGAAAGCAGGCTACTCAATCTGGGTGTTTAATGCCCTCCACAAGGTCTTTCTTTCTTTCTTTTTTTTTTTTTTAAGCTGGAGCAAGGTGGAAGGAAAAATGTGTTCTTATACTAAATAGATGTGAGAGGGTATAATAGTTCCTGAGTCCTGCCACGTTTTTATCTGCCCTACACGCAGCCACACAGAGTTGAACGTATAATTGCTGCTTTTTGTCAAAATAAGGCCCATTAGCCAGGAAGTAGCAACAGCTGTTTGAGCGCTGCGGTTTCTTCCCCCCACCCCTTTACTGTATTGATGTGTGTTGTGGGTGTGTTTAGCAGGTAAAAATTGGCATTTTTGGAACCAGACATTTCCGTTTTGTTCCCACATTCAGAGGCACATACTTAAGTGAAAATGACTCAAGATGTGATTTTGCCAAAGGTCATTAAGCAACTTGCTCTAGATGTACAATATGACTTGTAGTGAAACAATAGGCCCATTACCATCGTGTTGTCTCTCTTGATTGGTTCATGTGCGAAAGATTTTGTTGTGAACTTTGACAGATGACAGTTTAAAATGTTTACTCTGCCACAGTGGGTTAGTCTCAAAACATAATTAGAAAAGAAAATGTTACAGGTTGAAAACAAATCTTCCTGTGTACTTTTTAAATTCTCAAATCTCCTCATAGTCAAATGTTGAATGGCTGTATTCTATTAATTAAGTGAATACCACAAGAAATTGAATACATTTTAACTGCTTTCACTGTTAGTTTTAATAATTATATATTTTAACCTGCCCCCCAAAATACTTTGCATTGTCTCAATTTCATTTTTACCTTTTCCATAAAAGTGTGTGGAATCATACCAACCTAAATGGTATTTTCTTACCATGAAATTCTAAAGCATTATCTCTAGTATTGATTTGTCAGTTAATGTCCAAATGTTACTCATTTATTTACTTATTCGTTTTCATTTAATAGACCTTCCTTTTAGGAGTTTTATAACACACTTAAAATATATGTTGTCATGTCTTTTGTTGAATTTAGTTATTATTTGTTTTGTAAATGAAACAGTTCTAAACTTATCAAAGCTCTTTACTTCTTAAGGATCAAGGACTCACACAGTGTAGATAAGCAATAATTGCAAATTTCTTTGGAGAAATTGATTTCACAGATATATAGCTGAACCAGATATCTAGCTGACCAGATGTCTAGCTGGACATAATTTTTGTTGTTGAAATTATTAAAAATAAACATCAAAGACATTTGGTACAGTAGATAAGCTGCCGCTTGTGATGCCAACATCCTATGTGGGAGTGTCTGGGTTCCAATCTCAGTTCTGCTTCCAATCCAACTTCCTGCTAATGCATATGCAGGGATGTAACAGGTGATGACTTAAGTACTTGGGTCCTTCCACTCATGTGCAAAACTTAGATTGAGCTCCAGGTGCATTGTAGCCTTGACATGGGTATTAGGGGAATCTGGAAAATGAACAAGCTCCTGAAAGTTCTCATTCTCTCTCACTCTTCCCTCTCTCTCCTCTCTTCTGCCTGCCATTAAAATGTACAAAAATAATACAATGGTTTTTATTAGTGAAAAGAGTCCACGGGACTCAATTTTAAAAAAAGAAAGACAAAAACTGTCCCAGACGCTTATTCATTCTCTTAATCTGGCTCCTGGAAGAAGACTAACAGCTGACACAAAGGAAATGCAGGCAAACACGCTTCTTACGAAGAATGGTGTGCGACTCCAACCTAACAGGCTGCAGGAGATACTCTTAGTTTCTCATTTTATACAGAGATGAGGTCAAGATGAAGATGAAGATTTATAAATTTGAGTGTAAGAGGGACAGAATGTTTTTATGTCCAACTGAACTAAAAGAACACTGATTTCTGATGGATAATGACAGTACATCTTCAAGCTCTGTATTGTGTGTTTCAAGTTAGTTTGTAATGAGTTGTTTCTAAGAGGAGCCACTATCAGTAGGCAAGTTCCTTAGCCTGTTTCTAAAAAACTATAGTGAACAACAGAATCATTTAGGAAACTTGTTAAGCACTTGTTAATTTTAAGAACTACAGCTACAGTTGTTTCCCTAAAGACAATATCATTCAGTGATTTTTAGAAGTTCCTAACGGTGACTTGATCAGCCCTTGCCCTGACTGTTGATGAGCAACTTAATATGTTATCCCTCTTAGTATTTTTTTTTGTTTGTTCTACTTAATACTTTTGGTTGAATACTGTAATCTATACACAATTCTTCTTAAGTGCTGAAACTTAACTGAAAAGTGATCGCTGTTAAATATAAGAGTGGGAATAAGAGAGGGAAGAGATGTGCAATTAGGGACATGCTCAAGCTGACTTACCTCAAACGGTAGAGTTAGAAACATACCAGGGGATTCCAATTCAATCCCATCAAGGTGGCATGTACCAATGCCATCTCACTAGTCCCAGTGATCAATTTCTGTTCACAATTGATCATAATGATAGGACTAAGAACCAAAGGGATCATATAAACAAGAATAGTGTCTGCTAATACTAGCTGATAGAATAAAAAAGGAGAGAACGATCCAACATGGGAAGTGAGATACACAGCAGACCCATAAAATGGCAGATGTCCTAAACAGCACTCTGGCCTCAGAATCAGCCCTTAAGGCATGCGGATCTGGCTGAAATGCCCATGAGAGTATTCCAGGCATAGAAAGCCAAGACACTCTGAGGGGAAAAAAAAAAAAAAAAAAAAAAACCTAAATGAAAGATCTCCATGAGTGAGATCCCAGTGGAAAGAATGGGTCATCAAAAAAGGAAGTACCTTTCTCTGAAGGGAGGAGAGAACTTCCACTTTGACCATGGCCTTGTTTAAATATGATCAGAGTCGGTGAACTCAGGGGGCTTCCATAGCCTTGGCAGCTCATGACAAGAGCCTAGGGTGATTACTGAGGCCATAAACAAGAGTGTCAATTTGTTAAGTCAACAACAGGAGTCACTGTGCACTTACTCCTCATGTAGGATCTCTGTCCTTAATGTGCTGTACATTGAGATTTAATGCTATAACTAGTACTCAAACAGTATTTTTCACTTTATGTTTCTGTGTGGGAGCAAACTGTTGAAATCTTTACTTAATACATGCTAAACTGATCTTCTGTATATAAAGAGAATCGAAAATGAATCTTGATGTGAATGGAAGGGGAGAGGGAGTGGGAAAGGGGAGGGTTGCGGGTGGGAGGGACGTTATGGGGGGAAGCCATTGTAATCCATAAGCTGTACTTTGGAAATTTATATTCATTAAATAAAAGTTTTTAAAAAAAAGTTCCTAGGTAATGTTAGAAAAGCAGATGGGTTTACTCCCCTTTGCGCACAAGGACCGATCTGTAACAATGGATCTTTTTGAGAAGAGAGGTTTTATCTCTGTGGTGACAGGGTTAGACACAAATCTGTCTTCCTGATTGGCTTTATGGGGTCAAGAAACAGAAGGGATGTGGACTTAGCAATAGGGCAGCATGAAGAGGAGTCCAGTTATCAGATGTTGTAATGTTTCAGACCCTTCACTTTGTAAAGCCTTCACTTTTTTTCTGTTTCCACTTATTCCCCATTTTATGGTTTCCTGGTGGAAGAGGAATGGAAGTAGAACTTTGGATTTGGTTCTCACCCATAGTTTACAGTCCTCCTTTTTGCTCATGTGCTGGGCTGATCAGCTTTGTTCTAGCAGAAACTGGTTTAGCCCAGGGTGGTGGTGAAGTCTGTTTAAAAAACAAAACAAAACAAAACTTTAGGACTTACAAAATAGTAATTTAGTGACCAGACCTTTATGACTGCAATTTGTTATTAAAGAATAGGGTGGTGAAGTTTCCGGAATGGGAGGCTGAGAGGAACACAGCAGGAGGCTTTTGAGCTTCATGGATGTCAGGAGGAACTAAGAATAAGGGGGCCATAATCTGGTTTCACTAATGCCGTGAGACCAGAAATTCTAAATATTTTGAATCCTGGTGTGACTATTGTGGCACAGGTAGTTGAACACCTGCATTTGGGACACCTGCATCCCATATTGCAGTGCCTGAAACAAAGTCATGACTCCACCTCCCCTTCAGGTCCAGCTTCTTGCTAATGTGCCTGGGAGGCAGTAGAGGATGACTCACATGCTTCTTTCCAGCCACACATGTGGATGGAGTTTCTGACTCTTGGATTCTACCTGGCCTACTCCCTGCTGTTGTGGGCATTTGGAGAGTGAACCAGTAGAGGGAAGATCTCTCTTTCTGTCTCTCTCTTTCACTCTGCATTTCAAATAAAATCAATACAACTTAAAAAAAAACTAAAAAATTAATAAAAATTTATAACCATTCTACAGACTTGAGTTAGTTCTTTTGTAGTGAGCAGCTGGAATCAAGGCTTAAGAGAGTTGTTTTATATATATATGTGTGTGTGTGTGTGTGTGTGTGTATGGAAGCAAAAGGGAAATTGACCTTGAATAAGACAATCAGAGGAGGATGTTAATGCTTTGCACAGTGTAAACAAAGGCTGTACTTCAAATCCCAAGTCAGACAAACTTGTGACCCAGTCCGGCAAATGCTAGGTGGGCTCACATTGTCAGATAACCCCAGCTCCATTGAGTTGTGAACTGTTTGAGTGAACAATCCACCTGTAATAGTCTGATTTTGTTGCTATAACAAAATACCTGACGCAGAGAAATTTATAAATAGAAATGTATTTCTCGTAGTTCTAGAGGTTGAGGAGTCCAAGATCATGGTGCTGGAAGCTTCAGTATCTGGTGAGAGTCGTCTTGGCTACCAAGACGCGTCTTCCAGAGTTGATAAAGGCACTGGGTCTTCATGTGTGAAAAATCAAAAGGGCAAATCACTAACAGTCTTCATGTGGACCTTGCTTTCCTGACCCAGTCACCTCCTAAATGTCCCTAGTCTTAATATTATCCCGCTGGTGACTGAGTTTCAGCCTCTGAATTTTGGGGAACACATTCAGAACACTGCATATTTTTTTCATTCACAAATGTGCATAAGGAAGAAATGGAAGAGATAAAGAGTAAAACTTCTTGGTAATGATAGATTTAATCAGAATTTTGCAGGAAACAAAGCGAGACTTCTGATGGGGTAAGCAGCAGAAGCAAAGCCTCTTTATATGGTAATGAGCTGTTCTCCACTTTGACTTGCCTCAGCAAGAGGGACCATTATCTGCTTTGGGAGCTAGAAAGGACATTAGCATAACTGCACAATCTACCTCATGGTTGATGCTCCCTCAGGTGACTTATGGAAATAAGTTTTACTGATTCTGAAAGTTGTCTCAGTACAATCTCTACAGGTAATTTTGAAGAAGAAAATGGACATGTATCCAGCCTATTTTTCAGATTATATAGGTGATAGACATTAGATCACCATAAACCCTCAATTGGAAACTTTTCAGAGCCGCTATGAATTGAATAAAGACTTTGAAATGCAAGTAGACAAATTGGACGTTCACAGAAAGTCCTTCAGTGGCTGGGCCCCTACCAAGCTACACGCTGATGTATTTGAGAATTATGCCCAAAGAGGAGCATGTGCATATGGAGTGTGAGGGGTTTCAAAAGGGTCGTGCGAAATGCACAGTATCTTTTAATTCTCTTGCTATGAACATTTCGAAGTCTTCTAACATTTTAAGCTGAAGGGATTTGAGAAACATCAGGCACTAGAAGGACTTTCTAACCTTCTCCTCATCCCGGAAGCAGCTCCTGAGATACTCACGGGAAAGGTGCCCTTACTCTACCTGGAGGAAGAAAACATTGTTATCGCTGAAGCTGAAAGGATATCAAGGAATCTCAGGAACAAGCCCTCCTAAATTTTCTCCAGTTTACTATACTTAGTTCATTCCTTTGGACTTAACCCAATTTTCCTTGGTTCTCCTCTCTTGATCAAATATAGTACACAAACATTTAGACTTAATCATTTTTGGTCACTTCATTATGATGGAACCTTCGTCACTTCAAACTTCCATGAAACATGTATGTATATTTTTCTCTTGTGACTCTGTCTTTCATCAGTCTCATTCACAGGTTCCTGCCTATAAACCTAAGCTGTGTAGAAAGCAAATACATTATTCTCCTCTGCAGAGCTAAGTATACTTAATAAATATTTAAAAATTAATATAAGGTAAAAAATAATAGTAAAATATTTCTATTAAGGTAATTAAGAATGTCACTATAATGCAGTGTAGTTTCTTATTGGCTCTTTAACCACAGTGCCTGACACCATTTGCTCATTTAATAGTGTCTTTGAAATGAGTGAATGCAAGAAGAGGAAAAGTAATAGCCTAATGTTTTCTGTTAAAGTATTATTTTGTGATAAGATACACTGTGAGTCTTATGTTAATTGTTGTCAGGAACAGATACCTTGTCCTATCAGCTCTTATATCCTCAGCACAAAATCAGCTACTTGAAACAGAAGAGTGAAATTGTGCAATGAGGGAAGTGTAGTGAAAGCATGAAGAATTTGGAGGAGCTGATGGCAAAAGATCAGAATATCATGTCTGCTTCAGTCTTTATTCTAATCTCCTGGGAAGCAGTTGACCTTGAACATTATTACTATGAGCCAGTTGAAGTCTTAAGTCATTTGGAGTTCAATATTCCAATTCCCTGTGCCCCCCTCCAAAAATTGAAGGTATGAGTTTGAATTAGTTTTATTTCCTATATTCTGTTTGTTTCGTGACATCTATAAGCAAAACACATCAGGAAATTCTTCTTTGTGTATAACCGCAATCTCTTTGGCTGTAACTGATGCATATATCTCTGATTTCTGTCTTCAATAGAGATTAAAAGCAGCTGGTTGCAATTTGCAGCTCTAAGATGCTAACAGATCTTTCAGCAATTGGAGACCATTATTAAATTGTCTCAGACTTCACATTCCCAGCTTAAATAATCTCTCTTCTTTAACCTTCCTTAGCACCCTTATTCTTTAATCCATGAAACATCCCATAGCTCTGTGAAGGTGCTTGAACTAGGCATCATGCAATTCAGGTCTCAAGCATATTTCTTCTAGAATTCCATGCATCAAACTCCCTTTTAAACTAGGAAAACAAAGCAGACCCAGTCACAGGCATTGGTGACTATGGAAGGGAGAGCCGGTAACAGTAATCAACGGATCCAATCAGAGTGGGTCAAGGTTAGATGAAGACTGCGTGGTCTCGGATCAGAATCATGCATGCTTGGGGAGGGAATCACTAGGAGTATTTTAAAGCATAGAGAACAAACTATGGTCTGAAGTCAGGCAGACGTCAGAGAGCAGTCTGTATCACTTGTTCAGGACTCAGGAGCATGAAAGGAAGCTTACTGACTCTCAGAGGATTGAGATGTCTAAGCCGGCAGAACTAGGAAAACCCAGGTAACCAATAGACCAGACACAACGAGAAACGCTCTGGGCACAAAGAGCACCAGGAGGAGAAGAAAATACGTATACTGAGCCAAAGGTGTGCTCTCTAGAGGCTGCTGCTCCTAGCTTCATTCAAAGCCAATCTTTTAGACGTACCATGCAGCCCACTCCCATGAGCTTAGAAGAATAAAGAAGTGTGAACGTCACTTGTCAATAGCTTCTGAAACATACACAAATATATTAGCAATCATTATTGAGTACTCATTTAATAAGCATCTGAGTACTATTAAAAAATTAATTATGGGGCTGGCACTGTGGCACAGCGGGTTAAAGCCCTGGCCTGAAGCACTGGCATCCCATGTGGGCACCAGTTCTAGTCCCGGCTGCACCTCTTCCGATCCAGCTCTCTGCTGTAGCCTAGGATAGCAGTAGAAAATGGCCCCTTTCCTAGGGCCGCTGCACTTGCATGGGAGACCCGAAAGAAGCTCCTGGCTCCTGGCTCCTGGCTCTTGGCTTCAGATCAGTGCAGCTCCAGCCATTGTGGCCACCTGGGGAGTGAACCAGCAGATGGGAGACCTCTCTCTGTAACTCTTTCAAATAAATTAAATAAATCTTAAAAATAATTAATTGGGATGTCATTAGCTTGAGATAGTTCCAGCATCTTGGGTTCCTACATCAGCAAATTGGGCCCAATGGAAATAGTAAAAGGAAATTTAAGTTTAATCATCGGAGACTTTCCACTAACCACCAACTAGATATTTTCAACTACATTACACTGAAATAAGTGAAACATCTAGCTTAATCAATCTAGTAATTTCTTTACTTTATATCTGCATTCAGCTTATAAAAGCCACTACTCATATTGTCGAGTTGTATGCTTTAAACCTCTTCTGGTTCTGAGTATTGCCTTATTCATCAACAATTATTTGCTCAAATAAGCTCTGTTAAAGTTAATTTGGAAAAAGTTTTTCTTTTAACCATATCTACAATGCAGCAAACGTTAAATCATTATTTCAATTCTGGACCATTCTTTCAGATTAAGTTCTTCTATTTACTTTTCTGATGACAACAGAAAAAACTAAAGTTGTTTTTAAATAGGATACTCTTCAAGATACATTTATAGCAGAACATAATAGAAATAAGAAGGAAATACAGAAAAATTTTGTGTAACAAGACTTATTTTTTTACATTTATTCGACTGATGTTCTTGGTTACTTATTATGCCAAAGTACTACTAGATTGATAGCCAAATTCAAGGAGCTTACAGTGTGAAAGAAGATTGCAGTTAAAAGAAACTAGAGAAGCTGGCATTGTGGCACAGCCTCGGCGTCAGCATCCATATGGGCGCGAGTTCCCGTTCCAGCAGCTCCTCTTCCAATCCAGCTCCCTGCTAATAGCCTGAGAAAGGAAAGGAAGATGGCCCAAGTGCTTGAGCCCCTAAACCCACATGGGAGGCTTGAAAGAAACTCCTGGTTCCTTGCTTTTTTTTTTTTTTCTTTTTTTTTTTTTTTTTAATTTTTTTATTTATTTTTTATTTTTTTTTAACTTTTATATAATGAATATAAATTTCCAAAGTACGATTTATCGATTACAATGGCTTCCCCCCCATACCGTCCCTCCCACCCACAACCCTCCCCTTTCCCATTCCCTCTCCCCTTCCATTCACATCAAGATTCATTTTCGATTATCTTAATATACAGAAGATCAGCTTAGTATACATTAAGTAAGGCTTTCAACAGTTTGCTCCCACACAGAAACATAAAGTGAAAAATAATAGATGATTTTTTTTAATGATGATGAAATCAGATCAGACCTATTGTCATGTTTAATCCCAGTGAGAGTCAAGTTGGGAGTTGATAGTTTCTTTTCTTTTCTTTTTTTTTTTTTTTTTTTTTTTTTACAGAGGATCAGTTTAGTATGCATTAAGTAAAGATTTCAACAGTTTGCACCCCCATAGAAACACAAAGTGAAATATATTATTTGAGTACTCATTATAGCATTAAATCTCAATGCACAGCACATTAAGGACAGAGATCCTACATGAGGAGTAAGTGCACAGTGACTCCTGTTGTTGACTTTACCAATTGACACTCCTGTCTATGGCATCAGTAATCTCCCTATGCTCCAGTCATGAGTTTCCAAGGCTATGGAAGCCCCTTGAGTTCTCCGACTCTTATCTTGTTTAGACAAGGTCATAGTCAAAGTGGAGGTTCTCTCCTCCCTTCAGAGAAAGGTACCTCCTTCTTTGAAGACCTGTTCTTTCCACTGGGATCTCACTCACAGAGATCTTTTGCCAGAGTGTCTTGGCTTTCCATGCCTGAAATACTCTCATGGGCTTTTCAGCCAGATCCGAGTGCCTTTAGGGCTGATTCTGAGGCCAGAGTGCTATTTAGGGCATCTGCCATTCTATGAGTCTGCTGAGTATCTCACTTCCCATGTTGGATCACTCTCCCCTTTATTTATTCTATCGGTTAGTGTTAGCAGGTACTAGACTTGCTTATGTGCTCCCTTTGACTCTTAGTCCTTTCATTATGATCAATTGCGAACTGAAATTGATCACTTGGACTAGTGAGATGGCATTGGTACATGCCACCTTGATGGGATTAAATTGGAATCCCCTGGTATGTTTCTAACTCTACCATTTGGGGAAAGTCAGCTTGAGCATGTCCCAAATTATATATCTCTTCCCTCTCTTATTCCTACTCTTATGTTTAACAGGGATCACAATTCAGTTAAATTTCAACACTTAAGAATAACTGTGTATTAATTACAGAATTAAATCAGTCATATTAAGTAGAACAGACAAAAAAACTACTAAGAGGGATAATGTATTAAGCTGTTCATTAACAGTCAGGGCTATGCTGATCAAGTCACCATTTCCCATAGTGTCCCTTTCACTTCAACAAGTTTCCTTTTTGGTGTTCAGTCAGTTGTCACCGATCAGGGAGAACATATGGTATTTGTCCCTTTGGGACTGGCTTATTTCACTCAGCATGATGTGTTCCAGATTCCTCCATTTTGTTGCAAATGACTGGATTTCGTTGTTTCTTACTGCAGTATAGTATTCTAAAGAGTACATATCCCATAATTTCTTTATCCAGTCTACCGTTGATGGGCATTTAGGTTGGTTCCAGGTCTTAGCTATTGTGAATTGTGCTGCAATAAACATTAGGCTGCAGACCGCTTTTTTGTTTGCCAATTTAAATTCCTTTGGGTAAATTCCAAGGAGTGGGATGGCTGGGTCGAATGGTAGGGTTATATTCAGGTTTCTGAGGAATCTCCAGACTGATTTCCATAGTGGCTTGACCAGTTTGCATTCCCACCAACAGTGGGTTAGTGTCCCTTTTTCCCCACATCCTCGCCAGCATCTGTTGTTGGTAGATTTCTGAATGTGAGCCATTCTAACCGGGGTGAGGTGGAACCTCATTGTGGTTTTGATTTGCATTTCTCTGATTGCTAATGACCTTGAACATTTTTTCATGTGCCTGTTGGCCATTTGGATTTCCTCTTTTGAAAAATGTCTATTGAGGTCCTTGGCCCATCTCTTAATTGGGTTGTTGGTTTTGTTTTTGTGGAGTTTCTTGATCTCTTTGTAGATTCTGGTTATTAACCCTTTATCTGTTGCATAGTTTGCAAATATTTTTTCCCATTCTGATGGTTGTCTCTTCACTCTCCTGACTGTTTCTTTTGCAGTACAGAAACTTCTCAATTTGATGCAATCCCAATAGTTAATTTTGGCTTTGACTGCCTGTGCCTCCCGGGTCTTTTCCAGAAACTCTTTGCCTGTGCCAATATCTTGAAGGGTTTCTCCAATGTTCTCTAGTAACTTGATGGTGTCAGGTCGTAGATTTAGGTCTTTAATCCATGTTGAGTGGATTTTTGTGTAAGGTGTAAGGTAGGGGTCTTGCTTCATGATTCTGCACGTGGAAATCCAATTTTCCCAGCACCATTTATTGAATAGACTGTCCTTGCTCAAGGAATTAGTTTTAGATCCTTGATCAAATATAAGTTGGCTGTAGATGTTTGGGTTGATTTCTGGTATTTCAATTCTGTTCCATTGGTCTATCCTTCTGTTTCTGTACCAGTACCATGCTGTTTTGATTACAACTGCCCTGTAGTATGTCCTGAAATCTGGTATTGTGATGCCTCCGGCTTTGTTTTTGTTGTACAAGATTGCTTTAGCTATTCGAGGTCTCTTGTGCCTCCATATAAATTTCAGCACCAATTTTTCCAGATCTGAGAAGAAGGTCTTCGGTATCTTGATTGGTATTGCATTGAATCTATAAATTGCTTTTGGGAGAATGGACATTTTGATGATATTGATTCTTCCAATCCATGAGCATGGAAGATTTTTCCATTTCTTGGTATCCTCTTCTATTTCTTTCTTTAAGGTTTTGTAATTTTCATCGTAGAGATCTTTAACGTCCTTGGTTAAGTTTATTCCAAGGTATTTGATTGTTTTTGTAGCTATTGTGAATGGGATTGATCTTAGAATTTCTTCCTCAGCCATGGCATTGTCTGTGTATACAAAGGCTGTTGATTTTTGTGCATTGATTTTATACCCTGCTACTTTGCCAAACTCTTCTATGAGTTCCAATAGTCTCTTGGTAGAGTTCTTTGGGTCCCCTAAATAAAGAATCATGTCATCTGCAAAGAGGGATAGTTTGAGTTCTTCCTTCCCAATTTGTATCCCTTTAATTTCTTTTTCTTGCCTAATAGCTCTGGCTAGAACCTCCAGAACTATATTGAATAGCAGTGGTGAGAGTGGACATCCCTGTCTGGTCCCAGATCTCAGTGGAAATGCTTCCAACTTTTCCCCATTCAATAGGATGTTGGCTGTGGGTTTTTCATAGATTGCTTTGATTGTATTGAGGAATGTTCCTTCCAAACCCAGTTTGCTTAGAGTTTTCATCATGAACGGGTGTTGTATTTTATCAAATGCTTTCTCGGCATCTATTGAGAGAATCATATGGTTTTTCTTCTGCAGTCTGTTAATGTGGTGTATCACATTGATTGTCTTGCGCACATTAAACCATCCCTGCATACCAGGGATAAATCCCACTTGGTCTGGGTGGATGATCTTTCTGATGTGTTGTTGCATTCTATTGGCGAGAATTTTATTGAGGATTTTTGCATCTATGTTCATCAGGGATATTGGTCTGTAATTCTCTTTCAGTGCTGCATCTTTTCCCGGCTTAGGAATTAAGGTGATGCTGGCTTCATAGAAAGAATTTGGGAGGATTCCCTCTTCTTCAATTGTTCTGAATAGTTTGAGAAGAATTGGAGTTAGTTCTTCTTTAAATGTCTGGTAGAATTCAGCAGTGAATCCATCTGGTCCTGGGCTTTTCTTTGTTGGGAGGGCCTTTATTACTGTTTCAATTTCTGTCTCAGTTATGGGTCTGTTTAGGTTTTCGATGTCTTCCTGGTTCAATTTAGGTAGGTTGCATGTGTCCAGGAATCTATCCATTTCTGATAGGTTTCCCTGTTTGCTGGCATACAAGTCCTTGTAGTAATTTCTGATGATTCTTTTTATTTCTGTGGTGTCTGTTGTTACATTTCCTTTTTCATCTCTGATTTTATTGATTTGGGTCTTTTCTCTTCTTTTTTTAGTTAGTTGGGCCAATGGGGTGTCAATTTTGTTTATTTTTTCAAAAAACCAGCTCCTCGTTTGGCTGATTTTTTGTAATGTTTTTCTTGATTCAATCCTGTTGATTTCTTCTCTGATTTTAATTATTTCTCTTCTCCTACTAGATTTGGGTCTGGTTTGCTGTAGGTTTTCTAGATCCTTGAGGTGAATAGAAAGCTCATCTATTTGGTGCCTTTCCAATTTCTTGATGTAGGCACCTATTGATATAAACTTTCCTCTTAACACTGCTTTTGCTGCGTCCCTTAAGTTTTGGTATGTTGTGCTGTTATCCTCATTTACTTCCAGAAAGTTTTTGATTTCTCTTTTGATTTCTTCTATGACCCATTGTTCATTCAGGAGCATGTTGTTCAATCTCCATGTGTTTGCGTATGCTCTAGGGATTCCTGAGTTGTTCATTTCCAACTTCATTCCTTTATGGTCTGAGAAGCTGCATGGTATGATTCTAATTCTTTTGAATTTGCTGAGACTTGCTTTATGGCCTAGTATGTGGTCAATCCTAGAGAAGGTTCCATGTACTGCTGAGAAGAATGTATAATCTTTAGCTGTAGGATTGAAAGTTCTGTATATATCTGTTAGATCCATTTGGGCTATAGTGTCGTTTAAATCTACTGTATCCTTGTTGATCTTCTGTCCTATTGATCTGTCTATTTCTGAGAGTGGAGTATTGAAGTCCCCCAGTACTATTGTATTGGGGTCTAAGTCTCCCTTTAAGTCCGTTAACAAATCTTTTAGATAAACCGGTGCCCTGTAGTTAGGTGCATATACATTGATAATTGTTATATCTTCCTGTTGAATTGATCCCTTAATCATTATGTAGTGTCCCTCTTTGTCTCTCTTAATGGTTTTTGTGGTAAAGTTTATGGTGTCTGATATTAAGATGGCTACGCCTGCTCTTTTTTCATTTCTGTTGGCATGGTATATCTTTTTCCAGCCTTTCACTTTCAGTCTGTATGGATCTTTGTTGGAAAGATGTGTTTCTTGTAGGCAGCAAATAGATGGGTTTTGTTTTTTAACCCAATCAGCCAAACGGTGTCTTTTAACTGGACAGTTCAGGCCATTCACGTTCAATGTGACTAATGATAAGTGGTAACTTTGCCCTGCCATTTGCCAAAGATAAGTTCTAATATATGCTTTGAATTCCCTGTGATCTTTTGCTGTGAGCTTTCCTTCCTTGGTTTCCTTCCTTTACCTTCTTTCATATTGATGACCGTGTTTCTTTGTTTCTGTGTGTAACACATCTTTAAGCATCTTTTGCAGGGCTGGACGAGTGGCAACAAATTCTTTCAATTTCTGTTTGTTATGAAAAGTCTTTATTTCACCTTCATTCACAAATGATAGCTTTGCAGGATATAATATTCTGGGCTGGCAGTTGTTCTCTCTTAGTACCTGGGCTATATCTTGCCATTCCCTCCTAGCTTGTAGAGTTTCTGATGAGAAGTCAGCTGTGAGTCTGATTGGAGATCCTCTGAGAGTAATCTGACGTTTCTCTCTTGCACATTTTAGGATCTTTTCTTTATGTTTCACTGTGGAGAGTTTAATTACAACGTGCCGTGGTGAGGGTCTCTTTTGGTCGTGTTTATTAGGGGTTCTGTGAGCTTCCTGTACTAGGATTTCTCTGTCCTTCTCCAAACCTGGGAAATTTTCTGCTAATATCTCACTAAAAAGGCCTTCTAATCCTTTCTCCCTCTCCATGCCTTCAGGAACTCCTAGAACCCGAATGTTGGGTTTTTTAATAGTATCCTGAAGATTCCCGACAATATGTTTTAGATTCCTAATTTCCTCTTCCTTTCTTTGGTCTGACTGTATCCTTTCCTGTTCTCTGTCTTCTAAGTCCGATATTCTCTCTTCTGCTTCTCCCATTCTGTTTGTAAGGCTCTCTATTGTGTTTTTCATTTGATCTATTGAATTCTTCACTTCAGTCACTATCCCAGTTTCCTGTTGTACTAGTTGTTTCGTTTCATTTTGATTCCTCCTTAATATTTCATTTTCACGAGAGAGATTTTCTATCTTGTCCATTAAGGATTTCTGTAGTTCAAGAATTTGTTTTTGAGAACTTCTTAATGTTCTTATCAATTTTTTGAGATCTGCTTCTTGCATTTCTTCTATGTCATCATCCTCATAATCTTGAATTGGGGTGTCTTTTTCATTTGAGGGCTTCATGGTGACTTCCTTGTTTTTATTACCTTGGTTTTTGCGTTTGTTATTTGTCATATTGGAGATATTTGGTTTCTTCACTGTGGTGCTTTTTCTTGTTATACTATGACTCTAGATTAAGTGGACTATCTGTTTTTGATGGAGCCTTAGGGCTTGAGATGGGTGTGGCCTGAGAGCTCTGTTTGGTGTGCCAAAGGTGACACTCCCAGGTTAGGCGTGGTAAACCTCTCTCTCTCTCTCTCTCTCTCTCTTTTTTTTTTGATTCAACAGGGAAGTTATTCTGCACAGCTGAACAAAGTTGGAGGTAGTTAGCAGGCAAATGATATACCCACAGGAGCCAGAGATCAGAAGCTCTTTCCCAAGGACCACACAGGGAATCTGTTCGGCCCTTAGAGTGCGCTCAAATTCTCCTTCAGTCTCCCACTGGGTTGCCAAAGTTACGGAATTGTAGCGTCTCTGGAGAGTGCTCACGTGAATTCCGTGAGTTCTCTCCCCCACCGTCTCTTTTTTCACAGTCTCAGTTCAGTAGCACCATAAATTTACTAAGTCCTAATCTCCTGTTAATTCGCCCCACCCAGAGTCAGGTTTTACTGCTAGGCTCAGGGCCGGTGCAGACCTGAGGTCGCTCTGCTTATGACGTATGTCCAAGATGGCGCCTGCTCTTTGTCTTGCTCGCCCTTGAGAGGTGAGCGGAGAGAGAGAAACCCGTGTCCATACCAGTCACCTTTTTTTTTTTTTTTCCCTCTCTCTCTCTTCCAGTTAGCTTGGTGAAGTCCCCCCCGCCCCGGGGGTCGTTCCCTCTAGTCTCCTCTCTCCGCTTGCCTGCCGGTGTCTCGGGTTATTGAGGTTCGGCTCACCTCGCGTTCCAGCGCTGGTGTGTTGAGTCTGCCGCTGACGTCCCGAACTGTGGGCTCCCACGCTCTCCACGCAGGTCTGCTCCCCTTCCAGTGCCGATGTGTGGACTCGGAGCCCTGGACTTCCCAAGTCTCCCCGCTGTTGCACTCCCCTTCGAGCACTTGCGCGCAGCTCCGTCCCTCGGCTCGGCTTCCGCGGCTCAGTCCCGCGGCTCGGTCCTGTGGTTCGGCTTTCGCGCGCGGTGGGCGACCTTGTTCTCCCAGTAGGTCCTCCGATTCATGCCCACTGGATCCAGAAGAGTTTTGTCTGCAATATTTTCCTGGTTCTTTTTTCTGAGGCTACCGTAACTCCCCTTTTATTAAACTAAATTTTCCCGGACTATCGGTGCGCGCCCTCACTATTCCGCCATCTTGGCTCCGCCCCCGGTTCCTTGCTTTGAAACGGCCCAACTCCTGCCTTTGCAGGCATTTGGGTAGTGAACCAGAGGATGGAACATCTCTCTCTGTCTGTCTCTTTATCTCTAACTCTGCCTTTCAAGTAAATAAATAAATCTTAAAAAAAAATTCCCAGAAAACTTTGCAATGTGCAAAGGAATAGAACACAATTCTTTTTTTAATTTAAATTTACTTATCAGATGCATTAGCATGGAGCTGGTTTGGAAATTGAGCAATCAAGACTCCAACTGGCATCCATAAGGGATGCTAGGGCTGCAGACTGGTTTTAACCCAGTATGCAACAGCACTGACTCCAACACAATTATTAAATAAAAGTAAATTAATGAGGCCTCCATGAGTCTCTTTTAAAGCATAGACTAAATATACACACGGAAATTTTATATTGCTTGTGTTGAGGACTCTTCAGAAATTTCTTTTACATAACATTGTGTACTTTAGAAAGTCTTTTTAGACCACTTCTCACAAAACTTCCTGAGAACTAGACCTAGATTAAGATAAAAAGAATGAGTGCCATGGGTAGTAGGGGCAAAGCTGGGTATTCATAGTCAAAGTAAGACCTTTTCCTACTTTCGTAAGTTATTTCTCAGATTACTTCCTAGTTCAATGTAGTCTTTATGTAGCTGAGACAAGGAAATCGAGCAGCTTCTGAATTTTTTAAATGCTTTTGAAAGTGATTGATTAAGGATTTAACCAAAGTTAGCACAGGATAAAATTTTGAATTTATTGTTCATTTGCATCGTTTTTGTCTTCAACAATTCTCATGTTACTATTATGTTAAAAATGATCTTCTTTTAAAATAAAAGTATTTAAAATATCACAAAGAAGATTAAGAACAGTAGGAATGAAAAGAGAACTTGAAATAGAAGCACAAAATGTGAATAACAGGCAAAATCATTAGAAATTTAAAAGGTTAATTAGACACCAAAATCAGAAGCTTTTGTTTTAACACCATCTGGATTTGGAGGGTTTTAAAATAAATAATCAAAGATATAGTAGTAATAATATGAATTTTAAATTATCAATGGTATCCATTCTTCCTAAAAAAAAATGGAATTTACAATGTCTGTATTTTACCCCATCAAGGAAAACTAGAATTATTGATGTTAAGAGAACGTTTCCCATTTTCTCTTGAGTGACAGAATCAGATATCCACATTGTCATATAAACAGACAGGTCTGGGATTAATTCCTCGGCCAAGATGAATAGACACAAAGGACTTGAGAAACTCTGTGTGCTTTGCTGCTTTCCCTGTGGTACTGGTCTTTAAAACAAACAAACCCACCAAAAGGAGAGGAGGGCAGTTCTCAACCAGATGACAATTAAGCCAATAAAAGCCTACAATTATTCATTTCACAAAGGAAATGGCAAGCTATTGAGTAATTTCTGTCTATTCTATGACATTATTTCTTTAGACCACAGTTATTTAGTGATTATTCCCTTGCTTAAAAGTAGGCAGTCCACGGCTGCTAAAGGGCATTGTTTTGTATATTAGGAAAGGTATTAGGCTTAGCGCTAATACTCACGTCTGTGAATTGTTGATGTAACAATTGATGACTATCAACGTATTTATACATTATAAGTGGTTCCCAATGTCAAAATGCAAGCTTACAAATTACTTGAACAAAATTTAGTGCATCAAGTGTAACGTTCTAGTTCACCATATGCTTCTCCTTTCTGCATACAGCCCAAACCCAACTTGGCACAGGGTATTTACTGACCCCAAAAAATGCGATTCCTATTTTTTTTTCAGTTTTTTTTTTTTGGTTTGTATATGAATTCAGCTGGCCAGATTTTTATTTTACATTTTTCTTGAAGAAAAATGCACACACACACACACAGATACAGAGTTTCCTGGAAAAAGGAAATTAATTCTTTTATCACTTTCTCTCTCTTTGATAATGAATGCTTCCATTGCAAAAGGCATAATGTTAAACTGTCATTACTGTGCATTGGAACGTTATTGTAGGTTCTTTCTGCTGTGCTTCCAGTTTTTGTTTGTTTGTTTTGCTTTTTCCTTGCTTCTGCTGTCCTTCTGCTAGAGGTGCTCTGTTCTAGAATTTATAGCTCCTCAACTAGCTTGTAGACTCTGGCCCACTGATCTCGTCTTGTGGTTCTCTGAAAATAGGTCTGTGCACACCAGGCCTTGCACATCCTGCTGGTGAGTAGACCTCCACCATCTGCCTGTTTCTGTGTGCATGCCTAAGACCACCCTTGAAGGGTGTTTCCAATTGTTTTGGTCCCTGAACCAATTCTAGCCTAGGTAATCCAGTGAACTGGTTTTTTTCCTTTTCTTTAGATTTATTTTATTTCTTTGAAAGATAGAGTTACAGAGAGAGGGAGAGGGAGAGGGAGAGGGAGAGGGAGAGGGAGAGGGAGAGGGAGAGGGAGAGGGACAGAGAGAAAGTCTTCCACCTGCTGGCTCACTCCCCAGATGGCTGCAACTGCCAGAACTGAGCTCATCTGAAGCCAGGAGCCAAGAGCTTTTTCCAGGTCTCCCACATGGGCACAGGGGCCCAAACATTTGGGCCATCTTCTGCTGCTTTTCTAGGCTATAGCAGAGAGCTGGATCAGAAGAGAAGCAGCCAGGACACAAACTATCCCATATGGAGATAGGGGATGCTGATGCTGGGCGGGGGTGGGGAATATCTTCCATCTACTGATTCACTCACCAAATGGCTGCAACAGCCAAGGCTGAGCCAGGTCAAAGCCAGGAGCCAGGAGCCAGGAGCCAGTGACTGCAGGGACCCAGAGCACTTGGGCCATCTTTCATTGCTTTCCCAGGTACATTAGCAGGGAGCTGGATAGGAAGTAGAGCAACTGGGACTCCAGCTGGTACCCATATGGGATGCTGGTACTTCAGGCTGGGACTTTAATCTGCTGCACCACAGCACCAGTCCCCAGTGAACTTCTTTATAATACAGCAAATTGCAACCACACCCTGTACAATAAAATCTCATTTTGGGACTCCTCCTCACCCTATTCTGCCATCAAGTTGTTCCTCTCTTGGAAACTCTCCTCATTGTTCTGTGTGCTTTATTTGTATTCTTTATGATTCACAAAGCAATTCTGTGTCATAGGCACAGATGTTAACTCTACTTGATAATAAAGAATTCACCCATGAGAGAAATTAAGATTTTATCTGATGGCACCAACACTAAGGGGCAGAGTTAGGACTTGAACCAAGTCAGCCTGCTCCCTGGCACAAAGTGATGAGTGACTCACCTACAAATTTGATGTGATAAAGGAAGGGGATAGGAAACAACCAGAAGTGACATTTCAGATGTCATCATCAGATACCATTTTTGAAACAAACAAGAAAATGAAACAAATTCATTTTTTTCTTAATGTATTTAATTTTGTAAATAATCAGTGTATATTCCTAGAAAGTAGATGCTCAAGAGAATTACATTTGGTTTTCAATTGAAATAAATAATTTCAGGAATTATTTTAATGTTGTAAATAGTTATCAACCATTCTGTTTGACACCCAAGATTAACAAGTTAGCAAATATCAGTCTTGCCCTGTAAAGATCCAAAATCAAATGGGCTATTAAGATTCTCTATTTTAGCAAATACAATCAGTCTTCCATATCCATGGATTCACCATCCTTGGATTCAACCAACCTTGTATCAAAAACATTTGGGGGGATGGCACTGTGGTGCAGCAGGTTAATGCCCTGGTCTGAAGTGCCGTCATCCCATTTGGGCACCAGTTCAAGACCCGGCTGCTCCACTTTCAATCAGCTCTCTGATATGTCCTGGGAAAGCAGTGGAAGATGGCCCAAGTTCTTGGGCCCCTGCACCTGCCTGGGATACCTGGAGGAGGCTAGGAGGCTCTTGGCTCCTGGCTTCGGATCAGCACAGTTCTGGCTGTTGCGGCCAACTGGGTAGTGAACCAGCAGTTGGAAGACCTTTCTCTCTCAGCCTCTCCTCTCTCTGTGTAACTCTGACTTTCAAATAAATAAATCTTTAAAATAAAACAAAAACATTTGGAAAACAAATTGTCTCTGTCCTGAAAATATACAGACTTTTTCTTGTCATTATTCATTATTCCATAAACCATACAGTATTACAACTATTTATATAGCAGATATATTTTATTGGTATTATCAGTAATTTAGAGATGATTTAAAGTATATAGGAGGGTGTCATATGTTATATAAAAATACTGCATTATTTTATATAATGAAATTAAGTATCTTTGAATTCTAGTATACAAGGGGGTTCTTGGAACCAAACCCCTTTGCTCCTGAGGGGAAGCAATTTTTTTGAGTGCTTTATAATAGGCACTGAAGTTAGAGTATCCCATCAGGTAACTAAGATCTAAGGAGTTGAAAAGACAGTTAAGTAGGCTAATGTCCTTAGAAAAAGTTGATGAGAGTGAGGATTCATTTTGGACATTCTAAAGTAAAGAACTCAAGTGAGATAATCAAACATGTTAGCAACTTGTGATAAATATAGAAACATGGTGTATGTGTGGAGTACAGAAGTCACAATTTACAGCCAAGATGATCCTTGATGAATTTCATTAAAATGTGCCTATATGTTTGTGAGTGCTTTGGACTAATTCTGACCACTGAGTGGCTATTTCGGTTTTAAGTCTTAAATGAATATGAAAGTTAGCATAATTTTAATCCATAATGGTATTCATTTAGGGGGAAACATTCAATACTTCTTTAGAAACAACATGTCAATAGGGACAAACTTTTTTTTTTTTAACTCCGTTTGGATTGTAAATAATTACTGTATTGAACTATATTCTCTGGGCTTATTTGGCCTACCATGCAAATGCTTCTCAAAAAATTATGTTTTACAGAAAACTTATTATACATAATTAAAGGCAGATGGATTTTTAGAAAATAAATTATTAGTAGACTTGTGAAAATATTAGGGAAGTTCATTTTAGGTGGATATCAATATATTTGTATAAAGGCTAAAGTAATGCTAATATTTAGCCTCATATTTTAAGTAAGAAGACAAGTTATTCTGGAACCACCTAAGAAAAAAAAGAAAAATAATTCTCTATTTTCTTTTTTAAAAAGATTTATTTATTTATTTGAAAGGCAGAGTAAGAGAGAGGCAGAGGCAGACTGAAGGAGGGAGGAAAGGAGGGAGGGAGGGAGGGAGGGAGGGAGAGAGAGAGAGAGAGAGAGTCTTCCATCCCCAGGCTTACTCCCCAAATGGCCACAATGGCTGGAGCTGGGCTGATCCGAATTCAGGAACCTGAAGCTTATTTGGATCTCCCGTGTGGGTGCAAGTGCCCAAGTGGACCATGATCTTCTACTGCTTTCCCAGGTCATAGCAAAGAACTGGATCAGAAATGGAGCACCTGGGACTGAAACCAGTGCCCATATGTGATGTCAGCGCTGCAGCCATTGGCTTTATCCACTATGTGATAACACTAGCCCTCTCTGTTTTCTTAATTCATTAACTTGATTCTTGGAAGGACCCTAAGTCATAAGAGGCCAGGGAGTATGTGAATGTACCCAAATGTGTTAAAGCTGTGTTATTTCTACCTGTTCAAGAAGGAATGATTTTAGACATAACTGATTTTAATATAGTGGAATGTACAAGGTCACCCAAACTCAGGACACTTGATCAGAGACTAAAATCTTCTAACATTTCTAATAACATAATTTTGTGGAGGTTCAATCTCCTTGAACAACTGATGGTTCATATAGTTTTTTTGATTACATGCAGGCCAAAATGAAGAATGATTCTGTAAGTTCCAGGGATGAATTTATCTATGTGGTTTAGAAAGCCAAGAATAGAGGAGGAAGAGATATCTTGTCTTATGAGAATTTGTTAAAAGCAATCTTTTAGAGATTGGTCAAAATTCTGTACTCCAGTTGCTATGAGAAGATGAGATTTCTTTCCTCTCAATTCACTTTTCTTAGGTTTGATATATTATGTGTATATATCATTTCTCCCAGACTTCTAAATTACCCCATAATTCCTTTTGCATGCACCTTCATTGCCCACAAGAGACCAGAAAAGGCATGATGTAGGTAGCTCAATATCCTTAATATTCTTTTCATGTATTAAAAAAAAAAAACAAATGTAGCATTTTTCAGAAATGCTTAACAAATTGTGAGAACACATTGAAGTTAACATTCTTTAAAAATACTGAGAATTGTAAATAAAAAATCTGAACCAGTCTTAAGAATTAATAAAGCATATAAGTAGTTCCAGCTACTGCATAAAAGAACACCTTTTAGAAAAAGGAATTAAGAGGCACATATCCAGGATTGGGTTCAACATCACAGGACATGATTTCACCTCACTGAGCCTCCTTATATTCTTCTGTAAATTTAAGTCATTCAACCAAGACACTTCTGACAATTGGTGGGGATGGATGTCTCTCTTCTCTAGGGTAGGCCGTCCTGTGCATTGTAGGATGCTCAGTAACGCCACTGGACTCTTTCACTAGATGTTAGCATCAGTCCTACTCAATTGTGACACCCAGATTTTCTCCCAACCTTGCCAGATGAGTTCCCTAGGGGAGACGACAGGAATCGACCATGGTTGAGAGCTATTAGGCTATCAGTCTTTAATCTACCTTTTAACTCAAACTTTCTGTAATTCTAAATCACTGAACCCCAGCACAAAGGCACCTAAAAAACCTCATTCAGAGCTGTTCTCATGGGAAACTTGACAAAAAAAGTCAGTAATATGTTCTGGTGCAGGATATTACTGGAGCTAAACAGTACTGAAAGGAAATGGGTTTGCTAAGAGAAAGAAAAAAAAAAAAAATGTCCTCCCAATTGAAGTGATTTAAGTTTCTGCAGAAGAATTGGAAAAGCCAGCATGAAATAAGAATCTTTACGTCTGTTGACCTTCTGTGATGCTCATCAGTCAAGCAAATCCTGAGCAGCAAATACACTTCTCCGTTAACCATGAGGAATTCACAGAGTTCATTACAACTCCCCCCTCCAGCCCCCAGCTTCTGCTCAGACTCTAAGCCCTTTGCATTCAGCACCCAATCACATTTGCATACTTTTGACTTCCTCTTAGATAATTTCCCTGCTGGGTCTGAGAAGAAAATCATCCTATTCCAGTTTTTCTTTCTTGTATTTATAGCCAGGAGCTACCTTTGCATTTTCTCTGGCTGTGAACTTTGTTTTCCTCTCTCTGGTACTCTGATTACTTGATATATGCATGACTTTAGCACTTGGACTCCCCACCCCAACCCTCACACCCCTCCCCCGGCCCAGAATAAAATACAGAGTAGAGAAAGCAATAGGGAACTGAGTTTCTAGTTCTAGCCTAGACATTAAGTAACTGCTCCATTCACTTGAGTTTTGTTCTTTAAAAAAAAAAAAAAATGATGTGTTTGGACTGAAAGAGCTCAATCTGAGATCACTGTATGTCCTTGCATAGCTCATCATTTTTGTATTCTAATTGTAAACTCACATTTGACAAATCACTTTCTGATTTGGAGTTACTAAAGCAGTGTCAGTATATTACCAGCTTATCTTCCTATCCAGCTCTAAAAATGTGTGATTCTAGGAAGGCCAGGCATATTGGGGCATTAATTTTGACTCATTTTCAAACAAAGAGAAGGCCTTCTCCTCCTTGAAGGAGTGCTGCTATTGCATTTTGTTTATTTGTTTACTTTCTTGGGTGCATTGGTGGGCTTGAAATTCATGAGTGTTTTTGAATTGAAGAGTAGTGTTGTAATTGTGGCTCTAAAGCAAATGGGATAGTGGTTGTTACTAACCAACAATTGTCTGCAAATCCCACTACATTCAAGTGTGGAGGGTTGAGGTCTGGCGTGGTTCCAGGTCAAGTCCACATTGAGGAGACTCCTTTCTTTTAGACAAAGCCTCATTCTGTTGACTCTACTGGTAAAATCCATATAGTTAATCTATCTGTCTCTCACTCCAGGTAAAGGGATTAACCTGTTTAATAGTAAATGGATGTGTTTCTTAGAGCCAAGAAGTTTAGCCAGTGGATTCATTTCCATGTTAATGATGAAATATGGGTATAGTGAGTGGAGGCTTCTAGTGACATTTTGGGAGCTGAAATAATTTTTAATTTTGGAAAGAATGAAATACCTATGCTACCTCTCCTCTGCCTCCCTCCCTTGTTGAATGTTTTATTCATTTATCATGCTGGTGAACAGATCTGTAAAGCCTGTAGATAAAAGAGAAAAAACATCAATTTGGTTAGCTAATCCTTGCATTCTTCCTATTGGAAAAATATACGTATATTTTTCTGTTTTATCTGTATCAGAACAACCCTGCCTCACAATAACTGCCTTGCACTTCTTTTTCTCTCTCTCCCTCCTCAATAAAAAGAGTTAGTGTGGAGCACATGGCTTCTGCACCCTTATTATCTTGGCAGACTATGGGGATGCTTGAACGTACTGGTTTATAGGAAAGAAGATACCTTTTCATGTGGCCTTGCAACACAAACATTTTGGGGGTGTTCAATTCTTCCATTACATTGAAATTATATACATTTTTAATGGAGTTCCAATTATGTGTGACTTTGGTAAGTGGTAAAAACAAGTTTTTAAACTTCCTCAAGTGAAGATACTTTTTTTGCCTAACTGGGAGTGTGAGAGTTAAATCTGATTTAAAATTACTTGATAATCCATTCCAAAGATGGAATACTCTGATTTAGAAAATTAAGTTTAATATAGTCACTTACACCAGAAATATCTAGAAATATCTAATGTATGACACAATAGTAAGGTTGAGAGAAGGCATTAATTTGCTAGAAAATCATAAGTATTTTAACCCAAATTAGGAGAATTTGTATTAATTTAGATGGTGATATCATTTTTGTCCAAAGTAAGATTATTATTATTTTTTTGAGATTGTGAGGGAGCACTATGGAAAGTTGATGGAAGAAGTATTAACTAAGATAGTCCTGGACAAATCAGGAGATGAGCAACCTGAAGTAACCTACTTTGTGATCAGGCAGAGGCAAAATACCTCTAAGCAGGTAGTCAGCTGAAAGACAATCCTAAGTCATGAAAGAACTCTTCATGGTGAAGATAACATATACAAGTTGTTCCAGCCATGTTCTTCCTCTGAGTAGTGTTGAATATACAACAAAATAAATCTCCACAGCCCAACAGCCCTTTAATTGTGTGAAACAGCCTTCAACTGTCAGAATTGCAAAGGATGTGACAAACTTTAGAACTCAGCCCTGGCAAAAGTTTCTTCAAAATCAGTAATATTTGCCTCTATAGATGAATAGTCTACACTGATATCCATATATTTTCCAATGTATCATGTCTTTTGGGTAAAAATATAACCTATATTTAATGGTTATATAAAACTTTACAGAAAAAAGGTTAGCAAAATAATCAGACAGTAACAAGTTGAGGATATATAGAATCTAATATGAAACATGAAGATGAATAATTACTCTGGTAACAGGCTAGGAAAATACTTCATTTGGGACAATTTCTCTCTTAAAGTCTGTTTACATACCTAGGTATCTTTTAGTTCATGAAGTATTTTATTATCATTATTTTCCAGCTTATAAGAGAAAAATCATTTGTTTACTCATTTATTCAACCAGTCATTATTTCCATATTTAGTGAACACCTACAATGTACCTGAAACCTACAACTATAACTACATAATCCCTTGCAAATAAAGAATTACAATTAAGTAATTCCAGAGTTCAGCACGTTCTTAAACACTAAAATCTTTTATGGCCCACAGTAAGGCAAAAATCTGATCTAGTCTGAATTAATTTTACACCAAACTTGACCAGAATCAATGCGAGAGAATTTTTAATCTTTGTCTATCATTTTTAGCATAGATTGCTAAATATTTTGCTTTTGAATTATTAATGTGCTTAACTTTGGTTCTGCCAGGATCTTTTGGGGGTATTATATAACATGCAGTGTATGTAATCTGAGAAATTTGAATTCCAAATTAGCTCTTACCTCAGGAGTTTTGGATAAGGAAGTGTGGATCTTCAGCTTTCATAATACTGGAAGAATGAGCTCCTACAACTTACATGAAATAGTACATTTTTCTTTTTAGCAAGAGGAAATAACTGGAAAGCATGACTCTTTCAAAAGTTCTTACCCAGACACACATCCTTGTGAGGTGTTGCTTGCATGTGTGGGACTGACATATTTTTAAGAGTCAAAAGAGTCCAATTCTCCTTCTTTGAAGAGCAGAGGACCCCTACCAAGAAGACACAGCTACATCCTGTCACACAGTGGTGAGCAGTCTCTGCCCATGTGGTCTAAAATAAAAATAATTGAAACATGGTGTTAACTGAAGTTTCCGGCTTCCCCCCATGTCAAAGAAAGGGAAAAGACAGAATGAACTGAATGGGGTTTCGAATTTCAGCCTTCCTGCCCCTTAGACAGGAACCAACTAAAGAGTTTAAAATTCAGAAAAGAAATGTAAAAAGACTCATATGTTATCAGGTAGAGAGAAATGTGGTAGTTGATGGTTAATAAATATATCATGACCCTGTGCTTCATTCATAATCTGTTCTCTCACTAGGCTTCTTCAGCTTCTCGTAGCTGCTGTAGGATCGCAGGTTGCAGAATTAATACACTAGAAGTCACATGGGGATCAAAAATGAACTACTCTATTGAATATATCAATCATGGCTGGAAATATCTTTAGCGTTCAAAAGTTAAAAAAACACCCCAGTCTCAAACCATTGTATTACACATGAATCATCTTGTATAATCTTGTCCACTTTCGCTTGGGTAGTTTCTAATTCAGTTGGCAGAAAAAATAAAGGCAGGGCATCTCAATAGTTGCATACACAGAGTCATGTGAAAGTGCCAAATGACATATACAATGGTTCTGTTACACAGAAAAGACTCAAACTGACTCCTTGACACAATCTTTTCCATTTTGAAGGTAATAACTGTGTATGCAAACTCTAAAGAACTCTCGTTGCTACAAACTTCAGTAAAAGAATAGCAGTAATTTAAGTGGTTTTGAAAAATATAAATGTACTAATGTTCTTTTTGGATTTAGGTTGAAGCAGCCTCAAATTAAAGACAAACCTTCTAATATTCATCAATCAATTAAATAAATCATAAAATTACAAAAGATGTATTCTTACAGATGGATTACAATAAGTGTATGTGGGGCCACATGTTGTGACACGGTGGGTTAAGGTGCTGCTATGATGCCCACATCCTTTTTGAGTCCTGGATACTCTACCGCCATTCCAGATTCCTGCTACTGTGCCTAGGAAGGAAGATCATGATGAACCTAGTACTTGGGACTCTATTACCCCAGAGGGAGATCCAGATGGAGTTCTTAGCTCCTGGCTTCTGCCTTGCCCATCCTGGCTACTACAGACATTTAGGAAGCTTTCTGTTCCCTCTTCTCTTTGTCATCTGCCTTTCAAATAAATAAATAAATAACCTTTAAAAAATAAAATGTCTAAAAATAAAAGAAAATATGTAAAGCTGAACTAAGAAAGCGTTTTTCCATGTTTCCTAATTTAATCATTCTCTTTAAAAAGAAACTAAAAAGTAATTAACTGCAGCATGCAAATTTGTTGAGATGAAAGAAAAGCCAAAAGATTGAAAGAATTTTACAAGGTAATCTTTTATTGTAAGTAATTTTTGAAATAATTTGGACATTTTGTGTACCTGTAGAAAGCAATCCAAAAATAATATGAGCCAAACATAGTTGAGCTTGTGCTTGAATTTCATATGGCTTCACTCCTATACTATAGCATAACACCCTTAAATGATAATGCTCCTTGTAGCATAATAGCAAACCTCACATATAATGTTACAGATAGTACTTTAAGCACTATAACTGACTCATAAAAGTTCTTTCTCTTAAAGTGCTCACCAGACACACAGAGTTATCTACAGCAGTTCTTAAGAATCCTTGGGCAACCTCAATTCATGTACTTTGCTCACAGTCTATGCACAATTACAGTTTCGAAGGCCATTGCAAGGAAGCATTTGGTGTACTTGTTCAGTCTATTAATGTTCTTACGGGTTCCACTCAGTCCACCTTGACTGAAGATAAATGGTATCACATTTCCCTAGCTAGAGTGAGTATTACAAATAGATCTTTCACAGCAGGGCTGCTCCTTTTGCCTATTCCAAGAATCTCCAGGACTTGACACAATGATTGTTCTTTGTTTAATTCTGTTCCTGTGTTTCTTGGAGGCTGGGATAATTCCTGCAGAATAAGCACTGGGAAAGAGGTAAAAGTAGAGGACGTGAGGGAAGGGAACTTAGTTATTTTCATTGGTCCTGTTTATGTCTTCTTGATCTCTTCTCTCAGTTGACTTCCTGAGGTCTTCTCAGCTTTCTCCTTCACTTTTCTTCACAAAAACGTCAGTTATATCCTCCTTTTTCTATAGCCCATTAAGTGCCATTATTTTTAGAAAAAGGCTAATTTTTACTGACAGTTTATTATGTGCTAAATATTGACTAAGAATTTTATTAACTTACTTTTTTGAAGAAGATGCTTAAGAATAATTTGTAGATAAGGAAAGTGAGAGCTTAGATGGATGTAACTGAGGCATATATTAAATGGAGGTGGCCTCTCTGACACTAGAAACACATTGTCATAGACTGATTTAAATAAAGTTAAGAGTGATTCTCATTGATGCCAAAAATAATTAAAATCTTTTAAATTTTTATGCTTAATTTACCGGTATATTTTGACCACTTATGCCTAAACAGTTGCCTCTTTGGCCCTACTTCATTCCTTTCTGGTTTCCTACAGTTGACTGAATCTACCAATTGCTTCCATTGGCCAAAGTATGCCATTCTCATTTTATTACACAATTGTTACAAAATTTCATTTCCTGTGTCTGTGGCACTTGTCATTGTCCTGATCTCATTTCCTAAGATTTTATAGTAAGTTCATGTGTTTCTTTCCCTCACTTATTTACCATGATTCAATTGATCTAAGGTCTAGTGAATAGTGAATTTTCATCTAGTTAACTAAAACAAGATCTGTAAACTCACAATTAAAATATGCCTCTCAGTGGGATGACCCTTTTAGAATTATACCACCAAATATTTTTCCAAGTTCCCTCTGCTATCTTCAATGAGACGAAGTGTCCTTTCTTTTCTTTTTGTTTTTAAAAGATTTATTTATTTATTTGAAAGCTCAAATACAGAGAAGCAGAAGCAGAGAGAGAGAGAGAGAGAGGTCTTCCATCTACTGGTTCACTCCCCAGGTGGCCACAGGAGCCAGAGCTGCGCTGATCTGAAGCCAGGAGCCAGGAGCTTCATCTGGGTCTCCCACAAGTGTACAGGGGCCCGAGGAGTTGGGCCATCTTTTGCTGCTTTCCTAGGCCGTAGCAGAGAGCTGGATTGGAAATGTAGCAGCCGAGACTCAAGCCGGAGCCTATATGGAATGCCGACACTGCAGGCAGCGGCTTTACCTGCTTTGCCACAGCGCCGGCTGTGCAGTATCCTTTCCTGCATCTTAGCTCTTGCTGGTTTACTTACCCCATGATCTAGTTGGCTATTCTTGCATTGAAAATAGCCTTAAATACTAGTGACTTAAATTAGAACCATTTTTTTTTTAACTTCATGATTTACTTCATGATTTTGGTTTACTTCATGACTTCATGGGTCAGGAATTTTCATAGAGCTCAACGGGGAAACTCTTCTGTACACGTTATTGACTAGATGTGCAGCTGGCAGGTGAGCTAGCCCGCGGGGTCCGCCGTGATCTCATTCATTGGCCAGCCACAGTGTCTAAGACAAGTGCTTCACTGGAAGGCTGTGCTAGGCTCCTTACTTCTCCATATTATCTTGGAGCTCCTCATGTGATCTCTTAAGCAGATGGCTTAGACTTCTTACATGACTGGGTTCCAAGAATAAGTGTTGTAAGGGTTAGGAATAAACAACTACCATTGTTTTAAGGCTGTGGCCTGGAACTGAAAGGCCTCATTTCTGCTGTATTTTGCCAGTTAAAGAAGTTACAGAACATGCCCAGAGTCAACAGGAAGAACACTTTTAAAAGATGTCTCAATTAATCCGTAGCCCTCTTTAATCCAGCACCCTCCAGCAAGATTCTATCTTTGACACAGGGTTTTTATATGTAGTCACATTTTCAATAACCACGACTATTCCCAGTCTTTCTGCTGCATATATATTGACTTCCTAGATTACTGTATTACTTAGCACTGATTGGATACCTTGATGCTGCAGCTTAAATGGACAATCACCATAGCTCATTCTCATCTCTTAGTCTGTCTCTATCTTCCCAATTATACCTTTATCTCTTCCATCAAAGCTGTCTTCAGCTCTACTATATCACACATTACATATGGGTAGAAATCAGTTAGAAATTGCGTTAGCTTCTAGGACTCCGAAATAAAAGCAATTTAAACAAAATTGATGTTTATTTATATGTCACATGAAAGGAATTCAGAGAGATGCAGTCAAAGGCAGGCGTGCTGCCTCCAAATCAGGGCACTTCCTTGTCTGTCCTCTCATTCTTCATCTGTGGCTTCATCCTTATAATTACTTCATGGCTCTTAGTGTTCCAGCTATCAGAAGGGACTTCCAGGGAGAGAAGCAACAATAGGATGCTAATAGAGATAAAAAATACAGAAACCCCTTGTCCATTCTCCTCTTAAGGAGCCTTCCTGAGCAGTCTTACCTAACAATTTTGGACTTGTCTACCCACTACTACAAAAGAGACTGGGAAAATGGGCTTTTATTTGGGCTCAAAGAAAACTAGTCAGGAATTTGTTTCTAAGGACAAAATACAGAATGGATTTAAGTCTTTTTCATAAAGAAGTAAATTTGAAATTATGTCTACCCAAGGTGAAAGCATGAGGCTACTATCCCAATGATTTCAGTTTGAAGAAAATTTCTCCTTGTATTATACTTCCCCAGTTAACTCACAAATGGTCCAAATTACATTTTACTAATTTGAAACTGTTAGTTTAGAGTTCATTTTTTAAATATCAAACCCAGTATTCTGGGTTGAATAATGCATGAAGTCTGTCATTATTATGCCTTCTGGTAAATTAATTTTTCAAATTATTTTTCCTAGAGAAAGAACTAAGAAATCAAAACGACCTTGATACTTAAAGTATGAGAACTGGAAAGAAAGGATAATTACAGGCACTTTTTTCTTATGATTTTTCTGAAGAGTATCCAATAGCATAACCACAGGTTTAACTGCTTTTTGTGAACTGATGTCTCTTGTTTCTCCACTAGCTTTAGTATCTGTTGAGTTTCATAAATACTGACTTACAAACATACGTTTCCTGGTGTCTGTCAATAAAATGACATTGATGTTTTCAATCTGTTTACATGGACAATGTCAATAATAAGCAGAATAAGAGGAATACTTTAAGAGCTTCTCAATCTAATAACTTTTTCTAACTGTCCCTGAAGTTAGGAATGGGAATGCCATGAACTTCTAGTTAACAGAATGTGAACAGAAATGATGAGAGTCTTTTCAGCTGAAAGTGTTTAAGATGTAAGTGGTCCTCCTTGTGGGCTCTTTCCTGATCAATGAGTACACAAAGAAAATGCCAAGCCATTGGATAAAGATGGGCCCAGGATGGGTAAGAACCTGGGTATTTGATTAATTAGCATATTTTTATCCCAGGAGTTAGGCCAAGACAGACCACTAAGGTTTTATTCTGTTCTCTGGTACCACAAGCAATATTGTCCATCATGAAGACCATAGTAACCACCCTTCACTCTCATCCTGTCAGGGTGAAGAGGAGACAATTAGAAGTATAATCATTTTGAGAAGGATGAAAGAACAAAAGTGTTTCTCTCTACATTGCCTCCAAGTCTCAGGGATTCACCAAGATTAAACTTGTTAAGATTTAGCTAAACATGAACAACTACTTTCACAAGTTTGTTGCCATTTCATAGTGCTGGATTACTATGATGTCCTGTATCTACAGTCTCCCCTTAGTAACCTGGTAAGGTCAGCATTGCTCTTAGATTCTAATAAAGGGCTGTGCCAAAAGTCTTCTACTTAAAAATATGTTTGAGATCTTGAAAACAGAGACTTGTATTAATAAAATGACATATACCTTGTTATTATATTTGTATCTCATTATAATAAGTCAACTCAGTGTAGCTACTGATGTTCTCAATTTTTGAAGTGAAGTCTTGGTGTTGGAGCTTGAATGATTCAGCTTTTTTTGTATAGCTGGTTTCTAGCTCAGCTCATGGCCTGTCTTATTTTTTTTATTAATTTGGTATATAAGAAATAAGAATTTGCTCAATCTGAGGGATAACATTGGTAACTTTTATAACTTATTTTACTTATGTGTGAGGTTGCATTTGACAGAAAATTTCAAATGATATAAGTCTTATCAAATATGACAGTGTTTTAAAATTAGCCTTAATAATACTTAACATCAATGTATGTTAATTCTTTCTTAAAAGACTAATTCATCAAGCATTCAAAAATATCAAGGTAAGAAAAGATTGATTCTCAAATAAATTATAATTAAGTCCAAATGGAGCTAGGCAAGCTCTTTGAACATTTGCATTTTGGCTTATAATTTTTATCATATTGCTTAGATGCAGTTGGTATAAGTAGTACATCAAGACCAGTATGCTATATTTTTTCTGGTACAGTGAAACTCTAATTGTAGTACTTATGCTTATTTTTTCCACTGTGTATCTTGGACTACAGGATATCAGTTTTTAGAAACTGCTTACAAACTATAATAAAAAGCTGTTTCAGGAAGATTCAATATTTGCCTTCGCTTAGTATTTCATAGTCTTCTATCGAGGCAAGTATTACTTTGAAAGTAATTTGGGAAAAAGTTAAGATTAGTCCATTTTAGAGCAAGTTTATCATACTTATTGGGATTGATACAAGGGTTGTCAGCTTTTCCCCCAAAGGTAAAACTTCAAGATTCAATTGGCCATTTATGAGTTATGTTAAGGATTGCTGTTAGATAACAGTCAGGAGTTTGATGAAAATTGTTGGTTGAAATGAGTAATGCATATTAGTCAGAATAAATTAGGAAAGACAAGCAAATCACCTGCTTTCCTGCCTCTGACAGCCATCTGTCCCATGGCCAATATTTTGCTAAAGAGGTATTTCAATTCTTCCAATTTGAACATTTGAAGAAGAAATGCTGTAATTATTCTCAAATAATAAATATTCACCCAGAGTACTTGCCTCAGTTGTCCTACTGTTACCCAACCAAATAAAAAATACTAAAGAATTGGCTTCAGGGTGGTCAAACTTTGGTTTTAAAGAGGAAAAAACATACAGTCAAAATTTCTGTCACCCACATCATCAGTGATTACATGTTTCCTGTGGTCTTACAGCTTACCTCTTTTGATCCTTAAACTGCCCTATGTGATGTGTGTAAAGACACTTCCCTTGACTATTCAGATCATTCATCAAGTACACACAGAGCTTCAGTTACGGAAAAACACAGTGGGGAATATGCAGAAACACAGTGTAAGCTCTCCAGTGCCACACATTTAAGTCAGTGTTTATGCAAAATTGGTGGCCCTTTTTAACCCTGTTCTGAAGTAGCATAACAAACAAATAGAACTGCCTCATAGGAGAAAGGCAATGCCACATGGACATAATTTATAAGTTAATTAGCACAGTCTACTGGGCCAAATAGTGACAGATGTGACACCTGCTTTCAGGGAGAAAAATGAAAAAATGGGAAAGAACAGCCAAGGTGAGCTGCTTCTCTAGGGAGGTCTGTGGTCACACACAGGTCACACAGTCTAGTGTAAAACGGGATTTTAATAGGCCAGAATATCTTTGAAAGGCAAACTATAAATAGGAATGCAATTAAAAACAAACACTGAATTCCCCAAATGAATGAATAGTTAAGTGTATGACAAGGCTCAAAAAAGCGTGTGAGGTGGGAGGGCATCTGGTGTAATGGTTGAGATGCTGCTTGGGATGCCTGCATTCCATAGCAAAGTACCCGGGTTCGAGTCTTTTAATTCCATTTTCATTTTTTTTTTTTAAAGTTGTATTTATTTGTTTGAAAGCCACAGGGACACACAGAGAGAGAGAGACATACAAAGATAGAGACAGAGAGAGGAAGAAAGAGATCTTCCATCCACTGGTTCACTTCCCAAATGCCCACAACATTTGAGGCTGCTCTATCTGGGCGATGCCAGAAAAGTGTACATCCATCTGGATTTCCCACATGAGTGCCAGGGATACAAGTATTTGAGCCATCACCTTCTGCTTTCTGGGCTCTGATTTATCAGGATGCTAGATCAGAAGAGGACCATTTGAACCCTGGCACTTCTAAATAGAATATGGGTGCATTGGTGGGGTGGTAGATTTGATCCAATGCACTCAGACATGGCATACGGGCATTTCAAGTTGTGACTTAACTTGCTGTGCCACAATGCTTACCCTTCCCATGAGATTTTTGAAGTTTCCTCAAAAGCTAGGGGGAGGCATTTACAGAGCAAGAGGTGTTAAGGTCATTATAATGTTTTTCATATATATATATATATATATAAAATACAAATAAATATACAAAAAATTTGCCTAATATATATTTTTAAAACATTCCATAAAGTTTATTTTTCAAAACAATGGTAACTATTGAATTAGCCAATCTTTTTTTTAAAGAATTTATTTTATAAATCTTTTTTTTTAATTTTTTAAAATTTATTTGACAGGTAGAGTTACAGACAGTGAGAGAGAGAGACAGAAAGAAAGGTTTTCCTTCCATTGGTTCACTCCCCAAATGGCTGCTACGGCCGACGCTGCGCCGATCCAAAGCCAGGAGCCAGGTGCTTCCTCCTGGTCTCCCATGGGGTGCAGGGGCCCAAGCACTTGGGCCATCCTCCACTGCCCTCCTGGGCCACAGCAGAGAGCTGGACTGGAAGAGGAGCAACCGGGACTAGAACCCGGTGCCCATATGGGATGGCGGCACCACAGGCGGAGGATTAAGCAAGTGACCCATGGCGCCAGCCCCAGAATTAGCCAATCTTTATATCATGTAAAATCGGCAGTAAAGGGCGTAGTTTTTAGTAATATGCTCAATTTTGTTTTGGTAGGAGATGTTAAGCAAAAGAAATCCCACCGTCTAAAATTCTGAGTCTGTTTTGACTCAGACTGTGATTTTTGTGAACATCAGTTTATGTAATATTTGACGAAAATCAATTGCTGCTTCTCAGAATCTCCTAGAATTTAGCATCTGTTTGTGCAAACTGAAAAAACAAAGCAATGAAAACACACAAAACTGTCACCACTGCTTCACGTGCTGGTCAGGTTTTGCATCCTGGTGGAGAGCTAAGCAAGCCATCTGCGTGCAGGGGTTCTATTAGGGTATCTGCGTGAGGATGATGCCTTGGAGGGAAGGAAGGAAAGCGCGATTGGGTAGAGGAAGAAGTTAAAAAGCAAAGCAGTTGTGGCTGGCGCCGCGGCTCACTAGGCTAATCCTCTGCCTTGCGGCTCCGGCACACCGGGTTCTAGTCCCAGTCAGGGTGCAGGATTCTGTCCCAGTTGCCCCTCTTCCAGGCCAGCTCTCTGCTGTGGCCAGGGAGTGCAGTGGAGGATGGCCCAAGTGCTTGGGCCCTGCACCCCATGGGAGACCAGGAAAAGCACCTGGCTCCTGGCTCCTGCCATCGGATCAGCGCGGTGCGCCGGCCACAGCACGCAGGCCACAGCACACCAGCCGTGGCGGCCATTGGAGGGTGAACCAACGGGAAGACCTTTCTCTCTGTCTCTCTCTCTCACTGTCCACTCTGCCTGTCAAAAAAAAAAAAAAAAAAAAAAAAAAAGCAGTTGCAACAAAGGTCCCAGTGAATCCCACAGGTAACTCCTACACTGGATCGAAACCTGAGTTATCCAAAATTGAGGTGGGGCTATGCTCCTGTGCTCCTGGACATAATCCAGTCACACACACACACACGAGAAAACTGTATTATATACATTAAGAAAATTATAACCTATGGAAATTTAAACCCATTAAAACACTCAATACCGATGCTTTATTTTGTCTTATTATTTATTTAAAAGGCAGAGAGTTGTAGTTTGTATAAATGGACAAATAGAGAGAGAGAGACAGAGAGTGTACTTCCATCTTCTGGTTCACTCTCCAAAGGCCTGCAAAAGCTGTGGCTGGGCTGGGACTGAAAGCAAACATGGGGAATTTAATCCAGATCTTCAATGTACGTTGCAGGATGCAACTACTTGAGGCGTCACTGCGGCCTCCCAAGTCTGCATTACAAAAGGAGCTAGAATCAGGATCCAGAAGTAGGAATCCAACCCAGGTGCTGCAGTATGGAGTGTGAGCATCTTAACTGATGGTTCAACTACTCTGGCAGATGCTGCTCCCAAATTCAGAGATTTTTTTTCAGTAAAAAGGTAAGCACCAAATGATTAATCTAGGACAGTGGTTATCAAAGAGTTGTCCTTGTAGCATTTTCACCATCACTTGGGATCTTGGTAGAAAAGCAAGTACTGGGGTCTTACCCCAAAACTATTGAATCAGAAATTCTGGGTCAGGACCTAGCATTCTGCTTTAACAAGCATCCAGAGGATTCTGAGGCACTTTAAAGTTTGAGACCATTGACCTAGTACTTTTGAAACATAATTCAATAGCTGAGATAAAAAGAGCTATTTAAAATATCTCAGAACTACAGGACTATGTTGGGACTAAGAAAGAGCAGGTAGAATCACATTCATGAATAGATTTTGGTTTATGAGAATTTTACTCAATTTTTTTATTGTTTGACCTGGTTTCTGGGATGCATGCAGGTGATGTGACAGCATTGCACCTGTGGTTTGTCCAACTATACCTTAAGTAAGTGCTGAACTGGAGGAACGTATCACTTCACTTGAACTGATTGGAAGAAAGAAACAAGCCTTTAAAATGACAAGGATTTCTACTTTAGCAAGCCTCAACAAGATCAGGAAATAGCTTGTCTGAGGTTTAAGGATAATAATGCAGTGAAGATCTTACCTACATTTAAAATTATCCAAATGATATTTCAGGATGGAAGTTTTGTCCTATAAGTTTACAACCAAGTCATTTCTTATTGATACGTTCTTGTCAATTTTCATTTGAATGATATTTCTTCCAACAAAAGATAGCTTAACAATATGATGTAGACATAGTATCTCATCTCAGTAGAATAGAGTATAAATAAAGGGGAAATAGTCACTTGATTATATAGAAACCTGGGATACCAGCATTCACCAAATGGTCAATGTTAACCTCACCCATGAAAACCATGCTGGTTGCACATACTAAAGATCTTCCTTCTATGTGGTCCATTTATTCAAGATCTGCTCATATATGGCCTCCTTAGATAAAGCTGTGGGGTACCTTGTCCAAGGTTGTCATCTACCTAACACCAGTATTTTCTACTTAAGTATCTGCTTTATTTTATCCATAGTCTTATCACTTATAAAATTACTCTATTATGTGTCTATGTGTTTTTCCTTATTTATCCACTAGATAAGGGAACACTGTGAGAGTAAGCAAACTGTGCCATTCTTCATAGTTATCAATGCTTTAGAATAGTATTTTTCACCTGTATATTTCACATTCATGAAATATAGGCATGCACTCAACGTATATCTTTAAATGATAATTGTTCTTAGTCTCTTAGAAGCTACAGATATAAATACTGCTGCTCCAAAGTTCAGTTTTTATTTGCCTGTCCTGTACATAAAGGAAATTTTCTTTATTACCATTAGTAATAGAAATTAACTACTGACTTGTTGTGTGATGGGAAGGGTTATATATGGTTGACTACTAGGAATTGCAGAAGGAAATAAAATGTTATTTTCCTGGACTTTATACATGAAAAAAGAGATTCTGAAAAGGGTCAGTTAATTTTCCACAATTCACAAAACAAGCAAGCTTTATAATTGTTTCTGTTGCATATTTGATTCTTAACCACTTTGTCAGCATTAGTTAGACTTTAGTTGCATCAGAATCACCTGGGTTGTATTTCTAAATTCTGGATTCTCTAGTCCTCTTTCAAGAATATCAGATATAGTGGAAGGAGGCAGCTTTCCAACTCACTGTATATTTCTTTCTTTCTTTTTTTTAGACAGTGAGAGAGAGAGAGAAAGGTCTTCCTTCCGTTGGTTCACCCCCCAAATGGCCACTATGGCTGGTATGCTTTGGCCAGTGCACTGCGCCTATCCAAAGCCAGGAGCCAGGTGCTTCTCCTGGTCTCCCATGGGGTGCAGGGCCCAAGCACTTGGGCCATCCTCCACTGCCTTTCTGGGCCACAGCAGAGAGCTAGACTGGTAGAGGAGCAACCGGGACAGATTCCGGCGCCCCGACCAGGACTAGAACCTGGAGTGCCGGTGCCGCAGGCAGAAGATTAGCCAAGTTAGCCGCGGCTCCGGCCAACTCACTGTATATTTCTAAGGCAGGCAGTCTAAAGACTGACTTTTGCCATAGTTTTTGATGGAGCAGATTGCACTAATGCCATAGAGTAAGAGTGGTGGGGAAAAGAGCATTTTAATTCCATATAAGGAAAAGTGCAGTTCAGGCAATGGGTCATAGACAATAATCGCTCTTGCCTATGGCCTTACGATCAAGCTCAGATCAAGCCTGTTTCAGATTAGCCTTTAGGACCCTGTGTGTCTGGCTTCGGGGATATCACTGCACTTCTTCTCATGGGATGAATATCTCTTCACTCAGAAGGGTGATAAGAGACCAGGTTTGGTGATGGGTGATTCCAGGCTATCGGAACACAGGCCATGTTTTAATTTTAGTAGAGGAAGACTTGCTATTGACGTGCCTGACTTTTGACAGGAATACTGCAGCTGCTTGTACTCAGGCCTTAAATTGGAGTGAGGGAAAGGCAGGGTCTGTCATTGGCTGATGATGGATTTTCATCAGCTCATAACAAAACCGAGTAGCTTGGACGGCCTGTTGAAATAAATTTAATGCTATCTTCGAAAAAAAAAAAAAAAGAGAAAGAAATAGTAGATTCATTTTTGGCAGCTAAATTCAATCCTGTGTGAAAGCAAAGCTAACATAATTTGAAGTGCCACAAGAACTTTAAATCTCCCTCAGGATGTTTTTTGCTTGTACTTTCTTCTTTCTTTCCCATGCCTCTGTCTTCCTTGAGGGAGCCAGGTTTCCTATTTCATGTCGCTTTCTTGCCTTCCTGGAGTGTTTCCACTTCCTCTAGACATTAATGTAAGCTCCTCGTGGTTGTGTAATGTGAACGTGAATTTGGTTGTGATTGTGTCTCTTATGATCTTTCCTTGGGATTTCATCCTGCTGCCTGGATGGAAGGTCAGATACACTGCATCCCTGATGTGGCAGAGGGCACATCTGTACAGTCATTTCTTCACGGTGAGATTTGACCAGTCAAGATAACTTTCCTATCTCCTGATGAGCTGGTGATTATTATGCTAAGCATTTGTTTTTTGTTTCCTGACCTGAAACAAGCCATCAATTCCAATGCATACACCAGCACCAATATTAAAAATAACTTTGTTAGCTCCAAATTAGTTGAATTTATTAACATGCTAAGAAAATACATGTTAAGTCTAAGGAAAATAAAAATATAATTCATAATCCCATAAATGAAAGATGACTACTGGTAACATTTTGGGATTATATTGTTCTAGTCTTTTTTATTTATGCACATATATATAGAAACATTTTATTCCAAAGGTATCATAGTTTCTATCCTTTTTATAAATTATTATGTCCCCATTCTCACTTTCACATAAAATCAGGTCTATTATGTCTATTATGTCTATTATTGTCACCAACCTTTCTTTAAATAATATAATACAAAATTGATTTTGATGATCAGGTATTCAGTCATAACTGTGTTTTTCTTAATAAATCCTTCCTTTGTCAAATTCTATAATCACATTAGCCACTTCTTCGTAAGTAACTCAATTTATATACGTAAAGGTAGTTTATACATCCTGTTGTTTTGTTTCTTGAGGTCTCGCTGGAAAATTCTGACTAGAACAGAGGGTTTTTCAGGATGCTGATAATACTTTTTACATTAATCTGAATTCAGAGAGCTGCTGATTCAACTGTGGCAAAATATTCAGATGAATTTAGGTTGCGTTCAAATATTAGGGATTATTTCACATTTTTAGGAGTTTCCAATTAATGGCAACTTCTGACTACTCATTGATGTTAAAGGATGTCAAAGCTTTTAACATTATATGGGCAATAATGAGCATAAGATATCCCTTCATCTTTGTTGAGTCACAAGTGTATTATTCCTTGGATTATTCATAATTTGCTTGCTCAAGCTAAGTTTAGCCATACATCAGAGACTCTGATGTTCCCTTGAGCCCTCTATGTTTCTGTGGCTGTGAACCAAACTTTGCTTTGCATGCATTGTTGTAGAAAGAAACCCCATGATCCCTGTAACTATGTGTTTCAGCCTTGATATAGTGTGTCCTGATTCACACAAAAGTCACATCCCCAGAGACTTTGAAGTCATCCTGCAAAAAAACAGTGAAACCTTGCCTAACTTAGGTCATATCAGTGCAAACTACCAATAGACAAACCACTTATGGGGTTTTGTGTATGACCTTCTCTTAAATGTGTGTTAAGGTCATTTTTAAAGATTTACTACTATGAAAACATGGGATACTGAAATTCCTGCTGGGATCTCATGGTACTTGAAGGATACTGAATTTACTGCTTTTTTAAAAAAATAGAGTCTTACAAAAATATTGCCTGTATAGACAGAGTTCTGAATGTTTACCACATGCATTCTAAAACAATCTAAAACCTTTCCACCCAAATCTCAAATTATACCATGGAATTTCTATTTTTTTAAAAGATAAGAAGGTTTCTATATTTTTAAAGGATAAGAAACTAATTATTGCAAGATCTTTTGAATTAAATAAATAATCATTCTTACTTTCATGGATACAATATTCAGTATATCCTACTCCCATCTAACATCACTTCCAACAAATACAGGAATATTAATATATTAATGAATAGCAAGAAAAAGAATCAAATAAGGTTAGGTTTTATGTAGTCCTAAGTGTAAAATATAATATTTTAATCAATTAACAGTTTCTCTTATTAGGGACTGGATCCAAAAGCAGTAAACAAATCTTGTTTCTTGTGTAACTGGCTTTTTATATTCATAAAACTTTCTGTATTTTGCTGACACCATTATCAACATAAAAATAAAGTAATCCACCCCCGTTCCATATGGCTATTTCCTTGATACCTTCGAAACTATTAACACATTGGGTAACTCTCTTATATTTCTCAAATACAAACTGGTACTTTTCATCAAAAGCTAATTGGAATTTTTAAAAAGTCTCCAGTAACCGTCTGTTAAAAAGGAAATCCATCAAAAGCTATATTGGCAAATACTTCTTGGTTATCTTTCTATCTTTTTCAATGGCTTTGTCCCTCTTTCAACCTGGCGACTTACCAGAAACCCTGAGATATCAGAGTCAAGCTTTCTAGTACTGGGTCATTTCCAACTCTCCGTCTACCAAGTGTCAGCCAAAGCCCTAAACTCTCACAAATAGTGTCATGTCTTGATTAGTCATTTGTTAATTTGAGACCAAAGTGCTATTTTTCATGGTGGAGAAAACAAAAATAATCAGACAATTTGCGTGGTTTTTTTTTTCTCTATTTTAGCTCAGGGTTAGTGAGTCTGAACACTCTGAACAAATGAGAGGCTCTTAGTCTTAGGCCTGCATCCAGCACCTATATGACAAGCACAGCAATAAAAACTTGAAAGCACTTCTAGAAGGAATTTAGCTAAAATAAAAATGGGAATTCATCCTCAGACTAAATGTTTTAGGCAAATATCATTAAATATAGTTGGCAGTAAGCACATCTGGTATACAATGAACATGCTTATTTTGTCATGTGTTTCAACAGTTAATTCATTTGTAGTGAGATGCTAATGATGCGCCTGGATTATTATGGTTGTCCCAAAAGAGTCACTGAGCTTTTTCAAGTTCTTAAGGGAAAATCATTTTAATGCTAATTTTCAGATCTATTACACTGATCCCTGTGTTGGTTTACATTGTTTTCATCTGCCTGGCATCCTTTCTTTATGAGTCGTGCCCCCTGGGAGTCTCTCAGTCACAGCCTAGGACCAGTCTTGGGCAATCAACTTTCTTATCCACCAAAAATTAGCAACAGAGTCAATAAGTGAGCTCAAGAACCAGGCAGTGCCAGAGGGCTATACCTGAGAAGAAATATGGACATGGCAAAAAAGAAACCTCTCCATCATACCATTATGCCTGGGCTTGCAGCAACCGAGTTCTCTATTCCATGGGGAGATCTGATCTGCAGAAAGAGAATATACAGAGAAGTACAGACAAGCAGATACAAGAACGAGGCAGAAGGCCTGTTTAGAGGAACTTGAATGCAAGGATCTCTAAGTAGTGGTTCCAAGTGGGCTGAGAACTTGAGTATCAATCAATTGTGTTTTCAGAGGCAGCACATTGCATGTTTCAGAGTTTTATTGCTCCTCTGTAACCCGCATGTCAAACAACTTTCCAGAATCAGAATAATCCCATCCTATGACAACCTTGGAGAAATTTTAAGATATGCTGTATTCCTTGAGCCTTGGTTTTTCCGAGACAAAATATCGCTTATCTCTACGAGCAGAAACAAAGCTGGCTGGGATTGAACATGGATGTCATCATCCAGCACGACACATATTTGGCTCCAATGGGGAATTTCTGCCAGGTAAAGAGTAATAATGAAGTAGATTGCAGGATCTTACATGTATCCTGAACACAGAAATGAAGTGTAAGAAAGGGAGCACATGTAAAGCAGAATAATAAACTAAGATGATCTGAAATGCCCTCAAGGGCAGTATGCTGCTGATTTTTATAGCGTAGGTAGAATAAAAAAACTGAGGAAAGCTTAAAATTTCAAATAAAAGCAATCTTATTTATTTTCATTTTATTTGGAAGGCAGAGAGACAGACACAGACAAAAAGAGATCTTCTGTAAGCTGGTTCACTCCCTCAATGGTCTGAACAGCTGGAATCATGTCAGGGTGCACCTAGGAGCCCACAACTCAGTTGCAATCTCTCATGGGTGGTAGGAGTCCAGGTATTTGGGCAACCTGCCTCCCAGGCTGTGCATTAGCAAGAATCTGGATAGAAAATGGAGGTGGGACTTAACTGAGCACTGGATGTGGGGATCCTAAGCTGTGTCCTCTAACTATTGCACCAAATGCCCACTTCCAAATTTCTGTTTTTCAAAGTTCTTTCAGTGCCTAGAAAGTGTTAGAGGTCAATGCCCATATGAAAACATAAAATAATTTGAAAAACAGTGGTATTTTGGAATTTTTAAGTTTAATTATCTGTTGGTAGAAAATCCAAAATGCTCTGTAAAGAATTAAAAACACAGAAAAGAAATGAAATTACACAAAGAATATCAATAAATAAAGATCAATTAAAGTAAGAAAATGTCATTCCTATTGATAATTCAGATAAAAAATAGAAGTTTTATTGGTTGGAAATTGGGGGTGGAGGTGAGAACACATTTCTTTCATATGACATGGTTCCTGTCGCTCCCCCTCTTCGTGGAGGAACGACACAGGGCCCTGCGCTGTTCTTTCGTCTGCTCGGCCCTCCCCGGGTTTGCTGCTGGTTCTTCCCGGGTTGGCTACTATCCCTTCCACCTCCGTGGAAGGGCGGTTCCCCCTGGCCACATTCCCCACTTCCGCAGGGGAGCGGCACACCGCCGGCCGGCTCTCTCGGGGGCTGCACAGGTGTTCCTTCAGATGTTCCCCTTAGATGTTCCTGGTGCATGTTGTCTCTCTCCTCCTTTATAGTCCTCCTCTGCCGATCCCAATTCGGCTGCCCACACGCCGAGTACGCTGCTCTCCTCCAATCAGGAGCAGGTCCTGCTGTTTATTGGTTGAACTGGAGGCAGCTGTGTAGAAGCTGTTTTCTTCTCTCCCAGCGCCATATTGTGGGAGAGCAGATGCATAGAATAAGTCTTAATTCCAGTAACTTAGTCCAGTCCGGATTGCTCCCCACAAATCCCCCTTTCTTTTTATTTTTGGTGTTGATACGCGCCTGTCTTCGGTGCCCCGTGGCACACACTCTGCTCTGCTTGCTAGAGTTGCCACAGGTTCTTACAAGTCCTATCAATCAGGCAAACCGAATCCGGGTCCTCTCTTCGCCATGTTGTGAGGAGGTTTTTAGGCGCTGATGCGTGCCTGTATTCGGTGCCCTGCAGCGCATGCTCTGCTCTGCCCGCAGGGGCTTACAAGCCCTAACAATCAGGCAAACCGAATCCAAGCCTTCTCATTGCCGTATTGTGGGGGAGACTTATTAGTGTTGGTTCGTGCCTATCTTCGGTGACCTGCAGCTCATACTCTGGTCGAGCTGCTTGCTGGTGCTTACCGCCTTAATCAGGCAGACCGAATCCAAGCCTCCTAATTGCTGTATTGTGGGGAGGCCTTACTGATGTTAATTCGTGCCTGTCTTCGGTGACCTGCGGCGCATAAGCTGCTAGCCGCTGCAGGTGCTCATCGCCTCACTTAATCAGGCAGACCGAATCCAAGCTCTCACATTGCTGTGTTGTGGGGAGGCCTTTCTCTTTCTCTATTTCTCTATCTCCGGGCATTCCTATTTCTCCCATTTTACTTCTATCTTCCAGCATTCCTATTTCTCTCATTTTACTTCTGAACTTCTGTTTCTCTTATCCCCACAGCTTCCCGCTCTCATTTTACTTCTAAACTTCTGTTTCTCTTATCCCTGCGGCTTCCTGGCGCCTCGCCCTGCCGGCAGGCTCCACCCCGAGGCTACTTCTCGGCGCCTCGCCGGCTCTGAGCCGCTTCAGCCCGCGCCTCTCTCATCTGCGCGGCTCGGCTTTGCGCGCACACTCCGCGGTTACTCACTAGCCCTTTCGCGTCTGAACCACGGCCTCGCGCCAGCCCCGCGTTCCCTATGTACTTGAGCCCCGCACGCTCTGTCTGCGCGCGGCAGCCTCCGCGAGTCACACAGCGTAGCTTACGTGTCCGCCACTAGCATTCAATCTAAGTTCCCCGGGCTAGCCTGACGAATTCAACCCAGCTTACGTCTCCACCCCACGATTTGGCTTCCCGTCCTTTGCTCCCCGGGCTAATCAGACGGATCCCAATCTGGCTTACGTTTCAGCTTCTGGTTTCAACTTTTCGCCCCCTATTCCCGGGCTAACTTGAGAATCCCAAAGTGGCTTCCGTTTCCGCCTTGGCCTGCCCCCCGCGGCTTCAATTTCCCTAACATTTTTCTCTACCCGGTATGTTTCCCAAAACTTTCCTCCAACGATATTCCTCCCTCATTTCTCCTGGCCTCTCCCCACAGTCCGTATCCGAGTCTGTTTGTTCTAGCTTTCACTTTCGCTTTCGACCTTAGAGATTTCTCCCAGCTTCCCCCCGTAGTCCATATCTGAGTCTATGCCTAGGCTTTCAATAGCTTCTTCCGGCACCCTTTTCGTCCGGCTTTTCCCTAGGCTGTTTGCTAGTCTCTCTCTCCGGTATTTTCCCAGTTCTTCCCGTTTCTTCCCTCCTAAGTTTCCTATCCGTCCTAGATTTCCTATCCGACCTAGGTTTCCTATCCGAGTCACGGCACCATTATGTCGCTCCCCCTCTTCGTGGAGGAACGGCACTAAGCCCTGCCTAGGCTTCATATCCGAGTCACGGCACCATTATGTCGCTCCCCCTCTTCGTGGAGGAACGACACTAAACCCTGCCTAGGCTTCATATCCGAGTCACGGCACCATTATGTCGCTCCCCCTCTTCGTGGAGGAACGACACAGGGCCCTGCGCTGTTCTTTCGTCTGCTCGGCCCTCCCCGGGTTTGCTGCTGGTTCTTCCCGGGTTGGCTACTATCCCTTCCACCTCCGTGGAAGGGCAGTTCCCCCTGGCCACATTCCCCACTTCCGCAGGGGAGCGGCACACCGCCGGCCGGCTCTCTCGGGGGCTGCACAGGTGTTCCTTCAGATGTTCCCCTTAGATGTTCCTGGTGCATGTTGTCTCTCTCCTCCTTTATAGTCCTCCTCTGCCGATCCCAACTCGGCTGCCCACACGCCGAGTACGCTGCTCTCCTCCAATCAGGAGCAGGTCCTGCTGTTTATTGGTTGAACTGGAGGCAGCTGTGTAGAAGCTGTTTTCTTCTCTCCCAGCGCCATATTGTGGGAGAGCAGATGCATAGAATAAGTCTTAATTCCAGTAACTTAGTCCAGTCCGGATTGCTCCCCACAGTTCCGAACTCCAACTAGTGTGTCAACTCTGAACGATATCAAGACAATTCTGTAGTCTCTCATGGTTGAGATATTGATATTTAGTTTTTAGTGTAGGTACTAGGAAGGCAATAAAATTAAGTTTATTTCAAAAATCAAGTGGCTGTTAAAAAGGAAATAATTTTTTTATAGAAGGAAATTCTTTTCAGTTATGTAGGCCAATAGTTTAGCTCATAAATGAATGAACTTGACTAAATGATATTTCAACTTTTTTGGGGGGGGGCCAATAGGTGATAATTTCTGTACAATTCTCAGGATGTCTTCAACATTACTATGCTTTGTCCACTGCATGTGTACTGTCACATTTCAAGAACTCAGAGTTTTTTTTTTTTTTTTTTTTTCTAGATTTCAGTCTGGGAAAGTCATCGCTGGCCTAGTTTATACAGTGAATTCCAAATAGGCATTTTCTTGCGAGTAAAATTTGTTTTAGTACAGTGGAAGCAGTGTTGAACAAAGGAGTTAACAACCTTAGCTTTGAGGTTAGAAAAATCCTGGATTCAGTTCTGAGCTCTCTAACTCACCAGGACATACTGAGCCTGTTTCTGTGTCTATAGCAGTTGTAAAAGCTAGTTTTGTAAATGTAAGAACTTGGAATGCAAGTTATCTTCAAAAGGATAAATTAGAATTACTAAACTTAAGTGGAGACACCCGTGACAAGAGGGACATAATAAATATGATTCATCTGTAGAATTCAAACATGTTCATATCAGGATAACTTTGTTGATTTAGAGAGAACTTAAAAATGTTTTGCCAAGCACTGTGGTTGTCCCTGGGAATACGTAGCTGAATACTATGAAGTTCCTTTCCCTGGAAGAGATTATGGTTTAGGACAAATGGGCAAACAATTTCAGGGTTATGTGTGACACAGTAAATCTATTTTAAAGGCATTTCAGATCATGTGGGAAGGGCTCTAGTTTCTGGCTGAGTAAAGAATGTAGCATTCCTCTAAGGCTTCCTGGAGGAAGTGATGAAGAGGTTAGCCTTGAAGAAAATACTGGAACCAATCAAGGAATGCCATTAGATAAACAAAAAAGACTGAAAAAAGTGATTGAAACAGGTAAAGTATTATGGAAGAGCTACAAGTCCTTTTTTTTAAAAAAAAAAAAAAAAGATAAATTGTGGGGAGCAACTCGGACTAGACTAAGTTACTGGAATTAAGACTTATTCTATGCATCTGCTCTCCCACAATATGGCGCTGGGAGAGGAGTAAACAACTTCTACACAGCTGCCTCTCGCCAATTTGATTGACTGAGCTGCAGGAGCTGATCTTGCTCCTGATTGGAGGAGAGCAGCGTACTCGGCGTGTGGGTAGCAGAGTTGGGATTGGTGGAAGAGGACTATAAAGGAGGAGAGAGACAATATGCACGAGGAACATCTAAAGGGAACATCCAGATAACATCTGAGCAGCCCCCGAGAGAGCCGGCTGGTGGTGTGCCGCTCCACTGCGGAAGTGGGGAAAGTGGCAGGGGGGCCCGCCCCTCCACAGAGGTGGAGGGACGGCAGCCAACCCAGGAAGAACCAGCAGCAAACCCGGGAAGGGCCGAGCAGACAAAAGAACAGCGCAGGGTCCTGTGTCGTTCCTCCGCGAAGAGGGGGAGCGACAATAAATTTTAATTATTTGAAAGGCAGAGTGACAGGGAAAGGGAGACACCAACGGAGAAGGAAATGTCCCATTTACTGATTCATTTCCCAAATGGCCACAACAGCCAGGGCTGAGCAAGGCTGAAGCCAGGAGTGAGGAACTCCATTGTGTAAGTCAAGAACTAAGGCATGTTAAGTGGGAGCTGGATCTGAAGTGGAGCAGTCTGGACTCAGTGAATAGATATTAATTGCCTGTCTTGAAGGCAATGGCTTAACTATGCCAGTCAGCTATAAATCCTTTGATAGTACTAGATTAAGAGACAGTGTTAGAGACATGTTCTCTCTCTTTTTTTTTTAAGATTTTATTTGTTTATTTGAGAGGTAGAGTTACAGACAGGGAGAGGGAGAGACAGAGAGAAAGGTGTCCCATCCATTAATTCACTCCCCAGATGGCCTGCAACTGATGCAGCTGTGCCGATCCAAAGCCAGGAGCCAGGTTCTTCTTCTGGGTCTCCCACGCGGGTGCATGGGCCCAAGAACTTGGGCCATCTTCCAGTGCTGTCCCAGGCCACAGCAGAGAGCTGGACTGGAAGAGAAGCAGCCGGGACTAGAATCAGGGCCCATGTGGGATGCCGGCGCCGCAGCACAGGATTTACCTATTGTTGCCACAGCGCTGGACCGAGACATGTTCTTTCAGATTTCAACTTTAAATAAGATTGCCATGTTTTATCATCTTTACAGGGCTGAAAAAAATTACATTGAAAGTATTTCAGGAGCTGGCACTGTGGTGTAGCAGGTTAAGCTGCCGTCTGCAGTATTGGTATCCCATATGGGTGCCAGTTCTAACCTTGGCTGTTCATCTTCTGATCCTGATTCCTGCTAATGTGCCTGGGAAAGCAGTGGAAGATGACTCATGCTTATGGGCCCCTGCATTCCATGTGGGACACTCGGAGGAAGCTCCTGGTTCCTGGCTTAGATTGGCTCAGCTCAGGCCATTGCAGCGATTTGGGGAGTGAACCAATTGATGGAAGACCTCTCTCTCTGTCTCCTTCTCTCACTCCTCTCTCTGTAACTCTGCTTTCAAATAAATAAATAAATAAATAAAACATATTTCACTATAATTATTAAGGATTATTTATAGCTTTATAAATTTATAAAGGATATCCACTGTGATTTAATATCTTGAGAATGTCTAGAAATCCAATAAACTAGGGAACTGAAATAATATTTGTGGTTAATATCAAGGAAAATATACTACCATCTTTACTTGTATCTGACAAAAATTTCTTCCTGAAAATCCAAGCAGATCAAACTATTAGAGCTTAGACATAGAATTATTTCTGTTTCCATAAATTTTAGAGGTTCATAATTTGATATGTGTCTCATATTACCAATAGTCAGTGAACAGGATACAGGAAAAGAGTCCATTCATAAGCAACAAAAATACTTGGAAGGAGTCTTAACAGGAACTCTTCTGAATTCAACTAATCTGAATCTTTTCACTGAGATGCAAAAGCAGGCAAAAATGGAGAAATATATCAAGTCCACAGATGGGAAAATTGAATATGATAAATCAATTCCTCCTATTTTAGATTTCATGGAAATCTAGTAAAAAATCATAGTGTGGTATTTTCTAACTTGATAAGAATGTATGAGTAATTTGGATAAATAATTATTGAGTATTATAATGGGACATTTTTGGACACTCAAGTATATTTTTCATCAGTTTTATGCATATATAATGAAACTATAAAAATTAAAGAATTTCAATTTAGAACAAAAATCTACAAATATGCAAATAAAATATTCACAAAAGTAGTTAAGATACTGAGTGCAACAGCCATATCCCATATCCATGTCCCTGGGTTCCAGTTCCAGCTATTATGTCCATTCTAGCTGCCTGCTAATGCAGTCTAGTGGTCAGTACATGATGGCTCAAGTGTTTGGAGACTTGGATAAGTTCCAGTTTCCCAAATTTGGGTCTCCTCCAGCACAGCCTTGGCAAGCATTTCAGGAGTAAACCAGTAGATGGGTGCTATCTCTGTCTCTTTCTCTGTCTCTCAAACTAAAATAAATGAGTAAATAAGTATTTTTAAAGATTCACAAAGTATGACAACTAACTGAGCACCAAAAAGGAAACCTGTGGAAGTGAAATGGACACTATGAGAAACAGTGACTTGATCAGCCTTTGTCCTGACTGTCGAGGAACAACTTAATACTTTATCCCTTTTAGTATTTTTTTGTTCTACTTAATACTATTGGTTGAACTCTTTAATTAACAGACAATTATTCTTAAGTGTTGAAATTTAACTGAAAAGTGATCCCTGTTAAATATAAGAGTGAGAATAAGAGAGGGAGGAGATGTACAGTTTGGCACATGCTCAATCTGGCTTGCCCCAAACTGTAGAATTAGAAACGTGCCAGGGGATTCTAATTCAATCCCATCAAGGTGGTATGTACCAATGCCATCTCACTAGTCCAAGTGATCAGTTTCTGTTCACAACTGATCATACTGATAGGTCTAAGAGTCAAAGGGATCACATAAACAAGACCAGTGTCTGGTAATACTAACTGATAGAATTAAAAAGGAGAGAACAATCCAACATGGGAAGCGAGATACACAGCAGCCTCATAGAATGGCAGATGTCCTAAACAGCACTCTGGCCTCAGAATCAGCTCTTAAAGCATTCAGATCTGTCTGAAGAGCCCATGAGAGTATTTTAGGCATGGAAAGCCAAGACACTCTGGCAAGATTAAAAAAAAAAAAAAGACCTAAATGAAAGATCTCTGTGAGTAAGATCCCAGTAGAAAGAATGGGCCATCAAAGAAGGAGGTACCTTTGTCTGAAGGGAGGAGAGAACTTCCACATAGACTATGACCTTGTCTAAATAAGATCAGAGTCGACAAACTCAAAAGGCTTCCATAGCCTTGGCAACTCATGACAAGAGCCTAGGGTGATTACTGACACCATAAACAAGAGTGTCAATTGTTAAATCAACAACAGGACTCACTGTGCACTTACTCCTCATGTAGGATCTCTGTGAATGTGTTGCACAATGTGAATTAATGCTATAACTAGTATTCAAACAATATTTTACACTTTGTGTTTCTGTGTGGGAGCAAACTGTTGAAATCTTTACTTAATATATACTAAATTGATCTTCTGTATATAAAGAGAATTGAAAATGAATCTTGATGTGAATGGGATGGGAGAGGGAGCGGGAGATGAGAGGGTTGCAGGTAGGAGGGAATTTATGGCGGGAAAAAGCCACTATAATCCAAAAGCTGCACTTTGGAAATTTATATTTATTAAATAAAAGTTAAAAAAATAAAAAATTCACAAAGTAGGCAAAAGTGTAGACTTCTTGTATAGCACACTATGCAGTGGATTCAGTAGAAAAGAAAGGACCATCTTAAAGCAATGTGCTCAAAGTTGCTAACTCCTTTAATTGAAAATTCTACAAGCTATATACAGATATAAAACAATTGTGTAGGGATCAGAGTTGTATTTAGCATGTAAAATCGCCACCTGTGATGTTGGCATCCCATATGGGTGGTGGTTTGTCTTCCAGCTGCTCCACTTCTGGTCTAGCCCCATGCTAATGTCCTGAGAAAAGCAGCAGAAAACGGCCCAAGCGCTTGGGCCCCTGCCACCTATATGGGAGACTCTGATGATGGCTTCAAACTGTCCCAGCCCTGGCAGTTTTGGCCATTTAGGGAGTGAACCAGCAGTTGGAAGGTATCTCTCTCTCCCTACCTTTCCCTCTCTGTAACTCTGACTTTCAAATAAATAAGTAATTTTAAAAAAATGTATAAAGTATAACAAAGAAATTAAAACAATTAGAACAAAATAGGTAGACATTTACCCAACTTAAAGATTAGATATGGTTGTAAAAAGATATCAAATGTCATAAATGAACAGTTCTATAAATTATTCTATACATGTATATAAAGAGTATTAGACTTCAAAGAGTACTATAAATGAAATCAGGAGTTAAGGAGCATATTGAAACAATAAAGGGTTAATAGACAATATATATTTGGAGTGTTTTTTAAAATATCTATGTACTTTTATTTATTTGAAAGGGAGCGTGATCAGAATGAGAAAAGGAGAGTGAGATATTTCAGCCAATGAATAATTCACAAATGCAACAGCAGGAGCTGGGACAAGCCAAAGCCAAGAGCCAGGAACTCCATTTGGGTCTCCCACAGGAGTGTCTGGGACCTCGGTACTAGAGCCATCATCTGATGCCTCCCAGCGTGTAGATAAACAGGAAGCTGGCTCAAAAGCTGAGGGAAAATTCAAGCCCAGATACCCTAATATAGGGTGCAGGAATCTGGAGAATTCTTTTAATATTAATATATATAAAGAAACTAAAGTTGATCAATTATGAAATACAAAGTATTTCAGAGAATTTGCACCATAACCAGTGAGAGAAAAGATCTTAATTAAACTGAAGCATCATTTCTTTTGTCAACAAAGTAGAGCACCATAATAATAGTAGTTGCTGCTGTTATGGTTATTTCCAAACAAAACATGCATTGTAGATGCAATAAAGACATCCATACAATTTGCATGGAGGTATAAGTCTAGAAAGGTCAAACTTTTGACAAATGATTCATTAACAAGTATCAAGAGATGTAAATGCTCTAGTCTAAGCTAAGAAATATTCTTTCTAGCAAATTCCATTAAGGAAATATTCTGAAAAAGTATTTATTTAAAATAGCATTGCCTTTTAATTTAATAAACTTCTCATTTGGGCTTAGGGAACAATTACAAAGTTGGTACACAGAATTATCAAACACTCCACATCCAATTTCCCTATATTTTAAAGATTTATTTACTTATTTGAAGAGTAGCATTACAGAGAAAGAGTGAAAGACACAAAGAGGGACCTTGCACCCACTGGTTCACTCCCCAAATGACTACAATGGCCAGGGCTGGGAAGGTGAAGCCAGAGCCAGGAGCTTCTTCCAGGTCTCCCATGCGGGTGTAAGAACCCAAGCACTTGCACTGTCCTTTGTTGTTGTCCTAGGCACATTAGCAGGGAACTGAATTGGAAGTGGAGCAGCCAGGCCTAGAACCAGCTCCCTGGGGGATGCTGGCATCAAAGGCAATGGCTTTACCTGCTAGGCCAGGACAGCCTCTCCACCAAGTTTCCCTATTAGCATCTTATTCTATTGTATGTTTGTCATAATGACTGAATCGATCCTGGCATATCATTATCAACTAAAGTCTGTATTGATTAAGATTTTGTTAGTTATTACTACTGTCATTACTGACTACTCAGCATTTTATTGTCATCTTCCATTAGGTTCCTCTGAGATCTGATCTTGTCAGGCTTTGCTTGCTTTTTGGAAGGCCTTTACAGTTTCGAGATGTACTGGTCAGTTTGTAGAAGGAACCTTAACTAGGATTGTGTGATTTTTTTTTTTTTTTGGACATGCAGAGTGGACAGTGAGAGAGAGACAGAGAAAAAGGTCTTCCTTTTCCGTTGGTTCACCCCCCAGTGGCCGCTGCAGCTGGTGCGCCGCACTGATCCGAAGCCAGGAGGCAGGTGCTCCTCCTGGTCTCCCATGGGGTGCAGGGCCCAAGGACCTGGGCCATCCTCCACTGCCTTCCTGGTCCACAGCAGAGAGCTGGACTGGAATAGGAGCAACCAGGACAGAACTGGCGCCCTGACCGGGACTAGAACCCCATTTGCGGGTGCCACAGGCAGAGGATTAGCCTATTGAGCCACGGCACCAGCCTTGTGTGATGTTTTAATAATGATTATATGGTGCTTAGGAGTTTCGTGAGAAGTGAGTTCTGTGAGGAGTGCTTGTCGGTGTCTCCACATGTTGTCTATCTTCTGCTTCCCCCGTTTTCACATTGTACTCTTTGGAAGGCAGTCACTTTGTACAGCCCCCTCTTAAGGAATGAGGAAGAGCATTACTTTTGAAAATGAAAATTCAGTAGGCTTAATTCTAGAAACAGGTGACTGAATAATTCTGGTATTTCTGTAAGAGCATTTGTTACAGACCTATTACAAATGACTTAAAAAGCACTTTCATGGCTGCGAAATGCTCATGACAGACTAGGTGAAGGAAGCACTGTGTATACAGCATGGAACTCCTTGTTACAAACAGCGTATGTATAAAAAATTGCGAAGATTGTGTTTTCAAGGTGAAAATAAACATCCTGCCTTTATTTTTCTGATTTTCCAGCTTCTCTATGACAAGTAATTACTGTTTTCAAAAAGAGAAATGTGACTTACAAGAGTTGAATTAAGACACTTTTCCCACAAAAGGGACATGTTTTCCAGGTGGCCTGGACATATTTATGTTGGCTAAACAGTGCATTCAGTCTTCAGGACAGGGTTGGAAGTCCCCAAACATATTTTTCTCTGTTCCCTTTTATGTTTCCTTAATCATTAACCCCTGACACACATGCAGCCAGGCTCACACACATGGACAAAAACACATGCTTTTTTCAGGTTTGTTGATAGCTTAGAAGTACAGCTTTCGAAATATTATTGTCCACGCATTTCTGCAATCCTGACTGGATTATACAGAGTTTGTTGATCATACTTACTTGAAGATTTTGATAAGAGATCTCACACATTCAAAACATTAGTAATCTTTGTAGCATATCCTCAAGTTTTGGTTTACCTTCTTGCTATTAAGATGTTTAATTAAGCTTTCTATTTTGAGGAAGTTGTTAATCCATGTGTTGTTGTAAGAAATTATACAGAGATCCCACGTACTCTTTGCCTTGTGGTAACTTGTAAGATTACAGCATATCGCGAGTAGGATGTCAACTTTGATACAATGCACTGATCTTATTCAGTTTACCTCAGTATGGCTTGTACTCTGTGTGTGATTACTTATTTTATCATGTACCAACCACTATAGTCAGGATACAAAAAATTCTAACCATCATTATGAGATCCCTCTTAGTACCCTTCTTTTACTGGGTTTGCCTCCCCTTTGACCCCATCATCTCAAGAACCACTAATCTGGTCTCCATTTCTATAATTTTGTCACTTGAGAAACATTACATAGGTTCATATACTCTGAGCTTCTGAGGTTAGTTTTTCTGAGACTTGCTTTTCACAAGTCAGCATATAACTCCCTTGAAATTCATCCAACTTGTTGCATGTAATAATAGTTCCTTTTTATTTGCTGAGTAGTATTCTATGGCATATTTGTTTAAATATCCATTCACTGAAAAATATCTGAGTTATTTCTCTAGTTTACAGTTTTGGGCTATTATGAGAGTAATGCTTCTATAAACATTTTGACCAACTTTGGTGTGGGAATAATTCATTCTGTCCCTGGGATAAAGGCCCAAGAATGCTTAGTTAAATGTTTAGTTTTCAAGCGTCTGACAACCATTTTTCCTGTAATGAATGCTATCTTATTGTATGTCCTATTATTAGAGAAAAAGTTACTAAAATTCTTGGTACAAATTGTCAGAATAGATATAAATAGCTTTAATGTCAATGTTATTAAAGTGTAGTACACAACCTGAAATCTGAACAATCTTATGTGTAATTTAATGATGTTCATGAAGTGAATAATTCCATGTGAGTGGCATTAAGAGAGCAGGAAATGGTATTACCAGGAGACATCTCAGGCCCTTGACAGGTGTACTCCCTACTGACACTGCTAGGATGAAACACTTTGAGTTTCTAATTCCTAATAGAGTGTTTTTTCTACTTTCTTACTTTACATAAATGGATTTATGTTGCATATACTTTTACAGTTATCCTCTTTTAATACTATTATGACATTTGACCTAACTCATTGGTTCTAATTGTTGTGTAGCATTCCATTGTATCGATCTGCCAAGATATAGTTACTCATTCAATATATTGATTATTTCTAGTTTTGGGCTATTTTTAATAATACTGATACAAACCTTCTTATATGCATCTCTTTGTGAACATATAGATATATTTTTTGAGTATCTATGAGTATCTATGAGAAGATCTACTGGGTCTGGTGGTATGCAAATATTCAGCTTTAGTAGATTTGCCAAATACTTTTCTAAAGTGGTTATGCTAATTTATGCACCCGCTAGCAGTGTATGACAGCTCCATATCCACATATGTGTTTTAAATCTTTTTTTCTACATGAGAGAACTGAGATTAAAAATGTTAGAAAGTTTCTTAATGTCACACAACTATACAGAAAGTCTTTGATTTGAAGGCAGGTTTACCTAACCCTAACTCCAGTGATATTCTTTTCTTTCTTTTTTTTTTTTTTTTAAGATTTGTTTATTTATTTGATAGGCAGAGATACAGAGAGAGAGCTCTTCCATCTGCTGGATCACTCCCCAAATGGCCACCGTGGCCAGGGTTGGGCCAGGCCAAAGCCAGGAGCTTCTTCTAGGTCTCCTACATGAGTACAGGGACCCAATGACCTGGGACATCCTCTGCTACCTTCCTAGGTGCATTAGCACAGAGCTGGATCAGAAGTAGAACATCGGACTCAAACTGGCACCCACATGGGCTGCCTGCATTACAGATGGTGGCTTAACCCTCTACACCATAGCGCTGGCCTTAATATTTTTTTATAATAGACCATAATTTCAATTATTTGGCTTCAAATAATATACAACTTATCTCCCAAATTTTCCATAAATCAGTGCCTAATACATTTTGCCTCTTTGGTGTCTTTCTACTCAAGGACCAATACAAACATCGTTTCTGTGAATGCCTGTTTTTCAGGATTTTACTTTTAACTCTTCTTAGTTTAAAATCTTGTCATAAAGAGTATAGAACTGCTGAGAGTTAATACATCCTTCTTTGATATCCATCTCCATTAATAATACAGTTAATGATCAATAACAATTTCTTAAATTTAATTGATACCTAGTTATCTCAAGCTTAATTAAATTATCTGAGAGTTAAAATGAGACGACAGAGGTGGGCATGTGGTGCACTGGTTAAGGCATCACTTGGAATGCCCACATTCCTTTTCTGAGCGCCTGGTTTCAGGTCCTAACTCTGGTCCTGATGCCAGCTTCCTGGTAATGTACTCTGGGTAGCAGCAGGTGATGGTTCAAGAAGTTAGGTCTCTGCTACCCATGTGGGAGACCCAGATGGAATTTCTAGCTCCTGGCTTCTGCCTGGCCCAGTCTTGATTGTTGTGGGCATTTGAAAGATGAACCACATGGAAGATCTCTGTGTATCTCTGTCTTTCTGCCTCTCAGACAAATAAAAATTTTAAAAAATCATTTTACTTAGCCCACTTTGTCTTTATACACATGCACACACACAATAGCATACTCCTTCCAAGAAAACTATATTTTGAGTTTACATCATAGAAAATAGAGATACAGACCATTATTCATATTTTAAAATTCAAATTATAATTTATCATCTATAATTTATAATAAAATCTGAAATATAGTTTTTAAAAGGAAAATTATAAAAAGATTATGTAATTATAAATACATAAAATTTTATTGCTATTCTTTGCTTATAGGTAATATTATATTATATAGTTTTATTTCTTGAGATATCTATACCCATATCTATGTGTTTCTGTATGAGTATCTATATGTAACAATTGCATGTTTAAAACAGTCTGGGATTGAAAGTCAGAGTGAAGTTTTACTTGACCAGGATTTAAAACTACTTTCAAAGTATGGTTCTTCTACACCTGTCTGGCAGAAAAAGCATATGGATTAAAAACAAAACCAAATAGTGGAGAGGTAATGGGCCATCTTTAGTCCTAATTAGCTGCCATTGCTGTTGCTGCTTTTCTGAAAAGGAACACAGATGGAAAGGTAATTAATGCATAAACTAATTAGTGATCTCATTTGCCAATTGTACATGATAAATAAAACAGATTGTGGGAAATAGTAAGCAGGTTGTAACAAGGTGAGGCCGGTAGGATGAGATTAAGAGATACTTCTGGCTGGCCTGGCAATGAACCATAAACCAAATTTTGCGTTTTTCCATATCTTTTTTATCAAAGAGACCACAGAAAGAAGGGTAAATTTTAACTTAAAAAGAAAAGATGTAATCAAGGCCATTTTATATTATTTCAGCAGGTATTCTGGGAAATTTGACTTAGGGCAAAAAATTATTATGACAAAATTCAGTTTTTAAGAGAATTTATCTGTTATTGGGGGGAAGCCATTGTAATCCATAAGCTGTACTTTGGAAATTTATATTCATTAAATAAAAGTTTAAAAAAAAGTTTAAAAAAAAAAAAGAGAATTTATCCATTTGACCAAAACAAAAGCCCTTACTGACTTTGTATAGTATGGCAAACCCTGAACACTAGTAGTCAATCCTATTTTTTAATTTGCTTTCAGTCCTTGGGATATTTTACTCTAAATCAGTTTCAGTCAGAAAAAAAATATTTATTGCATGAAAAAGCAGTATGCTAATGCTAAGATTTATTTAGGGGACTTCTTCAAAAATTTTGTGGAAAAAATGAAATACCAGTTAAGATTATTTTGATGAAAAAAACTTTAAACCCATGCTTACAAATTGTCTTCCAAAATTTCATGGAAGACTAGCACTTTGGCATAGTAGGTTAAACCACCATCTGCAGTGCTGGCATCCTACATGGGCACTGGTTCCTGTCTGGCTGCTCCATTCCTGATCCAGTTCCCTACTAATGTGCATGGGAAAGCAGCAGAGGATAGGCCATGTGCCTGGGCCCCTGCACACAAGTGGGATGCCTGCATGAAGCTCTTGGCTTTTGTGACCATTTGGGAAGTGAACCAGCAGCTGGAAGACATCTCTTTTTGCCTCTACCTCTCCTTCTAGATAATTCTGCCTTTCAAATAAATAAATCTTCTTTTTCTTTATTTTTTTAGATTAATTTTATTTCTTTGAAAGACAGAGTTACAGAGAGAAGTAGAGACAGAGAGGAAGGTCTTCCATCCACTGGTTCACTCACCAAATGGCTGCAACTGCTGGAGCTGAGCCAATTGGAAGCCAGAAGCCAGGAGCTTCTTTCAGATCTTCCACGCTGGTGCAGAGACCCAAGGACTTGGGCTGTCCTCTGCTGTTTTCCCAGGCACATTTACCAGGGAGCTGGATCAGAAGTGGAGCAGGCCGGCGGCGCGGCTCACTAGGCTGATCCTCCGCCTTGCGGCGCCAGCACACTGGGTTCTAGTCCCGGTCAGGGCGCCGGATTCTGTCCCAGTTGCCCCCCTTCCAGGCCAGCTCTCTGCTGTGGCCCGGGAGTGCAGTGGAAGATGGCCCAAGTGCTTGGGCCCTGCACTCCATGTGAGACCAGGAGAAGCACCTGGCTGCTGCCATTGGATCAGCATGGTGCGCTGGCCGCAGCGGCCATTGGAGGGTGAACCAATGGCAAAAGAAGATTTTTCTCTCTGTCTCTCTCTCACTATCCACTCTGCCTGTCAAAAAAAAAAAAAGGAAAAGTAGTGGAGCAGGCAGGACTTGAACTGGCTTCCATTCGGGATGCCAGTGCTGAGGACAGGGCTCTAACCCCCTGCGCCACAGTGCTGGACCCAATAAATCTTTTCTTTTTTTAAAAAAATTCATGGAAAATATATATTATGCAAATAAAAAAAGTGTGGATTCATAATGTTTGCACCAAAATAAACTTATCTATTGACTTCACAAATTCCACAGATTTTTTTGAAGTACCATCACACTTAACTGTAGAAAACAACCTTATCAAATTTACTTGTTACTTGTCAGAGCTCTTTTGTAACTTGCATCAGATTTTCTATATGGAAAATTAGGTCATCTGCAAATAATGACTGTCTTAATTCTTTATTTCTAAAAAAAAACCCCAAAATTACAGAAAATGAAAGATGTAAAAGTGAAGGGGGCTATCATCTGCCACAAAGACCTTTTTCCAAATGTTGAGTGCAGATTTTAGCTGCTGGATCCTGTATCGTATTTGAGATGGAAGTAAATAGGAGTGTTTGTGACAGAAAAGATTTTAAGCTGTTTTTGGTCTATCTACTACCTTAGTTCTCATTTCAGAGATTCCTAGCATCATTAAACTGGAAACCTGGTTATTCAATACTGAAGTTGGTATTTAAATACATTAATTTCCAGGCCAATAACTTTTTCATTGACAAAATGTGTCATCAATGATGAGAAATGGTTTGCAGAGGAAGGACTGGGGCACTCTCTCAACTGAAATGACATAGTGTCAGTTTTCATCTTTTTTGTTTAATATGGCTCAGTCTGTTCTCTTCTTTGTCTCGCACTCCTTTCTCCTCTCTCCTCTGACTCCTTTCTTTCTTCCTTCTTTCCTCCTTCCCATCTTTCTTCCTTATCACCTTTCCTCCCTCTAGCTACTCCCCCCCTTCCTCTTTTGTCCAATACAGTAATATCTTCTGTTTAATAGAGTAACATCTGATTCAGAAGGCATGTCTGGAAGATCACATTGTGATCATTTCAGCTCTAAAGAGAACAAATTTCTATACATCTCAAAAAATCACTTGATGACATAATATTTTTGAGAAAATCTACAGAATATAACAGTAAAATGAAGTTATTTTAACAATATCAAAAAATCCTATTGGTATTTTGTTGGAAAAGAGATATTTATTACATTGGAGTGTTTTTTTTACATAGAACTTCTCATATTTTTGGCACTTGTGCCTACTACGATGACCATACATTTAAAAACACCACTTAGTAGGCTGACATTATGCCTTACTGAAAATCATTGCTTTTCCAGAAATAAAGATTTGATGTGTGGTCATATGATCACTTGAAAATTATTCAACCATAAAGAAAAGACACATTTTCTTCACAAAGATCTTATGAAGTTAAATGTGCCAATATGTGAGATAAAGCATCTTTAATTTCAAAAAGTTATACAAATATAAATGTGATTTTTATTTACTTCAGCTTTGAATATAATCTTATATTGTCACCTGTTTTGTAACAGTCAAAGTAATGAGAACAATGTGATACTCGGTTTTCTGTTGGAAAGAATATTCTACAAGCATCATGCTATATAGGAACAACTGAATTTGCTGGTTCCAGCTGTGTCTCTCAGAACCAAAGAGTCCAGATTTTTCTCCAAAAAAATAACAGGCCATGGGGCCGGCACCGTGGCTCACTAGGTTAATTCTCCGTCTGCGCTGCCGGCATCCCATATGAGCGCTGGTTCTAGTCCCAGTTGCTCCTCTTCCAATCCAGCTCTTTACTACGGCCTGGGAAAGCAGTAAAAGATGGCCCAAGTGGTTGGGCCCCTGCACCCACATGGGAGACCAGGAAGAACTACCTGGCTCCTGGCTTTGGATCGGTGCAGCTCCAGCCTTTGTGGCCATTTGGGGAATGAACCAACGGAAGGAAGACCTTTCTCTCTGTCTCTCTCTCTCGCTGTCTCTAACTCTACCTTTCAAATAAATAAATAAAATCTTTTTCTTAAAAAAAGAAAGTTACAGACCAGAGGTAGAATAGAGCTTAAAGCTCCATATTCTTCAACTTTGCTTAAAATAGAGTGATCCTGTTACTGTATTTTTCCATCTGGACTTTTCTTATTTTGCTTAAAAGATTTTGTAGTTTAAATAGTTCCAACAAGCATAAAGGTACTTCAAAAATTCATGGGTAAATGGAATTAAAAGATGAGTCTTTTTGGTGCAAAAATTTTTGAAATCCATATACAGTTTTTTTTCATAATACATATTTCCATGAACTTTCTGAATATCTCTTACATAGGTTCAACGTTTTCTCACAAATGTTAACTAATTTTTAATTACATTTTTCCACAAATTTTGTGAGATACTCTTGTATTTAGGTAGCATATATTTAGTGCAGCTTTTTCCCTGATTATAATACAAGCTTATTTTATAAAAAGAAAGCTGGTATTGTGTGTGTGTGTGTGTGTTTGTATATGAACTGAAAGTAATCATTTTTAAAATTTTGGTCTATATTCTCCCAGAACTTCTCATGGATATATGCTTACATAATAGTTATCAGATTCTGTCTAGTGTATTTCACTCACTTTTGTGTTTCAGTTGTCTAAATTTTCTTTCTTTGTAGCTATTTTATCTGCATTAAATATATCACTGCACAAAACGTTACACAATAACAATTTCATCTATTAATTTATCAATAAAAGACAAATTGATTAGGCGAACAAAAAGAAAGGCAAAGGAAGCAGTTCTATGAGTCATATAATTTAGATAAACGGAAATATTTACATACAATACATTAAAGTTGCAGCTATTGACCAGTTCACTTTGATGAATAATAGAAACCTGTATAGTAGGATGCTTTATATTTTCAAAATGACACCAGCAGCTGAAATCTTCAATGGTCTGGTTTAATCTTCAAAATACAGAATCCGTGTTATGCTCATTTTACAAATAAAACAACTAAGATCATAAAACAGAAGGCTAAGTATTAGGTCTGAACCTTACCTCAGATGTTTAAACTCCTTTGAATATCTGACATTGTAACTATGTAAACACAGGAATATACCCATTTGAAACAAAATTAGCTACCATTTTATTTCCAGATCAAGGACTGACTACAAACAACCATTAAATTTTTAAAGAACCACATTTAGGTGCAAATCAATTAACATCTTCCAAAATTACTTTGTAATTTCAGTAGTGGCAAACATTTCTATATACACACTGAATTTAGAATATGCAGTTCAAAGAGATACCTCATTTAAACTTTGATGAAAGTCAGGCAACTAGTTAACAGATTTGTTTGCTCTTAAGGTGGCCAATCAATTTACTTCTTATACATTATATGTTTTATTCTTATAGTCATCTGCATTATGTTAATTTCCATACTCTCCAGATGTGAGGAAAACTGATGCCCAGGAACATTAAATGTGTCCAACATCATTTAATTGATTAAAAAAAAAAAAACTACTTGTCTAATTTTGACTCATGGAAATAGCCACTATTCCACACTGCTTGTGAACAGAAAAAACACTGAAAATTATAGACACATTAAAATGGATAATCCTGAGGAAACTTTAAGATAAGTTCCTAGAAGAGTAGTTTGCTATTTTTGTTGGAACAAAACAAGACAAATAAAGATTCTTAGTGGTAATTAAAACAACTGAATATTCCATCAATTGAGACCCCAAATTTTATTAAATATGTACTTTGTGGTAGACACCTTATAGATGCAAATATTACTCTGAAGGGAATTCTATTCTCAGTGAATTATGATTTTATACATGAGGTTGAAGATGTAGCAAATGTGGGCACTGACCACCTATATTTACTTTTTGTAGTCATGTCTCAGTTTCTCACACCTATAAATTAAATGGGTGGTCTCTATAGCTTAGGATATGTGGAGATTTTTGTGTTTGTCAGAGGTTACACTATTTTATACAGTGATTATTGTATGTGTACTGGAAAAATGCATTATTCTATTTTATCTTCATTACTTTTGGAATGAAAAGCATTCCTTTTTAATCCAATCTTTGCCAGATTTTTAATAAAGATTTAGTTATTTATTTGAAAGACAGAGCTACAGAGAGGCAGAGAGAGAGAGAGAGAGAGAGAGAGAGAGAGAGAGAAAGAGAAAGAGATGACTTCCATCCGCTGGTTCACTCCCCAAATGGCCACAACGGCTGGAGTTGGGCTGATCCAAAGCCAGGAGCCAGGTTCTGGGTCTCCCACGTGGGTGCACCAGGGTCCCAAGCACTTGGGCCACGGCTTTCCAGGCCATAGCAGAGAGCTGGATCAGAAGTGGAGCAGCCAGGACTCAAACCCTTGCAGGAGGCAGCTTTACCTGCCAGCCACATTGCCGGCCCTGCCAGTCATTTTTAATTCTTTAAATGTTCCTCTACTATCCCTCATTTCCTTCTATATTCTTCTATGCATTTTGCTGTTAGAAAGTTCACTCAGAGACAGTCAAATTTGGCCTTATATGAAACTTCTCATTTAATAGAGGTTAGAAAAAAGCAGGACTTTTTCTTTAGTTTTTTTCCTGAATGGACTGCAGGACTTTCTGGGGAATACTTCTTGAAATGCCAAACCAGATGTAGTAAAATGTCTTCTACCCAGTGCTAAGACCTTTCTCCTGAAGCCTCTTAAAATTTAATAGCAGGAATATATCATATTAACACCCAGGCTACATATTACAGTAACATTACTGCTCTTGACATACACCTTCCATGATCTAGTAGGTTCTGAGAAGGAGCTTCCACTGCTGGCTTGCGTGTCAACATGCAATGTTTAGAATTTACAAAGGTGGACACTCAGCATGGGAAGTAATTTATGTTCACCAGTAGGCACTGACAGTTTGGGTTCAACAAGGTTATGTTTTATATATTTCAACAATTGTCAGAAATATTTATGAAGAACCCATTGTGTGCAGGTCTGTGAACTCCATGCGCTGTAGGGGCACACAAAATAAAAGAGATGACAGAGAACTCTGCCCTCTGCAAACTTCAGGGCTTTTAGGAAAGATCTGTAAAGCATGTCAAAGATTATGTTAGATGACTTTTAAACATTTTTCCAATTATAGATTTCTAAGTAGTCTGCTATAATTTCCTCTTTTCATAAATTTCAATTTAAATTCAATTTCAGCTACCTGTACTCCCCCCCTCACCCAAAGAGAAACAATTTCAGATGGTTTATTCTAAAGATTCTTCAAATCTGGAAGCCTTAGATATAAAAAAGTAATTGTTAGCAGGAAGATGGTGACATTAATTGAGAATTAAGTTGTGCCTTTATTTACGGCAATGGTACCTGAAATTCTTAACCTTCATCCCCAGGGGCAGGAGGAAGAACAAGAAACCAAGCTGTTTGCTGAGACTTTCCCACTAGATCAACTTGATTGTTGATTTAAGAAAGATAAACTCATGCAATTGTGTGCAATTACATTGTAAATCAGAAAAAAAAGGATATTTTCTACAGTTGAAAAAATCCTGGAAGTGTTCTAATAGTGGAGGCAAAAATGAAAACATCATTTGTATCCACTTGTGACTTTTTAAAAGATTTATTTGAAAGGCAGAGTTGTCAGAGTAGACAAAGAGACAGAGAGAGAAAGAGATCTTCCATCTGCTGGTTAACTCCCCAAATGGCTGTAACGGCCAGAGCTGGGGCAGGCCAAAGCCAGAAATCTGGAACTCCATCCAAGTCTCATACGTGGGTGGCGGGAGCCCAAACACTGGGATCATCTTTTGCTGCTTTTCCAGGCACATTAGCACAGAGTTGAATCAGAAGTTGTGTGGCTGGGACTCTAACTGAAGCTCTGATACCTCACAAACTGGGGCTTACCCCACTGCACCACCACATTGGGACTTTCCTTGTATGTGAGGCAAGATTTAGGGTGACAGTTTGGTCGAGAACACAGGACTTTACTGGGGTCTCTTTCTTGAAAGGCCAAATCAGAGGCAGTAAAAACTAGAAACATAGTGCAAAAACTTTCCTAGGAATTGTATTTGCCTGGGAAATGTACTGGTTTATCTCAATTGTTAGCTACAAAACAATACAGTGGTCAATACTTACATAGATATTTTCAAATTTAAAAAGATTTTTATTTAGCGGCGCCGGCACCCCCGGTTCTAGTCCTGGTTGGGGCGCCGGATTCTCTTCCAGTCCAGCTCTCTGCTGTGGCCCCGGAAGGCAGTGGAGGATGGCCCAAGTGCTTGGGTCCTGCATCCGCACGGGAGACCGGAGGAAGCACCTGGCTCCTGGTTCTGGATCGGTGCAGTGCACTGGCCATAGTGGCCATTTAGGGGGTGAACCAATGGAAGGAAGACCCTTCTCTCTCTCTCTCTCTCTCTCTCTCACTGTCTAACTGCCTGGTAAAAAAATAAAAAAGAAAGGAAGAAAGAAAAGGTCAAACACACACACACACACACACACACACACACACACACAGATCTTCCGTCCACTGGTTCACTACCCAGATGGTCCCAGTGGCCAGCACTGGGTCAGGCTGAAGCCAGGAGCCAGGAGCTTCATCCAGGTATCTCATGTGGGTGGCAAGGTCCCAAACACTTGGACTGTCTTCTGCTGTTTTTTGCAGGTCATTAGCAGGGAGCTGGACTGGAAGCAGAGCAGCAGGTACAGGAACCAGAACTGGCACCCATAGGAGATGCCAGCGTTGAAGGTGGTGGCTTTACCTTTTCATCCTTTTCTAAAACATTTTTCATACCAAGAAATATATTCACAATTATGTTTAGAGGACTGGCATTGTGAGGGGCAGGTGAAGATTTCTTAGATAGGGGTTGTAGGGAAAGGTATTTGATGGCCACCCCTTGTGACATCATCACCATTTAAATCATTTTCTTGTCAGGTAAAGGGAAGTATTTCAGTTCCTTACAGTAGACCTGTTATTGGCATTGAATTAGACACACAATTTATAGATGGACTTTAATTTAAGTTACTTTGAGGGACACAATAGAAAATGTCTTCAATAGGGGATTTTGCCAAAGATGCAAATGCATTTTTCACATGTTTGCTTTTTCTTTTCATTTTTTTTAAGTGAGCCTCAAATAGTGCTTCAGGTAAAACAACAAATTTTAATTCGGTTAAAGAATAACTGTGTATTGTCGTTAAGTTTGTGAAGGAGTTCAGAAAGTCCAGAGAAATTACTCTTTAATAAGTACAATCATTTGCAAGTATTTATTGGATTTCCTCTGGTTATTGTTTATTTGTTTAATTAGGGAGGAAAGGAAAAAATTGAAATGTTTTGAATACTTACTTGTGCCAGATAGGCAAGGCAAGGCCCTTTTCAATTTATCTTCTTTGACCTTATTTTATCAGCAAGTTCATCTAAAAGGAAAGTTTCCAGCTTTTCCTTCTTCAGACACAAAGTTATAGGATGAGAAAGAGTAAGTGACTCACTCAAGATTATGTCATGAGTAATGCATTTGTCAGAATTTGAACCTGTACCCACAGGGCTTAAAATGCAGGCGCTTGCTGCTGCAGAGTGGTTGATACCATGGTGACAAAAGGTTTCCTATTATGGATCTCCTATGACATCTACCTTTCAATATATTACTGGTTATATTTATTGTATCCCCTCGTTATAGATTGTAAGCCCTTTTAATAACAGGCTGTATGTTATTCTCCTGTTTCATTCCTCTCCAATTCCCATTCAATCCTGTGCATATGAAAAGTAACAAAGCCCCTGTGCAGTTGAATGTCTCCTCTCTTTGCCAGCTTAAGAAAATCCAGATGTGATTTTTCTAAGGGAGACTTGTTAATATTTATTTGCTGAAAACAATTTTACACAGAAAAAATGCACAGAAGCAATTATAAATCAATATGTCAACCAATTTCAAGTAGTTGGAATTAGTCACTTTAGTGCTGAAGGAAGGATTTCATGAAATAAATACATTACCTGCCAGGTTTTGAATAAGTAGATGAAAATGGATTGCTAGGGGATGTGGGAATTCAATCCAATGACTTTAGATTCAGCCCTGACATTATGAAAGGTCTAATCCACGTGTTTGAAAAAGCGGAGACCATCTACAAAGCTCCCTTTGACAATCAAGGTAGAAGTTCAGTTAGTAAGGATGAGAACAATAGTTACTATTTACTGACTACCCGCTATGAGCCAGATACTATGGGATGCCCTTTGCAAACCATTTTTCACTTATCCTACAAAACAACTCATTTCAAAGAGGTTGCTATTTTTGTCCCCATTTTACAGATAAAAGAACCCATGGTTAAATGCTACCTTTTTTTCCTGTCCAGTTTTCAATAATTGATAAATGGCAGAGTCAGTATTTAAAATAAGGCCTGTCTGATTTCAAAATCCAGTTTCTTATCTTGGAAAGTAATGTCTTGTTGTACATGAGGATTCTGGCTCTGTAATCCACGGCTTGAATCTGACTTTCAGCTCCTTTCTTACAAGAGTTTGAGCCTTCTCCAAATTACTCAACTTTGCACACTTTAGCTTCTCATTTATAAAATGAGGGATGTTGGGAAGATAAAAGTGATTTAATATATATATATATATATATATATATATATATAAAATGACTGAGTAAAAAGCAAACTATCCATAAATACTAACTATTGGGATGGTGATGTTGGTGTAATCAATTATAAGGATTAATTTATGAACTATATATTCTTATTTATATAGATAGTATATTTTTCCCCAGAAACCTTTCATATAAGGAATGTAAACTTCATGCATTTTATAAGTACAACTTTAGGAACATATTGATTCTTCCCATGGTACTCATCCTCCATCCCACACTCCCACTCCTCTTCCTCCTCCCTCTGCACAGCAAATCTGAGCATAGAGTCTATGTTCAATAGATACTTGCTAAATGAGCACTGAGAGAGTGTAAGAAATTTATGTCTTTTTTGAATCTTAATCTCACTTCTCTGAACAATCATGTTCATAAATTGGGAATCTCCCTTCTGACTCATTTAAGGTAAAAGTCCCAAGAATGCTCTTATCTATATTTTGAAGGAAACATTTCCACATATTTTAAAATTTGAATAATCTCATTTCTTGAATATAATACTTTGCATTGGCTAGGATCACAGATTTTTAAAAAAATTTCTACAAGAAAAAATGTAAAAGCAACTTACTTGGTTTTATGGAGAAATTCTTCCATCAGACATATACTAGGAAAATGGAGAGAGATGATGAGATGGTGAGACACAGAGGAAAGAGGAATTATTTTTTAAAGATTTATTTATTTATTTATTTATTTGAGAGATAGAGTTACAGACAGTGAGAGTTAGAGAGAGAAAGGTCTTCCATCTGCTGGTTCACTCCCCACATGTCCACAACGGTTGGAGCTGCGCCAATCCGAAGCCATGAGCCAGGAATTTCTTCCAGATCTCCCACATGGGTGCAGGGGCCGAAGGTCTTGGGCCATCTTCTTCTGCTATCCCAGGCCATAGCAGAGAGCTGGATTGGAAGAGGGGTAGCTGGAACTAGAACCCATATGGGATACTGGCACTGCAGGCTGGGGCTTTAACCCGCTACACCACAGCACTGGCCCCAAGAGGAATTATTTTTTAAGTAATTTCATAAATTTAATTTGGTACATCTATTCAGATTAATTTTGTGTCATTTTTCTTGAAATTTGATCATAACTTTTCCTATCATGACTTATTTTGTGAAAAACATCAGCTTCATAATCTCTGCGAACACCTTGAGCTTTGTTTTGAGAATAAAGACAATAGAAAACTTTTTTTTTTTTACCAAATAAATCTGCATGCTTGAGACTAAATATTTTGTTTTCTAAGTGCTGAAGGGATATTGAAAGGCCCTACAGACTGACCCTTGACTAATTGCAGTGCTAACGGGGAACTCTTATACAGTAGATAACAAATTACTATTTTCTGGGAATGAGGACACTTTTTCAGTATGTGTTTCTCCAAGTGTCATTCTTTGTTTCCCTGAAGAATTCTCCAGATGTCTAAATGCTGTGTAAATTGGCCTTATGCCAATTTTAGTGGACAAAACTATTTTTTCCTTCTCTCTTCATTCCTCTAATGTCCTTTTTCCCATTTGTCTCTCTCATTGTACCTTTCCCCTGTCTCTCCCTTCTTCTTCTTGTTAGATAATAAAAATCAATGAACTCATACTTTTTCAAAAGCACTATGATAGATTTTGGATAACTAAAGATGAATATCACATGGTTCCGTCTTTAATGGCTTTGTTGCCGGAACAAGAAGAGACACAAAATGAGCTTATATGTTGTGATAGGTAATGTGACCTTCACTGATTAAGGGATTTTTAGAGAACTGGTAAAGCATTAATTCTTGGTGGGTCTGTGTGCGTTGTGCGTAGAGGAGATTGGCATGTGGCCAAAGGGCTTAGTGGAGAAGATCCACCCTCAGTGTGGGTGGTTACCTTCCAATTGGCTAGTAGCTCAAGAAGGCAGGAAAAAGGATTTCCTCTCTCCTGAGATTGTGACATACTCTTCTGCCCCCACCTTGATATCAGGATCCCAGACTATCTGGTCTTGGGACTTTAAAAACAAAACTAGTGGTCACCTGGGTTTTAAGATCCTTGGTATCGGGCTGGCACTGTGGCCTAGTAGGCTAAGCCTCTGCCTGCAACACCAGCATCCGATATGGGTGCTAGTTTGTGTTCTGGCTGCTCCTCTTTCAATCCAGCTCTCTGCTATGGCCTGGGAAAGCAGCAGAAGTTACCACAAGTGCTCGGGCCCCTGTACCTGTGTGGAAGACCCGGAGGAAGCTCCTAACTTTGGATTGACCTGGCTCTGGGCATTGCAGCCATTTAGGGAGTGAACCAGTGGACATAGGACCTTTTTCTCAGTCTGTCCCTCTCTAACTCTGCCTGTCAAACGTATAAATAAAATCTTAAAAAAAAAAGGACCCTTGGTATCAGAGAGTGAGAATTACATAATTAGTTTTCCTGGTAGATTTTTCCTGTAGATTTGGACTGAGTTGGGCTGCCAGAATCCCAGGGTTTCTAATGTGTTTCAGTGTGTTGTCAAACTTCTGAACTAACACAACTGCATGAACCAAATGCTGTAATAAATCCCCTCTCACCCTTACCTATCATCTGTCCATCCATCCATCTCCTTTCCTTATCTCTCTCACTCTCTCTCTCTCTCTCCCGCCTTCTGCTATTGGATCTGTTCCCTGAAAAAACCCAAAACACATATTGACATAAATGCAAGATACTTTACCATAATTGTATGAAGCAATCTGAAAAGCTGAGCACGATTATTATTCTCTTCTGTCTTATGTTTTAATTTTTGTCTAGTATCATGAAGCCACCCATGTGGTATAAAATAGGATTGCAGTATATTCTCCTTTTGACCATAGTATTCATTGTGTTTTGCTTCTGCATGATTTTTAACAGAGATAACCACTAGCTCCCTCCTTTAAACAGTTTGTCATTTATTTTCAAGATACCATACTCTTCTTTTCATCTTACCCTATCATGTTAGTCAACATTCTCCAGAGAAATAAAACCAGTACATTTGTTATGGGAATTGACTCATTCAATTATGAAGTCCAAGAAGTCCTTCATGCAATCAGGAATCTGCAGACTACAGAACCAGGAAGGCCAGTGATTTAATTCAGTCAAGTTAGAAGGCTTGAGAAACCAGAGTGAGCTGTGTTGTACACCCTGATCAACTCGAGTCAAAATATTTGAGAATTGCAGGTGCTGTTTGAGGGAAGGAGAATATGGATATCCTGGAACAACTAGATAGAAATAATTTTCTCTTCATCTACTTTTTGCTTTATTTTAGCCCTCAATAGAGTGGATGATGCTTGCCCACATTCTTGAAGGTGATCTTCTTTACTCAGTCCGCTGATACAATGATAATCTCTCACTCTCACAGATGCATTCAGAAAGCTGAGTAATAGTTTACCAGGTATCTGTGCACCCCTTAGCCCAGTAAAGTTGACATATAAAATGAACTATTTTTCTTACTCTTTCCCCATCTCTTTTACAAAAGATCCTTCTCATTCCTCTTATACTCTGTAGTTTTACATATTTGCTTGTAAAACTAGGGCTCATTTCTCGGACCTGTTTTCTGTCTACATCCTATAGATTCTACATCATCTTGCTGGTCTTAACTTTAAGATTTAAGAAGTTCTGTTTGATATAACCAGTCTAGACTTTTTTTCTGAAATCTCTTCCCTGTTTCACTTCCCCCACTAAATTTTAATACCTTTTAACACACTATAGAGCCCATTTTAAATCTCCTCCCATATAAATGTAGGATTGACAGGAGGAGCACTATTTGTTGATTACTAATTATTCTAGGGCTTAAAATAATGCTTCTTCAAAGGCCTTCAATAATGGTTTTTATTATGTTTTAGGCAGCAAGGGAAGAGTCAGGATTGCTTTGATAACACAGATAGCATTCTTTCCTGGTCCTGTAAGACTGAGAGTTGAATAAGATTAACCATATTTCAAAGGTAATCAATGTAATTCATATTCACAGTTGTCACTGCATCCAGGACAAACTTGAAAGTCAGAAACTTTCTTTCTTGGACCATATAAAATGACTTTATTTTTGATTGAAGTTTCTTTTTGGAGGACTTCTCTATGCTTTTATCAGTATCTGCTAGAATTGACAGCTGGTCCTCCATTTTACTTTTGCACATTCATTTAATTCATACTTAGGAGTTTACCATATGTTCAGCCCATGATCACATTCTCAAATGTGAACTAAGACCTTAGAATTGCAAAGCTTTTTAAAAATTTTATCCATTTTGTTGCTCATCTAAATCATTGAATATAACATGTAAAGTGATAATTTATATGCAGATTTAAGATGGTATTGTGAACATGAATAATACCCTCTCCAATTGATCCAGAATTCTTCCACCTTGTTTTTGCTTTAAGAAGTGTTGGTAGATGGGATGTTACCCATTTGTGTGCACAGTGAATAGAGCAGCCTTGCCTCTAGCAGTTCACAGTTTAGCCAGTGGGATTCCAAATTGATTCTCAACTGGCAGATGAACACAGCAGAATAGCTCTGTAGGGTCACATATGAGAACTGTGCTTGTTTTCCTTTATTTTTCGCTCCTTTTTATAAGTATTATTATCACAAGTCAACCACCTGAAGTCTAGAGAAAACTACCAACTGATTTTTGTACTCAATAATGGAAAAGATGCAAGACTGGTAAAAATAATCCTCCACAGAATTCCTGGGTTTAAATCTCTCCCCCCAACTCTGAGAACCCCTCCTTATCTAACTAACAAAAGACACTAACAAAAAAATAAGCACAGAAATAACTTTAATGAGTAAAGAGGGACTGCACTCTTAGTATGTTTTAGATTCCTGCTCTTTGTGGTAAATCTATATCCTCTCAAACATTTTCTATATCCTTTACTTAGAAGGAAATTATTTTTAATGTTGCATATTAAAATAATTTCAAATACACTGCACTATTGCTAAGTTTTAGAAACACATGTCATACTAACTACCAGAGTTACCAATTTGCATATGAAGGCTTAAAAAGCAAATTTTTAAATAATATTCATTGGAAAACTGGATATTAATCACCATACTATAACTACATAAATTGAAAAGAATTAAATAAACAGAGAGGAATAATTGCTGCCTTCGGGTTATTCCATGCCTACAACTGACCCTGAGCCTGAAATTTTAGTCTCAGAATTTACATATTGTGAAACACATCTTTTAAGGTAGTTAGTAGAGGCTAGCCTTGTGGTGTTACGGGTTAAACTGCTTGCACGTCGACAGCCTGTACTGGAGGGCTATCATTTCTCATCCTGTTCCGTGCTGACACTGCTAGGAAGGCAGCAGTGTTAGCACAAGCACGTGGCACCTGCAGCCCACACGGGAGACCAGGGTGGAGCTGCTGGCTCCTGGTTTCAGACTAATGCAGACTTGGCTGGTGTGATAATCTGGGGAGTGAACCAGCAGATAGAAGATTTCTCTGTCTCACTCCTCCCCCCAACCCCCAACTCTGCCCTTCAAAAAATAATTAAATATTCAAAAACAGCTAATAATTTAATATATTAGTATACTTTTGATTACTGCATTGAAATATCTGAGACAGACTGTTTTGTAATGAAGAAGCTTACTTTGGCCAAGATTCTGGAGGTGTGAGATCTAGGTACTGTATTGAATGATGAATTTCTTGTAGACATGCTCCAAAGGGGGTGCTGGATTTTATATTTTAAATGACAAGGCATGTACATGTGGGTCTGTATCTCTCTTCCTCCTCTTGAATAGTTAGCAGGACTCAATTCAGGAGGCTCCAGCCCAGTGACCTTATCTAATTCTAAACAATCCCCTGTGGTCCCATTCCTGAATACCATAGTTGGATTCACTTTCCAATCTCTTAATACTTTACAGTGGGGATTAAATTTTAACACGTATGGTCTTTAGGAATACTCAAACCATATCCTTAATCTATACGGTATTTGATTACATTCTTATTTAAAAATTCAATGAATCGTTAGATAACCTTCCACCAAGTATTACTACTCATCAAGTTGTAATTTGTTTTTTTATTGCTGTTTTGTACTTTTTTAGACACTCTGTATTTAAGACAAATTCTTTCCTCTTTTTAAAAATTAATTCATTTTTAAAAATTTTAAGGTGAACAAATTTCATGTATTTTATGCATACAGATTTAGGAATATAGTGATACTGCCTACCCAAGTATGAAATCCCTCCTACCCATGCTCCCATAATTCCTCCTCCTTCCGTTCTTATTCCCTCTCTTAATTTTTATTTTTCTAAGATTTACTCATTTACTAGAAAGTCAGAGTTACACAGAGAGAGGAGAGGCAGAGAGAGAGAGGTCTTCCATCCACTTCCATCCACCAAGTAGGTGGTCCACTCCCTAGTTGGCCACAAAGCCCGGAGCTGTGCAGATCTGAAGCCAGGAGCCAGGAGCTTCTTCCAGGTCTCCCACTAGGGTACAGGGGCCCAAGGATTTGGGCCATTTTCTACTGTTTTCCCAGGCCATAGCAGAAAGCTGGATCAGAAGTGGATCAGGTAGGACTCAAACTGGCGCCCATATGGGATGCTGGCACTGCAGGTGGTGGCTTCAGCCGTTACGCTCCACCCCTCAATTTTTTTTTTTTTATTTGATAGGTAGAGTTATAGACAGTGAGAGAGAGACAGAGAGGTCTTCCTTCCATTGGTTCACTCCCCAAATGGCCAAAAAGGCTGGAGCTGCGCTGATCTGAAGCCAGAAGCCAGGTACTTCTTCCTGATCTCCCATGTGGGTGCAGGGGCCCAACCATTTGGGCCATCTTCTATTGCTTTCCCAGGCCATAGCAGAGAGCTGGACTGGAAGAGGAGCAACTGGGACTAGTACCCAGTGCCCCAACTGGGACTAGAACCCGGGGTGCCGACGCCATAGGCGGAGCATTAGCAAAGTGAGCCATGGTGCCGACCCCATCCCTCTCTTAATTTTTACAGTGATCTACTTTCAGTTCACTTTATATAAGATTATACTTTATATGAGATTAACCCTACACTAAGAAAAGAGTCCAACAGATAGTAAGAAAAAAAGCCCACGCTTCCTCAACAATAGATAAAAGGGCTATAAACAATCATCAAATCTCAAAATGTCAATTTCATTCCTAAACACTGCATTTTTTGTAATCTATTAGTAACCACAGATCAGGGAAAACATAATATTTGTGTTTTGGTGACTGGCTTATTTCACTAAGTATAATGGTTTCCAGTTGCATTCATTTTGTTGCAAAAACAGGATTTCATTCTCTTTTATGGCTGAGTAATATTCCAATGTGTATATATATATACATATATGCCAATTTCTTTATCCAGCCATCAGTTCAAGAATTCTGGATCGATTGCATATCTTAGCTATTGTAAATTGAGCTGCAATAAACATGTGGGTACAGCTAACTCTTTCATATGCTGATTTCATTTCCTTTGGGTAAATTCCTAGGACTGAGATGGATAGCTCATATGGTCTATCTATTTTCAGCTTTCTGAGGTATCCCCATAATGTTTTCCACAATGGTTGTACTAGTTTATATTCCCACAAGCAATGGATTAGGGTACCTTTTTCCCCACATCCTTGCCAGCATTTACTGTTGATTTCTGTATGAGAGCCATTCCGACTGGGGTGAGGACAAGCCTCATTGTGGTTTTTATTTGCATTTCCCTGATGGCTAGTGATCCTGAAAATGCCTCCTTCTTAACAGAGATATCCGGGATGTCTTTGGTTCACAACTGAGGTATGTTTTTGATGCTATTCTATTCAACACTTGCTCAACATTCTATTTTTTATTCTGATCATCTGAATTCAGTTTTCTTGTCACAAAATCAAAACCAGAAAGAAGTAACTATTGGAACTATTTCTGTCAATTACTACCTTGAGGTGATGAAACAATATAATTTTTTTTGAAGCATGAAACAAGACCCCTACCTTACACCTTACACAAAAATCCACTCAACATGGATTAAAGATCTAAATCTAAGACCCAACACCATCAAATCATTAGAGAACATTGGAGAAACCCTACAAGATATAGGCACTGGCAAAGACTTCTTGGAAAAGACCCCGGAAGCACAGGCAGTCAAAGCCAAAATTAACATTTGGGATTGCATCAAATTGAGAAGCTTCTGTACTGCAAAAGAAACAGTCAGGAAAGTGAAGAGGCAACTGACAGAATGGGAAAAAATACTTGCAAACCATGCAACAAATAAAGGATTAATAATCAGAATCTACAAAGAGATCAAGAAATTCCAAAACAACAAAACAAGCAACCCACTTAAGAGATGAGCCAAGGACCTCAATAGACATTTTTCGAAAGAGGAAATCCAAATGGCCAACAGACACATGAAAAAATGTTCAGTATCACTAGCCATCAGGGAATTGCAAATCAAAAGCACAATGAGGTTTCACCTCACCCCAATTAGAATGGCTCACATGAAGAAATCTACCAACAACAGATGCTGGCGAGGATGTGGGGAAAAAGGGACACTAACTCACTGTTGGTGGGAATGCAAACTTGTAAAGCCACTATGGAAGTCAGTTTGGAGATTCCTCAGAAACCTGAATATAAACCTACCATACAACACAGCCATACCACTCCTTGGAATTTACCCAAAGGAAATTAAATTGGCAAACAAAAAAGCTGTCTGCACATTAATGTTTATTGCAGCTCAATTCATAATAGCTAAGACCTAGAATCAACCTAAATTCCCATCAACAGTAGACTGGATAAAGAAATTATGGGACATGTACTCCATAGAATACTATACAGCAGTAAAAATCAATGAAATCCAGTCATTTGCAACAAAATGGAGGAATCTGGAAAACATCACGCTGAGTGAAATGAGACAGTCTCAAAGGGACAAATATCATATGTTCTCCCTGATCGGTGACAACTGACCTATCACCAAAAAGGAAACCTGTTGAAGTGAAATGGACACTGTGAGAAACAGTGACTTGATCAGCCCTTGTCCTGAATGTTGATGAACAATGTAATACTTTATCCCTTTTAGTATTTTTTTTGTTTTACTTAACTACTAGCTGAATGAACTCTTTAAGTAACACACAATTATTCTTAGGTGTTTAAAATTAACTGTAAAGTGATCCCTGTTAAATATAAGATTCGGAATAAGAGGGCCGGTGCCGCGCAGTTCACTAGGCTAATCCTCCACCTTGCGGTGCCGGCACACCAGGTTCTAGTCCTGGTCGGGGGGCTGGATTCTGTCCCGGTTGCCCCTCTTCCAGGCCAGCTCTCTGCTGTGGCCAGGGAGTGCAGTGGAGGATGGCCCAAGTGCTTGGGCCCTGCACCCCATGGGAGACCAGGAGAAGCACCTGGCTCCTGCCATCGGATCAGCACGGTTCGCTGGCCGCAGCGCTCTGGCCGTGGCGGCCATTGGAGGGTGAACCAACGGCAAAGGAAGACCTTTCTCTCTGTCTCTCTCTCACTGTCCACTCTGCTTGTCAAAAAAAAAAAAGTTGAAAGAGTGGGAATAAGAGAAGGAGGAGATGTACAGTTTGGCACATGATCAATCTGACTTGCCCCAAATTGTAGAGTTAGAAACATGCCAGGGGATTCCAATTCAGTATCATCAAGGTGGCATGTATCAATGCCATCTCGCTAGTCAAAGTGATCAATTTCTGTTCATAACTGATCATAATGATAAGACTAAGAGTCAAAGGGATCACATAAACAAGACCAGTGTCTGCTAATACTAACTGATAGAATTAAAAAGGAGAGAACAATCCAACATGGGAAGCGGGATACACAGCAGACTCATAGAATGGCAGATGTCCTAAACAGCACTCTGGCCTCAGAATCAGCCCTTAAGGCATTCAGATCTGTCTGAAGAGCCCATGAGAGTAATTTTAGGCATGGAAAGCCAAGACACTCTGGCAAAACAAAAACAACAACAACAACAACAACAACAAACCTAAATGAAGGATCTCTGTGAATGAGATCCCAGTGGAAAGAACGGGCCATCAAAAAAGGAGGTACCTTTCTCTGAAGGGAGGAGAGAACTTCCACTTTGACTATGAACTTGTCTAAAAATGATCAGACTTGGCAAACTCAAAAGGCTTCCATAGCCTTGGCACCTCATGACAAGAGCCTAGGGTGTTTACTGACGCCATAAACAAGAGTGTCAATTTGTTAAGTCAACAACAGGAGTCACTGTACACTTACTCCTCATGTAGGAACTCTGTCCTTAATGTGTTGTTCAATGTGAATTAATGCTATAACTAGTACTGAAACAATATTTTATACTTTATGTTCTGTGTGGGAGCAAACTGTTGAAATCTTTACTTAATACATGCTAAACTGATCTTCTGTATATAAAGAGAATCGAAAATGAATCTTGATGTGAATGGAATGGGAGAGGGAGCGGGAGATGGGAGGGGTGCGAGTGGGAGGGAAATTATGGGGGGGGGCACTATAATCCATAAGCTGTACTTTGGTAATTTATATTTGTTAAATAAAAGTTAAAAAAAGGAAACAATATAATTTTAAGAATAAAGTATCTTGGGGCCGCCGCTCTGGTGCAATGGGTTAATGCCCTGACCTGAAGCGCTGGCATCCCATATGGTGCCAGTTCAAGAAGAAGCTGCTGGCTCCCGGCTTCGGATGGCAGAGCTCCAGCCATTGTGGCCAATTGGGGAGTGAACCACTGTATGGAAGACCTCTCTCTCTCTCTCTCTCTCTCTCTCTCTGTCTGTCTCTCTCCCTCCTCTCTCTGTGTAACTCTGACTTGCAAATAAATAAATCTTAAAAAAAAAAAAAACACTAAAAAAAAGTATAAAGTATCTTGTATTTAGCCTCCTACTCAGGAAATCCCCTAACCAGTCTTACCTCTTTCAGGTAAATTCCTTGGTTCCAGCAAGGAATTTATTCCTTCCCTTCCATCCCTCAGGATGGGATTTGTCACATCTACCTCCTTGTTAAATGTTTCCTTCCTAGATTATAAGGTTTCTGGGTCAATGTCATGTACTGACACAAATAACTGAATTTGTCTTTCTGGGCTCCTATGACATGTATTGATATTCTACCTATTGCAGCTGCAGAGCAAATTTAGGAAAGAAAGAGAACTTGAATACCTGGCTTCCTGTTGTATAAAGACATTGTCTTAAAAAACAAAAAGACATTGTCTCATATTTTCTTTACAGTAAATCTTTCAGGAAAACAAAATGAAACCCTGCTTCACTGAAGGTACATACTGATTTAAGATGTATTCCAATTTTAGAAAATTTAAAATCAAAAAATAAAGTAGTATGTTAACTGTAGATAAGCCTTGATTATTTTTGTAACTTGAGAGAGTTAATGAGATATATTTGCTTCCCTCCCTCCCACCTCTGGTTACACTTCCTATATTCCCTGACTTTATGAATTTTCTCATTCTTCACTACACTTGAAGTCCTGTTTTTGAAGGAGGGATAGGAGAAGAGCTTAAAGATATTTTAAAAAAACATTTGGATACAGTTCACTCTCCATAATGTATCTATTTTGAAAAAAAACTTAAAATTTTAGGATTTGTTGCTGTCCATCAAGTAAAATTCTCAAGCATCAAGAAATCATTTATAATAAAAAAAGAAAAAAGATAAAATGAACTCTGACAGTCTTAGGTGCTATCTACCTTGGAATTTACAGACTCGATCATACCTTAAGAAGAAACATTTTTATGGCCTTTGAGATTTATGAACCATTGGTACATTGAAAATCATTGGCCATGAGAATTCACAGACAGCTAGTTGTATAGCACCCACTGGGTGTGCTCATTTTATTCAAGCCATAAATTTCACTGAAAAAAAATCTTAAAAGCTGATGAAAAGCCTCATATTCACAAAGAAAAGCAAAATCAAGTAAAACAAAATCCCTGCAGAAAACGCACTGACTCTTGAGAGAGTTAATGTAATTTTTGGAAGCACATAGACAAATGCCTTCAAACTAGTATCAAGAAATGGACATTAAAGACATGTACATGTTGCTCAAAGCCAAATAGTCAAGCCTGGAAAATTGAGACATAGAAAGAAAAGAAAAAAAAGGAATACCAAGAACCAGGGATACATGGATAAATATGTAATTTCTTAAAGTGAAGTTTTAAGTTCTTTGAAATAAATGGTGTAACTGCTAGGAAACTTCTATCTATCTCTGCAGATTACATTTTCTATAATTCACTGTCACATTTATGAAGTATTCTGGTACCACAGGCTTGACCATTATTTGATTTTATTTCATGATATGTGTAGGTCTAAACAGAGATGTGAGTATAGATATATGTATAAAGATAAAGCCACAGAAACTACCCTTTAAACCATTCTTTGTTCCTTGCATCACAATATATCCAAGTTTCCCACCTTCTAAAGGTGGATAATACCCCAGGGATTATTAAATTATGAATTGAACATTGATCTCCTTAATCCTTAGATTTAGTACAATAAATGTGTCTAGTTATAGGTAGCAACTCTTATAGGTAAATTTTAAAAGATAGCTTTACCTTACGCTGGTCAAAAATCTAAAACTGATGTCAATAAAGACTTAGAGTCCGTTTATGTTGGTGACATCTAGGCATGGGTGTCCTGCTATAATCAAGTTCATTGTTTTTCAATTGCTTAGACCTAGAAAGATAATCTCCAGGAGCATGTTTAGTTTTTCATTTCATCTCCCATTCCAGGAAACATATCATTGGTGGTCTTTCAGAGAGAATGGGAAAAAAAGTCAACATTTTATCTAATTCACCTTATCCTGCTTTCATGGAATGAATAAGATTAGGTGCTGTGTTCACAGCAGTAGAGGCCACTGACTGTGAATCTCTTATCATACCTACTTCATTTTGTTTTTCTCAAGTTTAGTCCTCATAAAGATAGAAATGAGCTAAATGGGACATTAACAAAAACAACTTGACATTACTTTCTTTTTTCCTTCAGCTAATGATTAGGCATCCTGCAAATTAAAGATAGAGATCAATTCTAAATAAAGAAGGGTTTTAATAACTTTTCTTGAAGAGAAAAAGGGGCATTTTTTTTAATTACTCTGCCTGCAAAGCAATCATTGAGTCTGCCAAATGGTGTGTCCTTGTGAGAGGGAGCAAGTTCTCAAAAAAGAATGTGGTTAGAGAGCAATACAAGTGAGCATCACATCAAAGGAAAAACAGTTAAACTGAGGGGACCTTCAGGCAGTAACACTCAGTGAGCACAGGCGCTGTTTCTGCAGATGTGCTTTCCTGTATGAAGTCTTTTGTGTCTCAGATGTGATGCCTCAGTCCTAGAAACAACATTGTGAGTGCAGGGACCCTAGGGGTCACAGTTACTGCTCACAAATGGCACATCTCTGCATGTTCTCTGTTTTCTATACAGACCAGCAGGTACATTAACATTCTTCTGGTCAGACAGTGTCTACGTGAGGTGAAACCATAACTTCTTGGTGTACCAGAATTATCTGGGCATTCAAATGAGAACTTTGCTTCCAAGCAGTTAATTTGCAAAATTCTAATTTGCTCCAGTGATCAGGATATCTTTGAGACCTCTCATAGGAATTATGAATACTGTTTTCCGAGTAAATTGTTGATACTGTAATTATGATAATATTAAAAGACCCAAGTGTGGAGGCTGATATTTTGGCATAGCTGGTTAAGCTGCTGTTTGCCCAGCATTCCCTATGGCACTGGTACATGTCTGGCTGCTCTGCTTTCCATCCAACTCCCTGTTAATGTGCTTGGGAATAAGTGAAAGATGGCCTAAATGCTTTAGCCCCTGCCAGTCTCATGGGATACAGAGAACAAGTGCTGGCTCCTGGGTTCAGCCTGGCCCAGCCCTGGCTCTCGTGGCCATTTGGGAGTGAACTGGCAGTTGAAGATCTCTCTTTGTCTCTGTTACTCTGCCTTTCAAATCTTTTTTTTTTTTTCTTTAATAAGACCAAGTGTATTCCCTGGAGTTAACTGTCACACACTGAAGATGCTTAGATAATCACAGATGTAAAAAGATACATTTAAAAAGACTGTTTTTTGAAAGACACACACACAGGGGGAGAGAGAGGGAGACAGAGATGGAGAGAGAGAAAGACAGAGACAGAATGAGAGAGACAGAGAGAGAGAGAGAGAGAGAGACTAATATAAAGAGAGAGTTTCCTTCTTCTGGCTCATCATCCAAATGTCTGCAATGGCCAGGACTGGACCAAACCAATGCTGGGAGCAGGGAACTCAATCCCGGCACTAGTTGCTAGAACCCAGTCACTAGCCATCACTGCTGCTGTTCAGACTTCGTATTAGCATATAGCTCTGCAGTCAGAGCTGGGGCAGGACTCCAACCCAGGTATTGTGATAGAGGACATGACATCCTAACCACTAGGTTAAATGCCCACCCCTAGACTTTGTGTTTTATTGGGGAAAGGATCAAGGTTTAGTGCTGTAAGTCTGGGGGTTAAATATTTTAGGTACAGCAGCACCAAAGGCCAAGGGATGTCACAGATACGTTGTCTTGAATGGACAATTAATGACACGATTGGTCTAATAGAGAAGCATGTTGTTACCATTGTGAAAGGACTTCTTATGTGATATTTCTTCACTCATAAAGTGAAAGTGTCACTTTTCTATCTGTACTTTGCTGTATCTTGAAAACTTAAGTGAGGAAATTTATGGGTAAATGCTTTCTACAATGAGAGTTATACAAATATTAGACATGTAATAGATTGTGAAACAAATGGTCTGTATAGATTCAACACAGTGGAAGTTAAAGGTTCACGAAAGAACGTGGGGGAACTGGGGTTGGGAGTTGAAAGAGTTGGGGGGAAGTTGTAGAAGGCAGTGAAGAGGGTACATTGTCTAGGGGGCTGTGTCCTTTAAGCGCCTCCATACTTGTTTATTTCATTGAATGTCAGTCAGCAGAGTGCACAGCATCATGTAGATCTGTTCTCTTTCTCTCTTTTTGAAAACGATTTATTTATTTGAGAGGAAGAATTAAAGACAGAGAAAGGGAGAGACAGAGAGGTCCTCTACCCACTAATTCACTTTCCAAATGGCTGGAGCTAGACTGATCCAAAGCCAGAAGCCAGGAGCTTCTTCCAGATCTCCCATGTGGGTGCAGGGGCCCAAACATGTGGGCGTCTTCCACTGCTTTCCAGGCCATTAGCAGAGAGCTGGATTGGAAGAAGAACAGCCAGGACACAAACTGGAGCCCATCCATCACCGTGACCAGAAGCTTAACCTACTGTGCCATAGTGTCAGCCCCAGGGGTCTGTTCTCACAGTTTCCCTCCTAGACACACATAGGTTTAAAAATGCAAATTTCATCCATAGCTTATACGGTAGAATGTAATTGCCTGTAAATTTAACCATTTGACTCTCAGTAGGAATATGTGTACTCCATATACTCACTAATGGATCAACTTTGTTTATAACATTGTGTAGAAACACCTTTTCTCCTTTATTGTCACTATTTACATATATGTTATCTAAAATAATTTGTTTTCTCCTTTAGAAAGTTTTGTTCAATTCTGACTGCTTTTTACTGTCTGATTAAAATCTGGATGAACTGAACTCTCCATTACTGAACTTTTTTTCTGGAAAATGAAGATCATGCTCATCCTTTCCTTTTAAATTATTCTAAGGGTTAATTGAGATAATTCTGTTAAATTTTTTTTTAGTATAATACCTGGATCATAGCAATCACATATAAGATGTTATCTGTTGTTTCATACGGTAGCAGTTCTAATAACATTTGTTCTGGAACTATTGTGTGATAGTTTATACGAATTCTTTCATATGGAACTGATTGATATTGATGTGATAACAATGAATACAATCACTCTAATGCAATACTTTATCAAAGATATTTTCAATATTCTATCATATGGAAAGCAGATTCTTTCCAGAATGAACAAGTGGTGAATTCTGGACATAACCAAGAGTGTTTCACAGACTAGTGTCTCACAAAGTTGGACAGGCAACTATTTAGTTTTTTTTTTTTTTTTTTAATTTGGGACTGGTATCTGTCTACTCATGGCCCATAGTAAAGCAAATAATAGATTCTGAAGATACGGAAAGGAAACCAGAAGGACTAAGAAGTTAGCATGTTTCATAGTAACTCTCTTTTTAAGATTTATTCATTTATTTTTGAAAGTTAGTGAGAGAGAGAGAGATTTTCCATCCACTGGTTGCCTCCCAAGATGGTCACAATGGCCAGTGCTGGGCCAGGCAAAACCAAGAGCCAAGAGCTTTATCCAACTCACCCATGTGGATGGCAGGAGACAAAACACTTAGGACATCTTCTGCTACTTTACTCAGGTCATTAGCAGGGAGGTGGATCAGAAGTGGAGCAGCTGGGACATGAACATGTGGGATGCTGATGTATCAGGTGGGGTGGCTTAACCCACTGTGCCACAATGCTGGCCCTGGTTTGTCATAACTTTTTAACCTCAGTCATTATGCCTTTTAAATAAAAATATCCAAGAAGACAAAAATAAGCAAATATTATGTATAATTTTGGAAAATCTGAAGAAAGTAATACCTGAAAATAAATTCAAATGATGGGAGACTCAGAAAAAGAATAAACAATAGACAAAGTGGATGGACATTATATATATATATACATTTTATACATGTATATCAAAGATAGGATTATTAAGCAGAATATATAAATAGTTGCTTTAAAAATCTAAAGGTAGAACACAGGTAATTCATTAAGGAATCAGAATAATCAAAATAAGAAAAGATTTTAATAATATCAAAAATTCAAACTAAAATATTATGATATATAATCCTATTAAATTATTAAGGATAAAAGAGATAATAAAACCCAGTGGTATTAAAAATGGCCTTTGACAATCTTGTCCCTTTTTCTCTTCATTCTCAGACAAGAGGTCTTGTATTTGCCCCAGTATATCATTAGAGGTAAGAGTGGGGCAACATAGAATATTTAAATTTTATTTTTTTGATAATATATTAATTGGATTTTTAAAAATTTATTTGACAGGTAGAGTTATAGACAGTGAGAGAGAGAGAGAAAGACAGAGAGAAAATCTTCCTTCCGTTGGTTCACTCCCCAAATGGCCGCCACTGCCAGTGCTGCACCTTTCTGAAGCCAGGAACCAGGTGCTTCTTCCTGGTCTCCCATGTGGGTGCAGGGGCCCAAGCACTTGGGTCATCCTCCGCTACCCTCCCGGGCCACAGCAGAGAGCTGGCCTGGACGGGGAACAACTGGGACTAAAACTCGGGGCCCAAACGGGATGCCAGTGCTGCAGGTGGAGGATTAACCAAGTGAGCCATGGTGCCAGCCCAGTTGGATTTTTTTTTTAAACTTACCAGTATATTACTTCACAATACTTTAAAGTTATCGACTGTACAGGGAAGAGACAAGGGAATTTGCTAGAAAATATTTCTTGTTTTTAAAATAGATTTATTTATTTATTTGAAAGGCAGAGTGACAGAGAAAGAGTGAGAAACAGATGAAGAGAGATGTCTTCAATATGCTGATTCATCCCCCAAAAGGCCACATTGGCTGCTGCTGTTCCAGGGTGAAGGCTGGAGCCTGAAACTCCATCTGGGTTTCCCGTGGGAAAATATTTCCAATAAAAATAAAGGATAATCTATCTTTTAATGTAAATGTAAATATCATTTTTCTCACTGAACAAAGAATAATTTATTATTGTTTAAAAAGTTTGTAAAAATATCACTTTTAATTTCTGCATCCAGATATAACTTCAAGTCTTCTCATTTTTATTCCTTAAACATATGTGTACATGAATAATAACCTATGTTTCATTCAGTAATTCATTGTGTATGCTTTGAATGTTGATAACCATAGATTTTCATAATTTTAATGGTAGCAAAAAATGGATCCCTTTGCATGATCATAGCTCATATCATTTACCTAAGCATCTATTTATGGATACTGGATTAACTTTTTTAAGGATTTATTTATTTATTTATTTATTTGAGAGGCAGAGTTACAGAGCGAGGGAGAAACAGAGAAAAAGGTCTTCCATCTTCTGGTTCACTCCCAAATGGCCACAACGGCCAGAGCTGAGCTGATCTGAAGCCAGGAGCCAGGAGCTTCTGGGTCTCCCACACGGGTGTAGGAGTCCAAGTGCTTGGGCCATCTTCTACTGCTTTCTCAGGCCATAGCAGAGAGCTGGATCGGAAGAGAAGCAGCCAGGACTAGAATTGGCACCCATAGGGGATGCTGGCCCTGTGGGCAGAGGATTAACCTATTGCACCACAACACCGGCCCCATGTATAAGCTTCTAAAAACTAAACCTGACAATTTTGAGAACTTGAACACACCTTTAATGAAAGATATTTAAAAAGTAATGGTAAGGTGGCAATATGACTTGATCAACTCAGATTTTGTTGACATCCAATCTCTATTACTCTAATGAACTGGATTAAAATAGCTTTAAAGAGACCCCATTATAAAAAAGAAAAAAAAAAGATTATTCTCTAAAACTTGCAAATGTAACCTTATTTTGAAATAGAGAATAGAGCCTTTGCAAATATATTTATCCAACCTAAGATGAGGTTACATTGGTGTAAGGTAAGCTTTTAATGTCATCTGATGGGTGTTCTTATACGGAGAGGACAGTACCCACAGAGACACAGACATGTAAAGGAAGAACAACATGTGAGGGCAGAAATAACAATTGGAGCAATTCATCTACAATCCAAGAATACCATGTATTGTCAGAAGCACCATAAATGGGGACAAAAAGGTGGGACAGATTGTCTCTCAGAATCTTAGAGCATGGCCCTCATGTCTCTTTCATTTCAGATTTATATCCCCCAGAATTGTGAGTGAATAATTTACTGTCGTTTTAAGCCACTCAGTTTGTGGTAGTTTCTTATGGTGTCTCAGGAAACCAATATACTAGATAAATTTGTATATACTATTTAATTGGCATTTACAGAGCTGGGGCATAATGGTATCCTCAAAGAATTCATGCCCAGGTGAGGTAAGCTGTAGGAATTAAATTTTAAGAAGAAAGTGATAAAATGTGAGTACAGCCCACAAATTCTGTTGTTGCACATTGTGAATCTGGAGCAGAATTGGTAATAAAAATATGGGAGTGCACAATCTGGGATGAGGGCTATGGTGGTTACTTCACAGGCATCCTTTAGTTGATGCATCTTGAGGGGTATGCCATTGCATTCAATCCCGCCACCATTACCTTGGCACTGCTTGTTACAGAGTGATGGCCTTGTGATAAACCATCAGCCATGGTGTTAGATAAGGGAAGGTTATGTAAACCATTTGGCTGTACTTAGATTATGTCTTTTTTTCTTTAATAATGTATTATGGTATGACTGTCATATAAAGAGTTATACATATTTAAGGAATATAACTGTGGATTTGGAGATAAGAATAGAGCTGTGAAACTAATAGCAACACTAAGGTCATAGACATTTCCATCACCTCCCCAAATTTCCTTTTACCTTCTCATCTTTATTATTTTTATAAAAATGTGTAATGCATGCCTCCTTTTATGATTTTTATGATTTAAATGGAATTGGTTTCTTAATTTCTTTGTTCAGTTTGTTGTTAATGTATGGAAATGTAACTGATTTTTGTATGATGACTTTATGTCCTACAACTTTACAAATTCACTTATGAGTTATAGCACTTCATTGGGTTGGAGACTTTTTCCATGTGGATTGTTGCAAAATACATGTGTCTGTGAGGGTACGTGGACTAGAATCTCCTATTCTGTCATCTTACTGACATTAGTCCCAGATAAACTCTTTTGAGAAGCTGTGAATGCCAGAAAGTCAGACTGTGGTGGGCTGAGATATATTAATGGTCGTCTTCTATAGAGAAAGTCCATGAAATTTACCACTCCAATTCAGATTGCAGCCTGCGTATTTCTCTACATCCAATTCTCTTTCTCTCCCCGCTTCAGATTCTGAAATCTACTTTCTCATCCTTCTGATAAACATCTTTTCTTTGTGTATCCATTTTCTACTGTTCCATATAAACAAGTATAATGTCTTAGGAGCAAAAGATAATAAACTTTTACTTACCTCAGGAGTGGGCAGGTTAGCCAAGGGTGAGCTAATCTAGGCTAGGCTTAACTAGGGGTGGCTCATATTTCCACATGTTCTCAGCCTCCTTCTTGGATGTGTAGACTAGTCTGAGCACATTCTTCTCATGGAGAGAACAAGAAAACATCTGTCACAAGCAAGGCTCCCCCAAGTTTAGGCTGTGAACTAGCATGCTGGAACTTAGGCCAAAGCAAAATGCATGAACAGTGAAGAGGTAAAAAAGTAAATTCCCCACACAGTCAGAGGGTGCTACTTCATTCTATGGTAAATGACATAGTTACAGGCAGTAATGAACTGAGGGGCCAGCGCCGTGGCTCACTTGGTTAATCCTCTGCCTGCGGCGCAGGCATCCCATATGGGCGCTGGGTTTTAGTCTCAATTGCTCCTCTTCCAGTCCAGCTCTCTGCCATGGCCCAGGAGGGCAGTGGAGGATGGCCCAAGTGCTTGGGCCCCTGCACCCGCATGGGAGACCAGGAGGAAGCACTTGGTTCCTGGCTTTGGATCGGTGCAGTGCCAGCCATAGCAGCCATTTGGGGGGTTATCCAACAGAAGGAAGACCTTTCTCTCTTTCTCTCTCACTAACTCTGCCTGTCAAATAAAAAAAAAAAAAAAGAAAAAGAATTGGGGCCAATAGCAAAATCAAAATGGTTGACTGCTGTTACTACAACTTAAGAGATTTCTAATTCACATAGACACAGACTCAGGTCAATTTCCATTACAGTTTTGGTTTGTTTCATAATTCTGTCCGGCTAATTTTTAAAAGATTTTGAAAATAACGTGATTTCTGTACCAAGATTTCTGAGATGAGCAGAATTTTGCCTTCCTCCTGAGCACTAAAGTGAAGAGATGAATTCTGCTATTCTACAAAAATATTTATGTTTAATGAAAGGAAAGAAAATCTCTGTTACTGGTTACTCTTGATTCTTCCCACAATTTAGCATTCAAACATTTGGAATTGGTTTGACTACAAGGAACAAAAGAAATTTTAAAATGCTGGCTGGTGATGTTCTGACACATTGTAAAGCAAACAAACCAAGGGCCATGACCACCCATGCTGGGAGCTGCTGCCTTTACTGACATGATTAGTTAGAATCCTCTTGCAGGAACTACATGTATTCTTCAGAATATCTGAGCAGGAGACAGAAAGCAAATATGCTATGCATTTATATATGGGTTTAAGGTACCACGTTTATAATCACGTCCTGTTTCAGAACCAGATTTAGCTTTAGTATGCTTTTTAAAAAAAAAATCAACACTGGTTGTTAATGGAAAAGAGTCAGTACTTGTGTTTAAAAGTCAGATAACCTTTGGTTTAAATTTTGTCTTTGCCATTTTGTGACTGTATAGCTTTACACAACTTAACTCATCAGTGCTTGTTTCCTAAGAAATAAGTATTATTTGTCTTATATACTTCATGGAATTGTAGAAGCCAGGAAAAACAATTCTTGTCAATATACCAAAAAAAATTCTTAATACATACATAACACTAAAGAAAATGGGCTTATTCGTAGTGAGCTTTGTGCAACTTAATAGTTAACATTTGCTAATAATCATAAAGGTTTATTTCTTAGTCATACTTCATGCTGCTCAAGGACTGATCTAGACTTTTATCTCCATAACGGCATCTAGTAAGAAAAGAGTAGGACACACCTTGCATTTTGACACTCTTGTAGCAGAAAGAAAATGAGAAACAGTGAAACCATACCATAATACTGAAAATTTGTGCTTGGGAGTGACCAGGGTTTCTTCCAGTTAGTTATCCTGCAGAGCTAGTTATGTATATGAGCCTGCCTCCAATTAAATGAGAAGTTTCAAAAATCTACTATTGATACAGACTTTGTAAGGAGGGACTAGATGCAAATATTTTACAAATGCATAAAAAACCCTAGTGGATTTGCCTATTTATGAGCTGTCTAAAATTTTCATGTGAGTGGAAAACTACACAAGACATGGGGACCCAACTTTCTCCTGGTCGTGCCACTGCATGAGTGTGGGAGTCATTGAGCTTGGCTTCTTCATCTCTAATAAGTTGCTTGCTACTCTGAAACTTAAATGTTCTAGTAAACTGTGTGTGTGTGTGTGTGTGTGTGTGTGTGTGTATGAAGGGTAGAATTAATCACATATGAACCTTAGGTGTAAATTTTATTAAAAAAATAGAATTATGCATTTTGGCAAGGGACTGTCACTGAGTGAGTTTGTACAAAGGAGCAAATGTGAAGAGGGCCTGTGATTGTTCTGGATTGAATGTTCTGTGTGTCCTTGATACAGTAAATAAGAAAAGAGGCCACAATCTCTACTCACCAGGAGCTCATGTTCTTGTGGGAAGCCACACAATAAACTCTAATATATAAGTAAATATGGAGAATATGAATCTTAGTGACCTGGAAAATCATGGAGTTAGAACAAGGGGTATAGGAGTAGGAGGGTGGGCAAGGGAAGATCAAAGGCTTTGATGCAACCTGGATGATCCGTTGGGGTAAGCTTCATTGCAAAGAAATCTCAGCAAAGACTAAGCAGATGAGAAGGATGTGGATTCACACTAACAGAGGAAAGGCACTGTCATGTGCCTGCTGCTTTTGAAGGACAACGAGAAGGCGGTAAGATGAGTAAGCAACAGAAAATTATGAGATTTTCAAAAAGTTCATGGAAAATGGAACTTAAGTTTATTTTGATGAAGAAAACTTTGAAATCCATGATTATGCAGGATCTTCAGAAAGTTCATGGAAATGCATATGATGAAGCGATTTTATATGGATTTCAAATTTTTGCACCAAAATAAATATTTTAATTGCAATTCTCCACAAACTCTTTTTGTAGTACTCTTGTAGTAGAAAATAAGTTCTTATAGCAAAGGAATGATACAGAAAAAAAGGCTGTAAGAGTCCTCGAAAGGCATTTTGCCTTTACCCTCAGTGAAATGGTGAGTCTGTGGAGATTGGGGATCATAAATGTTTTGATTTCACTTATTTTTAATGGTCAATATAGTTATTTTGATGGTAATGTTTCCTAGAAGTGATAGGTGGAAGTACATACATAATTTATACTACTGTGTACTGCATACATATGGTAGATAGTAGAGACTTGGGCTTAGATGCTAGTGATGAAACTGGGGAAAACAGATAGAATCTGGAGAGATTTGATAGTAGACTCAATAATATTTCCCAAGATTTTGAGTGACTTGGGTAGGACTGTTACAAGACCAGGTTTTAGAGAAAAATATGAAGAATTAAATTATGGTCATCTAATGTTTGAATGATGCTTGCACACGCAACTAGAAATGCTGTAAAATAGTCACTTGGATTTCAGAAGAGAGTTCTACCCTGGAAATATATATTTGGGAGACCTTGAAACAGAGATCATATTTGAAGCAATAAAGACTGGCTATGATATCAAAGGAATGTCTGTTTAAAAATAGGAACAGAGTTTGAGCCCAGTGCCCTGTATTAGTTTTAAGGCTGACATAACAAAAAACCATAAACCATGCTTACAACAACATAACTTTATTGTCTTATAGTTATAAAGGACAAAATTATGAAATCAAACTATTAGACAGGCCATGCTTGCTTAGAAATCCGCAGGATTTTACATGGTATGGTCCCTTCTGTGTCTCCTCTTCTAATAAGGGCACAAGTCACATTTGATTAAGGGACCTCCCTATTCCAGTATGACCTTATCTTCACTAATTGCCTTTGGAATGACCCTGTTTTCAATTGAAGTCACATTCTGAGATACTCGGATACAATTTAACCCTTAACAAGGCCTTTAGATTTTAATGTAAATAAAGTGCATACTACCTTAAAAGTATAAAGGCAGGGACATTTCCTTATTGTTATTTATCAACATTTAACTTCTTTTTTTTCTTTTGACCAAAGCCAGAACTTTCTTTGTAATATCCATGGCACCTTTTGCATAGTGAACATTCAATTTATGTTTATTGTTTGATCTTTTGATATTTGTTTTACATTCCCCGAAACTCCTTAAATAGACTTCTGAATAGGAAAGAGGAGACAAATAAGTCCAATTTTGTAATGTTTTCCAAAAAGAAGGGAGAAGCCACATTTGAAGAGCTGTTACCCTGTGATTAGGAAACCACTGAACTCTCTAATAAGCCTTTAAACTTTGAGGAGATAAAGAAATGCCATCCTAACAATGGATGAGCAGCTTAAGGATATTAAACATGGCCCCATGCTCCACCAGCAAGATAAAAGGAGCAGTTGCTCAAGTTACCTCACATACCTTTCTGCATGGAATGAGCTGCATCCACCTCTTGGTGCAGCCTGCGTAGCTGATGAGAGCCAAGGTTTAGTGGACCCTACCCTATAGTAGACAATACATACAGAGGGGACAAGGTCAACTATTTGATGAGACACATGTCCACTTTAACATTTACACATCTCCAGTCTGTACTGCCAGTTTACCCCGTCAACACAAAGGAAAGAGGACATTGCTATGTTTTTTTTTAATGAAGAATGTAAAAATTGTTATAATGTGGATATTTCTGGGAAGAGACCAGTTTTTGCAGGTTCTATTTGTGGTTGCTGCTTTTTCCTTCTCCTCTTCCTCCCAGCTTGCAGGATTGCCCTTGGTAAAGAATAGCTGTTACTTGGCTTGTGCTGTCATGACTATCTTCTTGATGTTCAGCTGTGTAGATGTGAGCAGGCTCCCTTCTCTGTGGACCGGGATTCATTGTCCTCTTTTCATTCTACCCTCTATGAGTTTGTGTGTGTGCACGTGCATGTGTGTGAGTGTGTGCACACAATTTAATTAGTGTATGTCGCCAAAGGAGGCATGTGATGTTTCCGTTCTGCAACACTGGCAGTTCTAATATCAGAAGTGTCTAATTTAGAAGCCTTAATAAGTTATTTCAATTACCTTGTCAGGCTTAAGTCAGCAGCAGATAGGAGGATTTTTTTTTCCCTTCTAAGGTGAGATTACATTTAAATGATAATAATACGTGCCAAAATAATGTGAATGCACACGCCAATGGGGGTGATGCCCTTGCTGGCTGACTGGGTTTCCATTTGGTGTTTGTCATAACTTATCAGCTATAATCCCTGTGTGGAGCAGAGCAAAGGGACTCCCAAGTTGATAAGAGAATTTGGTTGCCTTCCTTAAGCAGGCCCTGGATAATGAGGCCCCACCTGTGTAGTTTGGAGGAGGCATCACTCTGTTAGTTACTACCAAGTTGCAGTTCAGATTATAAAAGTCTCAGCAGATGGCTATTACTTTTGTGTGTTTTCCCCTTTAACTCTCCCCATGACCTCCCATGTTTTCATTGTTTGATGACCATTACCTCTTCAGGGCAGCTCCAAATATGCTGAGATTCCTTTCTCTAAAAATAGGACATCTGTTTTATATAAAATCCATTTCCACATAGCCTCACCCACATTTGCTTGTTTTCTTTAGCAAAAGCCAGATCTTAAAATAATTAGTGTAGGATGATGGAAAAGAGAGGGGCAGAAATGTCAAGGATACTTAATAGGACAAAAAAAATTTGATATTTGTATTTTGCATGTTTTAAAATTACATAATAAGCCAAGAGATAAGAGCACTGCACACATGATTCACCTCAATCTTATCTACCTGCTGTCTACACATGCTGACACATTTCTGAAATTCTTCAGTTATTTCCTGTATACCTCACTGAGATTTATATCTGGATGCTTCAAATGATTAAAGTGGAACTTCAATCTGTAATACACTTTGTTCATTCCAAAGTGTTGAAGTAGCTAAGGTATGTGTTGAGTCTGCTACTTTTTGAATAATGTCAAAATGTATTTATTGTTTTATATGATCGATGTATTTACATTTTACTTGATATATTTTTATATTATTATGAGCTTTGAAATTTTATTTTTTTAATTTTAAAGGCTTATTTGTTTATTGAAAGGCAGAGTTAGAGAGGGGGAAGGGGGGAGAGAGGGAGAGAGAAAGCAAGAGTGGGGGGGAGAGAAAGAGAGAGGGAGAGATAGAGAGAGCGAGAGAGAGCGAGAGAGAGAGAGAGAGAGAGAGAGATCTTCTATTCTCTGGTTCACTTCCCGAATGCCTACAACAGTGAGTGTGTGGCAAGGCTGAGGCCAGAAGCCTGGAACTTCCCCTGCATCTCCAACATAGGTAGCAGGGACCCAAGTACTTAGGCCACCTTCTGTTGCCTTCCTAGGCACTCGCAGGAATGCTGAATTGGAAGCAGAGTATCCAGGACTGGAACCAGCACTCTGATATGGGATGCTGGCAGTGCAGGTGGCAGCTTAACCCACTGTGCCATAATGCCTGCCTCTGAAATTTTATTTTCTAACTGATCATCCTTCTTGGTGAGTTCACAAAGTTCTTTCCCACATGAAGCTTCACCTTCATGGAAGATAAGAGAAAGTGTTCATTGAATTGGACAAAAAGGCAGCCTAGAAAGTGCATGACTGGGTTCCTCAAAAGAAGTGTAGTCATGTGGCAATAGATGAGGGTCATGAAGCAGGTGCTTCATCTTCTGCACTTTTGAATTTAAAAGTCTCTTTACTTTTACAAAGGCCAATGAGATTCCAGCAAGGACAAAAGAACCAAATTTCTATTGGTCTTTTGTAGAAGGATATATTAGGATTGGTACTTTGAGGCAATTTTAAAAATTAAAATAAAAACACACAGACTCTGTCATCCAAGATGGTCTAATGGCTACAAACTTCTTTGCAATAGATGAATTTTAATTTTTTATCTGGAAGCAAAAAAGAAAAAAACACTCTTTCTTTGCAAAATTAATTGGAACTTCATTATGTGCCGGCGCCCTGGCTCAATAGGCTAATCCTCCGCCTTGCGGCACCGGCACACCGGGTTCTAGTCCCGGTCAGGGTGCCAGATTCTGTCCCGGTTGCCCCTCTTCCAGGCCAGCTCTCTGCTGTGGCCAGGGAGTGCAGTGGAGGATGGCCCAAGTGCTTGGGCCCTGCACCCCATGGGAGACCAGGAGAAGCACCTGGCTCCTGCCTTCGGATCAGCACAGTGTGCTGGCTGCAGCGGCCATTGAGGGGTGAACCAACGGCAAAGGAAGACCTTTCTCTCTGTCTCTCTCTCTCACTGTCCACCCTGCCTGTCAAAAAAAAAAAAAAAAAGGAACTTCATTATGAAACTCATCAAAATACAAGGAATCTGGGGATATGGTTTGAAGCAATGTGATTCCAGGTCAGCAAATACAGTGAATCAGTCCAAATTGAGAGTATGAGCTCCTACCTCACTCATAAATAAATTCAATTCATACAGCAGATGTATTCAGTACTGGTTTATGGAATACCGGATTGGTGATGAGCAAGCATTAAAACTGTTTGTATTTCATGCTTACATCAGATGATCAGACACATTTCAAAACTTCATTTGGAGCACAGAAGCACAATTGTTCTATAAAATCACATAGCCTCCGGAAGCTTATCTTTTCCAAAGTTGAGACTTTTTAGTCAAACCACTATCTTTTTTTCCTGTGGCATTTGATCATTGTAGTTTAGGCCTCAACACCAAATGAAAACGAGAAACTTAAAAAGAAGTCCCAAATGCTTCAAGTTTGATGGTTCAGGTTGGCCAGGAAACAGATTCAGAGCCAAACATTTGCATGCAGGAGATTTATTGGCTAGTGATCTTAGGAAGGGTACCTGAAGGAAGAAGGAAAACTGGTTAGGACAGAAGGAGACCTAGAATTGAGGCAGGGGGTTTGGGCGTGCATCCCCACAAACGTTACCCCCAGTCATTGGAAACAGAGATTAAGAAGAGCTCCTATGGAATGAGATGATAATTAGGGGGAATGAAAGGACTCAGCTGGTGAGCTGTTGGCAGCTTGGTGAAGAAATGACTGATGGCTATCTAAGGCAGGACACATCATTCATTTCAGTTCTCTTTTCCATAAACAGTGGAATTTCCTGAGTGAGCAGGTATTTAATTTAGAGAACCCGACCCTAGCCGTTGAGGTGAGGGGAAGTCAGGCAAAGAGAAAGCCTTTAGGAGCTATAACATTTTATTTTTAAAATAATCTCCTCATGCAAAAGTAGGAATCTTGTTTAGATAATATCAGGATTCTTGGGTAAGACAAGGCTTAGCCTAAGATTATAGAGCAAGAAGTCATAAAATGAATAAAAACAAGATTTAAATTTGCCACGCCTTTCTCAAAATATATCCATCCAATTAGCTTGTATATAGGAGAGTACACCAGAGTTTTAAAAAAAAAGATGTCCCATCAGCTAAATCCTGCAACCTCTGCTGCCTCAGGCCGAGGGAACTCTCCTGAGGGTGCTACCTCTTTGCAATGACTGGGGAATGAGGATGATCTTTGTGGGGTTGCAAATACCCAGATCCCTTGCCTCAATTGTAGGCAGTTTTGAAGGTCAGCCTCAGATCTCCTTCTATCCCATCTTGCTTCCCTCTCTTAAGACAGAGTAAAAGGGAGAAAGAGAAGTTGGAAACTATCTGAAGCAGTCCTCAAAGGCAAAAGAAATAACAATAATAGCAATAATGATATTAAGATTGATAACCATATGGTGGTAGAATTAGTTGTCATAACAGGTTTAGGGAACTATTAACTTATCGTTATGTTATGGGATGTGTTTAATTTTTTCAAAGCTTTTTTTTTTTTAATTTGAAAGGCAGAATGAGACAGAGAGAGGGAGAGAGACAGAGAAGGAGTGACACAAAGTGAGATAAATCTTTCTTCTACTGGTTTACTCCTAAGGGCCTGCAAAAGCCTGCTCTGGCCAGACAAAAGAAATAAGCCAGGAACTCCATTCAGGTCTCCTGTGTGACTGTCAGGGACACAAGTACTTTTGTCATCTTCCACTATCTTCCCAGGTGCATTAGCAGGAGACTAGATCAGAAGCTGAGCAGCCAGGACTTGAGCCAGCACTCTGTAAGATGCTGGTTTCATAAGCAGCTGTTTAACTCACTGTACCATGACCCACTGGGAGTGTTTAATTTTTGCCTGCCTTCTGTAGCTTTTCACTTTTGGTGGATCATGGCTGAGTTATGCAAAAGTTAAATTTATCTATGGTATCAATCTTGTTTTCTCATCTCTTTCTTCACTTCGTATTCTTTTTTACTTCTCTTCTTTCCTTTGTTCTTTCCTTTGTTTTTCTCTCTACTCAAATCTAGAAATAAGAGTTTTAGGATGACTGATTAGTTTTATTTATTTTAATTTTTTTGTCTTTTTTTAAACAAGCATAGTTTATTTATTTGACAGATAGAGATAGACAGTGAGAGAGAGAGACAGAGAGAAAGGTCTTCCTCCCATTGGTTCACTCCCCAAATGGCTCCCACGGATCGGAGCTACGTGCCGATCCGAAGCCAGGAGCCCAGTTTCCCATGCAGGTGCAGTGGCCCAAACACTTGGCCCAAACACTTGGGTCATCCTCCATTGCCTTCCTGGGCTACAGCAGAAAGCTGGACTGGAAGAGGAGCAACCGGGACTAGAACCCGGTGCCCATATGGGATGCTGGTGCCACAGGCGGAGTATTAACCAAGTGAGCCACAGCGCCGTTGTTACTCAGCATAAATTGGAATTGAATCAACAGTCACAGGAAAGGTTTCTTTTGTTTTGTTTTTGTTTTTTTACATCCACAGTTTGTCACTTATATCTTAGAATAATTTATTGAATAGTAGAAAATTTGAACTGAATAAGATGTATTCAGTGATATATCATTTTTAGATAAAGAAGCAAAAATAGAGGATTTTTATAAATCAGCCAAAGTTGAAAAGGTGGATTCTGATAGGGTAGATGGAATGAATACAGATACAGTGCATTGTTCACTGTGAGTTCCTACTCAAGGGTTTATGCTAGTTACTAGAAGTGAGACAGTGCAGACCATAATCCTAAATAATTCATAAGGCCATTGTGAAGATTATTTAATGCCACTAATGCAGAGTGAAAAGCGCATACTAAATACACAATAAATGTATTTTACCTTTATTCAGGGTCTGCCTTTCATTCTGATTCCTGGACATATCCCCCAAGGACAGCAAAGCATACTGTAGCCCTTTTCTGATCACTTTTATAAGTTAAAAGCAACCTGTTCATTATGTAATTCTTCCAGCACTTTAGTCAATAACTTTCTCATTTATCACAGAAAAGCCTCTTTTGCTACTCAGACTTTACACATTGTTCTTGGATCTTTCCAACTTGAAGAGTTTATTATGACATTCCCCTGCTAATAAATATTTCAAGGATATCTTTACTGGCTTTAGATAAAATTAACTCTCTAGGTTAGCATTCAGGGCATTTTATAACCTGATCCAATCTGTCTTTCCAATCACACTACTCATTTACCTTATCTTCATTAAACAAATGACTGATAATGTACCGTACCATTAGGCACCAAAGATACACAGATACACAGAGTTTATTCTTTCAGAACACTCAAAGGAGTAGATGATCTAATCCTTCCCAAGAAGCTTCTTACAGTTGCCTACCTACCTACCTTAGATTTTGTGATTCCCTCTGCCTGGAATGCCTTAGCTTCAAATATGCACATGCCTGAATCTTGTGACATATCCGCATTATCTCTTTCAATTAGAATTCTATGATCTTTTTCAAATAGGGAACTCGCTTTTAACTTTCTACGAATATATAGTGTTTACCAATTTATTCCTTTTATTATAGTTAATTATGTGCATCTATTAGTCTTTGCTGGACTGTAAGGTACTTGAAAACAATGTGTGTATTTGAATAATATTTATGTATTCCATAATGCTTGCCATATTGTACTGCAAGTAGAAGAGAAAATAATACCTCAAATACCTACAGTGGTCAGGGTTGGGCTGGGACCAAAACCAGGAACTGGGAACACAATATAGGTTCCCATGAGAAAGGCAGGGACTGAATTACTTGATCCCTCACCACTAACTAACTGGCTCTGCACTGGTGGGAAGCTGGTTTCAAGAGCCAGGGCTAAGAATTGAATTCAGGTACTCTGATGTGGGACAAAGGCTTCTTAATTGCTTTCTGAACCACTAGGCTAAATTCCTGCCCTGAGAACAATCTTTTAACTTTAAAAGTCATGAGAATAGACCTTAAAAGTTCAAAGACAAAGACCACATTTATGTGGCATAATTGTAAACTCAATTGGCTGTTTAATTATACTGTAAAATAGAATGGAGGGAAAATTTTCTGGGCAGATCTATAATTGTAATTTCAGGTGATGCTCAAAAGGGGGAAGGGTAGAGAAGGATTGTTTTATTCTTATATAGATCTTAGGTATTTTAAAATTATATTCCTTGTGTCCTTTCAAATAATTTTAAATGATTTTTAAAATATTTTTATTTGAAAAGCATAGCAACAAGGGTCGGGGAGACAGAGTGGGAGAGAGGGAAGATATTGAGGGAGGGAGGGAGGAAGAGATACCTTCCATCAGCTGCTTAACTCCCCAAATATTCACAGTAGTCAGGAGGGCTGGACCAGACTGAAGCCAGGAGCCTGGAGCACTATGCAAGTCTCCTATGTGTGTGGAAGAGGCCCAAGTTTTGGAGTCTTCATCCCCCTCTTCCCAGAGTACACAGTACCGGGAAGCTGGATTGAAAAGTGGAGATGGAACTCTATCCTAGGCCCAGGGATGTGGAGTGCAGGCATCCTAAGTGACAGCTTAGTCCACTGCACCAGAACGCTCACCTCCCATTGTTATCCTTTACCAAATATCTGACACTGTAACAGCTCTACATTGTATAGTTCCCATAGACCATGTAAGTTAAGATACTCTTAACAACTGAATGGAAAAAAAAATCTGATATCTTCAGTCTTTATTGTTTTTCTTTTCTTATCACTGCTCAAGCATCCAGTAAGTAGTTTTGCTTATCTTTAAAGCAAGAGACTTGTTGGTACCACTGCCTAGTTGCAAAAGTAAACACGATCAGCTACTTGTCAAAGCACTTCAATTTTAAGCAGAGTAAGGGAATTGTAAAAGGAAGCCATTCTAAGCTGTAAAATCCAATCCCTTTTTCTAAGTGTGGAAAAAGGCAACCTCATAGTGTTTACAATTAGGTTGACTGGTTACATAAAAGATAATAAGATTTTTATACCATAAGAAATGGTTGGGATAGGTTTTAAATTCTTTCAATGTGCAACGTCGCTAAAGGAATATAGCAAAAAAAAAAAAAAAAAAGTCCTAAATTCCAAGAATTCTCTGGGTTTGGGTGGAGAGAATGCTTGACTATTTTATTTTTTTTAAGCCATATTGTAATGACATTAAAGCACGCAATGGCAGAGGTTGGAAGGTTGGGAGAAAAAGAAAACATTTGCTGTATCGTGAGATGAAACCATGCAGTCTGATGCGGACAGGAATGGGGCAAGAGGTCAAAGGCTTCTCCAGGATTGTTTGACCTTTGGAGAGTCAATAAACTCCTCAAAATAAAGGGTGTGTACAGACATAAGGCTTACTGTCATGACTTCCAATTCCCTACCTTCTACAACTTAAGCGATTATTATGAAATGTGAGAAAATCAAGTGGACAAAACCTCACCAAATTTTCAAGACCCTGGAGAAGGGGTTGTGTTTATTGCCAAAGCTTTCAGCACAGTTTAAAGAGTATATCTGGCTAGATTGAAGGAACTGCATGAAAAAGACAATGCAGTGGACACATGTAGTCTGGTGTTTTACATTATGAAAATCTACAAGGCATTAACATTTTGACTCTAAACTTGGGGATGTGACATTTAACAGCACAACTGTACTAAGTCTTTTCTTCAATGCAATAATGTGGAAATTAAAACAAAATCAAGAGACATTATTTAAACAATAATTTTTCACTGTTGTCTAATAATAATGAGATAATTATTTTCAATAATGATGAGAATAGTAAGTGTTTAATAACTATGAGAGAGCTGGGTCTGCTTTAAAGAAGATAAAATTGAAGATAACTCAGGCAAACTACCACTATTTATAAATGGATACAGCAAAATTTAAAACTCATTCACTTGACTCCAATGTGTACACTCTTCAAATAACCTGTGAGAATAGAACAAATAAACCATACATTACTAGAAAAAAGCAGCTGCCATGATAGAATAATTTTGGATGAAGTGTCAAAAATTCAACAATGAAAACAATTGAAAAGCTGAACTCAATAGAAATTTGGGAGATGGATTTTCTCTGGTAAGACAGGAGCTGTATACTCCTTTAGTATCATTAGGGCATTGTGTCTGTGTCTTTCCAGGAGGGAGTTTGTGATTGTGCTGTTATTTTTGCAGGCAGATGCTTTCTCTATCACAAGCAAGATAGCTTTAGACAGCCCTGGGTTTAGTTTTCAGAGTAGACACATACATACACACACACACAGGAATTTCTCTCCTCAATATCTATACATCATTGCAGGCTATGATTCTCCAAATTCCAAGTGTTCACTCCTGTGATTCAGGGAGGGATGTGCAGGAAAACATGATTGACAGATGGACCAGTTGTCGAAGAATAGGTAATGAAGTGTGGAGGATTTGCATAGATTGACAGCTGGGATGACTTTCAATTTATGCAAATCCACCACACTTCATTACCTGCTCTTTGACAGTGGAGTTGGGCCCTATAGACATATTTTCTTGGCCAGCTGGCATGATGTTAAGCTTTATCAGTTGAGAGTAGGGAAGAAACGTTGCATGTGGTGGAAGCTATCCTTTTTTATTCTGTTTTGCTAGTTCAGAACTCTCCTGCTGCAAGCAGCTTTTCCAGTTTCCAGATTGTGCAGCATATACACCTTGGCCAAAGCCCAACTTCTACAGGACAAATAACTTCTCCAATGCCTGGTTTCTGGAGGGTGGTGAAGAAGGCAATGTTTAGTTCCTGAGATTTTTTTCTCTGTCATTCCTCTTGGGGAATTTTCCTTAACTTCTATGTGCCTCAGTTCCACTATTTATAAAATAACATATTACATGGCCCATTTCATAGCTGTGAGGATTAACTTAATTAATACAGGCAAAAGGCTTACAGTACATCCAAACTCTATTTATGTTTGTTACATTTTAATATATCCCTGGTGGAAAAGATAAATTTGTACTGAAATGAGAATTGATGCTATGGTTTGGATGCCAGATGTATCCCAAAAAGCCAATATGTTAAAGGCCTGGTCCACAGGATGATACTATTGGGAAGTGGTGAACACTTTAGGAGGTGGGGCCTGATGGAAGGTCCTTAGGTCATTAGGAGCATCATTTTGGAAGATAATTTTCATGAGAGGATTATAATGAAAGCTGGAGTTTGGCTCCACACAGTCTCTCTCTGCTCCCTGGCTCATCCAGTGATCCTTCCTCCCACATTTACTATGGGATCTTTGCCAAAGCTTGCATCATGACCATTTAGACTTTTCCCTTTGAAACTGTGAACTAAATCAACCTCTCTTCCTTATAAGCAACTTGCCTCAGCTATTTTGTTGCAGTAAAAAAAAAAAAAGTTAACCAATAAAATTAAAGTCATATTCATTTTACTGTTTAGAAGAGGTAACATTTTTGTGGTTGCTCCTCAAGCTGGTAATGTGAAATGTAACAACTACTCATGTGTACAAGGATTTGGTCAAATCCCTGACTCCCCATGGATACCTCAATTTCACTGTGGAAGCGTAGCTTAGAATCAACTGCCAGACGGAGGAAAGACTGGAAAAAGGGTGTCATTTTCCTCTTCTTCTGCCCATTGTATTTAAGATGATATGTGTTGGTTTTCCCTTTTGTGTGATAAATGAGTTGTGATATATACAATGAAAAGCCAGTCAATATTTTATCATGTGTTTTACCAGAGAAATCTTTGTATCAGAATATTTTGCCTTTTTCCATTGTTTGTTGTTTAGTTCAACTTTGAAGTAAATTTGTTATTCAACTTGTTTTCTCAGAAGGATGCAGCTCATTTATTTTCTATAATTTAATTAAGAATTTTTTAAATAGGGAAGATTATTATTGCCTAAGGATAAAAATGACAGATGAAATGAGTGAAAATTTAATATGACTCAAAAGAAATGATTTTCTTTGTTGTTTCTGAAGGCAGACTAAGTCTTCTTTTGCAACTTTAGCTGAAGAAATTGTAAAAAAGTTTTATCACCTTTTATGAACACAAAGAAGCTTTGCTAGATACATAGCTTTCCAGTAATGTAGTCATACCTCATAAATCATGATCTAGAACATCCACTATTTTTAATTGCCCCATTAAATAATTAAGTTTAACTTAGGGAGCAAGTCACACCTCATCCTGAAAGAACTTCAGCATAGACAGGTTAAATGTTTGCTTAATGAATGCTTGTCTTTACAGAGCTAACTGCTCTCAACAGTTAAGATGGTGTGCTAGTGGGTATTTTTATTCCCTTGAAATATTTCACACAATGATTTAAATTAGAATAATTAGGGGCTTATAATTTCCTCTCATTAATTATAATTTAAGAATAATTACAAATTCTCCAAATGGTTGGTTTAAAGGTTCTGCTGCTTCTGTTTGCTAGTGCATCATTTATATTTCTGATATTTAGACTATAATGAAAATGTGGAAGGCATCTGGGCTGCAGATTTCAGTATTTTAAGCTGCAGAAATATTTGCTTTTGCAAATGAAGTCTTATTGAGAGTTCCAATATGCAAAAAAAAATTTACATTTAACATAAGGTGTGGCCCAGCTGCAGAACTCAGAAATCCATCATGAAAATCATTGATGTGGTGCTGGCACTGTGCATTCTATATGGATGCCAGTTTGAGTCCCAGATGATTCTCTTCTGATCCAGCTCCCTGCTAAGGCTCCTGGGAAAGCAGTAGAAGATGGCCCAAGTCCTTGGGTCCCTGAACCCCATGTGGGAGACCCAGAAGACCTGGATTCTCCATCCATAATGGCCATTTGGGGAGTGAACCAGTGGAGGGAAGACCTCTCTCTCTCTCTCTAAGTCTTTCAAAAAAAAAAAAAATAAGTCTTTAAAAAAAAGAAATAAAACCATTGATGTGGCACTACTTTGCTCATTTTGACTTGTGATATCTACACTAGGCTGAGTTGTTACCATTAATTCTCTTAAATATTTCCTTTCATGTCACTCATCTTGCCTCCTGATGTTGGAACTATGTGATTGCTTATCCATTGAGCTAACACAGTCTACCTAAGACTATATTCTCCTTGCTATTGTTGTACCATATTGATGTTCATGGAAACCTTGAATCTCAAGATGTACAACAATCTCATGACCTTTCTTAGTCAACTTTGTGTCATTTTAAAGGATGAGTTTACCTTGGATTCACATCTGCCAGAATCATGGCTTCATCATTGGTGTTGTGAATTGAAGCAGCCACTTCAGATGATACACTGCTTATGATATAGAGCTTAATACCTCCCTGTTTTAATAATAGAAGGAGGACAAATCAGAGGGAATGGAGAAAATGACAAAAATTTATACTCCTTCAGAACATTAATTAATATTGGTTTTATCATTTGTTTTAATTGATATAGGAAGCATTTATGAAGTGTACATTTGGTAGAGAATATTGAACCAGCAGCCCTATGGATAAGTTTTTATATAGAGAGACTAGATCTGTTTCTAACTGCACTACTTTCCTAGTGAAAGACATGGGGTTTGGCATGTGGAAAATGCTCAGTAACAATTTATTCAACAAGGAAATGTGTAGCTGAAGATGGTAGAGCAGGGAGAAAAAATTAGCAGACAATCTATGTGCTCTCTGTCCAGAAGGTGATTTCGTACATACAAAGTTTATGTAATCATTCTTAAACCCCATGAATTTGGAATTATTCCCACTTTACACATAAAGGAACAAAATAAAACTTATTTAAGTTATCGCCACTCACACCAAGACAAGATCCCAGGTGTGCCTCAGTAGAACACAGTCCATGAGTTGGTATGACTATTTCTAAATATTTTAGGGGAAATACATTATTTGTATGTAAAAATACATATATAATACGATGAAAAATAATTTAATATTTTTAGGATATGACAGAAGAATCAATACATTTGGCATGCATTAGCTTTATAGCAGGTATTCCTAGTTATATTCCTAGCTCTCTGACATTTATAATCCAAGATATTTAGCTCATATATGGATTGCACTACCAAATGTTGGAAAATCCTTCCAAATTAATTTTGGGGAGGCTTGGAAAGAAAAGCCAGAAGTGGTCCGACATGTTTCCTACTCTAGGATCTCACACATTTAGGTCAGGACAAGGAAGAGATACTGGTATCATTATCCCAACTCTTTCCTCTGAACCTAATTTGGAGTCTGTCATTCCTGTTGATGCTGGATGATTATGCAACAATTTATTTAGCAGAATTCTCAAAGATTAGTGATGAATCATGTGAACAGAAACAAAGGTCATTCATATAAATTACACATCATGCTATGCAATGTGTACCTAGGAGTTCCTATAGCTACAGTGGTGGAAAGAAGGGATTTCTGAAGAGTGTTCCATAGAGTCATTGTTCTGTGAGGAAATCAACAACCCAGTGAGAAAATCCATGACCAACTCTCTGAATTTCTTAACTTCCATGAACTCAACAAACCCTCACAACTTCAGCTACTTGAATGCTGAGCAATTTCTATCTCATGTTGAATGAGCTGGTTGTTTTGCCCACAGAACACAATACTACATTAGGAGCTGATTTCTGCTGTGGGACTTGTGGAGGGCCCTCAACCATGGGATCACACTGACCTTTTCTGGCTACAGCAAGCCTTGTAGAGCAGGTTTCCTATCAGTTCAGAACATTTGATAAGAGAAGATTAATGCTTCTATTCCTGAGAAATGGTACTTCTGTGTGGTGGAATTGCTGATTTGCAAGTTGAAGCCACAGCAGAGAAAATGAAGGTTTTGTTCTGTGCTGTCTGATATGGTACCCAACAGCTACATGTGTTTATTGAACACCTCAAATGTGGTTATTAAATCATGTTTAAAGATAATATTTTGGATATATTGGGTTAACTAAAACATGTTACTAGTATGTATTTCATATACTTCTTTTCACTCTTTTTAATGTGACCACTAGAAAGTTTAACTTGGTTGTAATTGACATTTTTCTCTAGTGGAAGGGGATGCTCTCAATTATAAAGTATGTGGGTGTTATTCTGGGTTTTCTAAATTAGACCCTTAGGCCATCACTGAAGAAGTAATCTAGTGACATAATACACTTTGCACATGATGATCATAAAAAAGGAAACTATTTGACTTTGTGACTATCCTAGAATAATAGGTATAACTTAGAACCTTAGAACATTCTGTTTAACATGAGATAAAAAGTTTTATATTCTCATTGTCTCTGAAAATCTGAGATCTATGTTCCCTACCAACAAACCAAGATTGCCATGATTGTTAATTTTCCAAACCAGTAGAACTTATAGAAGAGTATGATCAATTCTATTTTTTCACCGTTTTGTACCTATCTATCATACTGCTGAATGAATTTTTATTAAATTAGAGAGTGAACTAATGGAGCTAATTACTCCATTTTCTATCAGTTTATACTGATTTGTTCTTTTTTGCATTTAGAAATAAATTTTCGAAGGCTTAGTGTGCTTTTCATAATAATGTGTGGCTTAAAAAAGCCTTTTTTAAAGAAAAAACTCTTTCTAAAATATTTTGTCTTTTTCACTTTTTTTTAACTTTTATTTAATGAATATAAATTTCCAAAGTACAGAATATTGATTACAATGACTTCCCCCCCATAACGTCTCTCCAACCCGCAACCCTCCCCTTATCCACTCCCTCTCCCCTTCCATTCATGTTAAGATTCATTTTCAATTCTCATTATATACAGAAGATCAGTTTAGCATAAAAGTTCATCTGTTTTTGTTTACTTGAGAGACAGAGAGAGACAGAGAGATCTTCCATCTTCTATCTTGCATTCTAAATGCTACCAGCACCCAGCCTGGTCTCCCAGGTGGTTGGCAGGAAGCTGGGTAGGAAACAGAGACAGAACTCAATCCCAGGCACCCTGATATGGGATGTGGGCCTCCTGAAATGGAGATTAACCTTCTGCACACAATACTTGCCTCTGAATTTCATTACTAAACCTACCAAGTAATAACAATTACTTTGAAGGATTCTAACTCTGATTACTTTGTGCATAGGTAATTCAAAAGTTCTTTTTTGTTTTGTTCCTGCTTAATTCTTACTTAGTTTTTAAAATTTATTTTTAAAATATTTTATTAATACATTATATTCTAAGGTCCACAGAGAATGCATGATAATTACTAGAGCGCAATTCTCATGTTACTGTGATGTTAATACAAAAGGAAAGGATTCAATTTGATTCACCTGCCCCCCCATTCCCTTTTTCTCTCTCTTAACTTTTGAGATAACATATTTTAAATTTACATTATAGTCAAAGGCTTAATGCTTCACTAAATAAAGAGTTCAACAAGTAAAAAGGGGCCTGGCATTGTGATACATCAGGTTAAGCTGCTATTTGTAATGTTGGTATTCCATATGGGCACTGGCCTGCTCCACTTTCCATCTAGCTCCATGCTAATACCCCTGGGAAAGCAGCAGAGAATGGGCTGCTGCCACCACATGGGAGATCCTGATGAGTTCCGTGCTCCTGGTTTTCAGCCTGGCTCAGTCCTAGCCGTTACAGCCATTTAGGGAATGAACAAGTGTATAGAAGATTTCTCTCTCTCTCTCTCTTTCTCATTCTCTGTAACTCTGCTTCTCAAATAAACAAATAGATCTTAAAGAAATAAACAAATAAGACCCCTAGTTTACTGGGAATATAGGCTGGGGCTGTAAAAAACAACCAAATAAAAAGATAACAATTTCACTTATATACAATCAATTTTAAAATATTCACAGACCACTGAAACTATAGTAGCATATCATACTTAACCATCAGTTTGACAAAGTTATGAAGCAAATTTGACAAAACTATATTTGCAGCAATACTGATATACACAGGCATTTCTTTGTTTTTTTGCTTTAGTTTTTTTCATTGTTAAAAAACTTTTAGTTCCTACACATGAGGTAGAACATGCAGTAATTGTCTTTTTGTATCAGCTTATTTCACTCAACATGATGCCCTCTGGTTATATCCAATTTTATGCAAATGGTAGAATTTTATTTTTTTATAGCTGAATAATATATAATAATATGTTTGTCCATTCATCTGATGATGAATACCTTGGATGATTCTGTATTTTGACTGTTGTGAACACTGCTGCTATAATGGTTGTTCAGATATTTGTTTGATACATTGTATTTCTGTCTTTTGGGTATATACCCAGTACTGAGATTGCTAGGTTATTATATGGCAAATCTATTTCTAATTTTTTCAAGAAATGTCTATGCTATTTCCCACAGTGGTTGCACTTACATTCCCACCAACAGTGTATGAGAGTTCTACTTTCTCCATGTCCTCACCAGCATTTGTTAGTCTCTGTCTGTTGGAAAACAGGTATTCTGACAGGGGTGAGGTGACATTGTGGTTTTGATTTGCATTTCCATGACGGCTAGTAACACTGGGCATTTTTACATATATTTTTTGGCCATTTGTATTTCTTCTTTCGAGAACTATCTTTTGAGGTAATTTGCCCATTTCTTCACTGGATTGGTTGTGTTTTTTGTTGTTGTTGAGTTTATCTTAGATATTAAATATTTGCTAGGTAAGTAGCTTGAAAATATTTTTTCCCATTCTCTTGGATAATTCTTCACTCTGTTGTTTCCTTTGCTGTGTAGAAGCCTCTGAGTTTGATGTGATACCATTTGTTTAGTTTTGCCTTTGTTGTCTCAGCCTTGGAGTTCTTCCAAGAAGTCATCTCCTACACTGATGTCACTGATTGCAATGTCACTTACGTTTTCTTCCAGCAATTTCATAGTATAAGTTTATAAATATATAAATATAATATAATACATAATATAATATAATTAAATAATATGTAATAATATAAACATCATATATTAAATTTTTTATTTAATATATTTATTATAATATATAATTAAATAATATTAATGTAATAATATAAATGTAATATAATATAATATAAATTTATTTAAATTTGGGCCTTTGGTCCTCCTTGAGTTGATTTTTGTATATTGTAAGAGTTATGGAGCTAATTTCATACTTCTTTATATATGTATCCAGTTTTGTCAGCACCACTTATTAAAGAGATTATCTTTTTTCCAATGTGTGGTCTAGAAAATTTTGTGAAAAATTATGTACACAGATTAATTTCTGGACTCTCAGTTTTGTTCCATTGATGTTTGTGTCAGTTTTTATGCCTGTATCATGCTGTTTTCATTACCATAGCTTTAGTATGCTTTGTAGTAGATTTGTAGTATTGTGATGTCTCCACCTTGATTTTTTTTCCCTCAGGATTGCTTTGGTTATTCTGGGTCTTTCATGGTTCCTTATAAATTTTAGTATTGTTTTTCCCATTCTGTTAAGAATTTCACTGGCATTTTGATAAAGATAGCCTTGAATCCATAGATTGCTTTAGGAAGTATAGACATTTCAATGATACTGATTCTTCCAATCTATGAGCAATAATATCTCTACTTTTTGTGTGTCTTTGATGATATATTTCACTAATGTTTTATAATTTTCATTGTAGAAATCTTTCACTTCTTTGGTTGAATTTATTCCTCAATATTTGGGTTTTTTGGCTGTTGTGAATGGGATTGCTTTCTTGACTTCTTCTTTCAGTGAGTTCATTATTAGTTTATAAACACAGTGTCCTATGTGTGTTTATTTTGTAACCTGTAACTTTGCTGAATTGATTTATCAGTTCTACATCCTTTTGGTGGAGTACTTAGGCTTTTCCATGTACAGCATCATGTTGTCTGAAAACATGGATATTTGGACTTCTTCCTGTCCAATTTTGATGCCACCTATTTCTTTCTTTCCTCTGGTTGCTCTTGCCAATAATTCCACTAGTGTATTGAATAACAGTGGTAAAAGTAGACATCTTTGTCATGTTCCAGATCTGAGGAGAAATGCATTCAGCTTTACCTCTTCCAGTATGATGCTATCGGTACATAGCCTTTATAACTTTGAGGTACATTCCCTCTATCCCTAATTTGTGAAAGGTTTTTAATCAAGAGGGAATGTTGAATCTTATTAAAGGCTCTCCCCACATCTATTAAGATGACTGCATGTTTTTTGTTCTTCATTCTGTTTATGACATTTATTGATTTGTGAATGTTGAACCAACTTTGCATCTCTTGCTCGTGATGCATGATTTTCTTGATGTGGTTTTGGCTTGCTAGTATTTTGTTAGAATTTTTGCTTCTTGGTTCATCAAGGCTTTAGGTCTGTAGTTTTCTTCTCATGTTCAATCTTTGTTCAGTTTTGATATCAGAGTGATGCTGGTCTCATAAAAAGAATTTGGCAGAATTCTATCCTGTTCAATATTTTGGAATCATTTGAAAAGTATTGGAGCTACTTCTACTTTAAATGTTTTATAGAATTTAGTAAAGCAAATATGTCCAGAACTTTTCCTCTATGAAAGACTTAACTACAGCTTCAAACTCATTGCTTATTATGGTTCTGCTTAGTTTTTCCATATTTTATTGATTTAAGAATGGTAAGTTATATGTATCTGGGATTTTATCCCTTTCTTCAAGGTTTTCTAGTTTGTGAGCTGATAGTTTTTCTTAGTAGTGTCTTATGAGCCTTTGTATTTAAGTGATATAAGTTGTAATGTCTCCTTTTTCATTTCTAATTTTATTTATTTGAGTTTTTTTCTCTTTTTTTCTTTGTTAATCTGGCTAAAGTTTTGTCTATTTTGTTTGTCTTCTCAAAACACCAACTTTTTGTTGATCTTTTGTATATTTTAGTTTTAATTCCATTTCTGCTGTGGTCCTTATGATTTCTCACCTGCTGATTTAGGGTTTGGTTTGTTCTTGTTTTTCTGTCTACAAGATGCATCACTGAATCATTCTTACTGCTTTTGCAGTATCCTACAGGTTTTTGATATGTTGTGTTTTCATTTTAATTTATTTTAAGGAAGTGTTTGGATTCCTTTTTAATTTATTCAGTGACCCATTTGGTCATTGATAGTGTTTAATTTCCAGTTATTTATGAGTGTTTTGTTGTTCTTGTTGTTGACTTCTGGTTTTATTCTCTTGTGATCTGAGAAGATATATGGTATAATTTCAATCATTTTAAATGTACTGGGACTTTATTTTTGGCCTAATACATGATCTATCCTAGAAAATTATACATGTACTAATGAGAAGAATGTGTATTTTATAGCTATTAGGTGAACTGTCTTGTAAATATCCATTATATACTATTTGCTCAATAGTATGGTTCAATGCTGATGTACCTTTGTGTTGATTTTCAGTCTGGATGAACTGTCAATTGATGAGAGTGAGATGTTGAAGTTATCCACTATTATTATATTGGAATCTACCTCCCCCTTTTGCTCTACTAGTATCTGCTATATATATCTGGTGGTCTTGGGTGTGTATATATTCATGATTATTATATCTTTTTCCTGAATAAATCCTTTTATCAAAAATATAGTATACTTCTTAGCCTATTTTTACGATTTTTGACTTAGAGTCTATCTGATATCAGGATAGCTACTCCTGTGTGTTTTTTGTTTGTGTTTCTAGCCCTTCACTTTCAGTCTACGAATGTCTTTGTTTGTGAAATGGGTTTCTTATAGGCATCATAGAGTAGAGTCTTGGATTTCTTTATTCATTCAGCCAACCTAAATCTTTTGGCTGGGAAATTTTTCCATTTACATTCAAGGTTATAATTAATAGATAAGAACTGAAAACTGCAATTTCGTTGATCGGTTACTGATTATACCTGCTTTGTTAATGAATATGGTAGTGTCATGAAATTTTCATGATGCTTACTTCTAATGCAGGGTGGCCTTCATAATTTCTTTTAAGGCTGTTCTGGCAGTGGTATATTCTCTCAAGTTTTTGCTTATCTGGGAAATACCTTATTTCTCCTTTACTTTTGAAGGACAGCTTTGCTGGATATAATATTCTTGATTAGAAGTATTTTTTTTTTTCTTTTTAGACCTTGAATATATCATCCCTCTGTCTTCTGGACTGCAGGGTTTGTGCTAAGTCTGCTGTTAGTCTAATTGATTTTTCTTTATAAATAAAGATACTTTTCTCTTACTCTTTTTAGTATTCTCTCCTTGTCTTTAACTTTTGACAACTTGACTGCAATATGTCTTGGAGGGAATCTTCTTTGATTGAGTCTGCTTAAGTTTCTTTGAGTTTCCATGTCTCTTTCAATACCTGGGAAATTGTCAACTATTATTTCATTTGGCAGATTCTCTATGACTTCTTCATTCTCTTCTTCAGGAATCACAAAAATATGAGTATTTGGTCATTTATTGGTATTCCATATTTCAGGTAGCCTTTTTTCATCCTTTTACTCTTTCTTCTTTACTTTTGTCTAACTCGGTTTTTTGAAAAGTCTTTTTCTCCAGATCAGAAATGCTTTCTTCCACTTGGTCTATTCTGCTGGTAAAGCTTACAGTCACTGATTGAAGATTTCATCACCAGAATTTCTATTTTATTTTAATTAATGATTTCTTTCTCCTTAATTAATTTTTCATATATGTCATTCATTGGCTTCCTCATTTATTTTAGCTGGCTGTATTCTCTTGAATTGGATTGAGTTTTCTTTTTTAAATTTTTTTAAAGATTTATTTTATTTAGTTGAAAGGCAGAGTTACACATAGAGAGGGAGAGATGCTGAGATACCTTTCTTTCTGCTGTTTCACTCCCCAAATGGCTACAGTGACTGGGCCTGAGCCAGGCAGAAGCCAGAAGCCAGGAACGTCTTCTGTGTCTCAGGGTACTCAGCACTTGGCCATCTTCCCTGCTTTCCCAGGCACTTAGCAGGGAGCTGGATCACAAGTGGAACAGCAGTGCCATGATCCAATGCCCATACAGGATGCCAGTGGTGGAGGTGGTGGTTTAACCCACTATACAACAATAGTGGTCCCTCATTTGATTTTGTTAAATATTTTTTAGTGGAATTTCATTAATTTCCTTCAGATCAAGATCTAATTCTGGAGAATTCTTGTTTTTTGTTTTTTGTTTTTTTTTTTTTTTTTTTGGAGGTGTCATTCTACATTGTTTCTTGTTTCCTGGGTCCATACATTGACATCGACATGTCTCATGTGATATCCCTTCTTCTTTATGAAATAACTTTTTTGTTTTTTTTTTTATTCCCATCACACCAGCCATCCCACCCACATTCCCACCCTTCCTCCTCCTCCCTCTCCCCTTCCCAGTCTCATTCTCCATTAAGATTCATTTTCAATTAACTTTGTACACAGAAGATCAACTGTATACTAAGTGAGGATTTCAACAATTTGCACACACTCACAGGAAAAACTGAGAACAAGTATCACAGTTAACTTTCATAATACAACTCATTGAGGACAGAGGTCCTGCATAGGGAGTTAGTGCACAATGACTCCTGTTGTTAATTTAACAATTAACACTCTTATGTATGACATTAGTGACCACCTGATGCTCTTGACATGAGCTGCCTAGGCTATAGAAGCCTTCTGAATCCACAAACTCTGTCAGTATTTAGACAAGTCCATAAGCAAAGTGGAAGGTCTCTCCTCCTTTTAGAGAAAAGTACATCCTTCTTTGATGGACAATGAAGTAGCTTTAATTGGAAGAGTTTATGGTTTAGATGGAATACATGGTATCACTTGTTTTCTTGCTTTGCCTTTGATTCTAGGTGATCTCAGAAGCATAGACTCTGAGTGATATTTTTGCTTTAAACCATGTCAACTGTGTATGTAAGTGACATAGTGGTCTAGTCTATTGCAGTTTGTAGGGGTATAAGAAGTGTGACTTTCAGGTGAATGTGGGCTTCTTAGGGTATATCTTCAGTCTCAGAGTTTGATGTCAGTTACACTGGGGATTATGATCATTGGAGCCTTGTTCTTGATGCTGAGGGAGATAAAAGATTGCCCCAGTGACAATCCTGAGTGATGCTGGGACTTGTGAAACTAATAGCTGTGGCTCTAGGACTGTGTGATGTGAATGTGGATGGGTGCTTCTTCAGGTGCTGCTAGGAGAGTACAACTGATGCTGTGCTTATAACACCAACAGCTTTAGTCCTAGTACTGGAGTATGTGAATTGAACCCTGCTCCAGTCCTATAGGGTAACTACAACATATACAGAGGTTGTATACTGGCAGGTATGGGTCTAGAGAGGTGGAATGCAGGCAGATTCTTCCCTGTGGGGAGCAACTGGGAGCAACTCAGACTAGACTAAGTTACTGGAATTAAGACTTATTCTATGCATCTGCTTTCCCACAATATGGCGCTGAGAAGGGAAACAGCTGCCTCCAGTTCAACCAATAAACTGTGGGACCTGCTCCTGATTGGAGGAGAGCAGCGTACTCGGCGTGTGGGTAGCAGAGTTGGGATTGGTGGAAGAGGACTATAAAGGAGGAGAGAGATGGCATGCACCAGGAACATCTAAGGGGAACACCTGTGCAGCCCCCGAGAGAGCCGGCCGGCGGTGTGCCGCTCCCCTGCGGAAGTGGGGAATGTGGCAGGGGGAACCGCCCTTCCACGGAGGTGGAAGGGATGGTAGCCAACCCGGGAAGGACCAGCAGCCAACCCGGGAAGGACCAGCAGCCAACCCGGGAAGAACCAGCAGCAAACCCGGGAAGGGCCGAGCAGACGAAAGAACAGCGCAGGGTCCTGTGTCGTTCCTCCACGAAGACGGGGAGTGACATAATGGTGCCGTGACTCGGATATGAAGCCTAGGCAGGGTTTAGTGTCGTTCCTCCACGAAGAGGGGGAGCGACACTTCCCCATGTGCATGGGGTAGATTCCAGTGGGTTTGAAGAAATTACCATTGATTGTTTTTTTTAAACTTTTATTTAGTAAATATAAATTCCCAAAGTACAGTTTGTGGATTGCAATGGCTTTTTCCTCCCCATAACTTCCCTCCCACCCACACCCCTCCCATCTCCCACTCCCTCTCCCATTCCATTCATATCAAGATTCTTTTTTCAGTTATCTTTATATACAGAAGATCAATTTAGTATATCTCACCATTGATTGTTGTAGGTCTGGTGTTAGAGAGTATAATGAGGTCATTATCCAGATCTCCTAGGGTGGGAGCCAGGCAGTATTGGGAGCAGTGGTGGCCACCCATCTAAAACAGAGCAATATAGATAGAGCACACCAGATAGTGCTAGTGAGTATAAATTACTGCAAATATTATAATACCAGCATCAACACTTATGTTTGTGTGAGGCACAGATGGAACTGTCTCCAGCTCTCACAAGGCATGCAATGGTGTTGCTGGGATTTGTGTCCAGGGGTTGCAGCACCATGTGCTAGGAAATGTGTGATGGGGGTTGGGGGAAACTTCCTCAGGTCAGGTCTGGAATTTTTTTTTGCATAGCTGCTGGTACCAACCCCAAGAAGCTGAGGGGAAACCCCTGGGTCATGTAAAATGAATGAATGCAGCTCTGGGGCTTATGCCCCCAAACTCCAACAGTTGTAGGATGCAATGAGTCTGTTTTCTGCCCTGTAAGTTATCTTGACAGTGTTCTGATGAATCTAGTAGCAATGGAACAAATATCAACTGCATGACTCCTCACAGCCAACTCATTCCAGTGCTCTGTAGGGGAGTGGGAGAGGGGAGGGAGGCAATGTGGGTTCCCCTCTCAAAGCCAAGCAGTTACTAGACCCCACTCAGCTCCCCAGGCTGGAGACAAAGTCAGTGGGTGAATGTAGAATTCTCTCTCAGCTAAAGCTGTAGTGGGCAGAGCACATAGCAACTTCTTCCTACCTTGACTTGGAAGGATGGCAGCTCCCAGCTGGCACCTAGCTGCATCATGTGGCCAGCCTCAGTAGCATGTCTGTCCTCTTTCCTCATTGTCCCAAGAGTCTTTGTTTTGTTCTGTCATTTCTGCACTGAAAATTCGTCAGTGCCCTGGAAATGTGATCTTTCCTTTCCCACCCACTCCCCATATCATACAGTGGCTGAAGTCAGTGTGACTTCTCGCTGTTGAGCCATCTTGGATCTACTTCATAGATTCTTGTGTTAAATTTATATGATGACATTATGCCTTCAGTGGTTTTTCAACCAAAATTACAAAGCCATCTTTTAACTCTCACAGGAGAAATGTTCTTCAATATTTTACCTGTTTACCTTATAAAATAGTCTAGTTCTTTTTATCTTTTTAGCATTTCTATATTTATTTCTATGTCTTAAGGACTTAAAAGACACTATTAAGGAAACAATTATGTCATCATGAAGTATTTTGGGAGTTCTTCAGTATTTTTCAGAAGAGAGAGAATGACTGGAATGCTATCTGATTTCTTGCTGACAACACTGATGGGGGACCCATTGGCTTTACTGAGTCTGTTGTGTGCATCTATGTTATATGGGGTTGACATCATTGCCCCTATAGCAATGTAGTTTTCTCCCAGGAGTGGTTACAAAATTTGTGGGTTTTAGGACACAATGAAAATGTGGGTCCCATTTTCAATACTTACCAAGAATTTTAAGCCGGAGAGACCAGGGCTTTAAATCAATGCAGGGCCCTACTAAAGTTGGAGCCTTGTGGGACTTGTCCATGTCCCTGGCTAGATTTAGAGTCTGCAAGTCCCATCATTCCTGACTGATTGAATCTCATATTTCTTTGACTCTTATGGGATTTGAGTATATTTGCATGAATTTCTAAAGACCTTGATCATGAGATAATATTACTTTTGTTTTGTTTTATTTTAGTAACATTTTCCCTGCTTGGTCAATGGCACACTATCAGCAGATACAAAACTATCTGAGTTTTGCACATTTTCCTGGGTTTTCCTTAGTACAAGGTCACAGTTTCCATGTCATTTTTCTCAGACTACTGACATCTGTCATTGTCTCAGATGGTTGTGATAAAAACTCTGAAGAAAGGAAGAGAAATGGTTCACCTAGACCTGGCTTTAAAGGCTCATCTCTCCATCTCTTTCCCTCTCTGTGTTTATTCTTTTCTTGTTTTCCTTTCTGCTTTTCTGCAAATTTGTATTGCATAGGTACTAACTTTAAAGCACCCTGTAAGGCATTAAAGTAAAATCCTTATTTTTGACAGCTTATTCGGTCATTAAACATGTGCAACTTTATTTCAATTTCTTTACATTTTATCTATAACATTTCTAAAAGTTCTCAATAAAAACATGTTTTCAAATACCCAAAGTGGAATTTAGATCACATTCTGTTCTCTCTACACGAGTCAAACAGCACAAAATTTAGGCTTCCAGAATATGTAAACACAGGCGAGTGTTGCGGCGCAGAAGGTTAAACTGCAGCTTGTGATATGTGCCTGCCGTTTCAAAGAACTGGTTCAAGTGCAGCTGTTCTGCTTCCAGTCCAGCTTCTTGCTAATGTATCTAGGAAAGCAGTAGATGACGACCCAAGTTTTGAGTCCCTACTATCTAAATGGAAGACCTAGATGGAGTTCCTGGCTCCAGGTTTGGATGGGGCCCAGCCCTGGCTATTAGAGGAGTAAGCAGCCATGTGAGGAGTAAGCATCAGGTGGAAGATCTTCCTGTCTTTCTCTGTCACTCTGCCTTTTGAATGCATAAATACATAAGTCTCTTTAAAAAGAATGTTTTAAAACATAAGTGATTGTTTTAATACTACCACTTGTATTTGCTAAGAACAATCATGGAAGAGATGTACCAGCCCTTCCCATGGATGGGAGCTCAGCATTGTGATTTCTCACAAGTCTAAGCAGGGAATAGGATTTCAAGATTCAAAGGGAAGGGAAGTTCATAGGGGATCATTAGCATTTTAGCCATAGTAGTCAGCAGTGTGTGGAACTCTGCATCAACCTCATCAGGTAAGGAGATGGACAATCATCTCACTAATACCATAAAGAGGAGTAACATAAAGTGATCAGAGCATGCTTCCTGAAGTCCCATCCCATAGGACTGCTTGTGGGTGTTTGATCTAATTGAAAATTGTTTGCTTAAATACTTCAAGATGTGAATCAGAGAAGGGGCTGGTGTTTCCAGGCAAAAATAATGCATAGCTGCAAGATACATACAATCTTGCATTCCAATCAACAGCATTGGACCTACATTCAAATTGTACTAATAGCAGCAATTAGTATCAACAAATTTCCTTTCTGAAGTTTTTATTTCAAAAGACAAAGAAAAAAAATCTCGTTTCAATTTTATATTTGTTGGGATATCCCCAATACTATTCAGAATGGAATTCCTAGGAATCCCCCATATAAAAATTTCATTTTTCAGGGGGCTAGGTGCTGTGGCCCAGCGGGTTAAAGCCCTGGCCTAAAGTGCTGGCATCCCATATGGGTGCTGGTTCAAGACGCGGCTACTCCATTTCGGATCTGCTATGGCCTGGGATAGCAGTAGAATATGGCCCAAATCCTCGGGCCCCTGCACCCATGTGGGAGACCCGGAAGAAGCTCCTGGCTCCTGGCTTCAGATTGGCGCAGCTCCAGCTGTTGTGGCCAATTGTGGAGTGAACCATCGGATGGAAGACCCCTCTCTCTATCTACCTCTACCTCTTCCTCTACCTCTACCTCTACCCCTACCCCTACCTCTACCCCTACCCCAACCCTTACCCTTACCCTTACCCTTACCCCTACCCTTACCCCTACCCCTACCTCTACCTCTCTGTGTATCTCTGCTTTCAAATAAATAAAATAAATCTGGGGCCGGCACTGTAGCACAGCAGGTTAATGCCCTGGCCTGAAGCACCGGCATCCCATATGGGGGTTTGAGTCCCGGCTGCTCCACTTCCAATCCAGCTCTCTGCTGTGGCCTGGGAAAGCAGTGGAAGATGGCCCAAGTGCTTGGGCCCCTGAACCTACATGGGAGGCCAGGAAGAAGCTCCTGGTTTCTGGCTTCACATTGTTGCAACTCTGGCCATTGCCGCCAACTAGGGAGTGAACCATCGAGTGGGAGACCTCTCTCTCTCTCTCTGCCTCTCATCTGTCTGTGTAACTCTGATTCCAAATGAACAAATAAATCTTTAAAAAAATAAATAAAATAAATATTTTTTTTTTGACAGGCAGAGTGGACAGTGAGAGAGAGAGACAGAGAGAAAGGTCTTCCCTTGCCGTTGGATCACCCTCCAATGGCCGCTGCGGCCGGCGCACTGCGCTGATCCGATGGTAGGAGCCAGGTGCTTCTCCTGGTCTCCCATGGGGTGCAGGGCCCAAGTACTTGGGCCATCCTCCACTGCACTCCCTGGCCACAGCAGAGAGCTGGCCTGGAAGAGGGGCAACCAGGACAGAATCCGTTGCCCCGACCAGGACTAGAACCTGGTGTGCCGGCGCCGCAAGGAGGAGGATTAGCCTAGTGAGCCGCGACGCCGGCGTAGGGCCCAAGCACTTGGGCCATCCTCCACTGCACTCCCTGGCCACAGCAGAGAGCTGGCCTAGAAGAGGGGCAACCAGGACAGAATCCGGCGCCCCAACCGGGACTAGAACCCGGTGTGCCGGCACTGCGAGGTGGAGGATTAGCCTAGTGAGCCGCGGCGCCGGCCTAAAATAGATCTTAAAAAAATTACTTTTCAAGACATTATATAGGGGCTGGCGCTATGGCACATCCCATTTAAGCACCGGTTTGGGTCCTGGCTGCTCCACTTCCAATCCAGCTCTCTGATATGGCCTGGGAAAGTAGTAGAAGATGGCCCAAGTCCTTGGGCCCCTGCACCAGTGTGGGAGACCCAGAAGAAGTTCCTGGCTCCCGATTTCAGGTCAACTCAGCTCCGTCCATTGAAGGCATTTGGGGAGTGAACCCGCAGATGGAAGACCTCTCTCTGTGTCTCTACCTCTCTCTGGAACTCTGTCTTTCAAAAAAAAAAAAAAATTGTATGTTCTCACATTGCATTTGGACACTAGACAACCCAATAAGAAATGGGATTTGTTTGGCTTTCATTGTTATGTTTATTTTATATGAAGATGAAACCCAGTTATTGATTTTCTTGACTTTCAAATCTGATGATAGAATAACATCAAGGTGGTTTATACAGTCCACCTAAGGTAATTTCTGCCCTACCTATTCTTAGTAATTAATGAATAAAAACTGTCTGTCACATATGTAAATACAGTTGTATATACACCATCCAAGTCTTGCATTAAGTTAAAGGTCTGTACTTGTTTTATCTTTATGTAACTTTTGCTATTAAACTAAGAATATAAACCTTATTACTTGATGTTCAACTAACAAAATTAAAAATAAAACTGAGAAAATTAAATCACTTCTTGAAACTCAACTAAATATTGAACTGACGGCCTCTATTGCTTTCTAATACACACATTTAATTTAAACAGGATATGTACCAAAGACCCTGTGGTCTCAGGTTTTTTTCTTCACTAGAATCTCATCCAGGCACTGAAATTGAAGGGTTGGCCTGAGGTGATTCAAAGGATGGAATGAGACTTGATCCAAAAATTAATTTAAGTAAACTAGTCCTTTGGAAGGGTGCATAAATTCACATGCAACAGGTTGGTGGGGTATAAAACCAGAAGTTGTTTTAAGAATACATACTTGCTGATAGAGTCCTATTCAGCTGCTTTCGCATTGTTTTTAAAATCTGGAGGAATTTACACGATTCACTAATATAAATAATTCTAGTATCCTGCCTTATTCTACAAGTTTACAAGTAAATTTTGCATACATAGTTTGTATTACTTTCAGAAAAATATTATTTCCTCCAATTTTATGTTAAAATCAATTTTAGAGAACAGTTTGCTTTTAGAATATGTCATCAAACACAGTAAGTTGAGTCCACAAGTCACAGCTTGTCTGGAACATAATTGGGTGAAATCTTATAGCTAGAATGAAATTCACAGCATCACCATTGGAGAAGTCTATCAAAGTCCCCATTTGTTCACTATATCCTTGTCTGATCAAATCCATTTGACTCTCAAATTTTCTAATTCCAGGGAGTGACATGATGACAGGAAGCAGCTGGTAAAAGGACCCAAGATACTTATTGTCTTTCATGTAATTACAGGCAGTATTCTAGGAAGATTCAAAGGGATTTTATACAATTATATTTCATTATGATATCATAGATTTTCCCCCCAGAATGGATAGTCAAAATCTATAACATCCTTATTGTAAAAATATCAATGCCCAGTTTCTTTACAAGAACAAATTACAAAAACATCTAAGGCAGCATAAATCCACTCTATTAGACTTTTTTTTCCTTGCAGTCAGTTAAGAATTATTATGAAGCTAAGATTACACATATATAAATTAAAAAATGCAAGACCTGCCACCATAACACACAATCAATCAAACATATTTTTCTTTTCTAGAAATGACCACACATGTTATATATTACCTATATGATTTTTACATCAACCTTATAAGGTGACAATGGCTGGTATTTTACTTGATGAAATTGATTCTAAGCCTTTTAAAGTTACTTATGGTAGCAGATTTGGTCAACAGAAATAGAACCAGATTTTTTAACAACTAAAGTCAACTTCTTCTTTTTGGTCCTTAATAAGAAATAGGAAAATAACTTTTTTTAAAGTTATATATTTTCATTAGTAGAATGCCCTTCAATATTCTTCATGTAAAGAATTACAAGGTGTTTCTAATAATTGTACTTTATACATAATTTTTCCAAAATTTAAATCTCCTTATTATATTTATTGAACCATGAAAATCTACATAAATTCAGTGAAAAAGAAAAGAAATATTAGCTTATTTGTTCAGTTTTATCTAAAACTAGATATAAGTGGACCAAATAGAATAAACTATTGCTTAATTGTTGTTAAATTTCATATTCTAATGAAGACAATGTCATTCTCATTGGAGAACATGCTATTTTTTTGTTTTGTTTTAGGAGTGAACATTTTAGTACCATAAGCTAATTAAGTGAATGTTATCTGTAAATAAATAAACATATGTAACACCTTTGGAAAAGATAGAAAATACTGTGCCAATCTGAATTAAGAAATAAATATTCATATGAAAATAGTGTGATTTTATAGTATTTAATTCACATCAGTCACATAAAAAGAACATTTTGGTCACATTAGAAATATCTCAGACATTTGATTCGAAGTAGCAAGCTGATTCAAGGTAGCTTATACTAAAAAAGAAGACAGTATTAGAATGTATAATGTTGTCTTACACAGTCTTAGGGCAGGGAATATAAACTACCACATTTGAGGCAAACTTTATGTCTGAATCATGTTTTTATGTTTTCTTGCTTTCTCTTACTGATGAACAGTTTTTCCTCGGTTTCTCCGCAGACTCAACTATAGAAAAAAAAAGACTCAACTATAGAAAAGTCATTTTAATTAACCTGAAAAAGCTTCACTGGCATTCTTGATCCCCACTGAGAAATGATGATTGGTCAAATATAGCAGCATTTTCTTCCCTGAATCTCCTCACCATGTTCTAAAAGGAAATTTCAGTAACAAACTAAAACTGGTGACCAAGTCTTGTTCTTTAGGGTTATGGATCAGGCAGATATCCATCCCCCTCCCTGCCTCCTCACCAAAGTATGTATTACTACATAGTATTCAACCAATTCAAAGTTATTCTTGGCCAATTATCTCTGATACTCACAAAGAAAATATTTTTCACACAAGGTCAAATTTAACAGCATCAAAAAGTATAAGTGTTTTATTTCTGTATTTTGGTTTGTGTATTTTTTATTTTTTAAATTTTTTATTTTTTATTTAATAAATATAAATTTACAAAGTACAACTTTTGCATTGTTGTGGCTTTTTCCCCCATAACCTCCCTCCCATCCACAACCATCCCATCTCCCAATCCCTCTTCCATCCCATTCCTCATCAAGAATCATTTTAAATTATCTTTATATACATATGATCAACTTAGTATACACTAAGTAAAGATTTCAACAGACTGCACCCACACAACTGCACAAGATATAGAGTACTGTTCGACTAGTAGTTTTACCATTAATTCTCATAGTACAACACATTAAGGATAGAAATCCTAGTGGGGAGCAAGTGCACAGTGACTCCCATTGTTGATTTAACAATTGACACTCTAGTTTATCACCCGAGGCTCTTGCCATGAGCTGTCAAGGCTATGGAAGCCTCCTGAGTTCACCAACTCTGACCTTATTTAGTCAAGGCCATATCACAGTGGAGGTTCCTTCCTCCCTTTAGAGAAAGGTGCCTCCTTCTTTGATGGCTTGTTCTTTCTGCTGAGATCTCATTCACCAAGATCTTTCATTCAGGTCGTTTGTGCCACAGTGTCTTGGCTTTCCATGTCTGCCAGACTGTCCTGGGCCGTTTATCCAGATCCGAATGCCCCAAGGGTTGATTCTGAGGCTGGAGTGCTGTTTAGGACATTTGCCATTCTATGAGTCTGCAGTGTATCCTGCTTCCCTGCAGGATCATTCTCTCTCTTTTAATTCTGTCCTTCATTATTTGCAGACACTGTTCTTCTTTGTGAAATCTCTTTGACACTTAACCTATCTTTTTGATCAGTTAGGTACTTCAACTGATCACTTTAACAAATGAGATGGCATTGGTACATGCCTCCTTGAAGAGATTGAGTTGGAATCCCTTGGCACATTTCTAGCTCTACCATTGGAGGTAAGTCCGAGTGAGCACATGCCGAACTGTGTATCTCCTCCCTCTCTTATTCCCATTTCACCTGAGAAGACTAATACCACATTTTAAAATTTTGTAAAATTCAGTAATGTGAATTGTTTAGTAAAATTAATTTTAAGATACATGGAAGATATTGCTCTGAGAACTTTAGAGAATTTTAGAAAAGAAAATTGGGAGGATTTTCTGATCCTCCAAAAGTTTGTTCATTCTGGGTTGTTTATCTTATACTAGATATGTTTTCAATGCTCATTGTCAATTATCCCCCCAAAACATCTAGTAGGTAGTAAATCATTTATACCAGAGATGACTCATTAACTCTCCCAAACCTGGTCCTCATTTCATCTTTAGGAACAGGATTTTCATGTTCCTGGAGATTCCAGTGAGCCTAAAAATATCACTTTCAGTATCTCCTTTGTAGATGATGGGGGTAGGAGGGCTTGGAGAGTGGATATTTATATATGAGGGCAAGCTGTGAGAGGTATTTCCAGAAAAAGTTTTCCATTGAGGTAGACATTTAGCATGATGGTTAACCCTTCATGTGGGAGACCAGGACAGAATTCTTAGCTCCTGGCTTTGGCCTGGCCCAGACCTGGTTATTGAACCCATGTTGGGGAGTGAGCCAGCAGATTGAAGATTTCAGTCTTTCTCTCTCTCTCTCTCTCTCTCTCTCTCTCTCTCTCTCTCTCTCCCCCCTCCTTCCTTCCCTCCCCCACCCTTCTATCTCCCCCTTCTTTTCCTCCCTCCCTCTCTCTGGCTCTCTAACATTCAAATAAATATATTTTTTAAAACAATAAGTCTTGGGATGTCTGCTTCCCATATTGGAGTGCCTTCGTTCAAGTCCTGGTTGCATTCCCATTTCCAGCTTCTTGCTAATGTTCACACAGGGAGACAGCAGGTGATAGTTCTAGTACATGAGTCACTGCCACCCTTGTGGGATATTCAGATTGGGTTCTGGGCTCCTGACTTCATTTTGGCCCACTCTCAGCTGTTGCAGGTATTTGGGGAGTGAACCATTGGATGGAAGACGTGTGTGTGTGTGTGTGTGTGTGTGTATGTGTGTGTGTGGTCTGCTTTTCTGTTTCCTGTGTCCCTCTCTGCCCCCTCTCCCCATTCTAAAAGAAGTCTCAATGAGGCTTCCATTCTGGCTATGACTGAGTAGTCGACTGATCCTTGACTTGCCTTCTCATTATGGCAAAATAGAAAACTATCCCCTAAACCAATAGAATTGAGAAACAGTGTGTCAGACAGCTTTTGATAAACATTGAACGTTACACAGAGCAGGACTGTCATCTTTGGGAGTAAGGAATATTGAAGATGGGTGCTGCATTTACCCAGACTTTCTGAATGGAGGTACTTTCTTGCCTCAGTGTAGAACTGGAGGGGAGAGGGTGATGGTGGGGCTCAAGTAGCACAGTAGTCTGCCTGAGCTACAGAGTCAGAAAGGAGCGCTACTGCAAGGATGGGCCTAGGTGACTTTTTGACTTTTTTTTCTTTCTTTTTTTTTACTGTGGAAGACTTTTTTTTCGTTTTTATTTAATGAATGCATTTTTTCATAGATACAACTTTAGGAATATAGTGGTTTTCTCCCCCATACCCACCCCCCCACCCCCAGCTCCCATCCCATCTCTCTCTCCATCTCCCATCTCCTTCATTAGGGTTCATTTTTAGTGTGACTTTATATATAGAGGACCAGCTCCATGCTAAACATAGACTTCAACAATTTGCACCCCCCCACACACACATCATATAGAGTACAGGTTGAGGAGAAAATTTTCAGTCAATTCTCATATTACAATTCATTAGGGACAAAGGTCCTACATGGGGAGCAAGTGCACAGTGACTACTGTTGTTCCTTTAACATTTAACACTCTTTTTTATGATGTCAGTGATCATCCGAGGCTCTTGCCATGGGCTGCCAAGGCTATGGAAGCCTTTTGTGACCATAGACTCCATCGGTATTTGGACACAGCCATAAGCAAAGTGGATATTCTCTCCTTTCTTCAGAGAAGAGTGTCTCCTTCTTTGATAACCCTTTCTTTCCTCTAAGATCTCACAGAGATCCTCAGTGTAGGATCTCACAGAGTCTTGGCTTTCCATGTCTGAAATGCTCTCGCATGGCCTAAGTGTCTTTATGGACATTTGGTGTGTGGCGAAGGTCTTAACTGTGTAGGGTGAACCTCTATAAAGCTTACCAAAAAACAGTCACTATGGAGCTTTGAATACGTAAGAGACACCATTGGTTCCACAGGTATGTTCCACAGGCAAGTGTTAGTATTCTGGCCCAGACAGAGTGAAGGGAGCTCATTGAGAACCACAGGCATTCAGTTGACATGGCCATGTGTTTGGATTGAGAAACAGTCATGCCTTGGAGCTGAGGACAAAACCAAGATAGAGTAGAACAGTCCCGACAAAGAATAAACTAGCTCAGACAGATTTAAAAGCCCACAAAATAACTTAACTGCCAGTAGAAAAACTTGTCTTTTATTTAAAAGCTGTTTAATAGTTAATAAATGTAGTGATCAAACCTTCAGAAAGATAGATAAATGATAGGGAGAAACACAGAGAGACCCTAAGCCTAGATCATCTTTCTTCTGATGGTAAAAGAGATTGTCTACTGGGTGTGGCATTCTGGTACAGTATGTTAGGCTAGTACTGATAATGCCAGCATCCCATTTCAGAGTGTCAGTTTGAGTCCCAGCTGCTCCACTTCCAATCCAACTCCCTGCTAACTGTGCCTCAGAAGACAGCGGATGATGGCCCAAGTACTGATACCCAAAGGGGAGGTCCAGATGCAGTTCAAGGCTTCTGGCTTCTGCCTGTCCCAGCCCTGCTATTGAGGCCATTTGGGGAATAAACCAATGGATGGAAGATTGATGTTTCTTGTTGCTTCTCTCTCTCTCTCTCTTTCTCTTTCAATTAAATAATCTTTTTTTAAAAAAAGATATTTTCCATGTGTTCTAACCAATTCACACATACATGCAAAATAAATACAACAATGGATGAGAGAATTAGTGTTTGCAGTGGGGCATCATCCACTAATATAAGCTAACATATAGTGCTGCTTTATCAGTTTCCTTTTATTTGTAGCTTTCTGCAAGTTTTTAATAACTATTTTGTTTTGCAAGTGAGCCAGATAAGTTATTGGGAACATCGTCTAAAATGTTGTCTGGAGAGAAGGCCTGGTCTAAGCCACATCTGGTAAATTGAGCCCTTTTTAGAATGTAACTGCTATGTGTACAAGGGGTCTTCTAAAGTTTCATGAAAAATCTGTATAATAAAAAAAAGCTCACAGATTTCAACATTTTTGTACCAAAATAAGCTTATGTTCTAATTATTTTCCATGAACTTTTTGAAATACTCTTGTATCTGAGCAACCCGTGGGCAAATTATGTTGACCTGTAAAATTAACCATCAAAATGTGATTTTCTGTTTTTATGCAGTAGTCATATATACCAATATAAACAGATGGTTTTAAAATTGAAGAGTGAGTCAGATAAAAGAAAACCGAAAAGAAGTTGATATTTGTTAAAGCTGAGTACGCACCAAAATATATAGATGAAAAATTCCAAAATAATAAGTTTAAAATGATTATAATTGTGAAAGGACTTAAGACAAATAAGTACCAACTACTCAAAAAATAAAATTAGTCATAACTTGGATCTAAGTATTGATCAATATTATTCCAAGCAAGTAGAGAATTAAGATATTTATATAATGATTTTCATATGTTTTTCCCTCACTGGAAAAATTACAACTACAGATAAATGATATAATGAATAGCATGGTTAATGATATGCAATTTAGATTTTTAAAGATTTATTATTTATTTGAAAGGCAGAGTTACAGAGACAGGGAGAGGGAGAGACAGGTAGAGAGAGTAAGAGAGATCTTCCTTCTGCTGATTTACCCCCCAAAATGGCCACAACCGCTGGGGCTGGGCCAGGCCGAAGCCAGGAGCCAGAAGCTTCCTCCAGGTCTCCCATATGAGTGCAGAGAACCCAAGCACTTGGGCCATCTGTACTGCTTTCCCAGGTACATTAACAGGGAGCTGGATCAGAAGTGGAGCAGCTGGGGCTTGAACCAGTGTCCATATGGGATGCTGGCAGGACAGCTTAACTCATTATGCCACAATGTTGGACCCATAATTTAGATTTTAATCTATTTTTTTCTCTATTTGTCAACACTGCTTCAAATTTCCATATATAATCTTGAAAAATACATACCTTTCAGAGTATCTAAGGAATGTAACATGCAATACATTGTGTGAAAGATTTAATTCTGTGCTGTTATTGTTTCTTATCAATGACTCTTAGAGAAATTGAAATATTTGATCTGGATAGTTTATGTTCTCTTGTTAACTCTTCCATCTGATAGTTCATGTCTTGATGATGGAGTAAAATTTTATTTTAATGGGAGCTCCGCAACAAACTAGTCTCTCGTGAATCCAATCATGATTTTATACACTCTCTAGCAAGTCTTAGAATAATATGAAATTCAGTGGTTTCCGTATTTGCCTGTTTATTTTTTTCTTTGTGATTCCTTGTCCTATGATCACCCATTTCTAATTTTATTCTTTGCATTAACAGGAAGTTGACACATTTTCATAGGTTTGTGTTATTTATAAAACTTCTGCAAAATGTGCTTGTTTCTTTACTATGTCTTTTTGTCAAAATCCTCATTATTGTAACTGGGTGTTAGTTGTCTCTGCCTTTCTTGCCCTGACTCTCATGACTTAGCTTTATTCAGTATGCATTTTTCCCCTTGAGCACAATCTGAACCTGATTTTCAGATTTTATGCTGCTGCTATTTAGAGCAACCTGGAAGACATTTGTATAGCACATACATAAGGAATGTCTGTAGAGTGTGATTACTTGAGCCTTTCTGTTCTATGGTATTCCATGGACATTATCTCAGAGTTAATCTGGATCCTACTGACTCTATATTGAAATTTTCATGCAGTTAAACCAGAACAAAACTGTATCCAGTTAACAATACCACTAGTTATAACCAATGCATTACATTTTAGATTTTAATGTTCTTTTTAAAGATTTGAAAAGCATTGCTAAGATTTTTTTTTTCTTCCTTGCTTTTGATGCTTTTGTTTGAAATACTCATCTCATATTTTTTGGGGGGAGGTTCCTAAAAGCATTTTTTTCCAGACCTGTAAATGTAGTAAAATAAAATGTTTCTGATGTAGACTAACATATAGAAATATATTTGATTAGCATGGAAAACTAATGTTCAGGATCTGTCTGCACTTAAGTTCTTTGAATTTGATCAAGCATTAGAACAAACTGACACTGTATCTTGGGATACTTAATACTTTAGAAGGTTTATAATAAAGGCTATCACTAGATAAAATTTAGATGTTTTATCCCTTGATGAATACAATTAAAGGATGATTACATTCTATGGTGTGTGGGGTAAACTTGTGTGTCAATGACCAGAGCATATATTTTGGTATCACTGACATTCTACATTTTTCTGTGGTTGCTGCAGAATAATTTTTCACTTACCCTGAGTAAGTTTACTTTATTTTTTCAAATTATGCAATCAAAGAGGAAATACAAAATCTATTTTAGAGAGAGAAAGAGATAGTAACAGAAAGTTCCCATGTGCTTATTTAGTCCTAAAGCTCCCAAAATGGCCAGGGCTGGGCCTGGGCCTAAGCTGGGAACAGGAATGCAATCCAGGTCTCCCATATGGGCGGCAGTAATCCAATTGCTTGGGTCATCACCTTCCAGGGTCTGCATTCGCAGGAAGTTGGAGTCAGGAGCCGGAGTCATTAATCAAAATCAGGTACTCAGGTAGGATGCAGGCGTATTAACTGCTATGCTAACTATATTAACTGCTAATTGCCCATCCCAAGTATGTAACTGAATGTAAACACTAAATTGTTTTTATTCTTTTAGAATTGTCTTTAAATGGTGCAGCGAATGCTAGAGCTCCCTTTCCTCTCTCAAGTTCCCTCAGTGTGAACTGAGAATTCCTAAGCACATTATGGACTCCAATGCCTCTCTGCCTGAGAATACCTCTGAGAACCAAAACAACCTCTCCCATCAGTTACGTAATACTGAGATATTGGAATTTACCCTTACCAGTTATGCAATTCAGCCATGGAATGCCTTGTGACTTGTGTACACATTCTTTGCTCAGATCTTTGCTGGATTGCTCTGGACTGCTGCCTTGAGAAATCAACTAATACAAACCCTTGTTTTCTAATATCCTGCACTCTAGAGGCAGGTCCATAAGTCATGAATATGGTAAACTCATTTCCCTAATGCCATTTCAAAATTGCCTGTGTGGTGCTTCATGTGGCTGCACGTTGGTGAATAAAACTTCATACAACAGACAGTGTCTTTCTTTGAGGGGATGTTTTATAAATCAATCTTAATTATGCACACAAACCCTTCTCCTAAATCCTTGCCTCAATCTCTGCTTTTGGGGAAAATGAATCTAAAGTAAGGACATTGAAAAATGTATTAATTAAAGATTAAACAGTCATTGTTATATGAGGGTACTTCAAAAAGTTTGTGAGAAATAGAATTAAGAGGTAAGTTTATTTTGGTGCAGAAATATTTTGAAATCTATACATACAAGGAATCTTTATAAAGTTTGTGAAATCTATATTATGAAAAACAATACATAATTTTAAAATTTTTGCAGCAAAATAATTCCAGTTTTCCACAAACATTTTGAAATACCCTTGTCGAATATCATAAGATTGAAGAGCAAAGTGAAAAGAATGAATCCTTTAGTGATGATCTAGCTCCGGCTTGTCATTTACTTCTTTACAGGTTAATTATCTGAAAATCATAGAGTTTAAACATTGTGTGTGAGACCCGACAGACTCAAACTGAGAATCAAGGAGCAAATCTTAATTTCTATCACTCATATCTTATAGTAGTGGTAGGGTATAATTTTATTTGACCATATTTATGGTAACAAAAATTTTTATAGGAACTTGATGAGTTAGCTATGAAATGCATGACTTAATAATGGATATACCAGTTTACTTAACCATAAAGAACCTTGATGTTTATCAGTTGCTGTGGACTAAATTATAGCTCCCTCTAATTAATGTGTTCCCTCAAACCCCAAAGTAACACTATCTAGTCAGCAGGTCTTTGGAAAATAAATAAAATTAAATGAGGTCATAGGGTGAGCTGGTGAGCTCTATCAGACAGGACTATGACCTTATAAAAAGAGGAAGAGCTCTCTCTGTATCTGTCTCTATGACATGTGGATACGGTGAGAAGGCTGTCATCTGAAAACTGGAAGAGAATCTTCAGCAGACCTCTACCATGTTGGCACCCTGACTTTGGATTTCCAGCCTCCAGAATTATGAGAAAATCTTTTCCTGTTATTTAAGACACCCAGTCTACAGTATTCTGTTATAGTAGCCTGAGATGACTAAGATAGTCATCCATGTCCCTTATGTCTCTCTCCTTACCATTCACTTCTGTTCCCATATCCTTTGCATTAACTTCAATATAATAATCTACAGTGTTCGTTGCTGCCAGTCCATCTGATATGGATATCACATGGTTATCTTCTTTTCTTTGAATATCTTTGTTTCTTTCAAATTTCAAGCTACAGATAATGGAGCATCCAGCCTGCTCCTACAGGCATCTGGGGGCCTCTTAGGGGTGGGATTAGCCAGAAAACATTCAGAAGAGTTACCATGAGTAGGGTCAAATGTTTGCTTATGTGAGAAGGTATTCATATGCATACTACACATAGGCAAGACAATGTTTCATATAAATATCCAACCAGTTTGAGTCCCAGCTGCTCCACTTCTGATCCAGCTCTCTGCTGAGGCCTGGGAAATTAATAGAAATAGCCAACCTTCACTGGGGAATCATGCCTAGGTTCACCAAAGGTGACTGTTTAGGTCATCACAACTCCTGGGCTTTCACATGGTGTCCCACAAAAGCAATCATTTGATTTCCCCTATTCTGGCACACTTAAGGTTACACATTGACAACAAATCTACCATGGGATCCAGATATCTGAATCCTAAATCACTATGTCTATGTCAGTTGATTCCTTCCATACCTTGATTAACAAAGTGATTAATATTTTTGCTTTCTCACACACAAAAAAAATTTGCTGAAGCCCAAAAGAAGCTTTATTTTTTTTAAAAAAAGATTTATTTTATTTATTTGAAAGTCAGAGTTACACAGAGAAGGAGAGGCAGGGAGAGAGAGAAGTCTTCCATCCACTGGCTCACTCCCCAGTTGGCCACAAGGGCCAGAGCTGCGCAGATCCAAAGCCAGGAGCCAGGAGCCAGGAGCCAGGAGCCAGGAGCCAGGAGCTTCTTCTGGGTCTCCCACATGGGTGCAGGGGTCCAAAGACGTGGGCCTTTTCTATTGCTTTCCCAGGCCGTAGCAGAAAGCTGGATCGGAAGTGGAGCAGCTGGGACTCAAACTGACACCCATATGGGATGCTGGCACTGCAGGCGGTGGCTTTATCTGCTAAGCCACAGTGCTGGCCCCATAAGCTTCATTCTGCCTTAGGAAGAAATTATAGCGCTTGTAACATATACACTTATTCATTCTATCTCTGCTTTTTGGAAAAAGGAGAAGAAAATAGAAACACTTTCCCAGATGGTGGCTCACTCTGTGTTGCAAATTGAATTGTGCCATTCTCATTGGAATTTCTGTGTTGAATTCTGAACCCCTAGTACCCTCAAATGTAACTGCAGTTGGGTATGGGTCTTTATCAAAGTAGTCAAGTTAAACAGGCCATTAGGGTGGGTGTTGGTCCAATAGAACTGATGTCCCAATGAAAAGGGGAGAATCAGAGGCTGAAAAATACTAAGGAGAACATGATGTGATGAGAAAGGCAGAACTTGACAGGACACTTCTATCATCTAAGGAAAGCCAAACACAGCGTCTGCCAGACAAACACAGAAGCTAGGGGAGAGGCATGGGGTCGATTCTTACAGCCCTCAGAAGAAACCACCACCCAAATTTGGATCTGGGACTTTGGGCCTCCAGACCTGTGAGATAATTAATGTTTGTGGTTTAAATCACTCAGTTTGTGGCTGTTTTGACAGTCCTAGGAAATGAATGCCCCTATTCAAAGACTGACTGAAGAATTTCTTGTTAATGCATCATTAACAGTCCCCATACAGCAAATGCTGAGTTCTCAGGTCCTGCTACCCAAGACTTCCTGCTGCCCACAGGTTCCTGCATTTGCATTGACCAACCACCAGTTTTCATTGGTTCCTTCATACTTCCACCTTCTTTTCCTTGCACCTCACTTGGTTAGCTCCCTCCTCCGGACTCATGGAGATGGGGGGGGGGACAGGAGAAAGTGGGGAATTTGGGGGAGGAGATGGCTTACTGTGGCCTGCCTGTAGAGAGCCTGCTCCTCTCAGCCTACAGATCGGCTCAGAGTGAACTCTCCCCAAGGCCACAGTATTTCAGAGAAAAACAGGAAAATTAGTTTCATTTGGAAATGACAGTTTGCAGCTTGTAATACAGATCTGGAAGTAAAAAGAGGGAAATGAAATAGAAGTACAGACCTGGGAATCAGTGAAATTCTGAGTGGATGAGACGTCACAGAAATTCTCTAGATTCAATAAAAAAGATAGCTGTGGGCAGAACCCAATAAAACGACATTGAGAGGGCAAGGAGAATAATAAAATACAAATGCAAACTGACATTTATTAGCCACCTATTAAGTGGTGGGCACTATAAAGATAATAAGAATTAACATTTTGAATCCTTACTAGATGTCAGGCACCATCTTTACTGCTTTTCAAATATTATCTAAACTTGCTCAAAAACTATAATCGGACAAGTACTATTATTATCCTCATCTCTTCATTGAAGAAACAGAGGCTCTTAGAAGTTACTTAGCAAGCAACAGTATGCAAAGCTGGGTATGCAAGTATGCAAAGCTGGGTTCTCAGGACTATAGAATATGGCTGTTGAGTAAGCAGTTATAAGCTCCAACCACCAATAGGCTAGGTTCATGTGAATTTACATATATGGCCTCCCATAAATATCAGAAAGATTCTTTGATGTGAGTCCAGATAAATAATTCCTATAATGCAGACTGATGCTAGGTTAAGCAAATTGTCCAAATGTTCAAACTAGTAAAGAGCAATGATGGAAATGCATATAACAATAGATGAAATCCAAATGAGGTCTGTGATCAAATTAATAGGATTATACCAATGTCGTTTCCAAGTTTAAGTATTGTATTATGGTTCTGGATGATGTCTTCTTTGTAGAAAACTGGATAAAGGATAAACAGTACATCTTTGCACTATTTTGGAAACTTCTGAGTAGTCATATTATTTCAAAATTTTAAAAAGTTAAAATAAATGCAATGTTTTTAAAAATGTGCTTGATTGTAACCTAGTTTGTTCTGGCCTTGAGGTATGCACACTTTTACAGAATGGCACAATATACTTTTTCAAGAGGCCAGGAGTGGGCAATGGAGCGGGAAAATATAAAGAAGAGAAAAAAGAGGTGTGAGAAAGAAAAAAGAAAACATGAAGATTTATAAACACCATGTGGCATTCACTGTGCAGTTAGGCATTTTAAATGTGTTCTTGGTCCCTCCACAGTGACTCTCTGAGGTGAGTATTGTAACTGTTTTTATACTAAGGGCAGATTCTGACTTTAGGGAGATTGAGCCATATAGGCTGTTAATATCAGAACCAGAAATAACAACTTTGGACTCTGAAAACCTTGACTCCACAGCTTTTGAGATTTCTATTATCAAAACTTCCTGGAGAACCTAAACAGAATCATAGAAGCAGAAATTTTAGGGTTAAAATGGACACATGAAGACAGACAAATGAGAATTTTGGCCGGGAAACTGTGAAGTTTCTAAATGAAGTAGATTCAAGACATGACAGAGAAAAAAAAAAAAAAAGAAAAAGTTTTGCAGTTTAAAAGGTCAATAGTGGCGAAAGTATGCAGACATTCATTATAACTCTTTCATCAGGGAATTTGAAGGACAGAAAATAGACAGTAGGCAGAGTTGAAGGCTCAAGGGGAGCTTTCCAAAGGTAGAAGAGGGTAGGAAAGGCTAGGATATGGGTCTCTCTTGAAAGGAAGGAACTTATAGATATATAGCAATGAAACACCTGGATGCAAACTGATGAAATCTTTACTTAATATATACTAAATTGATCTTCTGTATATAAAGATAATTGAAAATGAATCTTGATGGGAATGGAATGGGAGAGGGAGCAGGAGATGGGAGGGGTGTGAGTGGGAGGAAAATTATGGGGGGGAAGCCATTGTAATCCATAAACTGTACTTTGGAAATTTATATTTACTAAATAAAAGTTAAAAAAAAAAAAAAAACACCCTGGACTCCAAGCTGCTAATAGGCATCCTTTCTGCTCAATTGCCATTTGTGTTCCATGGAGGGCTATCCCAGCACCCAGCACATAAACATCCCAGGAATAAATACATGCATTTGTACTGATTTTTAAAAAATAGTCCTAAATGTTATCATTCAGTTCTCAGCTAACATAGCCTTGCTCTCATCAGACAGCTTGTCCAGGAAGTGCTCTGCCTTGAAGAGTCCTATACAAATTCAGCAGGGAGGGTTTCTAGTTGAGCACCGAGCAGATTCAAATTTGCAAGCTCTGGAAGGACCTGAGGAGATAGCTGCACACAGCCGTGGAAGTTTAGGGTTGCCTGCTGTTTCTTCTAGGCAGCTGTCAGAGCTGATAAAACCTGTCATGCTTTCCTGGGCTGCGCAGCCATTTAATAGCAAAAAGACATCACCATAGGAAGCACCGTCAAGAGGCATAACATTTTTGGAGATGGATGGATGGATGCTTTGTTGCATGTCCCTTCACAAGGACTTAAATGCTGATCCTTTCCCTGGAGGCATCCTCATCTACCCCCCCCAGGAGCTGGCTTTGGAGCTGACCTCCCCAGGCAAGTCCAGAGTGTTTGATGGGCATTGTGCCACTTGCAGATGGAGAGATAAGAAAGCAAGGAGGTCAGGTGTGGAAATGTAAGACAGTGCATTAGTAACATTTAGCAGCAGGGCAATTCAGAAGGCCCAAATGTACTGGAGTTTCTAGATCTGTCGCACAAAGTGTTTTATTTCTTTTCAGGTGTCAAGCATAATAATTTTAAAAGCAGCTCGCACAACAGAGCCAATGGCTGGTTTGATTCAGGTGCCTGAAATAGGATGAAATAAACTTAGACTGTGCCGTGTTTTCAACTAGTTCCTTTTGCTTTGGAATGAGAAAAATCTTGTTTACTAAAAGAGTTGTGCAATTCTGTGTTTTTGTTATTCAAGGAGGACAGGTCCAAAGAATAATTAATTTAATGAGCTCTCATGGAAAGCATCTCATATGAAAGAGGAGTAGGTTTGTTTCCGCCCTCCCCCACCCCCCCCCACAGGCAGAGTTAGACTGTGAGAGAGAGAGAGAGAGAGAGAGAGAGACAGAGAGACAGAGAGAAAGGTCTTCCTTCCTTTGGTTCACCCCCCAAATGGCTGCTACAGCCAGCACGCTGCACCGATCCGAAGCCAGGAGCCAGGTACTTCTCATGGTCTCCCATGTGGGTGCAGGGGCCCAAGCACCTGGGCCATCCTCCACTGCACTCCTGGGCCACAGCAGAAAGCTGGACTGGAAGAGGAGCAACCGGGACAGAATCCGGCGCCCCAACTGGGACTAGAACCCAGGGTACCAGCGCCACAGGCGGAGGATTAGCCTAGTGAGCCGTGGCGCTGGCCGAGGAGTAGGTTTCTTAATGAATAAGTTAGGCTCAAATGTAATTGAAGATTTCAAGGTCACAAAAATGTGTATGGTGAAGTAATTATGTAGTCAGATAACTATTTCAGATTTCTGAGAAATACTCCTCGTCTTTCTGTTTGTGTATACATTTTTATGCGTTTTCAATGCCCTCACCCTTCTTCAGTTTTAACACTATATAAATAGATGTAAATTACTTTTCATTTATGATATTTGGGGATTATTTCCTTTCCCAAATCTAGGGAGTCATGGTTTTTGTCAGTTCTGAGTAATTATCAGTCATCAGCCTTATAGCTTTCCTTTTTTATTTCTCACTTTCCTTCTGTTTTCTTCATGTGGAACTCTGATTAGATATGTTACAGCTTTCTGTATCTCACACATTCTCATATTTTTTTTTTATTTCTTTCTCTGTCTCTGAAACATACCACATCATACAACCCAATTCAGTCTTGCAGTTCACTAAATTTTCCTTTAACTCTGTCTAATCTCAACTTAGTGAAACTAGTTTTTCTATTTGTTTTATAATTTTGCAGTGTGAACTCATGGTCGATGAGATGATGAGATTTAACGTGAGAATCTGTGACACATCAGTTGTGATTTGTTCCTCTAAGGAAAATTTGCTTTTGCTTCTCCCAGGGAGCATTTATATTTATTGTCATCTTGAGATTTTGAATATTCAGGCAGTTTACAAATTGAGACAGAAATGCTAATTTTCTTTAATAGCTCATTTTACATATAAAATAAAGTTTTCCTGTCTACTCTTCCACTGGTGGTAAAACACTTCAAGAACTCTAGGTTTTTTTTTTTTTTTTTTTTTTTTTTTTTTTTTTTTTTTATGTGTTTGGTATAGGACGGGGACATATTAGCTTCAACGCTAGACTTTTTTAGATCCAACACTCCTATTCTGATCTCCAGGTGGACTTTAAATCTCAATTCCGTTTTACCAAAATTGGAAAATACTCTTAGAAAACCTATAAATTCAGTTAACTACATTTTCCCCTTTGATCATCATTTTTGACAATCTGAAGATTTTCTTTGTGTTCTTGAGAACTCTCATATGATTTATTTTTTTAAAGAAATATTTATTTTATTTATTTGAAAGACAGAATTAGAGAGAGGTAGAGACAGAGAGAGAGAGGTCTTCCATCTGCTGGTTCACTCCCCAGATGGCTCCAATTCAAAGCCAGGAGCCAGGAGCTTCTTCCAGGTCTCCCACATGGGTGCTGGGGCCAAAGAACTTGGGCCATCTTCTACTGCTACCCCAGGCCATAGCAGAGAGCTGGATTGGAAGAACCTACACCCATATCTGGTGCAAGCGCTTTAGGCCAGGGCATTAACCCACTGCACCATAGAGCTGGCCCCCCTCATATGATTTCAAAAACATGTTTACTTATTGTGATCCTAAAAATACTCTGTTAAAAATGTTAGTATGTTTTATCCTCATTATTTGTGCCTATGTGTATAATGGAATTTGTTGTAGAATGTTGGAGATCTCACCGGATATCTAGTTAGTCTAGTCTAGATCATTAGCTGGAGATATCACTAGAAATAGTAGCTCTTCAAATACTTTAAATTAAGAAGTAAGTAGAAATTTTCAAATATGGTATAAAGATGATGCTTTGTAGAAACTAGAATGTATAATAAGTTCATTAATTTGGCATCAACAAGAATTGGCAAATGCAGGAGTGGATTTTAGACCAAAAATATTGGACATCATAATTTTGAATGATTTCTTTACATGAAATTATTCTGAATAGTTATTGAAATATTTTTCTGATAATAAGACATTTTACCCAAATTAATTTTAAACATACTTTCACTTTTGTTGCCATTTTACTTTAAATATGAAAATAGCCTGTATGAAAGATGAATTACCTTTGGATATTTTACTATTTATAGAAGAAAATAGTCCTAGTTTTCATCTTTGCTTTGCATGAAACATTCTATTGTAAATTTAGGTAAGTATTGTTCATGTACCTCCTTTCCACTATACCCAGTAAGAAGATTTTAGGGATGAAAACAAAACAAAACAAAAATCATGAAGTCTTTTTTAGATTCTACCTGTATCTTTCTTTCTAATATATTCTTTGCTGAAAATAATAATAATTATGTGTCCAATATCCATTTTGTACATGGTGAATGGCCTGAGATAAAGTGTGCCTTAAGACAGAAAGTATGAAAGACATTTCCCTGGAGGCACTGAGTTAATTATCATAATTCATTGGCTGGGTGTGACATCTGTCAGTTCGGAAAAGACCTTGGACTAGAAGCCAAGTTAGAGAATTACTTTGTTTCAATTTCTTCTCAACAGATTGAAAAATATTTGTTAAGTATTTTTAGTGGTGGAATGACAAATCTTTTGTAACTTAGTCTCCTGCAGTCCAGTAGTATGTGATATTCCTAGAGATTTTTTGGTTCTGATAACAATGAATGAGGATTTTAGTGTAGATAGCATTACCAGCAACAATTCACATGTATGTGTTCAACTTCTGTGTACTTACTCAATTATTTATTCTTTCAAAAACTTTTAATTACTTTCCATGGATCAAATATTGTTCAGAAACACAGAATAAACAGTGAAATAATTTTACTCATGGGAATGAATGAATTTTGAACCCACAATTGACTGTTTTATACAACATATGGAAGCATTTATATCTAAGTCAGCATGGAGCTGGTGCTTTACCCCATTACCCTATGAGTTCAAGTTCAGAATAGGGGTTTTTTCTTCATAAGAAGATGATACTTTCAGTGTATTATTCAAATTGGAATAGGTGGAGAAATCACTTAAGAATCAGCCAGATATGATGAACTTTGCTGGATCAATAGCATATCTATTGTTAAACCAATTGGTTTTGGAGTACTGTTTATAAAGGGCTTGAACTTGCTCTTTAGTAGCCCACAGTCTACCCTACTCTCCTACATTCTTTATCTCAGTGCTTGAAAGTGTGTGTCCTAGAGAAACCCTTCCAATGTTCAAATCCCCAACTTCACTTGAGCAAATTACTTGTTTGTATTTCAGTTTATTTTAAAATAGAATAAAAAATTCCTAGCATATACTGTTGGTGTGAGGCTGAAGAAGTCAATAGATTCCAGTGTCTGGAATTTAGTGGCAGTGAACAACTATAATGCTACCCTGTTCTGTTTTCTGGCTTGTCTGGCCCTATTGGCTCTTGAATTTGTGATCTTTATCTTTATTTATTTATTTATTTATTTGACAGGCAGAGTGGACAGTGAGGGAGAGAGAGACAGAGAGAGAGAAAGGTTTTCCTTTTACCATTGGTTTACCCTGCAATGGCTGCTGCAGCCAGCGCACTGTGCTGATCCGAAGGCAGAAGCCAGGTGCTTCTCCTGGTCTCCCATGTGGGTGCAGGGCCCAAGGACCTGAGCCATCCTCCACTGCCCTCCCGGGCCGCAGGAGAGAGCTGGCCTGGAAGAGGGGCAACCGGAACAAAATCCGGTGCCCCCATTGGGTCTAGAACCCTGTGTGCCGATGCCGCAGGCGGAGGATTAGCCTATTGAGCTGCGGCGCTGGTCAGTTGTCTTGTTTCTTAACAAAAAGATTTTTGAATAAAAAGTCTAGATGAAATATATCTCCAGTACCTTTGAGGATGAAAAATATAATTAGAAATGTTCTTTACAATTTAGGAGTTGGGGTGTGATGGATAAATGAAAACTGACAAAGTAAAGGGAAGCAGAAGAGGGAGTACTCAACTCTAACTAGGAATGTTACAAGGTTCTTGAGGGGCCAGTGCTCTGGCGCAGTAGGTTAATCCTCTGCCTGTGATGCCAGCATCTCATATGTGTGCTGGTTCTAGCCCTAGCTATTCCTTTTCTGATCCAGCTCTCTGCTATGTCCTGGGAAGGCAGTGGAAGATGGCCCATGCTCTTGGGTCCCTGCACCCACCTGGGAGACCTGGAAGAAGCTCCTGGCTTTTGCCTTCAGATGGGCATAGCTCTGGCTGTTGCCACTATTTGGGTAGTGAACCACCAAATGGAAGACTTTTCTCTCTGTCTCTCCCTCTGTCGTCTATAACTCTACTTCTCAAATAAACAAATAAAATCTTAAAAAAAAATTTTTTTTGAATGAAGTGACAGGTGAGCTTGTTGTTTAAAAATAAAAAATTCTACAGGAGGAAAATGTAGTGTAAAGTCAAGAAAGGATAATCCAAATATATACAAAAGAAAATTTTAAGAAGTTTCAGTGTTATAAAAACAATGGGTAGTTTGGGAATGGCAGTACCTATGTAAATTATGTGAATCATAGCTAATTTATCACATTTGCATATGGCAAAATTTGACTATGTGATTTTTATGCAAGCTTTCCTTAAAACAAATCATCATACCAGCCTAATGTGATAGTAGATAATATCCTTCCAAAAGATGAGAACAATACAGATAAGAACAGTATAGTTCATTCAGATCTTTTCACAAAATGGTTTAATTGTTAAGCATATTAATTAATTAATTAATTAATTTGAATGACGAGAGAGAGAACTCTCATCTCTTGGTTCACTGTGAAATGCTGAGATTGGGCCAGGCAAAAGCTAGCCAGGATTTCTGTCATGTGTTCTGCATAGGTGGTGGGAAATCAATTGTTATAATTTATCCTTTGCCTCCCAGCCTCTGCACCATCAGGAAGCTGGTATCAGGAGCTAAGGATCATAATCAGGTACTGTGATATGGGGTGCTGGCATCCCAGCTCATGTCTTAACCTCCAGGCAAAATGCCCACTTCAGAGGTTTTTACATTATTAATAAATAGTAGAAACCTTCATATCCATTGCAAAAATTACCAGAATACATGATAAGGTTAGTTTGGTACAGATTAATTGTCATACTAGGAAAATTGGATAAGAACATGAAATAATTTTATTCTGGTAGAAATCAGAATCAACAGAGTAGGAAGGGAGTTATTTGCTTAAGATTCAAGAGCTGACCTAACAGCCAATCAAATTCATTACCTCAAGTATTTTCTGGACCCAACTTCTCAGTCTTTTCTGAAAGAATGTGGGCCACATCCAAATCTCCATGGCAGGTCTCCATGTAAAAGTGGAAGAGATAGAGTTCATTATAAGTAGCTATTCTTTTATAAATTCCCACTTGTGGAAACTAACGTAAGCCCACATTACCCTCAAAAGTTGGACTAAACGTATTCCTTTCAATCACTTTGCCTCTATATATTTAAATATAATTATTTATTTGAATTGCCCTGAAGATTAAAACATGTTTAAATAAGTTTTAAATAGTTTTCTTTATGTAAAAATTCTCACTCTAAATTATTTGAAAATAGTATTTAAAGCACATGAAATATGCTTTCTACAAATTAGTTATATTAAAAACACTTAAAAACGTTAACAAAATGTTGGCTTTCAGTAAGCTTCATTCAATCTCTCTTCCCTCACATCTAGTAAAATAAGACTCTGTCTTAATTCTCTTCCTCACATATAATTTTGTGTACTTAGAGGAAATTTCTCTTAGCCTAAATGAATTTGACAAATAGATTTAGCAGATGAACAGATGTATTTAAAACAGAACAGATGGGCTTCCATTTTCTTAGGTGAGGAGATCTATATCCATTTTATCAAGTTACAAAAATGCTAGATTTAAGGCTCAAATGATACAAAAGATTTAGAAAATATTGATGGCATCATGCCATAGATTAAAAGGGCCAAAACATTTATTAAAGTTAAAATATATATTGGGGTATTTGAAACCATTTTATTTATTGCTAAAAGTTGTATCAAATACACAAGAAGTAAGTATTCTGAAACACTTGATAATTTCAAAATAGCTCTTAAATTATGACCAGATTAATTTAGATTATGTAGCCTTCTTTATGAATGTGTGACCTTTATGGGGTTAGGAGAGAACAGTTTAGAAACATAAAATTAAGATTTATTCATTAGCAAATTGAGGTCAAATGGTTAAGTGTCTTGCTGAAAAGAAAGCAATGGCAGATCTAGGACTGTAACCAAGTCTTACAAATTATTTTTGAGTTTTGAACCTTTCCTAGTTTCTTCACTTCTATAGAACTGGTCCTAGTAAAAGTAATTACCAATAGATCAAGTAGGGATGAACAGTACTTATGGGAATTCAGCTGCAGAGCCTGTAATGAACTGTAATGCAGTGCTCCTCACAATGTTGCTTGTCAAATGTGAAATTAGCAGATTTTGAGCACGTTGAACTTGCCCTAGCTGTTTGATATTCTTTTCTTATTATTTTGGGAAACTTGAATTCTATTTTATTTTTAAGTAACAATAACGTCACTATTTAAAATGTAATAGTTATATTACGTTTTAATGTATATTATTTGAGTGCTTGAAACACAATTCCAAATGTGTATTCAACACCACTACATCGGGGAAATCTAGAAAGTTCATGAAAATGCATATTATGAAAAAGCTATGCATGAATTTAAATTTTTACTTGCATTAAAATAAATCTCTTTTTATTCCATTTTCTAAAACTTTTTGTAGTACTTTCATATCTGGGACCTGAGGATTTGTGACAATAACCTTATTCACCTTTTATGCTTAATTTTTAATTAAGATATAAATATCTGTGGATTATGGCAAGTGTAGTTTTCACCAATACTGTAAATAAAATACTTAAAACTCATTAAATATAAGTATCATTGTTTATATTACACAACTTTTTTACCTATATAAAAAAACTTCCATAGTCAAGACTTAAAGGCTGACATTGTCTTAAGTTAAACTAATGATAGACATTGTAACAGAAAACCACAAATCCCAGTGGTTTAACAAGTATAAATGTTTCATTTTGTTTTGTTTTGCTTACTATGTAAAAGACAACTCCATGACCTTGTGGCTTCAGCAATCATTGAACTTCTGACTATTCCTTGTAACAAAAATTCAAGGAGCTCTTAGAGGGTCAGCTTCATTTCCTCTCTGTATAGTGTTGCCTGGAATAGCTTGCTGAAGTTAAAGACCTACGATGGTATATTTGTTCATTTAGGATACTATAACACAACATCAAGAGCTGAGGATCTTCTAAACAAAATAAATATATTTCCCACAGTTCTGAAGTGCTGGAAGTTCATATAAAAAAGATATATCTAGTGAAGACACAGTTTATGGTTTACACTTGCCCATCTTTGTGTTTTGTGCTTGCATGGTGGAAGGATGAGGGAGCTCTCTGGGACCATTTATTTAAGTACACTAATACCATTCATCAGGGCTCTATGACCTAATTGCCTCCCAATGATCCTAGCTCCTAACACAGTCACACTGGGGGTTAAGTTTCATTATATGTCTTCCAAAGAGACACAAACAGATGGTGTCCTCACATTTCTGGTTTTAGAAATCAGTTGGAGGCCGGCACCAGGGCTCACTAGGTTAATCCTCCGCCTTGTGGCGCCGGCACACCGGGTTCTAGTCCCAGTTGGGGCGCCAGATTCTGTCCCAGTTGCCCCTCTTCCAGGACAGCTCTCTGCTGTGGCCTGGGAGTGCAGTGGAGGATGGCCCAAGTGCTTGGGCCTGCACCCCATGGGAGACCAGGAGAAGTACCTGGCTCCTGCCATCGGATCAGCGCGGTGCGCCGGCCGCATTGGAGGGTGAACCAACAGCGAAGGAAGACCTTTCTCTCTGTTTCTCTCTCTCACTGCCTACTCTGCCTGTCAAAAAAAAAAAAAAAAAAAAAAAAAAAAGTTGGAGTACCCTGCTTGTCTGTGGCTTCGTCATCCACATGGTCTACCATTTTTCCATAGTTCACCTCTTGATTCTTTGCATGGTACCTAACTTCCATTAGGGCAAAAACAGAGCCAGTTTTCATAAAGGATCAATCCCAAAAGTCAAAGAGCATCACAAAGGAGACAGAAATAATTAAACTTAGAGAATAAATTAAAAAATTGGTTCAAAAAAGTTACAAAAGATAAATGAAACAAGATCTGTTCATTTGAAAAAAAAATAAACAAAATTGATACACCATTGGTCCAACTAACCAAAAAAAAAAAAAGAGAGAGAGAGAGAGAGAAAGGGGGGGGAGGGTAGAAGACCCAAACCAATAAAGCTTAACTTTATTAACAACATTACATATAACAGCATTATATAACAACATTAGTTGAACTTACGGCAATGTCAGCCAGAGATAAAAAAGGACATGTAACAACAAATATCTCAGAAATTAAAAGAATGATTAGGAATTACTACAAAAATCTGTATGCCAACAAATTGGGAAGCATAGAAGAAACGGACAGATTCCTGGACACATACAACCTACCAAAATTGATCCATGAAGACGCAGAAAACTTAAACAGACCAATTACCAAGACAGAGATTGAACCAGTAATAAAAACCTCCCCAAAACAAAAAGAACAGGGCCAGATGGCTTCACTACGGAATTATACCATACATTTAAAGAACTAATTCCATTTCTTCTCATTCTATGTAGCCAGCATCACCTTACTTCCTAAACCAGAAAAAGATGCAACAGATAAAGAACTATAGACCAATTCCCTGATGAACATAGATGCAAAAATCCTCAACATAATACTAGCCAATTGAATTCAACAACACATCATAAAGATCATTTACCTGGACCAAGTGGGATTTATCCCTGATACGCAAGGATGGTTCAATCAATAATTGTGATATATTATATTAATAAACTGAAAAACACAAACCATATGGTTATCTCAATAGATGTAGAGAAGACATCTGATAAAACATAACACCCTTTCATGATGAAAATCGTAAGCAAATTGGCTAGAGAAAGAACATTCCTCAAGTAATCAAGGCAATTTATAACACACCAATTACAAGCATGTTATTGAATAGAAAAAAGTTGAAAGCATTCCCACTAAGATCCCAAACCAGACAAGGATGCCTACTGTCATTATTACTATTCCGAATAGTCCTGGAAGTTTTAGTGAGAGCCATTAGGAAAGAAAAAAAAAAATCAAAGGGATACAAATTAGGAAGGAGGAAGTCAAACTATTCCTATTTGCAGTTGACATGATTCTATATTTAGGGGATCCAAAAGACTCCACTAAGAGACTATTAGAACTCAAAAGAGTTTAGTAAAGTGGCAGGATATAAAATTAACAAACATCAGTATCAATAACCTTTGTAGACACAGACAATGCCATTGGCTGAGAAAGAACATCTAAGATCAATCCCATTCACAATAGCTGCAAAAAAAATTAAATACCTTGGATGTCTATGACAAAAATTACAAAACATTTAAGAATGAATTAGACACAAAAAATGGAATACTCTTCCATGTTCATGTATTGGAAAAACCAATATCAGCAAAATGTCCTTACTACTCAAAGCAATTTAGAGATTCAGTACAATTCCAATCAGAATACCAAGGATATTCTTCTCAGATCTAGAAAAAAAGAGATGCTGAAAAATTTGGAGTCCATTCTCAGGGGAGAGTTAGGGAGAAAATCACAGAGGAAACTCCATACAAATTAGATGGACAGTGTGGATCTATGTGGAGGATTTGGGTGTGTACAACTCAGGACTCCAGAAGCTGAGAGCCTCAGCACTAGCTTTGGAGAGTGAGGTGAGAAAAGACTGCAGCAGCCCAAACCACTGGTGTTAAAGCTGCAGGAAGAGCCTGGCTTGGAGCCCTGTGGAGGACAGTATGCCTGCCAATCTAGAGGGAAAAAAAAAGGGGGCACATTTCTCTCTTCCTGACCACTTGGCACTGGAGTCCTGTAACTAGCAGAGAGAAGGTGGGTGCCATTTTGGACATATGTAACAGCTGTGCCAGCTTGTGTCCATGCTGCCAGCAACCAGCTGAGCAGAGACTGGGAGAATAGACCAGAAAAAATAGATAGGGGACTGGGTGCTTGTGACTGTGGGAGTCTTGTGTGCTGGGACTGGGGAAACAATGTGGCTGCATGTGTGGGCACAGAGTGTGGCTGGGTCTTTAGGTAGTTACTGTGGGTGGCTCCACATGCTTAGGGCTCCCTGATTGCCTGGTAATGGTCATTGCTGCAAGATCCATGTTCACACCCAAGTCTGCAATGTGTGGTTCTTGTGGCAGTGCAAGCAAATATATCTACTGGGGCTAGCAAACAGGCAGCCTCCTTGAATGAGAGATGAGCGGGAGACTATGCCAACAGAGAAGATTAATCCTCCCCTCTGATGAGAGAGAGAGACAGAGAGAGACAGAGAGAGAGAGGTTCACCACGCCCAACTTTGTTGTCATCTTGGATATTCCCCTCACCCTGGAGCACTGACCAGCTCCCTGGCCACACCCAGCATGCACTTCAAGGTGTTCTGTGAAAGAGCAGATAATCTAGTAATCCAGAGAGGTGCAGTCCAAAGATGAAATACATCACAGGAAAAAAAAAAAAAAAAAAAACAATTATTTCCACAGATGCCCAAAAACAAACTTATCAACTCAAGAAGCAACATGACACCTCCAAAGGAACACAACACTTCTATATTAGAATGTGAAAATGAACAGATTGAAGAAATGCCAGAGGCAGAATTCAAAAAATTGATTGTAGGATTACTTAGAAGTAATCAAAAGCAAATCCATGAATTAAAGAAATCTATACATGACATGAATAAACATATTTCCCTTGAAATTGATATTTTAAAGATAAATCAAAATGAAATATTGGAAATGAAGTATTCAATAGATCAAATAAAAAATGTGGTAGAAAACTTTAACAACAGGCTCAGTGAGGCAGAAGAAAAAATATCCAAGTAGAAGATAAAACTTTGGAAATTTTACTGTCAGACCAAAAAAAGGAACAAGAAATAAGAGAACTAAAAAAATAGTGTTGGAGATTTATGGGATAATATCAAATGACCCAACATATGGGTTTTAGGAGTTCCTGAAGACATGGAGAGAGAAAATGGATTAGAAGGCCTTTTAAGTGAAATCATTACAGAAAACTTGCCCAATCTGGAGAAAGAAAAGACATCCAAGTACAGGAAGCACATAGAACTCCTATTAGACATGATTAGAAAAGATCCTCACCACGACACATTGTAGTCAAACACTCCACAGTAAAAAAATAAGATTCTAAAATGTGCACAAGAGAAACGCCAGATTTCTTTCAGAGGTTTTCCAATTAAACTCACAGTTGACTTCTCATCAGAAACTCTTCAGGCTAAGAGAGAATGGTGGGATATATTACAGTCTTAAGAGAAAAACACTGTCAACCCAAAATACTGTGAAGCTCCCACTTATGAATGAAGGTGAAATAAAGACCTTCCATAACAAACAGAAATTGAAAGAATTTGTCACCACCCGTCCAACTTTACAAAAGATGCTTAAGGATGTGCTACACACAGAAACCTGGTCATCATTATGAAAGGTGAAGACAGAAAATCTCCCAGTAAAAGTACAAAGGAAATCCAAAGTAAACAATAGGAACATTTATGGAAAAATGGCACGGAAATTGAACTTCCTCTAGGTTTTTCTTCTGTAGTTCCTTAGATTTCAGAATATCTTGTTACTGGAAATCTAGCCACATATTAAGGCAGTCTGTGTTTGAATCTTTTTAAAAAGAAGGCATTGATTATCCTGTGCCATCTTTTTTTTTTTCTTTTATTACATACCATGTGTGTGAGTACAGTGTTAATTCTTAGTTTTTATGTCTTTGGGTGGAAGAGTGTATCAGTTATTTTAAGTGATTTTTCCCTGTCTTTGAAGCTCAATTTGTAAATGTGTTGATACCACAAAAGAAAATACTTGGGTTTGCATTTCTTGAATGTTTGAAGACTGACATTGATTAGATACATTATGCAATAAATTAGGTTTTTACTTCTGTATAAAATTAGAAATGAAATAAAGATTTGAACTACTTAAAGGATGAAAATAATGATCATGTTTATTACCACCCTGTTATAAACCACTTGTGTTCGAGGCATCCAAAATTCAAGTATTTATTAGATTTTCTTCCTAAAACTCTGCCCTTTTCGGTGCTTCATGCATTTGCTCTTATTGTTGATGTTGTAAAACAACAGCATTAAAGTGTCATTATCTGTGTCCATTATGAATCCCATAGCTTCTCTAGTTAGAAAAAAAAAGCCTCAAAAATACTCTTAGTGTCTCTTTTTTGGTTAATATTTTACTCACTTATGCTATTTTAGATATCTTTAATTATTTTAATATGGTATCTATAAAAATTTAAAACATTTCATATTATATTTGAACTAGTTAGTGAAAAGTAGGGAAAAAACCTAGCTTATTGAAACTATAGATGGTCTATTAGTTAAATTTCAAAATTTTTAATAAAGGTACTTTCAGGCATAGATTGAGACCTGATGGTATCCTTTAAACTAGCTCCTGTGATGTGGAAAGGGAACCCCAGAATCAGTAGAGAACATGTGAGAGCATTGACTTGCCATGGTTGTGGTTGTGGTGTGCTACTACTTAAATGCAGGTAGTGACCCACTGACATTTTGTTGTCCAATAATCTGAAGTAGCATCCTGCATTTATCTGTACTAAAGTAACTGTGAGTTATTGAATTATACAAAGAAGAAACTTTATGACTGTGCTGTATTTAGGAGCCTTTTTACAGCTAGGTAAAGTTTCCATGATACAAAGTGCTTAGATTTTAAAATTTACTATTATAAGGAAGAAGACATGACATTATTCCACATGCTTAAGTGATAACTTACTTTTTGAGTTTCAGAAGAAAAAATATGAAATGAGTAATTGTCACTGCATTATCTGTAATGTTAAATTAGCAAGTTGCAGCATAAAGTTTAAATCTGTGTTTCTCAAATGTGAACCATAATGGTTTAATACTGCTCTGTAGATACTGTAAGTGCTACAAATAGTCTCAGCACTGAACGTGTATTGATACCTCTCAAATGGATGCAACCTTTGATGTAGGTGCTTTGGTATGCCTCAGACAGTATCTGAGTGTCTGTGACTTTGTTAATCTATTTGGTAGTGAAGATATTTCCTGCTCTTTTTTGTTGTCGTTCCATATTTTCATGTTTAAATTTGAATTTTTACATTTTTACTACTGTTATTCAAGTACAATTTGTTCAATGGTTAAAATGGGTTTTCAGTGAATCTTAAAAACATCTCATTTAGGTAATTGCTTAAGTAAAAACTACCTTTTGTGTAATAGACATGTAATGATTTGTATTTCTGTTTAAATATAAATGATGATGTTTAAAAATAATTAAATCTTAAAAACATTTTTAAAAAGAAAAAGTGATACTAAAATTCATATGGAAACACAGGAGACCTCAAATAACTAAAGCACTCTTACACAACAAAAACAAAGGTGGAGGCATCACAATACCAGATTTCATGAAACTGCAGGGCAATTATTATCAAAACGGCCTTTTATTGGCAAAAAATAAACAAGAAAAGAACCAGATGTGTATACCAATGGAGCTTAATAGAAACTTTAGAAATCAATCCATGCATCTACAACTGACTTATCTTTGACAATGAAGCTAAAACCACAGGGATGAGACATCGGAAGGGATTATTGTTATTTTGGAAACAAACTATGAAGAAAAATTTCTTTCTTATTCTTGTAAAGTTCACAAATGCCATGAATAGACATGATTGGGAGAGACTCTCCCCCAAAGGTGATTTAAGCTGCTTCCTTATTGAGGCTCTATCATTTTCAACATGTAGATTTGAAATGAGTCAGCAGCAATAGACTCTAAGTGTGAGAATGTGATATATATGGTAGCATTTAGGGAGTTTTCATGGACCAGGCAAAGAAATACTTGAATTTGTTTTTCCATTATTTTTAATTTTAGAAAATTAACAGGTATCTAGAAATTGTACACATATTTATGAGGTTCCATGTAATGTTTCAATGCATGTATATATTGTATAAATCCAATATGGGTAATCATTATCTATCTCCTCAGATATTTAACTTTATTTTTGATTAAAACATCCAAAATTCTAACTTCCAATTTTTTTCAATCTACCTGCCCACTTACTGATGAATGAATAAAGAAGCAATGGATGGCCAGCGCCGTGGCTCAATAGGCTAATCCTCCGCCTGCGGCGCCGGCACACCGGGTTCTAGTCCTGGTTGGGGCACCGGATTCTGTCCTGGTTGCTCCTGTTCCAGTCCAGCTTTCTGCTGTGGCCCAGGAGTGCAGTGGAGGATGGCCCAAGTGCTTGGGCCCTGCACCCCATGGGAGACCAGGAGGTAGCACCTGGCTCCTGGCTTCGGATCAGTGCGGTGGGACGGCCACAGCGCGCCAGCCCCAGCATGCCAGCCCCAGCAGCCATTGTGGGGTGAACCAACGGAAAAGGAAGACCTTTCTCTCTGTCTATCTCTCACTGTCCACTTTGCTTGTCAAAAAAAAAAAAAAAAAGAAGAAGAAGAAGAAGAAGCAGCAGCAGTGGTACATATACACAGTGGAACACTACTCTGCCATAAAAATGGATGAAGTCTTGTCATTTGTCACAATATGGGTGGAACTGGAGGTTATTATATTAAGTACAATAAGTCAAGCTCAGAAAGTTAAGTGTCACTTGATCCCACTAATATGTGGAGTCTGACAAAAAAGGTGATCTTACGAAAGTTAGAAATATAATGGCAGTTTTCAGAGGAAGGAAAGAGAACTGGAAGTAAAGAAAGAGGAGAAAAGAGTTTGATTTATAGGTACTAAGTTATAGCTAAATAAGAATTACATTCTGCTGTTCTATTGCACAGTAATAATTGGAGGTAATATAAATAGATGTACTACATGTTTATTATTTTGAGAAAGTTTCATTCTACATCTAAGATAATGATAATATTGTTTGATGAACAGTAATTTTAGTATCTAAAACTCAGTTTGAAATACGTGCAAGGATTTGTCCAAATGTGAAGCTCAAATATTTGATACAATAACACTTATTATCATCTATATTTAGCTGAAAGTTAAATAAATTGAATTTCAATGGTATATTTTTCACTATTCCATTGAATGCAGGCTACCTTTTGTTGGGGACTCAAAAAAGTGTCCAGAGTTGTTGCTGGTAAACTAAAGGTCTATGTACCACACAAGGAAGCCCATTGGAAAATCATATCTGTATATGTGAACAAGAACTATAAACTATAAACTTGGAACTAAGAATTATTAAATGTGATATATGAGGATATTGGGGAGCAAACACTGCCAACTTGCTAAGAAATGAGACAAAATTGATTTTCTAAAATAATGAGAAGATTAATTGTAATTTTACATAGTAACAATCTCTGCTTGCTAACTTTTACCAGTGTGTAAGAAAAATTGCTATTTATCAAAACATAGTCAAGTGTGTGTTCATATTTTGGGCCCTAGAATCTAATATCTGTATTTCCAGTGCTCAGATATAACTATATGAGTGAGTGCTTTAATTATCTTTTTTCAATAAAAAAACAAGTTGTTTACATAATTTGAAACTAAAATAAATCTCAACCAAAATCTTATTAGGTGAAACCTGTGGTGGTTGTATGAGGTGTTAATAATTATTATTCATATAGAATATTTTAGTATCTTTGAAAGTTGTAATTATTATAAGCCAAGGAGTCAGATAATATTTGAAGACCCTAAAATGGGAAATCCAGCTAAATATTTAAGCTACTAACAGTTCATAAAACAAATTAATATCTAACTAGCTTAAATATATAAGTTGCATTAAATTCTAATACTTATATCTAGCCAGAAAATTTCACCAAAGAAGACAAATTGGTAGCAATGAATTTTGACATTTATTCTAAGACAGTCCCATTCCTAATTTATAATGCTACAGTGAAATATACATAAAGTTACATAGACACATGTGAAAGAAAAACCAACACTATCAATGCGCACCTTTTCAATATTTACTTCACTGAATTGAATTTTGATTTTATCTAGTAAATGAATTTCCTCTTTCAAAGCTGTCCCATTCCACATATGCCTTCAGATTTTAATTATCAGGTCTATCCCAGAGGATAAGCTAAGTGGTCACATATTTAATATAATTTGAGAACTGATATTGAAGGATGCTATACTGGAAATAAATCCTCTATCTGCCTTCTAGAGTCTTTAGAATTGCATTATTTCAAGTGTATCATTTACTTATAGTCACTGTGTTTCAAAAATCACTGTTAAAATTCAGTTAACACTGAAGGGGATTATAGATAATATTACATCTCTTTAAGTTAGTATATATAGCTCAAGAATTGAGATAGGCTAAAATCTTCAAAACATGTTTAAAAGATTATGTTTGGGCATAAAACAACAGACAGAGGAAGCTATTAGAAGTGTGAGGTGCACTTGCAAGAATCTTGGTCCTCAAAGAAGATAAAATAAATGTAGTTTAGAGAGTTTGGGTATCATATTCATATATTGTACTTATTAAAGTTATGAAATTTTGTACCACTATTTTATTCAGCTATTTTTGCCTAACAGCTAGGAGAAGATTCAGTGCCGTATAAAAGTAAACATTTATTTATAGAGTGTCTTCAGACTATTTGGAGCCATTTTTAGTAATCTAGCTCTACTCACTTCATGCTTCTAAAGATTGCTTAAGCATTGGGCGTATTTAGACTGGACTTGACTGAGCTTAGCAACCTGAAGCAGTTACGTTTTGAAGAGTCAGGTATTAAAAATCTCTCATGCTTGATCCCATAAACCAGCCAGTACATCATCTCATGGCAATGGAAGTAGCACAAAAGGTAAGTGGAAATGCATGTTTCTTGATAAGATTTAAGGAGGGAACTGGTTCACTGCCATCTCCACTTGCATTTCATTGACCAAATCAGACAAAGCTGAGCCCAAATTCAAGAGGATCAGTATGCATAATCTATCATACTTGACAGAAAATCATCATAACTAGGTTTAACACCAATGGAGTAAGGAAGTAAGTTCTTCCAGTGGATGTCTGAGTTAGATGTAGAGGGATGAGTGAATATATTTCTAAATTTTTGTTTATTATTTGAGAGGGAGGGAGGGAGAGACACATACACACAGAATACTCCCATCTGCCTGCAATGGCGGAGGCAGGGCCAGGCCAGAGTTAGGAGCCTAGAAGTCAATAAGAGTCTCCCAGGAATCCAAAACCCTGATCCACAACTGCTGCCTCTCCAGGTGCATATTAGCAGGGAGCTGTAATTGAGAGAAGAGGTTGTGTTACTGTATGAGATGTAGGTGCTTTAAGTGCCTTTTTTGCCGCTGGGCCACTCTTTTATTCCACATTTGTATACTACAAGTACCTTTTTAAGCATCTATGCATTATATGAAAAAAAATCATATGCTTGGCTACAAACACAAAACAAACCTCAATAAATACCTCAAAGGAGAATCTTTGTACTTTTTCTGACCACAAAATTGTATGACCAGATATGATTGATATGATTCAAGAAAAATATGCCACAATATGAGGGTCTGTAGGCCTCAACAGCTAATCACCTATAGTCAGAGAAAAGGACAATCTCAGAGAAGCTTAGATTTCTAGGAAGTTGATGGTGTCCAAAAAGCATATGATTTGTGCACTTGAAATAGCTTTTCACCTACAGTTAAATTCTATCTGTTCTCCATATGTGAAAAAAAAAAAATAGAATGGGTATCGGAAAGCCTGCATTTTACCTGTCACAGGAGAAGCCTGGCAATACTGGCCTGAATCCTTAGTGGTGGATCTCCAATGAAGCTCAGGTAGGGTCTGCAACACAGGGTCACTGGTCCTCAACAAACTACACTCCTGACTCCATAATCTGAAATTCACTCAATTTCAAGGACTGTGTCTTATTCTGAGAGACTATTCTTCCTACATTTAATTGCTAAGCTGCTCTCTCCATTTTAGTGAAATATTTGTGAGCCTAGGGAGCAGTATTTTATTTTGAACTTTGTCAGATGTTATGAAATTTTACTTGTTCCTGAGATCCAAAAGTCTGAGAATATTCATGTGGTGTTTTTACATTTTCTTTTCCTTTCTGAGCTCTCTGGCAAGAAAGAACTGGCTGAGTATTAGAGCTTTGGCATCTGCAGCCTGTACTAGACACCCAGTGATTATTTTGAATGAAAGAAATGACGGAACATCATGCTGATAGAGACTGGATAGAAACTCACCAAATCTGTTTTCCCTTATCCTGAGACATAGTCTTCCTACCAATTCCAGTCTCTCTAGCATTTAGGTGTGGCTGTAGCCAGTGCCAACAGTGGAATGTGGTGGAAGTGATCTTCCATACATCTAGAACTAGTCCTTTAAAGCTCCCTTATGCAAGACACTCCTTGCCTTTTTATGTTTGTTTTCTTGCATCTGATGGACAGATTTGGTCCATTTATTTTTGTACTTTTACCTTTTGTTATAAGGTGGGTAAAGCAACATGAGCCAGCTACTGAATATATTTGTTTCTTGAGTTGAGTACACTAAGTCAGTGGTTCCTGTGCTGCTTTGAGAAAGCCTGTTGTTGCTAGGAAAATGGATTAAGCCAAGAGAGACTGAAGATACATGGAGTCTCTCAGAACTGTTTCCTTGGCTGGGCAAACAAGAAGTGCTGACTGTATCTCTTGCTGTGGATTCCACTCTGAGTCATATAACCTTCTGATAGGATTACCTTGAAATACCTATTAAGGAACGGAATCATTCACAAGTTTGCAAGTTATTATGTTATTTCCTTATTGCCTAATAATTCAGGCAACAGGTTTATGTGTCTCTGTCAACGTGTTAGGTAGAGCAGTAAAAAGAATTTTACAAACTTGAATTTACTGCTACAAGTGATATGTTTACATAACAGAAAATTCTAGGTAGAAATGACGGCCTAATGATTTATTTCTATCAGACAATTTGGACTCAGCATATTGTCCATTCCACTTAGTAACTTCTGAGTTTACGTAGTAGTCGCAAAATTCAAATATAAAAATTACTATTAAATTCTATAGTTGGATGGACTAAACCATGTGAAATACTTCCTTCTCTCTCTCTCTCTCTCCCTCTCTCTCTTTCTCTCTCTCCCCCTCTCTCCCCCCTCTCCCTTTCTTCCTCTCTCTCTCCCTCCCTCCCTCCCTCTTTCTCCCTCTTTCTTTTTCTTCTGGACATAGAAATTAATTCCCCTTTTTATGGTCTAACTAAACCAATACAAAGGAAGCATCCACAAAACTCAAACGTGTTAAATACTGAAAGTCATTTACCAAATAATGCTTGTGTTTCCTCTTATAATTTTATCTTCATGTTGCTGAATAGTTATAATGGTACAAAGATCTGATCAAATTGCTATATCTTCTTTCAACTCAATGAGTCGATTTCAATTTATTGTCAAGTAGGAAGTTTTTTTTTCATTTTCACCAGACTAAATTTTCTAATCATTTGTACAATAAACAAAACTTAATTTTGAAAACAATACATAATAAATTGATTAGGGGAATTTTATGTATGATTTTACCATCCAATATCTTGAAGTAAAAGATGAATAATCTATCAAACTGATGATCAGTTAGTGATGCCGAGTAGAAGAGCCTGGTATGCCTGGTACTTTTGAATAATATGTTTGTGGCACTAAAAAAAAAAAAATGACATGGATGAAGACTGAATAAATGGGCTATATGTAACATTTTTTTCTAGCTATATCAGAACCTTAGAGTAACAATAATAGCTGTTATTTATTTAGGACTAGCTATTTATTTCTAAGCCATCTCTATCTCTAAGTACTACTATTTCCACAAAGTATGTACTATAATTCCTGATTTGTAGATGAAGATATGAGAGAACAAGTAACTTCTTCAAGGTCGTAGAGACAGTAAATTGTTTGGCTAGAAATCAAATGTAATTTCTTCTGTTTTTCCCATGCCACCAAAAAGAATATCTGACAAACCCATGTGATAATAAGATAGCTAAAGTGCTTAGCTGGAGCAGGGCTGATGTTTATTTTGCTGTATATAGACTTCTTTCATAGAACCACAAGCTAAGTATATTTTTCTTTTAAAAAGGTTCAATTACCATACATTGTGGGTTTAAGTCAAACTGGCATATAAAAGGACCTGCATTTTCCTGTATAAACATTTAGATTTTGATTTAATGTATAGGTTTACTCATCCAGCTGTGGCTGTAAGCAGTTGCAGCCCTGAGGCAGAGATCCTGGACTCCTGCTTTCCCCCAGTGAGCTGGTCTTTAGCTGTTAAGAGCATCCACTATTGGAGAGGTAGGCAGAGGACTGGGTTGAAGGCATAAGCAGTAGCTTTAGATTGGCTTCTTGGTTCCAAAAATTCTAGACTTAGAGAAAAAGTGTGGAAGATTTCTTTATCTAATTCACTGATTTTGAGGAGAACACTCAGGCACTAAAATGTAATGTGCTATGCTCAAAGCCACATTATAAGTTAGTAGTAAATCTCAAGTCATTTGATTCCTAGTGAAATGCACTTTCCATTATCCACTGAGTTATGCAATGGCTTACAATCTCATGGAAAAGTGAGGCAAAAACATATGTTTATTCTGATTTAATTTTTAAAACCATTCCTTTTTTAAAAATACACTTTTTTTCCCATGTATTTTGTGAGGTACCCATATGTATGTTGTCTGGATTCTGAGAAAAAGTCCTAATTGTTTTATTTAGATTGCTTCATTCTTCCACTTTTGATGGGTGAGAATCATGTGGGTTAGGAAAAGGAGATACTCCAATGTATGCATAGTGAGATATGAATATGTGAAATTTTTTATGATCACAATTCTTGGCACTTTTTTTTTTTTATAAATGAGTCATCGACATTGTATTTTCATGGCCAATTCTTGGGAAATCTTGAGATAGCATCACTTACTTGTGCAAGAGTTGGATTCCTACAGGATATTTTGCTTTGTGATGTGGGAAAGATAAAGGTGATTTTAATGCAGGGATTGGCAGCATGAATCCCAGGCATGTCCCTGCAAACCTTTAGTATAAACACTGCCTCCGTGATGTCTGAGTGGGTTCAGTTTGCTGAGCTGATCAGATGAACCCAAACTTAGCCTCAAACTAGTTTTTGTTCTAGGTAGTTAAGGTGTTAACATTACAGTTTGCTTCCTTCTTTTTTTACCCAAGGATACACTTGTGTGTGCACACACACACACACACTCCCTCTCTCTCTCTCTCATACATATACACATTCACACATGCATACTCCATGTTTGAGGCTTTAAAAAGTAAAGTAAGTCAGGGCCGGCGCCGCAGCTCACTAGGCTAATCCTCCACCTAGTGGCGCCAGCACACCGGGTTCTAGCCCTGGTCGGGGCGCCGGACTCTTTCCTGGTTGCCCCTCTTCCAGGCCAGCTCTCTGCTGTGGCTCGGGAAGGCAGTGGAGGATGGCCCAAGTGCTTGGGCCCTGCACCCCATGGGAGACCAGGAGAAGCACCTGGCTCCTGGCTGCGGATCAGCCGTGGCGGCCATTGGAGGGTGAACCAACGGCAAAGGAAGACCTTTCTCTCTGTCTCTCTCTCTCACTGTCCACTCTGCCTGTCAAAAAAAAAAAAGTAAAGTCAGGTCAAGCAATTGCAAAAGTATTTTTCTGGAGATGATGAAATATACTTTGCATATTATTTTCTCTGCTTTTTGCCACATTCAAACCCTCCCTCTCCCAAATCTCATATCAATAAAAAAGGCATTTTACATTTGCTTCATAACCATTAATAAAACAGCTGTCAAATGGTAATTTTTATGCCGTTGCTCTGTGTTCATAGGAAGCATACAACATGAACAACTCAAAACAAGAAAGAGAAGACACGGCCAAATTTTCCATAGAGTTTAGTAGAATTCATTGACTTTGTTGATCATTTTCTCTTCCTGTGAGACACAGGGGAAGAATATTGAACATTCTCACTACAGCCAGCAGCAGCCTCTCATGATATTGTTTGTCGGTGTCAGTACATGCAACTGACAAAAGCGTCTGGATGAAAGATTGAGTAATTATTTTTCCATGTTAATGGTCCTTTATTTGTGGTTTTTATGCCTTTGTTTGTTAACAGTAATTGCCTCTCCTCTACTGTTTATTTTTAATGAGTCCCTTTAAAACTGGAGCAGTAACTACTGTAGGATTTATTCCCCTTTTGTTTACCATAGGAAAAACAGTAGACAAAATAGAATTCCTTTTCCTTAAAGGGAAAGTAAAGACTTCATCAGTGAGTGAAAGAAAACAAAAAAGAACAAACTAGTACCTTAGAGAGACGTGCATGGGATTTTGGAAATGAAAAAGCAATCAATGCATTACACTATGTTGAATGCAGTATCACTAACCCACAGAGGTTCAGACCAATATGTCTTATTTTTTTGCTGCTGTCATAATTAAAATCTTGATTTTAGGATGTCCATATAAGAAATGCAAAATAGGTTATAATGCTAAGTAGATTGCATTACATACATAGATTGCATATACAGCAATATTCCGAATTTTCCTTCCCCTACACCATTATATTAAACACTCTGAGGTCAGTAGCTATCATGTTGTAGTTATTTTATACCATCTGTACTTAGTATGTATTTTCTAGGACATATTTATATATTGAATAAATAACTGTAACTACTGTTATCTTATGGACTGAGGGAAGAGAATGATTGTAGTCCCCAAATCAGCAAACACATTTGATAGAACACATCTGAAATACTAGCATTTAAATTTATAGTGGGTGTTTTTCTGCACACACATGTGCAAGTTTCCTAGGTTTCTCGTGACAAATTACCACAAACTTACTGAGTTAAAACAACAGGACTTTATACTGTCAAATTTCTGGAAACTAGAAGTCTGAAAACAAGTTGTCATTGGGGCCATGTCTACTCTGAAGGCCTGGGGAAAAATATTTCCTAGCTGATTTTCTGGTATACTTGGCATTCCTTGCCGTGCAGATGTATCACCCCATGTCTGCCTTTCTCTTCATACGGCTGATTTACCACTGTGCATCTCCTTGTGTGTCTATTTTCTCTTTTGATAAGGACACTGATCTTTGAATTAGGAGAAATTCGAAGTCAGTATGAAATCATCTTAACTCATTGTGCTAACAAAGACCCAATGTAAAGATATTGTTATATTCTTAAGTTTCTGGTAACTACAATTTGGGGAACATACTATTCAACCTAATGCAACCCAGTTGAATTTACGTCCTGGCTATAATGCTTATTGGTTGTAAGACCTTGTGCAAGATATTCTCTCTCTCTCTCTCTCTCTCTCTCTCTATATATATATATATATATATATATCAGTTCCCTAATTTCTAAATGGAGAATAGTGCTGTTACTACCTACCTCATGAAACTGTAGTTAAAACTACAGCACAGCAACTGACATATTGAGTGAACTCTAATAAACAACATGGCAAATGAAGATAGCAGAGAGTTCAGTAGCATTTTTAATGATAGTGTCCTTCAGAGTAGAATAGTGACAAAATGAAAAAGCAGTAATTCATACATATAGTCTTATACTGAAAAAATGAGTGGTCGTGATGATCTCTAGAATGATCTAAGAGTGCAACAGAGTATGTGAAGTAGGTCTTCAAAAGTTTTTTATTTGAGTAACACTTTCTCCTAACAGAATCAGACCAAAAGTCTTGTTATATACATTTATTAAAAACAAGAACAAAAACTGACAAGGAGTAATATATTTAGTGTGGTGGGGCAAAGCAGAGAGCACTGATTATAAATTTCTAAAGGGCATTGCTTGAAATCAAGGAACCTCGGAGGAAGAATGGACTTTATCTTCTTCAAGGAGTATTTTCTAGATCTGTTTTCTTACAATCAAGTTGATGGTAAGAATTGGGCAATATAGAATGGAGGTGAATAGCACATATACTCACCTCCTTGATTACAGAGCAGAGAACACTGTAAATTCCTCAGAAAACAAAACAGCAGCAGCAGCTAAGGTAATATGGATTAATCTGGGAGGGATGGTTTTATGCACTGTTGTAAACACTTTCTATGCATTTTGTTTAATCCTTACAACTCTGTGAAAGACATACTATTAACGTTCCCATGTTTCTTGAAAACCAAAGATAGTCAAGGGAAGGTGAAATTAAAAAAAAATGAAGTGCCAAATGGTAGAAAAATGTATGGTAACTAAGCATTGTGACATGATTGCTTGTGATTTATATCCTATATCATTCTTAAATCATTAAAAAACAATAATTTTACTTTCTGGACTGTGTGTGATGCAGCCATTACATCTATTACAGAGAATAATGTAACTTTGCAGATAGAAGTGAATATGAGGGCCCTAGATAACAAGATAAGCTTACATTTCTTCTGTCCATATCATTTATGGAATGCTTATTTTGTGTCTGTTATGCATTAAGCATTCAGTAAACAGATTTTTTTGAGCTTTATATTTTACGATGTCACATGGTTTAAGAAACCACCATTGTTTCCTACCTCTTCTCCGTGACTTAAATAGACAGCACTCTCCATTGATGGGTGTGCAGAAATCTAGAAAGCAAGCAAAAATTGTTGAAGTGGTGAAAATAACATAAAATCAAGAAAAAAAGCAAGTATTTTTTAATGTGAATTGAAGCTTTGATTGAATATGCTGCTCTTTGGATTGTGTGAATTAATGGACATGATTGAGAGAATGTCTTTTTCTGTATAAATTGCTAGATTCCTATCTCATCTCCATACCTCTTCAAAAATAAGTTGGTCCAAAAAAATCCAAAGTCAAAATAATGGTCAGTGCTGAAATAGTTAATATGTTTTGACTCAAGCCATGAATCAAAAAATGTTTTTTAACTGGTACAAATGACTCACCCAAAAGAATAGTGTGATTTAATAAACGTATCTCCCCTTTTAAGTTAAAATATTTGAGCCAGGATTAGCTGCACATCTTGTTGTTTGACTACATAGCTGAATGGAATAAACCACAGCAAGATAAGTTTCTCTTGTCTGATTTAATTGCTTTGGGGGAATGTAGAGCTCTCCAACTCTAATAGACAAGAATGTGGATAGAAGAATGAATGCACCAAAGAAGAAGGAAATTAGTAATGATGCAGTAAACAACTTGAAGTCCCAAGGATCCTTGGAGATGCATTTTTGTCTCCTGTAATTTCCGCCTAGGAATAAACTCTGCAGCTAAAAAAGGAAATCTACCCATATTATTCTTAGTATTAATAATTCATTAGCATCACTCTTATTGCCAGCAACAACCTTTTTCAAAGAAAACTATGCATAGATTATGATCATGTTATTATTTGGTACCAAGAGAGATAGGGAAATTTGGTGATATTTTAATTTTCTTTTTTCAAATTCAATAAATGTACGTGATTAAGTAACAAGCTCTTAATTACTTTAATAATTTGGAGGAAAAGGAAGTCCTGGATAAGGCTTTCTGGAAATTATTTAGCCCAGAAGTAATTGTCTTACCACTTGAATAGGAAGATACAGTGAAGAAAAACTGAATTGAAAAATATTCATTGAGTGTCTTTTATGACCATTCCCTATGCAGTGTGCTGCATACACAAGGATGCAGAAGACAGTCTTGTCCACCAAAAAATCCATCAGGAAAAGAAAATATAGGCAAAGTAAAATATTCAAGACAAATTTGCATAGCATTAACGAGCCAGAGTAAGAGGGAACATGGAAACTGAGAAGATAGGAGTTTGGAAAAATGTATTAAAGCTAATCTGAAGAGTGACATCATTATAATATTAGAAAATTCATGCTGTATTTTCTGTACCCAAAGAAATAGCAAGTCAAAAAACTACACTAAAAGATTTACTTTTCTGATGTTTCTGCCATACAAGAATATTTCAAAATGTTTTCATGACACATGAATTTTTAAATTATGTCTCATATTTCATCTGAAAAGGAGGCAGAAGAGAGGGATTTTACATACTGATTATGAAGTGTAAATTATTTACTCTTGCAAATTGTCAGACTTTTAAATTTTCATTTTAATGAAAACCATACATTTCAGATTATTTTCTGCTTTTATGTTGTGACAGATGTCTCAAAGCTTGCCATCTTCTCTCTTTGATTCAAGATTCAAGGGAGAAGATCTAAACTGTGAGTAATAATGAGAAATGCAACCTATGCAGAAGCCCTCTGTGCGAACTCTGGGTCTCTGTGAGCTTTGTATGTTTAATTGGTGGTAGGATGGATCAACAGAGTATGGACTAGGGGCTGGGATGAGGTCCTGAAACTAAGGCATGCATTGGTAGTGTGTCTTCTTTAGCAAGTGGTCAACTCTGAGTTTTCTTTTCATAGTGTTATTTGGGCTTGTAGAATGCCACATACAATCTGTGCAACAATCAGCCTGCTAACCTGGTATAATCCTCATGTAATTTGTAGGTAATATCCAAGTTATACAGGAGTGGCCAGTTGATGAGCACACTCCTCCAAACACAGACAGAACTAGGGTACTGCTGTTTCTGTGGGCAAATCTGCAGTGTTTGTGTTTGGATGTTTGCTTATTTGCATGATTATTTCCGATGTATTTTAACATTTGGAAAGTGGCAATGACTGCCTTTTGATTTTGGTTGTTGTTAGGAAAAGAGTGTAAATTGGTACCTCCTCACGTGGAGCACCAAAAATGTTAGGAAAAGAGGCATAGAACAGAAAGGAGGCAGAATGTGAATCTACAGCCAGACCGAATTGATTCGGAGAAAATACATTTGCAGAGGTTGTTGACCAACTGCTTGTGTGCACATTGACAGAACACGGGACCGGAGGCCCCAACCCCTAGGAAGGGATCTCTTTACCTCTTAGCAGGGCTACGGGTAGGGGTGGGGGTGTGGGGCAGCAGGCAGAGGTGAATTCCTGGAACTGGTCTTTCAAGTGGCCAAGCAGCTGGTCTTTCAGGTGGCTGTGTGGGGCCTCAGGAACCTGTGGAAGACTGCAGGGGTGCAGTGTAAAGGCAATAGAGTGTGAGACCCAACTGAGACTCAAAGGCAAGGAATAAATTCCAATGTTTATCTATCTTTGGGACAATGAGTGAGAGTGGCTGAGGCTTATGTCTTTGTTCCATCAGTTGTTAAACAAATTGAACCTTTGTTGCAAAAGTCTATTCCATGACAAAAAGAACAGTAGTACCCTAGTTCATGACAAAAAAGGCTGGAAGACAGGCTTTGATCTGTGCTTCTCAAATTACCTGAGATGACTCACTTAGTTTTTGTTTTCTTTTAAATTGCCAAACATTGGGGATCATGAATTTCTATAAGATGCTGTAAAAGTTAGTAGGAAAACTAAAAACATACAGAAAATGTAAGCTCCAAATTTTTATGATTCATTTCAATAGACTTATTCGTGTTTTCCTGTCAAGCTAATTTAAAGGTTTCTAGATGTTTCCTCATCACTGCTGCACATCTCTTTCCATATTTCAGAAAAAGTTCCAGTAGGTAGACCACGCCTGGGATAACACTGACTAGGGATCTGTAAGCAGTCAGGAAATTCCAGAGCAAATAATATAATTTAAATTAAAAAAAAAGCTATAGACAACACTTTGCTTAGTCAAAGCTGTCTCTGTTCCTCATTAACCTAGGTTGTTTCTGACTGATTTAAAAGATGAGAAATTGTCTTTTTGGCATTCAAGTAGAAGTGTTGGTGGAACCCAGAACCAAAAAAGCTACTTGCATTTGTGTGCGTGTGTGTTCCTGTGCAGTAAACGCTATTGAACAATATTCCAGGATATGGGTAGCAATCCAGATCTTCATGACATTTTTGAAAGTGCCATCAAAAGAAACATACCCTGAAATATTTGCAATTACATCTAGTTGTTTCCAAATTCGTCCTTGTAAAACTTATGAAATGGAAGCCATCTTGGGGAATTTCACTGTGTGATACTACTTCATCTTCAGGAACTTTTTCCCCCTCATTAGCTTCTTTCCTTGGCCAGCCTTTTCGCAAATATCCTTTAATTTTCCTCTTAGATTTCTAAAGCGATGAAGAAGCGGCCAATGATAATTTTAGCCTCCATTACCCCTCTTCCTATACAATAGAATCTTTGGTTGTTTTTCAGAACAAATGGCAGCACAGAAAAAATCTGTAACTCCAGTTGACCCTTGGAGTGAACCATAATCTCAAGACAAACTGTAGATCATGGGATGTGAACAGAAGTCTGGTGACTGGGTTCTGGGAACCAGGAAACCAGATTTAAAAGACTGCGGGAAATCATATTTTATTTTTCTCTTTCTCTCAGTCTTACTTTTGGCTGTAATGAGGTGCTCCATCCATCTGGTTTATAACACGGTTCTGTAAGTAGCAGTTATATGCAGTGAAACCAAATGAGATTAGGGCAACAGCCTCTAACATCCCTGAAATAGTTTTCATTTCCCTACCACTTCAGACAGAACTGCTCTGACAATTTTTACCTTGAAAGAAACTAAATACTGGCCTTGTTCATCTGACAACAGACAGAACCATGTCTTGTCTTAAACAAAAGAATAAACATGGAAGCATATGACAAGTCATTTTTGTGCTTTCCAACATTGTAGCCAATAGCCATATGAGACCTTCCAAACTTAAGTAAGTAAAACATATTATGCAGTGACTCAGATACTCTAGCTAAATGTTATGTGATCAATAACCACTTGAGTCTAGTGGCTACTGCTTTATTGGTCAATGCAAAAATTGTACAGTATTTCCAACCTCACCTCTGGAATTTCTACTGAACAGTGCTGATGTAGACAGGAAATATTCATTGCAAGCAAATTGATTTTTCCTAAAAGTCATTTACTTTTTTTTATTTCTAAAAGACTCTACATATTGAGTTACTCACTCAAATATGTGAAAAGAATAAAATATATATTATAAATTTATAGATTATTAAATGTTTGAAATTTATGGCAAGAAACAGCATGTTTGTTCCTGGCATAGATGGAACAAATATTAGGGAAATTCTCCAGGGCTTAGAATAATAATTCTAAACCCTTCCACTCTCTAGAATTTTCACACTGATTATTTAGGTGAAAATAGACATCAAGGATGCCTACATGGACAAAGAGAGAAGAGGTTTGTGAAACATAAAAGTTAAAATATGTATCTTGGTTAACCCTTGATTGGTAAAATAAAGCTGCTCAGAACATCTGAATTTCATTTGTTTTTCGGATAGTGGAAAACATAAGAACTTATTCACAGTGATCATAGTTTTCTTATTGTTTCTTTTCATTTTCTCTATTGTATTTATTTAATGTTAATATTTTTTCATTTTTAAAATTTATATAAGGAACACATTTCATATAGTTCATGTAAACAGACCTTAGAGCACAGTGATACTTTCCACCCTACACTCCCTCTCACCTACATTCCCACCCTTCCTCTTCCTTCCTTTCTTATTCTTTTTAAAAATTTGTATGACACACTTTCAGTTTTATTTTATAATCATAAGCTCATTTGCCTTGTTGTCTGCGTGGTTGTAAGGCCGCCACAAAACACACCAAACAGCGGACTAAGGGAAAGAGTTTATTGGGGGAAACCCGACAAACTGAAGGCATACAGGTTAAAATTGCTTAGGTTTATGAACTGGAAGACCACGCCTTCATCACACCCTGCGTGACCTGTGGAGCCTAGGATGGATGGTTTCAGGGTGTAGATCTCACCATAGATAAGACCCGAAACATTTTACTAACAATGATGCCTGGAGCACCTGAGTCTTACAACATACTGGGACCTCCAGTAGTTTGGAATATGATGCCTTTTGCATTTACAAGACTGCAAGTAAGAATTTCACAATAAGCAAATTCAGTACTATAATAAAAAATTAAGCTTATTCAATTTTTAAAAAGCGATCACCATTTTCCTTTTTTGTTTTTGTTTTTTCTTGGTATCTGGGCTATTTTTCTGTTCTTAATATTGAGTAGTAGACTTTCTATTCTTTCTCTTTTTTTTTTTTTTTTTTTTTGACAGGCAGAGTGGACACTGAGAGAGAGAGACAGAGAGAGAAAGGTCTTCCTTTGCCGTTGGTTCACCCTCCAATGGCCGCCGCTGCAGCCGGCGCACCGCGCTGATCCGATGGCAGGAGCCAGGAGCCAGGTGCTTTTCCTGGTCTCCCATGGGGTGCAGGGCCCAAGCACCTGGGCCATCCTCCACTGCACTCCCTGGCCACAGCAGAGAGCTGGCCTGGAAGAGGGGCAACCGGGACAGAATCCGGCGCCCCGACCGGGACTAGAACCCGGTGTGCCGGCGCCGCAAGGTGGAGGATTAGCCTATTGAGCCACGGCGCCGGCTTTCTATTCTTAAGTATACAATTATGTCCCTTTCCGTGAGGTTTGAAGTAAAAAAACTGGAAAAATCTTAAAGTCTATTTCATTATATAAAATGATTTTGAAAATTGAAGTTATATTTACTTAGTGAATGAATTTTTTCTCACTCTCCCTATTTCAAGGGCAATCTTGCGAAACTTCAATAATATGGAAATGTGTTATAAATACGTTAATGTGTAAGCTATATAGTGGAATTCAGTGTGCAGAAAATTTTTACTATGGCATGTATTTGTGATTCAAGATTTCAGAATAACTTCTCATGCCCTTTTCCCAAGCAAGGGATAATACTTTAATTAGTTGTGCATGCTCTTCTCTGTTGCTCCATCACCAACACAGCATTAGGCCACACTAATCTATATCTTTCAACCTAGAAAGCCTTCAACAGTGTGATGAAAATTACATAGAACTAAAAAGTTCTGAGTTCAACAGTGGGTTCCTATTAAGGATGGGACCTGGAAAAGTGAATTAGAATTCCTGAGACTCCACAGCAAGAAGTTTGGATTACTTATCTCCTACCATAATGATGACTATGAGATGAAATATCTTAGGAACTACACTTGATACACAAGAATCACACAAGACAAAACTTGAATCATTGCCTAGAGATAGGTAGAAGCGAAAAAGTTATGATCAAAGGCGTATGTCTGAGTATATTCTTTTTGGTGTGAACTTCCAGCCCAGAATTTCCTGGAGGGACTTTTGAGTCTTGGCATACCTTAAAAGAGAAAAAAGGGATTCCATATTCAGCAGGATTTTTGTTTGTTTTGTTGTTGTTCTTTAAGGATTATTTTATTTGAAAGGCAGAGTTACAAAAGAGAGAGGGAGAGAGAGTCAGAGAGACAAAGAGTTATCTTCCATCCTCTGGTTGACTCCCCAAACTATTGCAGTGGCCGGAGCAAAGCCTGCCTGAAGCCAGGAGCCAGGAGCTTCTTCCTGGTCTCCTACGTAGGTGCAAAGGCCCAAGTACATGGTCTGTCTTCCACTCCTTTCCCAGATGCATTTGCAGGGAGCAAAAACAGAAGTTGAGCAGCCAGCACTTGAACCAGGGGCCATATGATGCTGGCACTACAGGCAGCCTTTTAACCTGATGGCCACAGCACCAGCCCAAATGTTCACCAGTTTCAGAATTTCTTCCTGAAATTTTAAAATATTATTTAAGTTTAAATATTCTGGATTTATTTAACTGAGTGATCCTTTTAAGACCTTACGCATCAGCTGGTAAAACCACTATAGGCGTCAGTTTGGAGATTCCTCAGAAACCTGAATATAACCCTACCATGCAACACAGCCATCCCACTCCTTGGAATGTACCCAAGGGAAATTAAATTGGCAAGCAAAAAAAAGCTGTCTGCACCTTAATGTTTATTGCAGATCAATTCACAATAGCTAAGACCTGCTGAATATGGAATCAACCTAAATGCCCATCAACAGTAGACTGGATAAAGAAATTATGGGACATGTACTCCATAGAATACTATACAGTAGTAAAAAACAATGAAAACTGGTCATTTGCAACAAAATAGAGGAATCTGGAAAACATCATGCTGAGTGAAATAAGCCAATCCCAAAGGGACAAATATCATATGTTCTCCCTGATTGGTGACAACTAACCAAGCACCAAAAAGGAAACCTGTTGAAGTGAAATGGACACTATGAGAAACAGGGACTTGATTAGCCCTTGTCCTGAATGTTGATGAGCAACTTAATACTTTATCCCTTTTAGCTTTTTTTGTTGTTGTTGTTGTTGTTGTTGTTCTACTTAATACATTGGTTGAACTCTGTAATTAACACACAATTATTTTTAGGAGTTTAAATTTAACTGAAACGTGATCCCTGATAAGAGTGGGAATAAGAGAGGGAGAAGATGTACAATTTGGGTCATGCTCAATCGGACTTGGCCCAAATGGTAGAGTTAGAAACATGCCAGGGGATTCCAATTCAATCCCATCAAGATGGCGTGTACCAATGCCATCTCACTAATCCAAGTGATCAATTTCAGTTCCTAATTGAGCATAACGATAGGATTAAGAGTCAGAGGGATCACATAAACAAGACCAGTGTCTGCTAATACTAACTGATAGAATTAAAAAGGAGAGAAGGATCCAACATGGGAAGCGGGATACACAGCAGGCTCATAGAATGGCAGATGTCCTAAACAGCACTCTGGCCCCAGAATCAGCCCTTAAGGCATTCAGATCTGGCTGAAGAGCCCATGAGAGTATTTTAGGCATGGAAAGCCAAGACACTCTGGCAAAAAAAAAAAAAAAAACGCCACCACACAAACCAAAAAACCTAGATGAAAGATCTCTGTGAATGAGATCCCAGTGGAAAGAATGGGCCATCAAAAAAGGAGGTACCTTTCTCTGAAGGGAGGAGAGAACTTCCACTTTGACTATGAACTTGTCTAACTAAGATCGGAGTCGGCGAACTCAAAAGGCTTCCATAGCCTTGGCACCTCATGACAAGAGCCTAGGGTGATTACTGATGCCATAAACAAGAGTGTCAATTTGTTAAGTCAACAACAGGAGTCACTGTGCACTTAACTCCTCATGTAGGATCTCTGTCCTTAATGTGTTGTCCAATGTGAATTAATGCTATAACTAGTACTCAAACAGTACTTTACACTTTGTGTTTTTGTGTGGGTGCAAACTGTTGAAATCTTTACTTAATATATACTAAATTGATCTTCTGTATATAAAGATAATTGAAAACAAAAAAAAGACCTTATGCATGTAATAAAGCAAAAGTCCATTATTAATGAAAGTTTCATAGAACACAGTTTGTGTAACATTTCTATTTTCCAGGTTCTTATAAATGAAATTTTTCATTTATTTAAAAACATTTGCAAATAGAAATTAAAAGAAGGTAATTTGTTAATTTGCTATGAGTTTTTAGCCATAATTAATCTAGAGGTAGGGCCTGAGAATAAATACTTGGTGAGACTACCACATACACACACACAGACACATTATATATCATATATGAATGTGTTCATAAATATACACACATACAGAAAATGTGTGTATAAATACACAAGCATACATGTACACTCAAACACATATGTTCAATTAATTTACTTTATGTAGCTTTTCTAGTTTCAAAAAAATTCAAGGCAACTCAAGCCTGGTTTACATGGTTGATTTATCATTTGCACAACCTATTCATTTAAAGGATTAGTTAACACATTCTAAGAATGTTGTAACTGTGATAGGTGTGATGCATATGTGCTTTCCTTTAATCCTCAAAGCATTCTTAAAAGGCAAGTTCATCTCTTAGTTCCACTTTTGCAGAGTGGAAATGAAAACTTCAAGAAAGTTAGGTAGCTTGCCTGAAATTTAGTGTCATAGTAGTAATTGGTGCAAATATACATTAAGGTGACTCCAATGAGTCATTCCTCTCTATAATCTCCTCTGATTGAGTATGGGCAAAACCTATGACTCACTTCTAACTGATGGAATAAGATGATGGTAAAGGAGTTTTGAGGATTTAATTCAAGTCTTAAAGAAGTTGATTTAGAGTTAATTAAAAAGGGAGATTATCTTGAGTGAATCCAGGCTAATCAAATGAAAGTGCTATAAGGAAAGGGCTCTCCAGCAAGTTGTTTGCCTACTGACCTTCAAGAAGCAAGCTACTACGGACTCCATAGCCACAGAGAGTTGAATTCTCTCAACAAATGACACAAATGACCTTGGAAGTGGACACTTAACTTCAGGTGACAGGGCAGCCTAGGCATATCCTTGCTTGTAGAGTTGTGAGGCCAGAGAATTCATCTAAGCTATACCTGGACTCCTGAAGCCATAAAAGCTGAGAGGCAATAAATGTGTGGTGTTGTACAAATAGAAATGATGAAGATAAGATTGGAACTTTGGCAATTTGACGTCCTGGTTTTACATTCCTAACCATTACAATATTCAGCCACTCAAACCAGTTTGGTGTCTGGTGTCTCACAGATATGTTCACAGTCCCCAACTTAAAGTGGTTTTATTTATGAGTTTTGGGACTTAAAGTTCAGTAGAAACTATTCTTTTACTTGTAAATTTTCATTTCTTCCTGAGCTGGCACCATGCTGTACTGTACACTCTATGCTAAGCAACAGCAATGAACTCAGCTCCCAGTCAGCCCTGTGATCAGGAGGGTAAAAACCAATACTCCATTCCATATTGTATTGCTAAACTATGATTTCAGTAGGTTAGGTTTTAAGATGCATTTTTTTTTTTTGACAGGTAGAATTATAGACAGTGAGAGAGAGACAGAAAGAAAGGTCTTCCTTCTGTTGGTTCACTCCCCAAATGGCCGCCACGGCTGGCACTGAGCCGATCCAAAGCCAGGAGCCAGGAGATTCTTCCTGGTCTTCCATGCGGGTGCAAGGGCCCAAGCACTTGGACCATCATCCACTGCCCTCCCGGGCCACAGCAGAGAGCTGGACTGGAAGAGGAGCAGCCGGGACTAGAATCTGGCGCCCATATGGGATGGCAGCACCTCAGGCGGAGAATTAACCAAGTGAGCCACGGCACCAGCCCCTTAAGATACATTTTTGAAACGCAATATTTTCAACATGCTCAGGACTTCACAGGGTGTAGCCACATCATAAGTCAAGGAGCATCTGTACAGCTTGATGGTCCAGATGTTTGTGGGGTTAGGACTGATAACAGATTAGTTATAAGCGTAATCACTGTCTTAGTCCATTAGCAATGCTTGAGGCTGGATACTTTACAAAATAACTATTCATTTTCTGATGGTTCTGAAGAATGGGAAATACAAGAAGTACAGTAGCTTTCGTATATTCTGGGGCTACTGTCTGTCCTGAGATGGTACTTCGTTGCGGCATCCTCTGGTCTTCAGGTAGTTGAAAGGATGGAAGGGTAAAAAAAGGAAAGAACTCTCGGAGCCATTGTGTGGTTAAGTCGCCATTTGCAGCACTGACATCCTATATGGACGCTGTTTTGAGTCCCAGTACTCCACTTTGGACCAAACTCCCTGGTAATGTGCCTTGGAAAGCAGCAAAAGATGGCCTAAATCCATGGGCCCCAGCACAAGTGTGGGAGACCAAGATGAACCTCCTGGATCCTGGCTTCAGCCTGACCTAGCCATTGGTGAGTAAATCAGCAGAGGGAAGTCTCTTGCTGTCTCTCCAAGTCTCTCCCTCTCTCTCTCTCTCTGTAATTCTGCCTTTTAAATAAGTTCATATTTTTTAAAGGGAAGAACAGTTTTCAAGCAATTTTATAATAACAGCACTTAACCCCATTGATGAGGGTGGAACCTTTATGTCTCGATCAACCTCTTAATACTGTGGCATTGGAAATTAAGTTTCAAAATCAATTTTGGAAGATATAAAACATTCATACCACAGACCTGTCTTACATGGATTTCTCACTTTGTTTCACTTGTTCTTCTTGTTGTTACTCATAGTTTTAGAGATATTTAAAGAAACTGGAGGACAGGGACAATATAGATTGGAATTAATGGTATTTAATTTTTGGTACTGTCCTTAGTTAGATGACCTTGAAAAATTCACAAATTACATACTTTCTCAGTTTCCTTTGAGTCATGAGCACTTTATTTAATTTCCAACTTGAAGTTAAATCTACTGATTGTGTCATATATTATTGATTGTAAAAAGACTTCTCTGAAATGAGAAGCAATTGCAAAATATTGCCTTAAACACTTAAAATCCAATTAGAAACTCATTTAATGAGTGCCTACGCAGTAACAAATGCTATTAATCTTCAAAAATTTCTTAAACATTGATTCTTTTTTTAAGAAGCTGAAATAAGAGAGTTGCATGACTTGTCTTTATGACAATATGACAAAACTCAAATTTTCTGATTTATTGAAGTGTTAGACAAAGTCTGGATTCTTCTGGAACTTTAAATCTATATTCATGGCCAGCACATCTTTAATAGGTTAATATTGTGCATTTTTCTGGTATGTGGTAGCTAATAGAGTACAAAAAAAAGCCCTGAATATAGGAGTGAAATTGACTTTTTTTTTTTTTTACGAAAGATTTATTTATTTATTTGAAAGGCAGAGTTACAAAGAAGGAGAGGTAGAAGCAGAGAGAGGGAAATCTTTCACCTCTGGTACACTCCCCAAATGGCTGCAACAACCAGGGCTGGGCCAGGCTGAAGCCAGATCTCCCATGTGGTTGTCAGGGGCCCAAGTGCTTGGGCCATCCTTTTCTCCTTTCTCAGGCCCATTAACAGGGAGCTGGATCAGAAGTGGATCAGCCAGGACGTGAACCAGCACCCATATGAGATGCCAGTGCAGGAGGCAGTGGCTTAACCCACTACATTACAGCATTGGTCCCTGATATTGCCATCTTATGATATCATAATCATTCATAGCCCTTGGCTATATTTCTGTGGAACAATGGTCTTTCTTTTTTGTTTTTAAAGATTTCTTTATTTATTTGAAAGTCAGAGTTACACACAGAGAGAAGGAGGGGCAGAGAGAGAGACAGAGAGGTCTTCCATCCTCTGGTTAACTTCCCAATTGCCCAAAACACCTGGAGCTGTGACGATCCGAAGCCAGGAGCCAGGAGCTTCTTCTGGGTCTCTCAAGTGGGTACATGGGCCCAAGGACTTGAGCCATCTTCTACTGCTTTCCCACGCCATAGCAGAGATCTGGATCGGAAGTGGAGAAGCTTGAACTCGAACCGGCGCCCATATGGGATGACAGCACCGCAGGCAGTGGCTTTACCTGCTACACCACAGCGCCGGCCCAAAACAATGGTCTTTCTTCTTTTTATTTATTAACAACTATATTTAGTGGAGAATTAAGCCTGTGATCATGAACTAAACTGAAAGTGTGTTATTATAAAAATTTTAAAAAAAGGAGGAGGAAGTGAGGCAGCGGGCAGAGAGGAAAGTATCCTTAGGGTTCTTAGAATTGTATCTTTGGATATATATGAAATATGTTCTCTGTATATTAATTAAAGTTTTTAAAAAGAAAGAAAAATGTCAAATGATTTCAAATGTGTGTTATAGTATTCTATCAGGTGATGTTTTGTCAAACAGCAGGAAAATAAGGCTGTGAGTCTCTGTTTATTTTTAACTCTCATTTAGGAAGCTATGTTTTTAATGGTAACATAATTTTAAATTTATATTTTTATCCTCTGCAAACTCTACCCCTGGCCCCATAAATGCATCTAACAAGAATTTATGGACATCAGTCCTTTCTTGTCAGTGTTCTCCTCTTAAAAATACTTTGCAAAGACCTGCTAATTGCATTTTCTTTCTGTTTAGTTTCATTTGTTCCTCTTTGGGATTTCTGTTTAAAAGAGCTTTTAACAGTCCTCACTCACATATGGCACATGTGCTTGTGGAATAGGCAAACCAGCTTGAGTAAAACAAGAATAAAAATAAACCACACAGAACTAAACTCTAAACTTTTTGGGAGGTCCTCAATATTACTTTTTTTTTCTTTTTGCACATGTCAATGATTCCTGTTTTGACTCAGTGATGGAATCCTCCCAAATAACAAATACAGTAAGAAAGATGACATTGTTTTCCAGATCAAAGAGCTAAATGAAATCTATGAGTTCTAGAAAGTTCTTCATGTTGTGAAATTTGCAGGCTCTTTCAGAACAAACTCTTTCAGCCAGAAGATGAGAATTGCTGGATGCGCTTGACTAAAAGATGTTCTTTGACAAGTTCTTTTTGACATCGTATTATAAAAAGACAGACACTAAACATAGCAAGCTCCATAGTGAAGAGAAAAGCTACAAAATCCAAATATTTAAGTCTTAGCTACTCAAGAAGCCATGAAAATCAAATGGAATTTTTCTTTAGTGAAATCCCTTTTGCATTATCTTTATGCTGAATGTTTTCAAAACACTCTGAGTAGTCTATATCCCTAAGGATTGCTTTTCTTTAGTTGATTTATATGTTTACACATGTTCAACTACTCATTGTATTGTCTATTATGAGAGAAAATTCATACCATGCATGTGGGTTTGGGTCCAGGTGATTTTGCAGACTGATTCAAGATGTGGGTGTGGGATGCTTGTGTGTCTGGATGGTATTTCAGTCTATGTAGGAAGGCGGAGTGGAGTACAAAGGAGAGTAGTAGAGAATTTATGATGAGTGACTTCCCTGCTCTTAAATTGCCAATACTATTTTGGAGGTCTGGCTATACCTCTGTTCTTTGTCACTTGGATGAAAGTCAATCAGGGAATTAGTCAAAGAACCCTGGGCATGTACAAAGCAGGTAGGAATCATAGCACCTGGAGCTTGTTCTCTGCTGTTAATGATTTTGATCCTGTGATAAGACAAGAATTTAAGTAACACATGTCACCTGTATGAGAGAAGTCACCATGTTTACCATTGCTTTCCAATCAGTCCCAGCAAGATGAAGCTTCAAAGAGGATATGGGACATTACCTGCCACGGAAAGGGTTTTGGATGTCAAGAGGATGAAGAGGGGGAGGGGACCATGCAAAGAAAAAACTGTGTAGATAAAAGGGACAAAATGTAAGTTGTATACCAGGTATGGCAGGAAAAAGATTTTTCACTTGAATTCTGTTTTAAGTAGGACAAGGATGCAAACTCAGATTCCTTATATGGGAAAAATTATCATAAAGGAGAACTGTAAGCTGAAGCTTATAATTTCCTAAAGGCACTCATTTAAAAGCATTCCTTGGGTACAGGTGCTTTGTAGCTGCACGTTAAATTGCTGCTTGGGACAACCACATCTCATACCAGAGTGCCTGGAATAGAATCACACCTCTGCTTCCAATCCAGTTTCCTGCCAGTGCATCTGGGAGGCAGCAGATAGTGGCTCAATTACTTGAGTTCCTGCCACCCACACGGGAGCTAAGATGGAGTCCCTGACTCCTGTCTTCAGCCTGGTGCAGCTGCAGCTGGGGCAGGCATTTGGAGAGTGAGCCAGTGGATGGAAGATCTCTCTCTGTCTCTCTCTTCCCTTTCTCTTTGTTACTCTGCATTTTAAGTGAATTAAGTAATTAATTAATACTTTAGAAAAAACATTTGTTAATAAAAAAAAGTAGAAATAGTCTTCCTTTCCCAAAAGAAAACAGCTAGTTCCCTTTCTATTTCCTTTTCTTCCTCTCCCTTCTGTTACATGGGCTCAGAGGACTATTTCTGGGGGTGGGGGGAGGAAGAGAAGAAGCAGTAGTATAGGCATATAAATAGATCCTCATTGATGCTCTGCCTCCCATCAAGAGACAATATGATGCAAAAGCAGCCAGATTACTCTTGTTGGCTCAATACTTTTTAAAAACATTGTGCAAGCCAAACACATCTTTAATCAGGAATGCCCTCATCAACTATCAGAGGACAACTGTTGTTGAAGAGAAGTGTGGCTCAGGACTACAAAGATAAGGGTGTTCAGAAAGTAAGTGGAATTAGTCTTCAGGATTCAATACATGATTCCAGATCTGGGCTTCCACACCCAGAGCCCAGATTTGATTCATTTGTTAAATGTTAAATCTATTCTATTTGCATAGCATGTTCTCTAAAGCATTTTCAATTGGAACCAATTTTGTATTTGAGAGTGAGAGAAGAATGAATCCTGGCAAGTTGATGTTTCTGTCTGTGAAGAGCTACCTTACCAGGGGCTTGACAAATGCCCATCTTGGCCTGTCTGTATTTTCCTGTGTGCTGAATGGGCTTCAGGAGCATAGATCACTTTTATTGTGGAATGCAATATGTTTGATAATAAAGTTTTAAGCTATATTTATTGGGCTACACGTACAAAACCATTACTGTCTTGACTAACACCAACACCTTATCTAATGGAAAAGATAAAGAGTGATTTCAGTGAGAAACTTTAAGGAGCATTTGATACTTGGAAGAAAAAAGTAATCAATTTTACTTAATATTTATTTTCTCCTGTGTGTCTGGCATTATAATATCGATTGATACTGCTTTCTACCCATCTCATACATAAGCATGTTGTCCCATTGTGTGTGTGGTGAGCTCTAAATAACCATTTCCTTGGCATGAGAGAGAGCTGCCTGAGCAGAAAATATCTGATAATTGCAGATTTCAGAAGGACAGTGAAAGGAGAAAAAAATAAAAAAAAAAAAACTTTTGATGCTAGAATATTTGAAGCTGACTGATGATTACTAGAGAATTTATGAACAATTGGCCTGAGTTAAATATAGATATGACAAAAAGGGAGTACATTTTAATGCTAGTTGTAAGGTAAAATGCATTTAATGCCTCATTTTTCCAATATATTTTTACTTTCAGTAGATCATTTGATATATAAATAGCACCACAAGACCTGGTGGGAAAGTGAAGTGTGTGTGTGTGTGTGTGTGTGTGTGTAGAGAGAGAGAGAGAGGGAGAGAGAGATAAATAGAGGATGGGGTTTCAGAAATGGTTATACTCCTTCCACAAATGTTGTCACTTAGATGAGTGTGAGTAATATACCTACAGTACCACAGCTGTTTAGGAACAGCACTGAAGTCTCCTAACTTCTTATCCACAATAATAAATATCATTGCCTCTCCAGTGTGCATCCCATGTATGTCCCATTGTGCTATTATGAACCTACAAATGATTTCTTAAATTTGTTTTTATTTATTTGAAAGAGACAGAGAGAGGAAAACAGATTTATCTCTCATCCTCTGGTTCACTCCCCAAATGCCTGCAACGTCTGGACTGGGACAGGACAAAGCCATAAACTGGGAGCTTAATCTGTGTCTCCTGGGTGTATGGCAGGGAGCCACCACCTAAGCTGTCATCTGCTACATCACAGGATGGATACCAGTAGGAAGCTGTACTCAGAAGCAGAGCTGGAAATGGATTCTAGGCACTCTGATACAAGATGCAAGTATTCCAAACCATGTCCTAACCACTGCACCAAATGCCTTCTGCCATCCTGACAACAATTGGCACAGAACTATGCCTATTCCCTGGTTAATCTAAAATAGTCTTCAAAAACGGATGGCCTTTTCAGAGTGATTGCTTCAAGATGGACAAAGAGACTACGTAAACCTAGGGTTTTGCTTTGTGATTGTAAGGGGAGACATGTTCTCTTTCATTCACAAAATATAAATAAAATGACACAACATTTGCTGCTGCTAGCTATTTGAAGCAGTCATACCATAAAGCCTTGAGAGGAACATGAACATTCCCCTGCAGGCTGAGAAGAGACTGTCATTGAGAACAACAGGCTGGGTACATATTCAAACTCCTGGATCAAACCTTGCCTGACCTTGGTTTTCCTTTTAACCTCAGTAGGTTTAAAAAGTGAATTATTTTTCTGACTTAAGCCATTTTGGCTCTGACTTCTATCATTCATCCCCCACCACACCCCACCCTCCAAAAAAACCCTAAATGATGCACAAAGGCTACCCTGCAGATACATTTTACATTTTCAGTTTGTTTAGAGAAAACATTTAGGCTGAGTAACAGATATTGGAAAGAAGACTACTCTCAAATGTTTTCGAGATCTGGATACAGAGAAGAGAAGCACGCACTTGTGGAGGGTTTTTGATTCTAATTTAGAAAATGGAGTTTGGGTTTCATGTCTAAGATAGGGTGGAATATTTTTTTTTTTTTTCTTTTTGAGAAGTGCCCTTGGCACAGACATAGGCTCACTGTGGAGGTCTCATTGACCAGGACCAAAGTGAGACTTCTGCCAGTGACTGAGAGAAATTGCCATCAGCCCAGGGAAGTGGGAGGCTGGCAGCAGAGCAGACAGTATAGCAGACAACTCATTTGTAAGTTTCGTCTTCTGTTTTCCTTTTTGCTGTGCCTTTTGGAGAGATTGTCAAGAACTGTGAATGTGCTGAGATTTCACCTTGTTTGCATGCCAACAGGTTATCATGGCAAGTTTTTTTAATGCTTTCAGAAGACTGTAGGTTCGAGTGTCAAAGACAAAGGACCTTTTACTCAAATCAAATAATCAACGTGAGCACCAATTGACCTTTCCCAAGTCCCCAAGGGGCAAGGCAGAGGGGCTCATTTAAATGCTGCAGGAAGAGTGGGTAGCACCACGCCTAAGGAATCCTGACCTTAGGAAACACAAGTCTTCTATCCAGGGCGGTAAACAAATATGGCTTCTGCTCTAAAGGGAGATACTATCTCTGTTTTTGTAGGGCTGTTTTCTATATAACACTCACGAAAACACAGTTCAAAGTAGAAAAGGAGATAGTATCTGTAATGCCTCATTTTAGGTGTCAACTTGATTGGATTAAGGGATGCCTAGATAGTTGGTAAGCAGTTTCTGGGTGTGTCTGTGAGGGTGTTTTCAGAGGGGATTAACTGTGAATTGGTGGACTGAATGAGGAAGATCTACACTCAGTGCGAGTAGACACTATTCAGCTGGCTAGGGACTCAGACAGAATAAAGAAGCAGAGGAAAAGTGCTTTTTTCACCTGGAGCTGAGACACCCTTTGTATCCCTGGACATCAGAAATTCTGATTCTCCAGTCTTTGGACTCTGGAATATTCATTAGTGGCCTCCTGTGTGTCTCAGATCTTCAGCCTCAGACTGAGGTTTGTTTATACCTTCAGTTTCAGGGTTCTGAGGCTTTTGAGTTGGGACTCAGTCATACCACCAGTTTCCTCAGGTCTCCAGCCTATCATGGGGCTTCTCAGCCTCAGTACTCCTGTGAGAAAATTCCTCTATAAACCCTAACATCTATCTATCTATCTATCTATCTATCTATCTATCTATTCATACATCCATCCACCCACCCACCCACCCACCCATTCATCTATCCTATTGAGTCTGTGTCTCTGGGGAACCTTGGCTTGTACAGTGTCTGCTCAAAAGATATACAGAATTACAAGGGATTGATAGAGTACAGTAGCACAGCATGATTTCACAGTATTATTTGCAAATCCCACTTCAAATTGGTGAATGTGAAACTATTATCATTTTCACATTAAAAAGTCAACATGCTCATTGCAACCCAATGTATAAAATAAGCATCCATAAGCTCACACTGATATAAATGAGTGAGTGATGATTCACACATGGAGAAGAAGAGACACATTTCTTATGTAAAAAATTTCCAAGGAATTTATGTTGATACTCTACTCTCAAAGAGTGGGAGCATAATTCTGTACTTCTTAGGTATGAGATGAGCATGTTGTCTTCTAAACTATACTGAAAGGGGGGAATTGGAAGAGTAAATCTACAATGGAAAAATATGACAAACACTAACTCATTCAGTCTATAAAAGCCAACATCAGTACCTTTATCATGTTCACAGTATGCACCTTTAATAAGATATGATGAAAATCACACTTTATCTGAGGGCTTCCACCCAATAACCATGACACCAATCATATCATGAGATAACGTGAGAAAAATTCCAATGAGGAGTACCCTATAAAATATGTTTCTAGTACTCCTAATACTGTCAGTCATCAAAAACATGGGAAGTCTATGAGACTGCCAAGTCAAGAAATAAGAAAGTGGACTTGACAAATAAATGTAATAAGATACTATGGCTAGGATCCTAAAGCAGAAAAATTGCATTAGGTTGAAATTAAGGAAATCAAAACAAACTATAGACTTTAATTAATAATGTACTAATTTATTTCATTATTTATAATAAATGTATAATAATATGTCAGTAGAGAAAACTGGATGTGAGGTATAAGGGAGCTCTATACTTGCATCTTCATTTGTTTTGATGTACAATATTGTAGAAGAGAAAATCTATAAAGAAATAATGATCTCGGCCAACACCGCAGCTCACTAGGCGAATCCTCCGCCTTGCAGTGCTGGCACACCGGTCGGGGCGCCGGATTCTGTCCCAGTTGCCCCTCTTCCAGTCCAGCTCTCTGTTGTGGCCCGGGAGTGCAGTGGGGGATGGCCCAGGTCCTTGGGCCCTGCACCCGCGTGGGAGACCAGGAGGAAGCACCTGGCTCCTGGCTTCGGATCAGCGCAGCATGCTCACTGCAACGCACCAGCCATAGCGGCCACTTTGTTGGTGAACCAATGGCAAAAGGAAGACCTTTCTCTCTGTCTCTCTCTCTCTCACTGTCTAACTCTGCCTATCAAAAAAAAAAAAAAAAAAAAGAAAGAAAAAAGAAAAAGAAATAATGATCTCTTATATCCCAGCAGTTCTATTCCTGTGTAAATAATCACTGGAAATATATGCATATATTTTTGTAATGCATGCACAATGATGTTTATACCACTGATATACTTAAAAACATTTATTTTTTTGAATGACAGAGTGACAGAGAGAGATAGGGAGGGAAGGAGAGAGGGATAAGGAGACCAGGAGGAAGCACCTGGCTCCTGGCTTCGGATTGGCACAGCTCCTACCGTTGCAGCCATTTGGGGAGTGAACCTTTCTCTGTCTCTCTCTATCACTGTCTGTAACTCTAACTCTCAAATAAATAAATAAAAAATCTTTAAAATAATCAGTTCTCCATCAATTAAGCTAAGGAATCAATATAATAACAAAAATTTCAGCAGGTTTTGAATTTTTGTATATGCACATCTCTCTGTGTGTACATATGTGTGTGACAATAAGCTAATTTTAAAATGTACATGGAACTATAAAAAGCCAAAATAATCAGCATAATCAAAGAATAACGAAGTTGGAAGACATATTAGATCAGATATCAAGACTTACTCTAATGTCACAGAAATTAAGAACATGTGGTATGGGAGTGAGGATAGATACATAGATCAATGGAAAAAAGAGTAGAGTCAAGAAACAAATTCATATGTATTTAATCACCTGATTTATAACAAATGCCATACTGACATGCTATAGGGAAGGGATTTCTTTTCTCTTTTACATAGAGAGCTGAATCCATGGGAAAATTTTAAGCCCAAATGGAGAAAAAAATGAATCTTGTGCCCTAATTTACAAAAGAAGAAAACCCTTGACTGCTACTTTATACTGAAAAGAAAATGCAAGGGAACATCTTCATGTCTTTGGTAGGAAAGCTTCTCTTTAATAGAACATTCAAATGTGCCAGTTATATAAAATGATAGAGTACTTTAAAATGAAGAAATTTTCCTTATCAAAACACTATTAAGATAATGCAAATTAAAAGATCTTAAAGACCTTTCACAAGGAGATATACAAGTACCAATAGACATATGAAAAAATAATATTATCACCAAAATGACAATTAAATCTATAATGAACAATCAGTACACCACCCACAGAATGTCTTAAGTGAGAAAAAAAAATTGACCAACACAAATGCTCACAGAATGTGGACAACTAGAACTTTCATACACACATGCCACGCAGTAAAATCACGTTGGGAAATTTGGGGCAAAATCTGCTAAAGCTGAAAATATTCATACTCAACTATCTACTCAGTTATGAACCCAAAAAATCTTCCTATGTGTGTTGAACTAAAGTCATATATAAGAATGATAATTGTGGTATGCTTGGGGGGCCGGCTCTGTGGCGTAGCCAGTAAAGCTGCTATCTGCAGTGCCAACATCCCATATGGGCACCCATTCAAGTCCCGGCTGCTCCACTTCCAATCCAGCTCTCTGCTATAGCCTGGGAAAGCACAAAAGATGGCCAAGTCCTTGGGCCTCTGCACCCATATGGGAGACCCAGAAGAAGTTCCTGTCTTTGGATCAGCACAGCTCCAGCTGTTGCTGCCATCTGTGGAGTAAACCAGCAGATGAAAATTCTCTTCCTCTCTCTCTCTCTCTCTCTTCGCCTCAGCCTCTCTCTAACTCTGCCTTTCAAATAAAATAAATAAGTCTTAATAAAATAATATGCTTGGAATTGCCTCAAACCGAAAATTAAGCAAAATGAATGCTAACAGTCAAGTGGATAAATACTTGCTGGATTATTCCTACAATGGGTTAGTATTAGATAGTAAAGAAACCAACTGCTACCCAAGTAAAATACTGTGCAAAGGAAACCAAATATCAAGGATGGCATACAGTATTAGACTATTTCTCTAAAGGTCAAAATAGGCAAAAGGGATCTATAGAACTAGAATTGAGGATAACAGTTACCCTTCACACATATAGTGGGGAGGTACAAGGGTGCTTCTAGCATACAGGTAATGTTTGCTTTCTTGAATCAGTTGTTGATTACATAGATATGTTAATCTGACAGTATTAAGATTTGAGCAGTTTTCTGTATGTGTATTAATTTCAATCACATTTCTTAAAAAAATATATACAATTATTTGCTACTAATACACTGCAGTGTACTTTATGTTCCTGTCAAGTACATTCAATATTCGAGGAGGCAAATATATTTTTCAGGACAAATAATAACAGACAAGTTTAGGAATGGGATCTCTGTGAATGAATTAAGGCAATGGATTGCTGTAATTGCTCCCCGTAGACTTGGAAGACATAAAGACCCCTAAAAAGTCTGCAGTTAACGTGACGGAAGTCCCATTGCCAGCACGATTAGGCATCAGCTAGGAGAGCTCAAAGATAGCACTCAGGCTCTCTTCCAGATGCCAGCTTCACTAGACAGTCACACAAGGCAGAGGAGAAGGGGGAAAGTTGGTATTTATTTATTTATTTATTTATTTATTTATTTTTGCAAAGGAAAACATGTCTATATCTTAGCACAATGGTTTCAATGCCTTTGATTGCTGACAATAAATTAGCTTGCCCTGACATGCAAACACACATGTTTTCCCAGCCAAAAGTGTGCCCCCAAGCACCTCCGTAGATAACAGACTCAGACAGACAGAAGACTGGGGTCACTTTATCAGCTGCTGAAGAGCTGCCACTTTGGCTGAGAACACAGCAGCAATTTAATAGATGCACGGAAACAAAAGTGCAATTATCCCTGCTGGAATTTGTCCTAACACATGGCTAACACTCCCATTCCTGTGCAAAGAATGTTTCTTGCTGTAGATGAGAAATGCAAACTGGCTGATGTTTTAGCAAATCTAGAACACCTAATTAGTGCTTAGGTAGACAGGGTCAATCTTGCACGAATTTACCCACTGTATTTATCACATTACCTTGTTTTCTCATCCTCACAAATAGATAAATCTCATGGTGAACTACTATAAAGCAACAGAATAAAATAAAACAAGCAAACAAACAAACAAAAAATGATTCAACCCATTGCTGAGTCCATAATCTAAATCTTAGGCTATTTGTAAACTACAAAATTAGAAAAATAATTATACTGGAATGAATTAATTTTATAATACTTCTCAGTACAAATGAGTTGGTAAATATAGACCCACCTTTAAACTCTAAATAATTACTAAAACTTTAGTAGTTAATGGTATATAAAAAATCAGATTATTTAGTTTATATGTATGTAAGTTCTAATAGCTCTTTTGCCTTATATAATTCACTTAACTGTTATATACTCCAAAGGAAATCATCCCAGTAAATTTCTATTACTTGTGGACATTTTCTTCAGAATCCATCACAATACTTTTCATGATGTCTGGTACATAAATAATGTTCAGCAGATATTAAGTGCCAGCACTTGTTGAATGAAGGTCTAAAGTTTAAAACATGATTCTTTATTAGACGACCATTAATTGACCATTATTGAAGAAGTGGGAAAGTTTTAATTAAATATTTATTATAGGAAAGAGCACTATGAGAAATTAGCTTCACAGAAAACATTTAACCCTTTCATAGGCTTAAATTCACTGAATTGTGGAAATTGTCTATGTTTATTTTAAGATCCTGGGTTTCATCAAATAGATAAAGAAACTTTTCTAAAGAAATATATTTCATGAATATAAGGTAATATTTTACACTCAATTATGGGAAATTTGATAAATTTAAGCATTAAGTAATATTGTTTTATTGTGTATTAAGATGGTTCTGACATTAAATCTACCTTCTTACAACTGTCTTATGTTGCTGTACTTAAGTATTGATCTCTTGCATCCCTGCCCATAACTGAAAGACAAATGCTGAGTTGCAAGCAAGCTACAAGGTGAAAAATCTGAACCCAAGAACAGAGAAGTTCTGTGTAGTTGGAAAAAAATCAGCTTAAAATAATCATTCCCAGACTTTCTAGCACCATAAATCTCTTCAGTACATATTGGAGAAGTTTGTGCACAGAAATTTAGTGACTACCTGACTTTGGGTTCCATTAAACATGATTCAAGTCAAAAGACTATCATTTAACTTTCTTTTTCTGTTTCTTTTCCTTATGTCTGCTGCACTTCCTTTATGTTTTCTTCCCCAACAGTGCAGTACTCTTCTGTTCATTATGCTGGATATTCTCCGTTTGTCCTGCTGGATTCACTGTCCATCCTGTGCTATGTTCCTGGAGGCTGGCATTTATGGGTGTAGTCAACAGGATCACTATCTTCTAGCTTGTGGTTGGGAATGGTCCATGGGAAACACTAGCAAGAAATTGCAAATGTGGAAAAGAATCAGGTAACAATGTTGGGGATATTTTCACAATCTCACAACCTGCTGTTTTACATGTTGGTATTGACTGCTTCACACCAATGACCAGAGCACCCTGTAGGCAATTATCCTGTGGCTGCATTACTCTTTGAGTTCTAAAAATCATTACCTCCCGTTCTTCTTCTTCAAAAAAAAGGGGTGGTAGGTTTCAGGCTTATTAGTCCTAGAATATTACGCAATCATTGAAATGAATTCTTTCATATTTTTCTCAATTTCATTACATTTTCCTCAATGAACAGACCATCCCATTCCTACTGTGACCTATCAGTGTGATTCGTTAGACATTCTGGGAGATCATGAACATGAAAGAAAATTGAGCCTTAAGGGACAACTTGCAATTCACATATAAAAGGTCAAGGAACCATGTTCCTGGTATTACTCTGTTCAAATTCATTAGGAGTTCAGAGAAGGGGGAGATAATGATTATAACAAACCAGAAAAACACTAATCTTTAGATTTCAGATTAGTAATCTCTTTCCAGAAAAGTCCTCCCTGATTTTTAAATGGGTAATCTAACTATCATGTAGTTTCATGGCACAGAATGTATATATTTTGTAGCTGTAGTTGAGATTTTACATGTGTTTATTTGATTACTGCACATTGGATTTACTATTTGATAGTGAGTTCTCTTGAGGCATAAACTACATATGCTTTTTTTCCTTATTGCAGTAACCCAACACCTAGCACTGTGTATGGCACATAGTTGGCACCCAATATTTTACTTAATGATTGACTACTTAACTGGGTGAATGGATGGAAAAAATAGAATGGACATGGTGAGCACTTTTAGCAAATCAGGTTGAATGACTGTTTACCACAATATCCTGAATGCATTTGCACCCTTAGCAGTGATATTCAATATCTCCTTAGGAATCTTTCTGCCTAGAAACAGAAAATGATATTTCTGCTTTTTATAGTCAAAGTAGCTTTTCTTGGGCATCAATTGATATTCAGTGACTTTTGGTCTTTGTCCAAAGTATAATTACTGAATCATTAAATGATAAGACATTGAGGTCAAATGGTGAGTCATGTAATTGATTTTACTGTGGAGTACATCCTAACAACTACGCAGACTTCTGCCTTTGCTGATGATACATGGCATTCTCTAGAGCTGATTCAGATTGCAACATTTGCTGCCAGAAATATGGGCTCCCTGGGGATGTGATTGTTTATAGTCAAAGCAAGCAATGGTCAAATTTTGTGCATCAAAGTCATCTGTTGACTTGTTAAATGCAAAATGCTTTCCCCACGTCCAGAGTGTCTTATTCAGAAGATCTAAAGGGGAGCCCAAGAATGAGCATTTGTAGTAAGCCCCCAGTTGCTGCTGCTGTTCTTTTCTGGGGACCATATATAGTCAGCCTGTCATATCCAGTGGTTCTACATCTTCCCTATCAACAACTATGGATAGAAAATATTGAATATAAAAGATTGTTTTTCTACTGAACGTACAGACTATTTTTTTTATTTTTATTTTTATTTTTTGACAGGCAGAGTGGACAGTGAGAGAGAGAGACAGAGAGAAAGATCTTCCTTTGCCGTTGGTTCACCCTCCAATGGCCGCCGCGGCCGGCGCGCTGTGGCTGGTGCACCGCGCTGATCCAATGGCAGGAGCCAGGTATTTATCCTGGTCTCCCATGGGGTGCAGGGCCCAAGCACTTGGGCCATCCTCCACTGCCTTCCCTGGCCACAGCAGAGAGCTGGCCTGGAAGAGGGGCAACCGGGACAGAATCCGGCGCCCTGACCGGGACTAGAACCCGGTGTGCCGGCGCTGCAAGGCAGAGGATTAGCCTAGTGAGCTGCGGCGCCGGCCTCAGACTGTTTTTCTTGTCATAATTCCCTAAGCAATATGAAAGAACAACTACTTATATATCATTTACCTTGTGTTAGATATTATTCTCATAATAATTTAAAGATGATTGAAGGATGCATAAGAGGATGTGTATCAGTCATATGCAAATACTGTGCCATTTCTTATCAGGGGCTTGAGTATTCACAGAATTTGGTATCTGCTGGGTTCCTCTTGGATGCCCAGGGTTAACTCTTTTCAACCAGTGCACTAAAAGCTTCATTTTCAGAATTTCTCTATCAGTTGGGTTTTTTTGTTACTTAAGTTAAATAACTGAGGCAATTAACTTTATAAAGGGAATATTGTTTTTTTAGCTCACAGTTTCAAAGATTTATTTATTTATTTATTTATTTGAAAGGTAGAGGTACAGAGAGGCAGTGGCAGAGAGAGGAAGAGAGATCTTCGATCTACTGGTTCTCTCCCCAAATAGCCTCAATGGCTAGAGCTGCGCCGATTCGAAGCCAGGAGCCAGGAGCTTCTTTCAGACCTCCCACGTGGGTGCAGGGGCCCAAGCATTTGGATCATCTTCTACTGCTTTCCCAGGCCATAGCAGAGACCTGGATCAGAAGTGGAGCAGCGAGGACTTGAACAGGCACCCATATGGGATGCCAGCACTGCAGGTGGCAGCTTTACTCACTACACCACAGGCTGGCCCCATAGCTCACACTTTTAGAAATCCAGGTCTAAGATTGGACAGTCTCATTAGTTTGGTGTCTGCTTTAGAAGAGGATGGCAATGTCAGGAAGAGGGTGGAGGAAGGACCATATGGTGAGCCCAGAAGCAAAGAGTGTCCAGTCCTAACTCAGCCATTGTATCCAGCCCTATGGCAAGAGCCACCTTTTGATGGACACTTTCAGTGTACTAAAAACTTCCCATTAGGCCCACCTCCTAAATACCTAAATTGAATTAGGCTTCCAGAATCTTAGAACCACTAACTTTTGACTTTGGGGTTGAATTGTTTGTATGTATGACTTCAGGGTTCCAGATGATATAGAGACTGTAGCAACTCTTAAAGCTATATTTCTGCACAACTCATTTTACTGCTAATAATTATTCCTTTCTCATGAAAGGAATATTATTATTAATAATATTAATATTATTTTATTTTTATCTGAAACATTTCTTTTATTTCTATCAGTCAACATTTATAGTAAAAGTCTGCAATTCATTAATACCATTTCAGGTTCTTGAGATTCATCAGTTAATGAATCAAACTATAACAAAAGAGAATCTTCTACCCTCATAAGTAGCGTTTATAGTCAGAAATCCTAAGATTATGTTTTGTGGTTAATTTGAAAATCATTTCTCAGATAGATTGCTTTAAGATATGGCTATCATATTCCACACCAATTACTTATTGTCAACTTACAAGTTTATTAAGAAAAAAGAAAATATACATCATAAATAAATAAGCGTATTTTGTGTCCTGAGAAAAATCCCATGACACACTAAGATGTAAGTGCATTTTTTTTCAGAATTTCTTTTAATTATATTCAAATACTCCCTCTTTTTCCCATAGAATGGGAAATACCAAAGAAAATGATCAAATGTTGTCTGTCTCATATGAGAAAAAAAAATCACCTCAAGCTAAAATAGCTCAAGCATTTCTTAATTATTAATATTAACAATATTAAGAAAAAACAACATACAACATAAACCAACATAAGAAATATGTGGTTAAAAAGTTTCACAATCCACTTTATTGAAAATTTACATTAAACAGTAAGTTATTATGATTGTTTTCAGTGCAAATTGTTTTAAAACTGGTGAAATGAAGAAAATTATATTTTTACTCATGTATATTTTAATTTTTTTTCTTCATCTATGGACAAACAAATCCTTACCTCTCTGAATACATATTAGGTTGTAGGGTGTTATATTTAGTCTATAATAAATTGGAATTAAAATACATTATAAGAACTTTTTATTCAGATGATTAAAATAAACTTCATTAGCTAGTTATTAAATCATGGATTTAATCACTTATATTGTTAGTAGTACCATAATTTAGCCGTGCAGTAAAAAATTATCGAGTGTTCAATGAATGAAGTTCAATGGATGGTTTACATGTCAAAAACAAAAAGTAAACATATTCTGGACATGGAAGCCTTTCTTTTTTTTAATTTATTTTTTAAGGAATAAAAATTTCATATGTACAACTTTAGGAATATAGTTATTCCCACCATATCAGCCCTCCCACCCACACTTCTACCTCTTCTCCTCTCTCTCCCCTTGCCAATCCCATTCTCTATTAAGATTCATTTTCAATTAACTTTGTACACAGAAGTATATAACTCTATACTAAGTAAAGATTTCAACAATTTAGATACACACACACACACAAACAGAAATGTGAAAACTGGTTTTACAGTTAACTCTCAATACAACTCATTGAAAACAGAGGTCTTGCATGAGGAATTAGTGCACGGTGACACTTGTTAACTTTATGACGTCAGTGACCACCCGAGGCTCTTGAAATGAGCTGCCTAGGCTAGGGAAGCTTTTTGATTACACAAACTCTGTCAGTGTTTGGACAAGGCCATAAGCAAAATAGTAGTTCTCTTCTCCCTTCAGAGAAAAGTACATCCTTCTTTGATAGCCACTTCTTTCCACTGGGGTCTCACTCACAGAGATCCTTCACATAGAACATTTTTTGTCACAGTGTTGGCTTTCCATGCCTGAAATGCTTTCATGGGCCTTTCAGCCAGACAAGGAAGCTTTAAAGGCTGATTCTGAAGTCAGAGTTTTACTTAAAGTGATTGTCATTCTATGAATCTATGGTGTAGACTGCTTCCCATCTTGGACATTCTATCTTGAAGGCCTTCCTTCATACACTATACTAATGATTTGAATTATCAGCCTATCCCTGTTCTTTCAAGTGACCTTGAGTGTTTCCATAACTTTTCAGAATTTAAATATGTAGGACTGAAATTGACATACTGAGATTTGATTATTGTTTATATTCTTTCTCTTTACTCCTGTGGAATAGTGGTCTTTCTATTTGTTGAATTCTTTACTTATTAGAGGATTAAGCCTGTTACTATAATGTAAACTGAAAGCAAAATTTAAAAAAAAAAACAGTTAATTGAATAACAACATTTCATAGGATTAGTGTTAAGAGAAACTTTGTCAGAATGCATCACACAGTTACTTATGTAATCAGGGTTAGTTGTATAGATACTGTTGCATATTAATTACTGACATATAAATTTGTTGACAAAATGAGAATATGAGGAACAGATAAGAGGTACAGAGTACATTGAAATATTTCTAATCAGTGTTTCACCTGATGTGTAATAAGCCACTCATTAGAGAGATGCTTCAAGAAGAAGCATTTCAGGAACAAATACATCCAGGCAACTTTGGATTTTACTCTTATTTCTGAAAAGCTATGAAAATTTCATGCCAAGATCCTTGAAAATTTCTTCAAAATCTTTTCAAACATTTCCAGTCCTCCCAAAATTCACTAAATATACATATCATGCCATATCATTTATGTCCCCTACAACTTTTGTAAAACATATTAGGAAACTAGTCACACAGCATCCCTTCACTGGATTAAGATACTTCTAGAGAGTAAAGACAGACAAGTTAGTAGTCAAGGGAGATTAAAGACAAAATATACAGGAATTGTCCAAGCAGAAGTACCATTCTAAGGTGTTAAGCATTACATCACTGTTTCTTTTCTTTGATGTAAGCAACAATGGCAGCTTTAAAAAGTGAAAACTAAAGAACAGACAATTTTATAGGCAATGGCATGTGTCTGATATGGTAGGAAATAATAGTGTCAGCACATTCCACATGGGTAATTGGTTGTCATTGTGCATATTCTCAGCAAATTGGGCCTTTTGCTCCTAATTTAAACACCCATTTTTGCTTAATTATGTTGTGTATTTACATTTCACATTATCTTTGTTAACACGTGGAAATCCAGCTGGTGACCTAGCAGGAAGTCCCTTGAAGCCATAATTCTTAATTACCTTCCCTGGAGCCAGAGTGGTTTGAATTGAGAGGTAGTCAGAATGGATTATAGGAAGGATGCTGCAAAAAACCACACAGCTGTACAAGCCCTGGTATTTTTAATCTATAAATTTTTGCTTAGTATTTTATAATAGTCATTATTATAAGCTCTTGCTTAGTATTTTGTAGTAGTCAGTAGTAAAAGCTTTTGACTCAGACTTGGTTTCTTTTTTTTATTTTAAGAATAATTTATTTTAATGAAAATAAATTACAGAAAAAATAAATTTATTATTGAAAGTAAATCTCAGAATTACAGAGAAAGACGGAGAGACATAGGGTGACCTCTTCCATCCCATTTCACTCCCCAAATGGCCACAATAGCCAGGGCTGGGTCAGGTCAAAGCAAGGAGCCAGAAGCTTCATCCTGGTCTCCTATGTGGATGCAGGGGCCCAAGCACTTGAACTATCTTCCACTACTTTCCCAGGTACATTATCAGAGAGTTGGATTGGAGGTGGAGCAGCGAATGGGACTCAAACCATCATCCAAATGGGATGGGGGCACTGTGGACAGCAGCTTAACTTGCTGTACCACAGCGCTGGCACCCAGACCTAATTAACAAGTATTGACTAGCTTGTATGGTTCAGACAAGTTACTGGATCTTTCTATGCCTTAGTTTTCTAAGTATTAAAATTGAGAAATATCAATACCTAAACCCACTGGACTTAAAAAAAAGTAAAAATGTGAAAATGTTTGCTAAGCCTCTGAAATATAGAGCATGCTCACTGAACAATGACTTTCTTTTTATAATTTTTTAATTATTTCCTTGTTTGTAGTGAGAAGTGATTGCATATAAGTTACTCAAAAATTATAAGTGTTTATAGTGGACAATTGTCTTTAATAATAAGCAACGTTCATTTCTATCCTTATCTGAATGATCCATCAATGTGATGTTTTCTATCCTCAATATAAGTAGAGTTGTTTTAGCTGTTTTTCTATATTTAATGTTAATAATATTAAATTTATTTTGTTGTACTAACTTCATTCTTTTTTAAGATTTATTTATTTATTTGAAAGATGGTTAGAGAGAGAGGGAGAGAAGGAGGGAGGGAGACAGAGAGAGAGAGAGAGAGAAAGAAAGAAAGATTCAGAGAGAGAAAGAGATATCTTTCATCTGCTGGTTCATTCCTCAAATGGCTGTAATGAGCAGGGCTGAGCCAGGCCTAAGCCAGGAGCCGAGATTTATCCTACATGAGTGCAGGAGCCCAAGTGCTTGGGTCGTCTTCTGATGCTTTACCAGGTACATAAGCAAGGAGCTGGATCAAAAGTGGAGCAGCTGGAACTCGAACTGGCACCCATATAGGATGCCAGTGTCGCAGGTTGTGTATTAAACTGCTATGTCACAATGCTAGCCCCTATGCTAACTGAATCCTTTTTTTTTTTTTTTTTTTTTTTTTGACAGGCAGGGTGGATAGTGAGAGAGAAAGACAGACAGAAAGGTCTTCCTTTGCCGTTGGTTCACGCTCCAATGGCCGCCACGGCTGGCGTGCTGTGGCAGGTGCACCGCACTGATCCGAAGGCAGGAGCCAGGTGCTACTCCTGGTCTCCCATGGGGTGCAGGGCCCAAGCACTTGGGCCATCCTCCACTGCCTTCCCTGGCCACAGCAGAGAGCTGGCCTGGAAGAAGGGCAACCAGGAAAGAATCCAGAGCCCCAACCGGGACTAGAACCCGGTGTGCTGGCGCCGCTAGGTGGAGGATTAGCCTATTGAGCCGTGGCGCCGGCCGTTAACTGCATTCTTAAAAGTGTAATCACTGGGACTGGTGCTGTCCTGTAGAAGGTTAAGACTCTACCTGCAGTGCTGGCATCCCATATGGGTGCCTGTTTGAGTGCTGACTACTCTACTTCTGACCCAGCTCCTGGGAAAGCAACAGAAGATGGCCCAGGACTTGGGTCTCTGCACCCCATGTGGAAGACCTGGGAGAAGCTCCTGACTCCTGGCTTCAGCTCCAGCTGTTGCGACCATTTGGGCAGTGAACCAGAAGATGAAAGATCACTCTTTTTCTCTCTCTGTGTCTCTGACTTTCAAATAAATAAATAAATCTTTTTAAAAATTAAAAAATAAAAAGTACATTTGCACAGCACTTCAAATATTTTAAGTAGTATTAAATAAACCATTGGAATAAAAACCAGTGGTCACCAGGAATACAATTAACTATGTCATGGTTATTGAAAAATCAATAAAATTCAATAATGACATGAAAGCGCATTAAAATATTTAGTAAATCAAATGAGTAAAGATATATACATATATATGTATGTATTTGATGATGGAATTAAATAATCTAACTATAGGCAAGAACTAATTATGTGTTTATGTCCTATCTCATATAATAGAAGGGCTGAAATTCTGAAAAAGATTACATATGTTTCCTTTAATATAAATATTATAATGGAAGTTACAGTTTGTTCACTCCATTCCAAGCCCAAGAATTAGGCTAATTATCATGTACCTTATGCCACTGACATCTCAGGGAAACTCTATGGAGTGCCACTATTATCCCCAATTTTCAGATGACAAACTGTGAAAGAAGAAAAGTGCAAACTGTCTCAGTACTTCCTTCTCTGCTTTTCTTCTGGAGACAGAAGATACATGGCTATGCACAAGGGCATTTTGGGCTCCCATTTCCATGGAAATTTTTATGGCTGGACATTTGTCTCCACCTGGATCAGAATCATTCCCATGTATTCTCTGGCTTGAGTTTGTGGAAAATGATTTACCCTCTATTTCACATTGCAAATTCTTTTTTTAAAAGATTTATTTTATTTATTTGAAAGACAGAGTTACAGAGCGAGGTAGAGTCAGAGAGAGAGGTCTTCCATCTGCTGGTTCACTCCCCAGATGGCTGCATCAGCCAGAGCTGCACAGATCCAAAGCCAGGAACCAGGAGCTTCTTCTGGGTCTCCCACGTGGGTGCAGGGGCCCAAGGACTTGGGCCATCTTCTACAACTTTTTCTCAGTACATAACAGAGAGCTGGATTGGAAGAGGAGCAGCCTGGACTAGAAGTGGTGCCCACATGGGATGCCGGCGCTTCAGGCCAGGTCTTTAACCACTATGTCACAGCGCCAGCCCCTGCAAATTCTATGTTGGTACAACTGAAATGATTCATAGCATGTTTCTTCTTCCTTGCAAAAGCTTATCTGTGGTCAAAGGAAGGCAGAGAGAGAGAGAGAGAGAGAGAGAAATTTGGAGCTTTGGATCATGCCATTCCTAAATTCAGCTTTCTCTCTTCTTTTTTAGTGATTTTGTTGTGTCATCTTCATTTTTTCCTTCTTTTTAAAAATAATTGAATTGGGATTCCAGATTGCAATTGAAAGAATTCTTCATATTTAAATCATGGTGGCTAAGCCTATTGTCTTTATTGTATGGCTAGTTCATTGTAGAGGCAAGAATCAGCCAATTTCAGAGCCAAAACCCATTCCTTGTCTGCAGGAAACTCAATCATAAGTTGATAAAGAAAATATTCCGCAATCATTTCTAAATTGGACTATTTATTTCTTGCTACTGAGTTGTTAGAATTTCTTACATATTTTGAACATTAATGCCTTATCACACATGCGGTTTGCAAATGTTTTCTCCTAATCTTGCAATTAATTGTCTCCTCAACTTGTTAATTCTATCTTATGTTGTATGCAATCTTTTAAATTTGATGCAATCCCATATGGCTATTTTTGCTTTTGTTGACTATGCTTTTATGGTTAGATAAAATTTTTAAAAAATGTTCAACAAATATTGTGGAGTTTTTCCTCCATAGTTTTTTATTTGGTAGGCTTAGAGTTTCAGCATGATTAAGCATTTAATTTTGAATTGAGTTATATATATATATATATATATATGGTGTAACAGGAGAGTCAGATTTCATTCTATGTGTGGATATCTAGTGTACCCAACACCTTTTGTTGAAGAGTCTGTCCATTTTTGTGTGTGTTTTATTTGTAACTTTGTTGAAAATCAATTGATTATAAATGTGTAGGTTAATTTCAAGCCCAGTATTCTATTTGACTATTTTTAATGCCAGTGTAAAACTATTTTAATTACTACAGCTTTGCAAGAAAACTGATAATCTAATCTAAAAATGTGCAAAGGTGGCTGGTGATGTGGTGTCACGGGTTAAACCACCACCAGTGATGCTGGCATCCTGTTTGAGTTTCAGTTCAAGTCCTGGCTACTCCACTTCTAATCCAGTCCCTGCTAATGTGCCTGGGAGGATATCAAAGGATGGCCTGGATACCTGGATCCCTGCCACCCATGCGGGAATCCCAAAGGAAGCTCCTGGCTCCTGGCTTCTGCCAGGCCTATCTCCAGCCTTTGCAGCCATTTGGTGAGTCAACCAGCAGATGGAAGATCTCTCTCTCTCTCTTTCTGTTTCTCCCTCTATATCTCTCCATAACTCTTTCAAATATTTTTTTAAATGTTCAAAGGATTTGAACAAACAGAATGCATTCAAAGGAATGCATGCTAAAGTCTTAAAGATGTATGAAAAAATGCTCAGCATCACCAATCATCAGAGAAATTCAAGTTAAAACTACAATGAGTTAGTCACTTCACTTCATATCTATAAGAATGTCTATTGTCAAAAAGACTAAAATGTGTTGGGCACAGAGCAAAGGGAACCTTTGTATGCTGTTGGTGAGAATGGAAAATTAGTATAGCTGCTATGGAAAGCTGTTTCAGTTTTTCTGAACCACCAAAAATAATATACCAACAACTCAAATAAGAAATTAATGATGATGATGCATATTAGTTCTATTAGGAACTGTGTAGCCTCTAAGATGTCAGTTTTGTGAGGAACACCTGTTCTGCACCAGAGTTGATACAAATTGATGACTATGGACCTAGATTCAGACTTTTTCTGTTATTTGACTTTGAATGTTATTTGTATTAGTAAGTCTGGTAATTCACATGCACAACGGATCCGAATCCTCATCATTCCTCAAAGAAACTCAAATGATGATTCAACCTGGTAAGCAAAAGCACAAGTTTTAGTTTCCAAAAGCACAAGTAATTTGCAGTGGCTGGAGTTGACTTTTCCCCAGGGCTAGAAGATATGATTCCCCACACTATCTTAGAAGGTTCAAAGCTGCCAGACTATTTCATAGGGTGCTCTTAAACATCATCCAACATTAGCTAATATTTCATTTTAACTGCTGTTTTGGGAAACACAAATGGAGATGTTTGGTTGGAAATATACGAGGTGTATTAGACAGGGGGTGTTTTGATTTTGAATGCAGAAGATCTCAAGAAAATATGTACTTTTCTGAAACTGTTTCCGTATGTTTCCTGATCCATAGCTTTCAATACAGGAGACATGGTGTTAACTTGATTAATGCCTTCGTCGTAAATACATGATGAATGGTACCTTACGTCCATTCTGGCTCTTTCGCACTGTAACGAGATCAAAGCACATATATTTCATTCTGCTATGAATGTATTTTTTCATGGGTAATGCAAAAAGGTGACCACTTGTATAGCAGCTCTATTTTTATACATGACTAGAAAGGCAAAATAAATATTTTCTAAGGTTAAAATCTGTTTTCTTCTGTAAGAAATAATATAAAATTCTTTTCACTTAATGTTAAGGGGTTGTAGTAATGGTCAAATTCTCTTCCTTTTTTATTATTCTTATGCTATATGTTGAAAATTTAAAAAGGCCATGTTTATCAAATATTTCAAATGGAATATTATCTGAATTTCTTTGTATTAATTGAAGTTGTTATTGATATTTTATTATAATAAAAAGTCCCATAATTTTCTATTAAAATCAGTCCTCCAGTGAACAGCCTATCTTTTTACATAGGACAGTTCTTACAGCAGAGAGGCTGAAGCAAAGGAAATATGTGTTTAGGTTTTTTGTATACTCATCTTGAACTCATTCTTGAAAGGTTACCCAATGTGCATGTTTACTTGTATACTTTCAAAAGCTTAGCATTGTCAAAAGGATAAAATGCTTTCTTTATGATTTAATTTGAGCCTTTTGATTGTGAGGAGGGGCCACACATCTTTAACTCTTTTTAGAAAATTTATATTTCCTTGTCTTTTTATAAAGATTTATTTATTTATTTGAAAGGCAGAGTTAAAGAGAAACAGAGAAAGGGAGAGAAGGAAAGGGGGGCACAGCGGAAGAGAGAGAGCAGTCTTCCATCTTTTGGTTGACTCCCCTCATCGCTGTAATGGTCATGCCTGGGCCAAGCCAAAGCCAGGAGCCTAGAACTCCCTCTGGATCTTCTACCTACATGGCAGGTACCCAAGTACTTGGACCATCTTCTTCTGCTTTCCCAGGTGCATTAGGAGGGAGCTGAATAGGGAGTGTAACAGCTGGGCCTGGAACCAGTTGCTCATATGGGATGCTGGCATCACAGGTAGCAGCTTAACCTCTGCACTGCAATGCTGGCCCCTCTTTCTTGAATATTTTCTTTGGCTTTTCAAGAAAATATTTTCATATTAAAAATTATATTCTCATGCTTCAAATGCCCTTATTTTTAAAATTAGTTAATTCAATTTCCTTATTATGTTTTGAAGGAAAACTTTTATAAGCACACAAAACTATAAATATTTATATAATTTAAACAGTTACAGTCTTTGAGAAAATATAACACTTGTTTTGTTTGAAAAGCCATATTGTAAACAATAATTATTCAAGACATGAATGGTCTATTCTTTTCCATTCAGAGTTTTGCTTTTATATGCAAACGTTTAATTCATATGAAAGTGATTTCTTAGTAAGACAGGCAAAAAAAAGGAAACCAACTAATAGTTTTCTACAAATGTTTAGCCTCTTGTCTCAACAGTATTTACTTCATTCTTTAGAGAATTCAGGTGTTAAATTGAGGAATGTTTCTTTTTAATTTTAAAAAAAGATTTATTTATTTGAAAGGCAGAAAGAGAGAGAGGGAGAGAGAAAGAGAGCAAGATCTTCTATCTGCTGGTTCACTCCCCAAATGGCCACAACAGCTAGGGCTGGGCCATAGCAAAGCCAGGAGTCAGGAGCTTCATCTGGGTCTTCCATATGAGTGGAAGGTGCCCAAGAACTTGGGCCATCTTTCACTGATTTCCCAGGGACATTAGCAGAGAGCTGCATTGGAAGTGGTGCAACTGGGACTGGAACCAGCACTTACATGTGTTGCCAGTTTTGCAGGCAATGGCTTAACTTGCTGTACCAAAATGCTGGCCCTTAGGAAAGTTTCCTAATCATCCTTAACATCAATTATCTTATCAATAAAATGATTATGATTCTTCTTCACTTATTACCTAAAAATAGTTTCAATGTAAAAATAACCAATAAGCACAAACAACTTTAATATTTAAAAAAAATATTTTTTTATTTGGAAAGCAGAGTGACAGAGAAAAAGGGAAACACATAAAGAGATCTTCCATCTGATAGTACACTTCCCAGTGCCACACAGCCAAGGCTGGCCCAGGCCAACACCAGGAGCAAGGCATTCCACTGAGTATCTCACATGGGTATCGGGAGCCCAAGGACTTGGACCATTATCTGCTGCCTTCCCAGGTGTGTTAGCAGACAGGTGGTTTGGAAAAGAGAGTATCCAGGACTCAAAGTGACACTCTGGTATGAGATATGGATGTTCCAAGTGATGATGGCTTAACCCAGTGTAATACAATGCCAGCCCCATCGTTTTTGAAATTTAAGTTTATATTTTCAACTAGTTAAGACCTTTGCATTACATGCAGAAACTAAATTCCTAAGATAGAAATTTTGAAAGGTTACCAAAACCACACCAAACACCAGAGTAAGGGAAAAGGTTTATTGTTGGGTGGGAGAGAGAACAGCAGCCTGCCTACGAGAGCAAGTCTTACATAGCTTTGCAGAGATAAGCAAGTGGGAGCAGCAAATCCCATTAGGTTGGGGGTAGTACTGATGCTTGTGATTGGGCCATTTGGTCACCTGACTTTTAGTAAGCCAGGCTGGGCTAAGGAAGATGGTACCATTTTACTATGAAACTTATTTCAGTAAATGTTATGTTTTTTTCCTTAAGTTACAATTTTCCACACACAAATATTTACTGATTTCTGGAAAGATGATTTCCTACATGATTATTATTGACATACTACTGATAACTATGCTCATGAGAATTCTAAGATGATGCTTTTGGCCCACTATGTGTTGAAAATGGGCTTTGATTTCATTTTTATGTGATAGAAAAGGATTTTTTTGAGTAATTGTCCTTTATGATCAGTACCTTGAAATTGAATGTCGTAGCACAGTTGGTGTTCTACACATTTTAGTTCATTTAATTTACATGGCTTGGTTTTGCAACTCAGTTCCTAACTGTATCACAAAAATTGCTAAATAATACCCATTGTGATGCAGTCAGACATCCTGGTATCAGACACCAGGTCTCAATTTTATTAGAGCTATGCTTCTTTTAAAAATATTTAGTCCGCAATAGACAGCCATGAATTTTGTCCAGCTAGGTATGTATGTTAATTTACTTAAGTTTAAAAATATCAAAATGCGGCAGATTTAGTGAGATTCATAATCCATAAATATTCCTAGTCCTTACTGTCAGAAAGAAACATTCTTTGTAATGTCTTAGGGGAATCAGGAGGAGAAATTTTACAGAGCTGAACATGCAGGCGGCCCATAGGGACACAAGTTGCCTACAATGGGTATTGTGCCAGTGAACAGTATTGAAGGACATAAATAGAATGCGATGGAAATAGAAAGAAAAGAGAAAGACTCCATTTCCACTGGGACATATAAAGTATAGTGATAATATTCTAAAAGCAGCTATATTTTGTCAAAATTTGCTTTTAAAATGAAAGATTAAAGTTGAATTTTATTTGAAAATGAAGTTTATATGATACCTATCAGTTATTTTTTGAAATAAATGGCAGATTAAAAGCTAACCACTTCTAAATTTAGATATTAAACACAAAACATTTATATAATAAACTAGGTATGATACGGAATGTTAAGCAAAACTGCTTTGGTCTGACAAACTGGCATTTGAGTGTATTGTGCTTTGAATGTTGTATATCACCAAAGATTCCTGTTTTGAAACTTCGTCCTCAATGTGAGAGTATGAAGAGGTAGGACCTTTAGGAAAGTGATCAAGTCATGCGAGTTATGCTGTCATGAGTGGGCTCACATCCTTTTTCAAAAGGTTTAAAAATTCTTGCTTTATTAGAATGGCAGAGAGAGAATAGGAAAACAGAAAGACATCTCCCCATGTGCTTATAACAGATAGGATTGGGCCAGGCTGAAGCAGGAGCCTGGAACTCCATCTAGGTCTCCAACATAGGTGCAGGGACCCAAGTACTTGAGCCCTCATCTACTCTCTCCTAGGGTTCACATTCACGGGAAGCTGGAATTGGGGATGGAGGCTGGACTTGATCCCAGGGAGTCTGATGTGGGATGCATAACTTAAGTATTATTTATACCAATTGCCTGACTGGATTAGATGATTCACTGTCTCTTGGACTCTTTCCCTTCTGCCTTCCACAATGTGATGATTTTAGACTTGTTTTTAGACATAATAAATGCTCTTCCTTTAAAATATATTTTAAATTTGTTAGGATTAAATAACTTGGGATTTTGGCCTTTTGTAACACCCAGGAAGGAGATGGAGGCCAATCTAAACAGAAACAGGTAGTTTTATTGGAGCAAAGTGGCCTTTATCTGGTTTGGTTGCTGAGGGCTTTTACTTATCTTGTTCTGTGAGCTGTTTTATAGGTGGCTAGAGAGAGAGAAAGCCAGAGAGGTCAAGAGTAGATCTGGGGAGGGGAGTGAGCCTTACTGTTCTGTATCCTAAACCCTAAAGGCAAAAAAAAGGGAAGAGGAATGTGGAATCCATCTGGCTACTTTTAGAGCTCCAGTCTTCTTTGGGTTTTGAGGGAAGGGGCTGGTATCCTTGATTGAGATGGTAGAGTAGCACTGTGATATTGACCTGGTTTTGAGAGACAGCTTTGTTACAATTTTGTAATAAATTCTAGAACGCATTAAATAGGCATGGTCCGAAAAGCAGGGCCGTAGGGATGACTGTGACAGGCCCAAGAAGAGGAGCTAACCATGCCCACTCTCCGAGTGTGGCAGTCCACCCGATGAGAGACAGCAGAAAAGCATCCTGCCCAAAGAGGGTTAAGAGAAGTTTTTTACCACAGTAAAAAAACCAGTAGGGGCAACTGTTGCTGAGCCTATGATGAATAGAGAGCTAGGACTATGACTGTAGACAGTAGCAGGTGGTGACAATGCATTACAATATGGAGTGTAAACAGAAAGTAAAAAGGGCATCTGTGTGGGTGTGAGTTTACGGAGATCACCCTGGAGTCAGCAATCTGAGACAAGGTCAGGGATGCAGACTGGTGGTGTTGAGTATGGATGGTTTTTCTCTTTTTGGATGAAGTATGAGATACAAAGTGAGAATGAAGAAGTCAGTCTGGTCTGGAGTGAAGTAGATGCAAGTCCCTGGGAAGCAGAGATAGCAGAGATAGATGATCAGTTGTCAGACGTCATCAAATGAGTAGATTTGGGGTGAAGTCGTCTGGAGGTCTTTTTGGAGGACTGTGAGGAAGGCGACGAGTTGGAGCTGGGTATAGGCCATCAGGCCAGAAGATGACTGTGAGATGGTTCTGCGCAAGCAGGGGAGATAATCTTGTTAGTTGGATTAATGTGGGACCAGTAAGTGTGGCCATATATTGGAAATGGATTGTCATAGGAGGGGACATCATGGGAGGAGCCTTTTTTAGCTGGGGCAGGTGGACCCAGATGAGGCCATTAACTAGTTAGCCATGGCGGGAGTAAGAAAAATAAATTTATGGGGACTCTTCCACTTTAGGGTCAGGAGGGGTGGGATGAGTCTAAAAGCTAAGACCGTATCTTTTATAGCCAAGCCTAGCAGGGGCCCAGTTAGTATGCTGGCATAGAAATTATCTTTTATCTGAAAGGAGGGGCTTGATAATAATCCTTGGGCATTAAGGCCTGGCCTTTATGTGTGAGGTCTAGACCTGCCTATCTCTTCCCATGAGGTACCGGGAGAGACAACATAAGGAAGGTGTGAACCTCCTCAGGGAAGGCACCCTGTTGACTCCCATTTCCCAGCTGCCCTGGGAGCAGAGCTGGGCTGAATAGGAGGTCAGCATCGAATAGACAGGATCTCTAAAAGAAAATTTACAGCTTCATCTGCAATGACCTGGGCGTCCTTCAATCTCCATCTCAGAGCTGTTCTGTTCTTAGTGTCCCAGCTCTTGGCAGACCTGAAAGGACTCTGCAGATGCCGGATCTTGTTAAGACTGCTGACTGTATGAAGCCCTGGCTTTTCACATCAAAAGCACATGCCATTTGGGGTGGACGGGACTTGTTGGGTCTCCGAGGTCAGATCACTGTGAAAGCTGTTATTAATTGGCCTGCTATTTGTCCTTACATTGTTTCTGCTGCCTCGCTCACTCTTATTTCTCCTGATCTCTGTTCAAATAGACCACAGGAAGCCTCCATCTTTAACAGATCTAACAACTTATATTCTAACACTGTAACTTCATAATCTTTGCATACATTCCCATTACAAACCTTACCACAAATGTTATTTGCACATTAGCAAGACTCTCCAAAAAACAACAATATTACTTCTCATTTTCCACCTTAATCCTTAACTTTCTGGATCTTTCCCAGCATAGATTCATCCTACCTTTAGATGTAGCACTCATATTTCTGTCTTAGAACTGGAACTTCATAAGGGAAGAGCCTGTCTCTATTGTATTATAGGAAAGTAGCACAGTATCTTGAGAAGAATTCAGCATACATTTTGAACAAAATCAGGATCATGCACTGCTTTGGTTCTTAATTAAAATACTTTCCTCCTCATTCTCATCTTTGATGTTTCCCTGTATCAGGCTAGAATGTCACCTCCTTCCCATTGGAAAATATCCCATAAAGGGATAAGATAGCCAAAGTCTCTTTTCTCAGGGTGCTAATAGCTTGCTTGGAGGAAGCCATATAAACATGTGACTATAATAAAACATAATCATTTCCAAGACAGAAACATTCATTAAAAACTATGAAAATAGGAACTAGTATTTTGTTCAGTGGTTAAAATATCATTTGAGATGCCTTCATCCCATATCAGAGTGCCTGGATTCTAGTCCTAGCTCCACTTCTGATTGCTGTTTCCTGCTAATGTACACCTTAGGGAACAACAAGTGATAGCTCAAGTAACTTTGGTTCCTGTCACCTACGTGGGAGACCTGGAATAAGTTCTTAGCTCCCAGGTTTGGCCTATGCTGGCCCTGGCAGCTCTTGTGGGCATTTGAGGAATGAACCAGCGACTGAGAGATCTTTCTCTGTCTCTGTCTCTCTTTCTCTCTGCCATTCAAATATCAATCCATTAATAACTTTTAAAAAATGGTATGGGCATAAAATACAGAGACATAATCTAGCATGGAAGAAAACAAGCAAGTCTTCCTGAAGAATGAGGGAGGATAGAATTGTCCAGTTAGGGAAATTAGAAAATGAAGATGGAGGTATGGATCCATTTGGCTGTGAAGGAAACAACAGAGTACTACCCAAGTGTTCAGGTCACTGAGTGGTGAGATACAGATTGATGGGGAATGCAGTGGACAGGTACCGTCTTTGGGCGGACCTTTACACCGTGTGAAAGAGCTCCAGCTTAGTAAATTCTGAGATGATTTAAAGCCATTTTTAACAGGAGAATAAGGTCCAAGTTCACCTTTTCATGCCTGGAACTAAATGTTAAGTCACGGGACCCAATATTACATGGTAATTACCACTTGAAAAGCAGAGTGACAGAGAGAGAGAGAGAGAGAGAGAGATTGATTTCCCATTTGCTAGTTGACTACGCAAAAGGCCTTAGCAGTGTGGGCTGGGCCAGGCTGAAGCAAGGAACCAGGAACTTTGTCTGGGTCTTCCATGGGGGTGGCAGAAACTCCAGTACATCGGACGTCATGGGCTGCTTCCTATGAGCATTAGCAAGAACCTGTATCTGAGGCAGAGTAGCTGAGACTTGATCTGACACTCCAATATGTGATGCAGACGTCCTAAGTGGTAGCTTAACTGTCTTTGACACAATATCCACCCCTTTTAGATATTTTCAAGCAGTGATATTCTATAAAACATACATTAGTGAAACAGGTAAAACAAAAATATGTCTTTTTAGAAAAAAGTGATTTTTTTTTCTTTTTCTTTTCTTTTTTTTTTCGGGGGGGGGGTATCATTCAAATCCTAATGAAGCAGATAGGGTAGGCTTAGCAAATAAAAATTGGTGAGGCCCTTTGGAGTACCTAAAGAATGAAAGAGTTTCCTTATCAAACTATTTTCAAGACCATTTTTAGAATAAAAATAAATGAATATACATTTGCCAAAGAATAACCAGACAACATTGGAAGAGATAGAATAATTTTACTTTTTTTTTGTTTGTTAAAATATAGGAAAAACCAATTTGAAGTCAAAATCAAGTACAGCCTAGGAATTAGAAACCAGAAGTAGAATTTATAGAACAAGTATAGTTTTATTTGAAAGGCTAGATTAATTTTCACATACTTATGCATGAAATGTTATTGCCTAACTATTCCATGATGTGTTAATAATAAATTACCCATATGTGCAAAATGGATGTGTCACACTAAGAGAAAATGTTTGAGCCGGCGCCGTGGCTCAATAGGCTAATCCTCCACCTTGCGGCGCCGGCACACCGGGTTCTAGTCCCGGTTGGGGCGCCGGATTCTGTCCCGGTTGCCCCTCTTCCAGGCCAGCTCTCTGCTATGGCCAGGGAGTGCAGTGGAGGATGGCCCAGGTGCTTGGGCCCTGCACCCCATGGGAGACCAGGAAAAGCACCTGGCTCCTGGCTCCTGCCAGGATCAGCGCGGTGCGCCGGCTGCAGCGGCGGCCATTGGAGGGTGAACCAACGGCAAAGGAAGACCTTTCTCTCTCTGTCTCTCTCTCTCACTGTCCACTCTGCCTGTCAAAAAAAAAAAAAAAAAAAAAATGTTTGAAATACCAAGTAAATACCACAACAAATGTATGAAAAATGCTTTACTGACAGTTCTACTTTGAGAATTTTTTGCCTTTCGTTTTGTTTTGTTTTGTTTTGCTTTTCTGGAATACAGAAAGGAAGGGTTCTATTCTTTATAGAATAATCTTACTTTGGTGCAGTTTTATGTCCACTTAATTTATATTCCAAAGGAAGTATTACATTTTTTTATATTTTAAAATTGGCCCTGAAAAAGATGTAGGGCTATTGGATGAGTCTCAGAGTAGCATGGCTCTGAGAAAAGCTTGAGACACAAAATTTTCTGTCTTCTTTTTTATTATAAAATGTTTTATTTAAATATTTTGTTATGTCACTTATTTGAAAGGCACACACACACACACACACACACGGGGGCACGGTGGGGGGAGATGTAGATACACCTCCCATCTACTGGTTCACTCACAAAATGCCCACAATAGCTGGGGCAGGGTCAGGCAGAAACCAGGAGCTCGGAACTCAGTTCAGGTCACCCATGTGGTTTGCATAGCATGGACTCAATTACTTGACTCTTACACGCTGTTTCCTAAGGTACGTATTAGCAGGAACTGAAGAGGGAGCAGAGCTGGGACTCGAACCCAGATACTCCAATATAGGATGTAGGCTTCCCAAGTGCTATCTTCTTTCTTATAGGTAGTTTAAAATTTTCCTTTTTTGGATTTCACTGCTTAGGATAAACTTATGGAAGAATGAGTGTCATCACTTTCCTTCCTTGAAGTAGTGCTTTTCTTTCTGGCAAATATTCATTTATCATTTTTTTGCTTTTTTACCTCAAAAGGATTGTGTAATTCAATAATATATCTGATAGCAATGCACATTATCTCTGGATCCAGTCTTTCATCATGAAATTCCTCTTGCTTGTGTAAAAGCAGTGGGCTCCCTTGGCATTGCAGAAGACTTTTATTATTCCACTACTCATTCAGTTCACGTATCAAGCAAGTTCAGCTTTTCTTAGATATTTTCCACACCCACTTCTCAAGCCTTTTGAATAAGACAGTGACTTGAGTTTTATTATTCTGTTGTGAAACTCATTAGTTTTATACTATTTTTTCCTTTTGTGCAAAACATCTTTCTGTTTTAATGTTCAACAGAAAGATATTGTTCAAGTTGAATTCAGGTCATCTCTGTGGAATCCTTAGGAGCAGTAGTTCTCTACAAGCTATGGATACGCTACAGTCATGGAACAGTAGCTTCTAAAAGGGTAATTTCTGTATGACTTTATTTATAGCAAAGCTGATTTTAATGCATTTTTAATGATATATTTATTTGAGGAGCAGAGTTATAGTTATAGTTATAGTTATAGTTATAGTTATAGCAGAGAGGGAGAGAAAGACAAAAAGAAAGATCTTCAGTCTGCTGGTTCACTCCCCAATGGCTACAATGGACAGGGCTGGGTCAGGCTAAAGCCAAGAGTCACAAGCTTCTTCCAGTTGTCCCACATGTGTGGCAGGGGCCCAAGTACATTCATTAGCAAGGAGTTGGGTAGGAAGTGTTTGGGATGAGGGTGTTGCAGGCAGCAGTTTAACCCATTACACCACAATGCTGGACCCACAATGCAATGTTTTAAGGAAATCTGTAGTATTACAGATTTGCCCAGATACCCTGATTGCACAGGTTCACATTTTCCAACATCTTCATCTAACTTCATGGGAAATGTAGAGTGATGGTAAAGAACATAGACCTTGGACTATTATAGACCTTAGTTTTAATATAGGCTCTGTCACTATAAGCTGATGATTATATTACCTATTTTTTTAGATGAGGAAGGAAATCATTTATATATATATATATATATGTCTATTTTCAGAAACTCTGGACTAGGTTAATTCACACACAAAAAAACTTCTGAATTTGTTCTCTAATGAGATCTATTAGCATATTTAAAATCAAGTTCTTAAAATACAATAAAGAAATTCAAATGGTGACTCATGAAGCTAAGATCTAATGGAAGAATGTTGGGTAATGAAATTAGTCCAGGATTTGGGGCAGTCTTCCTTTATTGGCATTTAATGATGTCATCTTAAAGGCAGAAAATGTGATATGTATACCCTGTGGAATGCTACTCAGACAGAAAAAAGAATGAAATCCTGACCTTTGCAACAAAATGGATACACCTAGAAACCATTATACCTAATGAAATAAGCCAGTCCCAACAAGACAAATACCATATGTTTTCTCCAATCTGTGGTAACTGATAGAGGACAAAACAATGTGATGTATATTAGCAAAACTGACAATTTGAGAATTTATTATTGTTTACAGCCCCTGTCTCTACTGTTGAGGAACAGTGTCTTTACTATGTAATTGTAAAAAAAAAAAAAAAAGAAAAAAAAGCAGAATCAATCTTTTGCAACAGGGATAAGGGGCTTCTTCAGCATGGAAGACCCAGTGGATTAGGGACCAAAAGCAAGAACAGAACTGAGGACCTCTCAAGATATTCAAGAGATGGACAAAGTGTAAGGTAACATTTGTTGATACTCAGAATAGAATGGGCTCTCATCCAGACTTAACTAATCCACTCCTGGGCATATACCCTGGAGAAATTAATATAACAGATGTGTCACCGAAGACACTTATGAGAACATTTGTAGTAAAATAATTTGTTAGAGAATGATCATGAAGTACATTAATGTACATCAGTTGAGCAACTGGGTAAGATAGATGATTAAAAGATAGACAGATAGATCAAATACAGTAATACTGCTTTGGCAACTATAAACATCCATATGGATGAATCCCATTTGCTGTTAAGTAAAAAATAGTCACTAAAAATATGTGCTATACTTTCATTTATAGAAGAGTAAAAAAAAATAAGACTAAACAAACTATTTAGGGTACATATTTGACAAGATAGAGATAAATAAGGAAAGAGATGTCATGAAAGAAATATTTACAAGAATTTCACTCAGGTTAGGAGTTGTTCTATTTCTTTTTTTTTAAAGGTTTATGTATTTATTTGAAAGTCAGAGTTACACAGAGAGGAGAGGCAGAGAGAGAGAGAGAGAGAGAGAGAGAAGGAGAGAGAGAGAGGCAGAGAGGGAGGGAGGGAGAGGTCTTACATCCAATGGTTCACTCCCCAGTAGGCTGCAATGGCCAGAGCTGTGCCAATCTGAAGCCAGGAGCTTTTTCTGGGTCTCTTATGTGGGTGCAGGGGTCCAAGAGCTTGGGACATCTTCTGCTGCTTTCCCAGGCTATAGCAGAATGCTGGATCAGAATTGGAGCAGCCGGTCTCGAACTAGCGCCCATGTGGGATGCTGGTGCTTCAGGCTGGGGTGTTAACTCGCTGCACCACAGCGCCAGCCCCAGGAGTTATTCTGTTTCATAAAAATGTAACCACTTCACAGATATTTATTTTTGAAATTTTTTCTTTTTTCAAATATTTATTTCATTCGAAAGTCAGTTACAGAGAGAGAGAGGGAGAAACAGAGAGAAAGAGATCTTCCATCCACTGGTTCACTCCCCAAATGGTGGCAATGGCTTCAGGTAGGCCAGGCTAAAGCCAAGAGCCAGGAGCTTCATTTGGGTCTCCCACATGGATATCAAGGGCCCAAACACTTGTGCCATTTTCCATTGCTTTCCCAGGCTATTAGCAGGGAGCTGGATTGGAACTGGAGCAGCTGGGACATGAGCCAATACCCATATGGGATGCTGGCATTGCAGGTGGCAGTTTCAACCACTACGCCACAACACAAACCCCACATTTTTGAGTATTTTTTTACATGTTAACATTTTTGAAATCATAATGATTTTAAGTTATGTAGTTTTAATTCTCATAGACATATTCCAATAAACCTGTTTTAGTAGACTTTTATGTATTCAAAAGAGTTATATACATTCAAAAGCAAAGTCTGGGATTTGGCACTGGGGCATAGCAGGTTAAACTGCTGCTTGCAGTGCCTGCATCCCATATTGGCACTGGTTCTTGACCTGGCTGCTCCTCTTCTGATCCAGCTCTCTGCTACGGCCTGGGAAAGCACTAGAAGAGGGCCCAAGTCCTTGGGCCTCTGCACCCATGTGGGAGACTAGAAGAAGCTCCTGACTCCTGGCTTCAGATCAGCTCAGCTCCGGCCATTGCAGCCAACTGGGGAGTGAACCAGTGGATGGAAGCTCTCTCTCTCTCTCTCTCTTTCCCCTTCTCTCTCTCAGCCTCTCCTTCTCTCTCTGTGTAACTCTGCTTTCAAATAAATAAATAAATCTTTTAAAAAAAGCAAAGTCTGGAAGATATTTTTAATATGTGTAAAATAGAAACTGAAGTAACAAAAATAAATAACAAAACACAGAAGAAGAATTGACTTGAGTGAAAACCAACAGACAGAACAAACTGTCAATAAACTTCCAAGAGTTCACACAAAACAACTAAAAGGTAATTATGGAAATGAAAGAAACTTTGAGAGGTTTTGGCCACAAACTGAAAACTGTGAAATGGTAATAAATGTAGATTCTGGAACTGAAAAATGCAGTTATCAAAAATGAAGAACATCTTACCATGGAGTTAGTAGACAAAATTTAAAATACTCAGTTAAATTTGATTTTACATAAATAATAAACCTAGTATAGCATGCTTCTTGCATTACTTGGGACATTCTTATTCCAAAAATTTTTTCCCATGCAATATTTTAAATATATTAACAATGATACATTATGTTCAATCTAACTGAGAATTCTCTATTTTTATCTCTAACTTTGATGATCTGAATAGGGTATATTTTAAAGTACACTTGACACAGATAAAATAGAACATGGGAAAAAATTGCAGAATGGAGCCTGGAAACTGTAAATTAAAGAAAAGAGAGTGCATAAAAGATAGAGACTTATGGTTTAACATGTGTGTAACTGATGTCCAGAATTAGTGGGGGGAAAGACTGGGAAATACCAATAATTTGAAGTGATAATCACTGAGAACTAGGAAAGATTAACCTTCGGATTAGAGAATGCCTATGAAACCCAAATGGCATAAATTAGAAGATAAGTACACTTAGAACATCTAGTAAAACTGCTAAAAACCAAAGCCAAACCGAAAGATACTAAGCACCCGGAGAAAGTGACATAATACTTCCATGTTCAAAAGAATACTTAGATTGTCAGCTGATGTCCAGATGGGATTAGTGCAAAGTAGAATGGAACAGAACATCTTGAAAGTGCTGAAAAGAAACAACTAGTTACTAATCTATACCCACCACTGGTATATTTTGAGAATAAATATAAAATAATGACATTTTACACAAACATCAGGAATATTAGAAACAAGTAGATGTATACTGAAGAAATTACCAGGCAGGCTCTTTAGTAGGAGTGAATATGATCCTGTATACAAGAGGCAATGGAAGGCAATAGAAGATGATAGATATGATATAGGCAGGCAGATAGGATTAAGTCGATTAGATTTGTGAGCTGGAAGACCTCGCCCCCTGTGTGATCTCACGCCCCTACCTGACCCCACTTGTATGCCACAGGCATAGTCTTAGCCTACTAGGCCACAGCGCTGACCCCTTTAATTTCATAAAATAGAAAATAGGGGCTGAGAATCAGTGAACAAAGTACCTGTCTCAAGAAGGTGTACAGGGGTTGGTTCTGTGGTGTAATGGGTAAAGCTGCCGCCTGCAGTGCCGGCATACCATAAGGGCACCGGTTTGAGTCCCGGCTGCTCCACTTCCAATCCAGCTCTCTGATATGGCCTGGGAGAGCAGTAGAAGATGGCCCAAGTACTTGGGCTCCTGCACCCACATGGAAGACCCAGAAGAAGCTCCTGGCTCCTGGCTTCGGATTGGCACAGCTCTGGCCATTATGGCCAACTGGGGAGTGAACCAGAGGATGGAAGACCCCCCCCCCCCCCTATCTCTCTCTCTCTCTCTGCCTCTCCTTCTTTCTGTGTAACTCTTTATAAAAAAAAAAATCACAAAGGGGACCAATGTAAGTCCAGAATCGAACTTCTGCCAGATTCCACAGAACTTCTGCTGAATATCAACATCCAGCTGTGTACGTAAGGAATACCTTTTACTATTAGTCTTTTTAATAGTGTTACTACTAATAATAGTTTTAATAGTTTTACTCATAGTGTTTACCAAGTGATCTGAGAAACTCGAATCCGACATTGATCTATTAGTAACCTGACTGACTCCGTTCTAAAGTGGCCTCCAACATCTGCTCCCTGGCTTACCTACTCTCTAATTCTCTCCCCTTGCATGTGGGAAAGACCCATGGCCGTAATGGTACATCCCTCCCGTGATTAGCTTGTGTTAACCCAGAGATGAATGTGTCTCACTGGTGTATTTAAGATCCCTAATCGGTTGATTTTGAGACAATAAAAAGGTGCTTATCTTCGATGTACCAGTACTAACAGTGAATCACTTATGCTTCAGGCCTTCCTGGAAGAGATGAGAAATAAGCCTTGGAAAATTAAGATGCTATGATGGGAGAGGGCCTTTCAGAGTTCTATTAGAGAACCCTATGACAAGGAGTTGCAAACAGCCTGTCAGCAGCCTCCAGATGACAGCCAGAAAGAAAGTGGTGACTTCAGTTACGATGTGCAGGTGCTCCTTTTCCAGGTTTCCTTGGACACCCACCATCCAAACCCAGAAGCTTCCCATTACGTTCTCCAGCCTCTTTCCTGAAACTTAATTGCCTTATACTTTAATAGTACATCTGCTCACATGTTTGAAGCCTTTGTTTTCTTAGGGAAATCTCTGAAGGCTTAGTTGCTCAAGTTCAGAGGGAATACAGATCGAAACAGCAGAGTTTGCAACCTGTGCTTGTGCAGATGAGAAGCCCACCTCCTGGAACCAGAGAGCAGTCTCACAAAAGCTTAAACTCCCATTGCCCCATTGCCCTTTCAGACGTGAGGGGATCATTGATCCAGGAAATCTGATGCTGGAGCCCCTCTTCTTAAATTTTACCATAACATAGCCTGATTGAAAGACCCTCCAATCGGGACCTCCGTATATCAGCTTTACCTAATTCCCAAGACTTCCAATCAAGGAGACAGATTTGAACCATGTCTCCTGTCTCTTGCTGTTAGCCACACAAACAAACCCTCTTTTCTCAAAAGACTGGTGTCACAAATTGATCTTTGCACACATCAAGCAGGACCCTACTTCATTTGCCAACAGTCCTGCTTCTGTATGAACCCTGGCAGAAAACTTTGTGAACTTGGTAGAGAACCTGAAGCACTTGGCACCTTGTTTTCAGCATTGCAAAAGCATAAACTGAGATTTCTGGACAAACTATAAAGCAATAAATAGAGGTTGTTTTAAGTTACTAAGTTTGTGGCAATTTGTTAAATAGCCTAGAATACTAATATAGTACCTGTTGGCATGCCCTTCCTAATATTTGTCTTGCACTCTCATTGGGGGAAAAAGTAAATCTAAAAGTGAAAGTCATTCTTTTGCTTGGTTCAAGGATTTAAATGTACCCATTCCCTTTCTCTCTCTCTCTCTCTTTTTTTTTCTCTCTCTCTCTCCCCTCTTTATCATTCTGTTACACTATTTTTTGGCTTCATTCAATCATCATTCTTTCTCCTGCTAACTTTAACAGTAAGTTAAAAAGTAGCTTTCCCACACAAAATTAATTACCTGCTTCTTCCCAACCTTGGGAGCAGATGGTGGGAAATTGCCCAATAACTTCAACATGTATCCTGTTTACACATTTTCCGAACAATTCAGCAACTCATCCTTTTGCCGTTACTCTCTAATTTCTAAATGGTAATTGCTGATAGAAGATGGATTGAAAAATATATTATTTTTAATTTAGTGTCTTGGTTAGTTAAGTTCTGATTAATTGGTTTTTTCTCTGCATCAAAAAAGAAGAGTATTTGGCTCTCTTTTCAACAAGATGAACATAAATATGATTTATTGGCAACTATTTTGGATAAGACACTGTAATGGGTACCAAGAAGGGAGGTGGACATCAAATGAATTTCACCAATAAAAGGACTTTGGAGTATAATGAAATTAGCTATAAATTGATCCCAAGAGAATAGAGGAACATTTGTGCTATTAATTGGACCTCACAACTATCAGAACTTGATTTCTGGATTCAACATCGGCATTTCAAATCCTGTGAATTCTACTAGATTTTCTCAGTGGAAAGTGAGGAAAGTAATTAAGAGAATATAATCATTTGAAAAGAATGCAACCTGCATTGAGAGATTAGATACTTTGATTTCAGTATTCAATCATTCTGAAACATTTGTGTCCACTAAATGTGAATGGCTAGTTTCTTCTTTCAGTACCATCATTCTGGGAAAGTTCTCTGTGGGGAAGTGACCCTTCATCGCATTACCTTCTGTTTGGCTTCCCTTAAGATTCTCAGTTTATTTTCCTTAGGTTACTATGTAAGCCTAGTAAAGAAGTATTCCTGCCATGATGATATCCAGTAATCACTTTGAAAGGGGAACTAAATAAATATATATTGATAACCACTATATATTGATAACTAACAGCTGAACATTGCTTTAAATGCCTTACCATATTATTTGACTAACACTTTTATTTTTGTCATAGCAAAAATTATTTGAATGTATACTATGCATTTGTGTTATAAGCATCTTCTTCATTCTTAACAGTAAATATAAAAAATAGAAGATAATTTTTTAATTTGACAGGTAGAGTTATAGACAGTAAGAGGAAGGTCTTTCTTCCATTGGTTCACTCCCCAAATGGCTGCTATGGCCAGGGCTGCACCGATCCAGAGCCAGGAGCCAGGTGCTTCTTCCTGGTCTCCCATGTGGGTGCAGGGGCCCAAGCTCTTGGGCCATCCTCCACTGCCCTCCTAGACCACAACAGAGAACTGGACTGGAAGAGGAGCAAACGAGACTAGAACCCAGCACCCATATGGGATGCTGGCAGTGCAGGCAGAGGATTAACCTAGTGCGCCACAGCGCCAGCCCCCATAATTTTTCATCTGAGACTCAGATTTGGTTTCCTGCCCAAGACACATAGCCAGGAAGAAAAGTACCAGACTTTAAGCCACACTGATGACACCAATCCCCAAACAAATTATTTTATATTAATGTGTGTGTATATTTATATGTGTGTGTGCATGTATACATGCAAAACGTGCATCACACTTCCTAGATTTGAATCTTGGCTTGTCAGGATTGTTAATGATGTGACTTTCCAAAATTTAGGCTATCTTCTTGGAATTATGCCTATTAAATACATGAAATCTATTCTCTTTATGTTAATAAAATTATTAAAAATATTTATAAAAAAGAAAGAGGAGTATAATAATTTTAATAGTAGCCACAAATTCAAGGCTTTTTAGCTTTCAGGCATCAGGAATATAACATGAATGAGACATGTGAGTTGAGAATTGGAAAGACCAAATGCCATGGAAACTTCTGAGAATATCTGCTTGGTTCTATAGTGCCTGGTCCTTAGGTTTTTCTATAGAAATTTGGCAAATATTCATGTTTATTTAGGAAGCACTCACATAGTTTTTTTTTTTTTCTAGCAACTGTTGTGATCACTTTATGTGTATTAATTTATTTTATCTTCATGACAATTCTTTACAATTCTTACTGCTGTTTCCATCTTAAGATGTGGAAATGGAGACACAGAGAGTGCGGTGTTCAGAGTCATTCACCTCAGAAGAGGTTAATCTAGGTTCTGTCATAGGCTGCATAGGTTTCACTAGTACCCATGCTCATAACTCTTATGACTAGGAGGATACGGATAATCCAGTACCTGAACTGATCATTGCAAACACAAACAACACAGCCTGCTTCAGAAGCCAATTCCTTTTTTTTTTTTTTTTTTAAGATTTATTTATTTGCTTGAAAGGCAGAGTTACAGAGAGGCAAAGGCAGAGAGAGAGAATGAGAGAGAGGTCTTCCATCAGCTAGTTCACTCCCCAGATGGCTGCAATGGCCAGAAATGTGCCAATCCAAAACCAGGAGCCAGGAGCTTCCTGCAAGACTCCCAGGAGTGCACAGGGGCCCAAGCACTTGGGCCACCTTTTACTGCTTTCCCAGGCCATAGCAGAGAGCTGGATCAGAAGCAGAGCAGCCGAGACTTGAACTGGTGCCCATATGGGATGCCAGCACCACAGGCGGCAGCTTTACCAGCCATGCCACAGTACCGGCCCTGAGAAGCCAATTCCTTGAACTCAGTAAAAGACTGTTTTTATTTCTACAGATAAACTGTGGTTCAGAGAGATTAAGTATGCTGCCTAAGGTCTTTTTTTTTTTTTAGTTTTATTGATTTATTTGAAAGTCAGAGTTATACACAGAGAGGAGAGGCAGAGAGAGGCAGAGAAAGGCGGGGGGAGAGAGAGAGAGAGAGAGAGAGAGAGAGAGAGAGAGAGAGGTCTTCCATCCACTGGTTCACTCCCCATTGACCACAATGGCCGGAACTGCAGCGATTTGAAGCCAGGAGCCAGGAGCTTCTTCCGGGTCTCCCACGTAGGTGCAGGGGCCCAAGGACTTGGGCCATCTTCTACTGCTCTACCCGGCCATAACAGAGAGCTGGATTGGAAGTGGAGCAGCCGGATTTCAAACTAGTGCCCATACAGGATACCGGCACTGTAGGCGGAGGTCTAACCCGCTATGCCACGGTGCTGGCCCCATTTGCCTAAGGTCTTAAAATATTTTAATATTTAAAGAGCAGTCCAATGCTAAATCTAAGACTCTCCATTGCTTTTTCAAACTATGTTGTGTCTTACTTTAATATCATGAGAGGATGGAGCGGTCTCATTATGAAAATAAATGAAGTTGTGGAGTGGGTTTGTATGTTTTTAAGAAACATGTACTAGGACACTGCTTTTCAATCTCAGTATGGAATTATTTAAACCTTTTCTTGTTCTCTAAAAGTAGCCAGTTCTCTACATCTTTGCCAGTTTCTTACTCAGTGACCACTTGGTATTAAGGGCCTGTCAAAAAAAATTAAAAAATAAATAAAAAAAAAAAAGGGTCATTTCTCTAGACAAATTCAGTTAATCTAAATCCAAGGGCAAAATTCCCTGGAGGACCTGGAGACACAAAAACAGGAAGAAATATCCTAATCTATGTAGGCCATTAAATGCTGTATCTGCAGTATCATATCTGTAGGGTGAGACTTTGGTGTTTTCTTAGGTCTTGAATTTTCTGTTCATGACAGATGAGGCTGACACTGTGACAAACAATGTACAGTAATGAGGGACTCTACAATCTGTCATGTTTCTCATACTGGATTCCTGTAGGAAGCTTTGCTTTTTAACATGACTGGCAGGGAGAAGTCAGCATTTGGCCTAACAGTTAAAATGTTTGCATCTGATCCTGGAATGCCTGCATTTAATACCCAGCTCTGGCTCCTGAATCCAGCTTCATCCCAGTGCAGAACTTCTGAGGCATTAGTGATGCCTAATTAATTAGGTTCCTGCCACCCATGTGAAAGACCTGAATTAAGTGCCAAGTTCCAGCTTAGCTCAGCCCTGGCTACTGCAGAAATTTAGGGAGTGAACCATGGATGAGAGCTTTCTCTTTCTCTTTCTCTGTATGTGTCAGTGTTTCTCTATATATCAAATAAAAGAAAAATAAGAAAACAGCACCAAGAAAAAAAAAGGCTGACTTAAACACTTTGTAAAAGATGCTTACAAAGGACAACAGACATGAGTGGCTGATTCCTCTGCCACACAGTGACAATTCAGGTTGCCTGTGGAGTAAAGTGGCTCCAGGGAGGGATAACAGTTGCTTCTTTTAACCAGGGCTAGATGTTTTTTTAGGAAATTTATAGATTTTAGAGCAGTGTCTCTCAAATGTATAAAGACCCACCATACTTTATTTTTTTAACTTTTATTTAATGAATATAAATTTCCAAAGTGCAGCTTATGGATTACAATGGCTCCCCCCCCATAACTTCCCTCCCACCTGCAACCCTCCCCTTTCCCTCTCCCTCTCCCCTTCCATTCACATCAAGATTCATTTTCAATTCTCTTTATATACAGAAGATCAGTTTATCATATATTAAGTAAAGATTTCAACAGTTTGCACCCACATAGAAACACAAAGTGAAAAATACTGTTTGAGTACTAGTTATAGCATTAAATCACAATGTACAGCACATTAAGGACAGAGATCCTACATGAGGAGTAAGTGCACAGTGACTCATGTTGTTGACTTAACAAATTGACACTCTTGTTTATGGCATCAGTAATCACCCTAGGCTCTTGTCATGAGTTTCCAAGGCTATGGAAGCCTTTTGAGTTCACCAACTCTGATCATATTTAGACACGTTCATAGTCAAAGTGGAAGTTCTCTCCTCCCTTCAGAGAAAGGTACCTCCTTTGATGACCTGTTCTTTCCACTGGGATCTGACTCGCGGAGATCTTTCATTTAGTTGTTGTTGTTTTTTTGTTTTTTTTTTTTGTTTGTTTGTTTTATTTTTTGCCAGGGTGTCTTGGCTTTCCATGCCTGAAATACTCTCATGGGCTTTTCAGCCGGATCCGCATGCCTTAAGGACTGATTCTGAGGCCAGAGTGCTGTTTAGGACATCTACCATTCTATGAGTCTGCTGTGTATCTCGCTTCCCATGTTGGATTGTTCTCTCCCTTTTTTATTCTATCAGCTAGTATTTGCAGACACTAGTCTTGTTTATGTGCTCCCTTTGGCTCTTAGACCCACCATACTTTTAAGAGTCATCCCTTCCAGAATGCTTCACCTGCTGTCATGGAAAGAATGAGGCAGGCAAAGAGATTTCTTGACTTTATTTTCCATTAGTTGTGTGTTCTTGAGCATGTTATCACATGCACCCAAGTCTTATTTTTCTTCCACTGAAAGGAGGAAAATACCAGTGTAGAAAGGGATCATTTCTGTGACTGAAGCTCTGTGTTCAGGTTTAGACTAACAGAAGATTGAATCCTGACTCTGCTGTTTGATATTGGACAGGTAACACTTTGCAGCCACAGTTTCTATATTTTTGAAAGAGAATTAATATCTATCTAATGTAAGACATAAAAGAAAATGAATATACTTAACAAACTTCCAGGCATGTAGTAAGTCATTGAATAATTGTCTGTTGTTATTTACAGATTACTACTACCAGCACTTTCTTGTTCTTACTACTGCAAAAATTTATTAAGTAGACCTCTGTTACTTTGTGCTTTACTGTAAAAATGGAATTATTTTAATTACTTTGAATAGCACAGAAAAAGAGGCAATAAATTATATGGAAAGAATGTATGTAAAATGGGAGTAAAGCTCAATAGTTCTTTTGAATTATTAGGGAAAGAAGAAATGCCCAGAAAGATGGTGCCAGCGCTGTGGCTTAGCGGGTAAAGCTGCTGCCTGCAGTGCCAGCACTCATATGGGTGCTAGCTTGAGTCCCTGCTGCTCATCTTCCAATGTAGCTCACTGCTAAGGCCTGGGAAAGCAGTAGAAGATGAACAATGGGTTCAGATCGGCTTAGCTTCGGCCATTGTGGCCATCTAGAGAGTGAACCAGCAGATGGAAGACCTCTTTCTTTCTCTCTCTCTAACTCTGACTTTCAAATGAATAAATCAATATTTTTTAAAAAGCATAGAGGGAGACACACAGGTACAAAAAGTGGACATGCAATGAAGAAGAAGGGGTGAGTGTTTGACACAACGATTAAGATGCTCCTGTTGACACCTGCATCCCGTGCCTGGTTCAGCTTCTGGCTCTGAGTCCAGCTTCTTGCTAATGTGCATGCTGGGAGGCAGTGATGATAACTCAAGTAGTTTGATCCTTGCTGTTATCACCAGAGACCTGAATTGAATATTGAATTCCTGGCTTTCAGCTTAGGCCTGGCTCAGTCCTACATGTCTGTCTGTCTGTCTGAAGAGGTAACAGGGAAATGAGCCTAGAAGTCTAGGAAGAAAGAGTGTCAGGGAACCCGAGTCACCAATAGAATAGGAAAAGATCAGAGCTACAAGCCCTAGAAGTCAGGGTGAATTGCAAATCTCAGGTTGCTTTATTATCAACCCTCTTCTTTTGACCTCTCATTTCTGAACCATAGCCTGAAAATGTTATGCTAACATAAAGAGGTGAAATTGATGGACTGTGAAGAGAACTGTGGGCTGGCCATGCAACCATAATTTTCTCTTGCTGTCATTTCTTCTGAATTAAGTGATTTTGACCTTGGACAAATTGCTTAGACCCTTTGAATATAAATGCCTTTGTCCATAAAACCGGAGATATTATACTTCCCATATGAAGTTTTTCTGACACTTAAATAACCTATCTAGCACAGTTCACCTAGGATTTGTATACATGTTGTAAATCAATATTTATCCTTAAGAAAAATAAGTTTGATACAGTCAAATTGGAGTAGACATTAAAGGGCAATTTCTCCAAAATCAGGCTATACATCGGCACCAGCACATCACCTCTTTCTCCATTCACGTGAGTTTTTGAGTGGTACTGAATGGCACAGTAAGCTATGATAGCTGCCAAGTTGAGAAAGAGAACATCCAACAGCACATGTTTATTGGAAATGAACTATGAGCCTGCACAAGTGAGGAACCATGCTTACAAAGGCAAAACAGGCTAAATTCCTGCTCTCCAGTGTTGAAAGTGTCATACAATATAAACTAAAACCGCAAGCACACACACACACACACACACACATTTCAATATAGTTAGTGGCTTTAGGCATGTAGCAGGCAGAGTCATTTGAATTTTTTTATTCCCAGAGAATATATATATATTTGTCTGTTGGTATCATTAAAACTTAGAGCCCTTCTATAGTGGGAAAGAGTTCCAGTTACTAGGAGAAACTTTCCTAACTGTTTGAATTTTATAAGCATTTTATATCCCCAGTCGATTTTAACTTCCAAGTGTCATAAAGTAACATTTATCAAAAGCTTAAATGTCCTTTCTTGTCATTTTAAAGGAAGAAAAAATTTGTCTTAAAGCACATTATTTAACTATAATGAAAGTCTTAAAATATCTGCAAATGACTGAAAATAATTTTATTATATAACAGCTACTGCATGCAAAAGATTGATATATCTATTAGCAGAGCTTCAAGTTTTCAATAGATGTGTTTGTAAATTGGATACTTATAGTTAATTAGCTACTTTGTATTTAAAATGCTGCCCTAGAGCACTTACTAAATCTTGCTTTTGTAGCATTAATTATGATTCAATGGAATTTTCAACAAAATTAAATTCTGAATGAACCAAGGGAGAATTGTTCCTTAGAACATTACTGTTAGTCCAACCAATGATTAGAAGATGTGATATTATTGTTACTGTTTCTTGTAGATTAATCTCCTTTTTTTTCCCCAAAAATGTAATTTAGCAAGTAACCAATGTTCTTGGTAAATGATCCAAGAATAAAGTCCTGGGAAACTGTGGAGTTTCTTAGAGACATTTGTCTATGGAAATGTATTCCAAAGGTCTTATAATACAAAGTGTCATCAGGAAGGAAGACTTATAACAAATAGAACATTTTTTGCAAAATACAGTCAAATGGAATGGACCCTGACTTTTCTCCTTGGTAGCTATACAGTTCTGGGAAAGCCAATTTGTTTCTGTGGCCCTGTTTCTGCTTTCGTAAAAAGGACAGAATTATATCTATAGGATATTTGTGTGTGTATCAATATATATACTTCTCTGAAGGCGGTATCATGAGTAGATGTTGGATCCATCTCCATGACTACCTCAAAACCTAGTCTCCACAGTTGTTTTAATTCTGCCTCTGAACTCTTAGAGTCAGTCCTAGTTATTTTCTTCTTTCTTAGTCTTCAGTTAAATTTTTTTTCTGGATATGTCCACGTGGGGACTATGTGATAATTACCTAGGTATTTAGTGGGTATGGACAACTATTCCTAAGTCCATCAAATACTACTCTATCTGAGTTGATCTTCCATGTAAATGTAACCAATGGGGCCCAGCACTGTGGCGCACTAGGTTAATCCTCCATCTGCGGCACTGGCATCCCATATGGGCACCCGTTCTAGTCCCGGCTGCTCCACTTCCAGTCCAGTTCTCTGCTATGGCCTGGGAAAGCAGTAGAAGATGGCCAAAGTCCTTGGGTCCCTGCACCCACGTGGGAGACCAGGAAAAAGCGCCTAGCTCCTGGCTTCGGATAGGCGCAACTCCAGCCGTTGCGGCCATCTGGGGAGTGAACCAGCAGAAGGAAGACCTTTCTCTCTGTCTCTCCCTCTCACTGTCTGTAACTCTAACTCTCAAATAAAATAAATAAAAAAAAATTTTTAAAAAAAGGAACCAATGGAATTTTCCAAGCCTCTTAAATTTCCCAATATGTGTTTGCTGATAAGATTAACTCTAACTCATCCATGTATATCTGTCATTTCTAAGAAAACACAATACAGCCAGAAGTAGCCCAGGAATCAGACTGATAAAATTAGTAGCTCTAAAATATGTCTGAGTTCTAGAATCAATAGAAAAGCTTACTAATGTTAGATTTCTGAAGCCTTCTTCTATATAGTCTGATGCAGGAGGTATGCTTAGGAATCTGCAGTTTGCAATGCATCTGAGGAATTCTGATAAGTGAGAAAGTCTATCAAATGCTAGTCAAACAATTTTGGATTAGCAGGTATTTGAAGCAAGACCTTGTAAAATGGGGAAATAATACTCTATATTTTACCAGCAGCCTTGGTCTAAAAGCAAACAGTGGGGATGAGGAGGTAGTCATATCTTAATTCTTTTTTTTTTTTTTTTTGGACAGGCAGAGTGGACAGTGAGAGAGAGAGACAGAGGGAAAGGTCTTCCTTTTGCCGTTGGTTCACCCTCCAATGGCCGCCGCGGCTGGCGCACTGCGGCTGGTGCACAGCGCTGATCCGAAGGCAGGAGCCAGGTGCTTCTCCTGGTCTCCCATGGGGTGCAGGGCCCAAGCACTTGGGCCATCCTCCACTGCACTCCCTGGCCACAGCAGAGAGCTGGCCTGGAAGAGGGGCAACCGGGACAGAATCCGGCGCCCCGACCGGGACTAGAACCCGGTGTGCCGGCGCCACAAGGCGGAGGATTAGCCTAGTGAGCTGCGGGGCCGGCCATATCTTAATTCTTCACATTATGTTAGTAGACTTTTCATGACACTCTGGCATCAGTTTACTTCAAGTTTTTGTAAAAATTGTGAACAGAACTGTCCTGGTCTTTAACCTCTTCCATTCTATATATTCTGCTCTCCCTTTCTGTTCATGGAGCATGGAAATGCTCCCAATAGACTGACTAAACTCAACTCTCAAATCCCAGTGCCAGGATTTCCTCTCCAAAAGTGATTTCAGGTCTCTTGCTGTTACATACCACATCACCTGCACATGGGCCAGTCGTATCTTTCAAAACGAGGAAAGGATTTGTAGGAAACGGATCTTGCTCTTCACATAAATGCTCTTCTGCTTCTCCTAGTTGCAAAAATTCAAATGTATCATAACCAAAAAGAAATTGCATATTCAATTCACAGGATCTATTACAGTTTAACATTCCTAGACTATTTGCATTTCAACAGAGGTTTCTCAGTCCCAATCATCCCCTAATTGATAAGAAGTACTAGAACTTTTCACCAACATTGCCCACTTCAAGGCAGGTATGAATAAAAATTTTCAAATAATTGAGGTCTTTGTTTTAAAAAAAACTAAATATCTATTCTTGTGACAGTAAACACAGGACAATGTACATGCAGAAATAAAGGATTACTCTTATGCCTCAAAAGTGATAAACATTAGAAAATAAGAGGTACTTGGAAAGTGTGGGAGAGGTAGTCAGAAAGAATCATGTTTGATTTATAGGTAAAGAACTAATAGTTTTGTAACTTTAAATATATGGTTGACCTTACAAAGCCATATTTTCCAAATAGGATATAGAGATTTTATATATTTTGCAACTTTGTTGCAAATTTATACATGAAAAATCATATAGCTTGGTGCTTGGCATATAATATGTACTCAGTATTCATTTTTTCTTAATTATCTGCCTATTTTATCTAGAAGGTAAGAAGCTTACCTAACTTATATGCCAAATAGAAAACTAAAGTTAATGATAAAATTTGATTAAAAAAGTTCTTAAAAATGGTCAATCCCTGGCATTTTCCCCTAAATTTTATAAATGTTCTTTTTCTATTTGTAAGTTATCAGGGGATTCAGATACAGTTTCTTTCAACCCATTTCTCCATGTCTTTATTGTTACCTAAATTCCATCATATGAAATATGACTTTTTCTCCAGACAGGGTAACATAGCCAGTGTCTCAATATTACTCTACTTTTTTCCTTGCAAGGGCATGCATGGACTCACAGATAGTACCCACCCCTAAGAGGCCCAGGTGACTAATAAGGTTCAGTGTTACAGATCAGAGGCTGTGCTGTCAGAAAGAACAGACCTTTCTTGGCGCCACAGGAGCATTCTGCAATCAGTTCTAGAAATGCCATGGGTACCATTTTCTTATGTTAAGGACTACTAACTTTTATTTCAAATTCCAGTAGTAATAAAATGCATTTTAAAATTAAGAGTTACACTGAAAGAAGTATTTTTTTTTTTTGAGTTGTACTTTGGATCACATGCAGTCAATCACCCTTTAAGACTGGCAGTCTTCAAGCCTGAAAGGAATGCTTCCATTCCTCAATTTTTTCTCTATGGCTACAGACATGGAATACACTAGAAAGGATGTGGGTGGATATATAAATCATGCTTCCTTTGCACATATTAATAACAACTGGGAACTAAGGACAAATTCAGTTGTTCTCCAGAAACTATCTGAAAAATGAGGGAACCAGAATATAACAAAAGAACTGCAATGCAAGGTGTTTGGTGTTAGATTTGAGATGGTGGGGTGTTAGGATAAGCTCCCAGCAGTTACATACCCTTTAAGAACTGCCTTGAAGAATGATTGTGAGCTTTTCATCTTAAGAAAGTAAATAGCTGACAGAAAAATAAATAGCATGTATATGGAGGAATAAAAGAAACAGAAATGGAAGAATTAAAGCATTGGAATAAACCTACTATCACTACAGTAGAGATTGAAAATATGTAGGGTATGGTGGAAAGGTGGGGGATAGACTATGAAGCCAGGAATGAATTTTAGTGATGAATAGTTTATAGCCTAATATGAAATTTGTGTATTTCCTGTAGAAAAAAATGAAAGTATGGGAGAAACAGAACCTACTTTGTAATATAATGGGTAACTTTAAATGCAAAATGTAGGATTGATGATACTAGAAGCAGAGAGATCAGGTGTGAGAATTTGTAGTAGTCTAAAAGCTCTATGATAACAGTTTAGACAAGTGGTTCTCAACTAGGGGAGATCCCCTACCTCACCCCTACCCCACCCACATATAGGGAACTCCAACAAGGTCCGGAGACAGTTTTGCTTTTAACAGCTAGGGAGTTGATACCAGCATCTGCTGGGTAGAAGCCAAAGATACAATTAAATATTTTTTAATGCACAGGAAAGGCCCTCAGAATAAAATATAACCTAGTATAAATTCTCAATAGTGATCGTTGAGAAATCCTGGTGCAGACAAAGCCTATTACAATGGAGACAGAGAAGAAGCCTGACTTTCAGTACGTTTGATACATAATATAAGAGAAAGATTCAAGGACTTCTATAAATTCCTTATCATAGGAACTTAAATACTGTTCACCAATACAATTGTTTTGAACAGTATAAAATAAGTCGACATTACATTATCTGGTTAAGGTTTCTGATAATTTATCACCCATAAGAAACTGAAAGAAACAGATTTTGTGTCACTAGCTTTTAAGTTATAGCTGAATGCATAGAATGAAGGAGATAACGGACGAAGAGTACATAGGTCTGTTTGTTTTCTTCTTTAAATTTTATTTATCCATTAGGGGTAGGAAGAGAGAGAGAGAAAGAGAGGAAGAGAGAGAGAGAGAGGATAGAGAGAGAGGAGAGAGGTCCCCATCGGCTTTGACACTCATCAAATGTCTACAATGGCTGAGAGCCAAAGCCAGGAACTCAATTCAGGTCTCCCATGTGGTTGTTAGGGACCCAACTTCTTGAGTCATCACTATTGCCTCCCGGGATCCAATTTGCAAGAAGCTGCAATCAAATGCCAAAGCCAGAGATAAAACTCAGGCACTCTGATATGACCTGGGTATCCTAAGCAACAATTTAACTGCTAGGCCAACTGTCTACTCTTATAAGGTTTGTAACCAGAGATGTGCATCAGAACCATCTGACCTCCCTCTGGGATATTATAACTTGGTAAATTGAAAGTAGGTTCTAAGAATACACTAAATCTATATGCAATACACTTTTGAATAGTTCTCTATGGAAAGAGTAGAAATAGTGTAGTGGGAATAATAAAAACTGACCTGTCATATCTTGTTTAGCAGAGTTCAGTTTGGATTCACAGGAATATTCGACATAATTACAAAACAAAATAGCATTTTCTAAAATTCTAAAGCAAAATTAAATAACACATTGGTGACAGTTAATTTGGTTGTCAACTTGTCTGGATTAAGGGATACTTACTTAGTAAAGCATTATTTCTGGATGTGGGTGTGCAAGTGTTTCTGGAAGAGATTGGCATGTAGGTCAGTGAACTGAAATGAGAAAAGATTGACTCTCAATCTTAGTAGGCATCATCCAATTGACTGAGGGCCCAAATGGAATGGAAAGGCGAATTTTTACTGTCTTTTCTGGAACTAGGACAATCATCTTCCACTGCCTGTGGATATGACCAGAATTCTAAATTCTTCAGCTTTTGGACTCCAGGACTTATAGTAGCAGGCTCTTCTCTCTGTCCTGCCCAACTCTAAGGCCTTTGGTCAGAATGAGAATTACATCATGGACTTCCCTGGTTTGGTTCTAACTTGGACTGAACGACCCTATAGGTCTCCATGGTTCTTCAGCTTGCAGATGGCCTATTGGTGAGCTTCTCAGCATCCATAATTGCATGAGCCAATCCCACTAGTATATCTTTCATCTATCTATCTTTCTTTCTTTTAAAGAAAATTTTATTTATTTTTATTTGAAAGTCAGAGTTCACAGAGAGAGGAGAGGCAGAGAGAGAGAGAGAGAGAGAAGTCTTCCATCCGATGGTTCACTCCCTATGGCTGCAGTGGCCGGAGCTGTACCAATCTGAAGCCAGGAACCAGGAGCTTCTTCTGGGTCTTCCACATGGGTGCAGGGGCCCAAGGACTTGGGCTATCTATAGCAGAGAGCTGAATCGGAAGAGGAGCAGCCAGAACTAGAACCGTTGCCCATACGGGATGCCGGTACTTCACGCCTGCTGCGCCACAGCACTGGCCCCATATCCATCTTTCTATCGATCATCTATCATGCATTTTGTATTGTTTTTGTCTCTCTGAAAATCTCTAATTCAGTACCTATCTTATTCTTTTAAAGATATTATTTATTTATTTGAAAGGCCGAATTACAGAGAGGCAAAGGCAGAAAGAGAAAGTCTTCCATCTGCTGGTTCACTCCCCAGATGGCTGCAATGGCTGGAGCCAGGCCAATCTGAAGCCACGAGCCAGGAGCTTCTTTAGGGGTCCAAGCACTTGGGCCATCCTCTACTGCTTTCCCAAGCCATAATAGAGAGCTGGTTTGGAAGAGGAGCAGCTGTGACTTGAACTGGCGCCCATATGGGATGCAGGTACTGCAGGAGGAGGCTTTACCTGCTATGCCGGCCCAATCTATCTTACTTTGAATTGAAGACATAGAAAGAATTCTTTCCAAGTAACGTTGTACTATAGGAATATAACTATACATGTCTGATAGGTATGTGTTCTCCAAGGCATATTGGAGAAATGGCTAAATCCAAGTTTGTTGGTTCCTCTTTTAAAAAAGATGAATAAAAAACAAAATAGATAAAATATCTCTTGTCATTTTTAAAGGAATATAGGATACCAACTCACTAATTTGGGGATTGGTAATAAATGGGAAAATATTTTTTTAAAGATTTATTTATTCATTTGAAGGCAGAGCTACAGAGAGAGAGAAGGGTGGTGGGGGAGAGACAACTCTTCCATCATCTGGTTCATTCCCTAAATGGTCACAACAGCTGGAGCTGGAACAGGCTGAAGGCAGGAGCTGGTAGCTTCTTCTGTGTTTCCCATATGGGTGCAGGGTTCCAAACTCCTGGGCCATCTTCCACTGCTTTCCCAGGTGCATTAGCAGGGAGCTTGATCGGAAGTGGAATACCCGGGACTCAAACTGGTGCCCGCATGGGCACTGCAGATGGAGGCTTAGCCTTCTCCACCACAGTGCTGGCCATGGAAAAAAACATTTTTTCAAATTTTACTTTAGGTATACAAACTTTATGCATTTCATATGTATAGATGTAGAAAAGATATTTAATTTTACCTTTCCCATATTTGTTATAACCCAAAATAACAAATTAATTGGATGAGGAAGTTTCTTTTTAAAATAAACAACCATGCTAGTAAATAAAAAAGAGATATTAGAATTGACTATCATCATTCTGCTGCTCCTCTTGACATAATGAATTGGGCAAGAATCATTAGTTGCTTCTAAGATCACAAAAAGAGAGATCACAAGTCATGACTTAGTTTCTGCCCTACAAAATGTAAACTTGAAACCGATAGAATATGTAGATCTATTTTTTAGAAGATACAGTATACAAACATAAATGTACAAAATAGCATATTGCAAAGACATTCAGCAGATCCAGATTGTGGGAAGCAGGAGAAACAAACCAATTGTTCATCAAGTAAATAAGAATATATAGTGAGCAGGTAAGGTGAAAGAGAAAATTATATTTTTTGCCTTGTTTAATATTAAAGTTTGTCTTTTTATTTATATAAAAAGAATTGATTTCCTGTATTTCACATATGCAATTTTAAATACATAATAACATAATCCATTCTCTTTCTTCTTTTTCTTTTAATTTTATGATAACATACTTTTGATTTATTTTATAATCAGAGGCTTAATCCTCCACTAAATAAAGAATTCAACAAATAGAAACTACTCATTTTAAAATTTTTATTTTTATTTCTGAGAGAGAGAGAAAGAGTGAGCACTCTCATCTCCTCTCTCATTATAGAAATATGCATAATGTCCCTGGGCTGGGGGCTGAGGCCTAGACTTGGGAACTCAATCCATATCTCCCACATGGGTATGAGAGACTCAACAACTTGGGGTATACCCATTGTCTCCTCCTCAGGGTGCACTTTGACAGGAAGCTGGTGTCAGGAGTACAACCCACGTACCACAATATCAAATATGGGCCAACTGGCATCTTAACTATTAGGCCAAATGCCAACCCTAGAATTAAAAAAAGAAAAAAAGGACGTATGTGTTATCACTCCTAAATGAATATATAGTCTCTATTTTAATTATTATTCAAACAAATAAGCTGTTAAATAATAATTCATGAAACAATGTGATTAAGACTGAGGAATTATTTGATGAGAAGAGAGTAAATTCCAAATTTTAGGTATGATAATGGTATGTGATTATGTTTCAAAACAGTCATCTTCAAAATACTACATTTTGGGGGGTAAAGTGATAAAATATCTGATATTTGCTTTAAAAATGTGAGAATTGGGGCTTAGAAGAAAGAACTCTTGGTGAATTAAAAATTATTGAAATAAGGTGATTGTAGTGGCTCATTTTACTGTTTTCTCTGTATGTGCTTGAAACTTTTCATAATAATATTTTAAAGCTTGTCAAGTGATCTTTATTTCTGACAATTACTGTTGTATAGTAAAAATATTATATATTTTTTAAAATTGTAAGAATCCTGAGATCAGGAATACAGATTTGAAGAATTTGCTGTAGCAAAATTAGCTTCAGAAGCTGGCTCTAAGACAGAAAAGACAACATGACATTGGGTGCAATTTCAGGCATGGCTGAAGGAAACCCTGAAAAAATACTGCTCTAATCTTTGAACTTACCCAGAGATAAAAGTGTGCTCATCCAGATGATTTTATTACATGTTGATCTTATCATCAGAAATACTGTTTATACACACACACACACATACACCTGCACACATCCACACCTGTTGGTAATTAAGTTGTTTTTGTTTGATTTCTTTTATAGTTCCTGTAGGTCTCCTAAGGCCTTTGTAATTTTGTTAAAGCTACCCAATATCTGCTCTCCTCACCCTTTTCCTACTATTGATATTGTACTCCAAACATAATTACTCAGAAGAGGCTTTGTAGGCTTAAGGGAATTAAGGACATAATCAAAAGGAAATGTCATGAATCCTAGACTTGACACTGCAGTGATGGTGCAACTATTAGGCTGTAATTCAGGAAGTTTTTTTGGTGGTGGGAGTGACAGGGAGAGTTGCAGAAGTCTGATGGAATCAGGCTTTTTTTTTTTTTTTAAGATTTTATTTATTTATTTGAAAGGCAGAGTGATAGAGAGACAGAGAGACAGAAAGGTCTTCCATTCACTCAAATGGCTGCGAAAGTCCAGAGCTTGGCCCATCTGAAGCCAGGAGCCAGGAGCTTCATCTGAATCTCCCATTTGGGTGAAGGAGCCCGAGTACTCGGGCCATCCTCCACTGTCTTCCTAGGCCACAAGCAGAGAGCTGGATCGGAAGAGGAATAGCCAAGACTGGAACTGGTCCCATACGGGATGCCGATGCCACAGGCAGAGGTTTAGCCTACTACACCACAGTGCCATCCTGGAATCAGATTTTGCAGTTTTCTTTCCATGAACTATTCAAGCCTTGAAAGTAATTTTATATAAACATTATTAAACACTAGGCTAGCTTAAATGAGAACAGAATTATTATCAGAATGGTCTTCCAGCCGTGTGCAGAAGAGAGAAATACACGTACAAAATGTCACAAGGGTTTAAAGCCCTAAACACGTGTGACTAAGTTTCTGTTTTGAATCTGGGAGTGATACTTCTGGATTCTAAGATCCTAATCACATCTCACCTCACTCCCAACCATGATCTATCTATGCTTCTTTACTATCTAAAGTCAAAAATCATCTTAAGGGGCAGATGATGGCCTGGTGGTTAAGACATCCATACCCTGTATCAGACTACCTGGATTTGGGCCCTCGATCAGGTAAAAAATCCAGCTTTCTGCTAATGCAGAACTTGGGAGGCTGCAGGTGGTGGTTCAAGTAAATGAGAGCCTACCACCATGTGGGAAACTGGAGTTAAGTTCCTTGGTCATGGCTTTGACCTGTCCCAGACCTGGCTGTTGCAGTCATTTGGGGAATGAACCAGCAGATAGGAGCACTGTCTGCCTGTCTCTGTCTTTCTCTTCCTCTTAAATAAATAATTGCTCTGGAAAGGTTGCTAACCAAAAAGAAATCATTGTAAAAATTTATAAAATCTCTATTTGGAATTTTTTTTTTTACATCATGGATGTAACTCTTGTAAGATCCATGGAGAATTTATCTTGATTTGTTTCACTATGATGTTAGAAATAGGAAAACATGTACTCTATAGAATACTATACAGCAGTCAAAAACAATGAAATCCAGTCATTTGCAACAAGATGGAGGAATCTGGAAAACATTATGCTGAGTGAATTAAGCCAGTCCCAAAGGGACAAATCCCATATGTTCTCCCTGATTGGCGACAACTAACTGAGCACCAAAGGGGAAACTTGTTGAAGTGAAATGGACACTGTGAGAAACAGTGACTTGATCAGCTCTTGTCCTGACTGTTGATGTACAATGTAATACTTTATCCATGTTAGTATTTTCTCTTTGTTTTGTTCTAGTACTATTGGTTGAACTCTGTGATTAACACACAATTATTCTTAGGTATTTATATTTTAACTGAAAAGTGATCCCTGTTAAATATAAGAGTGGGAATAAGAGAGGGAGGAGATGTACAATTTGGGACATGCTCAATAGGACTTGCCCCAAAAGGTGGAGTTAGGATCATGCCAGGGGATCGCAATACAATCCCATCAAGGTGGCATGTACCAATGCCATCTCACTAGTCCAAGTGATCAATTTCAGTTCACAATTGATCACACTGATAGGTCTAAGAGTCAAAGGATCACACAAACAAGACTAGTGTCTGCTAATACTAGCTGATAGAATAAAAAAGGGAGAGAACGATCCATCATGGGAAGCGGAATACACAGCAGACTCATAGAATGGCAGATGTCCCAAATAGCACTCTGGCCTCAGAATCAGCCCTTAAGGCATTCGGATCTGGCTGAAGAGCCCATGAGAGTATTTTAGGCATGGAAAGCCAAGACACCCTGGAAAAAAAAAAAAAAAAAGAAGAAGACCTAAATGGAAGATCTCTGCGAGTGAGATCCCAGTGGAAAGAACAGGTCATCAAAGGAGGAGGTACCTTTCTCTGAAGGGAGGAGAGAACTTCCACTTTGACTATGACCCTGTCGGAATAAGATCGAAGTCGGTGAACTCAAAAGGCTTCCATAACCTTGGCAACTCATGACTAGAGCCTAGGGAGATTACTGACGCCATAAACAAGAGTGTCAAATTGTTAAGTCAACAACAGGAGTCACTGTGTACTTACTTCTCATGTGGCATCTGTCCTTAGTGTGTTGTCCAAAGTGAAGTAATGCTATAACTAGTACTGAAACAGTATTTTACACTTTGTGTTTCTGTGTGAATGCAAACTGATGAAATCTTTACTTAATACATACTAAATCGATCTTCTGTATATAAAGATAATTGAAAATGAATCTTGATGTGAATGGAATGGAAGAGGGAGTGGGAGATGGGAGGGGTGTGAGTGGGAGGGAAAATAAAAAAAATACACAATTACTCTTAGGTGTATTTTACACTTTGTGTTTCTGTGTGGGTGCAAACTGGAAATCTTTACTTAACATATGCTAAATTGATCTTCTGTATATAAAGATAATTGAAAATTAATCTTGATGTGAATGGAAGGGGAGAGGGGAGTGTTGTGGGTGGGAGGGAAGTTATGGAGGGGGAAGCTATTGTAATCCATAAGCTGTACTTTGGAAATTTATGTTCATTAAATAAATTAAAAAAAAAGAAATAGGAAAACTATGGCTATATGTGATTGTCTGTAACTAGGAGGTCATAAGTAGTTTAGAAATGAGATTATAAGAAATGAGATTATAAGTAGTTTAGAAATGGTGGACCATCATTGTGGCATAGCAGGCAAGGCTGCCACCTGCAATGCTGGGATCCCATATGGGTGCTGGGACAAGACCTGGCTTCTCTACTTCCAATCCAGTTCCCTGCTTATGCTCCTGGGAAAGCAGGGGAAGATGACTCAAGTGTTTGGACCCTGCACCCACATGGGAGACCTAGCAGAAACTGCAGGATCCTAGCTTCAGCCTGGCACAGCCCTAGCTGTTACAGCTATTTGAGGAGTGAACAAGTAAATGGAAGATCTCTCTCTCTCTCTCTCTCACTCTAACTCTGACTTTCAAATGAATAAATAAATCTTTTAAAAAAAGAAATGAGGCTGGCACTGCGGCTCAATAGGCTAATCCTCCGCCTGTGGCGCCGGCACACCGGGTTCTAGTCCCGGTCAGGGTGCCGGATTCTGTCCCGGTTGCCCCTCTTCCAGTCCAGCTCTTTGATGTGGCCCAGGAGTGCAGAGGAGGATGGCCCAAGTGCTTGGGCCCTGCACCCCATGGGAGACCAGGAGAAGCACCTGGCTCCTGGCTTCAGATCAGCACAGTGCACCGGCTGCAGCGCACCACCTGCAGAGGCCATTGGAGGGTGAACCAAAGGTAAAGGAAGACCTTTCTCTCTGTCTCTCTCTCACTGTCCACTTTGCCTGTCAAAAAAAAAAAAAATGAGACCTAGCTAAAGTTATGTCTAGACATTGAAAGTGGTCACTGTATGGAAAGTCCACTTTTCTAAGGTATGTCTTCCTAACAATCCCTGTGTATCACTGTCCAATGTGTCTGACACTTCTAGATTCTACAAAAAGCAAAAAGATCAATACAATTTGTTTATCAGCCCAAAGACAGAAAAAGCATGGTGTTCTGTGACTTGGTGACTTGTAGAGAGAACTTCTCTTGTCAACCTTTCCAGCTTTTTTTCTTTTTATGGCCTCCAGGAAATATCATTAATTTAGGGCTGAATCTGCAGCAAGTCAGTTTCATGTCTGAACCTCAGTTTCCAAATTAGTCAAAGGCAAATGCAATTTCTGATCAATTTAATATAACCAGGAGACAGTTTAGTATTGCTTGATATATGTTTAATAGCACAGTTAACCAGAAAACAAAAAAACATGCGATGCTAGTGTTGCCAGTTGATTCAGCTAACCTAGTTTTCAGTCCTCTAGTGCAGGCCCCTCTGACCCCCATGGTATAATAAACATTTACTGTGCTGGGCTTCATTGTTCTAAATGTGGGCTTCCAATTTAACAATTCTGAATCAGCAAGTATGTGCTGTTCCCTCCTAAACAGATGACAACCTGTACATTGCAGAAGTTTATGCTTTTCAAGACCCAAGAGTCTATTTAAACATAGTTTGAATTCTGCATACCTCAATAGAGATGTCTTGAATTACCTTAGAATAATTGAATCATTCAGAAAATGCTAGTTGTTCCACATGGCATTGAAGCCTGTGGTACAACAGTCACCTCATAGGATGGGGGCATCATGTGACCAGAGACAAATGGTTTATAAAACTCAAAAAAGGTTGAGGGTTGTCAGAGCCTGAATGTGCCCATTGTGTTTCAGTAATTGCCACTTAGTATTTGATTTGATGAAAGCTTTGGAATAAAGAATGTTTCAATAGACATGGCTGTTATGCTAATTTTTACTAGACCCTTTTCTGTCTTCCCAAATTACATCTCGAAACCTCTGTTTTCCATTAGAGACCAACTTTCCCTCTCCCTGCTTTCTGCATACATTCTCCAATCTCTCAGTGGCCTCATTAAAGACAACTACTGTAAATTATAGGGTCTCTGGTTAACTAGTCTGTCCTTTTCCCATCTAAAGATGCAAATTCCTTTGTATATACCAGGCAAAATATATGCCTGTCTTCCCTACATGTTAGACTCTCCAATCTTTTTTATACAGAGGACTGTTCCTTGGTGAAATTTGTTAACTCCTTCCAGTTATGTGTGTCTTGGAGGGAGTATATGTATGCACATTTAAAAACATCTTGTTATATTCTCTCAGATTTTGAGCTAGGAAAAGGTGCTCATTGCATCTATAAAATACCCACTGATAATAATAAAATCCAAAAGTCTGGAAGGAGCTATTTTCTTCACATCCAGTCCTTCAACTTATACAAGCCTCTGCAGGTAAAGCTAGTGGAAAATAATCATTAGAGACAGCCTATGGGAACTAGAATTCCAAAACAAGGGCTAATTAGCCATCATTAGAGTATTACCTATTGTTCTGTTGCTGACTCTGTCTTGGACAGACTCCAAAACTTTAAGCTCCAGGATCCACATTTATTCTCATATTAATATTTACAGTGATTTTTTAAGCAAAAGCAATAGTTAGATGTTAACTGCTTTCTTTTTCTTATTTTCTTTTTTTTTAACTTTTATTTAATGAATATAAATTTCCAGAGTACAGCTTATGGATTACAAGGGCTCCCCCCACCATAACTTCCCTCCCACCCACAACCCTCCCCTCTCCCGCTCCCTCTCCCCTTCCATTCACATCAAGATCCATTATCAATTATCTTTACATACAGAAGATCAATTTTTCTTATATTAAGTAAAGCTTTCAACAGTTTGCACCTGCTGCTTTCTTTACTGATTGTAAAACCACTTTGGTGTATGTGTGTAAAATGAATGAAGGTAAAGAATGTGAAAAAAATATTGATTCTCTGTAATCTCATACCTGTTGCGTTTTGAGCTTATTAACACAAAATTAAATCTCACATTTTCTTGCTCTAAATAGGACCAGCAGCCAAAGATAATGAAAGTCTATAAGGTAAATTATTGGACTTTCCAATGAGATTGTGAATACAAAATAACAAGAGAGGAAGACCCTATAGGCCATAAGTTTTGATGAAGATCAAAGTATTAGGACTTTCTCAGGAGATTTTGAAGTCCTTAGATTATCATTTGAACTCCTTTGAATCAACTCAAATTCTTGAAAAGGGAATTTCAAAGGAGGTTAATAATTAACAATACCATCAATAGTTTCAGCATACAGATAAACCTGGTTTATTAAAAATAAGGAATAAGTAAAAACCAAAAAAAGTACAAAAAAGAAAGACTTTAAGAATAACTAAAATAGCCGTCTTTGAATATAATTTGAGAATCTGAAAAACAACAGGGCTCCCTATAGTTCTACATTGGCTTCCACATATGCCAAATTCTGGGATTAGTGAGAAAAAATCACTACACAGCAAACTCCCCAGAAATAAGTATTCTTTGATGTTTATTCTAGGTGAATTGGCTTATGAAATCCTATTTCAGGCAAATTTAGTTTCAGATTGAGTGAAAGTATTTTGAACATCTAAACAAGAGTTGAAAAGTGACAGAGATAAAGAGGATATAATTGATAGCTGACAAATGGAAAAGAATAGGCTTATTAAGATATTTAGAAGTCAGAAGCACTAAAAGAACTATAGAACTTCTATCATATATAATTCACAGCAAAAATTATATAACTGTTGTCAACCTAGTAATTTCTAAAGGGCAACAATGTTCTATTTCCTGTTTTGAACTAATTTATTGATTTTGCTATATGGTATCCTCTGAACATGTTTTGCCTGTCTATCAGGTATTCTGAAGGTTTTTATGATGAACTGCACTGAAAGGGGTCATGGACAAGTCCTAAATATTTCCAGCTTTAAAATTTTCCCACCTGAGTGGTTTCAGATAAAATAGAGAATACCCTTTTATAGCCTTTATCCTCTTATGGAAGAGAGAGATGACTTGGTGTAGAAGAGCAACAGAAAGCCATTATACCCACGAACAAACAAAGAACCACAATAGACTTTGCCTCTTTGTACCTCAGCTGAGAAAAATCAGACTAAGTCCAGAGCCTCAATATTCTCCTCATTCTATATTAAGTAGCTTATGTTCCTCGGGCCCTCCTGATGGAGCGATTGGGCAATCACCACAGACACTGGAGAGGGCAGGTGGAGTCTGACTATGAGAGACCCTGGAAAGTTGGAACAGCCTTGCAGCTCTTCTGAACAACACTTGTCTAGGACAATCGAGTCATTGGATCTATCAAATCAGAATCCTCTCCCGAAGTTCTGGTTATGCTCTTTTTAAGTGAATCTCTTAGAAAATTCCTGTGCTTTCGGTCTGGCACTTTCCTGTTGCCTGATCGTCAGGAACCACTGTGCTTTTTTCCACTGTTCGTTACAGGCCTTCCATGTTTCATGTCATAAATCATATCCCCAAGGGCAGGATCAGCAACCTTTAACCTATTCTTTTGTTTCTCTTAAATCCGCATTTCCTCATTGCTTTTAGCCTGTTGTAGGTATCTCATTCCCAATTTGCATACATTTTCCAGGGTTTTTGTATACATTTTATAACAAGTAACTGGGATGTGGTAGTTGACAGAGCTGAATCCTTCCCACCCCACCCTAAAGACCCACAAATGCCTGCATCACTTAGTATTTTGGCTCGTGATGTTCCTGGCACTGAGTTTTAAACAGAAGGTCAAATATCATGTCAGAAAATCGTATGCTAGTCATACCTATTTGTGAAATTCATGGTAGAACAGAATCCAGTGCAGACTTCTATATTGATTAGTGGAACAACTTCAACAAGTAATTTAATCGCTCTGAGCCTAAGTTTCTTCATATGCCACTCAAGAGTTTTTATGCACTTTATCTGCATTTAAGGGTGCCTTGAGGGTCAAATTAATAGAAAGTGCTACACAACTCTAAGGTATTATTACTAATCCCGAAACAAATTCTAAGATCCACTGTCTTAGCCTTCAGGTAATTTTTTCCCCTTTTTTCTCCGCCACTTCCTAATTCTCAGTGCTCTTTCTCATATGTGGTGATTGAGAAGGACCTGGAGGGCCATAAGAATCATTTTGGAATCTGAGTAATGGAAAACAAGAAGGCACAATTTCTATATTTTTCTGTTTGTATTAGTTTCCTAGGCGGTTGAACAAATTGCCACAAACTGGGTGGAGTAACACAACAGTGGTTTATTCTCACAGCTCTGGAGGCTCAAAGAATGAAATCCAGGTGTTGGCCTTGCCATGATACCTCCTCAGGATGGAGGGAAGGATCCTTTCTTTCCTGTTCCAGCTTGTGCTGCTTGCTGCTAATCTTTCTCAGGTTTGTGGCAGCTGAACTCCAGTTTCTGCCTTCATCTTAACAAGGAAGTCTTCCTTCTGTGTGTGTTCCTATCCATAACCCCCATTCCTTCTAAGGACACCAGTCATTGAATTAAGGCCACCTTACAACCTGTCATCTCTTTTTAACTTGATTTTATCAGCAAAGACTATTTCCTAAGAAGGTCATATGAAGAAATTTCAGCAGACACTATGTAACCCAGTATTCTCCATAGATCGTTTTCTATCCCTTTTCCTGGGCTTCATTTAAGTTCAATTTTTGGAAAGCGAAAGTTTGACTTTGTTTTGAGAAAGTGTACAAACTAAAAACAATTCCACTTCTTCCCATGTATGATTAAAAAAAATTGTAATGATTAGGTTCCAAACTACCTTGAAAGACAGATCTGTTATGTTAGAGGAGGTTGAGAAAAAGGCCTCAGCACTGCCGAGAGGGAAGTCAAAACATAACTTTTGATACTTAGTCTATGAAAGACAACAGATATTCTTGAAACATATGAATGAAGATTATGAGACAGAATGGAACAAACTTATCTCGTGAATGTCATACATGTGGATAAAGAAACTAAATCAACTCATAAATAAAATAGTTGTCATAGCTTTAGATAATCACCTCAAATTCAAATTTATGTGCAGAATCACAGTCCTGATTCCTGGAGAAAATTCAATGAATAAGGAGACATGATAGTTCTATGAACTTAGAATTTATGTATCACAGCATTTTATAAAGGATTATTCATTAGATGGAATGTTAACACTTAAACTGGGTTACAATGTGCAATCTGAATCTACCATGCTTTTCTTTCTTGTGTTACTCATGAGGGAATTCAGGGCTAAGTTTAGTTGTACTAAGACAATATCTGTATTAATTATAACACAATAGCAAAGTCTACTGGTCCATTGTAGTTCGTTCTCCCTTATATTTTTCACTTTTTATTAATAGAATATTTAAAAATGTATTGCATAAAGTTCTCTAGATTCTTGTGAAATATCCTATCACAGGCATATGAAGCCAGACACAAATATCAAATTTGCTGTTATATGTGGATATTAATGTATAAAGACTATAAAAATTGTGTTGATGTCATATTATTTGTTATATAGATGGTTAAAGATATTGTCTATATGGAATTATGCCATCTGCATGACAACATACCCTTCTTTTCTAACTATGATCATTGTCACAAATCCCAAATTATGTAATATTAATATCAATGTTTTCAAGAAAAATAGTACATGATGTATGTATTTCATATCTACATATGATGTAAATGTGGCAAAATGTTAAAAAATTTAAATCTTACAATAAGAAGGAAAACATAGGAGTTAGGATATCATTAGATTGAACTATATGAAATTATGCTCAATGGTTTTTACCTACAATGAAAACAATTTTCTATCATTCAAACTAGTATAAATAAACAATCTAAAACAGGAAAATAACGTCTATATATAGGGAGAATTCACCACAAATTTGTCAATGTCCTTTTCTGATAGTGCTACTGGAATATTATGAATGGAAAATGCATTCACCATTCATTCATTTATTAAATAAATATTTATCACTTTCAACTTGCTAAGCACAATGAGATGAATATATAAAATTTTCTGGGGCTTGCAGTCTAAACAGAGTGAAAGTCAAGGTAGCAAAGCTTTTTTAAAAAAATCAAATACTTTTTATTAAAAACAATTCTTCATGCACTGTTCTAGTCACTGAGAGGTAAAAGTGAAAACGCATAAAATGGTGACCCTGCCTTTATACTCTGGAGGTTTAGACTGAACTTAATCATAAAAACTCAGAATTTGTTTATAGTGAATATTCTTTTTTTAAAGATTTATTTTATTTATTTGAAAGACAGAGTTACAGAGAGGCAGAAGCAGAGAGAGAGAGAGAGAGAAAGTGAGAGAGAGAGAGAGAGAGAGAGATCTTCCGTCCACTGGTTCACTCCGCAAGTGGCCTCTATGGCTGGAGCTGTACTGATCCAAAGCTAGGAGCCAGGAACCTTTTCTGGATCGCCCATGAAGGTGCAGGGGCACAAAGAGTTGGGCCATCCTCCACTGATTTCCCAGGTCATAGCAGAGAGCTGGATTGGAAGTGGAGCAGCCAAGACTTGAACCAGCACCCATATGGGATGCTGCAGGCGGCGGCTTTACTGGCTATGCCACAGCACCAGCCCATATAGTGAATATTCTTCAGAAAACATTTTTAAGAAAAAAATTGTACAGTAGAGGATGTCTGACCTCATTTTTCGGACTTTAGAAAATTGAAGATTGGATAAGAATTAACCTGATTCATATGCATGCATGTGTTTTTGTGAATGGAGGAATTTCTGTACGAGAAGTGCTTACGCCAAGAACTCTAGGGGCCAGTGCCATGGCACAGTAGGTTAATCCTTGATCTACAGCTCCGGCATCCCATATGGGTGCCGGTTTTAGTCCTGGCTGCTCCTCTTTCAATCCAGCTCTCTGCTGTGGTCTGGGAAAGCAGTGGAAGATGGCCCAAGTCCTTGGGACCCTGCACCCACATGGGAAACCCAGAAGAAGCTCTTGGCTTCTGTCTTTGGATTGGCACAGCTCTGACATTTGCAGCCATTTGGAGAGTGAATCAGTGGATGGAAGACTCTCTCTCTGCCTCTGCCTCTCTGTAACTCTGCCTTTCAAATAAATAAATAAATCTTTAAAAAAAAAGAATAGGGCCGGCACCGTGGCTCACTTGGTTAATCCTCCACCTGCGGCACCGGCATCCCATATGGGCACCAGGTTGTAGTCTGGGCTGCTCCTCTTCCAGTCCAGCTCTCTGCTGTGGCCTGAGAGGGCAGTGGAGGATGGACCAGGTGCTTGGGTCCCTGTACCCGCATGGGAGACCAGGAAGAAGCTCCTGGCTCCTGGCTTTGGATTGGCACAGCTCCGGCTATGGCAGCCATCTGGGGAGTGAACCAGTGGATAGAAGACCTTTCTCTTTGTCTCTCCCTCTCACTGTCTGTAACTCTACCTCTCAAGAAAAAAAACTTTACCAAAAAAAAAAAAAAAAAAAAAAAAAAAAAAAACCTCTAAGGAGAAAGTGGCTAATGTGAGAAATGAGAAATATAGAGGGATCAGCAAACCCAAGCAAAGAGGGCCTTGGAATTCTTCTTTTATAATCCCCAGGAAGCCACTAAATACTCATATATGGCTGCAGCGCTGTGGCACAGCGGGTTAATGCCCTGGCCTGAAGCTCTGGCATCCCATATGGGTGCTTGTTCAAGACCCGGCTGCTCCACTTCCGATCCAGCTCTCTGCTATGGCCTGGGAAAGCAGTAGAAGGTGGCTCAAGTCCTTGGACTCTTGCACCCGGGTGGGCAACCTGCAGGAAGCTCCTGGTTCCTGGCTTCGCATTGGCACAGCTCCAGCTGTTGCAGACAATTGGGGAGTGAACCAGTGGTTGGAAGACCTCTCTCTCTATCTGCCTCTCCTCTCTCTGTGTAACTCTGACTTTCAAATAAATAAATAAATAAATCTAAAAAAAAATACTCATGCACAATGGCTTGGTAATCTGATTAGTTTTGTATGTGTACCTTTGACTATAGCATGGAAAAAAGAATGGATTGGAGGGACACCAGAGTAGAGATAGGCTACAGGTAGAAGATGATGGAAGATACTCAGATAAAGGTGATGGCAGTGGGGATAGAGGGTTTGTGATATACCACAAATACACATGGAATATTGATAAACCACAGAGGAGAGGCATATTACCCTGAGTTGCTTTGTACAGAGTCTGGCTTCAAAAATCATATCAAAGAAGGGTTTAAATAGGCAAGTGAGACTCACTGCATCTGCATATTCCTGCCACACTAGCTGCATCATCTTGTGAGATTGGAAGAATCCATGTTATTTCTATAACTGTGTATGTTCTGGGCCTTATTTTCCTCATCTGAAATATGAGAAAATAATGTATTATGTATTTCTTTGGAATAATGTTTGGATACCATCACAGAATATAAAAGAAATTTGATACAGGTAAGAAATATAACATGTAAAACTATTTTTGCATAATTTTGAGTCTAGGTTCTCAAAATGTGGGGAAAAATAGGACTTAATAATGTTCATATGCATAGAAAAAAAAGGGATTATTGTCTCCATTCCCATTTTGTAACTTCAGAGATTTTAATTCTGAGCATTTTGTATAGAGCTCTATACCCTCTGGGTGCTAAATAATTACTTGTCAACTGACCTGTTATAAAATGTTACTTTTAATCACCATGCAAAGAGAATTTAAAGTAGGTTACAGAGGGACAAGCCTGATAACCTGACAGATCTTAAAATGTCTCCTAGTCAGCTACTTGGCATTTGAATTTGTAACTAGAGGAGCTTAATGTTCAATGAGCTTTTCCTGCAGTAAAGAATTTTGAAAAAAAAAAAATCTTCCAAGGGAACAATTATTTCTTTCACAGGATGACCTTTCCTTCAAACACCTTTGGTTGGTAAAACTTTGTAAGTTTTAAGGGAAAAATGAATTCTGTAGAACAGTATCTATATCACCTTTTTCAAGCAAAAGAAAAGAAAGAGAATGTTTGAAACAGTGCTTCAAGATAAGCCCCATTTCAAAGGCCAGATCGTATACAGTCTCTGTCTGCACATGGAACACTTGGTCTCAACAGCCCGTGGGAAGTGTCTATTTCATTTCACAGGGATTCTTAAGAGCACCAGAGCCTCCAGTAATTGTATTGCAGTTCCCAGGACTTTTGTGTGATGAGCTTAGGTGTGTTAGGAGCTTTTCTTTCTTTCTGGAAACACTTCTACTTCCTCCTCAAAGGCAGGACAACTGTCTATAGCCTTTGCCTAAGTCTTTTGTGCTTGACTTTCAAAAGCCAATGATCAAGTAGAATCTGGAACGACTCATCAACTTTCCAGACTCTGGTTTTTCCTTAATGCTAAACTATGGATGACTTGTTAAGTGTCTAGATAACTGTGTTTTCTGGATTCTCATAGTTTTAATACATGAGACACAGATAGAGATGTTTTCAATACAAGAATAGCCACTTGCCAGTAATGAAACTACTTAAATTCTCCAAGATTCAATTTCTTCATCTGAGAAGTGTGGGTATTAATGATGACAAGCCCAAATAATTAATGTCTATGTTGAAAGGCAAAGCCCTCTGCACATCTCTTGGACATGGAAGCATTCAGTACCTGCTCGTGTCATTACCTACTAGCCCTGAGAATTGCAGTTATAGTGAGAAAATATATGTGGAGTAGTCCCCACTGAAGCTGCCCACAAATTCCTAGTCCCCTTTTATAACTTTTATATTTTTATGATAATTCAAAAATTCAGCATTCTGCAATGCCTCAGAGTCAACATTGTGAATATTACATATAATCCTAGATTAACATATGGAATGATTGTTAAGAGCATTTTGACTAATTGAAGGCTGCATGACCAAACAGCCTGTGTAACAAATCCAAACTTGGATTTTAGAAACAAGACAATACATGGTGTAAATGGGGTTTCTTCCTGGCAGAGAAATGGTTATATTTTCATTTATTCATTCATTCATAATACACATACAAGTATATGTATGTATGTATGTATATATATGTGTCTATATAGACACATATATTCAGACATACACACAGTTTGTAGTGCACAAGCAAATAGGGTAACTTGCTAGTTAATGTATAAGAGTTTGCCATTAGGGGCGTAAGATTCAAATCTGAATTCTACTAGTATTAAATTCTACTAGTATTAAATTCGTATCATCGAACCTCATTTATTCATTTGTGTCCTGAGGATTGATATTAATAACACCCTGTTTACTTACTATGCTCTACTAAATTATAAGGCCCAAGAGGGCATGATTGTTCTTATATGTTTTATTAGTTTTCTATTGCTGCATAACAAATTACCATAAACTCAGTGACCTCAAACTACATCCCTTAATTATTTCATAGTTTCTGTAGGTCATATGCCTGTGCCAGGCTCAACTGGGCTGCCTGTGTAAGGTTCATACTAGTTTTCTAGGACTTCCACAACAAAAGGTTACCGATTGTAAAGCTTAGAACACACAAAAAATATTTTCCCACAGTTCTAGAAGCTGGAAGTCCAAGATCAGGGTGTTGTCAGGTTTGATTTCTTCTGAAGTCCCTCTCCTCAGCTTGTACCTGCCTGACCTCTCTGTGTCTGCACATGGTAGTCTTCCCTCCGGGCATGTTTTATCCCTGGTACGTTAAATGTGTCTGAATTTTCATTTCTTATGAGGATAAAAGTCATGTTGAATCGAGGAAAATACTAACATTATGATGTAATCATCGCTTCTTTGAAGATCCTATCTACGAATGTAGTTGCTTTTTTAATAATTAGTTTTATTTATTTGAGAGCATCACACACACACACACACACACACACTGCACAGAGCAAAGAGAAAGGAAAGAAGTAGGATAAGGGAGAAGGAAGAGAAAGAAGGAGGAGGATGAAGGGAAAGGGGGTACAAAAGGAAGGGGAAGGAGAAGGAGAAAGAAAAGAACTCCTATCTTCTGGTTCATTCCCCAAATGCTTGAGAGACAGGAACTCAATCCAGGTCTCCCACGTGGGTGGCAGGAAGCCAATTACTTGAGCCAGGACCTGCTGCCTCAAAGGGAGCACATTGGCAGGAAATTGAAATCGGGCACCTTGAACCTAGGCACTGCAGTATGGGGCACAGCTAAACAAACTGTTGGGATAATTGCTTGCTCCAAAATACAGTCACCTTTTAGCAACTGAGGATTAGAGTTCTAATATGAAATTTGAGATAATAAATGTCAAACCATAGCAGAGTTTCATACTACCAAAATCAAGGTGTCAGTTGGGGCTTGAAGTTTTCTTCTAAGTTCATTGGTTGTTGGCAGAAATCATTTTGGGTTGGGTGAAGTTGTCAGGAAAGAAAAAAATATATAAATACAAATATAAATATAAACCTGTAAATAATTATATGTACATATATTTACAGATATTTCTATATATAACTATATCTGAAATACTCATAAACCTGTTTATAATCCTTTTTATGATCAAGAAACTATGTTTTTTTAAATCTTTTATTTATTTGTTTTATAGGTAGAGTTACAGTGAGAGGGAGAGACAGAGAGAAAGGTCTTCCTTCCGTTGGTTCACTCCCCGGATGGCTGCAACTGCCAGAGCTGCGCCAATCCAAAGCCAGGAGCCAGCTGCTTCTTCCTGGTCTTCCATGTGGGTGCAGGGGCCCAAGGATTTGGGTCATTTTCCACTGCTTTCCCAGGCCATACCAGAGAGCTGGATTGGAAGAGGGGCAGCCAGGACTCGAGCTGGCACACATATGGGGTGCCAGCACTGCAGGCAGAGAATTAACCTACTGCACCACGGAGCCGGCCCCTAGCTATGTTTTTCTTATCAAGAAACAGGAGTCATAGAGCCAGCATTGTGGCACAGAAGGTTAAGTTGCCACCTGTCACACTGGCATCCCATATGAACACTGGTTTGAGTCCCTGCTGTTCCAGCTCCATACTAATGGGCCTGGGAAAGCAGCAGATGACCCAAGTGCTTGGGCTCCTGCACCCAGGAGAAGCTCCAGACTTTGGACAGGCACAGTTCTGTCTGTTGCAGCTATTTAGAGAGTGAACCAGTGGGTGGAAGACCTCTCTCTGCCTCTCCTTCTCTGTAACTAATCAGGAGTCATACTCAGGGATGAGTTTTAGAGCATAAAGTTATCTATACATGAAAAAGAAGCCTTCAGTAGACCTTGATATTAGATTCTCGGTTCCCCTCCCTATATGATTGTGTGTATCTTAACACATCCTGGTCAAAACACTGATCTTTATCTTACTCTAGTACCTACTATCCTTTTGGAGCCACTTTTTAACTATAGTATGTTAATATGTGTCTGTTAAGTTACAGTTTGCCAATAACAATCAAGCGTTTATCCATAACATGATATTCATGGAAGTCTTTGCATCTCATATTCCATTATGTGATGCATATTACTTTTAGACTCAATAAAGGTAATGGCATATGATGGTGCCGGCCTCTATCACTGTCTCAGTTAATCTTTGTTCTTCCTGTTGAATGTGTGCTTCATGTTCCCAGTATTGTTCTGTCTAACTTGATCAGCCATCCTCAGGTATTGAGGTGAAATGAAATGTCACTTCCAGTTTGCAATCTGCACTAGAAATGTTTCCTTCTTTGGACAAAAGTAAAAGGATAACATTTTCTCTGACCCTCTACTCTATACGCCCTTGGATTCTTAGGTGAAGAGGGACCTTTTAGCATCTGCATTGTTCTGAATCTATTGGATGCCTAGCATGCTAATTTTATATGATACTTGAATATTCTAACATCAATGAATTAAACTTTGATTACATTAAAATAATTTTAAGGGAGCTAGTACTCTCAAATTTCTTAATTCTTGTTATTCTTTCTAATCTGTTCAGTTTCTTGTCTACTTGCTTGAATTGCTTTTTCATTTTCTGCCCATTTTTATTCTTTTTTTCTTGCTAAGGTGTCCTTTTCATTCTATGTTCAGAAAAGTTCTTATATTTTTCGGAGAAAAAATTTCAGACGAAATTGATTTGTAATGAATTTTAGGCTGCAAATTCAGCAAATGCATTTAAGTTTTTGGATAAAAGTTCTTTTCAAATAATCATAAAATGGAAATAACTTTTAATCTTGTTAAATATACTGTATGGGAGGCCATTATTTAGGACTAGCCTCCCGCATCATCCCCAGCACATCCAGACAAAACCAGAATGTAATTACTCCTGCTTACTGCTAGCCAGTCAGGCTGAACTTTGAATTAAAGCAGTTTTCCAATACTCAAATAAAGCCAAAACAAAACAAAATAATAGTAAAAAAAAAAATTCAGTCAATGTAAGTTGGCTTAGTAAGGAAGTCCTCTCTGTTCTATCACATAAAGAAAGTAGCTTTGAAATGATTCATTTATTTTTATTCTCTATTCCTTCTTTTTTTTTTAGCCTTTCCTTCCCATTGAGTTACATTTTTCTATTCAGCTCATCAGAATCAATCATCCTGTTTTATAGAGCAAAGTGTTGCCCATTTGTAGAATCACAAACAAAAGAAAATTTGATCCTTTAAATTAAACTTGTATTTTTGTCTTTTGACAATCTATGTAACTACTTAGCCCTAAGAAACTTTGCATGTTTACACTGATGTTCATGGATTTTGAGAAGTAACTGAATTTTACTCAATACAACTGGAAAGTTTGACTATATCCTTTCTATTAAATGCCAAACCAAGGTTTGTAATTTCATTATAACATCACTGTACACTATGTCATTAAAAATTCTCCAACAGAAAATCCAAATTGGAGATCTCTGTGAGAAATTCAGTAGGTTTGAAATGGTTTTGCATTTAAAAATAATTTTTGACCTTAACCCAAAGTTGTAAAATATTTTTGCGGATAGCTTTCATCAAAATCACTTCAGTTGATTTTTTTTAGTTTTATATTTTTAATTGAGATATCTATGGCCAGTTTCTGTGCTTGATACATGCAGTATTTTTGAATGCCAGCAATGTCAGCTGTGCATCAGATATTGTTCTAGGCTTAGAGCCCCAACCAGGAACTGAAGCCCATCTGCATGGAACTATGTTCTCCCACTGGAGATGGAAACAACAAATTAATTGAAAAGTAATTACAGTATCTGATGTGACAAGTGATATTGATATAAATAAAGCACCCAGGGAATTGGGGAGTTAGGAACTTCTATTAAGGAAGAGAAAATGAGAGAGCTCAATTTCAAATAACATAACAAAAGAAAGCATGATGGAGACAAAGGGAGTGATACAGGAAGATAGAGAGAAGCTAGGACTTGCCAGGCAAAAGGAACTGGAGTTGAAAAGGGAGCTGCTTGTATGTCTGAATGACAGGAAGACCAAGTGTAGCTAAAGTGGGCTGAATGCTATTGAGACAATATTGCTAGGTCCATAGGAGAATTAGTTCTGTAGATAGACTTTTTTTTTTTTTTTGGTCAGGCAGAGTGGACAGTGAGAGAGAGAGACAGAGACAGAGAGAAAGGTCTTCCTTTTTCCGTTGGTTCACCCCCCAATGGCCGCTGCAGCCAGCATGCTGCGGCCAGCACACTGCGCTGATCCAAAGCCAGGAACCAGGTGCTTCTCCTGGTCTCCCATGTGAGTGCAGGGCCCAAGCACTTGGGCCATCCTCCACTGCCCCCCCGGGCCACAGCAGAGAGCTGGACAGGAGGAGGAACGACCGGGACAGAATCCGGTGTGCCAGCACCACAGGCAGAGGATTAGCCTATTGAGCCGTGTAGCTAGCCTGTGGATAGACTTTTAGTGTTTTCCTTTTTTCTTCTTTCTTTTTTTTTTTTGATTCTCTTGGGTGAGTTTTGAGAAGTTTTTCCTTCCTTTTTTTTTTTGCTCTGTGCCTCAATTTCTTCATTTATAAAACAAGAATAGTGATTATACTAATATAATTAGTATATAATTTATTATTATAATTATGTTAATATATTAATACTTATAACTACTTAGTAACTCATAATAGTTGAGATCAGAAAGGTAATGAGCAATTTGTAGAATACTTTTATTGAAAATTATTAAAAAATTAAAAATTATTATAGGTCTTGAGAGGAGGCATTGTGAGAGCTTACATACATTTTACGTAGGACAAACACTTATATATTTTTTCATTCTTTAAAAAAATTTGTTGGAAGGAACACCCTGAAGTTCAGATCCAACTTGCTGTCTTATTTTATTTCAGATCCAACTTGTTACCTTATTTTATTGCTCCAAACACCTGGATGGCAAAAATTTCATATTATAAACTTGCTCAGGTACTTCTAAGGGTTAATTTATTCTCCATCAGGTATTATCCAAAAGTAAATAATAGAGTACCACTCATTTCCCTGTTGCTACAACCTAACACAAATCTATTATTTCCAAAGTTCATGACATATGCTTTCCTTATCCATGTTATAGGATATACATATTTGTCCAGCTTAGCTCACTGTTTTAGTTGAGTGTCAGATGAGATAAAATACACATGAGCTAATCAAAATTAGTAAAACTCCATAGAAACAAATGCTTTATAATTTACAGTGTTGACCTGGCCACTTAATTTTTTTGAAGATTTATTTATTTATTTGAGAGGCTGAGTTACACAGAGAGAGAGAGGGAGACACAGAGAGAGAGGTCTTCCATCTGCTGCTTCACTCCCCAAATGGCTGCAACAGCTGGAGCTGGGCTGATCTGAAGCCAGGAGCCAGGAGCTTCTTCTGGGTCTCCAGTGTGGGTGCAGGGGCCCAAGCACTTGGGCCATCTTCCACTGCTTTCCCAGGTGCATTAGCTAGGAGCTTAGGCACTTAATTCTATAAAACAACTTTAACTTGGCAAAACTTAATGGAAGAGGTAAGTGCTATTTGTTTTTCACAGGTGTCTAGCTGAGATAATTTATCCTTCTTTCTTGAGCCTTAAGGAGTCAGATGGTCCCTTCATAAGCAATGCCTGTTATGCTTCCTCTCCTCAACCATTTCTGCCTCTGCAAGCTGACTCTCTGTTCTTCCCAAATAGCAGTTTGTCACAGTGTTTGCTCCTACTGTTTGCTACTTTCAGCTCTTTCCCTTCTTCTTCCAGAGAAGAATGAGGACAGGTTGCTCTTTTCTTATTTATAAATTCATTTGTTTCCATTCAGATACTTTTGAAAATCTCGATCCTGTCAAGTTCTATTTCCCCCTGCTTTTTGTTGTCATTGTTACTAGCTAGTCTAAGAGTTATCATTTTTGTATCTTGAGTATTTAACCCAATACTGAGCACTCAATGCCTAGACAATTGTAGGCCTGCACTTGCCTGGAGCAAAGGCAAATGAAGCATTAGAGAATGAACATTCCAAGTCCTAAACTTGCAGACTGCTCCAGATGAATCAATTTGACTAAGTGTTTATGCTCAGTAACACAAGTTTATTTGCAAATTTTGGGGATGAGAATGAGAGGAGACCAGTTAAGTGCTTGCATGGTATTTAGATAATTCAGAAAGAAATCAGGGTCTCTTAGTCTTGGGGTTAGGATGAGGAGTCAGGATATACAAAATTTGCTTAATGTACAGAACAGAATGATTTTGTGATTCGGCACTGTTAATTCTGTGATTCGGCACTGTTAACTAAGTATGATGAGACTTTTTTCTTCTTTTTCGCTCATTTACTAAAAACTGGGCTATATTCTCTCACCAAAATAAATGTCTCTTTTGTTCAGTTACTAGTTTCTCACATGCTGTTCTTATTTTTTTCTTGTCTTGTCTTTGTTCTTCTTTTCTTTATTTATTTTTTGTCTCTCATCAAAGAGTAATACAACTTTAGCTATAAACAGCAAGCGCTAGGAATTGCCAGCTGGATGCTCTACTTCTAGACAATGGCAATAAGAAGAGGCTGATGGGAAGCAATTAAAAAAGCAAGTAAGGATAAGTGCTCCACTTGAAACAGACAGACAGACACACACGCACACACACACACAGATAACCAGACTAGTCAGACTTCACAAAGCTGCTCTATTTGTTTTTCTTTCAAGTGTCTAAAGATGCTGAGATTCTTGATATCCTACTGATTCCACCACCCCCCACCAAGATTAATCTTATCATTCTGAAAATATCCTAGCCTAAAATAATGCTGATGTTAGACTCAGGAGTGTTTCTTATCCTGAGGGAGGCCAGGATGGCCATGAAGAGACACGGCGACTTGTTAGAATGATGTCCTTAGTGGCAAGATGGTGCCTGGAGACAGTATCTGGGTGAATACCAGCACCAGGCTTCAACCCATTCTATCACATGACATTTGCATATGAACTCATGAAACAACACAGAACATACTTTTTGTTCTGTGCTCTTCTATAGTCATTCTGTTACTGTAACGGTTTTTGAAATTGTACTCGCAATATTTAATGTCTCCAAATCATGGAGTATACCACTCTGTTCGTTTAGAATTCTCATTAGAATCATTCATGCCCAGATCTCTTCAAGCTTTCCAAAGCAATTCCTAATCCTTTTCAGTTTAGTTTAAGTGGAAAATAATAATGTTTTCACAAATTAACAGCACCTGAAGATGGCTTGTGGTTTACATACCAGTGTCAGAAATGGGGAGGCAGTAAAATATGAAGATTAAAAGACCAAATGATGGAGTTTGGGAAACCTGGGTTCAAATCTCAACTCTGTTTACTGTATAAAACTTGACCTTGCAAGGTTTAGTTTCCTCAACTGTAAAAAAAAAAAAAAAATTAACAATTAAATAAAAGGGTTCTTCTTAGGAAGTAATAAGGAAAAAATAAAGCACACAAAACAATAGACACAAAACAAATGATCAGAAAATTATGTCATGAGTTCTTAAGTAAAACATTGCTGAGACACAATTAAATGTTGCATGAATTTAATAGGATTTTTATTTTAATTAATTTTCAACAAATTAAAACCACAAACAAGTAAAAACTAGGCTGAACTTTTCCATCTCTCTGGGATGCTATATTTTACTTTATTTCTATTTTTAGAGATTTATTTATTTATTTGAAAGAGTTACACAGGGAGGAGAGGCAGCTGGGAAGCGGGGGTGTCTTCCATCTGCTGGTTCACTCCCCAGTTGGCTGCAATGGCCAGAGCTGCACCAATCCGAAGCCAGGAGCCAGGAGCTTCCTCCTGATCTTCCATGTGGGTGCAGGGGCCCAAGGAACTGGGCCATCCTCTACTGCTTTCCCAGGCCATGGAAGAGAGCTCGATTGGAAGTGGATCAAGTGGTACTCAAAAGGGTGCCCATATGGGATGCGGACATAACAGCCGGTCACTTTACCCACTAAGACACAGCACTGACCTTCTATATTTTATTTTATAATTAAAGCATTGCTCAAGGCTAATTATACCCTTGATTCTAAGTCTAGTTTTGTTGATGGTGAAAGATGGAGAAAAGAATTTCAGCACCCAGTGTGAAAAGGGTGAAACATTTTACTTCATGGTAGAAGAAAAAAATACTTAGTTATAATTATCAACCAATAAATACAGAAATGATTGATTGGGTAACAATTTTTGAGATCTCATAGTTTGAATAAAAGATTCCAAATTGTTATAAGCACCTGAGTCTGCCCTTCTTGCTATTATCAAGTCAAATTAAGGCTGTGTGCCTTGACTATCTTGTTTAAAAAATGATTTTACTTTTTTATTGATTTACTTATTTAATATAAAGAGAACAGATTTCATGTATTTCATGGATACAGTTCTAAGCATATGATGATTCTTCCCTGCCACCTTTCCTCCTCCTTCCTTTCTTTCTTTTATTCTTTTACTTTTTGGGATAACATATTTTCAATTTTCTTTATAATCACAGGCTTAATGGTCCAATAAACGAAGAGTTCAACAAGTTGATATCAGAAAGACCACTCAGCCAGACCCAAAAAGACAAATGTCCTATTTTTTCTCTAGTTTGTGGTAGCTAATATATAGAGTAAAATTGAAAATTTGTGATTTGATTATTGTTTATAGGCTTTGTCTGTATTCCTGTGGAATAGTATGGTCTTTCTACTTCTCATTATTTACAAGGCATAGTTATATCTGAAACCCACTGTAAAGTACTGTTACCAATTCATAATAGTTAAGATATGAAATCAACCCAAATGTCCATCAATGAAGACTGGATAAAGAAATTATGGGGTATGGACACTATGGAATACTACACAGTAGTAAAAAAAATTGAAATCCTGTTGTTTGCAACAGAGTGGATGCAATTGGAAAGCATTATACTTAGTGAAATAAGCCAGTCCCAAAATATCATATGTTCTTTCTGACCTGTGGTAAATAACAGAGCACCTAAAATGTAATCCATAGAAGTAGAATTGACACTTTGTGATGTGAAGACTTTGAAAAGCCTTTGTCTCTACTGTTGAGGAACAGTTTTTTTTTTTTTTTTCCATACTGTTTGTTGAACTCTTTACTTGGTATAGAGTTAATCTTATGTTTATAAAGTTAAATAAAAATAGATCTTAGTAAAAAGGAAGAATGGGTGTCGGAGAGGGAGGCAGAAGAGGGGTGGGAGACCAGGTGGGAGGGTGGGTAGGGTGCAAAGAATCACTATTTTCCTAAAACTGTGTTTATGAAATGCATGAAGTTTTCATGCCTTACATAAGTTTCTGGGTTAAAAAAAAACCTAATTGAAAAACTGCAAAAAAAAAAAATAAAGTACTGTTACTCTGAGGTTTTTACAGGGTAACATGGTTTACAATAAAGAAAAGCTAAATCATAGTCTCTAATAAAATTAGAGAATTCTATGTCATGATAAAATAATAAACTATGAAGAAATAAATATTTAATAAAATATAATATATAAATTACATAATATACACAATAAAATATAAATATCAACATTATACCAGATATATCCAATATCTGGAAACCCTGCTTTTAATTCATCCTGCTTATTCTTGTGGCTTTGTATGATTAAGCTATGTTCCCTGGTCCATATCCTTGGTGTTGGTGAACACAGATACTATAATGTAGGCTGAAAATACTAGATTCTGAAAAAAAAAAGAAGTTTTATCATGAATTTATGCCTGTACTCCCTGTGTGTTTTATTCTCAGTTGAAATGTTCATATAAAAGGAAACATAATTATGTGATTCATTTACTGGCTACAACTAAATAATGGATGAGTTGACCAAGCTGTTGCATCCTTTTGTTGGACTTTGAATTCCTTTTACGGGGCAAACATATTTCAGAAAGGAGATACTAAAAAGGCTCTTTGTTTCATTAACTGATGGCAAAAGAACAGGAAAACAGGATTGTCCTTTCTGAATTTCTTGGTCCCAGTCCCAGTCCTGCAGACAGGCCCCAAGAGAATCTTTGACAATCAGCTAGTCTTCAGAAATGGATGAGCTGATCCTTGACTTGACCCCACCACTCACACCCTCTCCTCAAACAAATTAGTTGACTTGAGGACATAAAAATGATTCTTTTTTCAAAGACTGAGTACATAAAAGCAGATATCCTTCACAACTCAAAAATTTTCTTGGGCCAACTTGGATTCTGAAACTCAATATGGAACATGTGGTGACCACCCGTTTCTCTAAGAGATCTAGCTATTCCATTTTTTTTTTTTTTTTTTGACAGGCAGAGTGGACAGTGAGAGAGAGAGACAGAGAGCAAGGTCTTCCTTTGCCGTTGGTTCACCCCACAATGGCCAACACGGCCGGCAAGCTGTGGCCAGCGCACCGCGCTAATCCGAAGGCAGGAGCCAGGTGCTTCTCCTAGTCTCCCATGGGGTGCAGGGTCCAAGCACTTGGGCCATCCTCCACTGCACTCCCTGGCCACAGCAGAGAGCTGGCCTGGAAGGGGGGCAACCGGGACAGAATCCGGCGCCCTGACCGGGACTAGAACCCGGTGTGCCGGCGCCGCTAGGCAGAGGATTAGCCTAGTGAGCCGCGGCGACGGCCATCAAATTATTTTTTTAAAAGATTTTATTTATTTATTTGACAGCTAGAGTTACAGACAGTGAGAGGGAGAGACAGAAAGGTCTTCCTTCCATTGGTTCACTCCTCAAATGGCCACAATCAGAGCTGCCCCTATCTGAAGCCAGGATCCAGGTGCTTCCTCCTGGTCTCCCTTGCGGGTGCAGGGGCCCAAGGACTTGGGCCATCCTCCACTGCCCTCCCAGGCCACAGCAGAGAGCTGGACTGTAAGAGGAGCACCTGGGACTAGCACTGGCACCCATATGGGATGCCGGTGCTGCAGGCAGAGGATTAACCTACTGCGCCATGGCGCCGGCTCCCATGTATCAAATCATTAAATACTCTATGCCCAGGAAGTATATGGTTATTATGTGTCCATTAAAAATAAATTAAAATGAAAGTATAAACAGATCATGATGAATAAGAGTAGACCCTTCAGTAGACACTGAAGAATCCTGAACCCACAACACCATAAAGTAAAAATAGTCAAGTTCCAAGACTAAGTAATATATATTACTTGTTTCAATGGCAGGAGTACATTATTCAAAAATATGTTTGAAGCTTCATATGCATTTGTTTTCCCTCTGAGATAGATTTTGAGGATGAGTTGTTGCACATTAGACTTAGAATGTTGTGCTCTCTTTGTAATAATGAGATGATAAACAGTTGAGATTAAAAAAAAATATGTGGGGTAGAGAGGGAAATTGCCTGGCCAACTATATGGCAAGATGCCTAAAAATAAGAAAAAAATTTCTTTGATCTTGACTGGCATTTTGGTACCTGTGCACCTGAGTCTAGGTACAATCAGATAAGCCAGAGCATTTCACTTAGTGCAGGTTTGACAAGCCAAAATGCTAGTGAAGATTTGTAGTGTTGATTTTACTATTAGATCCAAATAGCACGACTAACCCTGCTGAATCTAAGACATATTTTAAATATTCCCCACTCTCCTCACTTCTTCTCCCCCCCACCCCAAATATGTGCATTCCATCTGTCTTATTTTAAAAGACCAAAGGCATCCCTAGATGGTTATGGAGTCTTCTTTATTATTGCTGTTTAAGTGGTAGAGAAATACGTAGGTGTTAAGTGATCTACTCAGATTTGACACAGAGACAGGACTTGGTTGAAGCTCTCATCTCCTAACTTTTTATTCAATGATCTAATTACCCCCAGTACCACTGGCATATACACATAAGACTTATTATATACAATTTACTGAATTCCTAAGAGAACAAAAATTTACTTTTAATTAATTGATGATGCCAAGCTCAAGACATGCTAATAATGTTAATCACTAACTTTGTACTGGTCATATTTCTTAAGTCAGGGATAAGGAACTCTTGGTCTTGGTACTAATTATAGCAAAGATCACTAAGTCTAGAAATTCTGAATTTAAAAGCACCATGCAGTCATGCATTTTGTGTTTTCTTTCTACAACCTTTAGCCTCAATGTGAGAAAGGAAATATGAAGGTATTTCAAAAAGTTAAATTTATTGTGGTACAAAATGTTTTAAAATTCATGCATAATGTTGATTATATGTGCTATCCATGAACTTTTGGTAGATCCCTTGTATGTATGGGCTTAAAATGTATCTGCACCTAAATAAACATTTTTGAATGTCATTTCCACAGACTTTTTGAAGTACCCTTATATAAAAAGGATGCATATGGATACTAGCAAACTGGAGAGTTCCTGCCTCATTTAAAGGTCACTTATTTTCAGTGCATTGTTATGTGGCCATATGAGCACAGTTTTGCCAGATCTTTTGATATTTTAAGAAAAGCCAGGAATCCAGATATTTTTGTGCACTACGCATTTTTAAAAAAAAATTAGCAATAATTCAGATTTAAAACAGTGTGTGGGCCAGTTCTCTGAAGACAAAAACAAAAAGCAAGAACAAACTGCACACGCATACAAATACATTTGCAAGGGCATATCAAGTATCATGCATGAGGTTGTTTGAGCTTTGTTAATAGTATTATGCTTCTTTTACGTAAAGTAAGACAACATTCTAGAAGCATTTTCTTTGTTTCCTCCCTAATCCCCAAAGCAAAACATCTATAGACACATAATATTTAAACACAGATATAGAACATTAGTGTATACACACAAGTAATATATGATGTTTCTGTGATACAGATTTCATGGTAAGGCAGGTTTTAGTAATGGCCATCAACTCTTCCACTCTTATATGTGCATCCACATCTACTTGCTAGTTCTCCAGTCATAAGATGAGGGCTATTTCTCTGTTTTTGAATCTGAGCTTAACTATATGGCTGTATTTCATTATTGAAACATTAACAGACATGACAGAAGTGGAGCCTTGAAAAATGCTTGTTTTTTAGAGCTTGCTGCCCTGGCTGTTCTATGGAACTCTTCTGCCATCATGCGAGGAAGCTCAGGCTGACCTATTGGAGGAAGAAAGACCACAGGACCAGAAGGTCCAGACACTGTAGCTGGCCCAGTGTGCTTAGCTAAGTCAGCTGAACTCCTAGCCATGTGCCATTGAGCCAACCAAGACCAAAAGAGCCACCGAAGTGGCCACAGGATCTTAAGAAATGCATGTAGTTTGGAGCTAATTTCTGGTTCACATACTCCAATAAAATCTTTAGCAACAAATAGTGCTTTATATATCAGTTACACAACACTGGGCAAGTTACTTGATTCTCCCTTAGTTCTAGTTTCTCCAGTAAAATTCTACAAAATACATGTGAGTTAAATGACATATGTGTATCTGTTATTGTTGTGTCCACCTATTTATCCATTTGTCTCTCCTCCTGCCTCTCCGATACTATCCCTTTCAGTCTGTCATTATAGTTCTTAATTTTCAATACTATGGAAGGTATTCAACAAATATTCTTATTCCTTTGTCCTTTACTAACTCTGTAGCTAATGTTAAGGCTATAACAACACTTCTAAGACATCTTTATGGTTTTTTAACAGATTTATGAAAACATTTACTCTTTATAAGAATTTGTAAATGATTAAGAAATATCAAATTTGAAGCTCATAGAGTTATCATAACTGGTTCAGGGAATAAATATTACTATGCTAGAACCATTTGAAATCAAATGTATTGGCTTGCATTGCTTATAGAGTAGCAGTATTCCTCTAGCTCTTAGGTAAGACAGTGGTATGATTTTTGGTGAGTAGTTAACCACTATTCAGACCTTCAATGAAAATATAAAAATTGTTTTAAAAATACAATTTTAAATAGCAATGTTTGGATCTGCCGAGTGTCTGTTTTCACAGCTGTTTTTATACACATATAATGAATTGTAGTGTGAAAGACAAAGTGAAGATCTAAGGAGCTGACACTTACCAAAATCACAAATATCACAAGAATGCTTCTTAGAACATTTTCTCCATCTTTGAGTTATATGAATGCTTAAATTAGGTCAAGAGGGAACAAAAATCATTATTAGGTTTTAGGAAAGAGATGTTCCTTTATTTCCATTTTAAAACTACCCATGGTCAGACAACCGAAGTTGTTATGCTCGCCTTTGTTCTTTTATGGAGTTTGACAACCAACTGGACCCACTGCCAGCTGTCAGCCTCCCAAATCCTACTTCTATTTTGTCTCCCACCTGTCTTTTCTCTCCTTTACAATTCCATTTAAATATGTTGGTTTCTTGCTAATGCAACCCCTGGGAGGCGGCAATGATGGCTCAAGTAATTGTGTTCCTTACACCCATATAGGAGACCTGGACTGTGTTCCTGGTTCCTGGCTTAACCCCAGCCATTACTGCTATTCCGTAGTGAACTTGGTGGTGGTGGGGGGATAGAAACCATTTTTCTGTTCCCGTCCTTTCCCCTCACCTCATCCACCGTCCCCACTTCTCCCCTTTCTCCCTCTCCTCTCTTTCCCCTCTTTTTTTTCTCTCCATCTCTCAAATAAGTACATTTTTTTTAAAAAAAAAAAAGGTTTTTTTTTTTCTGTTTTATTTTCCAGCTTCTTTAATTCCTCTCCTTAAATATAGGACATAGCTTTACCTATCTTAAAAAATTCCTTTCCCTCTTCCTTGGAGAGAGGGGGAACAAGCACACAGGCATACCAAAAAGACCTCCAGGGAGCAGTATTTAAAGCAGAATGCCAAAGCTAAACTCATAGACAGTTCTGCTCCTTTTCTTAAACTATAGCCAATATTCTCTCATCTCTTAAAATTGTGATTCTGACTGTGGATTTGTTGGAACCAATATCTAATTTTTAAAGTGATTATTTGTTATATAATAGTTCAGTATGTGGTTTATGATTTTCTTCTTATAGATACTTTCAGTTGGGAAAAACAGCTCTTTACTCTTTCTTCATTTTCCCTCTCAAGTAAATACGGGAGTTTCTTATTATCACCAACATCTGTTCTTCTAGACCTAAAACTCAAACTATAAACTTGCTTAAAAAAACACACGTGCACCAAAACACAGCTGTCTGTAAGTTTCTTTTGATCCCACTGTAAAAGAAGCTACATGTCATTTTCTTGATTTGAGGCTTTTCGAAGTGAGGGAACTAATAGATCCTGGACTTCTCACCATCATTCTTTTCATCTCTCCTCCTTGGGGCACAGCATGTGTGAGAACTGTAGGCAAAAAGACATTCTTTTGTGCACCCATGGTTATGTTACATTTTGTTGGAAAAATAATTTGGACAAACTGAGGTATTCATTTGCTTTTTTGTCATCTTCTTAAAGGCGCCAAACATTGAGCCTATTTCAAATTTGCTTTTCCTGTTGGGTTATGGTTTGGGGAAGGGAAAGAAGCATTATGTGAACTGATTTTATGATCAGACTAATTTCAGCCTCACCTCAGTGGCAGATGAACAGTTTACATTTCTGAACTCATCAGCAAATACCATGAATCGATTTGCAAAATTCTTTCAAGTTTTTCAGGAAATCTGTAACAAATAGTATGTTATACCTCCCTATTTATGTAGAACAGAACAAAACCTTAAGTTACTATCACCAAAATATTCATATGAAGATTATAAAATAAAGATTCAGAATCTCAAATGTCACCATTCAAAGATGCAGGCAAGAAAAGAAAAATTAGATAGTGTTCACATTTTCTTTAAAAGATAATGTCAGTTTCTTCATGTGTTTTCCCTAGAGATGGAAAAAGAGAAGAAAAATAGGACTCCATTTGTAACATTGGCCCTAGAGAATTTTTATTCTTCTCAGGCAAGTATGTTGAATCTTTTGTTTTTCAAATTTTATTTGCTTTAAAAGAAAATGAAATCTTGTCAGACCACACACATCTCCTCAAAATAGTTGGATGAATTACAAAACACATTTTATGAATTAATAAGCACTCTAGATTTTTGCTGTGTGATTCTTGACTCGTTAAGTGGAATAAATTTGTTCTAAGTAAATGTATTGTTTATATTTTAGAAGGAGATTTACTATGTAAGGCTGAGACAGGCTACTAAATCTAAACTGATATTGTAGGTAAAATGTCCATTCTAGACCTTAGGCATAAAAGTAGGGTTTTATTTTCAAAAAAATAGTTAAAATTTGAAAAACATCTAGCTTTTCCCCTAATTTATTATCCTCAATCCCACATTTTGTTTATAGAACACAACTGAGATTTTGACTGATGAGTTCAGTAATTAGTTATATAAAAATATAAATTTCAGAATGATACATTAAAATATATACTAAATAGTGGCAAATCATGAAGTTATAGCTCCAAATGATAATATTGGAATTCTCAAATTTTCCATTGTAGTATGATTTTAATAAGATTATCTCTGTTTCATTTTTCTCTCCCCACCAAAAAATTTAGCATGATATTACATGTTGGTAATTTGGCTTAGCCTGAGAAGCACTTCCAACAAGATTAGATGTTTTGCTGAAGTTTGAAATGAGTAAGAAATGTGAATTAGTGGAGAATCTGACATGTAGGATGTAGCAATGCAGAGAGGAACATTAATGTATTGCTCTAGGTGACCAATAACATCTTTGGGAAAAGGGGAAGGAAAGATTTATATTTAGGGTTAGAACCACGACAATAAAAATGGATGAACCAATAAAACATCATGATATAAAAATTCATGATGGGGAAAGATTACCTAAATTAGCTGTAAACAAATTATTACTTTTATTTTCTAAAATGTAGTAGTGCTGCTTTCAAGTCTGTATGGAGTTCTTAGAGTAGATAACAGTAGACTAGACAAGAACACTCAATAAATATAACTCTGAAGGCACATGCTTTGATATTCTTAAGAAGATGTGTGGATGTGAGAAAAAGACATTTTCAGTAATGAGAATAAACACATTTATTCAAGAAAAGAAAAGTCTGGTTGTGTGTGGATTGTAGCAATAGGTAATCACTAGAATCAATATTTTTTGAATTTTAATCAGTATTGATAACTTACACATGATTGCTCATTCTGCGTGATCACTGTTTAGTAACAGCCAGATACTTGTGAAAGTCCCTGCCAGGAACAGGAACCACACTCTTCCATGTAAAAGAGCATTAATTTCAGCTCCTATATCTCTATATATTCTTTACTCATTAACAGAGATCATTATATAGCAGCCAGGTCATCTTTAAAATGTCAAGTAATATATTTCAACTGTCCTTTCACATATTGAATGATAGCCCTTTAGTTTGACTGCAGATAGATTTCTAATAATTTTATTAACTAATATTAATACAATATGTTATAAAATATTGAATAAGGAAACTCATTCATTCAGTCAACTCTTACTTTATACTGAGAAGGAAAATGATAATCAATACCTTCAAAAAGCTCAGACACCTAAGCTGACAATCCAGTGTGTTAAATACAATAGGAATACGGTGGGCTTTATGGGAGTGCATGGGGGCACCATGAACTAAGTGGAAGGGAAGGAAATTGGGGATTGTTTACTTGTGAATTAGTTCTTAATATAGGTGATGTAGTATAAAAGTGAGGAGAAGGGTGGTCCTGTAACCATGAGTAACTAACCAAAATGACTGTTCATGGAAACACACTCACTTCAGTGCTGCTGTAGTATAAACAAGGAGAAATAGGGAACTGGGAAAAACAAATTGGAGGAGGAGGAGGTGGTGTGCACTCTAAGATCTGTCGTCATTTGAAGAAATTTAGCAGTTTAGCATTTTGGAAGTGTGAAGCCATTTAAATATTCTGGGCGTGACCTTTCCAGGCTATTTATCACACTGGGAACCTTGTGCAGAGAAGTCAGGGCAGGAGACGGGAGCAGTATCTGTGCAGCAGTAGCACCAGTGTGGAGTCAGGAAGCGTGGAAACAGCGTGGTGGGAGGAATGGAGCTCATGGAGTTATTGGGTCACCTGGCTGTGGAGAGAAAGGATTCAAAAGCAGGCCCTGCTCCGAAGGGAAGATGCTGCAGCTGCCAAACGTAATTGAGATTAGAGGGCAGGAGCCAGTAACACATTTTCTTGTGTAGATCATAAAGATAGAAATCAACATGTAGGTGTTTTTTACTTTGCATTTCTAAATTTGTCTCACTCATTACTTATTTTTTTTTTGAGTATCCCTTTTGAAATCTGTCAACAAAGTGTGCTATTAAGTCTTACAGAGAAGGGATTTCTTCCTTCACCATAACATGTGATGGTGCCTGTCACCCAATGTGATCTAACTCCTTTGCAGATGAGACAAGCTACAGAAAATATATGACAAATTGACAAAAATGTAAATTGTAAAAATTCTCATTACAAATACATGACCACTGAACTTGGGTTGGGGCAAGAAATGACCAATGTTTCAGTGCAGAATTAGTCTTTGAAATATAGGAATCATCTTGGGTATCGGTTTACTCCATGCATCCTGACTATGAGGTGGTTCTTTTCCAGATAGAAAACTTCCAGTTTTATAGTTGGCACTTTTAAAATGAGAAAATAGACAAGCTGGAGATCATGCTAAATTAAAGTTTGTTTAGTATGAAGGACAACAGTTTATAATACATCAATACAGGAAAACACAGGTGTCTACAATGAAAGAGATTAATTTACTCCTCATGTGAAAATATGGAAAAAAAATCGCATTTTGTAGGGCCTCTGAAAGTGTTAAGTAGTTTTCTCATTGTACCTGTTTCTCCACTTGCATACATAAATCAAGAAAATCATGAAAAAGCATAGAGGTTGTAAGAAATGTGCACACAACTAAATTATACAAAAATATCCTAGGCTTTCCATTATTAATAAAGCCACACACAACTAGGGGAGGACGTGTGTGAGCTTATTATTGTTAATTACTGAATATGAAGAGTAAAAAAATAGAAAACATTGACTTAGTTAAGTGTAGTTTAAGGAATAATCCTATTTGCCTCAAGTTTAGCAATTTAAAATCATATTTTAAGGGGCCCAGCATTCTGGCATAGCAGATTAAGCCTCTGCCTGTAACTCCAGCATCCCATATGAGTGCTGGTTCACGTCCTGGCTGCTCCACTCCTTTTTTAAAAATATTATTTTATTTATTTATAAGTCAGAATTATAGAGAGGGGGAGAGACACAGAGAGAGAGAGAGTGACAGAAATCTTCCATCTGCTGGTTCATTCCCCATATAGCCTGGACAGCCAGGGCTGTGCCTGTCTGAAGCCAGGAGCCAAGGTCTTCTTCTTCTTCCACTTCCAACATGGGTGCGGGGGCCCAAGCACTTGGGCCAGCCTCTGCTGCTTTCCCAGGTGCATTAGCAGGAAGCTAAATCGGAAGTGCTGCAGCCAGGACTCAAAGCGGCGCCAATATGGAATGCCAGTGCTGCATATGGAGGCTTTACCCACAGAGTGCTGGCCCCGGCTGGTCCACTTTTACATATATACATTCTCACACACATACATGAATATATGGATACACTGTGGGAAGGTAGGTGAATTGAGAGGAACTAAGGTCTGACAGCTCCAGCTAAATAGCTTTGGGGCGTCTCCTGGCAACCTGTGGCAGTGCAGATCACTGACTGATAGCCCCAGAGGACTGTTGAACAGCTATTGCAGACCAGCATCGCAGTGCTGGTACCTGATTGACTGCTTCAGGTGATCCATGGTTTGAAAGTCCATGCTGAATCATGGGACAGCTGTGGCTGATCCCTGCATGGATGACAGCCCGGTCAGGCCCTTTCTGTGCCCCATCCAAACCCACCTTCCAAGCATCCCCAAGCCCTCCCCTTTCCCTGCAACACAAACCACAGGTTTCACAATGTTGTGAAATTAGAATCAGTGCAAACTAGAAATATCCTATATGGCTGCAGGTTGTGTCCTGCAGGTGAGCTCCAGGTCATTTTGATGTCAATATAATAAAATTACTATGAGGGAGCATTTCCACTCCCATCATGCACCTAATGCCGCAACACTTCTGATATTTCAGAAAAAAAGTAGGGGGCTGTGGAAATGGGCAGCACCCAAACCCCACTAAAACTCTGCCCCTTTTTGAATATTTAATTAAGCCTCATCCCAGACATTACCCTGTGTACCCCTGCATGGTATAAAGGGAAAGCCTAGCCTTAGTTTAGGGGGGCTTTTCTTTGTTGTTGGCAATTTTCTTTCTTTCTCTTTTTTTTTTAAGATTTATTTATTTACTTGAGAGGCAAAGTTATAGACCGAGGGAGAAACAGAGAGAGAGGTCTTCCATCTGCTGATTCACTCCCCCAGTGGCCGCAACTGCTGGAGCTGTGCTCACCCAAAGCCAGGAACCAGGAGGTTCTTCTGGGTCTCCTATGCAAGTGTAGGGGTCCAAGCCCTTGGGCCATCTTTTACTGCTTTCCCAGACTAGGGAGCTGGACTGGAAGAGGAGCAGCTGGGACTTGAACCGGTGCCACAGGCAGATGCTTAACCAACTAAACCTCAGCCTCAGGATTTTCTTTTATGAGGGTTTTTTTTTTTTTTTTTGCTTTGTTTGGGGTCTTTTTGTATGTTGGCTTTTGTTCATTCTCTCTCTCTGTCCTGATTTTTTGAGTGTGCACTCTCGCTTTATTCTATATAAATTCTGCTTTCCTGTACAATGTTACCCATCCACTTTGACTGTTTTTCATCCATGGAGGGAAAATTCTGGAATAGTCTAGCTGGGGATCCTGATACCTACAACAAATACACACACACAAACACACACACACACATTTTAAGTGTATAATTTGTCACAGGAGGTAGAGGAATAGTAGCATTGATTTTGACATAGAATGGAGTTGAAAGAAACATTTTCCTAATTTCAGGTGAGTCACTATCCATGTTTGCATGGTGGAATAAAAAACAAACTTTCCCCTATACAACCTGAAAACTCAAACTTTGGAAGTTTGCACAGTTTCAGCAACATGTGTTAGTGCAAAGCATAGTAAATGTAGACAACATAATTTCATCATTGAAATTAAATTATGGAAAGCTTTGTTTTGTCTGCAATTGGGAGTTTGCTATTACTGCTGCAGCTTTCAGCTATAAGACTATCTACTATGATCAGAAGTCTTTGCTCCTTGCATTGTTCAATTTTCTATGCAGGTAGTTTTTAGATGAAAACAACACTTTAACTCACTGTGGTTTGTTCATTTTTTATTCCTGACCACTAACTCTTAGTTTTTGGAGCAATGTATGCTCTTAACTAATATTGGTTGGATGAATGGGTGGGTAGTTGAATGGATGGAAAAGTGAGTGAACTTGTTCTACAAAAACTTCCACATATGCTCATCAGCTTTGGTGAAATGTAGTTAGGCAAGGAGCTCAAACAAAGAACACTTTAATGTAACAGAAGGGCAAAATCAGTTGCAACAACAATTGGTTTTTGGTAAAATCAATTTGGTATAAATCATTTGACTGCCAGTCTGCATTTCCTCTGAATTGCTAAGTACCACCCACACTACTGATTTAGAAGTTTTCTATACATGAGCTAGGCATATGCAAATTAAAATATCAATGACTGAAGTGACATATGGCTTAATCTTTGCTTTAAATGAAATCTTATCAGGCGTGAAAATCTTTAACTGGAGATAGAATGCATCCTGACAGCATGAACTTTATATTTAACAGTAGTTATTGGTTTATCATTAGTTTAATCAGAGACACACTAAAATGTGTGTGTTTTGCACCCTCATTGAAGCCGACCTGCTAAAACTAGGAGAGCATATTGGAAACGTAATAAGCAGTGACATTCTGAGTCGCATGCTTAATTCTGCCCACCTGTTAACAGGTAAGTGCATCCAGGCAGCTTCTTGAGCCAGTTGAAAAGCCTTCTTAGGTTATAAAAAGATAAAAGGAGCTTTTAAAATACACATATGCTAGAAATCCATTCGTCTCCTCTCCAGAAGAGTCTATCTTTTGACCCTTTTCTACCATTTCTTTTACAATGGAAACCCCCTTTCGTGACTCCCTTTTAGCCATATTCGCAAAATCTTATTTCAAGAGGTGAAAAAGTGAGAGTCATTTTGTGTCTCTTTGGCGCGCTTCTTACACCCACTCTTCATATCTACTTTGCCTAACTCAAGGGTTTTCATTAACATCCTCATACTCACTTCTTCAGTTAACGTTTTCAGCGACTAAATATGGAAAAGACACATCTTATAGGTTTATTATTCTCTTAACAGTTGACTCCTAAAGGTGAAAGGAGTAAACATGATTTTTCTTTAAAAGTTGTAAAACCCTTTAGTTGGGTGCACTGTTTACCACCGAACTTCTGATAGGTTCTTCAAATCTTGGGTGATTCCTGTCTCCCAACTAGGCACAAAATGCATTTTTTGGGACATCTTAGCTAGTACTGTCATTATTAGTTGTAGCTAGTAGTACCTATGTAACCAGAATTTCAGTGTATCCTCTGCTATATGAGATTCTTTCCTGTGATTCAGGAAATAGATATGAATTAGTCACAGAGTCTGATTTATTCTTATATAAAACTAGCAATCTTTGTTCTTGAAACAATAGAATCTAACTCTCAATTCACTATACAATACTTGAGATGGACAGGAGAGGAAATAATGCCTTCATTACTAAAGCTAAACATAATGAAGCAAAGAATTGAGAGTTAATAGATTTAGTTTGTGACATATAAACTTAGATAGTTGATAACAAATTGAGAAGAAATAAAGTATATGTCATTTATGCAAATTTATTTACTCTTTTTAGCATGGTAACATTTAGGCTGAGTACACTATTTTGGTAGAATTTCATCTGTTGCTATATATGTGTGTGTATATATATGTGTTTTTTATTTTAAGATTTATCTTTAATTATTTGAAAGACAAAGTTACAGAGAGAGGCAGAGACAGAGAGAGAGGTCTTCCATCCGCTGGTTCACTCCCCAAATTGCTAAAATGGCTGGAGCTGCGCCATCTGAATTCAGGAGCCAGGAGCCTTCTCGAGGTTTCCTATGTGGGTGCACAGGCCCAAGGATTTGGGCCATCTTCTACTGCTTTCCCAGGCCATAGCAGAGAACTGGATCGGAGGTGGAACAGCAGGGACTAGAACCGCACCCACATGGGTTGCTGGCACTTCAGGCCGGGGCTTTAACCTCTGTGCCACAGCGCTGGCCCCTCTATCAAACCTTTGATGCCTTTGAATTTCTTTCTAAAATTTCATTTGTTCTTTTACAAACATGAGCCTTTGTTTTCAAAGTAATTTTTTTTTACATCTTTATACCAATTTTCTTTTTAAATTTTGTTTTCATTGTATTTGAAAGGCTGGGAGAAGGAGAGCTCCATCCACTGAATCACTTCCTAAATCCCCTGGAGCCAATAAATCCTCAATCTAGATCTTCCATAGGGATGATGAAAACCCAATTTCTTGAGTCATTACTTGTTGCTTTCTGGGGTATACATTGGCAGGAAAGTGGAATCCTGGAATCAGCAGTGGAGTTGGGACTCCGTATAGGATACAGGCATCTCAACCACTAGGCTTAATAACCACCCCCCCTCCCCAGTATTTTCTTTTAGTTAAATATTTTAACTCCTTGTCATTTGATACATCATATTCCATTATTTTGAATTTGTGCTGACTTATTTGCATTTAATCTTCTCATGAACATGTAGGTTGTTGCATTCTTTCATCCTTATAATACCGTTGGATCACATATTCTGCATATGAAATTTGTATGTAGGACAATTTCCTTAGGAAACTTTATTACAAGAAAATAATTTTGTGAAGAGTGTGAAATTTCCAATTTATGTTGGTATATACTAATAAATTAATTTTCTTTTTTTTTTCCTTTTTTGGACAGGCAGAGTTAGACAGTGAGAGAGGGAGAAACAGAGAGAAAGGTCTTCCTTTTCCGTTGGTTCACCCTCCAAGTGGCCGCTATGGCCTGCACGCTGCGCCAATCCGGAGCAAGGAGCCAGGTGCTTCTCCTGGTCTCCCATGCAGGTACAGGGCCCAAGCACTTGGGCCATCCTCCACTGCCCTCCCGGGCCACAGCAGAGAGCTGGACTGGAAGAGGAGCAACCGGGACAGAATCCAGCACCCCAACTGGGACTAGAACCTGGGATGCCGGCGCCGCAGGTGGAGGATTAGCCAAATGAGCTGTGGCGCCGGCCTAATAAATTAATTTTCAGAAGAAGTTTATCAACTTGTTTCTAGTTAAATAGTTTATGAAACTATTTAACACAGTTGTTTTTTAATAATTTCAGATAACAGTGAGTACTATGATTAGTTTATTGGCAGAGTATGATATTCCCTTTGAGTTAATTTGCATTCATTTGATTACATGTGACTTTGAAGATATTTGTATAGTCCATTTAATTCTCCAGTTACTTCTCAGTTCACATCTTTTGGTTGTGGTCATTTATTGGTTACCCTCAACTAATGAAATTAAAGACTACATGATTTGGGCTAGTGCTGTGGCATAGTGGGCTAAGCTTCCGCCTGCAGCACCAGCATCCCATATGGGTGCTGGTTCGAGTCCCCGTGCTCCTCTTCCAATCCAACTCTCTTCTTATGGCCTGGGAAAGCAGCAGAAAATGGTTCAAGTGCTTAGGCCCCTGCACCCATGTGAGAGCCCTGGAGGAAGCTCCTGGTTCTTGGCTTCAGACTGGCCCAGCTCCGACCTTGGGCCATCAGGGGAGTGAACCAGTGGATGGAAGACCTTTCTGTCTATCTCTCATTTTCTTGTCTATAAATCTACCTCTCAAATGAATAAATAAAATTTTTTAAAAATGACTATATGATATAAAAGGTTTTTTAGTGTGAGTATCATAAAGCAAATCTACTGGAAATCTATCTTGAAAATTCTATCATATTATATATCTAAATTTAATCATTTAAAAGTGAATGATGAATTCTTTGAGTTAGTACTCCCTATTTTCTTAATACTTTCCGCTGTCAGTACATCTTGAGTGATTTAGAAAACTGAATCACGGTATTTAGGATGGTCTAAGGATGTTCTAAGTATAAGCCATTTCTAAACAAAGTGGACGCTAATGCAATTTTGGGACACAGACAACTGGACACCTGAAAATTAATAGAATTTCTTCCCCTTAACCTGAGTCAGATGCATCCCCAAGTTCACGAAGGTGAAAGGCTAATGTTAACTCAATTACAATGTCATAGTATCTCCTGATTTACAGTCTATTAAGATTTGAACATCTCCGGTTAAATTGACACACTTGACATTAACTTATGAGAGTTCTTCCTCTGCTAAAAGCTGCTGTTTATCTTCCAATGAGGTCAAGACCTCAAAATAAAACACTGGATTTCTTTTACTATTTGAATCTCTCCTTTTTTTTAAGTAGTGTAAAGTTAACTGAAGAAGAATTCTCTATCTAGGAAAAACAAAATTCTTTTTCTGCTTCTAAAATAATACATACACACACATATATATAATGAAAACAATTCTTGGGTAAATAAACCTTAATATGAATATTTCAGGCAAATTTCCCACATGATAGTTTTAAGATGAGTTTTGTTAACTTATGTTTGGTGATTGAACCCTTTAACTCATAAAATAAGCTAAACAATTTAATGAGTAGTATATATAACCAATACATAGAAAAATTATTTCCACTCTCATTTGAGTTCTAACAGTAATTTTATTTCTTATCATCCTTACAAATAATATCATTTAAAAATGAGTTTTGTTATGTAGAACCTGTCTAAAGAGTTTCTGAGACCATTAAATAAACTATTAAATTTAAGGTAGTGACTAGGACATAGTAAGTATATCCTAAATAAATATTGATTGTAATGTTGTTGATAATGTTTATACTTATGCAAACAGATGTCTCTGAAATTTCATATACAAATATGTCAGGCACTTTTAAGAACTGGTGTCATATGGCTTTTATTGTTTAATTATATTGCTACAAAAACAACTCTGAGAATGCTGAGATAAATTACATGTTTTAGAATGCTAGCGCCACTCTTGCGTAAAGATGAAAGAAAAAAAGTACATTCCATTTTGATGTGTTCAGCAGAGAGAATAGTTTCAAACAGCAAATAATTTAGCATCTAAAAGCATACATATCTGTGATTTAGCTTCCAAGAAGAAAGATACTCAACTCAGTTTCTTTAGATTTTAAGAGGACTGATCAATAACCCAAATCCCTGTTCTTCGAATTCCCTGACTTTCCTCTGCACGAAACTCAGTCCCTAAATACCATTTACACTGGATTTCCTATTGCTAGTTCAGCACCATCACCACTCGTCTGAGAAAAGGAAAGTATTTCCCAGAGTTCCCTTCTCTCTCAGCTTCTCAGTTGAAAATTGACAAAGAGGGCCTCATGTTAAGCTTGGAAATTCAAGGATTCTCTATTTGGGACAGGCAGGATTAATTTGTTCAGTTTGTCAAAAAAGAAGCATATCAAATGAACAAAGTCATGGATAAAAAAATGAAAATAAATAGTTCAGGCAAATTTCCCCAGTTTACGAGGTGGTCACAGCCAGACAAAAATCACAGAGGCTCTTTGAGGAAGTTCATCAGAATCTCACAGGTGCATTGGGTTAAAATCGTTAGTTTCATCTCCTGTGGCCATAGATGACAATTCTTCCGTGACCTTCAGTGGTAGCATCCTTAGATACTACTCTCTCAGAAATTCAAATGGTCATGTAAGCACATGGATATCAACACTTTTAAAGCTGGAATATAATGATGATTTCTTTTTTAGATCAAATCCTGAACAAACAAAATGTGCAAATTCCAAGCAGAACTTTTGAAGTTTTCAGCCTGAGTCCCTGACTGTATTTTAAAATTAGTGATTAGCTTTACATTTTGGACACTGCTGTAGTAAGCTGGTCCAACCCTATTGAGTCAATGAAACTATTTTTCTCATATAGTAAACATGAATGATTTAAAGTGAATATGTTGATCCCAACAGTCATTTGTTTTTAATTTTAGATATGACACACACATACACACCCATGGGGCAGGGGTTGGAGGAGGAGAAGAGAGAGAGCCCTCCATCCCATCTACTGGTTCATTACACAAATACCCACAACAACTGGGATTGGGCTGGGAGTCAGAAACTCAATCCAGGTCTCATGTGTGGGTGACAGGTACTGCCTCCTAGGGTCTCCATTAGCAGGAAGTTGGAATCAGAAGTCAGAGCCAGGCATTGAGCCTAGGTGTTCTGATTCAGAAAATGGACATCTTAACTGGCATTTTTATGAGACTAAGTGCCTGCCCTGATCACACCAGATGTTTCATTTTATTTTCAATAAAATTTTATGTACATTGGACAAAAACAGTGCCAGAATCATAAGATTTTATGGGACTTGTAGTGGGTTGAAAATACACTCTCAAAATTCATGTCTACTTGGAAATTTAGGAAGTAATTTTATTTGAAAGTAGCATGCTTACAGATGAGGTCAGTTAAAATGACACAATCCTGGATGAGAGTGGGCTTTCACGTAAATGACCAGTGCCCTTCCAAGAAGAGGAGTGGACACACACAGGAAGAAGTCCATGTGCTGACAGAGGCAGAGAATGCAAAGATCTGGCCCTATCCTAAGGAATGTCAAGGACTGCTTGGAGCCACCAAACTCTTGGATTAACAAAAGAATTCTTTCCTGCAGCCTCCAGAGGGAGCATGATTCTGACCACACTTTGGATTCAGATGTCAAGTCTTCAGAACTGTGTGAGGACAAATTACTATTGCTTTAAGCTGCCCGTTTGTGATAATTTTTTAATAGCATACCAAGGAAACTAATACTGAATATGTATAATAAATTTTTAAGAGTTATATCCCATACTATGCTAAAGCTTTTGGCTTTTGTTTTTGTTGTTTGTGTGTTTTGAAAGAGTTACAGAAAGACAGGGAGAGACAAAGATTTGGAGAGAGATATTCCATTCACTGGTTCACTCCCCAGATGGCTTAATTGGCCAGGGCTGGGCCAGGTCGAAGCCAGCAGCCAGGAGCTTCTTCCAGGTCTCCCACATGGGTGGCCAGGGCCCAAGAACTTGAGCCATTTTCCACTGCCCTTGCAGGCCATTAGCAGAGAGCTGGATTGGAAGTGGAGCAGCTGGGACTTCAACTGGCAGCCCTATGGGATGCAGGCATAGCAGGCTGAGACTTTACCTTCTATGTCAAAATGCTAGCAACCTATGTTAAATATTTTGGAAAATATGAAAGCCTCTCAATCTATTCACTTTAAAGATAAATCTGATAATCCAAACAATAGAGCAAACGCAAAACAACATCACTTATAAATGTGAATGCAAAGATAACAAATGTGTCCTTAGAACCTAATATTTTTCAGTATTGAAATAATAATTTAGTAAGTTTAGTGAAAATATAAGTTAACACTTTATGTACATAATTAGTTCCAAGTGAAATTTACTGTATGCAGTATAGGGTGGCCCAATATTTGTAAAGGTTATTGATGATGTCTGTTATATTACAAGTATCATGGAAAGAATGTGCTTTGTGCTTGAGAGTTATCAACTAAATTTAAAAATGGGATGGGCCTGTGGTGCAGTGAGTTAAGCAGCTGTTTTGGATATCAGCATTCTGTATCAGAGTACTGGTCTGATGTTGGTTATTCCACTTTTTTTTTTTTTTTTTTTTTTTTTTTTGACAGGCAGAGTGGACAGTGAGAGAGAGACAGAGAGCAAGGTCTTCCTTTTTGCCCTTGGTTCACCCTCCAGTGGCCACCGCGACCAGAGCGCTGCGGCCGGCGCATCGCACCCATCCGAAGCCAGGAGTCAGGTGCTTCTCCTGGTCTCCCATGTGGGTGCAGGGCCCAAGCACTTGGGCCATCCTCCACTGCACTCCTGGGCCACAGCAGAGAGCTGGCCTGGAAGAGGGGCAACCAGGACAGAATCCAGCACCCTGACCGGGACTCGAACCCCGTGTTCTGGCGCCACAGGCAGAGGATTAGCCTAGTGAGCCGCGGCGCCGGCCGGTTATTCCACTTCTGATTCAGCTTCTGGCTGGTGCATCTTGGGAGGCCCAGATGATGAGTCAAGTACAGAAGTCCCTGCCATCCACCTGGGCTTCCCAGGTAGAGCTCTAGATTCCTGGGTTAAGGTTTGCCCAGTTCTGGCTGTTACTGACATTTGAACACTGAACAAGCATACGGAAGATCTCTCTCTCTCTCTCTCTCTCTCTATCCTTCTCTCCATGTCTGTTTATTTCTCTATATGTTTTACTTTCTGCCTTTCAAGTAGATGAAACCAGATAGATATAAAACAAACCACAATTTCTTATTTAATTTAAAGTTTCAATTTGTAAGTCTATGAATAAAAATAAATGCCCTTTAAATTATGATGATTATGCATCTGAAGTAACTACCATATGCTAAATGACAGAACATTACACTTTATCATTAAGGAGATGAAAAATACATGAAGTCTATTTTCACTAACATATTATTAGTCATTTATTAGAAACTCTAACCAATATAATAGGACAATAAAATAAGAATTGAAAAGAAGGAAGAATATTTATTTTATCATTGTTTTCTATTTTTCTGGTCTGTCTTGGAAAAACTGGATATAATAAACTGAAAAGTATTATACTCAGTGATTTGAAATAAAGGTAATTTTAAAAATTATAATAAAAAAACTTTTGCTACAGACCAGCCAGAGCTAGGTAAAAATAAAAATAGAGAATTAAATTTTCGCAATAACATTCAGGAATGATTTGAATGAAGAATACAGTTGGCTTTTATATAAAAATTACCAGATATTACTATTCTTCAAAAATTTGGACAAATAGAATGATTAAACACATTATTTGACTAGAATATTAATAATAAAATATACCATTTTCTCCAAATTATTGAATAAACGTAGGTAGCAAATTTCTACTTTATTTCCCCTTTAATACATGAAGCCTGGGCCAGCAGTGGTGTAGCAGTTAAGGCTGCCTTCTGCAGTGCCAGCATCCCATATAGGTACCTGTTCGAGTCCTGGCTGCTTTACTTCTGATCTAGCTCTGTGCTGTGGCCTGGGAAAGCAGCAGAGGATGGCCCAGGTGCCTTGATTCATTTTATCCCAAGGTATTTAATTTTTTTGGTAGCTGTTGTGAGTGGGATTGATCTTACAGTTCTTTCTTAGTCATGGCATTGTTGGTGTATACAAAGGCTATTGATTTTTGTGTGTTGATTTTATAACCTACCACTTTACCAAACTCTTTTGTGAGTTCCAATAGTCTCTCAGTGGAGTCTTTTGGATCTTATATGTAGAATCATATCATCTGCAAATAGGGATGATTTGACTACCTCTTTTCCAATTTGTATCTCTTTGATTTCTTTTTCTTGCCTAACTGCTCTGGCTAAAACTTCTAGGACTATATTGAATAGCAATAATGAGAGTGGGCATCCTTGTCTGGCTCCAGATCTTAGTGGAAATGCTTCCAACTGGCTGTGGGTTCATCAGAGAAATGCTAATCAAAACCACAGTGTTTATTCATCTAGCCTTTGAAAGAGTTATCTGTACCCCCGTGTTTAAAGCAGCTCAATTCACAATGGGTAAGATATGAAGTCGACCCAGATGTCCATCAACTGATGACTGGATAAAGAAATTAAGGAGTATATATACACTATGGAGTATTACTCAGCTGTAAAAAAAAATCTAATGCTTTCTTTTGCAACAAAATGGATACAACTGGAAACCATTATACTTAATGAAATAAGCCAGTCCCCAAAAGACAGATATCATATGTTTCCCCTGATCTGGGATAATTTATAGAGTACCTAAAATGTGATGTATTGCAGTGAAATGAACATTTTGATATTCAGTGATCGATTACTATTGAGGAACATTGATTTTTTTCTTCATGCTATTTATTGAACTCTTTACTTGGTGTAAGGTTAACCTTATGGGTATAAAATATAGTGAAAATAGATCTTTGTAAAAATTGAGAGTGGAGAAGGGACAGGGAGAAGCATGGGCGCGAGGGAGGGTAGGGTAAAAAATAGCACAATATTCCTAAATCTGTATATTTATGAAATATTTGAAAATTATATACCATTGATAAAAATTTAAAAATAAATATGAAGCCGGCACTGTGGCATAGCAGGTGAGACCACCGCCTGCATTGCTGGCATCCCATATGGGCACCAGTTCAAGTCCCTGCTGTACTACTTCCTATCCAGCTCTCTGGTATGGCCTGGGAAAGCAGTAGAATATGGCCCAAGGCCTTGAGCCCCAGCACCCATATGGGAGACCTGGAAGAAGCTCAGCACAGCTCTGACTATTGCAGCCTTCTGGGGAGTGAACCACTGGATGAGAGACTTCTTTCTCTCTCTGCCTCTGCCTTTCTAATAAATAAATAAATTTCAAGAACAGTTAAAAAAATAAATAAAATATTTAAAAAAGAAAAATGAGCTATTGAACTCCACAGAAAAAGTATTTAATATATTCAATGGGCCAATAAATATAAAATCTTTGAATCAGATAAGTAATTCTATGAATATAATTTATAAAAGTGCAACATTCTGATTTATAATATGTGTAAAGTTTAAAAATAATAGTAACAATTGCTAGAGAGGATGTAGGAAGAATATGTAAACATACCTCAGAGATGAAACTCAAAACTAAAAAAAAAGTTTGTGAAGAAAATTTTGATCACATGTATTTATAATCAAAATGAAACCAAAAACTTAAAAATTGAGCATGCCATAGCAAATCCACATTGAAGAATTTGCTGTAAAAACAATTTGATTCAGAATGCAAAGATGTTTCTATCAAAAATAGAACCACTATATATAAGTAAAAATATAAAATTGAATAACAATAATACATTCATATAATGGGCCATTGTGTTCTTAAGATTGATGATATAGAAATCAGAAAAAAATAAGAACCATATGCACATTATGAGTTAATCTAAGTAGATATACACATAAGAAAATGTCTATACATTTTCAAATATATATTCATATGTATTTAAGTACTGAAATGATGATTGGTTTTTCTTTTTAAGCTGATCTTTCATTTATTTTCATATCATGAACATGTATTTATGGGGCACGTAAAATGTTAGTTTTATAGATAAAGAAGTTTATGTAGACTCATGTTTATTGACATTCAACTATGCATGTTATATTAAATTTTACATGATAGTTACACAACAGTATATTCTAAGATGCATATAAAAATGAGAGTACACAGAACAAAATGTTATCTGTGGAAGTTGGATTTTTAGGCAGCTTTCCTTTTTTATATTTTCAATAGCTCAAACATGAATATGAAATAAATAGTATATCAGGTTATTTTAAAAATATAATCAAATGCCTATGATGCTAAACTACTTTTAATTAATTGGAGTAGTCTATTTCTGTTCAAATTTACTTGAAGTGTAACTTTTTAATGCATAATTAAGAATTTCAGCTACTATGTTAACATTATTTCCATTTTTCTGTAACCTACTTTTCTCTAAGTCATATCCTGATTCCTCAAATAACAGGGTAGGCGTTACCTGGCATCTTTTTAGAAATATAGAACCTGGAGGCCCACCTCAGACTTTCTGAATCACAATCCACAGTTTAGCAGAGCCTCAAGTGACTCACATGAACATCAGTTTGTGATGCACTGAGTTTTATCTGTCCAGTCTAATAAATGCTACTTCCTTTACTGATACTTGTTCTGACCACCTCAGCAAAAATGTCTAAACTCACTCCTGCTTATTTCTCCTGAATCATTTTTCATCATTGCACTTACCATTATCTGATCTTCTACCTTACATTTCTTGGTTTCTACATTCCGATTTAGAAATATTTTTGTTTGTCTTATAATACTGTGCTTTCTGTATGATTAAGGGAATTTAATAAGCAAGTTAATCTGGTTGTATAAAGTACCAAAGGTTCAGAATTAAAAGGCAAGATTGGATCAAAGTCACAGTGGAAAAGGCTCAGTATTTATGCAACAAACTATTCTTGAACTCTCATAAATGACACATCCATGCAGTATACAAATAAATCCAAAATTTCTGCCTTCATGAACCTTTCATTTTAGCCAGAGGAGAGAGTTGATTTGAAAAATCGATGTTTGCTGTGCTAAATGATAGAAGGCACCAAGGGAAAAACAGCAGATGAGGGAGATGGAGATTGTTGAGGTGTGCTAGTGTCACTAGGAAAGGCTGCCCTGGAAAAGTGACATCAGTGTAAAACTGTTTAGACCCTTCTCCATACCAGCTACTATAGGAGAGATATTAGAAGAACAGAAACAAAGAATAAATATAAAAAGAAATTACAAAATAAAAGGAGAAAAGATTTCTATTTTATAGTAGTTTATATTACATGACTTGTGTGGATTTTTTTTTTTTAATCAAATGTGGTAATCATGCATAATCAGACAGAGGAAGGGTTGAGGCAGGTGGGAAATACTTAAAATAGCCAATGTGGAGTCAGTTTGTAGTGGAAATTTTACTACCACTCGTCCCCACTACTTTCCTATGTTGGATTCTGTGTCTTACTCTGTTTATATTGTAATATAGTAGTTCAGTCACTAAAACAATTGAGTTTTACTAACTCTAAGCAAACTGAGGGTGCATTCTGTGATAGATCCACCACTAACTCCCAACATCAAAATACAGGACCTGACATATAAAAGATGATTAATAAATGTTTGATTAAAACTCAGATAAGCAAATCACTATATCAGAGAGATAACTCCCCCTCCTATGTTCATTGTAGCACTAGTCACGATAGCAAGATATGAATCAAAATATGGTTTATATACAATAGAATACTACTCAACCACAAAAAAGGAATGAAATACTACCATCTGGGATAACATGATGAACCTGGAGATAATCATGCTATGTGAAATAAGCCCAGGGCAGGCACTGTGGCAAAGCAGGTAGGGCTACACTTTGGTGCTAGCATCCGATATAGTTGCTAGTTCGAGTCCCAGCTGCTCCTCTTCTGATCCCATTCCCTGCTAATGTGCCTGGGAAATCAGCAGAAGATGGCCCAAGTACTTGGACACCTATACCTATGTGGGAGGCCTAAAAGAAGGTCCTGGCTCTTTGATTTGTTCTGGCCCAGCTCTGGCCATTTGGGGAGTGAACTAGCAGATGGAAAACCTTTCTCTCTGTCTCTGTCTCTCTCTATGTAACCGAAGCATTCATATAAATAAATAAATAAAATTTTAAAAAAGAAGCTAGTGTGGAGTATGTTTTAAAAAGTTAATCTCATAGAAAAAGTAAAATTGTGGGTACCAAGGTCGGAGATTACTGCTAATGGGCAGTGCTAGACTAATGTTGGTCAAAGGATACAAAATTCCAGTTAGATGGGAAGAATGAGTTCAAGAGATCTATTATACAACATGTATACTGTAGTTAATAATAATTTGTTACATTCTTAAAAGTGCTGAGATAATGGATGTTAAGTGTTCTCACTACAAAAATGGTAACTGAAGTAATGCATATAATAATTAGCTAGATTTTGTTATTACACATTTTATATATATATATATATTTCAAAACTTTATGTATTAAGTGAAAAATACATTGTATTTTTTCAATTTACATAGCAATAAAAATGATCAGGAAATGGGCCGGTGCCACAGCTCACTAGGCTAATCCACCTGTGGCGCTGGCACCCCAGGTTCTAGTCCCGGTCAGGGTGCCGGATTCTGTCCCGGTTGTCCCTCTTCCAGTGCAGCTCTCTGCTATGGCCTGGGAGTGCAGTGGAGGATGGCCCAAGTGCTTGGGCCCTGCACCCGCATGGGAGACCAGGAGAACCACCTGGCTCCTGGTTTCCGATCAGCGCGATGCGCTGGCTGCAGCACACTGCCTCGGCGGCCATTGGAGAGTGAACCAAAGGCAAAAAGGAAGACCTTTTTCTCTGTCTCTGTCTCTGTCTCTCTCACTATCCACTCTGCCTGTCAAAAAAAAAAAAAAAAAAATCAGGGAATGAACAGGGAGAGATGTGGAAAAGAAAAGAAAGAGAAAAAATAATGGTGCTATTTTGGGGCTGGAGGCTAGAATAGCGGTTACATTAGTAACTCCAGGAGAATGAGAGGATAGAAGGTTGGAGAGAACAGGCTGAAATGGCTAGATTTGGGGTTCAGATGGTCTGATGGCATGATTCCAAAAGGGGGTTGATGGGCAAGTTGGAAATTACCATGGAATTGAAATCAGGTAGAGGCAGAAGATTGAACTGATTCTGGTAAAGGAAGAGATGGGTAGAAATAGAGGGAGGTGTGGTCATGAAGAATGACAGCATTTGGTCGTATTCATTCTGCATGTATTTATGCTATTAACGTAACTGCGTGTCAGCTGGTGATCACTCATACCCTAAATATGCATGGAGTCTCAGGTGGGGGATGCCACCTTCTCATTACAGAATTGGGGTGGAAACATTTTTTAATGAGGGATTAGATTGGTTTATAGTCGTTGAAGCAACATGAGAAATCACTGCAGTGTGTGATTACAGACTTTGTACATACCACATCAGCACGGTATTCTCAACGACACTCTGGGATCCAGTTTAACTACGGGCACAGTTTTGATAAACCACATGACTGGAAACAGAATCACTAAGTTTATTATTTACAATAAAAATGATAGCTTCCTAACTGGGTGGATGTAACCAATAATATTCCCAAATGCCTTTAGATCTTCCTGTAAGGATCATAGCCAATCTTTTCCCCTCTTAGAATTATAATACATTGATGTACACTTATCTGGAAAACCATGAACCACAGAATTCATTGACTAGCACACTTTGTAACTCAGATGATACTCTTAAGCACTACGTTCCTCTGTCAAGTCTAACCCGTTAGTTATATTTCACTAGTTAACTTTTAGCTGGGATTTCTCTCTCTCCTTCTCTTTCTTTTTTTAATGACAGTAGTACTCTCGCCAAGATGCACTTACAGATTTTCGAGTTTCCTTCCTCTTGGATGTGAATTATGGCTGTACATAATAAGGTCTTTGTCTGAATAACCATTCAGGGATTTCTTATGAAATGGGGATTTTCATGGTATAAGCAGAAGCAATATGTTCTCCCGATTAGTACTTGTTGACTGCTTGTTGACTGCCTGGGAGCCTTGGCCAAGGCTGTTGAGTTATGGTCCCTGTTCTGTCATACATAGACTGTGAAACCTTGTCCAAGTTATGTTACCTCTGAGCATTTCATTTGTAAAATGGGTAAAGTAGACTTTCCTGACAGGAATGTTGTAGGGGTTCATTAATTGCCATTTGTTAAGTGTGCCGAGATTGTCAGATTAAAGCATTAGGGAAGTGTCAAGTTTGTGTTATTTTGGTATTATTTTTCTTTGTTTGGTAGGAAATGCCAATTCTGTGTAATTTGCTTTCACGGTAAAAATAAGCCATTTTAATCAATGCACAATCAAGCCCTTATTCATTGAGGACAAGGGTGTATACAGTTAGTAAGAGGACTAGTGTCAGCTGACACAACGGCAGGAATCTGAAAATGAGGTATTGTATACAATGAAAGCCTGGAAAGTGAGACTTGGAGTGATCAGGTTCTGAGTGCTCAGGAGATTCAGATTACAGACCCAGTGTTGTCCATTATTAGTGGAGAAAGAAAGTATGTAACCTTAGCAACAAATTACAACCCCCCAATAAACAATTATCCATGTCACCATGAAATTTTTTAGGTGATTGTACCTATGACCCAGAAACAAGGTATCACAAATATTTCATTAGAGTCTAAAGGGGAATTTAAACATGCAGAATTAGTAAAGACTTAATAACTTAGATGAATACATGTTTTGATGTTATTTTCTTTATAGAAAGACACATTGACCATAATTTAAGATTTGACTGTTAGTATAATAGCTGATTAATCTTGAATTTTTTTAAAAAAATAATGACATAATATCTAAAAGTGCTATTTAGCAGTGTTTATAAATATTATATATTATATATATACACACAAAGAATACAGTAATTTTAACGCATTATTTGCTGATAATTATGCTAATAAATATAATCAATAAATAGGTCAGTAATAATTTAGTACCATTATTTGAAGTAAGAGAGCTAATTGACAATTACAGGTAGTTTTTTTATTTTTAATTTACTTTATATTTTCACTTTATTTTCAAGGTAGAGACAGCAAGATAGAGGTCTTCCATGTGCTAGTTCATTTGCAAATGTTCACAATAACCAGGCTGTGCCAGACCAAACTCAATCCTGGTTTCCCACATGGGTGGCAGGGACCCAAATACTTGAGCCATCATCTGCTGCCTTCCAGGGTGCCCAGTAGCAGGAAACTGGATTTAAAACAGAGTAGCTGGGACATGAAACCCAGACACTTTGATATGCAATATGAGTGCCAACCAGCACCTTAACTTCTGCACAAATACCCCATATTGATTTCTTTTTACAACGCCTTATACAACAGGACTGTAAGGATTTGTATCTGAAGATTTTCAGTATCGTAGTGAGGGGCAGGCGTTGTGCCACAGCTAGTTAAGCCTTACTTGAATGCCTGTATCAGAGTGCGGGTTTGAGTTCTAGCTACTCAGTTCTTCTAACCCAGCTTCTTACTACAATACCTGGGAGCAAGCAAATCATGGCCCAATGTATTCCTCCTACCCACATGAGAGACTTCAATGGAGTAGCCAACTCCTGGCTTCAGCCTGGCTAAGCCTTGAGGTCACAGGCATTTGGGAGTAAACTAGCAGATGGAAGATTCTCTCTCTCTCTCTCTCTTTCTCATTTCTCAAATAAATAAGTAAATATTTTAAAGAATCTTAACTAGTTATTGGAAATTCTAGAAATCTTACAACTTCTGTTTAGTCACAGGAATTCAACTTTATTTTCATTTAACCTCAGGATAGAAAAGTCTACAATCTTCAAATTATAAAATTACAGGTTTAAATTTTCTGTTTAACCAGTTGGTCCTCTCATATTAATGAAGTACCATCCTTATATTCCACTTGGACATTGTAGTTGATCTCTAATTATCTTTCTACTTACCCTCCTGCCATTCTGTGGTCTATTTGTAATTCAGAAGCCAGATTAATCTATTTAAAATATAAGTCAGATCATGTCACAGTCTTATTTAAATCCCCAACATGCTCAGAAAAAAATCCATCACACTCCTAATGCGGAGCATCCTCATTTACTTCCCTCTCCTCGTTTCCCACCACTGTATTCCTTACTTACACTGTTCTGTTCCCATTGCTTTTCTAAGCACTGGGCTTTCGCACTTAGGCACTATGGCCTTCGTATTTTCTGTTCCTTTTGCATAGCTTCTTCCCTCACTTTACTCACTTTTGTGCCCTAACATAACCTCGGAGATCTTTCTTAGGTAGCCTATATATATAATACCATGAGAACATTTTGCTATTACATTATTCTAATTTTATCTTCCTCATTTAGACTTTCTTTACCTGCCATATAATATAGTCATCCCTTTTAGAGAGCTGGTGCTTTGTTTGGTCTTTCATTGCCTGAAAGATTGCCTGGCACAAAGTAGCTTAATAAATATTTACCGAATAGTTTAATACACACTAAAGTATTTATATTTTCAAAAAAATTCCATGGAATTTTAGTTAATAACAATATTGATATTTATTGAATGTCCCTCAACTCAGCAAAATTATGTAAATTGAAAAAGCTGATACTTAAGCCAAGAATGGCATTGCCCAAACACATGCATCTTCATATATGACATAATTTTCTCAAAGGCATTTATGGTTTTTCATGAAATGATGACAACCTATACCTTGTATTGACCAAAAATCATTTATTTTGGCCTGGCCCAGTGCTGGCCATCATAGCCATCTGGAGAGTGAACCAGCAGATGGATGATCTGTGTTTCTCTGTGTCTCCATCACTTTCTGTAACTCTGACTTTCAAAATAAATAAATATTTAGTTTTATTGACCACTCATTAAATATATCTTTCCACATATGTATATTTCTATTGTAGGATTGAACTGTGAAATTTAGGTATTATCAATATTTGGACATACTGCTTCAAGAAGAAAATAATCTAGAATTGAGTATCAAAATACTCCTTAGTATAAACAATCTTCTACAACTAAAGCATGTAAGAGTAATAATCATGACAATAGCTTAGAATCATAAAATTCATAAGAATGAAAGGAATTTCTTTTATTTTCATCTTATTCCTGCTTGTATGTATCAAAACTCATACTGATCAATGAGTTCTGGGTTGTAAAAAAGGATTTATTTTTTGTACCTTTATGTCAGTCTTTGTCCACAAGTTAGACAAAAACATGCATAAGTGCAGTTGGGATTTTTTGATATCATTTAATTCAACACACTCATCTTGCAAGATAGGGAATCAAGTTTAGCTCTATTGTGACAATGGCCAACAACTCCTCAATAGATACATTAGGAATAGAACTTGGGAATTGATGTCCCTGGACTTGTTCTCAGTTATACTGCTATACTCCACATATCCTAATATACTCCACTAAAATAATAAGCATACACATTCTCTTTAAAGTGTAGATATAACTCATATCTATTTTTTCCTATAGTTTATGCAGCATGTGCAGTTAATTCTGTAATTGTATAAACTGTGAAATATCAACTAGTCTTAGCTGTAACTCAGTATGGCTTGTGAGCAAAAAACATATATTGCCCTAACGTTAACCCTGAATACCTTCAAGTCACAAAGACATTGGTTTCACACAGCAAATAATAAGGCCTGCGTTTGTACTGGTGACTAATGGATAACATAGTATAAAATGTCAGCTCCAGATGGGCATTTAGCTTTGCCTGTAAGACATTGGTTAAGACGCCTGCATCCCCCATTGAAGTAACTGTGTTTGATACCTCACTTAGGCTCCTGACTCCAGCTTACTGCTAATTTAGACATGGGGACAGCTGCGATGATTCAAGTAATTGGGTTGCTGTCACCCAAATGAGAGACCTGAACTGAGTTCCTGCCTTCTAGGTTCAGTTCGGCACAGCTCCAGCTGGTGCAGGCGTTTGGAGACAAAAGCAGCATGTGAATTTCTTTCTCTCTCTCTCTTTCTCTCTCTCTCTCTCTCTCTTGCTCTCGCTCTCCCTTCTCTCCCCCAGCCCCAGTCATCTTCCCCCACTCTCTACCTTTCTGTCTCTCTGTTCCTAAAGTAAAAACATTTTTAAAATTTAAAAATAAAAATTTCAATTCCTTGCCATAGAATTGTGTGATTTTATAGGCAGACATCACTGTTAACACTTTTCTGTAATTCCAGTAATACACCATGGTTCAAGGCCCCTATGTCTTCTATTTGAGGTCAGAAAGTTCGGAGAAACCCACTTTGCCGTAAGAAGATTCTTTTATCTCAAGTGTACATTAACCCTGTCTGCGATTTTGTTTTAATAGAGAGCTGGCAATTGTGCCAAAGACTGATATTTATGGAATCTAAGATCCCATGAATTTTTGTAAAGAAACATGTGTTTTATTTACCTTAACAAAAATAAGCATGTTCTTGACTGGTTAAAATTGAATTACCATGAATTTGATATTCTCAGATTAAAATGTCTAGTTTTGATGCAGCTGAGGAGTTCTGCAAAGCAGTCAACATTCTATGAGAGGCATCTGGAAATGCTCCAGTGCAGACGCGTGTTTTCGTTGACCGCAAGCGGTAGGTATTTGGGTGTTAGATCATCGCCCAAACACTTCCTTGAAGACACCCACACATGTAGCTTTAGAGTCCAGGACTGCTCAGTGGAGAAAGCAATCCTGCAGGCTGGTTGTGGCATGTGTTCTCATCCATCCTGAGTCTTACATTTTTAAAATAAAAGTAGAGGCCGGCGCCACGGCTCACTAGGCTAATCCTCTGCCTTGCGGCGCTGGCACACCAGGTTCTAGTCCCGGTCGGGGCGCCGGATTCTGTCCCGGTTGCCCCTCTTCCAGGCCAGCTCTCTGCTATGGCCAGGGAGTGCAGTGGAGGATGGCCCAAGTGCTTGGACCCTGCACCCCATGGGAGACCAGGATAAGCACGTGGCTCCTGCCATCGGATCAGCGCAGTGCACTGGCCGCAGCGCGCCAGTGGTGGTGGCCATTTGAGGGTGAACCAACGGCAAAGGAAGACCTTTCTCTCTGTCTCTCTCTCTCTCACTGTCCACTCTGCCTGTCAAAAAAATAAAAAAATAAAATAAAATAAATAAAAGTAGAGGAGAAACATGATTTTAGTTTATAAGTCTCCTAGATACTGATTTAGAAAGACTTTTTGACTAACCTGATACCATTGTATGATTCCTGAGGAAATAATGTAAAGCTTATCTGCATATCTCAATATTTGAAGTCTCAATTATGTTTCAAAATCATTCTCAAATACTAATTCTGTATGGACCCCGCCTTGATACCTCTTCCAGTGTTAACTACTTCTCCCTTGATTTTTCTTTCATACACATGAGAACACAGGATACTTGGTAATTTATGTATGTCTGTGTTGCCAACCACAGTATGAGTTAATTCAAGGAATATTCCATACCTAATTTACCCCTTATCTCCAGCATCTAGTTCAACATCTAACCTGAAGCAGCCACTTAATAAGTGTATGTCAAAGATTTACATGATTTTTTATTCATCTCTCTTTAATGTATATATGGTCACATCACTTCATAAATCAGTAATTAAAACTCCCTCAAGAATGTGATGTGATGTGGCATTATTATTGTCATAAACAACTACTCTTGAATTCTGGGTGGCATATGCATTGCGCAAAAGTTGTGCATATAACTGATTTATGTCATCAAATAATAATTTGTCTGCTATTAAAGCTGCATAGTGCGAATACTGTCTAGAGAAACCTTCTGATTCATCTGTTCAACACACAAAAAATCATGGAAAATTATGAAGAAAGGTGGCATATTTTAGTTTTAAGAGCATGGAATGGAGTTTGGGGAATTTGAGTCTTAATGTTTCACTATTTGTTTGGCTTTGAACTAGCAAATCTATTTTATATCTCTCAGTTGTCATCTGTAAAACAAGAGCCTGAGATGGATGATGTCTGCAGTAGGGTAAATAACAGGCCCCAAAGTTGTCTACCCAAAACCATGTAGCCTGTGAATATGTAGACAAAAGGACTTTGGAGGTATAATTTATGGATGTTATTCTGGATTTCCCAGTGGAGACCAAACTAATCACCTGATTCATTAGAACTAGGTAACTTTTCCTGGCTGTTATCAGAGAGGGAGATGAGACTACAGAAGAATTGTCAGTGTGATGCCAGCTTTGAGGATAAAGAAAGGAAGCCACTGCCAAAGAATGAGAAGTCACTAGAATTTAGAAAAAGCAATACCATGAATTCTCAGAGTCTGCAGAAAGGAGTGGAGCTCTGCCAGCACCTTGGTTTAGTGAGACCTATATAGGACTTTTGACCTGTACAAATGTAAGATAATAAATTTGTGTAGTTTTAAGCCCTGTATTTGTGGTGATTTGCTATAGCTGCCATAGAAAACTAGTGTAATACCTTATTGCTTTCTGTATTGAAAATCCCTTAGTTCCACATTTTAATATATTGTATTTGGAAAATCCAGTGATCATATATTGGGGTTGTTTAAAAATGAGGTGCATTTATGCCAGGGATTTCTGTCAACTAAATTGTATTTGATATACTTCAGAACACCTCTCACTGCATTGCTTGAACAAAGAGTTTCGTAACTAACTGCTATCCTCCTTTTACACAATAGAAATCAAAGCCTACAACAGCTCATGCCATTTACTTTAGTCAAAATCTGAATGATGCATTGCATAAGTAACAACATAATAGGGCCCTCATATTGTAATCTGGATAGATGTCTGCTGTGCTTTGAAAATCAAATATTGTTCCCTTTGACGTTTTGACAAGTAATTTCGACAACAATATACATTTGGCTAACTCATGAATGTAGTACTTCTCATCCTCTGGATTGTGCGGGGTTTGCACTATGCTAAGAATGACAACAATTATGGAACTGACTTGCATCTGCCAAGTGAACAGATGGTCTTGTAGTTTAGAGGAACAATGGAGAAGAAAGAAAAGGCAAAGTGGTGGGGGGTGGGGAGAACTGGTAGGCTTGGATAAGAATCTTTCAATCCAAAACAGCACTAATAAAATGAAAGAAGGTTGCAGACAAAAGTATGCTACAATTTATTAATGAAAGATATAAAAAAAGAGGGGAAAGGTTTTGCTTATTTCATTCTTCTCACATTTGGATATTTAATATAATTTCAGTATACTTGAAACCTATAAGCAATGAAATTTTAACGTTTATGTTCCTGTTGATGGAAATAGTGATTTTAACATATTACCAATGTGATTTTTGATATGGGGTGACATTTTGCCTTTAATAGGGTACAGATCCCTCCCCTATTTAGTTTATCTGTGGAGTAAACAGAACACAAATAACAGGAACCAAAACTTCACCCTCATAAACCTTCAATAGTTTGTAGACTCTCTTTGTAGAAACAAATAGGCAATTGTCTTCTCTTATCTGTTTTCTCTTCTGAGTTATTTTATCTTCATTGAATGAAGCAAATGTTAAGTACAAATGGTGAAATGTGAGTTTTTTAGAAAGATCTTAATTAAAAGGGGTGTATGTAAGTGTGTGTTTTTGTGTAAGAGTTAATTTGTAAAAATGGTCCTACTAACTCACTTTGAGAAGTATAGACATTTATTCTTGTATCTTTTAGCATAAAAATACTTAAAGTTGTCAACTGTAAGTATCCTCTTACTTATGCAATATGCTGACATGAAAATTTAATTGCTATTTAGTTTCTATGGTTCTGTTGAGGTAAAGGTCTGCATTTACATGCATCCTCTTAGGAAATAGATTTTAGAAGCTATGTAGATATGTGTTTCCTTTTCCTTGCGTAGTAAATAATTTTTGTATCAGAATATTTCATTAGGTACTTAATTAACAAGCTAATATTAATAGCTCTTGTATGTGAATTATTTAGTTGGTACCATGTTGAATATTTTAAATATTTTGATTTATATTATGTAATTTAAAATTCTTAGTGACACTCTAAAGTAGTACAGGGTACTAATTCCTCATTTTATACATGAGATAATAGAGGCTTTTTAAGTTTGGAAGTGCTGGCCATACTTCACAAGTTGGGGGTGGTGGTTGAAAGCCAGATTTACCTACCTTTCTACTCTACTTTAGCACTTGCATTAGTTAGGCTATGGTGATTCACAGACTCTAAAATGTCAGTGGTTTAACACAATAAATTATTGTTCAATCACGTAAGAAAAATGGACCGGTGTTCCTGTTTGCAGAGCAATTCTCTTTTACATGAACACACTCAGACCCAAGTGCTTTTAGTCATAGAGCTTGACCTTCCCTGAGATAGAATCTCAGTCTATTTCCAAGAGATGGAGCACCGTGGAGAAATATCCATGGAAGGCCTTTGCAAGTTTGGCTTGGGTCTCAAAAAAGCATTTCTTCTTGCATTTCCTTAGAACAAACCTAGCTGAAAAGACACATTCAATCTCAATGGCAGCTGAATATGTACTCTTTCTGACTGACCCATGACAAAGAGGGATTTTAGTGGTTATCCAACCAACACCATTGTTTACTGTGTTTTATTTTGGATTTGTGAATGATAATGAATCTTCACACTGGACCTTGAGTGAATTGTGGATAGGGCTTAGATTATTTATCTGAGTCACACCTCGCTCACAGTGTGGATTTGTATTAACCTTATGTCTTGTCCTTCTCTGCCTCTAAGGATTGTTGATTTACTCAAATAATTCAAAATGCTCCCCATAACATGGATTATTTTTAATGCCAGGTGAAGGAAAGCATTTACAGGTTGGAGAAGAAGTGAAAGCCAGTTTTTTTGCCACCAGTATTATCATTTAGGCTTCTCATTATTTGGAAGGCCTGCATAATCAGAAGGCATACCCAGACATTTCTTTTTTTTTTTTTTTTTTTTTTTTTTTTTGACAGGCAGAGTGGACAGTGAGAGAGAGAGAGACAGAGAGAGAGAGAGAGAAAGGTCTTCCTTTGCTGTTGGTTCACCCTCCAATGGCCGCCGCTGCAGCCGGTGCACCGCACTGATCCGATGGCAGGAGCCAGGAGCCAGGATCCAGGTGCTTTTCCTGGTCTCCCATGGGGTGCAGGGCCCAAGCACCTGGGCCATCCTCCACTGCACTCCCTGGCCACAGCAGAGAGCTGGCCTGGAAGAGGGGCAACCGGGACAGAATCCGGCACCCCAACCGGGACTAGAACCCCGTGTGCCGGCGCCGCTAGGCGGAGGATTAGCCTAGTGAGCCGCGGCGCCGGCAAGACATTTCTTTACCATCATTTAATTTCAAAGAATTTTGTGAGTTAAATTTAATAAACATTTTTGAGGGTGCTGGAATTTTGACATAGCAGGAAAGGCCTCTGCTTGTGACACTGGCATCCCATATGGGCACTGGTTTAAAACCTGGCACTCCACTTCTGATCCAGCTCTCTGCTAATGTGGCTTAGAAAGGAGCAGAGGATGGTGTCGGTGCTTGATGCCCTGCACCCATGTCAGAGACCAAGAGGAGGCTCCTGGCTCCTGGCTTGAGTCTGGCCCAGCCCTGGCCACTGTGGCCATTTGGGGAGTGAACCAGCAGATGGATGATCCTCTCTCTTTCTCACTCTCTTCCTCTCTCTCTCCCTCTTTCTCTCTCTCTGTAACTCTGGCTTTCAAATAAATAAAATAAATCTTTGGAAAAAATAGACTTTTGAGGTTTAGATTTTGAAGTAGCAATTGGTAGTGTCTACTTGTTTTTTCAATTTATGTATAAGATAATAATATTGAAATTCAACAAAATAGAAACAGATCAAAAGCAGCGTAGCTGTTTTTGACTGCTTACAAAGAGACAGGCAATTTAAAATCATGCTATGATTTTAATAGTACTGATACATACAATAGTATCTCATGATTCCATTACTATCTTCAAATGATATGTTTCATTTTTGGGAAATTTTCTATATAGACAATACAAAGTTTCACAATGAAAACTAACTATTTTTCTTGAAGATATTGCTTTATTTATTCATAATCTAAACTTTTCGTGAAGTCTTATATTTATGAGTATATATATATATTTATTGTTACCTAAAATAATATGGTATTGGTAGGTAGAGTTCTTAAAAGTTCACTCTTTGTTTTAACCAGACCAAACCCTATGTCTTGAATGCTTTTATTGTTTACAAGTTTTTTACTACTTACCACTTGATTTAATTTATTATAATTTTATCTTTACATATTTACTGTGAATCATAATCTGTATGATTTTATGTAATATTAACATTGAGTAAATATATGGATTATATTTATGTTTCTACCAACCTGACATAATTTCTTACCTCATGGTTTGAGAAGGCAGCAAATCAGTTTAATTCATATCAATGAAAATAGCTTAAAATGTATAAAATAAAAAATAATTCTCTGAGGCTGTCTTTTAGGAAATAAACAAAATTAGGACATAGATTTTCTGACAATTGTTCTGGCCTTTCTACACAGAGGTGGTAGATTTTATGTCTTGTTTCTTATTTCTCTTTATTTTTGTTTTAATTTTATTTGAGAGAGACAAGAATATGAAAAAAGAGCTCCCATCAGCTGGTTCAATCTCCAAATTCTGGCAACAGGCATGAGAGAGTCTGGCTGTAGCCAGGAGCCAGGAACTCAATTTTCATCTTCCAAATGGATGACAGAGACCCAATTACTTGAGACATCACTGCCGTATTCCATGGTGTGCTTTAGCAGGAAGCTAGGATGAGAAGAAAACTGAGACTTGAGCCCAGGCACTGCAATATGGAATGCAGGCATTCCAACTGGCCCCTTAAGAGCTAGGTCAAACATTTTCCCCTTTTACTTATTCCTTAAATTCATTTTTGTAATAACGTTGGTAGCAAAGTAAAAACGAAATAACAGATTATTTTTTAGCTCTAGAATTTGTGTTACCAAAGTCAGGCCAGTCAACTGCAAAAAGCAGTTGTCATGAATCCACTTTTATATGTTCTCTCTGCTTTATTTGGATATCTATATTTTAAGATAAAACACTAACAGACTTCTTATTCTTTAAATGAGATACTGTTTTCTGTCTTCTGTAGTATACCAACAGATTTTACAAAATTATACCCATGATTTAAATTTTTAATGTTATTACCCTCCCTCTGTCCATCTCCCATTACTCTTATAAGAGTTACTGATCTTTTGTATTTTATTGGTTTCACATTTATTTATTCTCTAATTTTAATTATTTCTTTTCATTTTGGATTTGGTTTGCTATTGTTTTTCTAGATCCTTGAGATGCACTGATAGCTCATTTATTTGGTACCTTTCCAATTTCTTGATGTAGGCACCGATTGCTGTAAACTTTCCTCTTAACACTGCTTTTGTTGTATCCTATACATTTGGTATGTTATATTGTCATCTTCATTTGTTTCCATAAATTTTTTGATTACTTTTTGAATTCTTCTGTGACCCACTGTTAATCGGGAACATGCTGTTCAATCTCCATGTGTTTGCATATGTTCTGGAGCTGCCTCAGTTGCTTATTTCCAGGTTCATTCCAATGTGGTCTGAGAGGATGCATGGAATGATTTTGATTTTTTTGAATTTGCTGAGACTTGCTTTATGCTCTATGATGTGGTCAATCCTAAAGAAAGTTTCATGCACTGGTGAGAAGAATGGGTATTCTGCAACTGGAGGATGAAAAATTGTGTAGATATCTCTTAGGTCCATTGATTAAATCAGTTGTTTCCTTGCTGATTTGCTCTCTAGTTGATCTGTCCATTGCTGAAAGTGGGGTATTGAAATTCTCCATTATTACTGTATTTGTCCCTTAATATTTCTTTTAAATAGCCAGGTGCCCTGTAATTAGGTGCATATACATTTATAATAGTTACATTTTCCTGTTGAGTTGATCCCTTAATCATTACATTAGTGTCCTTCTTTGTCTCTTTTAGTGGTTTTTGTGTTAAAATCTATTTTGTCTGATATTAGGATGGCTTCACCAGCTCTTTTTTGGTTTCTATTAGCATGAGATATCTTTTTCTATCCTTTTACTTTCAGTAGGCCAATTGAAAGGCTATGGACCAACTATTAAAGGTCTTTTGCCATTCTAAGAAATTTAGAATAGTCCTTGCATAGTGAATAGGACACAATGACACAATTGCCCCAGCTCCCAAGCAGGTAAAGGAATGGAATTGTGTGGCAATTGTTAAGAAAATTTAGAAATTAGTTAGGAGTCACAAAGGGTGGCAGAAATGAAGAGAAGGAGAGAAATCTGAGGTTTCTTTAGGGCTACAATTAACTTTAAACATGTGAAGGCAATAGTAAAAGTATAAGGTAACACTATCAAAGGAGGCAGGAAATACAGGTGAAAAGGGAGCTTTGAAAGGAGTTAATAATGCACTCAATTTTTAAAATGTTAAACCTAAGATATTTGTAGTTATTCTATGTAGAAGACTATAGCACATACCTATGGGAATAAATGAGAAAAAATTGTACCTGGGTTTAAGTCCTGCCTCTTCTCCCATATTAGAGGGAACGCTAATCTAGGAATTTTGTTTGCTTTAGTACATAACTCACTTTGTAAAACTGAGAAATTATATAATCTCTTTGAATCATCATATGGGCTTTAAAATATGGGTATCCATGATGATTTTTCAGATGTTTTCTGATTCTGTGCCTCTATTTTGTAATTTTGTTGTATTTTTTCATTATTTGTTTCTGCTAAACTTGCCCTAAATGAATACATCGTAACATTGTGATCTTACAAATAGTAAGCAGTATGTTTGCTTCCTGCAGTGGAGTTTTTCATATCTTGGTTTCTTGGGCCAGATTTTCTAATTAAGAATGAAGTCAAGTCAAAAGCATTCATTATGTTCTTACTGGTGCCCAATGCACAAATCAACAGACGTCATTAATATTTGCCATTTTTATATGCAAGGTCTTTAGAAAGTTTATGGAAACTGTATTATGAAAAAATTTATGGGGCCAGTGTTGTGGCGTAGTGGGCAAAGTTGCCACCTGTGATGCCAGCATCCCATATGGGTGCCGGTTGGAGTCCCTGTTGCTCCATTTCCCACCCATCTCTCTGCTAATGTGTCTGGTAAAGCAGCAGAAGATGGTCCAAGTACTTAGGTCCCTGCATCAATCTGGTAGGCTCAGAAGACTCTCCTGGCTCGTGGATTCAATTTGGCCCAACCCTACTATTGCAGCCATGTGGGGGTGAACCAGGGGATGAAAGATTCTCTCTCTCTCTCTCTCTCTCTCTCTCTCTTTCTCCTCCTCCTCCTCCTTTTCCTCCTCCTTCTTTTTTTTCTCTCTCTCTAACTCTGCCTTTCAAATAAATAAAATGAATCTTTAAAAAATTATACACAGAATTTAAAAATGTTTACACCAAAAGAAATTCATCTTTTAATTTCACGTTCCATGAACTTCTTGAAATACCGTCATATTAATTGGGACTGTGTGTGTACTATCATGAATACCTCATCAATAAACAAATGCCTAGAGCTCCATTTTCATGATGATAATTATATGTGTTCTTTTGTTTTCTTTTGAATTTTGTAGTGCAAAGCCACCCTCTTTCCCTTCATAGAAGTTTGTATAACTATATACAATCATTTAACTTATTTTAAAGATTTATTTATTTATTTGAAAGAGTTACATAGAGGAGAGGCAGAGAGAGAGAGAGAGAGGTCTTCCATCTGATGGTTCACTCCCCAGATGGCCGCAACAGCCAGAGCTGTGCCACTCCAAAGCCAGGAGCCAGAAGCTTCTTCTTGGTCTGCCACGTGGGTGCAGGAGCCCAAGGATCTGGGCCATCTTCTGCTGCTATCCTGGGCCATAGCAGAGAGCTGGACAGGAAGTGGAGCAGCCAGGTCTCAAACCAGCACCCATATGGGATGCTGGCACTTCAGGCCAGGACGTTAACCCACTGCGCCACAGTGCCGGCCCCCAATCATTTAACTTTTATCAATGTTATTATTTGCCTGCAAAATGTATGTTAATGCACAGTAGCTTTTGTCATTTGATAAATGAGCTTTGGAAAACTTTTTCTGGGAGTTATTAGGGGTAGAACTCTATAAGCTTTTATACCACTACTCATTTTGCTTGCAATATATGTGAAAATCTTGGTGCTTTAAGGTATTTTGTATTCAAAAGCACTAGATATACTGAGCCTTAAACTTATGCCTTTTATATGATAGTGATGATATCTATGTGTAAAGAGCACTAAAGAGCAATAACATGTATGATCTATAAAATTATCAAAAATTCCCCATATGAACCAATTTATGGATAATTTTTTAGTCTTTGATTCCATAATCATCCTAAAGTAAATATAATAAAACCAAACATATTTATTTATTCTAAGCCCTTTAAATCAGAAACAGTATCTTATTTTCTTTGTATCTCTATAATGTTGCTCAATGGGCAAAAATATTCATAGGAATACAATAATACTTGCTAAATAAAGGAGATATAACAATATCATACTGGAATGCTCCACTCTCTGCAAATATACTTATTCATTCAACCCTAACTTATTGTGTGTTTACTACAAATACATGCCAGCTACCTTCACATATGTATGAGGGAAAAAAAAATCTGGCATTCATGGGACTTCCAGCATAAGTTGTAAGAGCATTCTTAGAAAATCAGAAAATCACATGAAACAAGTGTCCTCACTCTCTTTATTTCTCTTTAGAATCTCAGAACAAAATGTCCCAAAGCATTATTATAATTATTCAGACAAATTTGCACATTCTACTATTAACAATTTGAAATAGTCCATGACTCAGTTGTATATCTTATGTCATGAAACATAAGTGTTTCTTCCAGTTGTTTTACTACAGAATGAAGAAAAATATCAAAGTTAAAAACAGAAAAAAATATAATATATATGCCACCATTAATATGGATATACTAGTAAGCCCCAAACCAGATTGCTTCTCCGCAGTGAACAGTCTTGATTTGTGATGATTTTGATCTTTATATCTCAGAAGATATGCAAAAATAATATTTATATAGATAGCAATAGCAAAGTGAAAATTTAATTAGAAGGAACCCAGTGAAGACAATGCTTCTTTCTGAAGACTTGTTGAATTCTTAGTAAAAAAAAATGAACATGACTTTATCTTTTAGTAAAACAAGATACTGACTATTGGTTTTTACTTTTCGTGTAGTTTTATGTATTTTTTTTCAAAGATTTATTTTATTTGATTTGAAAGACAGAGTTACAGAGAGAGGCAGAGACAGAGAGAGAGGTCTTCCATCTGCTGGTTCACTCCGCGATTCGCCGCAATGGCTGGAGCTGCGCCGATCTGAAGCCAGGAGCCAGGAGATTCTTTTGGCTCTCCCATGTGAGTGCAGGGGCCCAAGGACTTGGGCCATCTTTTTTTTTTTTTTTAGATTTGTTTATTTTACTTGAAAGTCAGAGTTACACAGAGAAAGAAGGAGGGGCAGAGAGAGAGAGAGAGAGAGAGAGAGAGGTCTTCCATCCACTGGTTCACTCTTCAGATGACCACAATGACCGGAGCTGTGCTGATCAAAAGCCAGGAGCCAGGAACTTCTTCCAGGTCTCCCAGATGGGTGCAGGGGCCCAAGGACTTGGGCCATCTTCTACTGCTATCCCAGGCTATAGCAGAGAGCTGGATCAGAAGAGGAGCAGTTGGGACTAGAATCGGCGCCCATATGGGATCCCACGCTTCAGGCCAGGGTTTTAACCTTTGTGCCACAGTGCTGGCCCTGGTTTGTTTGTTTCTAAGAATGCATATTTGGATGTGTATATAAGTGTGTTTGCTTCCTGTAGAAGGTAGGAGATTTCTTGGCAGACACAAAAATTTAAACTGATTTTATAGCATCAGTAGTTATGGTCATCAAAGTTACTTCAGGTTTGTGGGCTTCTCTTCTAGCTAACGGCTCAAGCTATGATATTTTTATCTCACATGTGTCCAGAAGAAGGAGGTAGAGTGATTTTATTTTAAATGCTGTCTGTGTATTTATAAAGTAAAACCTAAACTAATTATAACACTTCACATCAAATATCACATCATGTCTACAGAGGTAGGATGAACTTTTTAAATAGAAAGATGTAATATAGTCAGCAAAGTTCTTGAAATCTCCATATAGAAATGCCAAATACAATGTTTTATTATTTTAAAATACACAAAGTAGAGAGAAATACTTTGATGAGCTGGGCTTGTGTAATTCTTACACAAGGATACATGGATATATCTCTGTTGGAAGAAAGAATCCTCTCTAACCTTCTGACATTTTGGCCTCATCATCTGGTGATCCAAGCTGATAACCTATCACCTGAAAAGAAATTTAATAATGTAAGAATTCTCTACTATGCTGCAATAGACTGGCTACCATCTGATGTCTAAAATTGGTGTTTATTTTCCTAAATGATAAAGGGCACACACAGTGGGAGTGGGTGTAGATCAATTTTGGTCATTTAGCTTTATTCCAGGTTAAAAATAAACCTGAAATTGATTTGCTTTGTTTAGTTTGTTTTGGTTTTAACATTTCAATTCTTATATTGTCCTTAAGATCAACTATAACTTGGGAGGAAAGCCAAATCTCTCCTCAGTAATTGGGGTATTTTTTAATATAAAAGGGAGATTAAACTCATTGTGACATAAACTTTTATATTTACACATCTTCACTTAAAATTATTCCTAATAATTAATTGGATAAAGAATAAAGTTTTCAACAGGTAGTGCAGGAGCAGTGAGTATATCCACTAGGAGACCAAAAATGAACTTAAGTTCATATCTGACACTGGGTTCAATAGTAACCCAAAATGGTTAAAACTATAAAATTAGAAAACTTCTAGAAAACAAAAATACACGAGAAAACCTTTGTGATCTTAGGATAGGTGAAGATTTCTTGAATATTACAACAAACCATAGTCTATCAATTAAAAAAATGAGATTAATAAAAATTTAAAGCTTGAGTTCTTCAAGAAACAATGTAAAGTTAAAGAAAATACAAGCCACAGATTGCGAGAAAATATTTGCAAATCACATATCTAATGTAGGAATAAATAATGAAATTCTAAAACTTATTGAGAGAACAGTATAATTGTTAAAAATAGATAAAAATGTTAAGCAGACATTCTATCAAAGAAATTATATTGATAGAAAACATGCACTTAGCAAGAAATTTAATATCATTTTTTCCTTTGGAAATGCAAATTAAAACCATAATGAAATGAGATATCATTATGAATGTGGTTTTAAAATTGTTAGAATTAAAAAGATTGAAAGTATCAAATATTTTTAAGAATGTGGAGGTACTAGAATTCTCATACAATGCTGATAAGAATGTAAAATGATACACTTTTGAAGATTATTTGTCACATCCTAAAAATTATAGACACCTAACATACAACCCATATACTCTATGCCTAGGTAATTACCTGAGAGAAAAGAAATGTCAAACAATGGCTTGTACAAAATGTTCATAGTGATCTTTGTAATAGCCCAAAGCTGGAAACAACTAAAACAGCAGTAAAATGAGGAATGGATAGGATAAGCAAATGAGTATCTATTATATTAAAGTAATAAATGGAAGAGGATTCTGATCTGGTGGTTAACATTTCACTTCAGGTATCCATATCCCATATCAGAGTGCCTGAGCTCATGTCCTGTCTCCACTTTGCATCCCAGCTTCCGGGTAATGAACATTCCGGGAGGTAATAGTTGATGGCTTAAGTAATTGTGTCCTTGCACTCTATGTGAGAAGTGGAGATTGAATTCTAGCTCCCAGCTTCAGCTTGGCCCATCCCTGGCTGTTGTGAGCATTTGGAAAGTGAATCAGCAGATGAAAAATATCTCTGTTACTCACCCTCTTTCTCTGTCTCTCTGCATTTAAATAAATCAAATATTAAAAAATAAAATAAAAAGTGAACTATTGTTCACTCTACTAAAAAGAGCGAATCTGGAAATAATTGTGTTGATGACACAGAATACTTACTGTATGATTGCACTTATATGTCATTCAAGAAAAATACACAAATACTGACAGAAAATCAGTGATTGACTAAAGAAAGCAGTATGGTAGAAGGATTATGAAAGGGTAGGAAGAAATTGGGGGAGGATAGTTATGAATAAACTTATTATTTTGTCTGTGGTGCTAGTTTCAAACTTATATAATTGTACAATATCAATATTTGCATTATTTATGCCAATTTTAAAAAAAATTATCTTGCTATGATTCTCACAATCTGGATGTCCTCCTCCAGGCATTAGGATATGAGAATTCCAAGAGATACTTCCTCAAGCCCATACCATTCATTATTCAAATACTTCTCACACATATGTCTTTTGTGTGTATGTATGTATGTATCTATATATGTGTATATTCACTTATGCATATAGAAATATAAATAGTTTATAGATTGTGTCTATGCAAATAAATAGAGGCTTTGACTAACTGCTAATTGTTGATCAAAATTTATAATAACTCATGTCAGTTGTTTAACCACTTTTTATTTCTGGCTTGGTATTTTACATTTTTATTTTATTTTATATTTTATTTTATTTTATTTGAGAGGCAGAGAATTGGAGCTAGAGTTCAGTTCACTGATTCATTCCTAAAATTCCAAAAGGCAGGAGCTGAGAACTTTATCTAGGTATCTCATTTGAGTTTGAGAAACCCAATTACTTGAGTTATTGCTGCTGCCTCCCAGGGTCTGCATTAGCAGGAAGCAGAAATCAACAGCCCAAACAGGCACTGAAACCAGACACTCTGATGTGGTACATGGGCCTCATGACTGGTACTTTAACTGCTAGATTAAACACTCACTTCTGATTTGGTATTTTATAAAATCTAATGGAAACATAATGACTTATACATGTAGGCTATCTCTTTCTTTATTTTTTTTTTTTTGTCCAAAAGAAAAGAATAACTAGATGTCTAGGACCAAGAAGCATTAACAGATTCCTCCAATATACCACATGCACCATCATCAGAGGAGATTATTAAGCTATTGGTATTGCAATGGCTACAATGTAGTAATTAACTGGGATCTATCATTCTGCAACCCTACAAGGTACAGCAGTTTATAGCACTGTCTTCACTGTTCTCTTATTCTACAGTGCTGATTTCATTTTTCTGACTCTTCATAGTTAATCCAAAGCAAAATGATGATGATGTAGTGAAATCTGCAAATTAAAGCTTTACTCAGCATATACAACATAAAATCGTTATGAAGGAAATTGAATGAGATTGTAACTGGGTTTTTCTTTTAAAAAAATCATTCTCAAGGAGTGGACTGATTCACTTTTGTGAATGACCCTTAATCTGGGGGGGAACTTCACATTTACAAGTGAAGCTGTTTCAAAATGTATGTGCCTGGACCTCTACTTCATACTGTACTTTGGAGAAAGGAGGACAACATCTAGAAAAGCCCCCAAAGTGATTGATATGGACTGCCAGTAAACAAACACTGACTTAGAAGAAGAGAATTAGAAGGAAATGTTTTTCATAGTTCTCATGATGGAAGGACCATAATTATTTCATCTGCTCCCATTCTGAAGTTGGAGTAAACAGCAAACCTTGCCATGGGCTACATAATGCTCTCGTTGACAAAGTTACATCTCAGTCAGGTTAAATGGAAAATATAAAGTAAGAAAATGCCTTTGATATCGGACTCTTATACCACAATTTAATTTTATATAGTTCTGGAAGGCTAATGCCACTGATTTAAGTATTTGAGTGTTTATATTGCTGCCAAAGAAGTTATTACATACACATGGAATCATCGAGTCAGGTTATTTGAATCTATTGAGATCTGCTTTGTTTGCAAACACCCGTAGCCCTGTAGTTGTAGATCTGAATCATTGTTGTGATGCATAGAAAGTAGACATTTTTAGAAGTATCTTTTATATGTTATATTTGCAATACTGTTTATATTCCTTAAGGTTTATAAATTGATTAATAATCTGACTCCAAAGCTCTATGGTAGACATGTTATTTTAAATATATTTTCCTCATTTGATGATCACAACATGTATGTTTAGTAGGGATTATTATCCCATCGTACACTGAAGCACAATGAAGCACAAGGAACACAAGGATTTTGCCGGAGGAATCATATTCCTGAAAAGGGAGGCAACAATTTCAATATATATATATTTGTTCAACATTAGTCCTCTGCCATCCTCAACTGATGTTTGAGAACTACTTGGCAAAAAGTCCTGAGTTTTCCACACATTATGATTCTAGAACTTGAGAATGAGGGAGGTACAAGACTTTCTATCTTTCCTGTTGACTCTTTTCATTTGTGCTTTTGGGTCTGTTCTCCTGGGACTCTTCGGGACCTTTGTATTTATTTAGCAGAGTTACTGGCTGGAGTTCTAACACTGTGAGACTGTAAATCATTCTTTTAGGAATTCATTAAGCATAACAATGGCTCACAGAGTGAAACTTAGGTGCTGTCAAACAAGAGACCAAAGGCACTATCCTGACATTTGAAAGGACTTTGTGGAAGAGCAAAAGTAACAGAGTAACCCTACTCCCATGGCTTCCATACAGCTCACTCCCCTAAGAGTTTAATTTAGATGAAGTATTACAACAACAACAATAATAGTAAAGACAAGTAGCCTCTTGGATGTTTGAACATCTGTCTATACAATGATCAGTAGATATTAATATTAATATTGTTCCTTTTTTTCCTTGTAATTACAATGGCATTTACTTTTTTGAGGAAATATATCTAACTTTAATCATCAAGTGTTAAGTGACCAATGGTGCAAATTCTTGGCTGAAAGTCACCTCACTTCTGTTATGAAAACTCTGACAAGAAAATGGGTCTCAAGACTGCAATAAAATGTGATCAAAATGCTATGTATTTCTCACTACTCTTGGTAATTATTTGGATAGCTGATTACTATGTTACCTTAAATGATAATTAATAGCCAGTTAGACAATACCTCTGATTTGGTTTAGCAACATGTGGCCAATAATGCAGAAAAATGTGCCAAATACCCACTGGTAACCAAACATCCATGATTACTGCTGAATCAAAATTTGTTTTGACATCAGTCCAAAAATCAACTCTGAGAGCTTGAGGAAATTGAGTTTCACTTAGCAGGTTCTGGATTGCATACTTCCCAGAGATGAGTTGGCAAGGAAAATCCAGAATATTTTTTGGGAAGAATCCTCCTTCAGGACTAGATTATGAATGAGAGCAAGATACATGTGAGAAAATTCAAAAAAGGAGGTAATCTATAGCAATCTGTTTGATGCATTAAGGATGGAGAATTTATCCTAGGCAGGTCATTGTTTGCCTTTTGTTTGAGTTATAAATTGCTGTATATAACAACAAACTAAAATATAGTGGTATAAAATATAATATTTATCCAAAACTTAAGGTGTGTTGGGCAGTTCTTTGGCTGGTTCCCCTAAGCTGATTCATGTGTCTGCTTTTACTTTGTAGCTCTTTAGGGAACTGAAGTGGATGAGGGTGTCGAGGTGGCTGGTTATCACCTGGTGATCCTAACCTCTTTTTTCCTAAATGTTCACTAACTGTTTAGTAGCCTATATGAGGCATTAACATGAGATAAGGTTCCAAAAGAGAGTGTATCCCCAAAAAACTGGACTTCCAGACACTCAGTTTGTATCACATATTAATAATGCTCCATTGCTCATGAGAAGTCACACATTCAAGGCAAAAGTCAGTATGGAAGGAAATCATTCAGGGTGTGTATACCAGGCAGCATGGTTCATCACAGTTGGCTATACCTGTCTAACATATCTCGTGAGTAGAAAGTCTGATTCCTATCATTACATGGGAGGTTTGTAGAATGAGGAAGAGATAGAAAAATGTCAATAAAAGTAGAGGGGAAAATGAGAAACAATTTAAAAATTAAAAATGTAGTTGTTTACAAAGATTCTAGTTTCAACAGGACTTGGCCTTTTGGAACAAAAAAAATAGGCTATTTAAATCACTTTGTTGAATTGTACACCATTCCCTACATACAGCAGAAGTATAAATAATTCCTTGGAATTTCCAATAGAGCATAATGGCTAGAGGAATAGTCTGGATCCAAGATGCATGACTTTGAATCTGGACTCTGCTACTTGTTAGCTCTGGAGCTTGACACTGGTTACTAAATCTTTCTGGCATCAGTTTCCTCTTGTAACATGAACTGAATCATAGTACCCATTTCCAGGCACTGTGGTGAGGATTAAATGGGTTTGTAGAAGTAAAGTGTTTAAATAGTGTCTGGCACATAGTAACAGCTATATAATGTATCATTACTATTATTGTCATAATCATCATTGCTGTTACTGTTTTTATTGATTTTTGTGTGATGTTTTTATTGTTACATTGTTATATAAATTAATTAATTTATAGTATCTCTTCAGTTCTAGAGAAGCAGGTACACAAGAATTTAAACATACATTCAGTATAAAATATTTAAGAGAGGAAGAGGGAATTCAAGAGGAGCAAAGATACATTTTTAGAATTCCTCTTTGAAGTCACCATACATGTTGAAAGCTAATGTGTTTTTATGTTATCTACTATTTTAACATAAAGCATAGAAATTATTTCTAAATATGTCTAAACAAGCATGCCAATTTTAAGTTCCTTATCAATAGCTTCATTCTCTTGTCAGTAAAATTCTCAGTAGTCCATAGTTCAACATTTCATTGTTTTTAGAATGATTATTCTTTCATTGCCTGTCTTCCTTATTCTCCATAAAGGTATGGAACTTAAAAAAAGAGACAACAATGCCACTTGATTTCTAAGCAATTCAACTGACTCAATAGTATTATAAAATCTTCATATAGTATTTCAGAGAGCAGATTTTAAAATCTGGTCTGGTTTACATAGAAGGAAATAATACAAATGAGGGTTTACATTTATTCAAAACTTGTCATTAGCAGGATTTCTGCTCTGAGCTTTTTTATGTGAGTTGAGAACTTTCTGCCATGTGTTATAGTCCTCTTTGTAGCTAAATTAAGGTAGATTGTATTTGTATCCACAATCTGCATTCTCCTCTCTCTGTTGTGGGACATGTATTCTCATCCCAGTTTATTCATGTAGTGATCATCCCTGTGATGTGCTTGGGCCCCACTGGAACATCAGTGAACACATTCATGCTCCACATGGCTGAACTTGGGGGTGTAACAGTTCAAGCCTGGTCTTTCAGCCTGAATATCAGAAAGAGCAGACCACCAGCCCATCATGGCCCTGCAGCTTGAATCAAGTATTTTTCACCCTCATGTAACATGAACAAAAAATAACTGTGGCTTAAATCTCTAAGACTTAGAAGTTGTTCTCTAGAATTATTACATAAATTTGAACTGAAATGCTTAGCCTACCTGTGTGAGCTATTCAGAATCAAACCATATCTGTGGACTTCTCTGAGTTGCAGTGGTTTTGACTTTTCTCCTCAGTGAACAGGAAGAGTTCTTCCTGTGTCTAGCATATCCTTTCTCCAATGGAACCATAGCCAGAATATATATATAAAAAAAGTTCTTAAGATCCAACACTAAGAAGAAAATTCAATTGTTAAAGTGGGTAAATATTGAGCAAGAATGTCACAGAAGATATACCAATGAGTAATAAAGGGAAAATGTCCACATCATTAATAATATGGAAAATAAAAAGTAAAAGTACACTGAGATATGATTAGAAAGCTACTTGAATGATTAAAAAATAGAATTATAACCCCCAAATTAGCAAATATATGGAGTAAGTAGAACTGTTATATGTTACTGATGGGTTATAAAATAGAAACTAGTTTGGTGGTTACTCATAAAGCTGAACAAATCTTACCATAGAACATAACAATTTTATTCCTATGTGTTCACCTAAGAGAACTGAAATACATGACTATAAAAATTCTACGCTGAAATACAGATATGCACAATAGATATATGCAGAATAATAATAAGCTACAAACAACCCAAATGCCCATAAACAGATGACAGGATGAAGCATGTTATTTTCATACAATGGAATACTATTCAGCAATACAGAGAAATAAAGTACTAATAAAAGTAAAACAAAAGCTGTATTTAAAAGCCAGACAAGATTCTTTAATACATGGGTCCATTCATACAAAAATCTGGAGTAGGCAAAACTACTCTTTAGTGACACAAAGTGATTTTCTAGGGATGGAGCTGGGTATCTAACTGAAAAGAGCTTTGAGGAATCTTTATGGGATGACAGTCTTGATTTTGTTGGTAGTTACACACGTGCATAGATTTATCTACATATTCATTTTATGGTATGTAAGTTATACTCTAACAAGGTAACTTAAACATAATGTAAAATAACTGGGATTACCAGAATGCTACAGTACCCCAAAAATAAATTGCTGTCACAAATTTCATTTACTGTGACCCATTAATAGGAATGAAACGCACCATTCCTGAAGTGACTGTACTTTCTAATGTCTGTGATTCAGAAAACATCTATCCCTACATCTATCACCTTCCAGTTTGCTTTGTTCTTCCTCTATTAAGCAGTTCTTTCATAGACATTTCCTGCAATAAATAGTTTTTATGAAGGCTCTGTGGTATGAGCAAAATTTGGGTACTGAAACTCATGTGTACATTGAACTCCAAAGTCATAATTTAATAGTACTCAGAGAGCAAAGACAATTGAATTATGGAATTATAAGTGGAGATTAATAGGAGATCCCAAGTCTTTGGGTTGTGGCCTCAAAAGGCAAATTTCAGAAGAGGTTGATAATAAAAGTTGGGCCTAGGTATTCTATTTGCCTTTTCACTCAACATGGGATTGTCCATCTGCATATATTCAACTGTTGCCATTCTCCAGGCAAAAGTTGAACAAATGCGGTTTACTTGATCTTGGTCTTTGAACCTCCAAAATTGTGAAGTCAAATAAATATTTTTCCTTCATAAGTAGCTTATTTTAGATATTTTCTATAGTATTCAGAAGTTGACTAATAGAAATGGTAAGATCCATTTAGGTACTTTAGCAAGTTGATTTTGACAATCAATATGAGAATCAATATGAGAATCTTTCTGGTATCCAGTATTTCTTACTATAGGGCAGAATCTTGAATTTCATTTTCATTCAATTAGCACCCTCCTCTTTACCCCATCAGTGCCTGAAAAACAAAAACTAAGTATAACATCAAATAAATGTTGCATAGTTTTAAGATACAAGGTATCCAATCTGATCCATACCAAACATACATATTATTTAAAAATCATTTTTAAAAGTTTCTACATTTTTTACCTTCACAGAATCAAGTGTCAAGTGACAAATCAATAAATTCCTTTATAGTGCTTGTTTTCCCATTGGCATTTTATAATTATTACACTAGAAAATAGAAGCAATAGACTTAATAAAAATAAAATTCCAGGGGCCGGTGCTGTGGTGCAGCAGGTTAAAGCCCTGGCCTGACGCACCGGCATCCCATATAAGTGCCGATTCTAGTCCTGGCTCCTCCACTTCCGATCCAGCTCTCTGCTGTGGCCTGGGAAAGCAGTGGAAGATGGCCCAGGTCTTTGAGCAAATGCACCTGCATGGGGGACCCAGAGAAACCTTCTGGCTCCTGCCTTCGGATCAGTGCATCTCTGGCTGTTGCAGCCATCTGGGGAGTGAACCAGCAGATGGAAGACCTCTCTCTCTGTCTCTACCTCTCTCTGTAATTTTGTCTTTCAAATAAATAAAATAAATCTTTAAAAAAAATAAAATAAAATTCCAAATGGATCTTATTTGGATTTAAAAAACAGTAAACAAAATACACCTTAATTCTATTTGAAACTTATATAAATCATTCTTTTCACAAGTCAACAATGTAAAATCCAAGACAGTTGTGTTCATGTACTGTTATTAATATTTATTTATCAAGAACCAAGAGAACTGAAGCATTATTTTCATATGGCAACATTATTCTTAATTTTTGTCACAGAACACCTAAAATAATAGCAACATTTTCACCACAATGTAATATTTTTACTATTTCATCCATCTCCCTGCTGAAAACTATTCATTTCCAACTATTGCTTTGAGGAGAACTTATTGCTTTAAAGAAAACCAAGTCATCAGAAAATCTGGAAGTCACTGAAAACAAAGCAGTGAGTGAGTACATGGTATCAAGAACTTGGGGAGAGACAAGTTCATAAATGGGTCTATAAGAATACTTAGTATTTTTTGATAGCAAACATAGCGACAAAAATTGTTATCATTGGAAGAAACAGAAAAGACACACCAACTCAAGCTTAAGTGTTTATTTAGCATTCTCAATAACTATAACAATAGAGTATTCTTCATATGGTGGAACGAATTCAAATAAAGAATAATTAGAGTTGAACCAAGAAGAAGTCACTTGTTGGGTAGCTCCATTTGGGCAATAAAGGGAAATTAGGAGGAGTTTCAGAAAGGTTTATGCTATATTCAAAGGGGATGATGCAGTGAAGGAAATAATACCAGCATGAAACTGGATCAATTTGAACAGGTATACTCAACACAGTTTTTGATCTGTTGCTTCTCCTGGTGATTTTGGTCTAGTGGTGATAATAAATTATGTAGCTGGATATCCACTAAGTGTGCTGAATGATAGCCATCCAAGGATATAATTGCATGATGTAACCTAATTTGGAATAATTGTTGTTGTAGATATAATTAAAGTAAGGAAATTTGAAATTAGATAATCTTGAAACAGAATTTTTCTTAACTCCAATAATAAATATACTTTGAAACAGAAGAAACAGACAAAAAGACACACACAGATGAAAATGACTTGTGACAAAAATGGCAAAGATTGGTGTGGTACAGCTACAAGCTGAGGAAATCGAAGGATTGCTGGGATCCTCGAGAAGTGAGGAGAGAGATCCTGACTTCTTAGAAGAGAGATCTGGAGAAGGAAAATATCTTACTTAAAGCTTTGATTTTGCTTCTGACTGTCAGAACTGTCATGGAATTAACTTCTGTCTAAGCCATCATGTTTATGGTACTTTATCATTAGAACCTTAGGAAACTAACCCATTTATTTTGTCTTCTTCTGCTCTTCTGCATCACTGTATGAATAAATGCATGAGTTGTGAACAGTTGAATGTTTAATCTCCTGATAACCTGTATGATCTGGCATTTCTATCACCAAGGAGAATCAGACCACACAAGAATTACAATAGAACACACTAAACACATATCCTATTAATTGATCTCTCTACCCTGGAAGACTTTAAAATAAAAGATTAATCCAATTAAAAAGGGAACTCAAGGAACTGACAACCATATGTAATAGGAAGGACAACTCATACAGCTAATCATTAAAATTAATAGTTGAAGGTTATTTTGAATTAGCAGTAAGTCAACAAAGAAAATAGGTACAAAATCAACCACCTTAATTTAAATTAATCCTTTTGTCACTTAGCTAAGGAATTCAGAAGAAATTTCTTAATGTTCATGTGCCTCAGCTTTCTTGTCTATAAAATTTGGGTGTCAATAGCATTTACCTGATGAGATCATTGTGAGAATTACAGATAATTCATGTAACTTCATGTAAAAACCTTTGGTCAGAGATTGAAGATATCTTAGTTGCTGCTTCTGGGCAGTAGAAGGACAAGTGGTGGTCTTTTATTGTGATTGTTAATAGTTTCCCAATGTTTTCATAAAGCAATATCAACATACAAAAGAATCCTTAATGTAATCATGGAGCTTCCAGACATCTGTTAATCCATTTTATGTAAATTTACTGTTTATCAAATACAGGAGAGACCTTCAAACAATTCGTGGACAAATGGAATTAAAAGATGTTTATTTTGGTACAAAAATATTGAAACCATGCATATGAGTTTATGAAGATGCATGTTATGAAAAAAACACATGAGTATCAAAACATTTTTGCACCAAAATAAACATTACAACTGACATTGTGGCATAGCTGGTTAATCCATTATTTGAGACACCAGTATTCCATATTGGAGTGTCAGTTCGAGTCCCAATTAAACTGCTTTCAATACAACTTTCTCCTCCTAATGTGCCTGGGAATGCAATGGAAGATTGTCCAAGTACTTGGGCAGAAAAAGTTAAGTTCAAAATTGAGACTAAAACTGTGGAAAATGGAATTAAAAGATAAGTTGATTTTAGTGTAAAATTTTTGAAATTCATGTACACAAAGGGTCTTCAAATAGCCAGAAAATGCATATCATGAAAATCTATACATGGATTTCAAAATTTTTTGTACCAACATGAACATATCTTTTAATATTTCTTTTTGAGAAGCAGAGTAAAAGAGAGAGATGAAGATGATGAAGATGATAGATGACAAGGACATACAGGGGGCTCTCATCTGCTGGTTCTCTCCCCCAAAAGCCCCTAAAGCTGGGACTGGGCCAAGCCAGAGGGAATAATTGAGAATTCAATCTAGATCTCATTTGTATGAGAGTAGGGATTCAGCTACTTGAGTCATTACCTGCTGCTTTTCATGGTCTACATTTTCAGGAAGCTGGAATCTTGAGCTGGATCCAGGAATTGAATTCTGTCACTCTACAAGAGAAATGGACATTTTGACTGAGTCTTAACAATTAGGTCCAACATCTGCCCCATACACTTATCTTTTAATTCCATTTTCTATGAACTTTTTGAAATATCTTTGTATATGTAAATTAACGAAAACAAGAAGGAAACAGTTTTCTCTTCCATTACTTCTAACATTAGTTGTAGGGAAAGCTTATCTGAATGATTTTGAATAGATTTTATTATAAATATGTAATAACAGAAATAAATGGGTATAGAATGGGAAATCATGATTGATGAAATAATTAACTTACAAACATCAGAAAATTACCAGCTGTATTCACCAATAAATGCATAAAATTTTATAATTGATAATCATTATATAAAGGTTCTTTTTGCAAATACAGTGAAGCTAATATGATGTCAACTCTCTAGTTTGATATACAGCATATTATAATTTTAAAAGCAATGTTATTATAAAAAATTCATTTCCTGTAATAGTCAAATAAATTTTCAAAGAAAAACAAATATGCATTAAAATATTTCCACAGGGCCTTCCTCTTTTAATGAAAGTACTAAGTACAACAACAAGAAAGGTTTGCTAATTAAAAGCCATTTTTAAGCTTTCAATTTCATTGTTTTCTCTATTTCAATCAGTAGAAAAAGGCAAATAATCAAGCAATATTTCTAAGAGGGAGGAACTTAAAAAAGATAGCAGATTTAAGAAATGCTGCTGTCAATTTGATTCTGAATTAGTTATTTTTGTCTTTGTTTTCAAAAGGAATTTGAATTGGACAAGTATAACTGTATAATTTATCATGAAGTTTTAAACTGCTAGTTTATTGGATTTTTGTATTTAATCAAAGCAGGGATAGCTTAGATTGAAACATGGTAACTAAACATTCTGGAAAGAGTATGAGATGAAAAACGTCTTGAGGCTTCATAACAGATTTTTGAGACATCTTCAAATTTCAGTGGCTCCTGATATTTCATCTTTTCTCCTTCTCCTTGTCCTCTCCTCCTCCTCCTCCTCCTTCTTGTTATAGTTTAGAATTCTGTTTCCTCTCAATGGAAGCCATTCTGAATCTACAGAGTATGATTCCAAAAATATAAAGTTACTTATCAACTGGACTAAGTTCTCTTACTGATTTGTTACTTCTTAATTTAACTCATTGTTTACAACATTATAGGGTGTTTAGTGATTGGAAAAATTATTAAAAAGATTGTAGATAAAGTTTACTCCGTCTATTTCTCATTTTAGGGCAAGCTAGGTGGAAAATATATGTAACATTACCTTGCAAATGGATAAGTGAAAAATAGTAACCAGTCTTTTAAATTTATTTTATTTATTTATTTCTCTAGCTTTTTTAGAATTAATAAATGCATTCATAGATCAGGGTTCAATAAGGAAAATAAAATCCAACCTCTGTATTTTAAGATAATGATTTTAAACAGTATTAGAGAATTGAGAGTCCATAACAGCTAATGGAGCAAGGCTCAGGAAAGCTACTAGTAAACTTCAGGTGGTCAGGTAAGTACAGGGTCTCAAATGCCTGCATCAGCAAACTAGCTGTTTTGCAGGAAGACACCTTGAACCCACTGGACCAACACTCTGCTTTGCTCTAAACACACCAGCTTCTGCCTTAGGAGCAATGATAGGGTTTGCTTCTCTTCTGCCAAATCACCCAGCAGCAACTCAGTATGAGTTTAACCCAGCTATTAAGAATTCTGGGAATTGAAGTTCTTGTATTCCCATCCACCACCATCCCCTTCTCACACTAGAAGGTAGAATTAATTAAAGACAATGGTGTTATAATAAGAGCAGAAAATAGGGCCACAAACATTAAATTGTAAATTAATGATAGTGGGTTTTAGCACACATCAGGAGATAGAGAAGGATTTATGGAGACTTACTCCCATAAAATTATACTGTTTGAAGAGATAAGGAACAAGGCTAAATTTTCTTAATAGTGAATCTATCTTCAACAAGTTTGTTTGTTTAATGTATTACATTGTTTTCCCTGGTGATCACATGGCTTACTGGAAACAGTAATGCTGCTGTTGCTAGAATAGTGATGAGTATGGTACTGGACATCACTAGACTGAAAAAGACACATGCGATCATAAAAGTGGGGCCCTTCTCTTATATAATGGGTGTCATTGTGAAAAGAGAAAGAGATAACAGTGATATCTCTCACTCCATGCACACACACAGCCATAGGAGGGATACAGCAACTAGCGGCTATCTACAAGACATTAAGAAAGATCTTACCAGAAACCAGTCCTGATGGCACCTCAGTTCAAACTTTCATTCTCCAAATTTGTGGGAAAAAATGATGTATGCTGTATAAGCCACCCAATCTAATATTTTGTTATGGAAGTCCAAATAGATTTCCACATTCCTTTCATAGAAGCTGATTCCTGATAAATACTCTGTCCCCAAACACTCAGGACCTGCATCTGGAGAACCAGAGACTGGTACACTTTCACTGACTCCTGAATAGCATCATCAGGCTAGGCTACGGGCTCTGTAGTTTCCTTTAGGACCTTTTATAAGCTAACCATGATCATTACCATTAGTTGACTTGTCTCAGATGGAATGAAGACTATTTGATGTCAGGAAACTTGTCTTATTCATAAGTATATCTCAAGAATCTAGCACAGGGCCGACGCCGCGGCTCACTAGGCTAATCCTCCACCTAGCGGCGCCGGCACACTGGGTTCTAGTCCCAGTCGGGGCGCCGGATTCTGTCCCGGTTGCCCCTCTTCCAGGCCAGCTCTCTGCTGTGGCCAGGGAGTGCAGTGGAGGATGGCCCAAGTGCTTGGGCCCTGCACCCCATGGGAGACCAGGATAAGTACCTGGCTCCTGCCATCGGATCAGTGCGGTGCGCCGGCCACAGCGTGCCGGCCGCGCTGGCCATTTGAGGGTGAACCAATGGCAAAGGAAGACCTTTCTCTCTGTCTCTCTCTCTCTCACTGTCCACTCTGCCTGTCCAAAAAATATATATATATAGCACAGTGATAGGCATATAATGATTATAATCAGTATTTCTTGAATGATTAACATCTCATCATCATGCTGTTTGTTTTCAATAGAACATACAGTTTACACTTACCTCTCAACTTTTCAACATTGAAACCTGAGTTTTGCTGGGCCCTTACTGTTAGACCTCAAGCTGTGTTCTATTCAATGGTATCTATATACACTTGGACTCAGGGTTACTCCAGATTTCTGTGCTACATGATCCAACTTTTATGACTGGCTGTCTTAGTCTTGCTTTGGTTTTCTAATTCCTTATATTCTATCTTATTATCCATGTCTCATTGCTGCACCTACCATCTTAAGCCAAAGGAATTTTCTTCTAATGTGGAACAAAAGATCCTATCAATGTTTGCCAAGAGAAATTTCAATTTCAGATTGCTCCAAAATACACTCACTATATAGGGATAAGCATAACTTAGTCTTCAGGTTTGGGTGGAGCTGTGAATTCCTGGGTTATGGCTATAGTCTGTCAGGAAAGTCATCAGATAAAAGAAGAGCCAGGTAGAAGATTGATAATGTTCATGAGGAAAAATAGATTGATTGTGTTTTCCTAATCTGTCCTCTTAATAAGCGAAACAGAACACTTCATGTCATTTGTCTCTTTGCCATGTGTTCCTAGAGAGTTGGGCAGGTGTATCTGCTAACTAATATTTAAAGGAAATGCTTGGGCATGTTTAAACAACTTTAATCCCTTGGCTGACCACAGGTCCATAAAACAGGATTAATTTTTCCCTGATTAATTTGTTGCCTTTGCAAATAAGCATGTAGGTTTTTCTCAAGCTCCAACGGAAGTAAGTTTTGTATTAATTTTAACAACATGTAGGACAACATGCAGTGATTTTTTTTCTCTGTTGTGTGGTTGTGTGTGTTTCCACCTTGAGTGGACAAAATAAAATCAACAAGATGCTGACATTTATATTTATTGTTTCTTTATCTTGCAAACTATATAAAAGTAAGAGCCACAGGCTCTTCCTGTATCCCTCAGCTACCTGCAGCCCTTCGCTTTTGTTAAACAATTGACCTTTCAGTGAGGAAGAGGAGAGCGGCAGGCCACTGATCTCAGTGTAGCCCATGATCCTGCTGCATCTTCAGGGTCATTTGAAGTTCCATTAGGTTGCTTGGTTATTTTATATATTCCAAGAGGTGATGTGGTTTACTCTTGGGGTTTCATTTCTTTCCAAAATAAATAATATTGCCTCTAAGATTTTCTTAAGGGGAAAAATAAAAAGATTAGGATAATAAGTATTTTACTTAAGGATTTCTCCTCCTTGATTTTTGTTGCAGAAACAGTACTCTCCTTACCCCTAAGATACTGCTGTATAAAAAAGCAATTTGAACTGAGAGAGAGTGAGCAGTAAGAAAAGGAAATAAATGAGTGGAGGGAAGAGGAAAGGAAAACTGGAAAAACCAACCGCAAATTCATCTTAAGAACTCACTGCTACCTCTTTAGTAAACACTGAGCATATCTTGATTTTGCCTTGATGTCCAACTTTCAGATCCTTAACTTGATAAAATATTTACTTTTGTACTTAAAACCAAAAAATCAGAATATCATTAAAGAATAATATTCATCTAAAAACTTGTAGAGGCCTACAGCCTATGTGAAAATTTACTAAGCATACTAGCTTTGCCTAAATTTATGTGACTGTCCGTTATGGCTAAGATATTAAACAGATTTGTCAATGAAGAAATGAACTATGCTTATGTGAGTTTCTCTGGTTAGCAAATGTCCACTTGTCTCAGTCATCAGATTTCACTTAAAGTCAAAACTTCTGCAAATAAACTTAGCAACATAAAGAAGGTATGCCATGTTTCAATGTCAAATATAACAATTAATATCACTGATTGGATTTTATTAGTATGCTAAATAGTTTATTACATAATTGGATTTTGGGTGGGAGACAGGGAGCTGACTAGGGAACAAGCCTCACGAATCCTGATTCCTCCAGTATTTTATAACGATAAAAAAAATCTCAAGCCTTCATAGAACTAAATCTTTACTAATTAGTTTTTGCCACTTAAGGAAAACTTTGCTTGTGAAGGTTCTTAGCAGTGTGTGACAGCCATTCTTGCTAACTGGGCTCACTAGAAGGATGGAGGTTTTTCACCATGTTATCTAGCTTTGACTTCGGAGTCTCCGTTAATATATTACAATCAAAACCAAGACAAACAACACCAAAATCCCAGCGTGTTAGTCAGCTTGTCATTACTTTAAATAAAATACCTACGCTTATGGTTTTGAGATTCACAGTCTGAGATAGGGCGGTCCTGTTGATTCAGGCATCTCAGGAGCTCAGAATGATGGTGACTCTGAAAGCGGAGAGAGGAAAGTCTGGCCAAACTTGGCTTAAATATGTCCTGTGTGAATGATTTCCTGAGGCCAAACCCCTGATGACCTGAAGCCCTCCAAATAGGCCCACCTCCCAGATCCCTAATTAGTTCACCAATTAACATGAATCATTCACAGTTAACAGAAAATTTGAGGGTTTAAATATCTGCATACTTTTGGACAGCCAAACCCTAACATCCAGCCACAACTTGCTTGTTGATGCTTTAGCTGCTGCTCTGCCAGGGCCTATTCACAGTATCTGAGATGGCTCCAGGACTTTTTTTTTCTTTTTTATCAAAAACACACTTAATAAATTTCAAAATTACCTACAAACTCATGTCTATGTGATCCATATTTTATTTTATTTTTTTTTTCTTTTTCATTTGTATTGTTTTTTTTATTTTTTTTTATCTTTTATTTAATGAATATAAATTTCCAAAGTACAGCTTATGGATTACAATGGCTTCCCCCCCCATACCATCCCTCCCACCCACAACCCTCCCCTTTCCCACTCCCTCTCCCCTTCCATTCACATCAAGATTCATTTTCGATTATCTTAATATACAGAAGATCAGCTTAGTATACCTTAAGTAAGGATTTCAACAGTTTGCTCCCACACAGAAACATAAAGTGAAAAATAATTGATGATTTTTTTTAAATGATGATGAAATCAGATCAGACCTATTGTCATGTTTAATCCCAGTGAGAGTCAAGTTGGGAATTGATAATTTCTTTTTTTTTTTTTTTTTACAGAAGATCAGTTTAGTGTATATTAAGTAAAGATTTCAATCGTTTGCACCCCCATAGAAATACAAAGTGAAATATACTGTTTGAGTACTCGTTATAGCATTAAGCCTCAGTGTACAGCACGTTAAGGACAGAGATCCTACATGAGGAGTAAGTGCACAGTGACTCCTGTTGTTGACTTTACAAATTGACACTCCTGTTTATGGCATCAGTAATCTCCCTATGCACCAGTCATGAGTTTCCAAGGCTATGGAAGCCCCTTGAGTTCTCCGACTCTTATCTTGTTTAGACACGGTCATAGTCAAAGTGGAGGTTCTCTCCTCCCTTCAGAGAAAGGCACCTCTCTCTTTGAAGACCTGTTCTTTCCACTGGGATCTCACTCACAGAGATCTTTTTGCCAGAGTGTCTTGGCTTTCCATGCCTGAAATACTCTCATGGGCTTTTCAGCCATATGTGATCCATATTTTAAAAGCAGACATGTCTCACCTTTGTGCCACTCCGGAGAATTTCACTCCCTTAATGTGCATGAGGGACTTCAAAATGTTCATGGAAAAATTTAATCAAATTAGCTAAGTGAAAAAATCATATATGAATTTTAAAATTATCTCACTTATATGCATGCTTTTCTGAGGCCCCGGAGGAATAACAATACCTTTCCAGATGTACAGATGCAACAAAGCCTGTCCAATACAGGACTTATATGACATGATCTTCCACTCCAGGGTAATTTTTTACCATAGATAAACATTAACACCTCTTCATAAGATCAAACCAAATTATATAGCATTGTCATTGGTACCTATGATTAATTTATAAACAGAAATGGAAGTTATTCTTACCAAATAATTGATGGGTTGCAAATCTTACTTCTTTTACCATTCACATTTAGCTGAAGAATAAGACTAATTTCTGTATTTATTTTTTATTTATTTAAAAATGTTTCTAAATCCAATTATTTGACTTAGAATGCAGAAATTGAGTTAAATCATTGCAACTGACCCAGGCAAAGCTTTCAAAGAGAAATATAAAGCCAAATAACACATGAAATGTAAAAAAGATGTTTTTGTGGGATCTAAACTGGATTTGGAACTCTAGAAAATCAGTATCTATAATACATATGAGGGTAAATTCTCTGTGTCAATTTAATGAAGCCACAGTACCAGATATTGAGTCAAATACCAGTTTGTATATGTCGATGAAGGTGTTTTTCAGATGATATTAAGATTTAAATAACATACTTCCTTTGAATTACAATAGTCATGTCCTGATAAATCTATGGTAAATAGAAAATATCATAAGCCAAAATGTATTTAATAGACCTAACCTACCATACATCATAGCTTAGTAATACAGCAACTACAGAGTAGGGATTGCTTCCCCACTGTGATATCATGGCTTACTGGAAGCTACAGCTCACTGCCACTGTCTAGCAAGAGTTTTACATTTCATATGGCTAGCCGATGAAAAGATCAAAATTCAAAATTCAAAGTGCAGCTTTTACTGAATACATATCAGTTTTGCAAAATCATTATCAAAAATCAAAAATCATGACATTGTAAACTGGAGATTATCTGCTGTCTGAAAAGCAGACCCTCCATACTATGCATAAGCCGTATCTTCTCTCAGTACTAGATCTTAAGAAAGATTGGGATTCCCTCAAAAGTCAAGGGGGTTCTGCTTCCAGACTATAATCAGACTCAGACTAAAACAACAAAATCAACTTCCCTAGGTCTTCAATCTGTTGGTCTTCTCTACAGAACTGAGCTTGCCAGTCAACCAGTCACATGAGTCACTTCTTTCAATCTCTCTCTCTCTCTCTCTCTCTCTTTCTCTCTCTCTCTCTCATTATTGTTTTCTGTATAGTCCTGTGTAATTCACTAATAAGGTATGATCACTGCATTCAAGAAACTCACAATCTAGTGGAAGGCAAACCACATGCAAACATACATGTGTACACATATGCTTTCTTACGATACCAGCGATTCATGTGGTACAGATACCTAAGTATCATGCAAACTGCTACCATGACAACCCTGACTCTGAGAGTATCTTTTCTTGTGTTGAATTGGACAGTGCTTGTGGGTGATTGATAGTACAACTGCTCATGTAAAATTTATTTGTTAGAAAGTGGAAGAAAGATCGTCAAAGAATGTACTACACAGACAGTGGATTTTATGACAAATATGATATATCCATTCCTCAGGGACAATACCAGTAAAAGGGATGGCAAGAACTACAGTTGAAAAAAAAATTAGAAAAAGAAGTGCAACTTAAAAAATTATTTTTAAAAAGATGAAGTTTGCTGGAGCTTCCAAGATGGCAGAGTAGGGAAGATAGTTTTAAAAGTGAAGAGAGTGCAATCTCAGGGAAGAATTAGGGAGAAATGGCATAGGAAACTCTATGCAAATTAGAGGGACACAGTGGACCTACATGGAGGATATGGACACCACAACTCAGGACCCCAGCAACCGAGAGCCTAAACACCATCATTGAAGAGTGACATGAGAGCAGAATGCAGCTTCCTAAGATGCTGGCAATAAAGCTGTAGGAAGGGCCCAGGGGGAATCTGGCTTGGAGCCCCATGGGGGATATTGTACCTGTCAAACTAGAGGAGACAAAAAAAAGGAAGAACATGTTTCCCTTTCATATGCTCATTATACCAGATATGGAATTCAAAAAATTGATCAAGGGATTACTTAGAAGTAATGAGAAGCAAATGCATGAACTATTGCAATCCGTACATGACATGAAAATTTCTCCCACAAAATTGAGATCTTAAAGAAAAATCAAAATGAAATCTTGGAAATGAAGAATTCAATAAGACAAATAAAAAGGCAGTGGAAAGCCTTAATAACAGAATTGGTGAAGCAGAAGAAAGAATATCTGACTCAGAAGACAAAGCAAAGGAAATTATATAGTCAGACCAAAATCAAGAAGAAATCAGAGAATTAAAAAACACTGTTGGGAATCTACAGGACACTATTGAGCAGCCCAACAAAAAGGCTCTAAGAGTTCCTGAAGGCATGGAAAGAGAGAAAGGATTAGATGGTCTTTTTAGTGCAATAATAACAGAAAATTTCCTTAATTTAGAGGGAGAAAGGAACATCCAAGTACAGGAAGCACATAGAACTCCTAATAGACATGACCAGAAAAGATCTTTACCATGATACACTGCAAACTCTCCCCAATAAAACATCAGAGGATCTCCAATCAGACTCACAATGGACTTCTCATCAGAAACCCTACAGGCTAGGAGAGAATGGCGAGATATAGTCCAAGTCTTAGAAAAGAACTGGCTGGCGCTGTGGCTCATTTGGTTAATCCTCTGCCTGTGGCACCGCATCCCATATGGGCACCAGCTTCTAGTCCCAGTTGCTCCTCTTCCAGTCCAGCTCTCTGCTGTGGCCTGGGAGGGCAGAGGAGGGTGGCCCAAGTGCTTGGGCCCCTTCACCCACATAGGAGACCAGGAAGGGGCTCCTGGTTTCAGATCAGCACAGTGCCAGCCAAAGTGGCCATTTGAGGAGTGAACCAATGGAAGGAAGACCTCTCTCTATATATATCTCTCTGTCTATAACTCTACCTGTCAAATAAAAAAGAGAGAGAGAGAGAGATAAGAACTGTCAACCCAGAATACTATACCCTGAAGAGTTCTCATTTAAGAACAAAGGTGAAATAAATACATTCCATAACAAAAAGAAATTGAAAGAATTTGTCACTGCCCATCCAGCCCTACAAAAGATTCTTAAGGATGCGTTGCACACAGAAACATATAAACATGGTCATCACTATGAAAGAAGGTAAATGAAGAAATCTCCCAGTAAATGTTCAAAGGAAATTCAGAGTTAATATCTTTGGGAAAATGGCAGGGCAATGTGATTACTTATCAATAGTCACCTTGAATGTAAATGGTCTCAACTCTCAAGTTAAAAGATACAGACTGGCTGAATGGATTAAAAAATAAAGCCCATCTATTTACGGCCTACAAGAAAAACATATCATCAAGGACAGTCTCTTCAAGAAATGGCTCTGGGAAAACTTGATTTCCACATGCAGAAGTGTGAAGCAAGAACCGTATCTTACACCTTACACAAAAATCCTTTAAAACTGGGTTAAAGATCTAAATCTATGACTCGACACATCAGATTATTAGTGAACATTTTGGAAACTCTGGAAGATGTTGGGACAGGCAAAGAGTTATTAGAAAAGATCCCAGAGGCACAAGCAGTCAAAGCCAAAATTTCTTTTAATAAATATTTATTTATTTATTTGATGATCAGAGTTACACAGAGAGAGAGAGAAGAGGCAGAGAGAGAGAGAGAGAGAGAGAGAGAGAGAGAGGTCTTCCATCTGCTGGCTCACACCCAATTAGTACAACAGCTGGAGCTATGCCAATCCAAAGCCAGGAGCCAGGAGCTTCTTCTGGGTCTCCCACGTGGATGCAGGGGCCCAAGAGCTTGGGCCATCTTCTACTGCTTTCCAAGGCCATAGCAGATCTGGATCAGAAGTGGAGCTGCCAGGACATTAACTGGCACCCATATGGGATGCTGGCACTGCAGGCAGCAACTTTACCCACTATGCCACAGCACCAGCCCCAATGCTAAAATTAATAGGATTACATCAAATTGAGAAGTTTCTGTACTCAAAAGAAACACTCAGGAAAGTGAAGAGGCAACTGACAGAGTGGGAGAAATTGGTTGCAAACAATGCAACTGATTAAGGATTAATAACCAGAAAATACAAAGAGATCAAGAAACTCCAAAACAACAAAACAAACAACCCAGTTAAGAAATGGGCAAAGGACATTGGCAGACATTTTTCAAAAGAGGAAATCCAAATGGCCAACACACACATGAAAAAATATGTAGGATCACTAGCCATCAGGGAAATGCAAATCAAAACCACTATGAGGTTTCACCTCACCCCAGTAGAATGGCTTTCATACAGAAATCAACAAACAACAAATGCTTGTGAAGATATGGGGGAAAAGGTACCTACCCACTGTTGGTGTGTGTGTAAATTGGTAAAGCCACTATGGAAGACAGTATGGAGGTACCTCAAAAATCTGAATATAGACCTACCATATGACCCAGCCATCCCATTCCTGGAAATTTACCCAAGGAAAATGATATCAGCAAACAAAAGAATTACCTGTTGTCACTCCCCCTCTTCGTGGAGGAACGACACAGGACCCTGCGTTGTTCTTTTGTATGCTCGGCCCTTCCCAGGTTTGCTGCTGGTTCTTCCCGGGTTGGCTACCAACCCTTCCACCTCCGTGGAAGGGCGGTTCCCCCTGCCACTTTCCCCACTTCCGTGGGGGAGCGGCACACCGCCGGCCGGCTCTCTCGGGGGCTGCACAGGTGTTCCTCTTAGATATTCCTTCAGATAGATGTTCCTTGTGCATGGTGTCTCTCTCCTCCTTTATAGTCCTCTTCCACCAATCCCAACTCTGCTACCCACACACCAAGTACGCTGCTCTCCTGCAATCAGGAGCAGGTCCTGCTGTTTATTGGTTGAACTGGAGGCAGCTGTGTAGAAGCTGTTTCCTCCTCTCCCAGTGCCATATTGTGGGAGAGCAGATGTATAGAATAAGTCTTAATTCCAGTAACTTAGTCTAGTCTGAGTTGCTCCCCACACCTGTACCCCTATGTTTATTGCAGCTCAATTCACAATAGCTAAGACATTTAATCAACCCAAATGCCCATCAGCTGAACACTGCATAAAGAATTTATGAGGTATGTGCACTATGGAATACTACACAGTAGTAAAAATTAAATCTGGTCATTTACAACAAAATTTATGAATCTAGAAAGCATCGTACTTAGTGAAATAAGCCAGTCCCAAAGGGACAAGTACCATATATTCTCCCTGATCTGTAAGAACTAACAGGATTCCTAAAACAAAGTCCGTAGAAGTGAAATTGACACTTGAAGAAAGGATTCCTTGAGCTGCCCTTGTCTTAACTGTCCAGGGGCTGTTTCGTTTGGTTTTGTATTGTTTTATAATTTTTTTCTTCATATTCTTTGTTGAACTCTTTACTTCACATACAGTTAATCATAGGTGTTCAAAGTCAATTAAGGATGGAGCTCAGTAAAAAGTAAGAATGAGAATAAGAGAGGTAGAGGGAAGTTTGTAACTGTAAAGCTGTATAGTTCTGCATACATTCCTATCGACTTACTTCTAAGGGTGTAATTTAAAAACTTGTCATGGGACCCCAAATCCCATTAAGCTGAGTGGTAAAAATGCGATCTTAAGTGATAAAGTGTTCATATTAAGTGTTAATGTGAACATATAGATAGGATTACGTGTTAAAGAGATCATATAAATAGGATCATGTGTCGGGTAATAATAATAGATAGAATTCAAAAGGAGAGAATGTTCCAACATGGAAAGCAGTCAACACAGAAGACTGATAGAATGACAATCCCTTTAAGTAACACTCTGACCTCGGAATCAGTCTTTAAGGCTTCCTGCTCTGGCTGAAAAGCCCATGATAGCATTTCAGGCATGGAAATCCAAGACACTGTGGCAAAAAATGTTCTGCATGAAGGTTCTCTGTGAGTGAGACCCCAGCAGAAATAAGTGGCCATCAATGAAGAATGTACTGATCTCTAAAGGGGGGAGAGATCTTCTGCTTTGTTTATGGCCTTGTCTAAATACTGATGGAGTTTGTGGGTTCAAAAGACTTCCATAGCATAGGCAGCTCACGTCAAGAGCCTTGGGTGGTTACTGACATCATACATAAGAGTGTTAATTTTTAAATTAACAACAGGAGTCACTGTGCACTAACTCTCTGTGTAGGACCTCTGTCCTCAGTGAGTTGTATTATGAGAGTTAATTGTAAAACTAGTTCTTAAATAGTTTTTCTGTTTGTGTGCATGTGTTTGGAAATTGTTGAAATCTTTACTTAGTAAAGAGTTGGTCTTCTGTGTACAAAGTTAATTAAAAATGAATCTTAATGGAGAATGGGACTGGGAAGAGGAGTGGGTAGAGGAGGAAGGGTGGGAGTGTGGGTGGGGGGTGGGTATGGTGGGAAGAATAACTATATTCGTAAAGTCATACTACAAAATTTGTATTTCGGGCCGGCGCCACAGCTCACTAGGCTAATCCTCCGCCTTGCGGCGTCGGCACACCGGGTTCTAGTCCCGGTTGGGGTGCCGGATTCTGTCCCGGTTGCCCCTCTTCCAGGCCAGCTCTCTGCTATGGCCCAGGAGTGCAATGGAGGATGGCCCAAGTCCTTGGGCCCTGCACCCCATGGGAGACCAGGAGAAGCACCTGGCTCCTGCCATCAGATCAGCGTGGTGCGCTGGCCACAGCACGCCAGCCGTGGCGGCCATTGGAGGGTGAATCAACGGCAAAGGAAGACCTTTCTCTCTGTCTCACTGTCCACTCTGCCTGTCAAAAAAAAAAAAAAAAAAAAAAAGAAAAGAAAAGAAATTCTTATTTCTTAATAGGTAAATAAATACATTTTTTAAAAAGATGACATTTAAGAGAAGCAAAAATAACTGCCATATTATGATAATATGTATACTTTTATAGAGGTTAAGGCAAAGCTTCTGAGAAAGAGCTGGGATCACAACAGTGTTCTACCAATGAAACCAGATGCATTTTGGCAAGACTAGTATTCTATTTTGCAGATTTTGCATAAATCCACATAGTTGCAATAAAAGATGACTGTGAATTTCCTAGTGTGTCTTTTTTTTTAAAGATTTATTTATTTGAAAGTCAGAGTTACAGAGAGAGAGAAAGAGAGAGAAGAGAGAAAGAGAGAGAAAGAGAGAGAGGATATTCCATCCTTTGGTACACATCCCAAACGACTTCAATGGTTTGGGCTGAGCTGGGCCAGAGTCAGGAGCCAGGAGCTATATTGGGTCTCCCCTGAGTGTAGGACCCAAGCACATGGGCTACCTTTAGCTGCTTTCCCAGCCACATTATCATGGATTTGTATAGGAAGTGGAGCAGGCAGGAATTGAACCGATGCTGCTGTGAGATGCTGGTAATGCAGGCTGTGTCTTAACTCTATATCACAATGCCAGCTCCTTCTCTTCATATCTTGCAGCTTATGGATTGCATTTCCTATCTTAATTTCCCAAGAGTTTAAAAAGATTGCTAACAGAAACGAAACAGGCTTCCCTTAACCTCTGCCCTGAAGTCTGGGAGTCTGAGAGTGTGAGTTGTTGCTGTGCTGAATGATATGACAGAATAAGGGGGAAATTTTGTAACAAGACAGGTTGGCACTGTATCAATAGAGGATAAGATTCTTTTCTAAATTGGTGATATAAAAATTTGTCAGATTTTCACTTTGAAGTTCTTTTCCAAAGACAGAATTGGCTTACTTTAGGAAATTGATTTGAATCCTTTCTCCTCTGAGAAGATTGGTTTGTTTCTGTATCAGGTGTTCAGCATTTGTTTAAAAATAATTTCTGCCGATTGGTAATTTCTAACTCTAGACTTTGAACAAGATGAACTAATATATTGAAGGAAACACAGAATTAGACATTTGCTTGCTAGTTTTTAATTGGTTTGTTGTATGATCTTGAGTCATTTACATATTATCAGATATGGAAATTGAAATAGAAGTCAATAGTTATCCTCGAAATAGCCTGTGGATTAATCATGGAGCATCTGCATGCTTTCCTTGTTGTAGTGCTCATGAGAATTACAGGAAGTGTCTATGTTAAGAAAAATGTGGGTATCAAAATTTTATTCTCAAAATATGTTGATATGCAAGTGATAAAAATTATAATAAATTTGTTATTGATAATTGTTATTCTGGCAATATGAATTGAGGAATCAAAATCTGAGGAGTCAAAAATAGCCATTCTGTCAATCCCTGAGAAATAAAATAAAGTTTCAACCCACCTTGATAATAACACTGCAATATTTCTTAAAAATAAGTATGTGCCTTAATTTTCTTTAAATGTTGAATTTATCAGAAAAATAACAGAAATGTGTAATTTTCATCCAAATTTGAGACTAAAGGGATAGTAACCACTATCCTATGAAGAACACAGAAAAGTTGTAATAAATAATAATTGATTTATAAATAATGGTAAATATTTTCAATTTAGCATATTACATTATCTCAAATAACTTTGTTATAAGATGAGTATTTTCAGACTTCTTGATCTCACTCTATGAGTTCAAGCCAGTATAGAAACAACTGATATTAATAAAGAAATAATATAAAAGCAACTTCATAAAAAGAAACATTGTTTTTAACCTATGACACCTATCTAAATAAGAGAGAAATAAATTAATCTAGGTTAGAGAATAACATATGGATGTGCATATTATCAAATAAGGGCTTTTTTGACTACCTTTCTTCTTCTCCCCCTTTTGATTCCTCAACTGAGAATAATTTAATAGGGTAATGTTCTACTTTATCATTTGAATTTACTATTTTATTTATTTGAAAGGCAGGGAACAACGAGAAATAGAAAGGAAATATTTCTCATTGCTGCTTCAATCCCTAAATACCTACAACAGCCAGGGCTGGGGAAACCAAAAGCCAGAAAACACAGACTCCATCTCTGTGTCTCCCACATGGGTGGCAGGGATCAAACTCCCTGAGGCATCATCTGCTGCCTCGCAGCGTATAGGATAGCACAAAGCTGGAGCAGAAGCAGGGCCCAAACTTGAAGTCGTGCACTCTGACATGGGCAGGCATCTGAAGTGGCATATTAACCACTGTGATAAAAGCCCACCCTCTGGAATACTTCACTTTAACTCATACAAAGTACTATTTATTGTCAGAGTCTTAAGCCAATGCTAGCCCCTGACCAGAGGGGGCAGCGCAAGCACCTCCCCAACAAGGTGAACGGGAGAGGTAAGGTCGACGGGTGATGAACACACCACAAGCACCCGTGAGTTCTGTCGAAGCAGGAACCGCTTTATTGAAGAAGTGTGCAGGCTTATAAAGCTTACGAAAGACATGCACAGTAGGGGAGCCAATCAGTGAAAAGGTCATGCAGGTGTGGGTGGAGCACACACAGGGGCATCCAAGCAAAGTATAGGGATCATGCACTGTCCACGTGTCTGGAACTAAAGCAGACCTATCCCTACGGGTGATCTAATCTTACGTAGCTTAATCACAGCAGCCGCAGACACACCCCTCGAACGTCCGCCAGGCGCCATATTGTAATGGAGATTTTAGGCAATGCCCAACAATTTATTTTTCCTAGTATTCCTAGAAGTGGTCTCACTTGCATGGTGCTATTAACTGAAATGTCTGAGCCTTTCCAAAATTCCTGTGTTGATGCCTACTCTTCCCTGCTGTAGTATTTGGAGATGGAATTGTTGAGAGGTTAATTTGGTTTAGATAGGTCATGAAGGTATTAGCACCCTTATCAGGAGATGAAGGGACAAGAGTTCTCTCTGTGTGGCATGCAAGAGTACAGCAAGAAGATGGCTGTCTGGGAACTAGAAAGAGGATGCTGGCGCCTCCATCTCAGATTCCTAACCTCCAAAACTGAGCTAAGTAAACGCTTGTTATCTAAATCACCCAGTCAGTGATATTCTGTTGTAGAGACCTTAACTGGTTCAAGTTCTTACTCCTCTGCTTCTGATGCACCTTTTGCTAATGTGCCTGCTAGAGCCAGATTCTGGTTTAAGTTAGGCTACTGCCATGGAATACTCAAATGGAGTCCCTGGCTCTCGATTTCAGGTTGGCCCATCCCTGGCTGTTGTGGCCATCCAAGGAGTGAACAAGAAGATAGAAGATCTCTGTGTTTCTCTCTCTTTGTGTGTCATTCCACCTTTCAATTAAATAAAATAATTTAAAAACTTAAAAAATTAAATCCATTTTAAATAATTTACAAGGAAAAAGAATGATGTTGCAGTGAATAAATGTTGAAATAAAATAGGCAAGATGGACCACTTAATAGTAGATAAAAGTAGGTTACAATTTTGAGACTTCACTTTCTTGATTATAAATTGGGAATGTTCTCCTCAGAAACTTGTAATAAAACCAAAGCATAACAATTCATCTTTTGTTAACAACAAATAAATAAGTAAAAATGTGAATTATATAATTTTATATGAAAAATTGTTTTGACTTTCATTGCTATACATTGATTTATTGATGTGCATTGGTTTTAAAGATTTATTTTTTATATAGTTATTTGGAAGTTAGAGTTACACAGAGATATGAGAAGACAGAGAGAGAGAGCGAGAGAGAGGAAGAGAAAGAGAGAGAGAGGAAGAGAAAGAGATCTTCCATCTGCTGGTTTACCCTCAGATGGCCTCAACTGCCAGGGCTGGGTCAGGCTGAAGCCAGGAGCCAGGAGCTTATGTCAGATTGCCCATGTGGACGACAGGGGATCGAGTACTTGGGCCATCCTCTGCTGCTTTTCCCAGGCCATTAGCAGGAGCAGCCAGGACATGAACCAGCACCTGTATTGGTGGATTTACACCCAATGCCACAAAGCCAGCCCTAGTGATGTGCATTTCATGATATTTATACATTATGAAAGTAAATATTTAGGGAGAATTTCTCCCTTTATAACATGAATGGCTTTGGAATATTAGGTGATAGATTATAATTTTTACTCTGATTAATTCATGATTGTATTAGAAACTAAACTATAGTAAATGAAAAACTGATTAGTAACAATCTCCCAAGGCAAATGAAATTCAAAAAATCGAGGAAACACAGACACAATTCTGATTTGTGTAAATAAAACTAAAGGTACATTGATTAAAAAATTACAGATGGGCAGGCGCCGCTGCTCAATAGGCTAATCCTCCGCCTGGGGCGCCGGCACACTGGGTTCTAGTCCAGGTCGGGGCGCCAGATTCTGTCCTGGTTGCCCCTCTTCCAGGCCAGCTCTCTGCTGTGGCCCGGGAGTGCAGAGACCAGGAGAAGCACCTGGCTCCTGTCTTCGGATCAGCGTGGTGCACTGGCCGCAGCGGCCATTGGGGAGTGAACCAACGGAAAAGGAAGACCTTTCTCTCTGTCTCTCTCTCTCACTGTCCACTCTGCCTGTCAAAAAAAAAAAAAATTACAGATGACGTAGACTTTCTGTTTCCCACTTCCACTAAGACTTATTTCAAAACACCTTCAGGAAGCTAACATATATGACTTATTTGCATTACCACAAACTCATATAAATTAAAGAGAGAAAATTGACTAGAACCAAGTAGAAGAGAAGCAGAATGAGTTGAGAAACAATATTAGTCTTACATACATAGTTGGAGATTGAAGAGAAGCGTAGATTGAAGAATACAAAGTTTATAAAATAATGGTTAATAATTTCCAAAATTAATAAAAACCACCTATAGTCAACAATCTCATTAATCATAACATGTAAATATCAAATTATTAAAAATGGTAATAAAAATCTCTTGAATGTAGCCAAGGGGAAAGTGTTTAGCCTAGAAGTTAAAACTGTTTAAGACACCCATGTCCCACATCCAAGTACTTGGATGTGATTCCTGGCTCCATCTCTTGGCTCCAACTTCTTGCTAACGCAGATCTTTTTTAATTTTTTTTTTTTTTTTTTGCCAGGCAAAGTTAGACAGTGAGAGACAGAGAGACAGAGAGAAAGCTCTTCCTTATTCCATTGGTTCACCCCCCAAGTGGCCGCTACAGCCGGTGCATTGTGGCCGGCCCGCTGCTCCGATCTGAAGCCAGGAGCCAAATGCTTCCTCCTGGTCTCCCATTTGGGTGCAGGGCCCAAGCACCTGGGCCATTCTCTACTGCACTCTCGGACCACAGCAGAGAGCTGGACTGAAAGAGGAGCAACCGGGACAGAACCGGTGCCCCGACCGGGACTAGAACCCAGGGTGCCAGGGCTGCAGGCGGAGGATTAGCCTAGTGAGCTGTGGCCCCGGCACACTAATGCAGATCTTGAAAGGCAGTGATGATGGCTGAAATAACTGGGTTCCTAACACTCACCAGGGAGACTTGGATAGAGTTCCTGGCTTCTGACTTCAACCTGGCACAGTCCTGGTTGTTGCCACCATCTGGGGAGTGAACCAGCAGATGGGAGTGAGAAAAGTAGTCAAAAAGACATGACTAAAGAACAAAAATAAGAATGTCAGTAAATTTCCTTCCTAAAAGACATCTAGGTCAGAAAGCAATAAAAAGATAGTGATAAAGTGCTGAAAGAAAGAAAGCAAAATCTGTTCATCTATACCCAGAAAAATTGCTTTCAATATTTAAGACAAAATATACTAACCACTTCTATGTGTCAATATGGCTAGACTATGGACCCAGTTGTTGGTCCAACATCAATATAGATGTTGCTGTAAAGGTAATTTTTTGGTACGATTTTCAGATCAAAGGGCTGAGTAAGCAGATTATCTTCCATAGTGAAGATAGGCCTTCTCCAATTAGTTGGAATCTTTAAGACTGAAATCTCTCATGAAAAAAAGGAATTGTGCTTTTAGATTTTCTTTGGACACAAGAACTCAACATCAACTTTTCTCTGGCCTGCCAGTCTACCTTGTAAATTTTGGACTTGCCAGCTAGAGGAAATCTCTGATTTCTTAAAATAAACCTTGCTCTCTATATAGACATCATATTGGTTCAGCTTTACAGAAGAATCTGAAGACTACACAAAATAAAAATGTTCTAGAATAAACATTGGGAAGATGTATCCACCAAAATTAATAAATTGTAAACTAATTGCTAAAGGACTTCTTCAGAAAGAAGAAAAACAATATCAGATAGAAACTTGGCTCTATACAAAAATATGAGAACCAGAAATCACCAATATGTGGGTAAAATTTCATACAGTCTCCAAACTAAAGTAATTATTGAGTTTTTTTTAACCCTCCATATGTTATATCGGGGCACTTCTACCATAGCTGAGGAAAAAGAGTAGCAAATACAGATGAACCTGGGGCATTGGTTACTCAAGACAGGTAAGACATCCCAGGATGGAGCTGGCATCACACCAACACATCATACACACAAAAGGGCCTTTTTGAGGGCACCTCATTTAGGTGCTAGTAATGTTAAAAAAAAACTTCAAAAGACTACACAGAATTTTAATGACTTTTCTATTTCAGTCATCCAGAGTCCATCCTTTAGAAGTGTTACATGGGAGCCAATGCTGTGACAACGTAGATGGGGCCACTACCTTCGGTACTAGCATCCCATGTAGGTGCCAGTTTGAGTCCCGGCCACTCCACTTCTGATCCAGCTCCCTGTTGATGCACCTGGGAGGGCAGTGGAGAATGGTCCAAGTCCTTGGAATCCAGTAGTCACTGGCTACCGACTCCTGGCTTCAGCCTGGTCCAGCCCTGGCTGTTGCAGTCATTTGGGGCGTGATCCCAGCAAATGGAAGATTCTCATTCTCATTCTCATTCTCATTCTCATTCTCATTCTCTCTCTCACTCTCTCTCTCTCCCTCCTTCCCTTCCTCCCTCTCTCTCCATCTCTCTCTCTCTCTCCCTTTCCCTTTCCTTCTCCCTTTTCCTTTCTCTCTCCTTCTCTGTAACTTTGCCTTTCAAATACATAAATCTTCAAAAGTTTTACCTAGGATATTCTATACATACTTAGTGAAATTAATACTGACCCATCCAGATGCTACAGCAGATATCTGAGGAAGGTGAGCAGGTAGATACCTCAGGCGATGCCTGAGGTAAATGGAGCTAAAACACTAAACCGGTTATCTGCAGGTCTGTCACTGATGCTGGATCCCATTATCCCCAAAGAGATGGATCTTCTACTCTGAAAGCTTTTATGATTATTCATATATCCCCATTTCCCAGTCACCATAGCTGGGAGCTGGATTGGAAGCTCCCAGGATTTGAATTTGAATCCCAGGATTCAAACCAGACATTTCCAAATTGGAGTTAGGTGTCCCAAGTTGAGGCTTAACCCACTGCATCACAATGCTGGCTTTGGTAATATTTTCTTAAATTTTTCCTATGTGTGCTTTAAAATTTATATTAATAATTTGTATTTTAGAGGGAGAGAGAGAGAGAGAGAGCAAGCTCCTGTCTGCTAGTTCACTCCACAAACTTGCAACAGCCAAATCTGTACCAAGTCCAACCCAGAAACCAGGAACTCCATGCAAGTTTCCCCTGTGGCTGGCAGGGATTCCACAGCTTGAAGCATCGCCTGTTGCCTTTTAGGATGCAGATGAACAGGAAGCTGGAATCAAAAGTGGATCTGGCACTCAAAACCAAATACTCCAATTGGGGATGCAGACATCATTTTTTCTTTATTTGAAAGGCAGAGTGACAGAGAAAGAGGGAGAGACAGAGAGAGACAGAGAACTTCCATCCACTACTTCACTCCACAAATGGCCACAGTGGCTAGGGCTGAGTCTCCCATGTGGGTGGCAAGGGCCCATACACTTGAGCCATCTTCCCCAGCTAACACTTAAATATATGGGATGACAGCATTGCAGGCAGCAACTTAACCCACTACACCACAAGCTGACCCTGGGATGCAGGCATCTTTTTTTTATTTTCAAAGATTTATTTTATTTATTTGAAAGAGTTACAGAGAGAGGGAGAGAGAGAGAGAGACAGAGAGGTCTTCCATCCGCTGGTTCACTCCCCAGACGGCTGCAACGGCTGGAGCCGTGGCTATCTGAAGCCAGGAGCCAGGAGCCTCCTCTGAGTCCTCTACGTGGGAGCAGGTGCAGATGGATTGAACCATCTTCCACTGCTTTCCTAGGCACATCAGTAAGAATGTGGACTGGAAGTGGAGCAGCTGGGATTCAAACTGTTGCTCACATGGGATGCTTGCACTGCAGGTGGCAGCTTAACCCACTGTACCACAGTGCCAGCCACCAACCCAAATCTAGTTATTTTTATAGCCTTTATTTTAATCAATTTTTTGTAAGATTTAATTTTTTTTACTTGAAAGTCACAGTTACACAGAGAGGAGAGGCAGAGAGAGAGATAAAGAGAGGTTTTCCATTCACTGGTTTACTCCCCAGATGGCTACAATGGCTGGAGCTGCGCAGATCGGAAGCCAGGAGCCAAGAGCTTCCTCTGGGTCCCGCATGTGAGTGCAGGGGCCCAAGGACTGAGACCATCTTTTACTGCTTTCCCAGCCCATAGCAGAGAGCTGGACCAGAAGTGGAGCAGCTGGGTCTCGAACTGGTATCCATATTGGATGCTGGCACTGTGACTTTTCCCACTATGCCACAGTGCTGGTCCTATTTTAATCAATTTTTAAAATTATACTTTGTATTTTTGTAGCTCACATATAACAATATGATGTTTTTGTGTATTAGACTTTTATAAAGCAATTATTTTCATCACTTTTTTGTGACAATTTTCACAATCTGTATCATAATAATGATATTAGAAAAAAAACTTCTAAAAAATTGAAAGTTTTTTTTTTCTTTTTAAGTAGGTTTGACACCAGATCTTATTCCAAGGACAAATCTGATCTGAGCAGATGTGAGGTTATTTACAGTCTTTATCTTAATTACTATGAATATTCATAAGTTTCACTGAAAACATTCATGTATTTGATTGTGGGATGCTGCTCCTATTCAGCCAAGAATGTTATGTAATGTAGAATTATGCACCTTGTTTTTCTCAAACTCAATATTTCTGAATTGTGAAACATCTTTGGAACTATGTATATTACTAAAGGATTTGGGGGTCTATTTTTTTTTCTTATAGATCTTCATGGACTTCATTTAATATTTTGGGGACACTATGAAGCCAAAAATGTTACTTTGTACTCCTTTTGTTTTGAGGAACAATTTTTCATGAGTGGATACTGCAGTTTAACAAATTATTTTTCACTTATCAAGATGATCATAGAACTTGTCCTGTAAGCTTTTTGTATGTTGATGTATATGAATAGAACTCATTTTGTAAAGTAAATAGTTCTCTTAAGTTTCCAACCCCTTATTATTACTTATGATATTTTCCATTAGTCCTCATTCCCAGAGGGACCTGACCTAACTATCTGTTAATCTCCTCATCCCCCCAAAAGAATGGACCCGAACTGGTGCTAGGGATATGAAGGTGATGATGACCACTCTGGCTGCTTCACGCTAGAAGGGGGTATTGTTGAAGGACAGCACTAGTACATTTCTCTAAGGCTTGAGCTAAGAGTCCCTGGTAGAATGCAGATTTCCTTGGGGTGAGGGGGCTGTCTGGAGTGACACCTGGAGTTTGATGGCTTCTAGTTTAGTTCAGGATAAATTAAAGCACAAGGCAGTTACTGCCTCTCCACATCGACACCATCGTCTTTTGAGAGTTCTAGTGATCCAGGTGGAAGCCTCAAGGTCAGACATTCAGTTTTAGAGCTTTAGATGTAAAAGAATTGTTAGGTTTAAACCATTTGGTCAAAGTAAGTTACACCTGAGCAGTTCAATCAGAGCTGTGGACCAGATCTAATCAGGTAAAGCTAACTGCTTTATGATTCGAATATTTTAAGCAATCAAATTCAATAAAGGCAACAAACAATACATGAAACTTCCCTGAGATGCATAAAACTTTGTTACTCAATCAGTTACAAAATACAGAAAAGTCTTAATTGAAAAGGTTAGCATGTGATATCAGCATATAAACTCATAACATAGTACGGTTTCTTTAAGATCTAATTTTTAAATTAATTACCTTCTCATCTCGTCCAAACTAATCTTGCATAGCCTTCAACTTCCACAAGCATTGTACAACACACTTATTACTTTAGCTCCTTTATTAAAAAATTTATCCAAAATTTCTCTCTGTCTTCTGTTTGCAAGAATACATTCTCATGCTTATACCCTTTTTACAACTTTATTTCCTACCTACTGGTTCCTTCAATTCACATCCTAAACAATCCTCAACACCTCTAAATAAAGATAAAATGTCTTTTTAAAAGAAAATCCAGAATTTTTACCCATAGTTACTTTAAAGCAGTTTTTGAATTTTGAAAACTTTAAAGCAGTTTTTTTAATCCAGGTAGGAAATAGGTTAATGATTTTTACACTATAATACTTTACCAAAGGGTTACAAACTTTAGGAGTCTCAAGGAAATGATTAACCTAGAAGATAAAACATTTAAGCACAGTACCAGCAATGTTTTGTTAATACATACATAAAATTGTGAGAATCACATTGTGGATGGCAGATTTAAACTAGTTATGATTATATTGACTCAATATTGCATTTTTGGAAGTATAACATAGTTTCACAGACCTTTATACTTTTTAGAGCAGTAGCATTCAGTTGGAGAGTTCTAGCTTAACAAGGCATATATTGAGGATTGGAGAACAGTAGAATCTGAAATAGGTGGGCAGAGAAACTCCTATAATTTAGCAACCAAGAGATTGTGAATTCTGTGTCAAAGCAGCCAGAGTGCCCAACCTTGTCAATCTAGGAAAAAACTTAAGAGGGAAATTGGAAAATACGGCCCTGCAGAGAGTCTGATCAGAGGTTAAAAAAAAAAAAAAAAACAAAAAAAAAAACAACCAGGTTAAAATGAACCCCATTATGACAAGCTCTTCCTCATGTGTTTTCAAAACTGCTGAAGTAGGGAAAATGAGACATGAGGCATCCCTTAGTCGGGAGAGCCAACTGGGACCAGGTGCTGGGCCTTGGCTGCTGAACAGATGCAATACTCACCCCTCCACTACCCCATACATACATTTCCCAGTGCTAGAGACAAAGGTAAGGTGGTAGTGAACACTCCCTGGGCAGATCAAGCAAATGAAACTCAGGAGGGCCTGAGTAGACTTTGAGAGAGGAAGTTCGTGTAGGCCTCTTTCAAGATACTCCTCCTGCATAAGTATCTTTGGCTGAGACTTTGGTGGAGAGAGGGGTTTTGTTTGCACTCAAGAATGAATTTAGATGTACAACAGAGTAGCAGTAAGCAAGACAGCAAGGCATGGGGATTAGGAACACAGCATGGATAGGCACTGTTGCCCCGCTAATGAGGCAGAGATCCTGTGCTAGTCTCCATTCTCCATTTGGCTTTTGAGCTGCTAAAATCGGAGTGTTACAGGGACTATTGCATGGCTTTGAAAGTCCCTGCATCTTGAGGTTTTCTACTATTAGTCTTAGTCCTTTCTGAGTCTCAGTCTTTAATTGATGTTGTCTCCAAAGGGGAAAGGAGGACAGGTCTTTTAGACAATCCTATACAGGCTGAGCAGTTATAGCTTGACCAGCTTTTCCTCAGATACTGCAAACATCAGAATTGATGTCTGTCTCTGTCAGAGGGAGGCACAAATTCTCCCTGGTCTTCTAAGAACTGTGGTCTTCATCTGGGCCAGGAGATCTCTACCTACTAAGGTACTTTGATATGATCAAAAAGGAGTGACTAAATATTAGATCATCCCAGACACAGCTCAAAAGTGAGGAGTAATATCTAACTTGGATGGCTCCTGAGACACCTTTTATGGTTGTTGTATGAGAAGAGAGGGGGTCAAAGCTAGATCAAAGAACAGAGAAGGTTGCTCTCCAGTGTCCAGAAGGAAATTTATAGGCTCACCTTCCACTGTGAGAACCACTCAGGGCTCCTGTGTGCTGGTCTGATGTGTCACTGTAGCCTGTAAGGGAAGCTCCAGACTCCTTCAGTCCTCTGTGGGAGATCTATCAGAAATGCCTGACCCCAGAGTTCTTGGCCTTTGGGGGAAGTCAATTCTCCAATGATCTCTGCAAATGGAGCCTGGCCTTTTCCTCAATCCTTGGTGAGATGTCCACTGTCTTTGCAGTGAAAGCAATTGGGAGGTCTCCAGGGGTCTTCCTGGAACTGAGACATCACCAGGAGCCCACCTCTCCTCTTATCCTTTCACTCTGCTGTTGTTTCCTCTCCTGATATGTTATAAAAAAAAAACATGGTTTCTACCGTTAAGAGGTTGTCTAGGGTGCTCTCAGTTCCCACTGCAATTCTCTGGAGCTTCCTCCTAACGTCTGGAAAGACTGAGTTAGGAATCTTTTAAAATTGCTTTTGCTTCTATAGAGTTAGTACCTAATGGAATATATTTCTTTATAGTCTCCCTCAAACATTCTAAGAAAGCAGGGGGGATTTCCTATGGCCCTGGCTGTCAGAGTCTGGTGTCCATTCAAGGATCCTTTGAAAAACACCAAAGTGTGGTCCTGGCCTCAATTTTAAAATTACACCAAGATCTTCTCCCAGTCTCACACTAAGGGCTGATCCCTGGGAAAGGAAATTGAGTTGGGCAGGACCAACATTCCCAGAGCTGAGATGAGACGTATGAAGGGCGAAGCCGCCAATGTGTATGAGGACCACAGAAAGGCAGACAATGGGCACTGGGGTCTGAGGTAGAGTATGGAGGCATTAGGGTATTGGAGCATGGAGCCCATGGCCTTTCTCCAAACTATGCCCAGTCTCAGTAGTGTCGATCCTTGCGCAAACTGCATTTCACAGTCCAGTGCCCAGTTGGGCTTGCTGGGGACTGGGGTCCAGCCTAGGGATTTTCAGAAAATATTGGGTTCTGCCCTGGCCAGAATTCTCCAGTCATCTCAAGGCCTTTTCCTTTCCCTCAAGAAGGGTCCATCCACATGAGAGAGAGAGGTTAGAACAGAGTCTCATCTCCAGGGGATGGCTGCAGCCTAGTCACCACGCCTAGTCCCTGAGTATTAGGACTGGCAGCCATGCTAACTGCTGGGACCCAGTGTTCTAGAAAGAGTGAGACAGTTACTATGGAGGAGAGTTAGGTTCTCCAAAAAATAGAAGTTAAGAGCAGTCCACATGCTCACCCATCCAACGAGGCATCCGATGCTGGCTGGAGTCAAATTTGAACTGGACCTGAGTTACTTTGGGGTTGTCTCTGAGTCACAGCACCAAACTGTTAATGAGGAAAATGACAGCAAAGAAGGCTAACTCGGATCATGTCTCTCCAAGGGGCTCCAAGAGAGGAAGACCCAAGAAATTGTGAGGGTCAAGTCTTTTAAGCACAATTTTTGGAGAAAAAATAATAGCAGCTAATAATCAGAGAGCAGACAAAATTCATCAAAAGACTGGAATTTTTATACTGTCCAGCTTTGCTTATGATAAAAAAAAAAAGCCATCAGAAGTGTGTGATTGGTAACCTCTCCTATGTATTCTCATGATAAACTAAAAACTCAGAATAGTGGAATCACTACTTCCTTGGTATTCTCATGATAAAATTGGAACTTAAAGGGGATTGGTACTTTTATCTTGCTGAACCAGACTTCTGGGGAGAAGGATACACTTTGTACCCCATTAAAGAGACTTCTCCTTTCCTTTTTCTGACAGGGACCCAACCTAACTCCATATTAGTCCATCTACCTCCTCACCTGCATCCCATATCGGACACTTGGCTACTCTGCTTCTGATTCAGCTCCCTGCCAATGTTCCTGGGAAAATAGCAGAAGACAGTCCAACTAATTGGGCCCCTGTAACTCACATAGGAGACCCGGATGGAATTCCTGGCTCCTGGCTTTGGTGGACCCAGCACCAGTCATTTTGGGCATCCTGGGAATGAACCATCAGATGGAAGAGCTCTTTCCTTATGTCTCTACCTCTCTTTTTGTTACTTTGCCTTTCAAGCTTATAAAATAAATCTTAACACACACACACACACACACACACGGCTGCATCTCCCTCATACCTATGCCACTTGGAGTTTCTCATTCTTATGCTAGTCCACACTCACCAAGATAACATTTAACTTGTAATTCTTACCCGTTTCTGGTAATAGTGGCTTTTATTCTAGGTAAGCAGATCTTGGTTATCCAATGTTGCATTTCAGCCTTTTTTTTTTTTTCAGATATTGGTGGTATTTTGTTCTGTAACCTCAGTTTTTGATGGATTCATGATTTAGTTTTGGCTTATTCACTTTTTTCTTTTATTAGGAGGGGGGAGGATGATGACTTTAAGCTTTATTTATTTGAAAAGTTGAGTTAGAGAGAGGGAAAGACAGATAAAGAAATCTTCCATTTGCTGTTTTATTCCCCAAAAGGCCCAAACAACTGGGACTGTGGCAGGCCAAAACCCTGAGCTTCATCCAGGTCTCCCACATGGGTGGCAGGGGTCTAAATATTTGAGCCATCTTCCATTGTTTTCCCAGGCACAGTAGTAGGGAGCTGATTGGAAGTAGAGAACTAGAACCAATGCTCATATGGGAGTCATAGACAGTGGCTTAACCCGCTGTGCCACCACACTCACTCTGATTTTAAGCTCTTTAAATGTCAAAAATGAAACCAGAAGTTTGTTCTTTTTTTCTTTAATTTTTACTGACGCATTTACACGTTTTTCACCACTGTCTTAATATTTCATTCTCTCATTCTGGTTTAATTTTCTTCTTCTGAATTTCATTCTAGTAACTTACAATGGCTTTTTAGTCTTGCTTTCTTGACCTAGCTTTGTGTAACACACCTTTGATTATCATTTTGAGTGACAGTAGAGTTGTATAGAAATCTAAGTTGAAAGTTACAGTTTTTGAGCATTTTGAGGAAATGACCCGATTCTGGTTTGGCTTCTCTTATTGCTATCAGTCTAACTGATATGGATTTTAAGTCATTCTATTTTTGTTGATCTTTTCCCCAGATCCTCTGCTTTTCATTCTAACCCCCTCTTTTTCAGAATATTTTCAAATGAAAATCTGTCTCATTTATCTCATTTTTTTTTTCTTCCTGTACCTATTGGAGTTATATTCTTCAAAAACATTTGAGGGGCCCGGCACTGTGGCACAGCGGGTTAACGCCCTGGCCTGAAGCACCGGCATCCCATATGGGTGCCAGTTCGAGACCTGGATTCTCCACTTCCGATCCAGCTCTCTGCTATGGCCTAGGAAAGTAGTAGAAGATAGTCCAAGTCCTTGGGCCCCTGTGCCGCCATGGGAGACCCAGAAGAAGCTCCTGGCTTCTGATCCGTGCAGCTCTGGTCGTTGCAGCCAATTGGGGAGTGAACCAGTGGATGGAAGACCTCCCTCCCTCCCTCCCTCTCTCTCTCTCTCTCTCTCTGTCTGCCTCCCCTCTCTCTGTGTAACTCTAACTTTCAAATAAATAAATAAATCTTAAAAAAAAAAAAAAAATCTGAGGCAGGCGCCATGGCTCACTAGGCTAATCCTCCGCCTACGGTGCTGGCACCCCAGGTACTAGTCCCGGTCCGGGCGCTGGATTCTGTCCTGGTTGCTCCTCTTCCAGTCCAGCTCTCTGCTGTGGCCCGGGAGTGCAGTGGAGGATGGCCCAAGTGCTTGGGCCCTGCACCTGGGAGACCAGGAGGAAGCTCCTGTCTCCTGGCTTCGGATCGGCACAGTGCGCCAGCTGTAGTGGCCATTTAGGAGGTGAACCAATGGAAAAGGAAGACCTTTCTCTCTGTCTCTCTCTCTCACTGTCTAACTCTACCTGTCAAAGAAAAAAAAAAAAAAGAAAAAGAAACATTTGAAGTAGTTGATACCCCAAATGCTAAATTTTTAAAAAAAATTTTACAGCCGGCGCCGTGGCTCAATAGGCTAATCCTCCACCTTGCGGCGCCGGCACACCGGGTTCTAGTCCCGGTCCTCTTCCAGGCCAGCTCTCTGCTATGGCCAGGGAGTGCAGTGGAGGATGGCCCAGGTGCTTGGGCCCTGCACCCCATGGGAGACCAGGAAAAGCACCTGGATCCTGGCTCCTGCCATTGGATCAGCGCGGTGCGCCGGCTGCAGCGGCGGCCATTGGAGGGTGAACCAACGGCAAAGGAAGACCTTTCTCTCTCTGTCTCTCTCTCTCACTGTCCACTCTGCCTATCAAAAATAAAAAAAAAAAAATTTAAAATCTAGTCAAATTGTCAGTAGACTATATTAAACTAATAATAATGCAATTTTTTGAAGTGAGGAGCCAGGGACATATTTTGAGTTTCCTTCATTGGTGGTAGAGACCCCATTAATAGAGCTATCACTCACTGTCCCCCAGGAGAAAGCTGTAATGAGGAGTCGGAGCCTGTAACCAAACCCAGTTACTCAGATGTGAGATGTGGGCAACTTTTTTTTTTTTTTTTTTAATTTGACAGGCAGAGTTAGACAGTGAGAGAGAAAGGAGAAAGGTCTTCCTTCTGTTGGTTCATCCCCCAAATGGCCACTAGGAGCCAGGTGCTTCCTCTTGGTCTCCCATGCGGGTACAGGGGCCCAAGCACTTGGGCCATCCTTCACTGCTTTCCCGGGCCAAGGCAGAGAGCTGGACTGGAAGAGGAGCAACTGGGACTAGAACCCAGTGCCCATATGGGAGGCCAGCGCCACAGGTGGAGGATTAACCAAGTGAGCCACGGCACTGGCCCCGGGATGTGGGCAACTTAAACATTATCTCAAGTGCCTGTCACAGTATCAACAATTTTGAGAAATGAATAAGTAGTGGAAAATCCCCGCAAGAACAGTCTTATTATTTCCCTTATTTTAATCAAATATCATTTATCTGGGCCTCCATTTGAATTCCAGAAAGAGTAGTTTCTGTGCTTATTCGTTACTAAGAGCTTAAAAAAATAGGATATCACCTAAATACATCTTAGTTTCTACAACTATAAAAAACACTTGAATATGCAAGGTAAAATAATTTCCCAACTACTTTTAAAAAGTGCCTAACTTTGTTTATAAGCAGAAAGAAATTTGTTGGGACTGATACCCAGTGACTGTTTACCTGATATCTTTTTATTTAGTTAGAGAAATGAAATCTTTATTAAGTATGGCCCATAGGGGTTTTTTATGGGGGAACATCTGTACTTTTATAGAAGCCCTATTGAGTGGTTCATGCACAACTTGCCAACCTCTATCTGATATTTGAATCTCATTTTACAGTTGAGGAATCATGAAGAGGTGTAGGGAAGTTAATGCAAATGTTCAAGACTACACAGTGGGCTAACTTCAAAATCTGAAATAGCATCCCTAAATTCCTACGAATTCTATCTCTACCCTGAACCTTCTCTTCCACTGTTTTCAATTAATATGGACAAATGCATGCAAATATGTGCTTATACTGACTTAGTAAAAATCATAAATGGAACAGGTGCCTAACCTCTGTCTTTCTCATATATCTTAAGATCATTTACATTTGTAACCAATGAGTAGAAAAAGTAAATATTATTCAGTTCCTTTGCACCATTGAGTAATAGAATACATACTTTTCAGACATTATATATCATTAATATATCCATATCCACATATATAATGTTTCTGTGCATATATATATATATACACACACACATTCTATAAAATCTTTTTAAATATAATTAGCATAGGTCTTTTGTTGGGCTTACAGTTTGCCAATGTATCTTTAGTTGCTTAGTTATCCCCAGGGATAACATATGGAATAAAATCTGTCTTTTAAATAGAGATGTAAGTGAAAGCGAGTTCTTTGATAGGACTCTTGACTGAAGACTTCATGACAGAAAACTTTTACTGGAATCCAATTATGGTAAACTGTGAAATGTTAAAAGCACTTCATCACAATGTCTAGTGCTTTCTCCTTCTGCCTAAATGCAATGTGGTATTTGCCTCACCTTCCGTCTTTTGTAACTGGTGCCCAGAGGAACTGTATTATGGAATGGGCAAGACTCAAAAGTATCCTTCTCAGTGCTTTAAAAATCAAGTCCCAGCCTCCTTAATAGGCATCCTGACAAAGTATAGAATATGTTCCCTGGGCAATCAATCAAGCTCTCATTGCACCCATAAAAGAGCAAGCAGGGCTGCTGGAGCGAGTGGCTCCTTATGAACGGACCATTGTTCTCACAATTAAGGCCACAGAGACTCAAGTGGAAGACTCCGGAAATATCAGGGTGGGATATGGGAGAAAGGAGGTTGGGGAATGTAAATTCTAGTTGTCCTTCCAAATCCTAAAAGATCCCTCTTGCAAGGGAAAAGATGCTAATGTTTGATAAAAGCAAAACAAATAAGCACACTTAAACTACTGCTGGTCTCTCACGCTGCTTCATTATGTTGCTAGTTGGGAGATTGCTAACTCACCCACTTCATCTTTTGGCCTATATCCAAGCAAGCTACCACAAAACATAAACAGCTGGGTTCCTTTGTATGATAGATATAATTAGAAATGAAGTGGGCTTTTCAAAATACTATTTCAAATTGTTACTGTCAGGTTTTCTAATTTTTAGGTGTGTATACAAGTAAAATACACATTTAAGATTCAATGTCTTCTTATTCCATTAACAGGATTTAATTTTCATTTCTTTTTCTCAGGGTAAAATGACAGGTAACATGGATAAAAAAAAGCTTAGTTGAATTTAACCACATATGTCTGTAGCTATACTAAGAAATAAAAATACAGAAGTTGAGAGTAGCTGTAGCTAAGGAGGTGGTAATGAAAATGGAATTTCAGCAGATACTCAAAATATTTTTCAGTTTGTGAATTAAATTTATACAAAAGAAATGATGCATTACTTATTTAATTTAAAAATAACAAAAAGCAGAAAAAATGCATCATGTAAGTTTCTTACATGATTTTCGGTTATATTCTAATCAATAAATTAGATCATAAAGATAGCTGTCAACAGAGTTATATTTTCCAATAGGATAATATTACATTGTGGTGTGTTTGTTTATACTTGAAAGGCAGAGAGACCAAGATTTCCCACTGCTGGTTCACTCTTCAAATACACACAAGAGCCAAGGCTGAGCCAAAGCCACATATCTTGAACTCAATTTGGGTTTTCCACATGTGCAGCAAGAATCTAAACACTCGAGTGTTCACTTGGTGCCTCCTGGGTGTTCTTCAGCAGGAAGCTGAAGTTAGGAAAGGAGCTGTCACTAAAATCCAGATACTACTGGTTTTTACACCCTTAGGCATGCCCACATCTTAAGCACTAGGCCAAATGTTCACCTTTATATTTGTCGCTAATGAGGGTGTTATCATCTAAAACAGTTACATGCATACATACCTCAACTTATAGTACTTAATAATCTACTAACTCATTTATATGTGATTATTTATAAGTATTAAATAATTCAAGAAGCAGAAATTGATGCAAGTGATCAGTACAGTTCTCACAATGAACTAAAATTAAAAAATGAGCCCAGCTGGAAATCTGTGAAATAGTACTGAAACTTCATCTACAGGGATCCAGTTTGACATGACTGTAGCCATCCTGGTCATGACCACCATCTTGCTTTACAGATGACTCAACGGTCACTCTAAAACTTATGGAAAAACAGAATCATCAAGGTATTATGTGACACCTGAAATGTAAATGTTTCTTGAGAAAGTTCAGTTGGACTTCTGTTACCACAGGACATCTTTGTCTATAAAGCCCCTTTTTTCCCATCTTGTGACATGGGGACCTATCTCTTTTGTGGCTGCTCAAGACCATGCTTCTGTCCATGGGTCCCTAAGAAATCACACTCAGGGCCAGCGCCGCCGCTCACTAGGCTAATCTTCCACCTTGCAGCGCCAGCACACCGGGTTCTAGTCCTGGTCGGGGTGCCGGATTCTGTCCCGGTTGCCCCTCTTCCAGGCCAACTCTCTGCTGTGGCCAGGGAGTGCAGTGGAGGATGGCCCAAGTGCTTGGGCCCTGCACCCCATGGGAGACCAGGAGAAGCACCTAGCTCCTGCTATCAGATCAGCGCGGTGCGCCCGGCCACAGCGCACCGGCCACATCGGCCATTGGAGGGTGAACCAACGGCAAAGGAAGACCTTTCTCTCTGTCTCTCTCTCTCTCACTGTACACTCTGCCTGTCAAAAAAAAAAAAAAAAAGAAAAAGAAAAAAAAAGAAAGAAAGAAAAAAGAAATCACACTCTGTAATCTTGCATGTTCCCATCTCTGTCTTTGGTCTCAGTACAGCTTCTTGCCTTTGGCAGCAGGTTGTCCTATATTTTCCTACATTGTGTTTTCCTGAAACACTATATACTATCTGGGACCAGAGTGTAATGGAATGAAGTTTATATCATGCTTAAATAATGTATGTGTAATAATATACAGATTAAAAAGGCAAGATTAGGGACACCTGAGGCAGATGAAGGGTTACTGGGTATAAAGATGCCGTAGCTGGGTGAGTGCTGTGCTTAGAGGGTTGAGCCTCTTCCAGCAGTGCCAGCATCCCATGTGGGCTCTGATTCAACTCCTGGCTGCTCCACTTTCAACCCAGCTCCCTGCTAATGCTTCTGAGAGGATAGTAGAGGATGTCCCAAGATCTTGGGCCCCTGCACCCATGTGGGAGATAGGAAGAAGCTCTTAGCTCCTGGCTTTGGCCTGCCCCAGCCCTGTTCATTGTGGCTATTTGAGGAATGAACCAACAGATGGAAGATCTCTTCTTTCTTCTCTTTTTTTCCTTCTCTCTCTGTTTTTCTTTTAAATAAATAAATCTTATAACAAATTAAAAGATGCTGTAGCCACAATAATTGAGAGATTAATTTTTTCACTCCTTAAGATATATTTACTAAATCTATAACTATAAATCAAATATTCTGTTACAGTTTAGAGATTTTAGCTGAGCAAAATCTTGATCATTCATATTTGGAGGCTTGCAACACATGTGGAGGAATATATACATGTTAAGAAACACATTGAAATAAGTTTTATAGGCACCACTGTAGACAGAAATATAAGACAGAAAGGCACACAAAAAAGACAGTTATTTATTTCTCCCAATAAGATCAGTAAAGGTTTCATGAGAAATGTCACTTAATTGCATCATGACAGAAAATATGAGTTTTCCGGATAGACTACTCTGGCTGGGCACCGACAAATTAATCCTGGTTCAGTCATCACAGGGTAGGAGGAAGGATGGATGGAAGGAATCTGTTACTGGAGGTCCTTCATATGGACGTATTTGCTCTAAAATGATTTCACCTGCTGGTTCACTCCCCAGATGGCTGCAACAGCCAAGGTTAGGCCAGGCTGATGCCAGGAACCAGGGGCTTCATCTGGTTCTCCCATATGGGTAAGAAGGGGCCCATACACTTGAGCCATTTTTGCTGCTTTTCCAAGGCCATTAGCAGGGAGCTGGATCAGAAGTAGAGCACCTGGGATGTGAACTGGTGCCCATATGAGAAGTGACTTTACTTGCTACGCCACGACATATGCCCCTGCCATGGCAATTTTGAAAGCAATCTAGCACTATTGGTTAAAAAGCCACAAGATTCTAAATGCAACTTAAATGAACTTAGGCAATGCATATAGTCTCCAGTTTCTGATATCTCTATCACATTCTGTTACCTTACACAAGACTCTTCTACTCTCTATCAGCATAAGTATTAGTTTTCCACCCCTAATATAGCGACTTGTGATTTACTTAGAATTCCAAAAGAAAGTGGAAAAAGACTGTGTCCATGGACTCCTTATTTTAAATAATCCAAAGAAATAATTATCTGCTTTCATTAACTAGAATCCAATTCAACGGCATTTAAAACTTTTGACTGAAAACAATTAGATAAGAAATTTATTATTTCTGAAAAATGTACTTTTTCTAGTTAATATATTTCATGCCATGAGTCCCTATGAATATTTTTAATAAGTGTGAATACTTCTAAAATTATAGATTAACTGGTTGAGGAACAAAGTTAAACACTACAGCTAGGGACAGAGCAATGACAATAGTCATGACGCAGTCAAATTTGCAATGTCTAAACGTTTAATCTGGCAGCTGGAGCAGCAGGCAAAAGCTTGAGATGAGAGAGAAGGATGTTGTCATATACATCATCCTATTATCTCATAATCGAAGCTGCATGGAGGGGCTGCAGAACCCACAGAAAATTTGCTTACACTTATGATCTGGAAAGATGAATTTAAGTTACTTCCATGTTTTTCTTTTGGAGGTGATGTTTCCCTAATTTGACTGTTTGTAGGAAAAGTTAAATTAAGCTTAAATTTCTATGAGAGAAATGTTGCTCAGAAGTGTTTTGTAAATATTATGACAATGAGTCCACAGCAAAATCACTGCAGCTATGTTGCAAAAAAATAAATAAATACTAAAAAGAGTAGGTGACTGGCTCAAGGAAGATGATACCTTTAAATTTAGCATGTATGTTTCCATATAAGACTTCAGAGCAATCAGATTATTAATATTTTAAGATATATCAAAGCTGTTTGACAATATCATAGCTTTGATTTTATATTTTGCCTGTCCTGTTGTTTTGAAAGACAGAGTTACAGAAAGAGAGAGAGAGGGAGATATAGAAATCTTCCATCTGCTGGTTCATGCCCCAAATGTCTGCAAAGTCCAGGACTGGGCCAGGCCAATGCCAGGAGCCAAGAATTTCATCTGGATCTCCCACATGGGTACATGAGTTCAAAGACTTGGACCATCTTCTGCTGTTTTCCCAGGCATATTGGCAGGCAGCTGGACTGGAAGTGTGGAAGTGGAGCAGCTGGGACTCAAACCGGCACCCATATGGGATGCCGGCTTGCAGGCATGACTTAATCTGTTATGCTAAGACACCGACCCCAACTAATTTTATAAAATTTTGGAGAGGCCTAAGTTTGTACTTTGCAAAAGATAATATCTAAGATTCACATAGCAAAATATCCTGTTGTTTTAAAACAGTCTTTTAGTTCCAACCAAAGGTGTTGTGTACACATTTTGTAATAGAAAAGCTTTAAATATAGTCTCTACTGTTAATATGAATTTATATGAGAATAGTGATACATTGAGATTTCTCATTTTAATATTATTCATTTCCTCATTTTATTTTATTAAACATGTGTGAAAAACGCTTATAGCCTCAGGAATTCAGCATTCTATATGTTTTAAGAAAACTTTTATTTAATAAATATAAATTGCGAAGGTACAACTTTTGGATTATAGTGGTTTTCTCCCCCATAACCACCCTCCCACCCGCAAACCATCCCATCTCCTATACCCTCTCCCATCCCATAGTTCATTAAGATTAATTTTCATTTATCTTTATATGCAGTATATACTAAGTAAAGATTTCAACAGTTTGCACACACACAGAAACACAAAGTATAAAGTATTGTTTGAAGACTATTTTTACCATTAATTCTCATAGTACAACACATTAAGGACAGAGATACTACATGGGGAGTAAGTGCACAGTGACTCCCGTTGTTGATTTAACAATTGGTACTCTTATTTATGATGTCAGTAATCAACCGAGGCTCTTGTCCTGAGTTGCCAAGGCTATGGAAGCCTCTTGAATTACAAACTCTGACCTTATTTAGACAAGGTCATAGTCAAAGTGGAATTTCACTCCTCCCTTCAGAGAAAGGTACCTCCTTCTTTGATGGCCCGTTCTTTCCACTGGGATCTCACAGAGATCTTTCATTTAGGTTTGTTTTTTTTTTTGTTTGTTTGTTTTTTGTTTTTTGTTGTGTGTGTGGTTTGTTTTTTTGTTTTTTTGTTTTTTTTTTTTTTTTTTGTTTTTTGTTTTTTTTTGCCACAGTGTCTTGGTTTTCCATGCCTGAGAAACTCTCATGGGCTTTTTAGCCAAATCCGAAGCATTCTATAATTTTGAACTCAATTCATCTCATGCTCTCTTTAAAATGACCAAATAAAACCATGGCCTAAAATAGTGATTGTGAATTTCATTCAGCTATAAAAATTGAAGTTTGAAATAAACTTTGTTTATCAGGTATAGTATTGCTTTGAATCTAAGAACTCCACAAATTCTTGTTTTAATTTATATTTCTTCTCATATAATTATACCATTATTTGCCTTCATACATATTATACATGCATGCACACACACATATATATTTGCACATATCTGTTACTATCAATCATGTATCAGTAAGTTGAAATTCAGACACATTAGGATGAAAACAAAGGGAGACTTTCATTCCTGATCAATTTAATGTTTTGCTGTCCCCAGGTTAATCTTCCTGGGCCACTGACTAGAGAAGCTGAAGGCTTCATGTTCTGGAATTACTATTTTGAAATTCTTAATAATTTTTCTTTTGAATTTGTCTTTTTCAAACAAAATCCCATGGGATATTGGGGCAGGTGCCAGAGCCTTTGACAGTAGGCTCACAAGTGTTCCGTCCTCCTGCTACCTACAGAACAGATTCTCATTTTCCCTTCCAACCTCTTGCTCTGCACCATCCCACTCACCTTGCTTGGTGGCCTCTGCCAACCTCAGTCTGTAACGATGATAGGAGAGCTTAAATCTCACTGCCTTTGATTTTTTGGCCCCATGTAGTGTCCTAGGAGTTGGTACAGGGAAAGTAGAGAAAGACAGGGGTCCAAACCAATCTGTTTATTGCTCAAGACTGTGTGACTGCTCCTTTCCCTCTTGTGTTAGAAGCACATGTTACTTGGCGGATGTCTTGTTTGGTGGGATCTTGTACAAATCATGGATCTAGGTACCCAGGTCACCCAACGCATCCCAGGGCTTGGATGATAAATCTCATGGGTGGCTGAGCTAGCAGGCCTGATGCAGGGGGGAGTCGTCTTCCTCTCCACCCACCCACGACACTCCTGCAAAGATACTGAATTTTCCTTTTGTACCAGGTTCTGCTCTGCAATTTACGTTGCTGACTATTCCTTATCTTCTGCATATACTTCCAGCTAAAATGAAACGTTTTGAGTTTGTCATATATACAATCTTTGCACATTTGTGGTGTTACTTCACCTGTAAAATTTTGTCACGCTTGAATACCTTGAAAAGTCTTATTTATTCCTAATATTATACAATCACAAGTTCATCTCTGATATTTTCATCTCTCAACTCCATTCCATAGAACAAATTTAGATATTCCTACCATGTTTCTCTAAGATGACCAATGGATACCACTATTCTGGCATTTGGTATAAGAATTTGTAAGGGTAAATCATCACTCTATCCTAGAGGATAAGACCTATTTTTCTGTAACCCCAGCATCTAGCACATGCAAATAAAATAATAAATATTGGTTGAAAGCTGATTTTTTCCAGAACTAGTGTAGAATATATTATTTAAAATAAGTAGTCATTACATTAAATAATTTCAATAATTTATGCCTCCCAGTAATTTTTAAATATTTATTTATTTATTTGAAATTCAGAGTTACAGAGGGAGAGAGAGAGAGAGAGAGAGAGAGATCTTCCATCTGTTGGTTCACTCCCCAGATGGCCACAATAGCAAGGGCTTGGCCAAACCAAAACCAGGGGACAGGAGTGTCATCTGAGCCTCCCACTTGGATGACAGGTGCCCAATTATTTGGGCCATCCTCTGCTGCTTTTCCCAGGTCAGTAGCATGGAACTGGATCAGAAATAGATCCCATTTAAGATGCCTGAATCATAGGCAGTGACTTGACCCACTACACCACAATACTGGCCTCTCTCAGTAATATTTTTGAATAGGTATCAAATCTACTTAATTCAGAATATGAATTCCCTTACAGTGTTGCTTTTCTATTTTCATTTAGAGGACATTTCGTAAACACACAGAAACACAAACACACCTGTATGTGTGTGTGTGTGTGTGTGTGTGTATATATATAAATACAATTGCTGGGAATTCTAAACACTTGGCATTGTTGAGGGCAAGTAGAGAAAATTAGCCAATTTAAATATTGCACTTATTCACTTTATTTTAAACTTAGCTGTCTGTTAGCTAAATAATAACTAATCCTTTATAATATATGCAAATTTAGGCAAGTGACTTACATAATGGTAAGAATACACATGTGAAATGAATTGCAAATTCATTTACTTTTTTTAGCATTGGCTTTATTCCAAATGAGCTACTGTAACAGTTACAGCCAAGTGTTAACTCTATCTTAAATTTATCGTGAATATATGGTACCTGAATTTATACTATTTAGACATGTACTTTCCAAGCTGCAGTTATTTGAGAAATGTAATTTTTTTTGAGAGGGAGAGTGAAAGGGAGGGAGGGACACACACACACACATACACACACACACAGATTTCCATCCCCCAGCTCATTCCCCAGATACCTGCAGAAGCCATGGCTGGGTCATTTCCAGGAACTGAAAACACAATCTAGGTCCCCAACAAGCCTGGAAGGAACCCACCTACTTGACAAATTGCCTCACAGGATCTGTGTTGGTAGGAAACTAGAATCAAGAACTGGAATTGAACCCAAGTACTCTGCTGTGGGTCATAGACATTTTAACTGCTAGACCAAACACTGATCTAAATCACTATTTTTGACTCCTATGTGTTACCTATTTGGTCAGTTATTTATATATGTATATATAACTAATATATATAATATGCATTACAGTATGTAACACTATGGAAAGTAAAATATGTGTTCACTTCTCAGAAATTAGAACTAAGGGTAAATATAATCTGCATGTAAATACAGTAAGAGGTACATTTTAAAATAATGAAAGGCAAATAAGACTAAATTAGTTATTTTCCAAAGGAAAAGCTATACCTGAAACAATTTGTTACATAAAAGAGTTACTTTCATTCAGGAGAGTATGGAGAAAACTAACTCAATATTGCTTAAAGTTTTACATCAGTGAGCCTACCAATATGTTTTGGAGCTCCTGCTGTGTGCCAGCCCCTGTGGCTTTCAGTTTTGAAACTTATGGGCATGCAGAATTCCACATCTCTTGGAAATGTAGACTGCATGGTAGAGACAGGATCTGAATTCTTCAGAATTCTAGTCTTTGTAAGCATAGCAGGTTAATTCAGCAGCTTCCCACGTAGCGAAGCTGGATTCTTTTGACTAAATTCAGGTGAATAGACTGGCCAAAATGATACAGACTTGGGGTGGGCATTGGCATAGTGGCTTAAGTAGTTGCTTGGGATGCCTGCATCCCCAGAGTGCCTGTTTGGAGTCCCAGCTCTGCTTCTGATCCATCATTTTGCTAATGAATACCCAAGGGAGCCGCAGATGATACCCCAAGATCTTGAATATCTGCCACCCACATGAAAGACTCAGATGGAGTTCTAGACTCCTAGCTTCTGCCTGGTCCATCCCTAACTGTTGCACACATTGGGAGTGAACCAGTAGATGAAACTTCTCTGTCTGGAGCTGGCATTGTGGTGCAGTGGGTTAAGCTGCCACCTGCAACATTGGCATCCTATACCAGAGTCCCTGGCTGGTACAGCTCCCTGCTAATGCACTTGGGAAGGCAGTGGATGACTGTGCAAATACATGGGCCCCCTGCCACTCACATGGGAGGTCAGAATGGAGTTCCATGCTCCTGGATTGGGCCTTGCCCAGGCCCAAACATTTGGGGAGTGAACCAGCAGATGGATGGTATCTTTCTCTCTGCCTCTCCCTCTCTCTGTCACTCCATCTTTTTTTTTTTTTTTTTTTTTTTTTTTTTACAGGCAGAGTGGACAGTGAGAGAGAGAGACAGAGAGAAAGGTCTTCCTTTGCCGTTGATTCACCCTTCAATGGCCGCCGCGGCCGGCGTGCTGCAGCCGGCACATCACGCTGATCCAATGGCAGGAGCCAGGTACTTCTCCTGGTCTCCCATGGGGTGCAGGGGCCAAGCACTTGGGCCATCCTCCACTGCACTCCCTGGCCACAGCAGAGAGCTGGCCTGGAAGAGGGGCAACAGGGACAGAATCCGGTGCCTCGACCGGGACTAGAACCCGGTGTGCCGGCGCCGCAAGGCGGAGGATTAGCCTAGTGAGCCGCGGCGCCGGCCTCCATCTTTTAAATAAATAAAATTAATCTTAAAGAACTCTGACTATCCTCTTCTCCATTTGTCTTCCTTTCAAATATAACAATTTTTTTTAAAAAATGAAAAATTGTGGACTAGTTTTAGGCATGCCTTGATTTTTAGAAACATCTGCAATGATGCTTTTCTAGTCTCTGCAAAAAAAAAAAAAAAAAAAACAATCTAGAAACCATCCATTTCAGAAACACTAGCCAAAGCCAGAGAAGAGTTGCCAAAGTGTGATTTGAACAAGAGGTAATTTTTTTTGTCATGAGCCTTCAAAATTTTCTGATATATTTATTACTGAAGCCTCTCCTGGGATATCCTAATCTAGGCCAATAGGCAGCTAATATTCAACTTTGTCCTGGTTAGGATAGATTCCGGCTAGTAATTCACAACCACATAACATAACTAAATGTTCAACACTTATTGCTTTAATGAAGTAAAAGTGATTGCCAGAATATGTCCTTCTGTATGTCCAACTACTTTTTAATGCTACCATAGACTGATAAAGGGTTTCTGGTTGCCAAGCACTCACATGGGTTTTAGAAAATTCATATGGACATCATCCATCATGCTTTCAATTGTGTATTTGTACTATTTTGAAAATAGATGAGTCATTAATGAGACACTTTGGGTTAATTGAATAAATGGCTGAGATTTGAGGACATACTCACAGGACCCCAGTTTTATTTTTAAATGATGAAATAATGGTGACAGCTTCAATTTTGTAAGCCACAGACTTCTAAATGCTTTACCAATGTCCACACAGTGATTCTCATGGTAACTTTACAACTTAGGTGGTATGATTAATGCCATTTTGCAACTGAGAAACTTCGCTCCTTAGTTCACTTGGAAAACAGTACCCTGAACGCACTTGTTCTTGAGACCCAGTGCTGTTGGATCTGGTTTTGAGGCTATAGCTCATCAGCAGTCCCTGGATATCTGCACAAAGCCTCACTATAAAAATGCCCCGTGTGACATGTTTATGATTCCATGTGTTCCTTTTTGAGATATAGCCTCCAATTTCTCACCTTCAGTAAATTAATGAGAGTTAATCTTTTGCCAAGCAAACTTATCATCCCTATATGGATTTTGAATTATTCTCCATTTGTCATATACAGCAGACTTTCAACCAGTTCTGATTATATGATCTTTCTGAAATGATCTCTCAGAGACTGAGTCCGGAGCTGACTAGCTGTGCTGTTCAAGGCAGACTTTCGAGGAGACCGATAGTGAGAGATCCATCTCTTCAGTCTACTCAGACTCCAACAGTGCACCACTAAATGTAGAGAGATTTCCTTATTTACAAAGCTGTGTTCAGTTGACAATAGTTGTTAAATTGTGGAGAGCCTAGGCTTAGAGGTAAAACAATAAGCTATTTCTTGTCCATTCTACCACAAAAAGCAGCTTAATTTTAGGTAATTCTGTAATTTAAAATTTCTAATTTAAATAAATCAATAGTAGAATAATAACTCATGCTTCTGTTAGAAAATCAAATTTGTGAATGTAAGGAAATTAAATAACAAAATATTGCCCTATTCATTATCTTTTCGCTACATAGGTAACCATTGATCATTTTGATCATTAATGATCATTAATGATCATTAATGATTTTGAAGTGATCTTGAAACTGATTTTAGCTTTCTTTTTTGAGTAAAGAACTTAGGCATGTGCACCTAACAAAGCAGTGTCTATAGAATTATTTCATTATTTTACAACACAGGTTGGAATTCTGTTGTATTGCTACATTGTGATTTATAAAACCTATCCCCTATTGTTCAACTTTTGCTTCCAGATTTTTGCTACAACAAAAAGAAAAATTCATCAGTGAATATGTCTTTATATACATCTTTGTAATATTATACCATAATATCTGAAGAACGAATCCTTTGAAGTGGAATATCTTGGCAAAAGGAAAAGTACCTTTTACATTTTGATATATGCTTCCAAGGTAGACCACAGTTTTAAATTCAGCCAAATTAATTTTAGTGATGGCTCATGCCAGTGATTCTGCCCTCAGTGTGTTAATGTAGGCAGCCGGCTGTGGATCAAAGAGTTTGCATAGTCAGTTGATATAAATTTGGATAGAAGGCTAGCCTATGATAGCTGACACAAGAAGACTAGAACACATTATCACAATTTAAATAAAGGAATTCAAAGACCACCAGAAGGATGTTAGACTAGTCTATCCTATGGGTTCTCTCTCCTGGCTTCTGAATTATGTTACTTGCGGTATCTTTTCTTTACCCCAGACATTATAAGCAGGTGTCAAAGAAACCCAGCAGCGCTGGGATTGATTCCTTTGTTCTCTCAGCTAGGAATGCTGTTTGAGAATACAGCAACTTAATGGCAAACACAACAATTTGAGAGGGATCATAGTTTCTTGACCCAGCAGACAGTTCTGTACCATGTGTACAGTAGATGTTATCACTCACTCTTAGTGAAAGAGTGGCATTGTAACCTAAGTTTATTGAGATATCTGGTATTTGCATATGAATGAACCACAGTGTTATCAATGGTAAGACATATATTGATTAGGGCTGTATATTAAGGATTGAAGTTAAAATGTTTTCTTTTTTCTGATTGAAACAGTTTCCTTTTGTTTTTTAAAGATTTATTTTATTTATTTGAAAGACAGAGTTACAGAGAGAGGCAGAGAGAGAGAGAGAGAGAGAGAGGTCTTCCATCCACTGGTTCAAGAGAGAGAGAGAGAGAGAGAGAGAGAGAGAGAGGTCTTCCATCCACTGGTTCAAGAGAGAGAGAGAGAGAGAGAGGTCTTCCATACTGGTTCACTCCCCGATTGGCTGCTATGGCCAGAGGTGTGCCGATCCGAAGCCAGGAGCCAGGAGCCAGGAGCCAGGAGCTTCCTCTGGGTCTCCCACAAGGTTGCAGGGTCCCAAGGACTTGGGTCATCCTTCACTGCCTTCCCTGGCCATAGAAGAAAGTTGGATCAGAAAAGGAGCAGCCAGGAATAGAACCAGCACCTGTATGGGATGCCAGCACTTCAGGCCAATGCTGGCCCCTTGAAACAGTTTCAAGGCTTAGCGATAGGATCTCTGATCTAAACTAACTTGCTAGTTATTGAAGCCAAGTAGTTCCTTGGTTTGGTGTAAGTTATTTATTGCCCCAGAATCCTTGAATAAAAAGATCTGAGAGCAGTTTTATGTTTGTATCTGTTCTAGGGCCTCCCATGTCAGATATTTTTGACCACAAATTTTACTCTTTTTTTCTTCTATGTTTGTCTAGATGTCCTATTTTGGTTTGAGTAAGTTTTGGCAATCTGTAGCTTTAAAGCAATTTTTCTATTTTATCTGAATTACCTAATTTGAGGGCCCACAGATGTTAGTAGTCTTCCCTTGTAATAATTTTTATATCTGTGAAGTCAGTAATTTACCTTTTTTTATTTCTTTTTTTTTTTTTTTACTAATTCATTCATTCTCTCTTTCTCTTGGTCTGACCCGCTAAAGATTTCTCAATTCTGTTGATCTTTTAAAAGTTCTAATCTTTGTTTTCTGAATTCCTCTCTACTAAGTCTTATTTCCAAAGTTTTTTTTTTTTCTTTTTCAGGAATATTTTCTATCCAAAAAACTTTTAAATGTAGTCCCAGAAACAAACAAACAAACAAACAAAAAGGCAAAATTTTGTGCTTGACATTAAGACTTCCTTGTTTATATCTTATTCTTATATATATATACTAAACATGCATATGTGTACTTATCTGTGTGTGTAGTCACTCATGCCAGTTAACATTAACATATAAGGGGTTGCAGTAATAGGCAATTTAATATTTTCTTTTTTGGAAACTTATTTGCATTGTTTTGTTAATTAACCCTGAGTTCCTTTCTAGTTTCACACACAGTAGTGTGACTAGCTAACTGAATCAGGGATATTGCTTGGACTCCTGCCACCCATATGGAGACAGGGATCAAGCTCCTGGCTCCTGGCTTCAGCCTGGCCCAGATGGAAGATCTCCCTCTCTCTCTTTCTCTGTCTCCCTCTCTCTCTGTAATTCTAACTTTCAAATCAATAAATACCTCTTTAAAAAAGAGAAATATTCATACTGTTTTTGATAGTGACTGAACTAATTTACATTGCCACCAACGGTGTAGAAGAATTTCCCTTTTCCACATCGTGTCATCATTTATTTCTCTCATTTTGATAATAGCCATTCTAACAGGGTTGAGGTGATAACCTCATTGTAGTTTTGATCTGCATTTCCCTCATGGCTGTTAATATTGTGCATTTTTTCATATATCTATTAGCCATTTGTATTTCTTCTTTTGAGAACTATCCAATGAGGTCCTTTGCCCATTTCTTACTGGGGTCAGTAAGCTCCTGGTGTATTTGGGATATTAATCCTTTGTCAGATGAGTAGCATGCAAATATTTTCTCCCATTCTGCAGGATAGTAGTTTTTATTTTATTTTTTGTCTAATATCATTTATTAATTTTATATCTTCCCACTGTATCTTCATGCATGTTCAAATAGATATAATTAGCGTCTCCATTTATTTTACAAAATACTATGCATTTTATTGTAGGCATTTATTATTTCATTTAGACATATGATGAATATAATTAGAGTGCTTTTTGTGCCTGCACGTGGGATATACATTCTCTGTTTGATAAGTTCTTACTAATTGAAAATTAAGTTGTGTTCAGCCTTTTACTGCTAAGCCCAATGTTTCTGTGATTCACCTCACACATGAATCATTTCTGCATGTCTGCTGGTCTATTAGATAAATCCCCTGAGGTTGGGCTGCTAGGTCAATGCATAAATGCATTTGTAATTTAAATAATTAATTCTCAAATCCAATATTTGGAAGAGATTTTTGAAAAGCCACTGTTGCTTTCAGTTTTTATTTGTCTCTGTAAGATCTATGTAGCTGAATGGTTTTGCTTTATTTGGTTTGTGTGTTTACTCTGAAGAAGTTCAAAGAAAGACATTTTGAATCTCAAGATCAGAAATATACTCCTCTTTATAGTTAGACTTTTATATTTGTTTCTTCATTGCTTTTAATTTTATTTCTAGAATGCTATCATTTTATTGACTCTTCTTTTGTTAAATTCTTGTTTAACAAGATGATCAAGTACTCCAACTGTCCAGAAGCCTGGGTGTGAATCTGAGCTTCACCTCTATGTGACCTTAGGAAATTTACTCAAACTCTGTGACCTATTTCATCATTGATGAAATGTGAATCATAATCATACTATCTCACTGGGTTTTTATGAAGTTAGATAACGTAAAATACATAAAAGTGTTTATATCAATACCTGATACACATGAATACTATTTAAGTGCTGGATAGTTTTAGAAGGCACCTCATTAATTTTGTGAAAAAGCACAAATGAAATAGTAATGTTATTTTGGTTTCATATTTGATTTTCATGGGGATGAGAGATTGCAGCTAAAAAATTAAAATTGCTCAATTGGGCTCATTCTCCTTAATTTACATATAACTTCCCTACAGAAGAGTATTCAAAATTAAAATCTAAACACTTTTTGGGAACCAAAATGTGTTTTGGAAGTTGTGCTAACAAGACAACTAGCTAGTAATTTCTTGGAGATACACAGGCACAACCCATTGTAGGCTTGAAGAATTTAAAAAGAAGAAAATAGCAGACTATAATCGCGTTAGATAATTATTAAAACTTCGTATGTTGAAGTTTTCAGTTTTTAAATTACATTTATATATGGTGTTGGTATTGGTAAAGGCTGATAGTGTAAACATTTCAAAATATTATGAGACAGGGGCTTGGTTAATCCTCCACCTGTGGCGCTGCCATTCCATATGGGTGCCGGCTTCTAGTCCCGGTTGCTCCTCTTCCAGTCCAGCTCTCTGCTGTGGCCCGGGAAGACAGTAGAGGATGGCCCAAGTGCTTGGGCCCTTGCACCCGCATGGGAGACCAGGAAGAGGCACCTGGCTCCTGGCTTCGGATTGGCGCAGTGCCGGCTGTAGCAGCCATTTGAGGAGTGAACCAATGGAAGGAAGACCTTTCTCTCTGTCTCTCACTGTCTATAACTCTACCTGTCAAATAAAAAAAAATGAGAAACAGTATTGCTGGATATGTAATAATGATAACAGAGAATCAGTTGAATTCTTAAGGTAAAAATCTTCCCTCTGAAAATGATTCAGTAGTCCCACATTAGTCCAAAACTTAAAAGGAAGTGACAGTAGGCCAGACGGTAGATGCCATTTGGGGTGTGGAAAGAAGCTTATGGCCCTGGGGTGTGGGTAAATAATGAGTGCTCATTATAGGGCTGTCTTCAGTTTATGAAAATTCATTTAGGTGAACATTCATGATACGTGAAAATTTAAGATAAAAGGTTTAGCAGTTTCCAAATCCCTGAGAGAGCCAAACGTTCCTTTTAAGGGCCTCTGGTATGATTATGGGCACTGGATTGGGGTTTTACGGGGTGGTGATTTGTGACTTTTCATTCTAGCTTTGATCAGAGCAACTTTGTATGTCCTTGTTTATTATTGCTTGTTCTGTCTCCCAGGGCTGCTGTCACAAAGTAACAAAAACTTGCTGGCTTCAAACAACAGAAATCATTACCTCACAGTTCTGCAGCCAGGAAGTCTGAAATGAAGTTGTCAACAGGGGAACAGTCTTTCTGAAGGCTCAAATGAGAGGAATCTTTCCTTGTCTTCAGCCTCTGGTAGCCCCAGGCTTTCCTTGTCTTGCAGCTGCAGTAATTCAATCTCTGCTTCTATTGTTATGTGGTGCTCTCCTCCCAATCTGAGTTCCACTATGTGTCTCTATGTCAAAATCTCCTTCTAAAGTGGGCATTCATGGATGCAATAGATAATGGCTCAACCATTTGAATCACAGTCACCTTTATGGGAATCCCAGATTGAGTTCCTGGTTCTTGACCTCACCTGAAGTGCAAAATCATCTGTCTCTTCTGCTTGCTATCTTCACCTGGGAGTGGAGAGAGAGTGATGTTAGGCTGTGCTTGCTTTCAAGTGTCCTGTGATGGTACAGTGGTGCTCTTCCCAAGAAATTAGAACAAGCTGATGATTTCTCCTTCCCTCCCTCGCCCAAAATTTCCCTCTGTACAAGGCTGATCATTTCCATCCTCTTATCCAGAAATACAGCTGGGTTGGTCTTCTAGATCCCAAACTTCACTCCTAAACTTTTAGAAATCTGTGTTTTCCTCACAGCTAGATGAGACAAGTGCTTTGCCTGCTCAAGTTGAGTTCTGATTGAGTGGCATTCTTGTTATTTAAATCAACAGAGTGTTCCTCTTTCCTGCTCATCCCCTTTAGCATGATTTAATTTCTCAACTCTACACAGAGGATTATAGATTTCATTTCATTTTGAGCTATATAATTCATTTTCATTTATTAGATTACAAATGTTTGGAAAATAGGTTCTATTTGGCAGATAGCCATTTATGTTGTAACTTGTTGCAAGTGTAAAGCTTTGACACCTTCCCCTTGAAAAAGCTTTTGAAATAAAATTAAAATTCATCATTTGAAGTTGAATGTTTTATGCTGCTGGGAGCTAATTACCAAACACATCTCAGAAGTGTGTGCTTATCTCTCTTCCAGACCACTTGTCTTAAACTATAGGCTCTGAGTTCTACAGTTTGTGCTAAATCCTCCAGTTGCCAAGTGGGATAAGGGCTGTTTGCACAAATTGTATTCTCAAAAGACTCTGGTTTGATCCAGGTGAATGAAAATGGCTGCACCTGCTTATTGGCAGACCTGGCAGGAGTCATTCATCCTGGAGTGGGGTTAATAGCTGTCAGCTCTGGGGTCTGCCTAGAAGAAGAGAGTGGCACATCACCAAATTTTTTATAATAGGAATTCGGTTAAAAAGACTTTGAGAGAACAAAATTGGCCACTGATGGGCTACATTTGACTCTTCAGTCAAGTTAACTGGATGGGGGAATAATTAGATGACCCTCACTTGCCATATCTGTTTCTACTCACTTTTACCCAGGATACACTATAACATCTTATTCTGGGCATGTCATGGAGCAATTGCGTTTTTCTCTTGATCTTGAAGCAGACACATTCGCTTAGCTATACAAATTATTTTTGAATATTTTTTGAATAATTTGGAGTAATAATTGAAGAAAGCTGTGTGATATCTGTGAAATTCTTGATTCCTTTTTCATGTTCCTAAATATCATTAAGAATGCATGCCTCCTATCTAGCTAGATTTGGTATAGCATTTATCTAACTTCCTCTCCAATCCTTGTTCCCATTCCTAACCAAGAAAGCTCATTTTCTGATCATGCATCCTCCTTTTAATAGCTATGTCTTTTGTGTTGCATATTTCTATCTAGTGTCTCCCTCCCCCCCCTTTTTCCCTGCTTTATTATTATACTTTGAATTGGCTTTCCATTCTGGGTCGTGCTTATGCATCTTGCTCTAAAAAACCTTCAGTTAATATAAATTCTAAACTATCTTTATGCTTCTGTTTACCTAACTCCATTTAACCACTGGTTTCTGAGTTTTTCTCCTATTCATGAGCTTATCCAGTAGGCCAAGAAAGTCAAATACTTGACATTTCTGTTACTATTCCAATACCTCCTCAAGTATCATAGACTACTCATCTTATCTATGTATTTTTTCTTTCTGACTTGATCTCACCCATAGAATCACTAATGAGCTATTACCTTTACAGGTAACTTTCAATTGATCAGAGTTGGCACTTGAGATGGAGGCAGTTTGCTATCCCTGCCATTGCCTGGGCTGGTTGCCAGGCTCCGGATTCTGACCCTAGATCCATAAGTGCTTGACCCTGAATAGACAAGGTCTTAATAAATACTGGCTAACTAGGTAAAAAATGAACACCGGGAAGGCATTAGCATTTGTGGACCAGTTACATAAATAGCAATGCGCAGATTCAAAGTGCTATTTTGGAACTGATTGTTCTTTAGCCCTGACAGAGTTTGTTATCACTTAATGACATTTTTACTTTATCTGTGAAATGGGGATAATGATAATGTCCTCACTTTATAGAATTAGTGAGACTAAAGCCAGATGATATCTGTAAAGCTCTGAACACACTGACTGGCATGGTATAGAGCTTGATGTGTGTAGGACAGTTATGGTAGTAAACCTGACAGCTATTCCAGAGTTTACATCACTTGCTATTGAACTGTCCTGGGGACTATATTCAGGGGCAGAGTCCTAAATCAAAGGATATTTTGTCAAGATAATGGAATTGTATTTTCTTCCACTCAATTGGAAGCTGTATGTAAAATACGAATGGCTACTTTTATGGAGTGGGGGAATAGATGCAGTTTTAGACAGCAAGAATATTAGATACCCACTAAAATAAGGCCCATTGCTCCTCCAAATGTTTCTAGTGTGAATATAAAAGCTTCATTTCTTATTTAGGAGTTTACTGGTGTATTATGATCATAATATGTCAGGGCAGTTCCATTGATGATAAAATAAAGTTTGATTTTGGCCTATTAATTTGTGCTTCATTTGTTCCTAAAAGTAAACAAACAAAAACTTCTTGAAGTTTGTATGTCACTATTAAAGAATATATGAGATGATTCTGCTGATGATTGTGCCTAAATTCTGAACCTTTGTTTCTTTTTTCGTTACTGTTTGCAAAGATCAAGAAATTGAAAAGCAATGATGCTTATAAAATCAAAATGAAATGTTTTCAAGTGTTCATGCATTCTTTAAGATTTGCATTGATGAGCTTTCCTCTGTATCTTTTAGATGATTATTGATTACTTGACCTTCTTATGCTAATTTGCCTCAAAATACATTCTATGGGTGAACATTTTAGTGATATGTTTTTGTTCCTATTTTTATTCCGTCCTGTCCTGAAAACAAATACAGTTTTAGCAGATTGAATATCCTTTTTCTTCTTTGCAAATTCCATAATAATGCAATTCATTCACATTTCTGACCCTGGGGAAACATTGTTTCTGAGGCAGAATTGTTCTGTGCTACTAATTGCAAATGTGTGATTTAACAAAAACCTATCTAGAGAAATAAATAATTTAAATGGCCTGAAAGCTCAGGCTTCACTATAAGCTACATAAACTAAAAGGAAAGAAAAAAAAGTCCTCTGTGGGGAATACAATTTCAACATAGAAGAATTTCAGTGATAATGTAAGTATAATGATGCAAATAACAAGACACTAATAGAAATATCTGTCTCTTAAGGTTGTCATTCTACCTTCACCATCATCCTTTCAATTACATGGGTTACAGCTCCAGTATACTCTCTGAAAATCAAGCACAACTGATCAAACATGTTTATGTGAATATTTAGTGCAGTGAAATTTTAATAAAATGAGATAGTAGTTGCTCAAAGAAAACATCCGAGTTTCACAAGATGACATGCTGGTAATATTGGAATAAATTTGCACACAACACATGTTTTATCTATCTAGGTATAAGAAACACATAAATCTGGAAATTTCTGGAAAAGCAGCCACAGTTCTAGTTTTTCATCAGAGATTGACATAGCTCAATGTTTAGTTGGAGGACTGTGATCAATGACTTTGTTTACCCATTTGGTGTCTTTATCTCTAATCAATGGTAATGTAGTTGTCAAATCCATTTCTATTCTACTTGATCCAAATGATTGTGGATTTGTGAATTGAAACAAAATGTTCAATGTTAACGATAGACTATTGATGAATAGTTTCTTGGATGATTAATTTCAGCATGCAAATAAAACTGTTAAGACAAGATAGGCAAAGCTGGATTTCATCTTACAAACTACATCTTGATGAATCCTAAGTGCAAATAAAACAACCCAGAAAGTATTTGAGTTAAGTGACATTTTATTAGGGGATTTCATGTAAAAGATTGTAAATACAACAGAAGTTTACCAAACATGTCTCTGCCTCATGGATTTGCAAAATGAAGAAGGTTCCTCACTTTGTTCCTAACCCATATTCATTAAAAGATCCACATTCATACAGTATAAAATGCTTTTTAGTGCATCTGAGCATTTCATCTCTATTAGACTGCATACTTACCAAATTACCAATTTAATTGACATATAAAGAATATACCATGCACAAAGAATTGATCTAGATATTGACAATACAAAAGAACTCTGAAAAGTTAATGGAAAATGGAATTAAAAGATGAATTTAGGATTGGGCATTTGGCACACTGGTTAAGATGCTACTTTGGATACCCACATACCATATGAGTGTTTGAATGTCATCTCCACTCCTGGTTCCAGCTTCTTGCTGATGAAACTCTAAGGGGCAGCAGGTGATGGCTCAGGTCCTTGCCACTCATGAGGGAGGCCAAGTTTTATGGGGCCTGCAGTGTGTTGTGGCCAGTAAGGCTGCAGTGCTGGCATCCCATATGGGTGCCAGTTCAATTCCTGGCTACTCCAGAGAGCTTCTGATAAAGCTCTCTGCCATGGCCTGGGAAAGCAGAAGAAGATGGTCCAAGTCCTTGGGCCCCTGCACCCATGTAGGAGACCTGGAAGAAGCTCCTGGCTCTTGGCTTCAGATTGGTGCAGCTCTGGCCGTTGCAGCCAACTGGAGAGTGAACCAGAAGATGGAAGACCATTCTCTCTCTCTCTGCTTCTCTTTGTCTCTCTGTGTAACCCTGACTTTCAGATAAATAAATAAATATTTTTTAAAATATTTTTAAAAAAGATTATTTCTAGTCTCTTGGATTCATCTCAGTCCATCCCTAGCTGTTGTTGGCATTTGAGGAATGAGCCAGTAGTTGAAAGATCTTTCTGTCAGTCTGTATTTATACCTTTCTCTGTGTCTCTCTGCTTTACAACTAAACAAAAATAAATAATCTTTAAGTAAGATCAATATATTTTGGTGCAAAAAGCTTTTTGAAATCCATGCAGTTTTTTTCCTAATGCATGTTTTCCATAAACTTTTTGAAGACCCCTCAGGTAGCTACAGTTAAACAAACAAAAACCAAACATGTAAATATCCATGTTTTTGTGATACTTACATTTTATCTGGAGGAGGCATGATCATTTGCAAATATAAAATATACAGTAAATTTTATCATATACATTTTATTATTACTGTATAGCAAGTTATTGGAATTGGTTGCTTGAAATGTCAATGATTTCACTTGCATGTGACTCTGTGGGTTAGAAATGTGAGTGTTTTCAGCCTTGTGATTCCTCAGTTTCTCCTCCCTGAAGTCATTCATACAAACTGCAGTCATCTAACGGCTCCCCTAGGACTGCATGGTCAAAGATGGCTTCATTCGATTGTTTTGTATTTGGAACTGAGTGTTGCTGCATGGTGTAGGGATTTTACATTGGAAATTTTGCCTATGCTTTGTAAGACTCTTGTCTTCCCATGAACCAAAGAACTTTTATTCATATGATTAACTCATATGAATAATGGATTTGATAAGTGTTATGGGGCAAAGACACTGTGGTTCCTCCCAAGTCATTTGCTTTTTGATAAAAACAAGTAATAAAGTTATCCTAGATTCAAAGAAAGAAAAAGTAGAATTTCAAAAATACTAGTTGACAGTGAGCACGCATACAAGGAGGAAATAGTGTATATACTTTTTGTACCAAGTCTACCAATGATATTAATAAATATTATGGAGAAAGTAAATCAGGGGAGATAGAAAATCATATGTTTAAGGGAAGGAATCCCAATTGCAAAAAGGGAATTGCCAACGTCAACAACTTGAAATAAATAAAGGAGTGAAGAATGTAGATATCTGGGGGAAGTTAGTCTATGCAGAAGACATAAAAATTCTCAGTAAAGCATGTATTTGGAAATTCAAAGAACCAAGGTGGTGGTCAATGTGTTTGAAATGATATGATACAGGCGGACATCTATAGAGGATGAGTTCAAGATTACAAGTGTGGGCAACTGAAAGAACTTTTGCTCATACTCAGCATGACCTGGGAAGACCTTGCAGGGTTTTGAGGAGAGCAGTGAAAAAATTCACTAAAATTTTAATATGATAACCCTGGCTGCTGTGTTGAAAGTATTTTATTGGAAATAAGACTGAAAACAGTTAGGTTATTTAGGGAGTTGTTCCGTGAGTCCATAAGGGACCATTGTTTTTTAACCAGGATCATAGTAGTGGAGGTACAAGAAGTAATTATAGTTTGAAGATAGTCCCAACAAGGTATGATGACTGGATGCTAGATATGAGAACAAGAATGCAAGGGTGACTCCACAGTGTTTTGAACTAAACAATGGCAAGACTGGAGTTGCTATTTATTAAGATAGGGAAGACTTAGGCAGAAGGATGTTTTAGAAATATTTTGAGTTTTTTCTCCGATATTATCTTTGGCTGGACTCTCCTTAAAGTAATACTGGTCCAAAATATAAAGACAAGTAATTTATAGGGAGATTGATCAGGAAGCACGAGTGGAGGAAATAGGAGAAGACAAACAGGAAAAAATCCAATACATTACTGAATTGGCCACCTCTAAAAATCACTTATTCCTTCATCTGAGGAATGGTCTGAACTGCATCTCAGGATGGTCTTGTATGGGAGGAGGGAAGAATAAGCATATGTCCAATGACTTCCATTCTCTTTTGGCCTTGAGACTGTTCAGTTCAGGACAAGGCATTAACCCACTGTGCCACAGCACAAGCACCAATTTTCTAGGTTTTTAAAAATATTTATTTATTCCTTTTTAAAAAGGTTTAGGTTTATTTATTTATTTGAAAGGAAGAGTTATAGAGAGGCCGAGGCCGAGAGAGAGAGAGAGAGAGAGAGAGAGAGAGGTCTTCCACCCACTGGTTCACTCCCCAAATGACCACAATGGCTAGAGCTGGGCTGATCTGAAGCCAGAAGCCAGGAGCTTCTTCTGGGCCTCCCACGTGGGTGCAGGTGCCCAAGTCTTGGGGCCATCTTTCATTGCTCTCCCAGGCCATAGCAGAGAGCTGGATTGGGAGTGGAGCAGCCCGGACTCCCAGCACCCATATGGGATGCCAGCTCTATAGGCAGCAACTTTACCTACTATGCCGCAATGGTGGCCCCTATTTATTTATTTTAAAATCAGAGCTACAGAGAAGGAGGGGTAGAGGGAGAGAGGGAGGGAGGGAGAGATTGATCAGTCTTCCAGCTGCTGGTTCACTCCTCAAATGGCCACAATGGCTTGATCTGGGCCCAGCTGAAACAGCAGCCAGGAGCTTTAGCACAGCGGCCATCTTTTGCTGCTTTCCTTAGCACATTAGCAAGGAGCTGGAAATTAACAGCTGGGACTTGAACTGGCGCCCATATGGGATGTAGGCACTGCGGGCAGCGACTTTATCCACTGTGCCACATCTCTGAACTCTCCAGATTGTCTTCACCCTAGATGATATTTCATTTGATATGGGTTGCTTGGCTGAGAAACTGATTCAGATTTTCAGCCTTAAGGTGTCTAAAACCTTAGTTGCCTAGACACTGAAGCATGCAATTGCCCATGTACCATCATTACTAGGAACAAAGATATATCTGTGAATTATCTGGCATTTAGACATAGTCATTCTTGGCTTCATATGCAGCAGCAACATCATCTACTCTAGTGATTGATTATTCCCACCAGAATAGAAAGATACTTCTTCACCTGTAGTATCCATGGAAAGAGGAGCCTAAGTGTTCAGTATAGTTTCAATTCCAAGTTTAGCAGACCACCATGTCCCGTGGTATAAATATTTCAGGGAAATATATTCATCTTACCCAACTGAATCCAAGGTGAAGCAGGAAATACAAATTCTACACATGGAATTGGGATTCACAGTGTACTGCTTGCTTACTGGACCTGAGTGATTTAGTTACAGACACTGAAGGCCATTTTTTTGGTCTACTTGTTCAGTGCATAAATTCCCTTGTGGATAAACAGTGCACTGTTTTCATTAATTTTCATTTCTGAGATGATGCCTTTAATGAAGACTTTCATAAGCTGTTTCACTGTTTTATTGAGATGTTTGTTTCTGGGTGATGGTAAGAATAATAGAACTCATGCAACAGAATGAATGTCAATCATTTCATCCACAATTAACCATAAATATCACTAGGATATGTTCCATAGTAGAACTGTAAGGTCTCCATGTGTAATAAATTATGCTACCTAAATCCTGTCTTCATAATTTTACCACCTATTTCTGTAATTTTAAGGGAGTGGTTTTGTCTATGATTATGTATGTATATTTACATTGAGGATTTAGGTTTTATAATCATTCATCCATAACCATAACCTTTGATGATTCTGTGTTTTAAAAGAGTCCTAATAAGTATCATTGGACAACTACATTATTCCAGAAGTTCTGCTGACTTTTATATGCATTTTCTTTATAAACCTAAATGTTTGAATGTTTGAGGTAGATGGTTATGTTAGTATAGAAATGTTAATTTTGTGCAGCAAATACTCAATTAGGTGCCCAAGATCACTTAACAAAATAATTGCTTGACCAAGGCTCCAGAATCTTTGTTCTTAATTATAATGCTATGCTTACTCAAGATATGTAAACAAGGCTATTGTTAATAATAAAACAATGTGGCTCTATATTGAAGCAGTTATTTCTCAGTGTTCATCACTATTGTTTTATGTATGTGTGAAAAAGTCTGAAAACTTCTGTAAAAAGGAATTCCACAAAATTTAACATGATACTCTATTCTGTTTTTATGGACTTCCATGTCCACTTCCATTCCACTTCCTTCATTTGTAAAAATGAGCCCAGCTATCTTTCCATTTTTAGACCTCTAACCTATAATAATAGGAAAACACATTTATGTCTTGGTGTTTTACTCACCTGGTAGCCACAATTCTCTCTTTGAGCACAAAATTTTCTTAAAACTACTATTCTCACCTTATCTCCCTGGAATGAATTATATAAACATTTATAAAGTAAGACTCTAGAAGAAAAATTTGATAACCTCTTTTCCAGTGACCTTCCTTTTAGTAGCTTCCAATGTGAACAGTTCTTTTGTGCACCCTGCAACTCTTTCACTTCTTGTACATACTCCTTAGTGACAGCTCCCTACCTGGGTCATGGAGAAATAGCCCTGTTGACATGCAACATGATTAAGTTTTCTTTTACTCTTAGTCACCATGACAGTTCATGTTTTTTTTTTTTTTCATTGATGCCCTCCGCTTTGGTTATTTAAAAAAAAAATCAAACCTGTGATAGAGCATTTAGAATTTAGCATCCTGTGATGCCATTTTTAAAAAATTTCCCCACATTTCTAACTTCCTCATAGCCATTTCTATAACATCTATTTTTTTTTCTGATTTGACTTATGCTTCAGAGCTTCTGAATCTTCCCATTTAATGTCATCAAAAATTTCATGAACATGCTGTCTGCACTAACAGATCATAGTAACAAACTCGAAGTAGTCCACTCAATAGTTCTCCCGGAAGACTCTAATACCTATTCATCATTACTCATTCCATATGATATTTACGTTCATTTTCAATTCAAGTGACTGCTTTATTCCCTGGGCCACTCTGAACAGAATTTCCAAGGAAAGCTGTAGGCTTCTTGCCCTCTCAAGGTCTTAAAAAGTATTTTAAAGATAATCATTATGAATATCTTATATTGTCTGTGTATATTGCCTAGCAGATCAATTATAAATTCCTTTGCATTTCACTTAAGGTATTTCTACAACTGCTTACATTGATATTGATGTATAAAATGACTATCAAATCACTTTTCTGGGCAATGGCAAGGTTTGGGGGCAATCCCCTCACACCTCACATGTCTTGCCCTGAAAACTGCCACGGCTAATCTTTCCCACATGGAATGCCCTCTTTCATACTTTAAGCAGTATTTCCCTTGTCTTACATTTTTCACTATTGGAGTTTTTAATTATTTGTCCTTCTATTTTCCATCTGTAAAAAATATTCCTTTCTGTTCTAATCAGTTCATGCTAACACAACAAAATACCATAGGCTGAATGGCTTGAACAACAAACATTTATTTCTCACAGTTGAGGGTATCAAAAAATTCAACATGAATGCCTGAACACATTTGGTTTCCACTTGCTCCATAGATGGGTGTCTTCCCATTGTGTCCTCAAATAACTGATGGAATGTAGGAGGTCTTTGGTTTCTTATTTTCAGTCTGATATTTCAGTCTGATTTAGTGACCTAATTATCTCCCAAATGCCCCACTTCCAAGTACTATCACATTATGGATCATGTTTCCATGTTATCAATTTGGAGGATGCATAAACATGCAGTCTGTATAAGCAGTAGAAGTATTATCATTTGCTTATCACCTTATTTTTTACTATAATATCAAGCACTCAGTAGATCACAACAGATTCTTGGCATAGTCCCACTATTTCAGTTACTTTTAAAGGAGTCTATATTAACATTAATTATGTGGTTTTTGTCATGAATGATATCCATAAATGTAACCAGTGTGGAACACAGTGTCATAGGTTTCATAATTTCTGGATTGAATCTTTCTTCTACAGACTAAAAATTTAATACATTTAGTAATTTTTTAAACTTCTCTAAGCCTTATTTTCCTCAACAGAAAATTTGTGATTACACAATCAAATCAAAAATTATTTTAAGGATCGAGATGATGTCAATAAATATCCCATTTTCTTGATTGCATCGATTCATGGCATGTTCAATCTTTCATGTCACATCACTGAGCCTTTTTTCCTCCTGTCAAGCATTCACTGCTTTTCTGTCATTGTTGTGTTTTCTGCGTGTGCTATGAACATTGTGCTCTTCCTTTATGTTCCTTTATACCATTCAAGCATTAATTAGGCTTCACACATCCATTTCTCCTGGATTTGAATTCTTAGTAGGCCACCTTTTAGTCTTAAGATTCAGGACAAATAATGTCTCCAATTACACTTTCATCATATAAAAAAGAATACTAGTCCTATCATCTTATAGGGCTGAAGTGGGGTATAAGTGGAGAAAAGAACAATAAATTTGTAGCATAGCACCTAGAATAGAATAGGGAGTCAATAAACGTTGGAATCTTTAATTAGGGTTTGGAAATGCAGACCTTACATAGATCTTAGTCTTTGTTCTTTGAGACCTGATTTTCCCTATAGCAGGAGTGTAAGGACTAACGGGATTGACTTCTTACTTTTTTTATGATGTGATTGATGGATGTATAACTTCAGCTCCTAGTATTTCTAAAGTGAAATGACAGGCACACTTCATGTCAGTGAGATTCCATTGCTATGCCAAACAAAATCAGTCCTTCCACACAATCCCACACTTGTTCTTGCCTTGCTATGTCCCTGCAAGGTACTCTTACTTAGACAACTTAAACTGAGAAAAAATTATTCTGCATATTTTAAAATGTACTCTGTCTACAATTTGCCTTAATTTTCTAGACAAATGATTTATGGTCCCAATGCTGTGGCATAGCAGTTAAAGCCTCTGCCTATGGTGCCAGCATGGCACCTGTTCCAGACATGGCTACTCCACTTCTGATAAACTCCCTGCTAATGAGCCTGGGAAAGCAGCAGAAGATGGCCCAAGTTCTTGGGCCCCTGTACACATGTGGGAGATCTGGAAGAAGCTCTTGGCTCCTGGCTTCGGGTGCGCCCAGCTCTGGCCATCCCGGTCATTTGGGGAACAAACCAGCAAATAGAAGATCTCCCTGTCTCCCTCTCTCTTTACCTTTCAAATAAATAAATAAATATTTTTAAAATTTTAAGAAAAGAAATTTTGTTTCACACAAATTGATAATTATTTCTTGGGTTCCAAATTAAGTGTTTTTCTAAAATCAGTTGTTGAAATTTTTATTTATTTGAAAGTCATACAGAGACAGTTACAGACAGAGATCTTCCATCTACTGGTTCACTCTTCATATACCCTCAGCAGCTGGAGTTAGGCCAGGCCGAAGTCAGAAGCCCAGAGCTCAATCCATGTCTTCCACGTGGGTGACAAGGACTCAGGTGTTGTATCCATTACCTGCTGCCAGCAGACTCTGCATTAGCAGGAACACTGAAATCATGAGCCCCAAGCTGAGACTTGACCCCAAGCACTTCTATGTGGGACATGGGTACCCCAAGTGGTATCTGCTGCTGTGTCAAATGCCTGCTTCAGGAAGTTCTATTTTCTTTTTAATAAAGCTTCTAGTTAACTGTATTGATAGTATGGGAAGCCAGACTCATATTTTGAAATGCCATTCTTCTAAGGACTAAAGCCTAGGGTCATTTTATCTTGGCCTTTCATCTATTCGGCCCTTAAATGTTATCTTCTTTTTCTATGAAGTAATTCATCTCCTGCTCCTATACTGATAATATTAACTCGTACCAGCACTATCTAAAATTGGATTATTATACATTGCAAACAATTCAAAGCATGAGGCACATATTTTATAATGTTTAGGACAGCAGGATGCTATTTTGTTTAAATGTTTCTTACCATGAAGAACTAAATAAATGATAACTAATCATGACAACCAAAGAGCACAGTGAAATCTCACAGTGTGCATTGGCATTAACAGTTAATTTAGTCTATGAGCATGTAAAATATGAAAGAATGTGTCCAGTAATATAGATAATAAAGTTTCCCAATTTTTAGTTATGTATTCAGTCATATCAAATGTTTCTGAAGCCAATGATGCAAAACTAGGAATGTATTAGGGTACTAGATATGCATCTGTTTCCTTACCTTTTGGAATCCGCTATTCATTGGTTCATTCATTTACTTGGTCAGTTGAACTAAATAAAAAATATTGAAAGATTAACAGCTGTAGTTCCAGATAAGTTGTGACTTGCCCTGTTAAAGAAGGATATACTGATCCCTTAAACTGGAATTCTGGTACTTATGCAGTTGAAGCATGAGGATTGGTATGACAACTAGAACTTACTTTTCCATGATTTTTTTAAGATAAGATCATCCTGGGCTGGTGCTAATCTAGGCTAATCCTCTGCCTCCAACGCTGGCACTCCGGGTTCTAGTTCCAGTTAGGGCGCCAGTTCTGTCCCGGTTGCTCCTCTTCCAGTCCAGCTCTCTGCTGTGACCCGGGAAGGCAGTGGAGGATGGCCCAAGTCCTTGGGCCCTGTACCGGCATGGGAGACCAGGAGGAAGCACCTGGCTCCTGGCTTCGGATCGACGCACTGTGCAGGCCATAGCAGCCATTTAGGGGTGAACCAATGGAAAAGGAAGACCTTTCTGTCCCTCTCTCTAACTCTGCCTGTCAAAAAAAAAAAAAATCATCCTGAATCTCTTAAATGAAGGATCCTTTGTTTGATGGAGTCCTTGGACATTAAACTCTAGGTTTTACAATAATAATTATGAAAAAGACAAATTTCTCTGAATAACAGAAAAAGAAAAATGTTGATTCTTCAGGGACAAACTAGGAGGAAGAGATTGGAGTGGGGTGAGGTGGGGGAGCAGAAATGAAAGTCAGAACTGAAAGAGACATCAAAACTCTACAAGGCTGAGCACTTCTCGACATGCACTCTCTTCATGACTTTCTCAGTTAGTAATAAAAAAGCTATAAAACTCACAAACACACAGTAGGATTGAATGTAGTTGGAAAGGGATCAAAAACTGAGTTCATTATCTGAGATGGTCGCCAAAGCAGACTAAGGAGAGTTATGGCTGGGAAGAGAAAATCTGGTGAAGGTTTGGCCTCCAGATACTGCCCATGCATTTGTAGGAGGAATGATGGGTCTCTGGAGGCCAAAATATTGGTATGCGGGTCAAGAGCAATCTTCAGGTGTCAGAGAGTCAAGTCTGTATCCATTGTCCCCATCCCCCGCCAGTAGAACTCATAGGGAACACACACAAACACGCACACACACAGAGAGGCATATGTTTACTTATGTATTTGTATACATATTTAAATATATAGTATATTCTATGCTTCTATACAGCCAGCATATTATAACTCTATATATCCTAAAACAATTCAATTGTGGTCATATAAAAACGTTAAAATCCTGGAGAAGGAAAATGAAAGGTTTATCAGGAAATGCTTCCCAGATGTGGTAGCCTTAAAATACGATAAGATTTGGCTATGAGGAGTTTATAGAAAGGGCATTCCAGATGGAAAAAATATATTGTGAGCAAAGTCTAGGAGCTTGAGTTCCCCTGTGAGAGAGCATTATAAAATTTAACTAGGGGAACTGGATTTGCCGCCATCAGTGGCTGGCCTTGGTTTCAGGCAGCTCTTTGCATATTAGCTTAGATGTCCTTCCCATCACCCTCATTCTTTTCAATAATTTCAAGATTAAAGGGCTTCTGGCATTAAGATGTGATTGTGCTGTAAACTGTTTTCAGCTGCTTAAAAAAAGTAGGGACTGGATTTAACTATTATAATTTAATGCTAGGTCTTCAAAGTGAGAAAGAGTTTTATACCATCCAGAGAACTCCCAAATTTCAGTATACTCTATCTCTAGTTATGACATTTTGTCATCCTGTAGCAAGCAGGTATAGAATAAAAAGATCTATATAGGAAATAGGCCCCCAAATAAGCCACATTCCTGCAAGAAGTGAGTTAGAATTAACCTCTTCATCATATATTTCATGAGCTTCAATATAATATGATGCAACTCTCAAACTATAGATAAGAAACACACGTCAGTTGAAATTTTCATAGCTAGTATAGCTGAATATATATATGCTCATTGAAGAACTTTATAAATTCATGTTGATCAGTATTTAATTCTTTAATGAAATTATTAATATTTTGAGTATATTTCCTATTTTAGAGGTAAACAAAGCAGGTTAAAAAAATCTTACTCTGTACCACACTCAATGCTAAGCATTTTCCATGTATTACAGTTATTCCCAATTCTACCATCCTAGTCCATATTAGTGAATATCATTTTTTGAACATTTACGATATTGTATTTTCTTTCCAAGAATTTTATCATTTATTTTCTTTTAAAATTTTATTTATTTATTTATTTATTTTAAAGATTTATTTGATTATTTGAAAGTCAGAGTTACAGACAGGCAGAGCGAGAGAGAGGTCTTCCATCCACTGGTTCACTCCCCAGGTGGCCGCAATGACTGGAACTGCACTGATCCAAAGCCAGGAGCCAGGAGTCTCTTCTGCATCTCCCATGGGTGCAGGGGCCCAAGGTCTTGGGACATCTTCTACTGCTTTCTCAGCCTATAGCAGAGAGCTGGATTAGAAGTGGAACAGCCGGGACTTGAACCAGTACCCATATGGGCTGCTGGCACTGGAGGTGGCGGCTTCACTCACTACGCCACAGCACCAGCCCTTTATTTATTTATTTATTGTGATATATGATCTGCAACTATGTATTTGCAATTTCAGCTTTAAGTAACACCAAATATGTTAAGTATCACAAGCATAGTAACATGCTTTCACATAATTATAGAGAAAAAAGTAACATGTAGTATGATTTATTTACTTTTAAAATTTATTTATTTATCTGAAAGCCAGAGTTACAGAGAGAGATGGAGTGACAGGGAGAGAGAGAGAGAGAGAGAGATTCCATCTGCTAGTTCACTCCGCACATAGCTGCTGTGTCCAAGGCTAAGCTAGGCCAAAATCAGGAGCCAGGGGCTTCATCTGGGTCTCCCAAACACTTGGGCCATCCTCTGCTGTTTTTCCCAGGCCATTAGCAGGGAACTGGTTCAGAAGTGGAACAGCCAGGAATTTATCCACTATGCCACAACACTGGCCCCTATCTTTAAAAAAAAGGCAAAGATACAGAGATAGAGGCAGAGAAAGAGCTTCCACGCACAGTGTCACTTTCCAAATGCAAAAAAAGCCAGCTCGGGGTCTAGGCCTGGGCCAAAGCAAGGATCCAGGAACACAATCCAGATCTCACATGTGAGTGGTGGGAATCCCATTAGTTGAGCCATTATTGTTGCCTCCCAGGGTCTTTACTAGCACAAAGCTGGAATCAGGAACCAGAGATGGATATTGATTCAAGGTGCTCTGATGTGGGATGTGCACAACTTAATAGATGTCTTAATGTGAAGCTAATATTTCTGCTGAATGACTTGTCATAATAGTTCTCTGTAAGGCCACTTTCTCAAGGGAGTTAGTCATAATCTTAAAAATTGACGGTGGTTCCCTTACAATACAGTTTTACTGCTCTTGTTTTCTGTGAAACATCTCAAAATTTTGATAAATGTTTAATTAATCACTTGCTGAGATGTAGTGTTCATGAAGTAATAGGTCCTCTGCCTCTGATCATGATGGTTTCACTTGCCCTAGAATTGTATCTTGCTTTGGAGTTTAGTAAGCAGTTATATTTGCTCAACAAAATCAATGAATAACATGAGAGAGACTGTGTTAAATTCTAACTTCATCAGTTTTTAATTGAAATATCAAAGGTAAGCGTTTTGATCCAGTTCAGCTTCAGTTTCTTATCCAAATATATTATCCATAATAATTCCTGATAGACCTTATTTTAAGGATTACATGAAATACACTTAAATATTTTATAATCACTAAAACAATCTACACACAATATTTTTGTAAATAAACATGTTTTACTAAATACACCTCTACTTGATGGCTGATGTGGTGGCATTGTGGATAGCTTCAAATTCTTCATTTCTATTCCCAGTATGTTGTGTTAAGACTGAGATGATCCTGCAGTGAGCTTCTCTGCAACTTGGGGTTCTTACAACATGGTTTTGAGCCTTGTCTGCTTTGCTAATCATCTGTATTCTGCAGGCTCTAGGTGATAATCGTTTTATAGATTTAAGATAACAGTTTCATATTATCCATTTTAACTGATTGCACACTTCAGCAGAGTAATCATTTGAGAATCTGTTAATGATCCCCTTTGACAGCTTTTATAGACACAGCACCATGTATCATTTTACCACAATGTATAAATATCTGAGATTGATTTTAATTGTGAGAAGAGGTTTGTTCAAAAGAATCAAGGAAAGCACAAAACCACAATCAGTGTCATATAAAAGGTAAAAATTAACATCAAGAAATATAATTACACTGCAATTGCAATCCATCATATACATGCAGATAATATGCTTCTCTACTTGAGTGCAGCTTTTTTTTTTTTTTTTGAAAGCAGATGCTTCCTGCTGCCATGTGCAATACATCAGTATATACAGAAGTCTTGCTTTTTTTGTGGCAGCCAAAATAAATAAAGCAAAACCATCTTCTGGAAAGCACTGGAAGAATATTTGTAGACCATTAATCTTCACTCATCCTCATTTTGCAGGCAGTGTATATGCCACTTTTTACATTTACTTAAGGATATTCTTTCCAACCCTTTCCCTCCCTCCCCTTCTCACTCAGCTCAACTTTGGTCCTGCCTTGAATCATTCTGACAGGCGCAATATCTTTCCGCACAGTGGTTTAAAGTTGTCAATATCAGTTAATATTTTACCTTGTTGAATGTGCAACTATATATCATGAATCTACAAAGAGATAGGTCCCTCTTGACTCATGATCACAAGGCATCACATTCCTCACTCTTTTCCTGATTCTTTGGCCCTTTACCAGATACTTTTCTTTTAGTTCCCAACTTCAATCATTCATTAATTTGTCTTTTATGTATCATCATTTTAATTTATACTTTCTCAGTTTTATACATCCCTTGTCAAAGTTTAAAAAATAGTAAAACTAGGAAAGGTGTAAAATTTGGTTAAAATTTTTTTTGCCTGGGGCAGGCATTATGATGCAATGGATGAAGCCACCACTTGGGATGCCCACATCCTAAATAACTTTTGGTTCAAGTCTCAGCTCCACTTCCCATGTGGCTTTTTGCTGATGCACCTAAAAGGCAGCAGATGATGACCCAAGGAGTTCCTGGCTCCTGGCTTCACATTGGCCTGGTTTATAGCCAGCACTTCAGGAGTGAACTAGCAAAAGGAAGATGTTTCTGTGTTTCTATTTCTGTGTTTCTCTCTTCTCTGGCACTCTGCCTTTCAAGTAAATGAAAACAAATAAAATATATTAAGTGCATACCTGCAAAGAAAGTCAATTATAAATTTGTAATCAGTTGTAAAATCTATGAGATCTGATTTGTTTTTCCTTGAAATAGGGGCAAGAAAAATAGCATATGACTTCCAACTCCCTGGTTCTTTCACATAATTCACTTTTTGTTATGGGTGTAAATTTCTTTTCATTGCTTTCATTCCAAAATTAGTAGCCTCCTAAAGTAAATTTATGAGAGCTTTTCACAAATGTAATTTTTCAGAATCCTTGGGGCCAGAGCTGTGATTCAGTGGGTTTAATTGCTGCCTGTGGTGCCAGCATCCCATTTGGGCACTTGTTTGAGTGTCAGCTGCTCCACTTCAGATCCAGCTCCCTGATAATGTGCCTGGGAGAGCAGCAACAGATGGCCCAAGTGCCTGGATTCCTGCACCTATTTGCAAGGCCTGTATGAAGCTCCTGGCTCCTAACTTTGGCCTGTCCCAGCTCCTGGATGTTGCAGCCATTTGGGGAGTGAACCAGTGAATGGAAGACCTCCCTGTCTCTTGCTCTTTCTCTGTAACTCTGCCTATCAAATAAAATAAATAAATCTTTAACAAAACAAAACAGAATCCTCAAATTGATACTGAAGTATATTGCTAATTTTCAGGATCTGTTTAGGAGTTGCTAAGAGTGATTCTCTCAAACTTTCTGAAATTACAGAACAGCTATTCCTGTGTCTTGAGCCTTTGGAACTGAGCCACCAGTGCAGTAATTGCTCTATAAGACAGTGTGAGAGCAATCAAAACTATAAATTGTGTAATTAAGATATACTTTAGATCCCTCAAATCCCCAAGAATCTAATGTTATCTTTTTTACTGCTTCTTAAAGGACAATAACACAATGTGCAAAATAACTATTGACATTAAACATACAAAATGGAAGGCATGTAAATATTTTTCTTTTTCTTTATTCTTCTTCAGCAATTTTAGTTTTAAAATACTTCATTAGGGTACTAATTTTATAGTGTGTTGTACCAGTAATGTTTTTCTTTTTTTACTCCATGTAGCTATTAAGAGGTTATCAAATGCAGACCTTCAAAGTTTCCACTGCAAATAATTAATGAAAGTTCTCAGCTATTTAACAATGTAGGCTTCACATGAGATCCTCCAAAATTGTAAATATAAAAACCAGATTTCATAAAGTATAGCTTCTAATTTTGGTGAAATAAATTGGGAAAGTTCTTAAATAGCTAATTCTAAAAGATAAACTTCAACATGTTTTTTTTGGAACACATCATGTTGAGTGAAATAAGCCAATCCCAAAGGGACAAATACCACTTGTTCTCCTTGATAGGTGACAACTAACTGAGCACCAAAAAGGAAACCTGTTAAAGTGAAATGAACACTATGAGGAACGGTGACTTGATCAGCCCTCACCCTGACTGTTGATGAGCAGCTTAATATCTTATCCCTCTTAGTATTTTTTTTTGTTTGTTCTACTTAATACTTTTGGTTGAATACTGTAATCAATACACAATTCTTCTTAAGTGCTGAAACTTAACTGAAAAGTGATTGCTGTTAAATATAAGAGTGGGAATAAGAGAGGGAAGAGATGTGCAATTCGGGACATGCTCAAGCTGACTTACCTCAAACGCTAGACTTAGAAACATATCAGGGAATTCGAATTCAATCCCATCCAGGTGGCATGTACCAACGCCATCTCACTAGTCCCAGTGATCAATTTCTGTTCACAATTGATCATAATGATAGGACTAAGAACCAAAGGGATCACAGAAACAAGAATAGTGTCTGCAAATACTAGCTGATAGAATAAAAAAGGGAGAGAATGATCCAACATGGGAAGTGAGATACACAGCAGACCCATAGAATGGCAGATGTCCTAACAGCACTCTAGCCTCAGAATCAGCCCTTCAGGCATGTGGATCTGGCTGAAATGCCCATGAGAGTATTTCAGGCATAGAAAGCCAAGACATTCTGGGGGGGGAAAAAAAAAAAAACCTAAATGAAAGATCTCCACGAGTGAGATCCCAGTGGAAAGAATGGGTCATCAAAGAAGGAGGTACCTTTCTCTGAAAGGAGGAGAGAACTTCCACTTGGACCATGGCCTTGTCTAAAAATGATCAGAGTCAGTGAACTCAGGGGGCTTCCATAGCCTTGGCAGCTCATGACAAGAGCCTATTTGTTAAGTCAACAACAGGAGTCATTGTGCACTTACTCCTCATGTAGGATCTTTGTCCTTAGTGTGCTATATGTACATTGAGATTTAATGCTATAACTAGTACTCAAACAGTATTTTTCCCTTTATGTTTCTGTGTGGGAGCAAACTGTTGAAATCTTTCCTTAATGTATGCTAAACTGATCTTCTGTATATAAAGAGAATCGAAAGTGAATCTTGATGTTAATGGAAGGGGAGAGGGAGTGGATAAATGGAGGGTTGCGGGTTGGAGGGACGTTATGGGGGGGGGAAGCCATTGTAATCCATATTCTGTACTTTGGAAATTTATATTCATTAAATAAAAGTTAAATAAAAAAGAATATAGAATCTAAAAAAAAAAAAAGACAAACTTCAAAATTTTGAAAAACATGTCAATTTTAATTAGATTTCTTTCTTAAGGAATACTGCCCTTGAGTGTCCAATACATTGGATGTTCTTCTCAAATTGTTTTAATTTTATTGCTCATTAGTCAACTCCCTCGATCTTTTATTTATACCCATTTATTAATTTCTAGTGTTTTTTACTTACCAAACTAATATTTATTAAAAATTGTTTTGTTCCTACTCATTGACAGAATCATCAATATCCCTCCAGCTTCTAAACAATTATAGGGGCAGTTATGGGGCCAGCATTGTGCTGTAGCAGGTTAAGCCACCACCTACAATGCCAGTGTTTCATATGGGCACTGGTTTGAATCCGCTGGCTCCACTTCTGATGCAGCTCCCTGCTAATGCACCTGGGAAAGCACCGATAGATGGTCCAAGTACTTAAGCCCCTGCCACCCACGTGGATAACCTGGAAGAAGCTCTTGGCTCCTGGGTCTGGCTTGTCTAGCTCCAGCTATTGCAGCCATTTGGGGAGTGAACCAGTAGATGGAAAATTCTCTCGTGCGCGTGCGCTAACTCTTCCTTTAAAATAAAATTAATTTAAAAGTTGCTGGTTAACACACTGTAACCCATATTCAAGAGTCACGCTCAATTCCAGGTTCCAGCTCAGGACTCCAGCTACAGGACTGTGGGAGACAGTCATGATGGCTCAGGTAACTGAATTTCTGCCCTACACTTGGGAGACCCGGTTTGAGTTCCTGGTTCCCAGCTATAGCCTGGCCCAGTCCTGGGTGTTGCAGACATTTAGGGAGTGAAAACATTAAATGGGATCTCTGCCTGACTCTGTCTTTTATTATTATTATTATTATTATTATTATTATTATTTTTTGACAGGCAGAGTGGACAGTGAGAGAGAGAGACAGAGAGAAAGGTTTTCCTTTGCCGTTGGTTCACCCTCCAATGGCCACCGCGGCTGGCGCACCGCGCTGATCCAATGACAGGAGCCAAGTACTTCTCCTGGTCTCCCATGCGGTGCAGGGCCCAAGGACTTGGGCCATCCTCCACTGCACTCCCTGGCCACAGCAGAGAGCTGGCCTGGAAGAGGGGCAACCGGGACAGAATCCGGCACCCCAACCAGGACTAGAACCTGGTGTGCCGGCGCCGCAAGGCGGAGGATTAGCCTAGTGAGCCACGGCACCAGCCCTTATTTTTATTTTTAAGGATTTATGGATTTATTTATTTATTTGAAAGTCAGAGTTACAGAGAGGCAGAGGCAGAGAAAGAGAGAGAGAGAGGGAAAGACAGAGAGAGACATGTCTTCCATCCACTCCCCAAATGGCCGCAACAGCCGGAGCTGTGCAGATCAGAAACCAGGAAGCAGGAGTTTCTTCCAGGTCTCCCACATGGGTGCAGGAGTCCAAGGACTTGGGCCAATTTCTACTGCTTTCCCAGGCCATAGCAGAGAGCTGGATCGGCATTGCAGGTGGCAGCTTTACCTGATATGCCACAACACTATCCCCAGCCTGTCTCTGTCTCTCTGCCTTACAAATAAATAAGTGAATTTTTAAAAGTTGTGATTTTTTTCTTTTCTCTCTACTTAATCCCAAATATTGTGTTTAATCTTAAATTTGGAGATTTCATATATTGATATCGATATATAGATATAGATATAGATGTAGGTATAGATATAGATATAGATATAGATATAGATATAGATATAGATATAGATATAGATAGATAGATCTCCATCCCTTCTCACCACTGGTAAATGCCACCCTAGTCAAGGAACTTATCTCACCTCATTCTATATTATTACCTCTGTTTCACTAATGAGAAGCTGAGGCACGGAGATGATAAGTGAAGATTTTACTAGGAAGAAGAACTAGCACAAGGAGACTGAGCCATGTACAGGGAAATGCAGATTTTAGCTTGTGTGTAAAATTCCTAGTTTTAAAGAAACTGAATATTTGCAGTCTCTATATTAAAATGTATTAAAATAACAGCATAAACAAATTAATACAAGTCTCTACCTCACATTGTAGAAGAAGACTGATTGGCATGCAGTGAGAGCTCAATAAATAATTACTTATATTATTATTTCCGCAAGATCAAATTTTGCCCATTCTTCAAGGCTCACTAAATTCTGCTTTCATTATCCAGTCTTCCTATTGCTCTCTAGAAAAAAATAACATTCACATTCTAGAACTGCAGTACTTTATTCTGTCTTTAACAATGGTTTAATTTAATTGTCTATCACACATATTTTGATCTATGTGTCCCACATCATTAAAACCTAATTTCTGTACAGGAAGAGATTATTCTTATTGTCCTAGCTATATGCCCTGAACAGTGATGATTGTATATTAGGCATTGAATAAGTATTTGAAGAAAAAAAAACAAAACTGATGCACTTCCTTTAATACCTCATGGTATATAAAGGGATACTTGCGCTACATTGCCTCTCACTTCCCAGGCTGTGATCTGTAGCCTACAGCTGAAGGGAATACTATGTTTTCTGTTTCATAAAAATGAGGAAACAAAGTCCTGTTGTGGCGTTGGCTCTTCAGAAAGCTCACCTCACTCATAAGGTTGGTGATTCATAGCTGATTGGCAACTCAAGGGCCACCCCTTTCAATTTGTACCTGTGGGGAGCAACCCGGACTAGACTAAGTTACTGGAATTAAGACTTATTCTATGCATCTGCTCTCCCACAGTATGGCGCTGGGAGAGGAGAAACAGCTTCTACTCAGCTGCCTCCAGTTTAACCAATAAACTGTAGGACTTGCTCCTGATTGGAGAGCAGCGTACTCGGCGTGTGGGTAGCAGAGTTGGGATTGGTGGAAGAGGACTATAAAGGAGGAGAGAGACAACATGCACCAGGAACATCTAAAGGGAACATCTGAAGGAACACCTGCCGCTCCCCCGCGGAAGTGGGGAAAGTGGCAGGGGGGCCCGCCCCTCCACGGAGGTGGAAGGGACGGTAGCCAACCCGGGAAGAACCAGCAGCAAACCCGGGAAGGGCTGAGCAGACAAAAGAACAGCGCAGGGTCCTGTGTCGTTCCTCCACGAAGACGGGGAGCAACAGTACCAGAAAAATCTCTTAAGTTTAAAAACAGATTGTTTTGCTTAGTCATAGTTGAATCACAGATATGAAGTCTGAGAGAGCTAGTAATCTGCCACAGCTGTCTTATTTATCAGTGCAGGCTTCCCTGGTGCTCAGAGCAAAACCTGGTGAACAAAGCATTAGCTGTTAGACAAATATGCTCAACCACATTCTCTTGAGATTAGCTGTAGCTGCACGTTTGGCTGATACTTCATGATTCCAATCCCCAGTTTATCCTTTTACTCAAAATCCAAATCTGATTGTTCAAAAACATCTGTTTAGTCAGCTGTTCATTACTCCTATAGTCACTATTATTTCAAAAATTAAGCCAAAATATCACCTTGCTCAGGGGTGGGTGTTTGTTGAAACTGTTAACTTCAGTCTCGTATCAGAGATATGAGAGTTTCTGGATTTGGTTCGAGTCCAGCTTGGGTTCCCTGTAAGCACATTCTGGGAGGCAGCAGATGTTGGCTTAGGTAGTTGTGTCTCTGCCATATTTGTGGGACACCTAGACTGAGTGCCTTGCCTCTAGTTTCAGTATGCCCCGGCCCTAGCTGTTGCAGGCATTTGGAAAGTAAGCCAGCAGATAAGAGATGCCCCTCTTTCTTCTTCTCTCTTCCTTCTAGCAAAGTAAATAAATAAATAAAATATCACCTTGCTCTTATGTTTTCAAATTTACTGCCTAAGCTTTGATAATCCCTTGTGATACTTCCTAGTTAATCCAAGTATTCATTCATTCATTACCCATTTATTTATTTAAGTAGTAATTGAGAGCTTTCTTTATTGAACTACTAAGATATGCTGTCATGGTTCTATGAACCAAATGATATTGATGAATATAACTTACCATGATTCCTGGCTAGCAGGGAAGTTTACTTTAAATAGTGTTTCTCCTTCCCAATTAAGGCTATGAGTATCTATTTTTCACATCAAGTTTGCTAAGTCTTCCAACTAGTTATGGTCATCTGGAATCAGGGCATAGCCCACTTTACCATGGCAGATTAACATTAAGCCATCTCTAAACCTTCAACATATTATAGCCAACCTTGGATTCTATTTTTATTTCTGTGATTAGTAGCAAATACCTCATACTGTTGGGACATGTAATCCATCGGCCTGCTATATTTCTTCTCCATGACTAGCAACTCACAAATCATGGAAAGTTTCTCTTACCAACTTTATAGCAGTACCCGCTGAACTCATGGAGAATGTCTGCATTTCTCTGCTGTGTCATTTCCCTCCATATTACTCATCGTTATGAGTCTGATTAGTGTTGCCTTCAACTGCTTTGCACGTGCTGTGCAGCTTCGGTCTAGCAGCCACCTTCCCTGTGTATTCCACCAATTTCATCAAGTTCCGAGAGGAGCATATGTAGACACAGATCACCAAAGCACAAAATCTGCTGCCTTTAGTCCTGCCACATGCATGGGAACAGGGACACAATCACGTGTCTTTCCAATAACTGGGGTTCAGATAACCTGGATCTTTAGCTTTGCTTTTATGTTTGTGACTCAGGTACAGAAATTGTGCACCATTTAGCATTTTGCAGAACTGGCTATTTAACTTGTTTGATATTTTAATGCTGATGAATATTTATTTTGCCCTCAATGCTAATCTCTCTAATGTTTTAAGATTAAAACATATGCGATATTCATAAGTAAAAATATGGGAATAAAATGAATGATTAAACTCTGCATGAAAGAAGAAATATCAGTGATGGAAATAAGCAAAACAAAATTTAGTCAAAATTTTGATTTTTAATGCTAAAAGCAATTATTTTATTGCTCTACATGAGGCTATCTTTTTTTTTAAAGTATATATTTATTTGAAATGCAGAGTTACAGAAGCAGAGACAGAGAGAGAGGTATTCCATCTGCTGGTTCACTCCCCAAATAACCACAATGGCTGGAGCTGGCCAATCCAAAGCCACAAGACAGGAGCCTTTTCTGGATCTCCCACTTGGGTGCAGGGGCCCAAGCACTTGGGTCATCTTCTACTGCTTTCTCAGACCATAGTAGACAGCTGGATCAGAATTGGAGCAGCCAGGACTCGAACCGGCACCCATGCGGGATGCCATCACTGCAGGCAGTGGCTTTATCCACTACACCACAGTGCTGGCTGCTATCTGAAACTATCTTGAAATTCAGTTATCTTATTAATCTGTGAAATGACCAGAATATTTATCTCAGAAATTTGACTTACATTTGAGATACAGTTCCAAGATTTGTATCCACATGTTGGGGTTTTAGCCCAACCTATGGTTGCATTTTATATTCTATAATTTTGAAAAGAAACATACACTAAAATATGTGAAATCAATAGTTTTTAAAAACTATTTTATAATTACCTCTGTATATTTTCTCTCCCACATGATATTTTTGTTGAGTTCCTATCCAATTTAGATTCTTTCTAATATGGAAGCTAGGTAGAGTCAAATTTAAATTAAATCTCAAAGGACTTCGAGGGAGTGGGAGATGAGATGGTTGTGGGTGGGCAGGAGGTTATGGGGGTGAAAATCCTCTATAATTCAATAGTTGTACTTTGGAAGGACTTCTTAGGCCAATTTCAGCACAAGATGTAGAGGACTTAGATATTTCATGGAAAGTGTAATCATATTTACATTTGTAATCTGGGAACTACCCCATTATTGTTAACCCAGGATTACTATCTGTCTGTTTACCCCAAGACTAAAGGCAGCTTTGTCAGTCAGTAGATGAAGGAGAGCACCCTGCCCTTTTTTGACTATTAACCATTGATTCCTAACCTAATGTATTATCACAGTTGCTTGTAAAACTTTTCAACATATAGATGTGTTCATGTAAAGAACCAGAGCGCCAGTGCTGGATCTTAGCATTTTAACAGTATTCCAATAGCTTGTATTTTTCCTTTTTATTTTTATTTATTGTATGTCTATGAAGTGAACAAATTTCATGTATTTAGTATGTACACATTTAGGAGCATCCTGATACTTCCCACCCTAACCTCCCTCCCACTGCACAGTCCCACTCCCTCAATCCCACTCCTCACTCCCACTCTCCTTCCTCCTTTATTTTCTTATTCTTTCTGTTAATTTTTACAATGACATACTTTCAGTTTATTTTATAATCATATGCATAGCCCTCCACTAGGTAAAGAATTCAACAAATAGTAAGAAGAAAACAACAGTGTTCCTCAACAGTAGAGACAAAGGCTGTACAGCCTCTTTTTCTACACTCGCCATCCTAAATGACTGATTCTTCTTAGAGTAGCAGCAAGTTATCTTTTCAGTTATTGCACAAACAGAATTCCACTATTCCAGTAGGAGAAGGTTTATTGTTTGATCTCAACCCTTATTTATGTGTAGAGAAACAGAGATAAAGCAAAAGGGAAAGAGAAAGAGATGGAGGGATTCCCCAAATGCCCACAACAGAGTTGGGCCAGGCCAAAGCTACAAGCCCTGAAATCAATTCAGATGTCCCATGTGGATGTTAGCGATCTAACTACTTGAGCTATCATCTGCTACCTCCCAGAGTGCACACTGCAGGAAGCTGTAGTCAGAAGCAGAGCATGGACTTGAACCCATGCACTCCCTAATAGAATGTGTGCATTCCACTAGGCATCTTAACCACTGTATCAAACAGCCATCCTGTCCTCAATTTTAGCCACAGTTGACTTATTCAGGTAGATAAAGCCTAAGTTCTTCCTTGTCTATCTCTCCAAATGAGTCCACTAATAATCAACTGACTTGAATTTGGCCAATCCAAGGCCTTTTTGACAACATTTCACATTAGAACAGGACAGAGGGTATTCTCTGAGAGCAGATATGTGGATGTGAATGTGAAGATTGATTGGTGTTATGACTGTTGCCAATTTATGAAACAGAAACCTAAAGAAAGATGACTAATGACTGCCTGAGGAGACCATAGGTAAAAGATGGAAGGAGGAATAGTCTTCGAACTGTTAGTCATTTATTGTCTTCATTTTGCATACTAATGAGATCTATTCTCTTCCATAGTTCTGCTGTTCATCCTTGTTTTGAATATAGTTATCCAAGAAATTCCTGTCTTCACAAACTATTTTGATTTCAGTTGAAGAGACTTACATACTAGTGATTCAGGTGTCCTTCAATATTCTAGTAGCACTGCTTTATAATGCCCTGGTCCCCATTAATGAAGAAAATGTTAGATGCCATAACCAACTTAGTTCTAATTCGTGATTTCTCCCTTCTGTAACTTTTCCATATCTTTCACAAATCTCTGCCCTTACGTGCTAGAAAGTTTTAGCCTAGCTATCAAGCTCCAGAGAAAAATCCCAACGTATGGTAGAAGGTATTTAACAAATGTCCTTCATTCCTCACACTTTCCTGTAGATGTAAGCAAATTACTCCTGCTATTTTGCTAGTTTTATTTCAGTTTTGTTCTATCTAATCATCCTATAGTCAGCAACACAACTGTTCAAGTAACTTAGATTTCTGTTTTGATTTCTAGAATTTAGTCATTGTTCTATTGAATTGGCTGATGCCTGTTATCATCAGTAGCATCAGCTAATCTTTTTTTCTGACATTTTCCCTCCGCAGGGATTGAGAAATTGTTACTGAACTATGGTTAATGTTGTGACCTCCCACATATTAACAGACAATGTAACTATCTCCCTGCTTGACTTGTTAAAATCACTTATCTTCAATTCTCAATTCCATTTTCATGTTTCAAATTTTTTTCTTTATTTCATTTATCTGGAAGAGGAGAGAGAGAGGTAGAGAGGTAGAGAGGTAGAGAAAGAGAGAGAGAGAGAGAGAGAGAGAGAGAGAGAGAGAGAGAGAAGTAGATACTATCTGCCGGTTCAGTCCTGAAATGCCCACAAAAGCCAGGGCTGGCCCATGCTGAAGCCAGGAGCTGAAAATTCAAACTGAGTCTCTCTCATGAATTACAGGGATCCAATTGCTTGAGCTGTCACTGCTGTCTCTCAGGTATACATTAGGAGAAAGTGGACTTGGGAGCAGAGCTGATATTCAAACCCAGACTCTGATATGAGATGTAGGTTTGTCAAGTGACATTTTCATGCTAGGTCAAACACTCAGCCCTCAGTTTAATTTTTAGAAGCCTCAACCAACACCTTTCCTAAAATTAAGGAACTCTCTCTCCTTTTCCCTTATGTTGGTTTTTGTTTTTTGACTCAGATGTAAAATTGGTCTTAACTTTTTCCTAGGCCATACAGATAAATTACTTCCCAGGGACATACCACAAACTGACAGGTGTGTCAAATTTTTGGTATATGGTTTAGCATCTCACTTTTTAAGAAAAATTGGGCTTACATTTTAAAATTCTCAGATGCAACTCTGCTGAAAGTAATTAAAGGCATGAAACAAGTTTTCATAAGATGGAGGAAAAAACAGTCAAAATTTGTCCCTGAATTCAACTGAAAGCAAAAAAAAATTACCTTTATAAAGTTAGGTATAAAAGTTCCAAAAAGTATCAATAATTCACATTGTGGTGTTCTTATAGATGGATTTTACAAATATCAAGCTTATAAGATCATATGTTGTTTTGACAATACAAAGTTGGACTCTGAAATTTGTTGACAATCATTTTTTTAAGAGCAAGAATGGAAAATAATAACAGATACTTTGTGTTCTGTTAAGGATGTGGTTGTGGGTGGTGTGTGCAAATAAAACTTTTATCTCACTTCAAGAGCAGTGCTTTTCTAGCTCCCTGTTTACAGGAATCCCTGTTACCTTGGAATCGGTCCTCTCATTACAGAATCCTGCAAATAAGATCTGTTGGTTTCATGGACAAATAAAAGTAAGTGTATGCAATAGAATAACTCCTCTGACTTGTGTCAGCTCTGACACAAGTGGAAATGTTTGATGTTTCACCATGTATTTCCATTTTTCTTGTGGGTCTATTAGAGTATACCCAAGTATACAAATACACATAGCCCATCTACTCAAAATGCTCACAGATCTGTAGGCAAGATTGCATCCATATGAGTATGTACACTATAAGGTTATAAACACAACAACTGAAACCTGAGCTGACTGCCATATGATTCTGAACACTGAGTGACTAACTCCATACTGGGTGGCTGTGGGTGAAAGGGGCTCCAGTGTCACAGTGTCAAGGAAGCTTCTCAGAACAAGAGAGGCCTAAGATCGTACACCTGAAGAATGCTAAGCATGGACTTTGGCTAGGGTGGAGTATTCCAAGTAAAAGGAATCGCATGGCCAAATACTAATTCCTGGTCCAGTATGGCTTGTTTTAAAAACCATAAATGTGTTGCTACTGCTGAGGACTAAATCACAAGGCATTGTGTGGTCAGTTTGTGCTGCTATGACAAATGCTATCAACTGTATTGCTTAAAAACAGTTTCTCACAGTAATGTGAGTTGAAAGTCCAAGACCAAGGTGCAAGTAGAATTAGGGATTGGTGAGGTACCTTTTAGTGGCTTACTCATGCCCACTTTTTGATGTGATAGAATGAGAGCTAGCTTACTTTTTGACCTGTAAAAAAAAAATAAGACCACTGATGTCATCCATAAGGGCTTCACTCTCATGATCTAATTGCCTCCCAAAGAATCACAACCAAATCCTACCCACATTGGAATTAGAGTTTCAGCATATGAAATTTGGGCAGATGCAACATTAAGCCATTTGCATGCGTAGTGGTGCTTTGAAGTAGGTCAGGGATAAGTTAGAAGAGTTGAGGGTGAGCATAATATCAAGAAAGTAAACATCAAGTCATGAAGAACTTTTTCACATGATCTACCAAGGGAATTAGAAATTAGACATAAGGCTGTTATGACCTACCAAAGCAACTTAAGCAAATTTTCATTTTTAAATATTCTATTTGTTCATTTTTATTTACTTATTTGAGATGGAGATAGGGTAAGGGAAGAGAGAGTGTGAGCACACTCCCATCCTCTGGTTAATTCCCTAAATGTTCATAAAAGACTGGTCAGAGACCATAGTTTAGAGCCAAAAACTCAATGTAAGAATCAGTAGCCCAACTAGTTGAACCATCATCTGCTGCTTCCCAGGGTCTGCATTAGCAGGAACCTGGAGTCAGGAACCAGACCCAGTTACTCTGATATGGGATGCCAGTATTGCATGTGGTAGCCAATGTGCTGCCAGAACTCTGGCCACTGCAAATAAACGTCATTCGGATTATAGTAATTCTTATCATTAACAAAGCTATAATATATACCTTTTTCCTGTAAAATTATGTGATAATGGATTTGAGTTCTTAAACTTACATTCGACTATGACATCTCTAACTTCAGACCAGTCAACTTTGTAAGTATATTTGAAAGCTTTATTATTTTTCAACATATTTACCTTAATTCCTTGATCTCCACCCCTTTTTATAATTCTCATAAATTGTATCTTCTAAAATTGTCAGATGTCTTAAACAGGACCAGTCCTCATTGAAATTTGTGCCTGGTGTCACAAAAAGAAAAAAGCACCCCTTCCTGAAAATTTCATAATAAATGTACAACTCCATGATAATCACATTAACAATACCACACTTAAAATTGTACAGTACACAACCTACCCAAATATTTGTGATTGTCTTGACATTTTATATCCTTAACAAGAATACTTTCACCTATTCTATGGAATCTTTGTTGTTATGGAAAGTAAAAAACATCAAATTTTTCAATCACTATGCATGGTATTTGCAATATGTCTCCCAATATTTGCAACTGTTATAAACGTGGGAAGACTAATTCTTCAAAAGTGATAAAAATTACAGAGAAATACATGAGTGTCAAGAATATGGTGACAATGAAAATAAATCATTTTTATCAGCCCTAAAGGCATTCGGATCTGGCTGAAAAGCCCATGAGAGTATTTCAGGCATGGAAAGCCAAGACACTCTGGCAAAAAGATCTCTGTGAGTGAGATCCCAGTGGAAAGAACAGGTCTTCAAAGAAGGAGGTACCTTTTTCTGAAGGGAGGAGAGAACCTCCACTTTGACTATGACCTTGTCTAAACAAGATAAGAGTCGGAGAACTCAGAGGGCTTCCATAGCCTTGGAAACTCATGACTGGAGCATAGGGAGATTACTGATGCCATAGACAGGAGTGTCAATTGGTAAAGTCAACAACAGGAGTCACTGTGCACTTACTCCTCATGTAGGATCTCTGTCCTTAATGTGCTGTGCATTGAGATTTAATGCTATAACGAGTACTCAAACAGTATATTTCACTTTGTGTTTCTATGGGGGTGCAAACTGTTGAAATCTTTACTTAATGCATACTAAACTGATCTTCTGTAAAAAAAAAAAAAAGAAATTAGCAATTCCCAACTTGACTCTCACTGGGATTAAACATGACAATAGGTCTGTTCTGATTTCAGCATCATTTAAAAAATCATCTATTATTTTTCACTTTATGTTTCTGTGTGGGAGCAAACTGTTGAAATCCTTACTTAATGTATACTAAGCTGATCTTCTGTATATTAAGATAATTGAAAATGAATCTTGATGTGAATGGAAGGGGAGAGGGCGTGGGAAAGGGGAGGGTTGTGGGTGGGAGGGACGGTATGGGGGGGAAGCCATTGTAATCCATAAGTTGTACTTTGGAAATTTATATTCATTAAATAAAAGTTAAAAAAAAAACAAGAAAAAAAAGAAAATAAATCATTTTTGTGAGTGATTGGTTGATTAATACCTTCTAATTAAAATTTTTACCTCCTGACACAGCCTCTCAAATATGAGAAGTTGAGTAATAAACACTCATTTAATGAAGATGATATAAAAGAATGGGAATAGAGAAAAAGGGGTACAGTTAAGGAAAAAGCAAACGTGAGGAAAACGAAGCTTGTACAGGTTGACTAGAGAATGAGTTAAGAGAAGAAAAGGATATCACTTGGGAGTCTCGGTTAATGTTAGATCTCTTGCTTCAGAACGCTACATGGATGTATTGACTTTTCATCTTGCTTGGGGATTTTAAAGAAAGTGGCAGATTTAGAGAAGAAAGTAGGGTAACTCTAGTTTAGGGCATAGATTTCTTAAAGGTTGTGGCCTGTCCAGACACAGTTACTCTATTAAGGGCTGAAGGTAGAATTTGCAAGAAATGTGAAGGTTATGGATGGAAATTTGGAAGTCATCAGTGTACAGGTGGTGTTTCAAAAAGGGGAGAGAAACAAGGCACTTAGAGAGAGAAAGTAGAGTGATAAAATGCTGGTGACAAGGCCTGGGAAAACATAGTCTTTATGAAACAAGCAAAGGAAAAGTTCTGACTAAGGGTATGAAGGGGAATTCAGTAAAGTAAAAGGAACAGATAGAAAGAGAGGGGTTTTGAAATCCAGGTGCTAAAGAAGATTCAGTCCACAAAGAGTTCCCAGTACTCAGTAGTGTCAAATATAACAGGAAGATCAAAATACAGAGTAATTCAGGGAAGTTCAGTGAGTTTGTGGGTATCTAAGAAGAATCAATAAATATCATTTTCCCTTGGCAACCCTAAAAAACATTATGAAATAAGGGAAAAGGAATAACAACAGCAACAATTAGACACAATAATGATACAATTACTAAGAAAAACTAAGTCTGAGGGGAGCACACTTTAAAAATTAAATATTGGGGCTGGCACTGTGACATAGTGGGTAAAGCTACTGCCTGCAGTGCCAGTAATCCATCTGGGCGTCAGTTTGAGTCCCATCTGCTCCACTTCTGGTCCAGCTCTCTGCTATGGCCTGGGGAAGCAGTAGAAGATGGGCCCCTGCACCTGCATGGGAGACCCGGAAGAAGCTCCTGGCTCCTTGCTTTGGATCAGCCCAGCGCTGGCCACTGTGGTCATTTGGGGGGTGAACCAGTGGATAGAAGACTTCTCTTTCTCTCTCTGCCTCTGCTTCTCTGTAACTTTGCCTTTCAAATAAGTAAATAAATCTTTTAAAAACTTAATTATTATTTATTTATTTATGAGAGAGAAAGATTAATCAGCTGGTTCACTTCAAAAATGCTGGCAACAAATCAGGGATAGGCCAAACCAAAGCCAGGAGTCAAGAATGCCATCTGAGTCTCATATGTGGGTGGCATGAACCCAAGTCATCATTGGTTGCCTCCCAGGAACATTAGCAGGAAGCTGTATCAGAAGTGGAAAGCAGCTAGGACTGAAACCATGCACTTTGATATGGAATGTGGTGTCCCACATGGTGACCTAAGCCCTTGTACCACAATATTTGCCCTTGAACCACAGTGCATGCCCCAACTCTACATTCCAGAGGAGCATGGTTGGCCTTGCTGAGTTTGATAATGAAAATGGAGAAAACCTGAACAAGCCTTGACACACAGAGCCTCTACTGGGAAGAGCTTCAACTGGCAACTGAGGCTCTTTTTGTCTTGTTTCCCACCTCCCCAGGACATGTTTTTAACTCTTGCATTCCTGGCTATCTGGTTGTGTTCCTTTCCTCTTTCTGTCATTAAAAAAAAAAAAAAGGACAAATCTCTTTTCTCCCCCTCTGCTGTTGTTCCCAGCACATGACATCAGGACATAAATACTCAGATACTCAGACAAGGACACTTTGCCACATTTTGGAGCTGAGCATGGACGTGTTTAGTGAGTGATCCAGGAACAGGGAAGCCATGCCCTTGCCCATGGGTGATCCAGGGATGGAGTGGTTATATCTCTGTGTGGAGGTTGTGTGTTAAAAGAAAAACTTTAACAAAACAAATTTAATGCAGTTTATTTGAGATAAGACGATTCACAAATTGAGTATCATGCAGAATCAGAAGAGATTAACAGAAGCTGAACAGAGAACTTTCGTAGGCAAAGCCCAGAAGCACAGCAAAGCAGTCATCCACTTGGCCACAGCTAACTATTTGCTTCAGTTGGGTATGGCATGATGAGGCACATGTTTTATTTGGGCGTGACCTGATCAGTTGGCTGCCTATGATTGGCTGAAGTTTGACTGTTTGTGATGGGTTACAGTTTAGTTATTTGCTAAAAAAATATCCTCCTAAGCTAGATTTGGGTTGTAGTTTGTTATTCAGAGACTTCAGGTACAGAGACAGTAGTCTCAAGATGGTAGCTACTTCATGGTCATCTATTTCTTTTTTAAGATTTATTTATTTGAAAGGCAGATCTATAGAGAGGCAGAAGCAGAGAGAGAGATAAAGAGAAGGAGAGAGGGAGAGAGGGAGAGAGGGAGAGAGGGAGAGAGAGAGAGAGAGAGAGAGAGAGAGAGAGAGAGAAAGTCTTCCATCTGCTGGTTTGTTCCCTAGATGGATGCAACAGCCAGAGCTGAGCTGATCTGAAGCCAGGATCCTGGATCTTCTTCTGGGTCTCCCCATGGGTGCAGGGACCCAAGGACTTGGGCCCTCTTCTGTTGCTTTTCCAGGCCACAGCAAAGAGCTGGATTGGAAGTGGAGCAGCCAGGACTTAAACCGGGGCCCATTTGGGATGCTGGCACTGCAGGCGGCAGCTATACCCACTTTGCCACAGCCCTGGCCCCCAAGGTCATCTATTGACATGAGTTGAAACAGCAAGTGGTAAGCTGTGGGACTGGGAGAGTGACTCCTCTCCCCCTATCCCCACACTTCAGAGCAGAGTCAGGCATCCAGGAAGAAGGGAACCCACAAGAAGTGCCCTGCTGCGTGGACTCATGTGGTCCCAGAGCAGGGCCAGCCCAAAGGAGCCTGTGAGAGTCTGTACTAGCTCTTGAGTATCCCATAACATGAAGGAGTAAGACACTAAATAGATAAAAGACATCACCACTCAGCTACGGAGAAAGACTTCAGAAGAAAGTACAAGTTTTATATGTTAGTGGCTTTACTGAAAAGGCTTTCTTTTCTTTAAACAAGAGGCCACACCTGTTCATTTTGAATCAGGCCTCCAAAATTTTCAGATTGGTGCCTCCTAGATCCACAATGGGTTAGGGCACACACTGTCTTCCTTTCGCGTGACTCACCAATTTGGCAGTCACTGGGGGAGACCCAACATGTTATGTAAGTGGAGTTCCTTCATATTCTGTCAGAGTGGCAGAAAGGAAACGTGCTACTTCTCATGAGTCCTAACTACTCTTGCTGCAGCCATTTCTGACTGAGAAAACAGGGGCTCTGTAGTGCATATGACCAAGGCAGAGCTATAACAGTTCATTTGTTTCCTATTTAGTAGAGGCAGAAAGAACATGGAGAAATATTAAAAATCTCTCTTCTTTTTTCCTTGAGGCATTTAGACTGCTCTCCAAACATACTCATAAGTGCTCTTGCACATAAGCATGCTGTAGGTTCCTACTGTTGAAGGTGAGGATAGGACCAGGCAGTAGTGGACCTATAATTGGTCCTGTAAAGGAACCTATGAGGGTATCCCTGGGTCGTTGAGATCTGAAGAGATCCTATTCAGAAACATATCCATTACATATCTTATTGTTAATTTATTTTACACATGTGAGAGGGAGACAGAAAAAGAAAGAGAGAGAAAGAGAGAAAGGGGGAGAGAGAGAGAGAGAGAGAAAAAAAAAAAAACACCTTCATTGGCTCACTCCCCAAATGCCCATAACAGCAAGGGTTGGCTAAATCCAGTTCTTTCACATGGAAGGCAGGGATCCAAGTACTTAGGCCACCACTACTGTCTCCCAGGGTGCACGTTAGCAGCCAGCTAGAGTCAGGAGCTGGAGTTTGAACTTGATCACTCCACTATGGAATGTTGGGGTATAAATGGTATCAACTGAAATGCCAAACACCCACCCCATAAAATCTTTTTTAAGGTTAGACCTACTCTTCGAAGTAGATCTGTTCCACACTTTGGTAAAAACGTAATGATGATGAAAGCATTCCTTTTTGTCCAAATTGGTGTGGTGGTCCAATTAGTATTTGCCCAGGAGGTCACAAACATCAGTATTGCAGACCAGCTGTTAAGTAGCCAACAGATTTATTCATTAAGGGGATGGAAGTCTGTGGCTCAATAACAGACACACACTTAATGATTGCAGGCTTGGAGATGTAGGTGCTTTATCTGGCAAACTCTATTATCCTGGAGGAACTGAGGACTTTTCGAGTGACCTGACTTCACTGGGGGAAAGGGGACAGGATTGAATTATCAGAAAACAGCTTCAGTAGAGAAGACAGTTCCTGTTCCAGCAGCCATGGGATGGTCACGTGGTCAGTATCAGTCATTACTGGGGAATACTGGAAAGCCACAGCTATGGTGAGTTGGAGGGGAGATGAATATAAACGACACTGGGGAGGGGGTCAGGCATTGGAACTAGTGGTTAAGACACCAGTTAGGTTGCCCACATCCCATATTATAGTATCTGGGTTCTATTCCTGGCTTCAATTCCCAATTCCAGTTTCATACTAGTGCAGATTCTGGGTGGCAGCAGATGAAGGCTCAATTAATTATTTCCTTGCTACCCACATGAGAGATCTGAATTGCATTCCTAATCTGAAGCATTGACTCAGCCATTGTGAGCATTTGGAGAGCAAACTAGTGATGGGAGTTCTATCTTTCCTTTTTCTTTCTGCCTTTCCGATTCTCGAACAAAACAAAATAAAATGAAAACCACATTGAGCATGGAGCCAGAGCAATTGGAACTTCATGTAAAGGTGACTGAGGTACTACCCAAGTCTGCAACATTCCCACTATTCACTCTTTGGTAACAAACCTGGAATTCAGAAGAATGGTGCTCTCTGGACTTCTTCCTTTTACATTCAAAGTGATTGACCACACTTCCTTTTCATGATTTAACTACCAGGTCAGCCTTTGGGAAAATGGTGTTAAATAGAGAAACACATAAAATGACATATCATTTGGGGGTGATTTTATGTCTATTAGGAGGTTTTGGAAACAGTAACCTATTTGTGCACTTGTATTTAACTCTCTTCTCCATGCATCAAAGTTTTGGACACATACCAGTAATAGTCTTCTAATGATTCACTATTAAAAAACGATAGGAACTTTATTCCTTGGAGCAAAGAGGAAAGAAAGAATGCCACAGTAGTCAGCATGGCAGTTCAGCTTTCACCAGCTGGGATGGAGTTAAGGCTTTAGACTTGTTGCCCCCTTAAGGAGAATAAAACACAAGAAGAAGGAATTAAGATGATCTTGCTTCATTAAGCAGTCATGTGCATACTGAAAGATGCTGCTTTCTTATTGAAGCTATTAAATATTGCTTTGAATAATGGTTTCAGAAAACTAAATGCCAGAACAAAGGCAAAAGGAAACATGAAAACATCAGGTCAGGATTTTTTTTTAAATCAGAATTGGGAAGAATAAATATTTTCTGCAATAAACGTTAAAAGGCATAATTGTAATTTTACATGCACACACACACACACACATAAAGGCATTTAAAGCAAAGGAAAGAATCATCTCACTTAAGGAATCACTTTTCTAGTCTAATGATTCCCTCTAGCTTTTATGAATACTTCTTTCCTTGTGCAATAATTTATATCAGCATGTTCTACTTTATTTTAATCAAATGTAGAGGTTTGTACTCATAATAAAACACTGAAATATTGGTCTTGGAAATTTTTGCACTTAGCTGGGAGTAGATGTTTCCTTTTCAAATTTAAGGGGGTAGGCTTGATATATTAGAATTTCTGCAGCATAGAAAAAATGAGAACAGAGCTGACAAAGCAGTATAATTTGTCAAATACTCCATGTTTCCATTAGACAAGAATTGGCTCTGAAGTTAGCACCAAATGGTGGGTGCGGACATGGATATGAATTATATATTTTTTCATGACAAAAACCTGCATTTTATGACATCCTGTGTCTTGGATTAAAATCAAGTTCCTAGCTCCTTAGTTTAGGGAACGTGCTAATTAGATACATTTTTAATTAAGAGGAACATAGTGTGTAAAATTATTTCTCAGCTCTTCCTGAAGAACTTGTGGATCCAGAACATGAGGCATATGCTAACGGGAAGATGAAAGGAGGGCTGGACAAGCGCATTCTATGCAGTGCTACCTTTCACCTGTACGGAAAGTAATGCCAATTGTTAAATAAGCCTGGAAATTCTGAAAAAGGAAAATATATGCTTTAATGTAGTAACACCAAAGAGCCTTTGTTTCTGTCAATCAGTTAACTAACACATTGGTTACCTAAGAACTAACAATAAGAAGTATAAGCAAGAAAAACAGGTGAAAGTCCAGAAGTCAGACACCTGAACTGAAATCAGGCTGTCTGAAGAGGTTAAAAAGGACCGAAAGAAATATGCAGATGTCATTTAGAAAATTGTTGTCTACATTCATTGCAGCCAGCAAAGCTTACAAAGGGCAAACATACTGCGTAGGATCACACATATGGCAAACTGTTTTACCTTGGGGGAAGGTAGGTAAACTTGAAATTAATAGTAATTTACCTATAACTTTCGAAGAATTTCTATAATTTTTCCTTTTTTTTTTTTTTTTTTGGCAGATAGAGTTAGACAGTGAAAGAGAGAGACAGAAAGAAAGGTCTTCCTTCCGTTGGTTCACCCCCAAAATGGTCGTTATGGCCGGAGCTATGCTGATCTGAAGCCAGGAGCCAGATGCCTCCTCCTGGTCTCCCATGTGGGTACAGGGCCCAAGCACTTGGGCCATCCTCCACTGCACTTCCCTGGCCACAGCAGAGAGCTGGCCTGGAAGAGGAGCAACTGAGACTAGAACCTGGCGTCCATATGGGATGGCAGCGCTGCAGGTGGAGGATTAACCAAGTGAGCCACAGCGCCAGTCCCTAATTTTTCCTTTCTATCGTGGTCCCTCAAAATGATAGGCACTGTAGCATGTAGGAAATCTGAGGAGTGAACCAGCAGATGGAAAATCTCTCTCTGTCTCTCCCTAACTCTCTGTAACTCTGACTTCAAAATAAATATAAATTTTTAGAAAAAATGTGATTGCTAAAAGCCCGAAATTGGTGATTAGAGTACTTCTGTCTAAATTTGCAGAAACAAAATTAAATATTTTGTTCAAAGGAAGTACCTCTGTACCATTTTCATTTTTTTATAATCTAATCAAACTTTTTAAAAAAGAATTACCATACTTTTAAAAAATATCTACTTTTTTGGTTTACAATAACCATACATACTTATGGTCTATAATGATGTGACATTTCAATACATGCGGATGATATGTACTGACAGAATTGGGGTAACTAACATTTCTTTCTCTTTGTCATTGATTTTTGATTAGAATCTTAGAGCTCCTCACCTCTATTTTCTCAGAAAACATGTAACGTTCTGAACTACAGTCACTTCAGGTACTGTGTAGCACTAAGAACTTACCCTGAAAAACTGTGATTTGGTACTCCTGATCCAACTTCTCTCTAACCAACCCCACCCTACAAGCCTCCTGGCCACTAGTAATCACTATTCTCTATTCAGATTGACTTTTTTAGTTTCTGCCTGTGAATGAGAACATGTGATACTTGTCTGTGTCTGATAGATTTTACTTAACATACTGTTCTGCAGTTCCATTCATTTTGCTTCTCATAACAACATATTATTTTTATTATGGCTGAATATTATTCTATTGTATAACACACTACATTTTATTTTTAAAGGGGGGTTTATTCCTTCAATTAAATTTTATTTACTTATTTATGTATCTTCATTTGATTATTAGAAAGACAAAGATAAATAAGAGATACAGCCAGAGATGGATCTTCCATCCACTGGTTCACTCCCCAAACAGGTAACAGCCAGAGGTGGGAGGGCCAAGCACAGCCAAGAACCCAGAACTCTGTCCAGATCTCACATGTGGGGAGCAGTGACCCAAATACTCGAGTCCTTATCTGCTGCCTCCAAGCATGTGCACTAGAAAGTTGGATCAGAAGTCAAGTATCTGGGATTCAAACCAGACACTCTGATAAGGAATATAGGTGTCCTACATGGTAACTTAGCTTCTGTTCCAAATACCCATCCCTCCTCCCCCAACATTTTCTTTATCCACTCCTCTATTGATGGATACCTTGATTGATTCCATATCTTGGCTATTGTGAATAGTGCTGCAATAAAAACAGTAGAGCAAGTCTCTTTTTGATATAATGATTTCATTTCTTTTATGTATATAACCAGTAGTGGGACCACTGGGTCAAGTGGTAGTTCTGTTTCTAGTTTTTCCAAGGAATCTCCATATTGTTTACCTTAGTGGCTGTATTAATTTACCCTCCCACTGACAGTGTAAAAATTTTCCCTTTCTCTTCATCGGTATTTATTACTTTTTGTCTTCTTGATAATAGCCATTGCAACTGGTATGATGTAATTATCTCATTATGGCTTTTATTTGCATTTTTCTGATGGCAAATGGCAGTGAATATTTTTCCTGTATCTGTTGTCCACCTATGTTTCCTCACATGAGAAATGTCTATACTGAGCCTTTGCCATTTCCTAACTGGATGGGGTTACTAATTGGGGAGAATTGTTTTACATTAATTCTGTCAGATGCACAGTTGGAAATATTTTCTCACATTCTGCCATTTGTCTTTCTACTATGTTGGTTATTTCCTTTGCTGTGCACAAGCTTCTTATTTAGATATAATCCCATTAGTCTAGTTTTGATTTTGTTACCTTTGCTTTTGGGGTCTTATCTAAAAACTCTTAGCCTATACCCATGTCTTGAAATGCTTTTTGTATATTTTCTCCTAGAAACATCATAGTTCCACGTCTTATAGATAGGTCTTTTATCCATCCTGTGTTGATTCTTGAATACAGTGAGAGCTAGGAACCTAATTTCATTTTTCTACTTATGTATATCCAGTATTTCCAGCACCACTTACTGAAGGGAATGTCCTATCTCCAATATGTTATATTAGTCAGATTTTCATTACTTTAACAAAAATACCCTGGAGGAGCTTTTTGTAAAAGACTGGTTCATTTTGATTTATAGTTTGGTGATTTACAGATCAGGAACTGGTAGTCCTGTTAGTCTGGCCTCAGGTAGAGGCTGCCCATGGCAGAGGAATAATCACATGTTGAGCCAGGAAGCAGAGGTAGGCTGAACACAGCTTATTTAGTCAACCTGCTTGTGTGAACTCTGTTTTGAGGGCAAGCCCACAATGACCAAAACACCTCCTACCAGATCCACCTCTCAGACACCACAGTTAGATCAAGTCTTCCTTCTTAATCCATCATCCTTTAACATTAGACTCCAGAATTTAACATCTGCATGAAAGCCATCTTCTGTTTAATTGGTCACATTCTGTCCCTGGCTCTCCAAACTCATGTCCTTCTCACATACAACTCCCCATTCCATCCCAGAAGTCCCAAATTCTTAATTCAGTTCTGCATTAACTCCAGTCCATATTTCAAAGTGTCATTTGAGATTCAAGGAAAACTTTCTTAGCTATGACCCTCCGTACAATCACAAAGCAGTTACTTATTTCCAAGATATAATGTGGGTCAGGCACAGAATATTCATTTCCATTTCAAACAGGGGAGAGAGAGGAAATATAGGCCAAAGAAAGATCAAAAACCAGGAGGGCAAACATTAAGCCTGAAAGTTCCATGTCCATTGTCCTGGAAACACTTTATTGGGTGCAACCCCGCCTCTACAGCTTTGCTAGTCACAGCCCATATTTCAATTCTCAGTGGTTCGAGACTCATCTCTGCAGCTCCGCTAGGCATTGCCCTGATGGCGACTTTCTGCAGCAGTCCTAACCCCTTGTTTTAGTTTAGCATTACCCTAGTGGAGGTTACTCACATGACTCTTCACCTGTGACCAAGCTCTGTCTGAACTCCTAGTTTGTCCAAAATATCCTTTGAAATTGAGGTGGAGGCATTAGGTTTCCAAGACTTCATTGGACTTTTCCCATGTGGCTGTTCTGTGAGACTGAGCACTGACATCTACTGCTTTCCCAGGCTATCCTGGCACGCAGCTCACAGGCTTTGTTGAGTGGGTATCTCATATTGCTGGCATCTTTAGTTTCCTGCAGTTCCAGCTCCTTCAATTTTCTTGCCCATGGCTACATGGCTCCATTTTCCTAAACTAATCTCTGTAGCAAGTAATTTCTTTAGAACTTTTCCTTTCTGAACAAGATTTTTCTAAATTCCTTCCCCTGCAACTTTTCATAATCCTTCTGCCCTGTCCCCTTTTGCTTCCCAGCAAGCCAGTCCACCATCTTTCAGTTCAGTCTCAGGACATGGACACAATATGGCCAGGTTCCTTGCCACAGTGCAGCAAGGGAGGCTTTTAGTCCAATTCACAGTAGGATATAGATTTCCATCTGAAAATTTATCAGAATGGCCTTTATTATCCACATTTCTGTCAGCTTGTTGGTTTTCTAAACCCCCAAGAAAATCATTCATAATGTTCTGCTTACAGAATTCTAGATTTTCTCTAGCCTACTCTTCTAAACTCTCCCAAAAGATGTTCCATATCTTCAGGCATAGGTAATAATAATGATCCTCTTCTGGTACCAATTTTATGTACTAGTCAGATTTTTGTTTATTTAGGTCAAATACCACAGAGGAGGTTTTTAGGAAGAAGAAAAGATTTATTCTGGCTTACACTTTGGAGATTCACAATTTAGGATCAGGTGGTCCCATTGATCTGGTACCCAGTAGAGAATAGCCCTGGTGGAATGAGAATGGAGCTATGAAGCAGAGAAAGCCATGAAGCTGAACTCAGCTTAAATAAGCAACTCTATCATAAGAACTATTTTTTGAGGGCAAGCTCCCAGTGATATAAAAACTTCCCACCAAAGTCACCTCTGAGATACCACAATTAAATCAAGTCTGATCATTAATTCATGAACCCTTAATGTAAGACTACAGAGAGTAAACATCTGTTTGAGTTTGGTGAGCTAAGTTCTGTTCAATCCATAACGTATTTTCTGGGCATCTTTGTCAAAAATTACTGTCTGTATGTATATGGCTTAATTTCTGAATTCTCAGTTCTGTTCCAAGGATGTATGGGTTTTCCTGCCAGTACCATGCTGTTTTACAGGTAGCAGGCCTTCAAATCAGGTATTGTGCATCGAGGTTTGTTGTTTTGCAGGATTGTTTGACTATTCTAGGCCTTATGCAATTTGATAGAAATTTTAGAATTTTTTTTCTCTTTCTGCAAAGAATGTCTGATATATTCATGGAGATTGCATTGAATCTCTAGAATGCTTTGGATTGTATAGAAATATTAATTATACCAAATTGGGAATATGGAATTTCTTTCCATTTTTTGTGCCTTCTAGGATTTCTATCATCAGTGTTTTATAATTTTAATTATAGAGATTCTTCATGTCTGGTTAAATTCATTCCTAAATATTTTATTTTTTTTTTTTTGGTTGCTTTGAATGGGGTTACTTTCTTGATTTTTTTTAAAGCAAGAAGATCACAAGATGTCAACTTTGCTTATATACATGAAAGGGTTTTTTGATACTCTATATATTAGCTACCACAAATCACAGAAAACATATAATGTTTATGTTTTGGATCTGGATTATTTCACTAAGCATGGTAGTCTCCAGTTGTAAAAGACAGGCTGAGTGGTATTCCATCATGTATATATGCCACATTTGCTTTATCCAGTCATCAGCTGATAGGTATCTGAGTTAATTCCATATCTAAGTAATTGTGAATTCAGCTGCTACCAACATGGGCATACAGATGACTCTTTCATGTGCTGATTTCATTTCCTTTGCATATATTCCCAGGAGTGGGATGGCTGGATCTATTTTCAGATTTCTGAGGATTCTCCATACTGTCTTCCATAATAGTTGTATTAGTTTACATTCCCACCAACAGGATACTAGGGTACTTTTTTCTACATGTAATTACCCACATTGATTTTTGGATCATAGCCATTTTAACTATTGAAGTTTTTATTTGCATTTCCCTGATGACTAATGATCCTGAGCAATTTCTCATATATTTGTTGGCCATTTGTATTTCATCCTTTGAAAAATGTCTGTTCAGGTCTTTTGCCCATTTCTTAACACGATTGTTTATTCTGTTCTTGTTGAGTTTCTTGAACTCCTTATATATCCTGGATGTTACTCCTTGATTAGATGCATAACTTGAAAATATTTTCTTCCATTCTGTCAGCTCCCTTTTCACCTTGTTGAGTGTTTCCTCTGCTGTGCAGAAACTTCTTAGCTTGATGTCTGTTTTTGTATTTATTATCTGTGCTTCTGGGTCTTATCCAAGAAGGCTTTGCCTATGCCAGTGTCGTGCAGTGTTTTCTCTATTATTTCATCTAGTAATTTGATGGCTTCAAGTCTTAGGTTTAGATCCTTGATCCATTGTGAGGTGCATTTTGGATAGGGTTTAAGGTAAGGGGTCTTCTGCATTCAGAGATCCCAACACCATTTGTTGGAAAAATTGTGCTTTCTTCAGAGAGTGATTTTAACTTGTTTGTCCAAAGATTCATTGTGGATACATAGATTAATTTCTGGAGTTTTTATTGGCCCACATGTTTTATTTTTTGGCCAGTACTAGGTTGTTTAGGTTATAATTTCCATATAGTATGTCTTGAAACTGGTATTGTAATGCCTCCAGCTTTGTTTTTATTATTTAAAATTACTTTAGCCATACAGAGTCTCTTGTGTTTCCATATGAAAAAGATCTGAGAAGAATGTCCTTGGTATTTTGGTTGTGATTGCATTGAATCCATAAATTGCTTTGGGTAAATTTTAGTTGTATGACTGTTATTTATTTGTTGACCAGAAACTTTGAGTGCCTTCAGTTCAATAAAGCTAAAATTAACATCATTGATGAAATTAAAGCAGAGCTCCTGCTTCACTGCACAAATCAAAATATCAGATCTTAGTGTCAAACTCAGTCTTCTTAACATTTAGCTAAATTAATAGATTTAAATGCCTTGTTAACTTTTGCTCAGCTATTTGGCAAAGAATTATTTCTGTACACGCAGGTAATTGACATAAATGCTTAAACAAATCTCTTTAGCTGAGACAGCAATCTAATTGAACTCATCATCTCCATTCATCTTGCCTCTTGTATGAATCCTATTGACTTCCTTATGGTATTATGACTTCTTCGCATTTTGCTTGTTTGTTTTTCTGGGATAGTCAACTGGCTCTTAAGAAAGGTACACAGTTATTTGTACAGGAATCCATACCTTGAAAAAATTCAGTTACAGTTTAAGGTACAAGTTGAGCTTATCTGAAGCAACCATGGAACTCAGGTCAGGTGTCTGATTTCTGTCCATGGCCTGTTCTCAATGCCCTAGGGACAGATCAGGTCCCTCATGCACCTGGCAAACCATGCAACATTAGAGCTTTGTGCAAAAGAAAAAAAGCATTTTTTTTTCTTTGAACGCAGCTGGCATTCAATATACTCTGAAATGAGAGGACTGATAGCCTATGTAAGTTTGATCAAGGTTAATATGCATTTTCAATAAGCCTACAAATGTTGTTCTTATTCATACATATTTTTCTTGATAGTGACACTCACTGCTCAAATTTTGTTATTCATAATTGCTATGGGAAATAACTATGTCATACACAATTCCTTTAAAACTTTTGGTTCCAGAAACCTTCCCTCCTCTTCTATGTGAATCAAATCCTAATAATATTAATGACCTCAGCAGACTATACATCCCAGTTTCTTATTAAGGTCTCAAGACTCTTTCTTGTTAGAAACATAGCCAGCTGAGTTTTAATCACAAAGGATTTAGAAAAAAAAACTAGAGAAATTTTCCTTTGGGGAAAACTGAAAGTCCTTAGTAGCTGTCAGATGTGGTATTGTAGCCACATGGACTCCTAAGGCAAGACTCCAAGAATATGTCATGGCTTTGTTAGAGAATGAACAATACCTAGTACAGAAAACAAATTAACTGCCTCCAGTGGAAGCCAAGCAATTCTGGATTTCTAGTTCTGTTCATCTCTAAGCAGTAGTGGCTGTCCGGATGTTGAGAGTTGCCTGATTCAGTGTCTCCTGGCCAAGTGACAACATTCAGACACTACACACCTCCCAGATACAGTTGACTTTGCATCTTATGATTGCTTATAACCTGAGGCTTCTAAGGAAATCCCCTTCAGAACCTTTCCACAGCATTGATGTTCTTCTCAACCTTGTACTTAGTGCTCTCAATAGCTGCATGAACTCTATTTCTCTCAATTCAACATTTTTGAGGGAGGAATCAGATATCAGTAATGATTTTCAGTAAATATCTTTATTCTCACATGATCCTCTGCTCATTCCAAATCTTATGCTCTTAGGGCTATAAAATGAATAATATGTATTGCTTTACTTATAATTAATGAATTTCAGCATCATGCCATAGCAAACATCACACAATTTCTGCTCTCAAGAAGCTACCCGTCAGGTTGAAAAATAGAGAAGCGAGGACAATTTGCCTATATTCCTGAATAGCATATAAAACAAACTGAAAACTAATATCCATGTCTGCATGGTTAATATTTTCCTAAATCTCTACAAAGCACCAACTAAAAGGTAATATACAACTCGGTCATTTGTTTAAAGAAATTTTTGAAACTAAATTGATAAAGATATCATTCTTCTGGCACACCTGTTGTGACAGACAGTTAAACTGCTGCTTAGGATACCTGCATCTTATATTGGAGCTCCTAGTTCAAATTCTGGCTACACTTCCTACAATCCACTTCCTGCTGACATGATTCTGGAAGGCAGAAGGTGATGGCACAAATAGTTGTGACTGTGCCACCCAAGTGGGGGGACCTCGATGGAGTTTTGGATTCTTGGATTTGACCTGGTCTAGCCTTTGGCTGTTTCAGGCATTTGGAGAGTTAACCAATGCATGGATGATCTCTCTAACTTTCTCTAGTTCTCTTTCTCTCTGCCTTTCAAGTAAATAAAATAGATAACTAAATGGTTTTGTAAAGAGAGAGGTTATTCTTCTCATAAAGACCAGGCATTTCAATCTCAGATTACCTACTTGGACAAAAAGGTCACTTATCAAATGCATTTCAGTCTCTGCTTGCCAACTTGGATGAAAAGGTCACTTATCAAATAGCTCACTTACTCATTAAGATTGATGACAAAACCCTCCCCTGCCTATGAGTGCCAATTTTCAACTATTAAGTCACAAATTTTGCCCAATCCAAATTGGCTCCCTACCTTAAAGGCTTCGCATGAAACTGCTGCAGCCTAGATTCCAATCCTTTATACCTACTCCTTACCTTCTCCCTCTAACATGTAAGTTAGACTCTCAAAAGATGGTATTCTCCATTATTTTAGTTTGCCGATAATCTTAACTTTGCTTGACCAGCATATTATTAAGGTGGGCTTTGGGGAGAGTTAGCAGCAAACAGAAGCAAATGTTTTTCCTAAAGTTTTGAAAGAAAAAATACACTTATGAAAAACATAGAAAGGTTCCTAACATAGATTGAATAAAAAATAGAAAGAGATTAGGAGAAGTTTCTTTAAAAGAGATATTTAAACATCTGTAAAAATTGGTAGGAAGAATGAGTTGGAGGTGGATTGAGAATGAGGGAAGATATTTAATAAACAGAATGACAAGTACAATGATTTAGGGGTGAGAGAGAACAAGGTTGGATTCCAGAAGTGTAGTGCTCTTGGTGTGGCTAGAGCACAGAATGGGAGGTGAAAAATGACAGAAAAATGAACTGGAGAATTAAGCAATGAACAGTAGGGTCCATGGATGAGTAATTAAAATGTTGGAAATATGAATTAAGCAGGGTCCATGGATGAATAGTTAGAACGTTGGAAATATGAGATGATCAGATAAGAATTAATCACCAAGCAATTTTTGGTTACATCATATAAAATGCCAAGTTTTGTGCTATTGGTGGTTATTGTCAAAGGGTTGAAGAGTGGCTGTATTCAGTTTATGGAAATCTATGAAGTGGGTTCCCTTATGCGTTTTTTATTACAAGTCACCAAAGCAAGTAAATTTCTGAGAGAGAGAGAGAGAGAGAGAGAATTATTACTGTCCACAAATAATTTCCTAGTAATAGGTTGATTCCAGAAATGTTTTAATTTAAAAGCACAATGAATTCACCGCATTATTGAAATGAATGTCTGGGAGCGCATGTTTGACTATTTGCATTTATGGGACTTAAGAGTTTTATACATCTTCGTAATGTTTAATATTAAAGTACATTCACTGGAGGCAAAGCATAGTGTCTTTAAACCATGAAATATATTCACAAAGAAACTTCAAAAAGTGCTTGATATTCACTTGCTTTGAGCAAAAACTGTTAAAATGTGTTGCAGTAAGCATAATTGCTTAAGAAATAGAGAAGACCTATATACATTTCATGGAAACTAGAAATGATATCTAATATTTTCAGAAAAAAAAAACACCTACATCTATTAGTTTCCTAGGACTGATGTAATAGATTACTACCACTAGGAGAGTCAAAACAACAGATATTTATTGCCTCATGGTTCTGAAGACTAGATGCTAAAACCAATTTAGTGGCAGGGCCATACTTCCTCCAAAGTCTCTAGGGAAAATCCTGGCCTCTTCCTAACTTAACTCTAACAATACTTGAGTTCTTTGCATTGCAGATTCATCACTTCAATCTCTACCTCTGTCTTCACATGGCATTCTCCTTGTGTAGCTCTATACCTGTGTTACTTCACCAGTCATATTTGTTTAGGGTCTCCCACAATGTTTTCATCTTAACTTGATCACATCTGCAAACTTACTTCCAAATCAGTTGACTTTTACAGAGATTAAGACTTCAACCCATCTTTTTGGGAATACAATTCAACCCATAACACAAGGTTATGGAAAAATATGTAGTGTGAATCTATAGACTCTGCTTTGAGGGCACTAATCCCATGCATGGGGGCTCCAGTCTCATGACTGTGATTAATCATCTCCCAAAGACTCCACCTCCAAATACTATCACATGAGATTGGGTTTCAGCCTATGAATTTGAGGGTAACCACATTCAATCTATGGCACAGGGCATTGAGCTTTCTTAAAAGTTTCATATCATTTTGATTAAAATATAATCATTTTCTATTATCTTCAGATTCATAATATATAAAGCAATGCCTGGGCTAAGAGTGTTTAAACCCATGTGCATCATCATTTTGTGAGTTTATGTACCATTCTTGGGCCATGGGGACATTTGTAACAAAAGAGAAAGGTCCAGGCCCAAGGTTATTCTCCCTGTGAGAACCATGCAGCCATTTTTTTTTCAGATGCTATGGAAAGTTCTCTACCACCAGGAGTCTTCTCGGTTTTTTTTTTTTTTTTCTCGAAGATTTACTTTTTTGTTTGAAAGAGATAGAGAGAGAGAGAGGTAGAGACAGAGAGAATCTTTAATCTGCTGGTTCACTCCTCAGATGGCCGTAGTGACCAGTGTTGAGCCAGAAAGAAGCCAGGATCCAGGACTTTTTTTTTTTGACAGGCAGAGTGGACAGGGAGAGAGAGAGAGAGAGAGAGAGAGAAAGAGAGAGAGACAGAGAGAAAGGTCTTTCTTTGCCATTGGTTCACCCTCCAGTGGCCGCTGCGGCCGGCATGCTGATCCGAAGCCAGGAGCCAGGTGCTTCTCCTGGTCTCCTTGGGCCATCCTCCACTGCACTCCTGGGCCACAGCAGAGAGCTGTCCTGGAAGAGGGGCAACCAGAACAGAATCCGGTGCCCCGACAGGGACTAGAACCTGCTGTGCCAGCGCCACAGGCGGAGGATTAGCCTACTGAGCTGCGGCGCCGGCTAGGAGCCAGGACTTTAATTCAGGTTTCCTATGTGTGTGGCAAGAACCCAAATACTTGGGCTGTCTTCAGTTGTTTTTCCAAGACCATCTGCAAGAGAGCTGAATCAGAAGTGGAGGAACTGGGACAGGAACTAGTGCCCAGGCGAAAGTTTTACCCACTATGCCACAACACAGGTCCAAGTCTCACATTTTTGTAGTGTATTTCCCAAACTGTGTATCACCAGGCAACTTATTCTCCAAGTATACTAGGAATTGTGTTTTCTCACAATTTTTGAAAGTATCTTCTATTATCACCTCCCATTCTAAGACTCCAGCTTACTCTCCTCGAGTATAGGTATTTATAGGGGATATGGAGGAATTTCTCTATGAATATTTTCTGCTGTTTTCCTCACAGAAACATCTAAGGAAAGGAAAAAAGTTACAGGGAAAATATACAAAATTTAACTCAAGCAACTCAAATATGATCTTACTACTATGTTATTCAGGAGTGTTTATGATAATTATTCCAACATTTGCCAACACAGCATTTATAAACACTGAATGAACATGCAATTCTTAATTTAGAAATATCTGTTTGTTATAGAGAATGTTCCTCATTCCAATCATGAGATGTAGTCAGGATAAAATATATGTTTTTTAAAAAAGATTTATTTATTTATTTGAAAGACAGAGTTACACAGAGAGAGGAGAGGCAGAGAGAGAGAGAGAGGTCTTCCATCCGATGGTTCACTCCCCAATTGGCCGCAATGGCTGGAGCTGTGCTGATCTGAAGCCAGGAGCCAGGAGTCTCCTCTGGGTCTCCCACGTGGGTGCAGGGGCCCAAGGTCTTGGGCCATCCTCCACTGCTTTCCCAGGCCATTGCAGAGAGCTGGATCAGAAGTAGAGCAACTGGGTCTTGAATCAGCACCCATATGAGATGCCGGCACTTCAGGCCAGGGCATTAACCCACTATACCACAGCGCCAGCCCCAAAATATATGTTTTAAAACTGTTCTTTCTGTCTCTCTGCCTTTCAAATAAAATATAAAAAGTAAATAAAATAAATGTTTATAATTTTCATGTTGGTGTAAGATAGGTTTGTTTGTTGATTCTTAAAATTGTGGTCAATGGTTTTGTTGTTGTTCTCTATTTTGATGTTTTTGGTCCCTTTGGACAAGTCATAATCTTTCCATAATACAATTTCTTGAATGTAGACACAGGTGTGAAAAATACAGAGGAATATCTAGCAAGTTATAGTGAAAAATTCTTTTTGTTGTAATATTTTTCAAAATTCTCCTATATAAAATGCACTTCTCATTAATTTTCCACCAAATACTTCCTTTTCCCAAGTGATATTTAGCCAGTCATTCAATGGCCAGGTATGATGCCAAACACCAAATATACCATAATGAACAAAAATGGAGACAGTTTCACTTTCCCCCACAGAAGTGATCCTGTTGTGCTAGTGGAAAAAGGGGATTGACTCACAAAGGGGTGCGGTAACAATGGACCTCAATGATCCCATAAGTGAAGGGTTTAATTTTGAGCTGTGACAATGCTAGAAAAGAGATGTACCAGTTGCAGAAATATGAAGGACACGTTGGAGGATAAGAATTCATGGTGTGAAAGAGAAAGGGCATCTTAAGAAAGGGAGTGCTTGTACAAAGATCCTGTGGCAGGACGAATCTAAATCATTTTAATATCTGAGAGAAGACATGTAGAGTTCAACCTGTATTCCATAGAGGGAAGGGATGGAGTCAATGACAATGAAGAGGTAGGCGGGACAAGTCTCAAAGTTGACTTGAATGCCTTTCAGTTTTTCTCATTTTCCAGGAGAGAGTGACATGATCCAATTTCCATTTCAAAAAAAGCTCTTCTCACTGAAATGAGTAAATTGGCCTGAAGGTAGAGGGGAGCAAAAGGAGGTATTAGTTGGGCAATAACAAATTGGCATGGTGTCAGGGATACAAAGATAGCGATAGAGATGAGCATAATGGATGGACTTACCTTCTAATTGAGGATAGAATTAATAAGATTTGCTGCACTGGGTATAAAGTCTGATAATGCCATTAGTTTTGTCATGCATAGTTTGGTGGATGAAATCATCCTTTATGGATAGGAAGAACACTTAAAAGGGGGAATTAAATAAGAAGAAACTCAGAGTTCAGTTATAGACATATTATACTCCAGATGCATAAAAGATTCACAATAGATATTGATACGAAGTTGGGCATGTGGCTCCAGAGATAAACTATAGGTCTTGGATTGAGAAATCAGTTTGGGGTAATCCGCATACATAGGGTACATCAAACTGTAAAAGTAGAAATGGAATATCAAAAGGGAAGAACATAGCATCCAGGAATCTGTTACAACTTTTAGATGTCTGGTAGAGAAGAAGGCAAATCAGAAAAGATGCAGCAGGTCTGATATTTGATAATGTTCTAAAAGAAATATGACAAATATGACATGGATGTGAATTTTGATTTTTAAAGGAACTTACTGATACATTAGCTTCTCAGGGTCATAGCAATCCACTATTATCACAGATAATTACTACAACACAATTCTCATGTTAATGTGATATTAATATAAAGAGAACAGATTCCATATAGTTCACAGATAGAATTCTCAGACTGTAATAGTAGTTTCCTTCCTCTCTTCTTCCCTCTCTTTTCCCCTCCCCTTTCTTCTTCGTTTTCCTTTCTTCCTTCCTTCCTGCCTGCCTGCCTGCCTTCCTTCCTTCCTCACTCTTTTTTCTTCTTTCTTTTTTATAGTTTTAAACATAACATACGTTTAATTTACATTATAGTCAAAGGCTTAATGCTCCACTAAATGAAGAGTTCAACAAGTAAAAAGTAAAAAAAGAAAAATCCTAGTTCAGTGGGCATATAAACAAGAGTCATAAACAATATTCTAATGAAAAGATGTCCATTTCACTCATACACAGAAAATTTTTAAATAATCACAGATGATTAAAAGTATAGTAATATATCATTCTTAAATGTTGGTTTGACAAAGATATAAGACAAAGTTTGACAAAACTAAATTTGCAACAGTTTTGATACACATTGGCATTTATCTTTATTTTTGTTTTTTGATGTTTTTCTTTTTAAATTTTACTTTCCACATACAAGGGAGAACATGTAGTATTTGTTTTTCTGCATCTGGCTTGTCTTACTCAAAATCAAGTCCTCCAGTTGCATGCATCCAATTTGCTGCAAATGATAGAATTTCATTTTTTATAGAGAATAATATTCCATTATATGTGTATGTATATATGTATATACATATACATATATATATATGTGTGTGTGTGTGTATGTATGTATGTATATAACACATTTTCTTTATCCATTCATCTGATGATGGATACCTTGGTTGATTCTATATTTAAGTCAATGGTTTTGACTCTAATTGAAGTCAGGCATAGAAAAATGAACTTGTGTGTTACAATGAATGCTTAACTGCTTGTGTGTCATTGACCTTCTCTTGGAACTATAGAAATGTTTGATGTAATAAAGAGCAAACATATATGTACATAGCTCCTCTGTGTGTCAATCATTCATTTGAGACTTCTGACTTAAGCCAATGCCAAAGATTTTCCATTTTTTCTAAATTGTTGTTTACTCTTAGTTACAAGCTATGTTCCAAATTGATTGAAAATAGTGCAGCTAGGGGGCCAGCATTATGGCATTGTGGGTAAAGCTGCCACCTATTATATCAGCATCCCATTTGGGCACCAGTTTGTGTCCTGGTTGCTGTACTTCCAATCCAGCTAAACAATATGGCCTGGGAAAACAGCAGAAGATGGCCTAAGTGCTTAGGCCCCTGCACCCACGTGGGAGACCCCATTAAAACTTCTGATTCTTGGCTTGGGCCTGGCCCAGCCCTGTCCATTCAGATCATTTGAGGAGTGAAACCGGTTGCAAGGGATCTCTCTGTCTCTCTTTCTCTGTCTCTCCTTCTTTCTCTGTAACTCTGAGTTTCAAATAAGTAAATATATAAATCTTTTTTAAAACTGCAGCTATAGGCCTGACATTAAAAAAGTATAATATATTTATACAATAAGTATAAATGAGAACAAACTCCATTCTGATTTTATTGACATAGTTATTGAATTCTACTAAACAATATGGCTTCAAAGAATTTCACCTCTGCCTCTTTTAACAAGTAAAGCTTCACTACAGCTGCTCTTATTGCTGACTTGTATATTTATATGCAAATATGAATTTTATTTCCAATTTCTAAAGCACACCATGCAAGCAAAGATATTTGTATTCTAATAATATATGGTATAGCAACTTGAATATATTTTTGATCTTTAGATTTTAATTATGCCATTGATACTGGCTTTGATCTGTGTATATTTTACTCAAAAAGATCAAGGTTTAGAACACATAGTCAATTTGGTAAAACTACTTTTTCTCATTTGTGTATTAATGATTGAGTTCCCACAGTGTTCAGGGAAACCGCAACCTGTGCATCAAACAGTAATTTGGCAGAAATACACACACACACTCTCACACTTATTTGAACATACTCAATAGTTTTCTGCTTAAAAGTTCATATGATGCTCCTGAGTGAGCCACAGTACACTAAAGACAAGTTTGGGTTTGTCTTCAGCAGCACCCATTGGTTAAACCTGTATTTATTGAGAATCTACCATGTACAGAGCACTGTGTTAGCCTCAAGAGTTATACCAGTGAAAACCAAGTGGCTCTTCTGAGGCAAGGCATTTGTATTTTAAGATAACCATCACAACCAAAATGTGCTAATGTATGTTATATAATATGTATTAAATACAGTGAGAGGAAGAGTTGGGAGTGTTTGATTTAGTGTGAGGTAAAGTGAAACAACCAGAAACAGCTTGGTTACAAACACATAAGCTGAGTCTTCTAATAAGCAAAATATTCTCAGCAAAGCGGCATAGAAAGGGTATTTAATCAAAGAAACAAATAGTCTCTGATAGTTAATTGAACCAAAAAATGCTAAGATCAGAACAAGAGAATAACTTCATATAATACCGTATGTTATATAAAAAGTAGTAACTGAAATCAATGTATACCTTTCACCAACAGGTGTATCTTCAAACATTTGTGGGAATTTATTTTTGTGAAATACTGAATGTTGAGATACAAAGTTTTGTGGAATGGACTCTGCTGTCAGGAGACTAGAGATGTGGCTAAGGATTTACAGTAGAAAATAAAAATCAATTAAAATTATAAAGGCATAATATGATAGTCTGATTGCCTTGTTTGTATGCAGATTTAAACAACTGGATGACTTTATTTAAAAAATTGTTGTAGAATAGAAAAGTTGGAAATTTTAGATACTTTTTATCAAAAATAGTATGATTGAAATCCACATTCAATCCATTATGAATTGGCCATTTGTATCTCAAAAATACTCACTTTATTCTGCAAGGCTTTCAAAGGACATGTTCTGTTATACACTAGAAATACAAAGATAAATAAAGCGTGGTCTGTATATGTAGAGGCTTACACTCTAATCAGTAGAGTGAGAAATATTTACCATGCAACTAAAACTAGAGTAGAGAAAACATATGCTACTGTGTGATGTAGATCTGTCACTGGTGCTCAGAGAAGTCTGGGTTGCCTTCATTAATAGAAATGGAATGGAAATTTGAGTAAGAGATTACAAAGAGAATACCAGTTATAGTAAGTTATAGTAAGTGTGAATTAGGGTGCTAAGTTTAAAAAAATCCTATCTATTTTTAAGTGTATTTATTTATTTGGAAATCAGAGTTACACAAAGAGAAGGAGAGGCAGAGAGAGAGAGTGAGAGAGAGAGTCTTCCATCTGCTGGTTCACTCCCCAACTGGTTGCAATGGCCAGAGCTGCACCAATCTGAAGCCAGGAGCCAGGTGCCTCTTCAGGTCTCCCACCTGGGTGCAGGGCCTCAAGGACTTGGACCATCCTCTACTGCTTTCCCAGGCCATAGCAGTGAGCTGGATCAGAAGTGGAGCTGCCAGGACTCAAATGGGATGTGGGCACTGCAGGCAGTGGTTTTACCCACTACACCACAGTGCTGGCCTCAAGATAAACTGTGAAGGTCTAAGTGGTGGCCATGTTTTATGGGTTGGAAAGACTGATAGAAAGAGAGAAAAAAAGGGTATTTCAAAACCACCATGTCACCTGCCGCATAAAATAATTCACTTGATTCTTTCATTAAATTCAAGGAGGTAATTGAAGTAACTTCTTGTATTTTTATGTTAAGTAACAAGCTTCTTAGAAAAATCCAGTTTGCTCTGGTCCTTTATTTATTTATTTATTTATTTTAGAAAACCTTTATTTAACAAATATAAGGGGAGCTGGATTCTGTCCCGGTTGCTCCTCTTCCAGGCCAGCTCTCTGCTGTGGCCTGGGAGTGCAGTGGAGGATGGCCCAGGTCCTTGGGCCCTGCACCCCATGGGAGACCAGGAGGAAGTATCTCGCTCTTGGCTTCGGATCAGCGCAGCACACTGGCTGCAACGTGCTGGCCGTAGTGGCCACTTGAGGTGTGAACCAATGGAAAAAGGAAGACCTCTCTCTCTCTCTGTCTCTCTCTCACTGTCTAACTCTGCCTGTCCAAAAAAAAATATATAAATTTCAAAATACAACTTTTGGATTATAGTGGTTTCCCCCACCCCCATAACCACCCTCCCACCCACAAGCCATCCCATCTCCTACTCCCTCTCCCATCCCATTCTTCATTAAGATTCATTTTTAATTATCTTTATATATAGAAGATCAACTTAGTATATACTAAGTAAAAATTTCAACAGTCTGCACCCACTGAAGCATCTTCATGATATTTTCAGACAAAAAGGAAGGATTTAAGGGGATACCACTAATGTATTTAATAGTGATGGAAATAACTTAAAAATATTGTTTTGTAAAGCTGTGAGATTAACTAGCTTTTTAATGTCAAAATATGGTGTAGCACATCTCATGTAATATATCATAATTTTACATAAGAAAATGCAAGATAAATTATATTATGAAATCAATAGCTTTTTGATATCAGTGCATATTTTATTAACTACTATATCATGAAAACATAGATTTTACATATTTATAAAAATTGTGTGTATATTACATAAATGCAAATAACAATGCTTAATGTGCATATGCATTTGGAGGATGCCATATTTTGATGTGTAGTTCCACATAATGAAAGGGAGATGAGAGCAGAAGTAATACGAATTGTTCAAATGTGGGACATTATTGATTGCATTTCTGAACTTTGCCAAATGTGACAGCATTTAATGATTACCAGAAATCAAGCAAGTTTAAAATTCTCTGTAAAATATTTTTTCTCTCTTTCACTCTCACTCTCTCTGCCCCTGCCTCACTGTAACTCTACCTTTGAAATAAATAAATAAATCTTTTAAAAAATTTACCTTTCCAAAGCCACACTCAATATCAAAATCAATGGTCATCTTTTTTTTTTTTTTTTTGGTAGCAATATCTTCACTGGGACCATAACTAAATATACATTTTTAAATCTAAAACAAAACTTGTTCCAACGTTACATTGTTGAGAATATACAGCAATATTGGTTTTCTGTGACTTAGAAATTGAAATCATTTCATTAAAATCATTTTTGGAAAGTAAAACATGAAAACGAATCCCGGTGTATAAATACCAAGTTCAGAATAAAGCTCCTTGGTTCACTTTCACCCTGGAGAGCCCCACACTTTCTGGCCATTCAAAGAACCTTCACATTTTGGATGTACTATTTGTGAATATAGGAGGAGGAAGATACTCATAAATGTCCTTTTTATGAAGTGTAGCTTCGCTTCTCTTCTCTTTGAAATAAACTTGATTCAGTCGTAGAGATATTGGGAGGGTTATTCTCAGCCTGAAAGAGAGTCTGCTAAGACTAAAAAGGTAGACAAACCCAGCTAGGTAAGACAGGGGACCCTTAACTTAGAATAACCCAGATAACCATGAATGAATAAACACCAATATCACAGTGCAATCTAGTGCTGGTCAGAATATGAAAAATTAAGTGAAAACGATAAAAGTGCAGGCTACTCTCTCACAGCATTTCTCAGAATAGTGCTTTTGAGAGGGCCAAATGAAAATATGAGATTCTGCACTGATTCAGAGCTTGTAAAAAAGGATCTCCCATTGTACCACATCTCCATTCAGTTAGAAAGCACAGAAATCCTAGTTTTCATTACCTCTGACTTCTGATTCTAATGGCCATATGGTTCCCACTTCTTCTGTAAGTAACTTAATGCTCAGTGTAATTAAGAGGGCATATGCTTCCTGTACAGAATCACTGTTAGATCTTTGCATGGCAGAATGAACACAGACCCAGTCCTAATATCAGCTTTTATCTGCTGCCAATAAACTTTAACATTGCTTAATAAAATTCAGAGAAAATGATGCTGCTTCTAACAGTTACCAAAACAATCATATGTGCTACCTATCTTATTCTGAGATCTCATTCTGCTCAAAGGATTGTTTTTTTTTATTGTTTTTATTTATTTATTTATTTTTATTTTTTGACAGGCAGAGTGAACAGTGAGAGAGAGAGACAGAGAGAAAGGTCTTCCTTTTGCCGTTGGTTCACCCTCCAATGGCCACCGTGGCTGGCACGCTGCGGCCAGCGTGCTGCGCTGATCCGAAGCCAGGAGCCAGGTGCTTCTCCTGGTCTCCCATGGGGTGCAGGGCCCCCCAAGCACTTGGGCCATCCTCCACTGCACTCCCTGGCCACAGCAGAGAGCTGGCCAGGAAGAAGGGCAACCAGGACAGAATCCGGCGCCCCGAGCGGGACTAGAACCCGGTGTGCCGGCGCCACAAGGCAGAGGATTAGCCTAGTGAGCCGCGGCGCCGGCCTGCTCAAAGGATTGTAACACCTTGTCATTCACTATACCCATGTCCCAACAACGGGATTTGATGGTGAAAATTTTACCAGAAAACAAGCAAAGTTAAAATCCTCTGTAGAATATTTTTACTCTTCCTGCAGTTTATTTACACTATAACATCATTCTGTCTCAATGAATTTTTCTACCTCACAGGGAAGCAATTTTTTCCTATTAACCTAATATCTGCAAAGTAATATGAGTGCATAGTTACATATGAGTCATCTGTAGTATTTTATACATGATGGGGACAGAATGAATATTATTTTTTTTGCTCCATGATCTGAGAACTGATTTTGTTTGATCTTGACTCAAAGTAACTATAGAATTAATTCCTTTATCCTGAGTTTTTTATTCTTCTTTAAGTTGTCAGAGCATAGACTGATTTTTTTTCTTTATTCTGCTCAAAACGCTTTAGAGCCTTCAAAAACACTGATCCTGTTCAAGATTTATTTAAATTTGAAAAGCAGAGTTAAAGAGAGAGAGAGAAGGAGAGAGATCACCCATCTACTGGTTCCCTCCTCAAATGGCCACAACCAAATCCAGGGGCCAAGCCAAATCCAGGGGCATGGAACTCCATTACGGGTCTCTGGGTCTCCCCCAATGGTAGTGAAGGCCTAAGTACTTGGGCTGTCTTCCACTGTTTTCCCAGGTGCATTAGCAGGGAACTGGATTGGCACACATATTGGATGCCAGCATTGCAGGTAGCTGCTTAATGTGTTGCAGCCGACCCCCAGAATACCGATTTTTGACCAAAGCAACAATTGTCAGAAACTTTTAATAGGAGTCAGATAGTAGACTTCTGCACATAACAAAGCTCACTATAGGCAGTGGGAATTTTGACACTTAAAAACCAATATGTAAAGCCTAGTGCTATGTAAATACGTGAGTTAAACTTTTTTCCCCATGAAGGCATATGTTAGATTGTAGTAATGCCTATAATTACTACATACTTCTTTTCATATTTATACCTTTGCTATGTAACTTTGTAATAACCTCCCACTATGATTAGGGGCTACTGTCCTATGTTTTGATTCTGGACTTGACTGTATAACTTGCTTTGATTCAAACAAGGAGATGAAAATAACAGTTGTCCAATTATGAGCCTTCCTCTCAAAATGTCTTGTGATGTCTCTGCTTCAGTTCTTCTGCTTCTGCCACTGCCAGAGAAGGGTGTTCCCAGCTATCTGTCATTCCTTGGAGAAACTAGAGAGACATATACAGCGCAGCAAACCCAGAAACCAATGAGGCACTCATCTAAGGTGACCTGACCATTATGGATGCAAGAAAAATACAAATACATTGCCATATATGTCTGAATTTTAGAGTGGCTTGTTTAGCAGCCACAGACAGTTAGTCTGTATTTGAATATCCTAAATAGAATCCACTGCCATGGGTGGCTCTTCAAGTTTTTCAAAGATCCTTATTGAAATCTCTAACAAAAATTTTGTTAACATATGATTTGTTAAAAATCACTTTTATGCATTAAGTGAAGAGTGCTCAGATATGTTATTGGTACTACCAGCGTAAATATTTGGGTTCTACATTCAGATAATTCACCCAACGCAATAAGCTAACACCTTTGAATCAGGTGTAGAAATTCTTTGGTTCTAGCTTCTCCCTACTTCATGTAGCACTATGGATCTTCCCTGACTGTTAAAGGGACTATTATTATAATACTAAGTAATTATATTAATTAATTTATTGTAATACTAACTAGAGGATTGTAATGAATAAAATGATCATGTGATTGGTTTTCTTTCTATTTACTAATACATGCTTGGTCGCTTCAAAAATTGTTCTCAAATTTGCTTTCATTGGGAAATATGAAGATAGCCATTAATGCCCTACAGCATATACTTCTTGTTCTTCACCTTTCACGACACATTGCATTTTAACCTTTTGGCATTTGCGGTTAGTTAGTTGTTAAGAGTCACTTCTTGACTTGGCATTTAATTGCTGATATAAGGTCTTCTAAGATTTTCAATTTGTCTTTTGACCATCTGCCTGTCACTGTGGTTCACAGAGTACAGACAAAGCCAGAGACCTTAGTCAGTGGGCCTCCAAAGCCTTTATCATTTCAGAATGTAAAATTCTGGGATTGTTTCTTGCTGAAGCATAACCTAGCATCACATGCCATTTGGTAATGAGGCTGTCGGGAATAGTGTATAGTGTTCACCTTCCTCTGTGTGCCTCCAGAGAATGACAGTGATGAGACTTGACAGTTACTGAATGGACAATTTGGCAAATGATCTATTTCTTTACCAATGACTTAACTTCAGCTCCCTTTTCCTAGTTGAAAAATAGGTATTGAACATTTTTCTGGACTGAGAATCAAACTTACAGACTCTAATTCTTAATCAATCAATAAATAAGATTAGATATCTAATTTCTCATGACTAAATCATGCTCTAAATGTGGGGAAAATATTTGGTATAGAATTTACCACTGGTTTAGGAATAATGACACAGAAACAATATTTTTTGAAAGTCAAGAAAGTTAAACCAACCTAAGATAGATGCATTTTAATTTTCTCTTGGCAAAATTTCTGGGCCAATCCTGGTGACAGTCTTTGCACCCCAGCTGGAAAACTTCACCAGCTCACAGGAAATGGGGACTCTCAAAAGCTTTTCACCTCAGGACTGCTGAGACAGGAGATGGCAGGGTTTGTGGAACATATGCATAATGCATTTCAATATGCTTTTCATGTTAGTGATCTTATTTAGTCTTCCCATAATACTCTGTTTTAAGTATTATTTTTCCTATGAAAGATTCTTCATTAGCAATTTAAGGTTAAGTTAGGTAAATTAGCAAAGAACATGCAATGAAAAATATTAACAGAAATTCAATTTCAACATGTTCTTTTTCCTCCAAGTGATGTACTCTTCCATTGCTATAAGCTGCCATGTGTTCATACCCATCGACTGTCCCTTAATGCACAATGAATGATATACTTTTAGAATACTTTGGAAATCCATGGGCACCAAACGTAGGTGTGCAAGTTATACACAGTATGCATTGCCCTACAATTATGTCTACCTCAAGATATGTGATGCCTTTTCCGGTCTCTTCCATTTGTCTGCTTTTCTTTCTCTCTCTTTAATTTCATTTGTGACACTATTTCCCTGTCTGTTTGCTTCCCTTTTCTTTGTACTCTCTCCATTTAGTGCAATTTCTTTAGAGGTTTGGTTAGAGGAAAGTTAGTTCATTTAAGTAGTTAATTAGTCAATTTAAAGCAAGTAGAGCTTATTGCTTCTCTCTTTATAGAAACCTAATCAAGGGGAAAAAGATAAAATGTGCTCACTTAGACTTACACACTAGAAAAAATGTGTAGAATTATATAGTTCAGGTATCTCTTACCAGATATTTGTGAAATGTTCATGTCTTAAGCTTTGACTATTTGGGTAAAATTTACCACTACATTTGCTTGAGAGTTTTGAATAAATTTTAGTTCTCAACAACTAAGATCGGATGATATGTTCATATTCCTTACCATAACTTTTTCAGGGAAAATAAAAATCTCTGCTTAGTTCACTGGCTTCAATATATATTAATGGATGGGTGCTTAGCTTAGTGATTAAGATGTCCGTGTCCTGAAGGGTTGTGTCTTCATTTAACACCTGCCTCCAGCTCCCGACTCTACTTCTGAGTAAAGCAGCCACCAGCAGATAGTGGTGATAGTTCAAGTAATTGGATTCCTGACACCAAAATGGGGGACCTGAATTGAGTTTCTAGCTCCTGGCTTCATCACTGGCCAATATTGGCCATCATGGGTATTTGGGGAGTAACCAGTGGTAAGAGCTCTCTCTTTCTCTCTTTGTCTACCTGTCTATTAAATGTTAAGAAATGTTGGCCAGAAGTTTCAGATTTGGTTTAATTAAGAGCTTTACAATGCTAACAAAGGTTGAAGTGTGTTTTTTTTTTTTTTTTCTCATCTTTCTGATTCAGCATATGGGGTCAGCATTCGAGATGTCTTCTAGAGTTCCAGGATTACTTTACTTAAGATTGTGTCAAAAGTTTATGGAAAAATTGAATTAAAATATAAATTAATTTCATTGTATAGCTTTTTCATATATGTATTTATTTTCCATTATTTTTTTTTGAAGATCCCTCCATACAAACCTGGCTATGTACCCTCTTTTCCTTTTACTTTGCTTCCTAAGAACCAGGCACTCTTTTCCCAGAACACTTCTCAGAAACCCTAAGATTTACAGACCTGAATGATGTCCCATGTTTGCAATTAAACAAAATTAACTGGATTTTTTTTTAAAACAAGAAGGCTGCCATTTTTTTAAAGATATATTTATTTACTTGAAGGTCAGAGTTACAGAGTGGGGTAGGAGGAAAGAGAGCGAAATCTTCCATCCGCCAGTCACTACCCAAATGGTCAAAACAGCCAGGGTGGGGCCAGGTGAATCCAGGAGCCAGGAACTTCTTCTAGGTCTCCCACATGGGTACAAAGACCCAAGCACAAGGACCCAAGCACTTGGACTATCTTTTGCTGTTTTCCCAAATGTTTTAGTAAGAAGCTGGATTGGAAGTGAAGCAGCCATGACTCAATGGGGAATCCACTTGGGATGTTGGCTTTGCAGACAATGGCTTTACCTGCTACACCACAATCCTGACCATGAATCTTTCTTATCACTGAGTTTGAGATAGGGTCATCTGAGAGCTATATGAAGTCACTTCGACAACTTTATAGGAAAGGGAAGTAAATTAACTTAGGCAAAACCATTTGAAATCAATGCATATGATGGATGATCTAAAAGTTTACAGAAAATGTGTCTTTGGAGAAAATATATATGCATTTAAGAAACTTTCTGCTGCAAAATAAACATATTTAATTTCAATTTGCCACACATTTTAAAAGTACCCTCATATATATGTAAATTTCATCAGGTTCTGTAAACAAGAGAGAAGAAGAAATATTCATAGTGTAGATAAGCAAAAATGATTGCTACATAATTTAAATTGGCTTTTATATCACAGTTTATTTTTTCTTTTATTGTTCCTGCAGAAACGCACCAGAGTGTATAGATGTAGGACATGTTTTTATGAGACAGGCAAAAGAGATGATGCCTATACTTCATCACAATCTTAGGTCACGGCTTCTTTAATGTTGTTAGTAAATTTGAGAAGATGTATTTTGCTTCAGATGGTAAATAGTGAATTCCTTGCATTTTATTCCCATTACTCACAGTTGGTTAAGCATATTTCTTGTTTTGCTTCTCTCGTTATCTAAAATATTTTCATCTTTAACTTCAAGTTAACACCTTGTTGTGTTTTGCAACCCACTCCATTATCATCATTGTAAGTTTATCTTGTTTCCAGGTTGATGGGTATGTATTGCCGAAAACAGCATGTGATATGAAGAAAATCACTTTGGATAAGAAAAAAGTATTTGCATATGTGTGTGTTGCAGGGGGAAATTGTTGTTGGTGAAGACCCAGTTTCCTTAGAGTAGAGAACAATGTTCAGAAGACATTCAAGTTGCTTCAGGAAACAATGAAAGGAAGGAAATGCTAGTCAAGGGTGAAAGGCACCATATGTCCTCCAGTACCTAGGCACACCAGGGAGCCAACCTAATGGCTGTCTAAACGCACCCTGCTGCGTGTAGGTATTGAAGGACATATGGTATATTTCACCCTGAACTGTGAATTTCCTGAAACAGCTGTAATGTTTTTCTAATGTAGTTTGTATGGACCATTATAAATAAGCAGAGATGTTTAAAGCATCTCTATTTCTCCCCTACACACTAATCAATGGCGTTTATATGTTGTTAATGTAGGCTCTGACTACTGATTTTTTCCCATTTTGAAATGTTACCTCCCAACCCTTTTCCTCTCCCCCTTTCTCCACACACAGTTTTTTTTTTTTTTTTTCTTCTCTCTCTCCATTTCTTGGGCATTTTGAAACCAGAATTTGGTGTGTCATATGATACCACCTGTGCTTATTATTAATTTCTCAATATTAAAAAGCCTGTGTGGGTTCTTGCCTAATATTCAGAGAAGAATTCTGAATACGGCGTAAATGAACGAGGTAGCTTGGTACATTTTAAGCTTTTATTCAGTGTGAAAGATGCATAGGAGTGTGAGAGCCCTATCTATAGGAGAGAGGTAAATCTGGGTTCATACCAAATAGCAGGAACCAGCCATGTGGAGGAGCATCTAGGCCAGGAAGCATGGGGCAGGGTGGCCCGAAGGCCACACACCCTGGAGGCGCAGGGCAGCAGCAAGCTCTGCATTGGCAAAAAGCCAAAGCAAGGAAGGGCGGGCACACTGTGGCCCAGGCTTTTAATCCACTTCCAAAGGGGAGTGGTTAATTAACCTGATTGGCCGGTGGGTGCTAGGTGTGGCCAGGTAGAGGCAGATGAGGTCACACAGGGGTGTGGTGAAGGCATGGTCTTCCAGCTCACAAACCTAATCAATTCTAACCTGTATGACTACCTGCATCAATATTGTTTCTTGTCTTCCTGTCTTTCCTTGTTAGCTAAAGGCAGTATTGAGAAAAAGGACTGAAAAATGTTTCATGGTTTTTTAAAGTGATATCTTGTATATCAACACTGGTTATATGTATTTCCAATTAAAAATAATGAAAAAATTGGGATCAAAACCTCAAGTTTGGGATTTCAAATTTATTAGTAAAAGTAATTAGCTGTGTTCAGGATCTCCTGAAGTGTCAATTTTCCCCTTCAGGACAGTGTATGCTTGTTCTGAATTCAGTACATCCAGTGCTGATTTGTGACCTGTGACTTACAGTTTAGCAGGATACTTATAGTCAAACAAAATACATACCCCAATCATGTGAATGAGACAAAAATCTGGATGACAGTTGAGTTATGAGTAAATTATAAAATCTTACACACCTATATTCCAAGATATGAGTAAAAGATAAACTTTCAGGGAGACATTTTTGATATGAAAATAATTTGGCCGATGTATGGCTGCTAAAGAGAGTTCACCAAAAATCAATGAAGATGATTAATAGCTCAAATAAGGCATAAATGATACTATCTTAGCATTTCTTTCTCAAGGCTATTGGAGGAAAAAATGAAAAATTATATCATCAAGTAAGAGCTCACATTATTGCTTATTTAAATTAGTCATGACTCAAAATTTAAGAAGAAACTACTTATACGGAATAAACACAAATATTGTGCCTTCATATTAGGACAGCTTATACTTCTTAATTATGAGAAATGATACAAATATTTAAATGGATTAATCTAGAAGTGTATGGTTCTTTTCTTTGATGGTAGTTACAGGGTAGTTTTTCTTCTCCCCTAAAGATTCAAATATGAAACACACACACATAAACACACACACATACACACACAGCTACACACAGCTGTCAGATCCAGTCATTATTAATAAGACCACCTGCTCTCATCTCAAAGGTCTTTGATTTTGGTTCTAAATGAAGCTAGATAGATACAGATTAGGCTAAAAATTCTTCCAGGCATTTTCTTTGGTTAAAAGGAGTTTTTAGATTACACTGGATAACTACATACAAATGTTTTAACATCAGTCAAATGCCTTTCCAGAAAAGCGAAACACATTAAAGCTAACTCTACTCCTTGATATTCATGATATGTATAAGAAAAATTTACTTTCTCTCAACTTCCAATAACAGGGTTAACCAAGTAAAATTAAGTAAAAGAAAATTGATGTAGGAGTCTATCTGGGGGAAAAACATATTTCTTTGTTGGTATAAGTATTTCTAAAGGTTTGTACAAGATCTTCATTAAAATTCAATTTCTATATATTCCTTAAAGTAGAATCAAATTGTTAGTATTCATTACTCAGTATCTTATGCTATATTAATTAATATTTCCTTAAAAGTGCTTTATAATTCCTATTTAACAGTAATATATCTTCTATTTTCCTTAATTAATCCACACAGAATTTTTTTTCTAATTTGCATCAAGGCTTCATTCACTTACAAAATTGAAGAGCATATGCAGCGGAGGGAAACGTGTCAAGGCTGAGAAGCCTAACACCTGCCTTCTCAATCCAGTCTCTTCTAGCTCGGTGCCCGACCAGGACTGTGGGTGACTGGTTCAGCATCTCAACTTCTAATTAGTTATTTGCAAAAAGAAAGTATTTATCTAGAATAATGCATCTCAAACTTTAACCTGCATACTCATACATTGGGATATTGTTAAAAATTCAGACTCACAACATATGGATGATGTCTGAGATCTGGCATTTCTATAAACTCCCAGGTTAAGCTAGTGTGGCTGACTCGTTTTGAACAAAAGGGCTCACCTCAGATTTTCTTATGACCACACTACACAACAGAAGTATCTGGGCAGCTTTTTCAAAATATCAAATATCAAAATATCTGGGTCCTACCTAATACCCAAAAAACTGAATTAAATTCTTATTGTGGAGGTCCAGGAGTCAGTACTTTTAAAGTTATCCAAGTGACTCAAATGTGAAGACTGGATGGAGAACAATTGTGCAAGATGATCTCTTATTTCTGTTCAGTCTCTCTGACGATATAAGATATACTTTGTAAAATCATGTGCTCAACAGCAAAATGAGACAACCAGTCACCTACAAAAGATGTATAAGAATTTGGATAATTTTTCAGACAGTGAATTAATATTCAGTGTCCCCCTGAAAGGAGCAAGACAAGAAAGTTAAAAAATGTAATTCAATATCACCAAAAGTACCAAAAGGAGATTAATAATATACTTTTAAAAATGGTATGGTCTTAAGCAAAAATTGTAACATGATGCAAAGATAAGAGAAAAGGTCAAGGCCACATTTAATTAATCAAGGGAAAGTCACATGTAATCAACAGCTGGGTGGCAAAATATCCATGTCTGTGTTTTTTGTAGACGTGTAATGGATCCACTCAAGTGTGGATTTTTAACCACAGGAGAATTTTAAGTTACTCTTAGTTGAAGAAACCAATTTCCTCTTCCCCAACAGGCATACAGTGTCCTTAGCCTATCAGGATTATATAACTTACCTCCTGCCATCTCTGCTCAGAACCCTGTTTTAATTTTCTTTTTGATTCTTACCACATTCTTAAGTACCATAACAAACACTTCCTCTGTTTGTAACAAAATATAATGGTAGAAACTGGCTAAATTTCTTACTGTATCCAATGTGTCTAGAACAATGTCCAGCACAAAATATGTGTTAGATAAATATTTGTTGAATAAGTAAGTAAATGAGAAGGCTATTTAGAACAGAACAACAAAATACAGTAAAGTCAGTTAAGAAAGGAGGGTGAAGAATGTAATCTAAAATGAAAGGATGCATTCCAACTCCTCCTGCTGGCTGGAATAATCTTTGTATTGTAAAGCTGGCCTTTAGTACTATGTCAAGAATATTGTTAAGATGGTTGTGTCATAATGCTACTACCAAGGAAACATGTAATTTAAATTTTAAAAACCTAATATATTTTATTAGTAAAATATTTCAAACAGCATACTAAGTACTTAATAAATAACTAATATCCTTAAGTGATTTCTACTAAGGAAAATTGCTTTTTGTATTCACAGAATAAAATGAAAAATATTTGAGACTATGGGGATTTTTTTGCCATTTAAGAGAACTCAATAATTTTCTACTTAGATATTGCTCTGTCATTTGGATCACCACTGGTTTCATAATGAAGTAAAGGCCGGTTCTTATTCTAACAATCTTAATTTAAGGTGGCAACAATGAGAATCCAACAATGAGTTTTATTTTTTTTAAGTCTCTATAATGGGAAGTTTTATTTGTGAAGTAATCTGATATATATATATATATATATATATATATATATAAACACTTCACTATACCTGTCTAGGGAGGGTGAATCTAGTACAATATATGACCTTTTTTTAAATTTAATGATTATTTATTAAGAATTACATTGAATTTTAGTACACTTGTAATTTGGGGATAACAGATGTGCCATTTACTTTTTTGACAGCTAATGCAGTGCCTAGTTCCATAGTTAAAAATTTCAGTCAGTTAAACAAGTACATTTAAATTTTTTAACTTTTATTAATGTAAGGATTTCTTTTTTTTTATTTGATAGATAGATAGTGAGAGAAAGAGACAGAGAGAAAGGTATTCCTTCCGTTGGTTCAATATATGACCTTTTAATGTTATGTATGGTGGAAAACAAAGTAAAGCAAACAAGAAAATTCAAGGGTGGCGTTGGCTTTTATTGATTTTCTAGTTTAATGCAAGTTAGCCCAAATGCTCATGAAATAATTAATGAGGGTCCTCTTAATTCATCTTTCTTGAAAGTGTTTATTAATATTCTACTTCATTGGTATTTTTCTTTCAATTTCCTGTTCTTTAACCTCTGTACAGGACAGAAAATATCTGATCACAACAAATGAATGTACAGATTCTTTGAAAGTATGTTAGAACATGTTGATGATGATGTTTTGTAACTTGACTTTACCATATTGCATTTAGATAATTATAGCTTCATTTCCACAATGCTATAACTCTATCCTGACTTTCTCCATCCTACTCCAAATTAACATCTTTTTTGTCCAAAATCCTAAACTAACAAGTATTTTTTAAACAGACAGTAGAATTAATTTGCACTCACTTGAGTTAACCAAAACTTGGATTAAATTGTGAATTTTAGGGAAAATATATTCTTATTTGTCTTTAATAGTGTGGTTGAATCAATGGGAAAAAAAAGGAGATGACCACTTATAAAAAGTTCTCCTCCATGAAGTTTAATTGCAAACATCTCAGACATAATGAATCACTGCAACCATAGCCACTTTGTGTGCATTCTGTGGTCCTTGTGGGTGCAGAGTTTGCATCTTCAATTGGTTGTGGGAAGAAAGCTGTAAGTATAATTGAAAACATTGTAAAAACTCTCTGTAAGTTGCTCATGAAACTTGGGGTAGGGTGCATGGGGATAGCAAGTCACTTTTCAGAACTCTTTGGCCTGGTGACATCTGTAACTTTTATTTCATGGAAGTTAAAAAAACGATCCCTTTATTTTTGGTTCTCTGTCTTAGTCAAGAGGAACAATCTAAAAAGCCGTTTATGAGAAACTTTAAAATGTACTTTGAGCAAACCACCATAGCTGTATTTTAAAATTGTTTGTCAAAGCCCTAGGCAGTTCAAAGAGCTAAGCAAACAATGTGAAATTACTTTAGTTGCTCTCAAGCCCAAAACCATCAAAATAAAACACAACTAGGTACTTTGAGTTGATTATAGACGTCATGTAGCAGTAGACATCAGTACAAGACAGCATTTACCAGTTGTTAGAAATGAGGAAGTCATGACAGGAAAGGTCAAAAGGTCATGCTATTTCATGCATCAAGAACATGTAAATATTTTCTAAAAGGGAATATTTGAATCCATCTTCCCAACTAGAGTCAGAAGGCAATGAACAGAGTGGGGAGGGATAAACAATGGTGAAATGCTCAAAATAAATCTTCTTCATTGGTAGCTCTAAGTAAGTAGTTCAGTTTCAGAAACTAAAACTGAACTTGAATTTAGTGTTTATATCAGAAGTTAAAAATAATAAAAGTATTAAGTAGTGGGGTTTATTTTTCTATCTGGTTATATTTAAAAAACTCATAATTCTAGAGTTTGCATAGCTTTAGAGATCTGATACAGATATAATATAGTAAAAAAGAACTATTAAAAGATAAAAGTACACATAAATCCAAAAATATATTTTTGTATGTACAGATAGGCATATAAATGAATGAAAAATAATAGAAATTATCAGTGTATAGAAAATATGAGATGGGAGATAGGATGGGTTTGGAAAAGGAAATTTTTGTTATGTAATTTTAACTTTTTAACAGAAGTTATATATTGGTTTTTAGAAATTTTAGTAAGCCATGGAAATACAAAAGAGAAAATAATGTTTAGGTCATTGACATAGCAAGTGTAAAGTGATTAGTATTTACAAGCTTCAGGTAGAGTGATCAAAGACAGTAAATAGGAAAGCAAAAGCTTTGATCTTCAGTAACAAGTCTCATTCATGACTTTGTACTTATGAGCAGTTGTTCCTTTGCTTGCTCCAACTGTCATATGAGACTTTCCCCAAAGACAAAGATAATTCCCTTTACTTCATTTCGTGCTTATAAATTGTCACTTACTCCCATGATCTTTTTTAAAAATATTTTTTCTTTTGAAATGTAAAATAACAGAGAGAAAGAGAGAGACAAAGAAAGATCTTCCATCTGCTAGTGCACTCCCAAAATGGCCACAGTAGCCATGTCTGGCCAGGACAAAGCCTGGAGCTGAGAGCCAGGAGCTCCATCCTATTATCCCACATGGATAACAGGAGCCCAAGTATCTGGGTCATCTTCCATTGCTCTAACAGGCATGTTAGCAGGAAGTTGGATCAGAAGCAGAGTAGTCAGGACTTGTACTTGCACTCCAATATGGGATAGTGGTGTTGCAATTGGGAGCTTAACCTACCATGCTACAATGCCAGTCACTAGTTGGATGATCTTCATTGCACTTACTAAAATGTTGCTGCTATCTTTCCCACACCTCATTACTCTGAGTTAGCTTCCCTCCGAAATACCAATCTTAGAATCTTATATTCATTTGTATGTTAACTTATTCTAATTTCTCCAGCACTAGAATGTAAGCTATATGAGTACAGGGGCTTTGGCCTTATATCTTAAATATTATATCTCAGCCGGCGCCGTGGCTCACTAGGCTAATCCTCCGTCTTGCGGCGCCGGCACACCGGGTTCTAGTCCCGGTCGGGGCGCCGGATTCTGTCCCGGTTGCCCCTCTTCCAGGCCAGCTCTCTGCTGTGGCCAGGGAGGGCAGTGGAGGATGGCCCAAGTGCCTGGGCCCTGCACCCCATGGGAGACCAGGATAAGCACCTGGCTCCTGCCATCGGATCAGCGTGGTGCGCAGGCTGCAGCGCGCCAGCCGTGGTGGCCATTGGAGGGTGAACCAACGGCAAAAGGAAGACCTTCTCTCTGTCTCTCTCTCTCTCACTGTCCACTCTGCCTGTCAAAAAAATAAAATAAAATAAATATTATATCTCATAGACATTTTTATTTGTAGATATTAAATGAATAATTTAAAATTAAATGTCATTATAGACAGAATCATGGCTCAATATTAAATCTAGATTGTCTTCTGGTAAAGTTTCTTTTTTTATTTTTTGACAGGCAGAGTGGACAGTTAGAGAGAGAGAGACAGAGAGAAAGGTCTTCCTTTGCCGTTGGTTCACCCTCCAATGGCCACTGCAGCTGGCGTGCTGCGGCTGGCGCACTGCGCTGATCCGATGGCAGGAGCCAGGTACTTATCCTGGTCTCCCATGGGGTGCAGGGCCCAAGTACTTGGGCCATCCTCCACTGCACTCCCTGGCCACAGCAGAGAGCTGGCCTGGAAGAGGGGCAACCGGGACAGAATCCGGCGCCCCGACTGGGACTATCTGGTAAAGTTTCTTAACAATTGTTTTGTGCCCCCTAATATCTCACCATGTCTACATAAGGCTGCCATGAAAAGTGTGAAAGAAGAAACAATTACCAGGAGATAGTGGAAAAAGTACAATACTTTAAAAGTACTTCTCAGTCATCATATTGAATTTATATGTTTTCTTTTCCCCATATGTGCTATTTGATTCATAATTTACTGGCCATCAGTTAAAGCATATAACAAGAATAATCAGTTTTAGTGCCTATATCTTATTGTGGGGAATAGCTTGATTTTTATATTTTGATTTTATATATAAAGGTAAAATCATTATGGGAATTCTGTTCAAAATTGTAGACTTTTCAGATTTCTTCTCCCTCCTGGAAGCTTGGTACAGTGTTTGAGCTTTTAAGGAAAACAGGACGTGCCTTGACTACAATAAATAGGAACAATAGAATTTTCCAGAATTTCAATTAAAATGCAAATTTTGGGAGGTTAATTTATTGCTCTGCCTATAATGCAAGGAAAACTGTGAGATACTGATGTTTTATTGTTCTCTCTTTGCAGGTTTTATCATTACCATTCCAAAAATTAATCTTATTTTGTTGTTAGTTAATTGAGTGATTAGAAATTATGTATAAAATTCATGTTAATTCAGTGAAAGAAGTATCCAGTAAAAAAGGAAATATAAAGTATTTCATATAAGTATGTGAGACAGTGTTATTACAAATTCTAGACACCAAAAGTAGATTTTAAAAATAGCTAAATACAATAAAGAAAGAGAATGAATGCTCAGGTAAATGTAAATTTCTAACTACTAAGGATTATACAAAAAAAGTTTAATTTGAATTGTTTAATCTGAGTGCTGCGAATGAACATGCACACTAAATCAATCTAGATTGTCTTCTGGTAAAGTTTCTTAACAATTGTTTTGTTAAATCATAATTGATTTAGTGAAAATGTCACTTGATGATTTAGAATCTTAGAATCACTCAAGTCATTGTGTATTTTCCTAACCACAATGACCCTAGGTGATACATACAGTTTCAATCTCAATTAACTACTGAAGAAAGTATGACAAAGGAATGTTAACAAATTTGATCAAATAACACAGCATGTAAGTGGTGGAGGCTGGAGCAGGCAGTGGAATCAAAGGAGCCTGATTTCAGAGATTGCCATATTAGGGTTTCAGAATTCCCTTGAACTCAATCTAGGCAAAAACTGTATTTCAGAAGTGAAGATGACCCATTCCCAATGGCCTTAGAGTCCAGAGAGGAAACAGAGAAACACAGGAACAAATGCAAATTTTATTTAGGCATAACTTGAACAGAATAAAGACAACACCTATGGATCACTATAAAGAACACATCACAGAGCAGGTGTCTCAAAGATTGCATGGGAACAGCAGTTACAATGAAAGAGAGGGCTTTATGGTTGTGCCCAATCCACAGGCCACAATCATAGGTTTTATTTAATTGCGACAGTTTTCCTTTTACTTGTGAAGAGGGGAACATGAAGTAATGTATTCAGTGTGGAGGTGATCAAGGGAGGATATTAAAGAAATCAAGTATGGTTTGATTTCATGACAGATTAAAATTTTTTTCAAAATTAATAATTTTAAAGATAGAATATAGAAGGACATTGCTAACAACTCTCTTAATTGAAGTTCATTGTTCACCCAGACTCTTCTCTCCGGATTCTTAATAGTGTTAATGCTTCTATAAAGTTATCATTACTAGGAGCAAGGAAACAAGATACAAGCACAAGAGAAATAGCCAACAAAATTAATATTGTTGCTTACGTTGACTTAAGTGAGGTAAATACTTAGTGCATTTCTTAAATTTTCCTGTAAATAGAATATTTTGCTTTATTATTTGAGAAACTGATACAGGAAAGATCACAGTAAGTAAATCAATTCTAGCAAGTCCAGGTAAGAACAATGCAACCATCTTTCTTGGTGGACAGAGTGGTTTCATTGCAAGTAGGAGGCTAGATGTGTCAAATGTTTGTTGGAGAATCAGATTTCATTTCAAGTGATGCAACAAGCAGAAAGCCATATAGTGCAGACCTGGAAAGGGTTCCTTAAAGGGAGAATAAGTTTGATGTTTCAAACAAAGTGAGGAATGAACAAAAATCTGTACAGGCCTGTCAACAAAGCAAGCTTCAGAGATGAATGCGAAGGTGATTATAAATTAACTGATAGAAAAAAGATAATAGTAAAAGTGAACAGGCTAAGTTAAAAAAATAAGAAAAAATGTGTAGGAGGAAAGTGAGGAGAATTAATAGAAAAGAGGATTTTTTAATAGTTGATAATATTGACATGGAAATACAAGTGATCATGGATATTCCTGAATTTTTAAAATACTAATCTAGTTTATTAGCTGAAATGAAAACAAAAACCACTCTCTTTCAGTTATAACAATGTAATCAGATCCATAAATCCCATTATAATTACAATAAATTGACCTGTTACCCAGAAAGCCATATTTTTCCTCAAGGTAAAGCTTTCTTGAATGTATTTACATTTTTTAAGGTTTGTGGCAGGAGGAGGTGGTTTCCATGTATAGATGAAAAGTAAAATGGGATCCATGATCTACTTATATGAGAGTATCTTCCAAAGGTTGATGGAAAGTCTGTTATGAAAAAAACTGCAATGATTTCAAAAGTATTTTTACACCAAAATTGACATCTTTTAATTTTATTTTTTCCAAGAAATTTTTGAAATACCATAACACATGTAAGAAATACACTGTAGAGGCCAGTGCTGTGGTACAGCAGGTTAAGCTGACATCTGTGGTGCTGGCATCCCATATGGATGCTGGTTCAGCTCACAGACACTCCACTTCTGATCTAGCTCCTTGCTAGGTTGCCTGGGAAAGCAGCAGAAGGTGGCTCAAATCCTTGGGCCCCAGCACCTATGTGGGAGACCTGGAAGAAGCTCCTGGATTTATGAATTTTTAAAACAACCTTTGTTTATTTGCTTGAGAAATAGACAGAGAGAGACAGAGAGACAACATGCAGAGTTCCCATCAACTAACTCACTCTCCTAATGGCCTCAACAACCAGGTTGTGCTAGTATCAGTGCTAAGAACTGGCGAAATCTCCTGTGTGGAAGGAGATCACTATTTGAGGCATCCCTGTTGCCTCCTAGGGTCTGCATTAGCAGGAAGTTGGAAACAGGAGCTGGAATTAAGGAATGAACCCAGGTACTCTGGACATGGGATATAGGTGTTAAACTCTGGGCTAAATGCTTTAAAAGAATATCTTAGAAATTACTTTGTGTGTTAGCTGAAGGATCACTGAAATCTGCAAGTTCAATCTTCAGCTTATCACTTTTCAGAAGTGCAAAATTGACCTTGTTATTTCAGTTATGAGAGTATTCTTAATGTCTGGAAGAGGGATATCTGAAGAGTTTCAGTATTACTAGTCAATGCAATGTAATGAGAATAAAACTATTGAATTGTATATGAAAAAAAGGCCACTGAGGTGTTTCCTGTTCTTACCTCATAGTTCATGGTTCCAGCATTTTTCTTACAGAGTGATTGTGAAGACAGGCTGTTGACATCACTGCCAAGTGTTTCCTTTACCTTTGCACTGTGTTATCTATCACTGCTGGCCCAATATGATGACTTGAATCGATCAAGAAATGTCTTAAATCAAGCAATATTATAGCCCTAGTCATGTCACTTTTATTCATGAATATGTCAATGGGGCCACAAATCATGTGGTGCCTTATAGACTTTCCTGTGTCCTTCTTGGTAGCAATCCTTGGCTCCATCTCCCAATTCTCTCTTCCTGCTAATATAGACCCTGGGAGGCATCAGAGATGGCTCAAGTAATGTATCCCTGCCTTCCACATAGGACAATTTTATTATGCTCCTAGTTTCTCTCTCTCTCTCTCCCCTTCTCTCTCTCTCTTTCTGTGTGTGTGTGTGTGTGTGTGAAGTATATGGTTTTGGTCTCTGCTTTTCAAGAAGATACCAAAATAGAAGGACATGCAAAGCAAATGTGCAGTAGATGAGATGGGAATGAGAAGTTTGTCCTTGGAATTAGACTTGAAAGAATTTCTAAGGGTGACTATCAAAAATATATAATAAAATCTTCATGTTGTAAATTAAAAGAATAATTATCATAATCATTTTGATAAATATTATATGTGGATTTTTAATTTTTTTAATTTTTTCCCAAATAAACCTCTTATTTAATGAATATAAATTTTGTTTAGTACAACTTTAAGAATATGGTTATTTGTCCCACTATACCAGCGCTCCCACCCACACTCCTACTCCTCCTCCTCCTCCCTCTCCTATTCGCCATTAAAATTCATCTTCAATTAAATTTGTACACAGAAGACCAACTCTAAACTAAGTAAATCTTTCAACAATTTGCACCCATACACACACACAAACACACACACATGCAAACTGTTTGAGAACAAGTTTTACAGTTAAATCTCATAATACAACTCATTAAGGACAGGGATCCTGCATGGGGAGTTAGTGCACAGTGACTCCTGTTGTTAATTTAAAAGTTAACACTCTTATGTATGCCAATGACTACCTGAGGCTCTTGACATGAGCTTCCAAGGCTATGGAAGTCTTTTGAATCCACAGATTTTTTCAGTATTTAAATAAGACCATAGCAAAGTGCAAGTTCTCTCCTCCCTTCAGAGAAAAGTACATCCTTCTTTGATGGTCACTTCTTTCCACTGGGGTCTCACTCACAGAGATTCTTCATGGAGAATATTTTTTTTGCCACAGTGTCTTGGCTTTCCATGCCTGCTTTTCAGGCAGACCAAGATGCCTTAAGGGCTGATTCTGAGTTCAGAGTGCTACATAAAGTGATTGTCATTCTCTGAGTCTGCTGTGTGGACTGCTTCTCATTTTGGGACATTCTCTCCTTTTTAATTCTATCTATTATTATTATCAGACACTTGATCCTATTTATATAATCATTTTAACACTTAATCTTATCCATAAGTTCACTTTAACACTTAATATGATCACTTTAACATTTAAGATGGCATTTTTATTGTCCAGCTTAATGGGATTTGTGTCCCATGGCAAGTTTTTAAACTGTACCCTTATAAGTAAGTCTGTAGGAATCTATGCAGAACTATACAGCTTTACAGTTATAAACTTCATCCTCCCTCTCTTATTCCTGCTTGTATATTTTACTGAGACCCATCCTCAATTGTCTTTATACAAATAGGATTAACTCTATATGAAGTAAAGAGTTCAACATATATTATGAAAAAAAAAATGTTCCTTGACAGTCAAGATAAGGACAGCTCGAGTCATCATTTCTTGAAGTGTCAATTTCACTTTTGGAGATTTCCTTTTAGGTGCTCTATTATTTCTCAGAGATCATAGAGAACATATGGTCTCTTTGGGACTGGCTTATTCCACTAAGTATGATGTTTTCCAGATTTATCCATTTGCAAGTGAGTGGATTTCTTTCCTACTGTGTAGTATTCCATAGTGTACATATCCCATAATTTCTTTATCCAGTCTTTGGTTGATGGACATTTAGGTTGATTCCATATCTTAGCTATTGTGAATTGAGCTGCAATGCACATAGGGGTGCAGATAAATCTTTTACTTACTGATTCATTTCCCTTGGGTAAATTCTAGGAGTGAGATGGTTGGATCATATGGTAGGTCTATATTCAGATTATATATTCAGATATATAGGTATCTCCTATATATAGGCTTTTAAATAAGGTGTAGGCTATCTCATTTACATCTCTCAACAACCTTGTAACAGAAAGGTTAACTGTGTCTACTTCTAGAAGGAGGAATTGATTCTTAGCAAAATTGAAAACTGGCCATGAAGAGGGTTTTAAGATTTCAAATATATTTTTAAAAACAAAAGTCTAGCCGGTGCTGTGGCTCACTAGGCTAATCCTCCACCTGCAGTGCCGGAACCCAGATTTCTAGTCCCAGTCGGGGCACCAGATTCTGTCCCGGTTGCTCCTCTTCCAGTCCAGCTCTCTGCTGTGGCCTGGGAAGGCAGTGGAGGATGGCCCAAGTGCTTGGACACTGCACTCGCTTGGGAGACTAGGAGAAGCACCTAGCTCCTGGCTTAGGATCAGCGCAGTGCACTGGCCGCAGCGGCCAATGGGGGGTGAACCAATGGCAAAGGAAGACCTTTCTTTTTGTCTCTATTCTCTCTCACTATCCACTCTGCCTGTCAAAAAAAAAAAAAAAAAAAGAAACACAAAGTCTGGGCCGGTGCCATGGCTCACTTGGCTAATCCTCTGCCTGCGGCACTGGCATCCCGGGTTTTAGTCCTGGTTGGGGCGCCGGATTCTGTCTCGGTTGCTCCTCTTCCAGTCCGGCTCTCTGTTGTGGCCCGGGAAGGCAGCGGAGGATGGCCCAAGTCCTCGGGCCCTGCACCAGCATGGGAGACCAGGAGGAAGCACCTGGCTCCTGGCTTCGGATTGGCGCAGTGCGCAGGCCGTAGCAGCCAATGGGGGGTGAACCAATGGAAGGAAGACCTTTCTCTCTGTCTCTCTCTCACTGTCTGACTCTGTCTGTCAAAAATATAAAAATACAAATAAAAAAACAAAGTCTGAAGAAAATTTTGAAAAATTATGGTGGTGAAAAAATTTTAATGTGAAAATGAAACATGCATAGGATTTAAAAGGATTTGACAGTTTTGTCCAATGTCCACTAAAATATATGATGCTGGTTCTAACTTTAAAGTGAAACTTCCATGCCTCACAATGCGGTTCCCCTTGAGCTATTCTCACACAGCAATGCCAGTGCTTCTCAAATATTTTCTTAGCGTTTGATGTGAGAATCTCTAAGCTACAATTAAAGTTCTGTTTGTGGTGAGATTTAGCAAATGACTTATTAAGCATATTCAGAAAAGAAAATATGGGGCAAGGTGATTGGTGGAATGTAGTTTTGAAATTCCATTAGTCCCTCTAATAATTTTGCTAGAAATATGGAAAGATAATAATTACACTGGAAGCACCTCTGAAATAGTTACCATATTCCAAGTTAAATAACTATGGCAGTACAATCATTCACACACAATTTTTTTGTCATTATACTCATTGATATGGAGCACTACTGAATATCTTGAAGAATTTAAACAGATGTCATGGATTGCTTATTATTATTATTATTGCTTTAATCTGTGTTCCCTTATAATTGAACATATTACTGAACAAATCCAAAGGCTTTACAGTGTGCAAAAGCTACGTCCTTCCAATGTGCAAACACTTTAGAAAAGATCATAGTTATTTATTTGGTGGGATTTTTACCAGCTTCTACAATTTTTACTACTTGAGAAGAGTAAAGAATGAACATATTGAGAGAACACATTTCTATAATGATTGTAGATTTTGTAATTTGTGTATTTGTAAAACCATATTTGTGAAATAAATAATAAATAATGAGAAGTAGTGGTATAATTAAAGCTAATTTGGAAGTTTAATAGAATGTTAAAGGACATTCACAGCTTTCTCTCTTCATGTGCACACCAGCAGCTCAGTCGTGCTTTTCAATGTTAAAGCAGATTGAAAGAAGGAGGGTGATATATTTACGTGTATATTATGTCAAGACATTCAGGTCACACATTCCCTAGCAGTAATTACTGCTTATATTTAATAAATTCTTCCTATGTGAAAATCACTGTGTTAAGTGCTTTATACATACTATATTATCTAATCATCAAAATCCTATAGATAGCACTGCCATGTTCTTTTTTTGCAGAAAAAGTAATTTCTATTATCATTATTTAAAAAATTGATAACTAATGTTAATTGACAATTTAGGCCAAGAGGGGATGTAAGTTTTTTAGTTATCTGGGAACAAATCAGTGCTATGAACCACTAAGCTTTACTATAAGGTTATTATCAATTGATTAAAAGAAGAAATTCAGTTTACAAAATAAACATGAAAATACTTTGAGTTACACCAAACTGAGTTAGCAACCAAATACAGGTGTATGATGGGAGGAAATGAGAATGAAAATGGTTGATTACTCCCATACTTCAAGGTATTTTACTTTATATAAAAAGTAATATATTCTTCATAAATAAATGAAAAGCAATGGAGAGTTTCCACCATCCAGACAGGCTAAAAGTGTCAAAGTGAAAAGAGAGCCTGATGGAGGGAGTTTTAGGAATAAAATGTAATGATTCCAGATCATCTTTATGCCTAAACACCTAAGAAGAGGATAATTTATTTTAGTGTTCCATTTGCAATTTGAAGATGACCCACAGAAGCTAAAATTAGTGTGGAATGAGTCTTCATGTTAATATCAATCTTTGCTTTTAAGTTACTATAAGGATAAATTTGGCAATCCCAGTTTTCTTGCTTGTATTTTGCATTTTTAGATTCTTGTTCTCATGGGGGATAATAATCAAAAGCACTGCTTAGTGTTGAAAATATCTGTAAATATTTTCTATATGATAATAGATATAACTATACATGACAAAATACAGTGTTTAAATTGTACATATACAGTAACTGTTTCTACATATATTTGGGAAATATTCTTTATTAAACTACAGGAAAAAGTATGAGAAAGCTCTTGGCATATACATATACCTCCACACAGAGAAAACTATTACTTTCCCTATTGGATTTATCAAGATAAGATTATCATATATTTGGAAATGTTTTCCAAGAGGCATCAATAAAACATAGAGTATAAGAACAGGCAATTAGGACTTGAACCAATGCATGTGACAGCTAGTAGCTCTTGGGTTACTGCTAAACCATTTAAAACACAGTGCTCTGATAATGTTCTTGGAAGATTTATTAGAAACAGAAAATACATTGTTGTAACCACTGACACTTTGTAACACCCAGCGATAAAGTAGCTAGAGATAGAATGCGTGGAATTAATTCAGAAACAGTTGACTTTTCATGGGTATCAGGTGCAACTGATTGGGTAGGTACTATCTAATCGCTACAAATTTTTTTTTTCCTGGCACTCTTTTAATCCAGCTAATACATATGTTTATAGCAAGCTTGAAAGTTTATAGTAAATCATAAACTTGAGTGATACAGACCCTCTTCTTTTTTATGCTTGTAGTGTTCAAACTACTGATCCCAATGTAATAAAGATTACACAACCACTTTAAGTGTTCTTGTCCATATTTTTAAGGAAATAAAAGAACAAGCAATGCCCAGTTACATCTCATAGACTATGGATGAATCTTCCTGCCTTTTTTTTTTTTTTTTTAGATTTATTTATTGCCCGGCGCCATGGCTCAATAGGCTAATCCTCTGCCTGCGGCGCTGGCACCCAGGGTTCTAGTCCCGGTCGGGGCACCGGATTCTGTCCTGGTTGCTCCTCTTCCAGTCCAGCTCTCTGCTGTGGCCCGGGAGTGCAGTGGAGGATGCCCCAAGTGCCTGGGCCCTGCATCCGCATGGGAGACTAGGAAAAGCACCTGGCTCCTGGCTTCAGATCAGCGTGGTGCGCTGGCTGCAGTGGCCATTGGAGGATGAGCCAAAGGCAAAGGAAGACCTTTCTCTGTCTCTTTCTTTCACTGTCCACTCTGCCTGTCAAAAAAAGAGAGATTTATTTATTTATTTATTTGAAAGTCAGAATTACACAGAGAAAGGAGAAAGAGAGAGAGAGAGAGAAAGAGAGAGAGAGAGAAAGGTCTTCCATCCGCTTATTCACTCCCAGATGGCCACAGTGGTTGGAGCTGTGCCAATCTAAAGCCAGGAGCCAGGAGCTTCTTCTGGGTCTCTGACACGGGTGCAGGGGCCCAAGGAGCTGGGCCATGTTTTACTGCTTTCCTAGGCCATAGCAGAGAGCTGGATTAGCAGTGGAGTAGCCGGGTCTTGAATCGGCACCCATATGGGATGCCAACAGTGCAGGTTGCGGCTTAACCTGCTATGCCACAGTGCTGGCCCCGGATGAATCTACTTTTGCAAAAATATTTGTTTGAACCACAGGTGTGTATAGAGCAGATAAAAGTTGGATAATGAGTATTTATACAGACTTATGCATAGTTTCACAAAGTAAAATGTGTTAATAAAGGTGAATTGGGTCCGGGGCTGGTGCTGTGGCTTAGCAGGTAAAGCCACCACCTACAGTGCTGGCATCCCATATGGGCGCTGTTCAAGTCCCAGCTGCTCAACTCCTGATCCAGCTCTCTGCTATAGCATGGGAAAGCAGTAGAAGATAGCCCATGTGCTTAGGCCCCTGTACCCATGTAGGAGACCCAGAAGAAGCTCCTGGCTCCTGGCTCCTGGCTCCTGGCTCCTGGCTTTGGATTGGCACAGCTCTGGCAGTTGCTGCCATCTGAGTAGTAAACCAGCAGATTTCTCTCTCTCTCTCTCACTCTGCCTCTTTGTAACTCTGCCCTTCAAATCAATCAATAAATCTTTTAAAAAATAAATGTGAATTGGGTTGAAAAATTGAATCATACTGCCCCCAGGTCATTTAGCATCACAGAAATCTAATAAAAATCTTTCCAGTTGGGGTGGGTATTGGAGCACAGTGAGTTTAGCCACCAGTTTTGATGCCTACATCCCCTGTCAGAGTGCCAGTTTGAGTCCTAACCACTCCACTTCCGATTCAGTGTCCTGATAATGTTCCTGAGCCCATGCCACCCATGTGGGAGACCCAAATGGAGTTCTGGACGCCTGGCTTCAGGCTTGCCAAGTCTTATTGTGTGCATCTGGGGAGTGAACAAGTGGGTGGAGGATACCTCAGTGTCTCCCTCTCTCTCTGGTGTTCTCTCTCTCAAATAAATATTTAAAGAAACTAATTGCAATGTGGCTCCACTATAAATTCTCAATTTTGTGGACTCCAATTTAGGAGCATAGTTTGTTCTGCCTCTGTGTCTGGAGTCCATATCACTTCCCATCCTAAGTTGTGTACCCTATTCTAGCCTTTTTAGCAGGGAAGCTTTCTAAATTATTGCTTTGTTGGTCAGTCCATTTCCAAATAAATGTTTCCAAAGAACCCCATGCCCAGAGCTCTTTAGTGGTTATAGCTAATGTCTAGGGCACAAAAACAAAACAAAACAAAGCAAAGCAATGTATATCCAGCAAAATTGACATCTTGTGATTTGATTGTTGTCTATAATACTTGTCTATACTCATGCAGAACTGTGGTCTATCTACCTTTTACTTGTAGAGCTCTTTCTCTGGGGTAACATTGAGCTTCTGATTATAAAGCACATTGAAAGCATGCTATTGCAAAAAATTAAAAGAAAACGAAGAAAGGAGGGATGAAAGAGGAAGGATGGAGGAAAATATCATATTCTTGGAATCATATCTATGAAATTCTTGAAATCTGTTTTCTATGTATTAATATATTTTTAAAAGTAATAATCACCCCAAAAAGAACTCTTTAATGGTTTTAAAAGTCAAGATGAATTTTAAGATCATTAATCTGGCCTCTTTAGCAGTGAGCCTTTACCAATGAGTTAGGGCCTCAGTCCCTATCATTTCTATAAAAAGACAAACTATCTGAGGAAATAAAGCACTCATTTAATCCAGGATGCAAAGGGTATTTCATGCCTGTGTGCTTATATCCATTTACTATCCTTGTCTACTATTTACTCCTGTCTTTGTAAACTGACAAATCTTTGATTTGTTCTTAACTCTCTGTTTACATGTCATTGTCTCTGAGTGACCTTTGCTAGCAATCAAACAATAGTAAGATGGTTCAGCTTTTCTTTCTTTATGGTTCTTTACATGGCTATCTCTCCTTTTATGTTTAATTATTATTTTAATTTATTAAGAAACAAATGAAACTGAAATGAACAATATGTTTTTAACATAAAGGACAGATATTACCTGAGATAAATTAAAATTTTGACCTTCATTATTCTGTAAAATTGTAATCAAAATCATCCTTGCAGAATTGTAAGGAATGTTCCTTTATCCATCCAACATCCATACAAATTAGATCTTTTTTCTGGCATGTAGTTTTCAGTCACACTACTGCTGTAGCAGATAATCAAAGCGGGGAATGAATTCATATCTTACAAATGTAATCATAAGCAGATATTTTACACTAATGTTGGCAAGTGTGACCTGAAATATGGGACATATGGGTAACATAAAAAGATTAAGCTGACATCTGTATTTCTGATAGTGAGGTGTGGATTCCAAAGACAGTCAATTAGAGAATGATGATATTGGAAGTGAAACTTCGGTGTTAAGAACAGGTTGGGGAAGTAAAACAATGACTAGAATTTATAAAATCTTTTGAGGGTCTCATTTTTTTTTTTAATGTGAGAGGGCTTAAAGTTCATGGAAAAAAAAAGTTCATGGAAAGCGCATCTTATCTTTTCATTCTACTTGTCCACAAAACTTTTAAAATCCACCTTGTCTGTATTTTTATGTTTTAATTTTAAAGAAGAAATCTAACATATATTATTTCCTGCTATGGATCATGATTTTCTTAAGACAGTAGCGGCCATTGGAGGGTGAACCAATGGCAAAGGAAGACCTTTCTCTCTGTCTCTCTCTCTCACTGTCCACTCTGCCTGTCAAAAAAAAAATATATATATATATATTTATTACCTTTTTATGGCCTAGGTAATATTTTAATAAATCAAGCAATATGTACCTCTTCCTCAATGAGCATGTTTTACTTCATGTTTGAAAAAATACCCTTCTAGGGTCCTGTGTGGATGCTCAGCAGGGTAAGCCACTGCTTGAAATACTGACATTGCATATTGGAGCACTGATTTGAATCCTGGCTGTTTTATTTACAATCCAGCTTCCTGTTGATATGCCTGGGGAGGCAGTGGAAGATGATCCAAATATTTGGATACCTGCTACCAATGTGGGAAACCAGGCTGGGACTCCTGGTTTCTGACTTCAACCTAACCCTTCCACCTGGCTGTTGTATTCATTTGAGGGAGTGAACCAGCAAATGGAAGATCTCTCTCTCTCTCTCTCTCTGCCTTTCAAATAAATAAATACCTTTCCCTACACCAGAATATGAAATCCTTGTAGGCAGGGAATATGCCTCAGACTAGGTAATGAGATTCACTATTCCATGAAGTTAAAACACATACTCAAGTGGAATCTGTTCCATACCTTTTCTGTATAGCCTATACTTTTAGGGATTGAAAATGAGGAAAAACTGAGTCCAGAATTCAAATTCTGCACATACTCTGGCCCCTGCCATCTTTCCTGGCACCCTCTACCTTGCTCATGAAGACAAATGATGAGACAGTTTTCTCATTCTATTCTGTGAACATGTCATGCTCATCTTGTCTAGGCTCTGGTACTGGATATTCCCTCCACCACTCTTTTCTGAATTTCTATTCTGAAAGCTGCATTCCATCATGTGATGAAATTTCCACTGAAACATCCCCTCCTCAAAGAGTTACCTGTCCACAAAAGGCAAATCAACTTGTTTCCTTTTTTGAAAAATTAGCTTTCTATCTTAGTGTGTGTAGCAGGGATTGTGTGCATGTCTGTATGGAATACAAATTCTATTAGAGCAAAATTTTGTCCTCTTTATTGCTTATCTTGATCTTTGGAAATTTATAATGCCCAGAAGGTCACCTTGAATATGAGACACAATCAATAAATGTTTGATGAATCTATGATTGTTGAATTAATTATTGGGAATGATCTATGTATTCAGTAACTATATAATGTGTGAAGTCATCAATCAATAAATTAACAAATGATTGAAAAGTCACATTGTTCTTCTGACTGAGCCTCTGAGTGTTTCTGTATTACATGCTATTAGTGCCCACACTGTGAACCCTAATAGACCCCTACATTCTTAGATTTATTCCATAAAATTGTGGCAAATTATTTTCGTTACTGCCTTTGCATGGTAACATGAAGCAGCTCACCATCAATAACTGGAGCCTCTCTCTTTTCCCTTTCCATGTGAGTCAGACATGACTCATGCTTTGATAAATAAGTCATTGGCAAGCATAATTCCAGCAGAGGATCTTTCCTTCTCTTATTTCTATGGGAATCTCTGAGATCCTCCAGGTTAAAAATAAATAGTCGTATGATACTAAAACATGAGGAACTCATGTCCAAATCACTACATTAACCCAAATGACTGGCTATCCACTGCAAATCTATCTAGGAATGACACAATCTTAGAATACTCAGTCTTCTGTCAACCTGCCAAATAACCACAGACACATGATTGAGGTCAACAATTACCAACTGATCTGGCTGTCAAGAAGAATTATTCAGCCAACTCACATGAACTGTAAGTGAAATTCATGGTAGTTGTTGTTTTAGATCACTAGATTTTGTTGTAATTTGTTACAGGGAAAAAGTCAAATGATAACTGAGGTTATAAGGAAAACATTAAAACGTGACCAGCTCTATGTATCCTCAGAAGTATAGGTAGCCTTTCAAGTGTCAATATTGCACTCAAATACTAGAAGTCATTTCACAATGGCTTCCCCTAAAGACTGTATGAATAAAACACCTCATTTGTTTGACAGAAGAAGAAAGACTAGGACTTACCTTGATATAGTTAAATTTGATAATGAATCATTTTTATGTATCTCATAGGTGATATTTGAGTGACAACTTGAAAATAAGTCCCAGGCTGAATAGTTGGAAGTTGAATTACAATAGATGAAAGCCAATTTCTCCCAAATGCTGACATCATAGTATTTGCCATGAGCATATTAAAGTTGGAATAAAACTGATAGGATCACAGGTTCTAAATGTTTTGTATAATCCATAGCTCAAATGGATTTTGATATTTTAAGTGATATTAAAGTTATGGCTGAACATCAAATAATTTTAATATCATCAGGCAATGTATTTGGATGCACACACTAACAAATATCATATTATTTTTCTTTATAATCACTTAAAGTTTTGCTGAGAAATGTTTTGGCTCCCAAGCATATTCCAATGATTGATTCTTATACCACACTAATCTTGATACTTGAATTTGAATTTGAATTGCTAATATTATAAAAATCTGCTACCCATACTGCCACTGTCCTTGTTCACTTCTGGTAAACCACATGTCTATTATCCATTTTTCCGCACATATTAAACTGTTGATCTCAGGGAAGAAAAAGTGAAAAGTGAAATATCCTGTCTTGTTGTAGCATTGAAAGATACAAAGATGTAATGGTGAGTCAGATTTTTATTATATTTAGTTTACTCTATTGGCATATGTTTACATATGTTCTAACATTCTTCTATCTTTTTTGGGCACTTTGGTCTTTCCTCCCTAAACCAATATGTTCAGTCTCAATATTTTGTTTTCCCAATCATCATGTATGTTATTCCCACTAGTCATGTAATTGGTCTACCCATGCAATTGCAAAGGACCAGCTGTCAGTAGGGGTGCTATCAATGTAATGAGGAGGTTTCTCCTCATTTACTGGAAAGGAAATTGTAGGCATACTAACAAGAAGAAGAAGGAACCAAGGGATTAAGAGCAGAGTCTGTTCCTCTTTCCATGAGTCAAGTAAGAACTTGAAATATCAAATGGCTTTCAAAAGTTCATGGAAAATACACATTATGAAAAACTGTATGGATTTCCAATTTTTCTTCACCAAGTAAACTTCTCTTATTCTATTTCCCCTGAATTTTTTGAAGTATCATCTTAGACTAAAACCTTCGACACATATCCAAAAGTAGATATTACCCAAATAATGATATGTTTTACATTAAGATATTTTCCTTCTTCTCTTGAAAATGTAGTAAATCTCCAGTTATGGAAACTTAGATTCATTCAATTATAGCTGAATCTTCTTCTGAACCCTTTTGAAATATTTTACATATTCCTACTGTGGTGATTTTTAAGTACAGCTTGAGTATATCTTGTCCAAAATGCTTTGGAGCAGAACTGTTTCAAATTTCATATATTTTTTCATATTTTGAAATAGTTGTATGTATACAACTATGGATGAGACTCAAATCTAAATATGAAATTCAGTTATGTTTCATAAACAGCTTATATACATAGACTGAATGTAATTTTATATAATAGCTTTGTGCATGAACAGTTTCATAGCATGAAATTTTCCACTGTTGACTCATGTCAGCACTTAAAAGTTTTGGATTTTTTCAAGTATTTTAGATTTCAGATTTTTTGGTCAGAAATACACACCCTGTATATCCTAACAATCTTTGATACTTTTCAAGAGATGTAGATTAATTCTCCTCTTCTTAAATGTGAAATTGTCATTTGTGATATCCATGTCCCACATTGGTGAGCCTGGTTTGAGTGCTGGTTACTGTGCCCTTCTGATCAGGTTCCTGCTAATGCACATCCTGGGAGGCCACAGATTATAGTTCAAGTACTGGGACTCTTGGCTGTTGCTGGCATTTGGAGAATGAATCAGCGATGAAAGATTCATTCTCTCTCTCTCTCTCTCTCTCTCTCCCCCCTCCCTCCCTCCCTCTCTCCCTCCCTCCCTTCCTCCCTCTTTCTCTCTCTCTGCATTTCAAATAAAATGAAAATAAATAACTTTTTAAAAATGAGAATATTATAGAAGCTATAAAATGTGATTTCTGAGACAAGGTCATAAATGGCATTGTGGCTTCTTACCTTCTTTCCTTCCTTCCTTCTTCTTTCCCACCCTCCCTTTTTATTCTTCGCCTTGTTTTCCTTCATTCTTCCTTACTTCTAAAGTACTTTCTTTTCCTCTCTTTCTTTCATATTCAACATTGATCAGTCTGACTTGGACTTGGGGTGCACTACAAGGGAAGCTCATGCCTTCTTGCCGTTCACACACGTTCTATCTTGTGTTGGATGCCTTCATCTCTTTTCTAACTCTTCTCTGTGCTTTTGACCATGCCCAATTTTCTGTCACACATCCCTGGAATCTAGAAAATTTAGCAATCATCCCATGTCTTTCCAAATTTCAGTTAGTGGGGGCTTGAGTGTTACCTTGAAGACTTTCAATTGCAACAGGTTCAAACTTGGCATACGTTCTGACAGCCAGATGTGATATTTCTTCTTGATTGCATGGCTCATAGTCACTTTAATAATACATTGTTTTCCCAAGTAAAACTCAGTGGAGGTGCAACATCTGGTTTCTAGTGAAAAAGCCGACTTAATTTACCCAAATCCCTGGTGTGATTTACAAAGCACCAAAGAAGGTGGAACACTTTGACACATTGTAGAATACTGACTGACTATGTCTATATTGGCAAGGATTTTCTAAATGGCTCATTTAAAGCAATCAGGGAATCTTTTATTTGGTACCACCCTAACAGCCAAAATGTTTACATTTCTAAATGAAAACCTTTTTTCTTCAGCTGAAAACATTTCCAAGAAAAAGTAAATGCTTTGGTCATTAAACGCAAAGACAATGTTTTCCTTTGAATGGTGGAGATTGTAAAATATTTTCTAAATATTGCCAAACATTATGAGGAAAATGCAAGCATTTGATAAATCATTGGCTTCAAGCACAATTTCTAGTAAAATTTTAAGCAAGTTCAGATTTTCCAACATAGTACCAATTTTTTCAGTGAATAGTTGCATATTTGAAAACACACCCAAAGTGCAATAGCAAATTGAATGCTGATGTGAAGAAAATTATCAGGATAATTGAGACCAGGCCTCACATGTATGCACAACTTTTAAAAATCACTAAAAAAAAAATAATGCATTGGTTTTTGGGGATTTTTTTTTTCACATTTGTGTCTGAGATGATAAACTCAGATTTTGTGGTAATATTTAAAAATTCACATTTACTGAGTATCCAATGCAAAATGTGGTGCTTCTAAGGGAAAAAATGGAGATTTGGCATTCAACTGCAAAAATGCCTTTATCATAATCAGGCTTTCTACTTTTTCAAGTTTGACTATAATTGGTACATGGAAGGAAACAGGTGGTTACCACCAGGTTTTATGCTTGTTGAATTCATCATAACAAAATCAGTGAAATCATAATGAGATAAATATAATAAAGTTTTATACAACAAACAAAAATGAATAAATATAATTTGTGCAAAAATAAATAGGAATTATTACTCTAGGTTTAAATAATTTATAACAACAAACATTTGCAGTAAAGAGAGAAAATCACACAAGAGCTTTCTGTTAGCTTCATAAGTAATGACTGCATAAATGTTATAGCCTGGATCTTATTTTAGATGTTAAATATAAAAATCCATGTGTCAAAAGCTTGATTTGAAAGGCAGCACTATTAGGAGATGGAGGACGACTTTAGGAGATAGGACCTAGTTGGGAGGTCCTTAGGTCATTGAGGCAGAACCTCAGAAGATAAATTTCATGTGAAGTTTGTTATAAAAGACTTGAGTTTGTCCCCATACAGCCACTCTGTTTCTTGGATTATCATGTAATCTCTCCTGAACATGTGCTGCACCATTGCTGTCTGCCACACCCACCAGACACCAAACCAGTAGGGATGCCCAATCTCACACTTGAACCTCCAAAACTGAGCTAAAAAAGGGCTTTTCTGTTAATAAACTTAGGAGCTTCTGGAATTTCACTGTAGTAATAGAATGCTGACTGGTACGATAAGTATAAAGCTAATGTGAAGTAGCTCTCATGCCACCATGGTTAATCATGTTCTTAGTGATATCAAAGTATCAACTAGTAAACATTTTTCAGGTTTTGTCATTTCTTATGTATATATTCATATATTGTCATAAAGCTATTGAGTGTGCTTCACTCCCATAGTGTTGTGTTATTTGGTCATTTTGAGAATTGTATCTCTGACTTTGACTTTTAAAACAAAGAATAAATTAAATAATTAAAAATTTATAATTTCCAAATTTTACATTTGTTGTATGTTATGATGGGAGCTTTCATGTAAATTCTTTCATAACTCTTTTCAACCTCCCCAGCCCTTAATGCATCCTTTATAACAGATGAAACAAGGCAAAACTTATGTGGTTACATTGAAATTTTAATCAAGAAGTAAGAATACTTATTCTTCCTGATTACATTCACTCTAATAAAATATGTGTGAATGCTTACTATTAAATGGATTATTTTATTCCTTACAGCAATAAAATTATATTCTGTTTTGCACAATTATCATTTTAGGCCCATATTTCTTATATTTTAAATACAATATACTTACCTTGTAAGACATTTATCAGTATTAAGTGTTATAAATATAAACATTCAAGAAACTCACTAAATACACACTAAGTGTTCAATTATGGAATTCAATAGGAGATATGCTAGGTGATATTTCTAATTAATTTATGCATGTGTACATAAATAGATAATTTCTTAGAAATATATAATTTTTATATGGTGATTTCATTAGATGCTCTTTTGTATTGTTTTGTTATTATTTTGTTTTGATTATCCGGACTTAAGTTGCTTCAAATTTACTTTCATTTATTCATGTAAAACATATTTATTAAGGGGTTATTTTGTTTGTTACACATTTCCTGAAGATGATATATAATAGTGAACCAAAAAAAAATTCCTGTCTCATGAATGTACATTCTAATGAGTTGGAAGAGAAAATATAAAAATTGACATATATAGGATATATCAGATGGAAATAAGTTGTTGTATCAGTCAAGGTTCCTCAGGGAAACAGAACAAATGGGATGTGTGTGTATATAACTAAAGGGATTTATTTTAAGGACCTGGCTCATGTGATTATGGGGATGGAAAGAACAAAATTGGCAGGATGGGTTAGCAGGCTGAAAACTCAGGCAAGAGTGACAGTACAGGGGTTAGTCTGAATTCTGTAGGGCAAGCAGGCTAAAAGTTCATGTAGGATTTCCTCATTATGTTCTTGAAGCAGAATTCCTAGAGAATCACCTGATCAGATAATCTTCATTCATATTATCAAGGGCAATCTGATCAACTTAGTCAACTACTTGTAGATATTAATCAACTCAATTAATTGCCTTCAGAGCAATATGTAGATGAATTTTGACCATGAGCTGAGTATGCGCATGTAGTCAGGTTGACACATAGTATTATCTGGCACAGTAGTACAAAGAAAAGGAAATCAAATGATGGGGAAAGGAAAGGACTACTTTTAATCATGCCAGTTAAGGAAAAATTCTCTGATAAATCAGTGTTCCAACAGAAACCTGAGCAAAGTGAGGAGTAGACTGTTAAGAAATTTTGGGGAAGAATTTTTACTCAGAATGCAAAGTCTACAGTCCCCAGAGCAGGATTATGGTTGGAATACTTTATCAACAGAAAAGAGAGGATCTTTGCTGAAGAATTATGAGAGGGGTGGGCATTTTCCCTAGTTAAGACATTAGTTACCTGGTAAAATCTATAATCTAATTCTAACTTAAGTTACTTAAATACTTTAAAAGTAGCCTTCACAAGAAACTAAATATGCAAGGAGAAACCACATAAATATTTTTTTAAAATGTGACCGACAGGCAACACTGAATTAGCATACATAAATGAAGCCTTAATAAGTCATTTCTCAAAAATTGCTTGTGGTAAGTGTAATAGTCTCTCCTAATAAAAACAAAACTGAAGGAGTACATACTTATATACTTATGTATTTTTTAACTTAAGGTGATAATAAAAACAAGGTTTTCTGAGGCAGGCATTTAGTCTAGGGTTTAAGATGTTTGGTCCCATATTGCAATGCCTGGTTTTGATACCAACCTCTGCTCCTGACTCCAGCTTCTTACTAATACAGAGTCAGGGAGGCAGCAATAATGGTTCAAATAATTGAGCCACAGCCACCCTCATGGGAGTCCTGGATTGACTTCCTGGCTCCAGTGTTGGGCCCTCACCTAGGATTATTGAAGGTACTTGTGGATTGAACTAGCAAATTGAAGGTTTTTTTTTCTTCTCTCTCTCCTCTTAAATAAATGAATGAATAATGTAAATAACTTTTAAAATAATAATGAGAGAAGGAAGGAAGGGGCAGAGAAATGTGGTAAGAAGAGTACCCTAGAGCAAATTTTAAGAACTTTTAGGCCACAGTAAAAGCTTTGGCTCCTATTGCATGTGAGATAGAGAATCATTGCAAGGTGTTGAGCGGAGTAGATACATGGATTTCAATGGAGAAATAACATAAATTAGTGGTCTAGGCAGAAATTAGTTGGACTACAATAGTAATTGATTATTGTGATGTATAACAAGAAAATAAAGGATATACAACATGAAAAAAAAGTCAGGGATGATCCAAGTGTTTTTTTGATTCAGATTAATAGAAAAAAGGAGTTGTCCCTTCCTAAATTGGGAAACCAAGGCAAAGCACAGGTTGAAATGAGGGCAAATAGTTAACTTGCAGATTCTTCTTGAATCCCCAAGTTAAAATGTACAAGAGGACATGAGATGTTACTACAGAAAAACATATGATAGTTCTTAGTTTTTTGAAAACGTTCAAACTCTCTTTGACAAAATAATCATTTGGGGAGATTAACAGCAAAAAAATATAAATACCAGAACCCTAGGACTCTCCACTGTTTACAGTTGGGAAGGATGAAAACATCCAGCGATAAGACAACAAGAACAAACAGCTGCAGCAACAAAAACAATACTGATAACAAAGCTGAAACTGAATAAATACCTTGTATTCTGGAGTACAAACATGGTAAGCCGAAATATTTTATTCAAAGTGTTGTTTCTCAATATGATGTGGGATTCTCAAACAAAAGGACTTCATATCAAATAGGTTTTTAATACTCTTCACACTATCTCACCCTCTTAAATATTTTACAAATATTTTCATAGTAAAGGCTTCAAGAAACTAAATAGCAAATGAACTTATTCATACCTAACATTTATTTATTTTTTAACTTTTATTTAATAAATATAAATTTCCAAAGTACAACTTTTGAATTATAGCAGCTTTTCCCCCCTATAACCTCCCTCCCACCTGCAACCATCCCATCTCCCACTCCCTCTCCCATCCCATTCTTCATCATGATTCATTTTCACTTATCTTTAAATACAGAAGATGAATTTAGTATATATTAAGTAAAGATTTCAACAGTATACACCCACACAGAAACACAAAGTATAAAGCATTGTTTGAGTACTAGTTATACCAGTAATTCACATGGTACAACACATTAAGGACAGAGATCCTACATGGGGAGTAAGTGCACAGTGACTCCTGTTGTTGATTTAACAATTGACACTCTGGTTTATGATGTCAGTAATCACCCGAGGCTCTTGTTATGAGTTGCCAAGGCTATGGAAGCCTCTTGAGTTTGCTGACTCCGATCTTATTTAGACAAGGTCATAGTCAAAGTGGAAGTACTCTCCTCCCTTTAGAGAAAGGTACCTCTTTCTTTGATTGCCCGTTCTTTCCGCTGGGGTCTCACTCGCAGAGATCTTTCATTTAGTGTTTTTATTTTTATTATCATTATTATTTTGCCAGAGTGTCTTGGTTTTCCATGCCTGAAATACTCTCATGGGCTTTTCAGCCGGATCTGAATGCCTTAAGGGCTGATTCTGAGGCCAGAGTGCTGTTTAGGACATTTGCCATTCTATGAGTCTGCTGTGTATCCTGCTTCCTAAGTTGGATTAGCCTCTCCTTTTTAATTCTATCAGTTAGTATTAGCAGACACTAGTCTTGTTTGTGTGATCCCTTTGACTCTTAATCTTATCATTATGATCAATTATGAACTGAAACTAATCACTTTGACTAGTGAGATGGCATTGGTACATGCCACCTTGATGGGATTGAATTGGAATCCCCTGGCACATTTCTAACTCTACCATTAGGGGTAAGTCCAATTGAGCATGTGCCGAACTGTACATCTCCTCCCTCTCTTATTCCCATTCTTATATTTAACGGGGATCACTTTTCAGTTAAATTTAAACACCTAATGAACTTATTCATACCTAATATTGAAACTCATTTTTTTTCTGCCATGAAGCCTTTTGTTCATCATGGCAGTTGAAGAACTCCATGGTCCTAAAATTGTTTTTCTGACTATTTATCTATACCGCTTACTCCTAGAATGATTACTTTGATACAATTTACTTATTTTTAAAAAGACATATTTATTTGAAAGTCAGAGTTACACAGAGAAGGAGAGGCAGATAGAAAGAGAGAGAGGTCTTCCATCCACTGGTTCACTTCCCAATTGGCTGCAATGACCAGAGTTGGGCCAATCTGAAGCCAAGAGCTACGATCTTCTTTTGGGTCTCCTATGTTGGTGCATGAGCCCAAGGACTTGGGCCATCTCCTACTGCTTTCCTGGGCCATAGCAGAGAGCTGAATTGGAAGTGGAGCAGCCGGGACTTGAACCAGCACCCATATGGAATGCCAGCACTACAGGTGGCAGATTTACCCACTACACCACAGTGCCGGCCCCAATACAATTTACTTATTATTTTAAAATTGATAGCTAATGACGTTGTCTATAAATTTTTTTCTACTTACAATGATGGACTAGAAGAGAAAGTATCTAGACTTGGCCTACCCTTAATATTTAATAATATATATCATGAATTGCCTAAATTTAATTTTCTAGATGACATGATATTTTTCTTTTTTAAAATTTTATTTATGTTATAAAAATTTTCTGTATTGCATGAAAACAGCTTTTAGGAACATAGTGATACTTCACACCTCATTCTCCCTTCTGCCCACATTCCATTCATTCTTCCTCCTCTTTCTCCCATTCCCACTCTTAATTTTTATAAATATCTACTTTCAGTTAACTTAATGATCATAAGATTAACCCTACACTAAGTAAGATTTAAACAAATGATAGGAAGGAAAAAAATCTCTATTCATCAACAGAAGATACAAGGGCTGTAAAAATTCATCGAATTTCAAGTGTCCATTTCACTCCATACATTACATTTTAGATACTCTATTAATTACCTGGATCAGGGAAAACATACAGTATCTCTCTTTTGGGGACTGGATTATTCCACCAAGTATAATGGTCGCCAGTTGCATCCATTTTGTTCCAAAAGACAGGATTTCATTTTTTTCTTTTTACATCTGAGTATTACTCCATAGTGTATATACACCATAATTTCTTTATCAGTAAAAAGTTGATGGACATCTGGGTTGATTCCATATCTTAGCCATTGTAAATTGTGCTACAATGAACATGGGGGCATAGATAACACTTTCAGATACTGATTTTTTTTGGTGTGGATAAATTCCCAGAAGTAGGATGGCTGGATCATATGGCAGGTCAGTACTCAAATTTCTGAAGTATCTCCATACTGTCTTCCACAGTGGCTCCACCAGATTACATTCCCACCAACAGTGGATAAGGGTATTTTTTCCTTCCATCCTTGCCAGCACTTTTCCTTTGTTTGTTTTGTATGAGAGCCATTCTAACTGGAGTGAGGTGAAAGCTCCTTGTGGTTTTGATTTGCATTTCTCTGATGACTGTGCTCCTGAGCATTTTCAAGTGTATAATGGCCATTTGAATTTCCTTTCTTGAAAAATGACTGTTCAAGTCCATTGCCCATTTCTTAACTGGATTGTTTGTTTTGTTGTTGTTGAATTTCTTGAGCTTTTTATAGATTCTGGATGTTAACCCATGAGCAGTTGTGTAGTTTGCAAATGTTTTCTCCCATTCTGTCAGTTTCCTCTTCACTTTGCTGAGTGTTTCTTTTGTAAACTTTTGTTTTGATTGCTTCTAGTGTCTTTTCCAAAAAGTCTTTTCCTATGCCAATCTCTTGCAGAGTTTGCTCAATATGTCTATTAATTTGATAGTATTAGGTCATAGATTTAAGTTTTTGATTGATTTTGAGTAGATTTTTGTGTAAAATCTAAGGTAGGAGTCTAGTTTTATACTTCTGTACATGGAAATCCAGTTTTCCCAGCACCATTTGCTGAAGAGACTGCCCTTGCTCCAGGGATTGATTTTAACTCCTTTATCAAAGATAAGTTGGTTATAGGTGCATGGATTGATTTCTGGTATTTCTGTTCTGTTCCATTGGTCTACAGATCTGGTTTTGTGTCAGTACCAGGATGTATTGATGATAACTGCCCTGTAGTATGTCTTTTTTAAAAAAGATTTTATTTATTTATTTGAGAGGTAGAGTTACAGACAGTGAGAGGGAAAGACAGAGAGAATGGTCTTCCTTCCGTTGGTTCATTCCCCAAATGGCCGCAATGGCCGGAGCTGTGCCAATCTGAAGCCAGGAGCCAGGTGTTTCTTCCTGGTCTCCCTGTGGATGCAGGGGCCCAAACACTTGGGTCATCTGCTACTGCTATACCAGGCCACAGCAGAGAGCTGGACTGGAAGAGGAGCAGCTGGGACTAGAACCTGCCCATATGGGATGCTGGCGCTGCAAGCAGAGGATTAACCTACTATGCCACAGTGCCATCCTCCATACTATGTTTTGAAATTAGGTATTGTGATTCCTCTGGGTTTATTTTTGTTGTATAAGCTTGCATTAACTATTTGGGGTGTCTCATATTTCCATGAGCATGTTAGCACATTGATTTCTAGATCTGCGAAGAATGTCATTGGTGTTTTGACTTGGATTGCATTGAATCTGGTAGTTTGAGCATTTTGATGTCAATGATTCTTCCAGTCCATGAACATGGAAGATATTTCCATTTATTAAGTCTTCTTCTATTTCTTTCTTTAATGTTCTGTAATTTTCATTGTAGAGATTTTTTACATCCTTGGTTACATTGATTCTGGGTATTTCAATTTTTTGTATCTATTTTAACGAGATTGATCTTAGAAATTCTTTCTCAGCCATAGCATTGTCTGTGTATAAAAATTGATTAATTTTTGTGTGTTGATTCTATGTACTGCCACTTTACCAAACTCTTCTATGAGTTCCAGTATTCTCTCAGTGGAGTCTTTTGGATCCCCTACATGTAGAAGCATGTCATCTGCAAATAGGGACAGTTTAACTTACTTCTTCTCAGTTTGTGTCCCTTTGATTTCTTTTTCTTTTCTAATGACTCTGGCTGAAATTTCTAGGACTATATTATATGGCAATTGTGCAAGGGTCATTCTTGTCTGGCTCTGGATATTAGGTGGAATTCTTCCAGCTTTTCTGCATTCAATAGGATGCTGAACATTGGTTTTTCATAATTTGCCTTGATTGTGCTGAGTGATGTGCATTCTATACCCAATGTACTTAAGGTTTTCATCATGAAAGATGTTGTATTTTATCAGATGATTTCTCTGCATCAATTTAGATAACCATATAGTTTTTATTTTTCAGTCATTTACTATGATGTATCAGTTTATTGGTTTGTGAATGTCAAACCATCTCTGCATAGGAGGGATAAATTTCACTTTTCTGGGTGAATGACATTTTGTAGGATTCGATTGACTAATGTTTTGTTGAGGATTTTGGCATCTATGTTAATCATGGAAATTGGTCTCTATTTCCCTTCCTCTGTAGTATCTTTCCTAGTTTAGGAAATGAGATGATACAGGCTTCATAGAAGGAGTTTGGGAGGATTCTCTCCCTTTCAATCATTTTTAATAGCTTGAGAAGAATTGGAATTAGTTATTTAAATGTATGGTAGAATTCAGCAGTGAAGCTGTCCATTCCTGGGCTTTTCTCTTGGGGAAGATCTTTATTTCTGATTCAATCTCCAACTTGAATATTGGTCTGTTTATGTTTTCTATGTCTTCATGACTCACTTTTGGTAGATTGTATGTGTCCAGAGTTGATCCATTTCTTCTAGGTTTCCCAATTCCTATTCTTTGTAGTAATTCCTGATAATTCATTTTATTTTTGTTGTCTCTATTGTTACATTTCCTTTTTCATCTCTGATTTTATTGATTTGAGTCTTCTCCCTCTTTAGTTTGTTTAGTTAGGTCAGTGGTGTATCAGTTTTGTTTAATTTTTTTTCAAAATACCAGCTCTTAATTTCACAGATTTTTTATATTATTTTTGTTTCAATTTTGTTTATTTCTTCTCTAATTTCAATTATTTCTTTCCTCCTACTAATTTTGGACTTGATTTGTTGTTGTTTTTCTAGGTCCCTGAGATGCATTGATAGGTCATTTATTTGATACCTTTTCAATTTTTTCATATAGACACCAATTGCTCTAAAGTACCCTCTTAACACTGTTTTTGGTGTATCCCATAAGTTTGGAGATGATGTATTGTTGTCTTCATTCATTTCCAGAATTTTTTAAATTTCTCTTTTGATTTCTTCTGTGACCCACTGTTTGTTCAGGAGCATGTTGCTTCAGTCTCCATGTGTTTGCATATGGTCTAGATATTCCTAGATATTCTAGATATTCCTAACTTCATTCCATTGTGGTCAGAAAAGATGCATGGTATAATTTTTATTTTTTTTTAATTTGCTGACTAGCTTTATGACCCAGCATGTAGTCTATACTAGAGAAAGTTCCATGCACTGATGACAAGAATGTGTATTCTGCACCTATGAGTTGAAAAGTTCTGTAGATCTCATTTAGGTCCATTTTATACACAGTGTCAATTAGCTCTCTTATTCCTTTTTTGATTTTCTGTCCAGTTCATCTGTTCATTGATAAAAGAGGGGTATTGAAGTCCCCTGTTACTATTGTATTGGAGTCAATGTCTCCCTTTAGATTCAATAACATGTATCTTAAATAGCATGGCGCCATGTAACTGGGTGCATAGACATTTATTATACTCACATTTTCCTGTTGAATTGATCCCTTAATTTTATCTAGTGCCCTTCTTCATCTCTTTTAACAGTTTTCGTGTTAAGGTCCATTTTGTCTATTTTCTGTGATATTAGCATGGCTATATCTGCCCTTTTTTGCTTTCCATTAACGTGGAATATCTTTTTCCATCCTTTCACTTTCGGTCTGTATCTTTGTGGTGAGATGTGTTTCTTGTGGACAGCATATAGATGGGTCTTGTATTTTAATGTGTTTGGCCAGTCTGTATCTTTTAACTGGATAGTTAAGGCCATTTACATTCAAGGTGACTATTGATAAGTAATGACTTGGTTCTGTCATTTTTCCATAAATATTCCTATTGTTTACTTTGAATTTCTTTTGTATTTTTACTGGGAGACTTTCTGCTTTCACATTCTTTAATAATGATGGCCATCTTTCTGTATTTGTGTTTCTGTGTGTAGCATATCCTTAAGCATCTTTTGTAAGGCTAAATTTATTTTTAAGTGTTTTGTTTTTTGAATGCTATTGTCATTGACATTGTTTCCTTGACGCTTGCTTGATAAGACTTTGTTTGTAGGCAGGTGCCGTGGCTCACATGGCTAATCCTCCACCTGCAGTGCCAGCACCCGAGGATCTAGTCCCGGTTGGGGCACCAGGTACTAGTCCCAGTTGCTCCTCTTCCAGTCCAGCTCTCTGCTGTGGCTCAGGAGGGCAGTGGAGGATGGTCCAAGTACTTGGGTCCCTGCACCTGCATGGGAGTCCAGGAGGAAGCACCTGGCTTCGGATCAGTGCAGCACTGGCCATAGCAGCCATTAGGGAGTGAACCAATGGAAGGAAGACCTTTCTCTCTGTCTCTCTCACTAACTCTGCCTGTCAAAAAATAAAAAAAAAAATAAAAAAGACTTTGTTTATAAATATGCTACTGATTAGATGATTATTTTGCATTCTTCAACTTTAATGAATTATTAGTTCAAACTGGACTCTTTATAATTTTATATATATATATATATATATATTTGTGTGTGTATGATCATACCATTGCAAACAAAGACAATATTACTTCTTCCTTTTCTGATTTGAATACCTTTTATTTTTATTCTGTGCCTATTTATTCTGACTAGGGATTCCAGTACTGCATTGAGTAGAGGTAGAAAAGTGGGAAGACATCCTTGTCTTGTTCCTGATAATAGAGGAAATGCTTTCGGTACTTCACTGTTGATGAAGATGTTAGCTGTGTTCCTGTCATATATGCCTTTTATTTAGTTGAGGTACATTTCTCTTGTACCTAAACTGTTGAAAATCTTTATAATAAAAGGATGTTAAATTTTGTCAAATACTTTTTTGTATTTGTTAAAATAACTATATAATTTTTAAACCTTCTTTTTGTTAATGTTGTGAATCACATACCTTGATTTCCATGTGTTTAAAACCCATCTTTACATACAAAGAATAAGTCTCACTGAAAATGATATAGGATTATTTTAATGCACTGTTAGATTAAATATATTAGTATTTTCATTGAGAATATTTGCATCTATGCTTGTTAGGGATATTAGTTTGTAATTTTCTTTCCTTTTTGTATTCTTGTATGACTTAGGAATAAGTCCAATGCTGAATGTGTATTTTTAACTAAGGGTGTGAAATATCTATAGACTGAAAACTATGAAATAATGCTGAATGAAATTGAGGAAGACATTGATTGAAATAACTAATATTACTAAATGTTTGTACTACCAAAGTGATCTGAAGATGCAATGCAGTCCCTATCACATTTCTATGACATTTTACACAAAAATAGAAAATTTTCAATTTTTTATGAGACTATAAAAGACTCTGAATTGCCAATATAATCTTGAACACAAAGAACAAAGCAAGAGGCATCATAGTACCTGATCTGAAAATATCCTGCAAAGATACTGTAATCAACATCATGATGCTGGCCTATAGATGCAGACCAATGTATGTTGATTTTCAACAAGGGTGACAACAGCACACTATGGGAAAAAGACTGTCTTTCCAATAATAGTATTGGGAAAACTGAGTATCCATATGTAGAAGAATGAAATGGGATACTTGACTTACACCATACTAAAAAATCAACTCAAAATGGTTAGACATGAACTATACAATTACTAACTAAAATTATAAGGAAAAAGCTACATGACATCTATCTAGGCAATGATTTTTGGATATAAATACAAAAACACAAGAAACAAAAGCAGAAATAAAGAATGGCATTGCATCAAAGTAACGCTCTCTGCAAAGCCCAAGAAAACAATTAACAGAGTGAAGAGATGACCTAGCGTATGTTAGAAATTATCTGCAAACCATACCTGTGATATAGAATTAATAGCTAAAATACTCAAAAATTCAAATATTTCTATAGTAAAAAATCAACTTAAAAATAGAGAAAATATCTAAATACATACTTCTTAAAAGAAGATCAAAAATGGCTAACAGGTTTATTTAAAATTATTAGCATCATTGGTGATTAGGTAAATGCAAACTAAAATCAAAATGAAACAATGTTTTCCTCATATTTCCCAAAGAAATCAGAGTTCTGGAGGTTAACGTAGTGCCCTTGCTCTCATAGCTGGACTAGTGCCAGAAGGTGTAAACCTCCATGTCTGAGCTCCACCTCACAGGTTTCTGGAATCACCTTGCTGTCTGTCAAGTTCTGTCTATGACTGATTCCCCTGTGCGTGGCCATCTTCTTTCTCTTGTTGCATGCCGTCAAGAAAAGTCATGCAGTTAGTACAGGTCCATGAAAACAGATACTGTAAAAGAAAACAATAAATCCATTGATGTTGCTTAGGCTCTGACAAGGTTTCCTGGACCCTTTCTTTGTTCATTGCATATGGAATGAAGAATTGGTAAGAGAGATGAAGCCAAGGTGTTTTCTAAAGAACTGGAATTTTTCCAGGGCATGGAAAAGTGTATGAATACTTCATTTGAGTAATGCTTTGGGGTATTTAAATTTACCATGCCTAAGCATACATTGAAGAACTATCAAGAAAAAGGCATATGTTCTTGAGTAAAATATAAGAAACAAAGAAATATATTAAAATAAAACAAAATCATCTTTCATTTTTATAATGAGACACCATTAAAATATTTTGGTACATGTTTTGTGCACTTTTATTTATATTATTAAATCAATATTTTATATAAAGCTTCTTATATTTCTCCTGTCATATTTGTGAGCAAATTTTCAGTTTATTAAAATTTGTTAGTTCATGCACATTACAATGATGTCATATTATTAAATGTTATATAAATATTCTATACAGTTAAGGTTTGGATTGCTTCATATTTGGTGCGAGTAAAATTGTGATTAACATATTGGTTGTCAAGTCTTATAATTAAAATAGTTAATTCTTGAACATTCAAGTTATATTTTATGTAATATTTTCTCATGCTTGTCATTTAAATTGGCATAATCAATAGAAAAATAAATATAATTTTGTTAGCCCATTCTTTAGACTAGTTGGTGGAAAATTTCCACTACTATGAAATATTTTATTGCATTAGAATAAAAGTTGCAGGGACTGGCCTTGTGGTACAGCAGATGAAGCTACATCCTATGATACCATCATCCCACATCTAAGCACAGGTTCAAGTCCCAGCTGCTCTGCTTCCCATCCAGCTCCCTGCTAATATGCCTAGGCAAGCACTTGGGCCACTGCCAACCATATGGGAGACCCAAATCCAGTGCCCTGCTCCTGTACTCAGCTATACCCAGTGCAGACATTTGGGGAGAGAACCATCAGACAGAAAACCTCTCTCTGTCTCCCTTTTTCTCTTTTTCCCTATCTCACTCTTGCCTATATTACTGCTGAACTAGAGTCTTTTTGCTTTTTACTAGTCGATCTCTTTATTTAGTGGTGCAGTAAGCCCTTGGTTATAATATTAATTTAAATGTTATCTCAAAAAATAAAAGAAGGAGAGAAGGAAGGAAGGGGGAGGGAAAGGAAGGAATGAGGAAAGAAGGAGGAAAGGGAGGTGAAGGTAGGAGGAAGGGGAAGAATAGGAGGGAAGAGTGGAATATTATATTCTTAGAATTTTGTTGTAAGGCCGGCGCCGTGGCTCACTAGGCTAATCCTCCGCCTAGCGGCGCCGGCACACCAGGTTCTAGTCCCAGTCGGGGCGCCGGATTCTGTCCCGGTTGCCCCTCTTCCAGGCCAGCTCTCTGCTGTGGCCAGGGAGTGCAGTGGAGGATGGCCTAAGTGCTTGGGCCCTGCACCCCATGGGAGACCAGGAGAAGTACTTGGCTCCTGCCATCGGATCAGTGGGGTGCGCCAGCCGCAGCGGCCATTGGAGGGTGAACCAACGGCAAAAGGAAGACCTTTCTCTCTGTCTCTCTCTCTCTAACTGTCCACTCTGCCTGTCAAAAAAAAAAAAAAAGAATTATATTGTATATTGAATCTATTTGTGTAACTATCACATTAACATGAAAAAGTATCAGAAAAAAATTTTAAAATAAAAGTAAAGCTGGATTCTCGGGTACCGCACCATGGCTCACTTGGTTAATCCTCCACCTGCAGCGCTGGCATCCCGTATGGGTGCCAGTTCTAATCCCGGTTGCTCCTCTTCCAGTCTTGCTCTCTGCTGTGTCTCAGGAGTGCAGTGGAGGATGGCCCAAGTGCTTGCACTCCTGCACCCGCATGGGCGAGACCGGGAAGAAGCACCTGGCTCCTGGCTTCGGTTCGGCGCAGCGCCGGCCGTAGCAGCCATTTGGGAACCAACAGAAGGGAGACCTTTCTCTCTGTCTCTCTCTCTCTGTCTATAACTCTACCTGTCAAATAAATTAAAAAAAAAAAAAGTAAAGCATATTCTGTGAAGATAAAACAGCAAGTGTGCTTTGAACCCAACATTTTGTGATATTTAATCTCAGACCCAGAAATATGGTCTAATACTGTTTGCGAATAGTTTAACATGATAAAGATGATCTTTTCAGAAATAATTTTTGAATTTCTAGTTGAAACATGCCCGAACCAAATCCCCTTCATGATTCTTTTTCTGGAAGTCTTGCTTTCCCCTGTGGGCTTGATGTTAGTAATTATGTTGCAATTTTGATTATATATAGAATATTCATACTTCTGTAGCCGCTGATACCTCATCCTGTCATGATCTGAATGCACATGAGTGAGTAGGTAATGATGGTGATTTATGATGACATAAGTAAAGACATGGCATAAACTCCCTTAATGGGAAATCTTTGCTCTGAACATAGTAATATGTTTAGGACCATATTTTAAGCTTTATAGCTTTTGCTATTTCTAAATTTTCTCAAAATTATGGAAAATTTAACTTTGTAAATATAGAAAAATTAATTAAATTCACTCCTACTAATTTATTCTTTTTAAACCAATGGGAGGGTGAGCCTTTGACCTACCTGTTAAAATGCCTGCATCTCGTAATGGAGTAACTGAGTTTACTCTCCACTCGACATCTAATTCCAGGTTCCTGCCAATGCGGACCTTGAGAAACAACAGGTGATTGCTCAAGTAGTTAAGTCTCTGCTACCTGCATGAGAAAACCTGATTCAGGTTCTTGCCACTGGCGTCTTCCTGGCCTAGTCCTTGCCATCGCAGACATTTAAGGAATGAACTGACAGCTCTTTCTCTCTCTCTCTGTTTGTTGATTTCCCTGACTCTCAAGTAATAAAATAGCAAAAAAAAAAAAATAGGGGACATGGATTTTTAAAATTTATACATGATATATTGATTACTTGACATTTGTAATTTATGACTCAACACTATATCAGAAATCTAAATATTTTAAGGCCAAGATATTAATAAACTCCGAGATACATTTTTTGATCCACTGGGACAGATGCAGGTACCTGCATTACTGGTCATTTGTGTAGCTTTTTTTTTTTTCACAGGATTTTCAAGATGAAAATTTGCACCAGCCACAATACTGAATTAATGTTGTAATGATAATCCTATTGTTTAAATGTCTTCTTTTTATTATAATGAAACAACTAGAATTTTGCTTTACCTGAAACATACCCTAAGTTGTAGTATATTTTCATAGATTATATTTTTATGCTAACTTGAATAAATTTCAGTCTTCATTATCATCAGTCAAAATAAAATCAAAGCTGTTTTTAACATTATAGAATATTATAAATTCTCCAGACTCTTGCAATCTCTCTCATTCTTTATTTGCCTGATGTCTTCTCTAAGCTCTTTAAGGTATAACGTTACATAAACTCAATTTTCTTGTATCCCTCATTTTATATTTACTGGATACTGCACTTTCTAGTTTCCTGAGAAATACTTACATATCCATTATAAAGAATCTTGTTGCATATTTACAAGCAATCTGAAGGCAAGTTATTTCTTATCTAAGCAAAAATGAGGAATTAAAATTCTGTTAGAGGTGCATTGTGTCCAGAAAACATTTTCACCAATGGAAACCTATTAATTATTCTTATTGAGATGCTTCTTTAGTAAAGATCAAGTAGATGTTAATATGCCATTTGGGAAGGGTATATTGATTGTTGATTGTGAGACTATTCTATAATAATGACTTTAGTCTGTATTTAAGCTCTGGATAGGGAAACAGAGCTCCCTATCCTGAATTCTGGTAACAAAACTTCAGACTATCTTTAGATGGTTGATATGTATTCATAGCATACTGATTATATTAAAATATCCAATGTTACATTGGATAGTCTTCTTGGGTAAAAAGAAAAAAAATAGCAACCAACATTGTGCTCTAGATTCTTTCTCAAAATTACCTGAGATGAGAACATATAAATGAAAAACTTGGGGCCGGCGCCATGGTGCAGTAGGTTAATCCTCCACTTGTGGCACCAGCATCCCATATGGGTGCCAGTTCTAGTCCCGGCTGCTCCTCTTCCAATCCAGCTCTCTGCTGTGGCCTGGGATAGCAGTGGAGTATGGCTCAAAGTACTTGGACCCCTGCACCTGCATGGGAGACCAGGAAGAAGCACCTGGCTCCTGGCTTCGGATAAGCGCGGCTCCAGCTGTTGTGGACATCTGGGGAATGAACCAACGGAAGGAAGACCTTTCTCTCTGTCTCTCTCACTGTCTATAACTCTACCTGTCAAATGAATAAATAAAATCTTTTAAAAATATCATAGAAAAAAGTGAAAAACTAAAATTTTGTAAAATTCATGCATTTCATGCACTGCAATATGAAAATTATTTCACTTTTTCTTAAGGGAAGGAAGAAAAGAATAATAGGAGAAAAAGTAATATCAACTGAGGTTCTACCATTTCAGTGCTAGACACATTCACATTAATACGTGTCATCCAATTTCTTTCTTTCTTTCTTTCTTTCTTTCTTTCTTTCTTTCTTTCTTTCTTTCTTTCTTTTTTTACAGGCAGAATTGACAGTGAGAGAGAGAGAGACAGAGAGAAAGGTCTTCCTTTGCTGTTGGTTCACCCTCCAATGGCCACCGCGGCCGGCACGCTGCAGCTGGCGCACCGCGCTGATCCGATGGCAGGAGCTAGGTGCTTATCCTGGTCTCCCATGTGGGTGCAGGGCCCAAGGACCTGGGCCATCCTCCACTGCACTCCCTGGCCACAGCAGAGAGCTGGCCTGGAAGAGGGGCAACCGGGACAGAATCCGGCGCCCCAACCGGGACTAGAACCTGGTGTGCCGGTGCCACAGGCGGAGGATTAGCTTATTGAGCCACAGTGCCGGCCATGTGTCATCCAATTTCACTGCCACAACTGCATTTTAAGATGAAGTATCCCCATTTTAGAGATACGGAAACTGAAGTTAAGAGATTTTACTTGGAAAATATCCATTTGCGGAATCCTAGAATTGAAGTAAATTCTGTTTTGAAAACCTCTGTTTTATCTGTATTATGGAATATGAGTGAAATACTCTAAATATGCAGTGTTGGTGGAAATTACAGAGAAATATAACCCAAACATTTTTATTATATTTACATATTTCATAGAATTCCAAACCTAGTGACTTGTTAAGAAAATAGAAAAAATTTAAAAGAAGGAATATATATATGGTGATTAAGAACTGAGTTTTTAACGAAGCACAGAAGTTTTAATCTGACATTTTGTATCACACCTTAGAACATATACTTCTTAAAATGATGCTTCACATTCTGAAGTAAAGGTATGTGAATGCCCTGTGTTTGTTCTGCTTGTGAAAAAGCCCTAAATTATATCAGAAGACTATGAATTTCTAGCTGTATTTTATAATTAAAAAATAGAGAAAACATATCACAACTAAATTTGAGTCTTCCAAATTACTGCTTTGAAGAAATATTTTCAGCCTCTTCTTGATGGAGAGTAAATCCAGGGCAAGCTTCCTTCTGTCTGTTTGCCCTCATTACAATTTGGTCTTGACCTTGGCTAACTCATTCTAGGGCATAAGGACAACTGAGCAGGGGTCATATTTGATGAAAGGCAGAGGGCTATGGTAATGCCCATATGGGACAGTGATGGGAGGAGAATTGACATTTTCACCAAATAATGATGATTAATAAAAACAAACTGTCTACCCCCTCCCTCGTTATCGTCTGTGTACAGATTCAGGGCTAGCATCCCTAATCTTCTTAAATTTACTGTCTATTGATAGAAATATAGCAGACGCTTTCAACACAAGTGTATCTCATTACAGAGAAATTCTTACCTTATGAAATGTCACATTATCAAAGAGAAAAACTGAAGGAATAGATATCCCAAGGTTTAATTTTATGGTGCAACCTCAGGCTAAATTTGCAGGAATTAACAAAATGTTGAAGGTTAAGTTGAGAATCAGTTTTCACAAATGTGTCAAGGAGAGTGCAAGAGCCATATTTAGAGAAGCTCAGATAGTGCATTCCTTGCATATTCAAACCAACACCATTAAAACATTTTTGTAAGCATGGCCTTGGGTGTGAAATCTGGAGATCAGAGTACAGAATAGGAAAGGGAACAACATTTTGAAGTTTTCTGTTTCTATCTATGTTCTCAGACTTCCTGAGAGGTTCCTCATCTTGTTGAACTCGTGATAAAGTCTTGATCTCTGCTGCATGGATTTTTTTTTTTTTAAACAGGAATTCACTGTGAAGCAATTAGTTAACTAAGAATGGAACTTGCTGAATTCATTGGAATTCATTGAGTCATCTTGTTTACTAGGTTAACTGTCACTTCTGTGGTGGAACTTCTCTGATGGGCATTAATTATTGCTTAGTATTATGAATCTCTTTCTTTGTGCCCACTTCCATAGATTCTTCCAAATGCCTCACTCTTTTATCTCCTTTCTGCCAACCCTGTAATCCTGTTCTTCGAGCTAAGTCATTGACCAGCCATTTGGCCATTTGAAATATTTGAAATCCTAGCCAGTAAGTTAGACATCACACAAGGACCTTTACAGTAAACTGAATGTCCAGACATCAATTAATTATCTCTTCCCCTATTTTATTCTCTGTTTTCTCTGTTCTTTTCGAACTGGCACCCTCAGCATACATTTCTAAACTTATTCTCTGGATTCCTTTGGGTTCATATAGCCCATCCTATGGTTCCTTTTGCAAATAACATCTCCTTTCCTATAACAGGCCCAAAAGGCCTCCAAGTTGAGTTTTCTGAATTATGACTCTGATTGTGTAGCCAAACTCCTGTACTCTTCTTTTGATGTAGATGTTAGATACCATGAGCCCCTAGTCTCCTGCTGACCTCTAGCCCCCTTTCCTTTCTTTCCTTTCCTTTCCTTTCCTTTCCTTTCCTTTCCTTTCCTTTCCTTTCCTTTCCTTTCCTTTCCTTTCCTTTCCTTTCCTTTCCTTTCCTTTCCTTTCCTTTCTTTCCTTTCCTTTCCTTTTCCTACTTTTACCATTGCAAAGTATCCCCTTTCTAAAATTATTGTACTAAATTTATCTCACTAAAAAAGAGGTACATCTTTCACTTGTGCATACCCCAGTATGCATGTTAATGTCCTAGCAATCCTTCAGCTGGAGCATGTTAACTCCATTATACTATTATTTTTAACTTTTATTTGATAAATATAAATTTCCAAAGTACAACTTTTGAATTATAGTGGCTTTTCTCCCCCATAACCTCCCTTCCACCCACAACCATCCCATCTCCCACTCCCTCTCCCATCCCATTCTTCATCATGATTGATTTTCAATTATCTTTATAGACAGAAGATCAACTTAGTATATACTAAGTGAAGATTTCAATAGTTTGCATCCACAAAGACACACAAAGTATAGAGTACTGTTTAAGTAGTAGTTTTACCATTAATTCACATAGTACAACACATTAAGGACAGAGGTCCTACATGGGGAGTAAGTGCACAGTGACTCCCATTGTTGATTTATCAATTGACACTCTGGTTTATGATGTCAGTAATCACCTGAGGCTCTTGTCATGAGTTGCCAAGGCTATGGAAGCCTCTTGAGTTCACCAACTCCGATCTTGTTTAGACAAGGCCATAATCAAAGTGGAAGTTCTCTCCTCCCTTCAGAGAAAGTATTGCCTTCTTTGATGACCTGTTCTTCCTGCTGGGATCACACTCACAAAGATCTTTCATTTAGTTCATTTTTTTTGCCACAGTGTCTTGGCTTTCCTTGCCTGAGAAACTCTCCTGGGCTTTTTAGCTGGATCTAAATGTCTTAAGGGCTGATTTTGAGGCCAGAGTGCTGTTTAGGGCATTTACCATTCTATGAGTCTGCTGTGTATCCTGCTTCCCATGTAGTATAATTCTCTCCTTTTTAATTTTATCTATTATTTGCAGACACTGGTCTTATTTATGTAATCCCTTTGACACTTAATCCTATCTTTCTGATCGATTATGAACTTAAATTTATCACTTTAACAAGTAAGATGGCATTGGTACATGCCACCTTGATGGGATTGAATTGGAATCCTCTGGCACATTTCTAGCTCTACCATTAGGGGTAAGTCTGAGTGAGCATGTGCCAAACTGTACATCTCTTCCCTCTCTTATTTCCACTGTTATATTTAACAGGGATCACTTTTCAGTTAAATTTAAGCACCTAAGAATAATTGTGTGTTAATTAAAGAGTTCAACCAATGGTGCTAAGTAGAACAAAAAAATACTAAAAGGAATAATAAAATAGTAAGTTGTTCCTCGACAGTCAGGACAAGAGCTGATCAAGACATTGTTTCTCATAGTGTCCATTTCACTTCAACAGGTTTCCTTTTAGGTGCTCAATTAGTTGTCACTGATGAGGGGAACATATGATATTTGTCCCTTTGGGACTGGCTCATTTCACTCAGCATGACGTTTTCCAGATTCCTCCATTTTGTTGCAAATGACCGTATTTCACTGGTTTTTTTTACTGCTGTATAGTATTCTATAGAGTACATATCCCATAATTTCTTTATCCAGTCTTCTGTTGATGGGCATTTAGGTTGATTCCATGTCTTAGCTATTGTGAATTGAGCTGCAATAAACATTGAGGTGCAGACATCTCTTTTATTTGCCAAATTAACAATACATCCATCATAAACTACAGGGCTCTTATTAGCATCCATCCAGTCAGAAATTAACTTTAAGATGCTCTCATTGATGTCCACAACCTAACATGGTAAAGCACCAGACACACTGAAAATCTTGGATCAGGTTCTCTAAGAGTTGTGTTTAAGTCGGTGAACCATATTTTAATGACTTATTTTAGCAGCACTCTTAAGAAAATCAAATTAAAGAAAAGATAATTATAGGAGCATAAGAAAATTTTCAACAAAATATTTTCTCTGCTGGAGGTCAGCCTCAGTGTGAGAATATTCTCGTTTCTGGATCCCAAATTACATCATAGCATCAGTCCTACCTTTTGTAGCCTCTAGGGATCGGCATTTTTTTTTTTTCAGTAAAATCTAGACTAAATGTTTCAGGCTTTTCATGACATTTAAGTATCTGCCTCTGTAGTATGAAAAACAGTGTATGAACAAATGGGTATGGCTGTGTCTCATTGACACTTTATTCACAGAACAAGTGGTGGACTGGATTTAAGATGCAATCTAGTTGTAATTTTCTGTATCATGCTCTAGAGAAAAATGTCCCCCTTTTAGCTGATGAGCGTAACTGATGTTATTGTCCAAGTTTCCAGGAAATGCTGGTACACTGGTAGTGAAGATACTGTGTTAGATACAATTAGCATCCAGGGAAGAAGTGCAACTGAACTGATTCTTGAAAGAGAGCTTAGAAAGTAATAGCATGAGCAAAGGAATGAGGATAGGTTATAAGACCTTGTATGTGAACCTGCAATTAGTTTGTAATTAAATTGAAGTGATTGAAGATGAAGCTAAGGAAGTAAATAAATAAATTTTAGAGGGAATTATATATTATTCTAAGTGTGTTGTGCTTCACCTTGTAGCAAATGAAGACCCATTCGGGGAATTCAAAGACATGCAATGGATTCTTCGGCGGAGATACAAGAGCCACAGCTTTTGTTGCTAAGTCAGTCTATCCATAAGGGGAGTTTTAATCATTTACTATCCATAGCATTTAGTAAAAGTTGCTTGTTTCAGTTCCCTTTCAAAGCCAATGTGTGATGATTTAGATCCAGCTTTGATGTTGCCTACCGATGGATGGTGGCGCATATCCTCAAAGTGGCTTTCTAACAGTGAGGTGGGATTTGCATCTTTGATCAATATGCATTTATTTCCCCTTCTGGCTTCCTTTAGTACAATAGCAGATGTTTGAAAGGTGTTTCTCTAGATGTCAGGGTATAGTTTATGGGCATGTTATGTAGGCATTTGCTATTGCTAAATAAAGCCAACTGGTCTAGCTATAAGTCACACCTTGGTCTATTTAGTCTCAGGCTTTGGCCAATAATCAATTTCATTTTGTACCAAATCTCAGGAAACCATCTGTTTGAATCAGAGGTTGCTGTAATATAAACAGCCTCTTATGATCTTTTTGGAAAACAACATACCAACAGAGGCACCTCTACCCCTTCTTTATTGTGGTTTCCCTGCCTAAACCATTCTCTCTTCACTGCTAAGGCCAAGGCTGACAGAGAGAGCTAGCCACTAACATCCCTTTAGGAATATTCATCTGCACATTTGAAGGCTGGTTTGGAATGGCAAAACTCCAGAAGAATGGATATAAAATAACAGCTGAATCGGCATTTCAAACTTTAGGTGTCAGTTATCTGAATGAGCATAGTCTCAATGAACATACAGATTAGAATGGTGGCCACTGATAAGTAGGTCAAGGCTTGTTTTTTTCTCCTTTTTTTGTATTTTCTAAATACCTAAGAAAAATATTTCATTTATATAGTTCAGTAATATAATTAGTACCTTTCAAAATGTGCAACAATTAAATACACATTTGTAAATAAATTGGGTTTTTTTTTTTTGAGTCTGAATCAGTTCCCTAGTCCAAAAAATCTGTGTGCACAAGCATGTGGCAGGCATGTGCACTAGAAAGTTATTAGCATGTTCTAATATTTATGTAATAGCTTTACTCCAAAGTGATGACTTCAGGTCTTTATATTGTATGCTATAATAGGAAAAATTTTACTAGTTGTTTTTTCAGAGCCTAGAGGTTCCATAAAATTCTAACGTGTAATAACAATATTCTGTGTAGTCATCAGTCCCCCAACCACCATAATGTTTTTGTTTATGTAATAAATAATGAAGTTTTCTCCTTGAAATAATGCAACACAGTACTCAACATAATGTGTCATGGAAAGGGAAGAATTTTAGTGATCAGAATTAGGCATTATCTAGGAGTTAAGAATGAGCATTACATTTGTAACTATGTGTTGAGAAGCAAGATCTTTAAGAGCAAAGTTAGAAAAAAATTAAAGCATGTAGCAGGTAAAAGTGTCAAAATATCACTCAAATCACATGTATTTTCCTGATTATCATATAATGATATTCTGTGATAACAATTTTAAAAAAGCATTGTTACTGTCACTTATCAATTCAGCATTTGGGCCGGCACCCTGGCTCACTAGGCTAATCCTCCACCTTGCGGCGCCGGCACACCAGGTTCTAGTCCCAGTCGGGCGCCGGATTCTGTCCCGGTTGCCCCTCTTCCAGGCCAGCTCTCTGCTGTGGCCAGGGAGTGCAGTGGAGGATGGCCCAAGTCCTTGGGCCCTGCACCCCATGGGAGACCAGGAGAAGTACCTGGCTCCTGCCATAGGATCAGTGGGGTGCGCCGGCCGCAGCGTGCCAGCCACAGTGGCCATTGGAGGGTGAACCAATGGCAAAGGAAGAACTTTCTCTCTGTCTCTCTCTCACTGTCCACTCTGCCTGTAAAAAAAAAAAAAAAAAATTCAACATTTGTAGAGGTAAGGTTACTTGAACCCTACTTCACATTGAATATCAACTTTATTGGCCTGTTGTCAAAATAAGAAAATCCACATGCATACAAAGTTACAATCTCACTTATCCCAGCACTTTGAGTGTCAGACAAAGCAACTAGCTGTGAGCATACAGGGAAGGAGTAAACAGGGAGCACACACATCACTCCTTACACATTTGTTATCAAAAACAATCTACTTCCTTGTTCCTTCCAATGTACTATCCATGTTCAGTGTCTTAAATGTCTACGTAGCACATCTCATCCTCCTCTTTGTCACACGACTGAGTAGCTTCCAAAGCTCAGGCTGCTTAGTTTCAAATCCTTTATGACCTACTGCAATTGGATCATTTACTTCCACTTCCGCTCATTTATTTATATGTCCCATCTCCACAGGGAGTCCTGTGGGTATTATTTTATCTATCTATATTATATGTGTATTATATTTTATATAAAACTAAATTAATTCTTGGTCTGGTCTTTTCCTAATCTTTCTGTAGCCTGTAAAATGAGGGTTTTTAAAGTAAGCTCCAATAAGTGAAACAGAAATTGTTGTAGAAGTATTTGCCCCCTGAAACTGTTTAAATGATCCCTGTCAGTAAAGATAATGATATCTGACAAAGAAAGGAGGCAGTCTGGTCATGAGTTTCCTGGATAGAAGGTTTATCAAATTTAAGAGAGAACATGAAGGGAGAAGACTGAAAAGGGCTTATCCTTATTACTTAGACACTTAATTCACAACATCAATTCCTTTTGGTCATTACTATTTCTCAACTTCTTTATAGACATTTCATTCCCCTTCTTAGGAACCAAGTGAAAATCACATTTTAGTATATTATTCATTTTCAAACTGTTGCTCTCTTGTAAGACATTCATTCTCCCACGTCTTTCTTAGGAAAATGTTAGTATTTGTTCACTGCAAGTATGTGCCAGCTTCCTTTACTCTGGATGGATATGAAATTTCTAAATCCTTGGTTACTGGGAATATAAATAGCATTTTATTTTTACAGTCATTATTAGAACAACTCCTATATAGGGCATCTTGAAACTGATGTTTTGCCATTGCTATAAGAAAAGAATAAATATCACTTCTCACCAAATGTAACAGAATAGCAGTTAAGAGACCAGTTTCAAGGTTGCATCAATATGTGAAGAGGTTGATTCGTACATGGTATTCTAGCTCTAGACTGTAATGTGCCTATCTAGTAGGTATTGCCTATCTACCCTAATGGGACCAAAGTATACAACAATATTATATCACAAGATCATTAGCTGGGAGCTGATCAGACTTCAGTGCCTAATTTTGAGTGAGCTAATAAGCCCCCCTTTTTTAAGATCTTAATCCTTATCCTCCGAGGTATCTATGTGAGTAATTTGATATGCACGAGGGATTTATTATCTGACTGATAAGGAGACAGATGAATCTGTGTCCTTGGAGGAGAAAAGGGGTGATATAAGAGAATGACATGAGTTCACATTTCCATCATCTGTAGGAATGTTTCTTATGGTCTATAAAGAGAAGGCTGTTGAGATTGTGTGCCTTCTATGTTTTTATTACATTGTACATGACAGAGTAAATGCGATAGTACAGGATGAAATACTTCATTTTAGTTATTTTTAAAGATTTACTTATTTTATTTGAAAAGTAATATTACAGAAAGAAGGAAGGAGAGAGAGAGAGAGAGAAAGAGAGAGAGACCTTCCACCTACTGGTACACTTGCCAATTAGCTGCAGTGGCCAGCTATGGGCAAGCCAAGGCGAGGAGCCTGGAACTGCATCTGGGTCTTTCATGTGGGTAAACAGGGGTCCAAGAATTTGAGTCATTACTTCTGCTTTCCCAGGAGCATTAGTAGGGGACTTTGGAAGTAGAGCAGCTGGGATTCAAACTGGAGTCATAGATACTGGACTCACAGACGATGGCTTATTCCACTGTGCCATAATACTAGCCCCTTTAAATTTATTTTGTGTGTGAGTGTACGTGTGTGTGTGTGTGTGTGTGTGTGTGTGTGAAGGAGAAGGAGCAGGAGAAAGAGAGAGAGAGAATGGCAGACCAGACAAGAGGTGAGTCAGTGGCACTCTGAACATTTCATGTCTGCTGCTTTTTTTGGCAGGGGAAGAAAATATTGCATGATTCGGTTTATTCATGAGATTTTTAGAGAATTGCAGAGATGACTATGAGAGGTATGAGGGCTAGGGATGCACATGTAATGTTAAGAGCTAACTTAGATCTTCATATGAATGTGGCCTATGAGTACCTATAGGTTGCTCATCCTTACAGAAATTTGAATTACTATAATTATGTCATGCACGTATTTTACAGAAAAAAAACAATTTATGAATCAGTAAACCATTCCTCAATTCAAAGACTCCTTATTTGTAAGATGGCTTGTTTTTATCTTGTTGATTACCTATATGTTTCTCCTTTCTTTACCAAAGACCTGTCTGGCTTCTCCCTTGTGGCTAACATTTTCTCCAAATATAACTCATTTCACTATTTTAAAAGTTGTTTTCCCCTGAAGAAATAAGTCAAAACCAAATGTAAGATAGAGAAAACAAATAAACAAAAACCCCAGGACAAACTTCAAATCCAGAGCTTAGATTCTTGTTCTCCTGAGTTTCTTCTTTATGCTCTATGTGTGTTCCTACTTTGATGTTGGATTTCTTGGATTTCAATTTATTCTTGTGTCTGGTTCGACTATTTTGTAAGTCCCATATTGACAAAAACAGGAGATGAGACACATGACCAGTACTGCAACTCAGTTTTATTATCTCAGAGAATTCTTTAAAGGAAAACGGTGGGAAAAATATTATTCAACCAGTAAAATCCATATTTAACTTTCACACAGGCTAATTTAACATATCACATGAAATTATATACACAAGGAAAAACTATTTAACTATATGTAACTGATAGGCAAATATTATACGAACCAGGTCCCTTCTGAAAAGTTTCCATTAGTGTTGTGGGAGAGTTTCTGCTAATCAAAAAAAATAAAAAAGATGGATTACCATATCTATTTGTAGTTTTTATGAATTAAGTTAATAATAAAAAACATGGGTTTCTGGAGGCAGGCCTTTATCCTAGGGGTTAAGATACCTAATCGAAAGACATGGGTTTAATATCCAATTCCAGCTCCTGATTCCAGCTTCTTGCTCTTGCAGACACTAGGAGATGACTCAAGCAATTGAGTTCCTTGTACCCACATGGCAAACATTTCGGGAGTGAACCATGGAATTTTGTGCCTGCTTTGCTATCTCTCAAATAAATAATTTTTTTACATGTAACTTTCTGAATTCAGCAAACAACAATGTTTTTTCTGAAACATAAAAAGTTGAAATAAATTAATGGTAGTCTTCAAATATTTTTCCCTCAGTGTTGTGGCACAGCAGGTTTAGATGCTGCCTGTAATGCCTGCATCCCCTAAGAGCACCAGTTTGAATCCCAGCTACTCTGCTCCTTAATCACCTCCCTGATTGGAAATGCAGCAGAGGATGGTCCAAGTACTTAGGCCCCTGCCAGCCAGGTGGGTGACCTGGATAGAATTCCAGGCTCCTCCTGGCTTTGACCTGACCTATCCCTGGACATTGTGGCAGTTTGGGGAGTGAACTAGTGCATGGAAGATCTCTCTCTCTGTCTCTCTCTTTCTGTGTATGTGGCGGGGGGCACGTGCATGCGTGTGTGTCTTTCTGTATCACTCTGCCTTTCAAGTAACTATGTTAAAAATTAAAAGTTTTTTTTTTTTTTAGTTGAAAGAATCCTTGGTATCATGATATTACACAAAGAAATTACTATCAACATAATAACATAATGAACTTCTTCATATTGTCCACTCTTGGGTAATGGTTGATGATTTATTTTTTACTTACTTTAGGTCAATGATGGGGAAACTTTTTTTCTGCCAAGGGCCATTTGGATATTTATAGCATCATTTGTGGGCCAAACAAAATTATCACCTTAATAATTAGCCTGCTAGAGATTTATTGATTTTTGAGTCCCACCTATGATTGTCTTGGCAGGACCAGACCAAAAGATTTCACTGGCCTTTTATGGCCCTCATGCCAGACATTCCCCACCGCTGGTTAGGAGAAGTCTTAATAAAGACATAACATAAATGTGCCAAATTGCTTTTTTTCTAGATAAAGCAGTCTTTCTCATTTCCTGTTATTGTCCCCAAATTTACTATTTTTCAATTGTATATTTTTATTTTATGCTTGAGCAATAAATAGAATTTTATTCTATAATGGATATACTGTATATATGTGCTATCCAAGACGGTAGGCACTAGCTACATGTGACTATGGGCATATGGAAATGTGTCTACTTAGAATAAAGAGCTGACTTTTTACTGTTATTTAATTTTCAAGTTCAATTTAGATATTCACACATGGCTAGTGGCTCTAATGTTGGAAAATGGAACTCTATAGTATGAATATATATTTTTATTACTTATAGCCTTAATTGTTTTAATGGACTTTATTGAAGTGATAATTTTTTTTTTTTTTTTTTTTGACAGGCAGAGTGGACAGTGAGAGAGAGAGACAGAGAGAGAAAGGTCTTCCTTTGCCGCTGGTTCACCCTCCAATGGCCGCCGCTGCAGCCGGCGCACCGCGCTGATCCTGGCAGGAGCCAGGATCCAGGTGCTTTTCCTGGTCTCCCATGGGGTGCAGGGCCCAAGCACCTGGGCCATCCTCCACTGCACTCCCTGGCCATAGCAGAGAGCTGGCCTGGAAGAGGGGCAACCGGGACAGAATCCGGCGCCCCAACCGGGACTAGAACCCGGTGTGCCGGCGCCGCAAGGTGGAGGATTAGCCTATTGAGCCACGGCGCCGGCTTGAAGTGATAATTTAAGATTTAACATTGAGAATGAAAGTAAGGGGGTTATTTTCTGGTAACAGAATCTATAGTCTCCTATAACATAAATTAACTGGCATATTCTGTCAATAAGATATATCAAGGGTTTCCCTTTTTGTATTTTTAATATTTAAAGTAAAGAACCTTTCTGTGGAAAATACTGAGTCTCTTTCCTGAGATGAATTCATAACATGTTATGAAGATGATTTAAGGGAGTAAGATTGGCACATAGTGCTTAAGAAGAAAAGATAAAGTGCACATCACTCTTTGCTCATTCGTTTGGAATGTGAGATGTTGAGGTTTCACCAACTATTGCAAAAGTTGTCTCCTGTCTGTCTACCCACTTTACAAGCATGCCATGGGCTAGTTGGGTGTGATTCATGCTGGGATATAGAATAATTATAAAGAATTCACTTTTTTTTTACTTTTCTTTACATTTCTAGAAAGGGATACGCAAAGAATTAGTGACATTAATTAGATTAAAAACCACAGGACAGTGGAACCAATGGGAAGTCTACATGCTCCAGTTAGTAATAGTGCTCACTCACCTCATTCTACCCTGTTCCACACTTGCATCTTCCATATGGTGGTGGTGGTGGTGGGTGGGATTACTTAACACTCACTCTCAAAACTTTGTACCCCTGATTCCAGCAGCTGATTGTTTTTCTTTATTTTACAAAGTCCTGTGGTGTTAGAAGAAAGTTACTGTCCACTGCAATGTACTTAGAACTATAATGATTAGAATTCTATGTTCCCTTTCTGTCACCTTGGACTTAGAACAAAATACCCTACATAAATGTTGACTCAGCTATATCCACTCTTTAAATTAAAGTGCTTTATTTTCTGTGTCCCAACTTTTTAAAGCCAATGCAGGAAACAGCACAAGTGAAACAGTTTCTGCATGTGCCATGGTTTCAAAATCAATAACACTTCAATTGCCAAACAAGTTCTTTAAACTTTAATGAAGAATGGATTATTTAGTAGGTTGGGAGAAATTCAAGCCTCTTTCACCTGTGATAGTCCACATCCCATACTATATTTATTGGAATCTAGTAAATAAATTTTTCTGATGCCCAGTGTTTTAATATCCCACTTTTTAAAGTGAAAGTTATCTAAATTCTTTCAAAAGAATACTGCATTTCAATGATCACGTACTGTTATTCATTGCATTGGAAATTCACAAGCAAGGCTGCAGTCAACTTCCTTCCAACAAAGATTGTTTACAAAGAAAGTCAATTGCATTGTAGAATGTCAGTGACACTTTATCTCTCTTATTTCCTTTTCTGTTCTCTTAAAGCTGCAGAAAATAGCTCCAGAAACACAATGAATTTAACATTTACAAAGTAAATAGTGAGCTAAGGTTTTTAGGTGACTCCTTCTGCTTGTAGAATCTTAAAAAAGTTCATTTAAGTAAACAAATATCCCCCTAAACTATTTTTTTTTTTTTTTGGACAGGCAAAGTTAGACAGTGAGAGAGAGGGAGAGAGAGACTGCGAGGAAGGTCTTCCTTTTTCTGTTGGTTCACTACCCAAGTGGCTGCAACGGATCCAAAGCCAGGAGCCAAGTGCTTCTTCTTGGTCTCCAATGTGGGTGCAGGGGCCCAAGCTTTTGGGCCATCCTCCACTGCCTTCCCGGGCCACAGCAGAGAGCTGGACTGGAAGAGGAGCAACTGGGACTAGAACCCGGCGTCCCAACCAGGACTAGAACTCGGGGTGCCGGCGCCACAGGTGGAGGATTAGCCAAGTGAGCTGCGGCGCTGACCCCCCTAAACCATTTGTGCATTTAATGTTTTATTGTTCAAAATTTGGATCTGATTAATTTGATTCTTTTTCATTTTATTTCACAAAGGTCAATAAACTACACTTAAATATAAGTGGGTGTGTTTTATGCATAATTTCTTCATCATGCACTTACTTCAAAGGACAGTACTTTTAAACAACAATTTTTTTTTTAAGACTTATGTATTCATTTGAAAGGCAGAGCTATAGAAGGCATAGACATGGAGAAAGAGGTCTTCCACCTGCTGGTTCACTCCCCAAATGGCTGCAATGGATATAGCTAGGCCAATCCAAAGCCAGGAGCCAGGAGCTTCTTCCAGGTCTATCACCTGGGTGGCTGGATACAAGGATTTGGGTCATATTCTATTGCTTTCCCAATCCATAGCCGAGAGCTAGATGGGAAGTTGAGCAGCCAGGACTAGAAATGGTTCCCATATGGGATGCCGGTATTGTAGATGGTGGCTTTACCTGCTACACCACAGCACTGCCTCCCAAACAACAATTCTTAATACTCCATAGTTGACTTCTTATGACCTGAATGATCATCTAATTCAGCTAAGGGTTTTCAGTAAGTAGAATCCTTATAGATAGATGTATAAGGAGTTGCCATTGGTGGTCATATTTGTATGGTCTTCATTTATTCATTCATTCAACAAATAATTTAAGATTATATACTCTATATATTCTAAAGGGCAACTGCTGTTCCCAAAACTTTGGAAAGGAGACAGAAAAATCTCTGATATTATGGACACTCCATTCTATGAGGAGATGTAAACAAATAAATATGTAAATACATGTACTTTTCACTTGGAAATAATACTATAAAAAAAAAAAAAAAACAAGAAAGATGACACAACATTTCATTCCACTGAGATAGTGGTGAGTGTCTGGAATTTTTTTTTTTTTTTTGGACAGGCAGAGTTAGACAGTGAGAAAGAGAGAGAGAGAGAGACAGAGAAAAAGGTCTTCCTTCCGTTGGTTCACTGCCCAAATGGCCTCCATGGCCAGCGCGCTGTGCTGATCCAAAGCCAGGAGCCAGATGCTTCCTCCTGGTCTCCCATGCAGGTGCAGGGGCCCAAGCTTTTGGGCCATCCTTCACTGCCTTCCCGGGCCACAGCAGAGAGCTAGGCTGGAAGAGGAGCAACCGGGACTAGAACTCGGGGTGCCAGCGTCGCAGGCAGAGGATTAGCCAAGTGAGCCACGGCACCGGCTAGAATATAGAATATATGGAGTCTTTGTGATAGTTAAAGACACTTTGGCCTTTACTCTGAGCCAAATGAGGAAGAGATAGGTGGAATTTGATTAGAGTAAAGCCATGATCTGACTTTTGTTCTCATAAGCTAACTCTGTCTGCTGTTTTTGTAATAGACCATCAGAAAACTAAGGTACAGACAACTATAGTAAAATTCTAACAAGAGATAATAGTGGGTTGAACTCATATCATAGTTTACAAAAGTAATGAGATTCTGGATGTATTTTGAAAAGAGAGAAAATCTAAATGGTAGATACATTTAAGATGGGATTTTAGCCAAAGAGCTAATCTAAAGATTTTTTTACATGCTACCTATGATTTTCAGTCCAGTGGAGATGATACGTAAAAACACAGAGATATAAATCTGTGCTCAGAGCAGAATGATAGGCTGGAGATATGGAGTCGAGATGCATCAGTTTATTTTTTTGAATTTTATTTAAGTTATACAAATTTAATGTATTTCATATATACAGGTTTAAGAACATAGTTATACTTCCTACCCACTCTCCTGCCTGCCCATGCTTCAAACATTATTCCTCCTCCCTCTACCATCCCCATTCTTAATTTTTACAATGATCTATTTTCAGTTTACTTAATGATGATATATACTACACTAACTAAAAGAGTTTAACAAATAGTATGAAGAAAAAAAAATGTTCCTCAAAAGAACAGAAAAGGGCTGTAAACAATCATTGAAATAAATTCAAAGTGTCCATTTCACTCCTATACATTACATTTTAGGTACTCTATTAGTTACTTGGATCAGGGGAAAAAATGTGGTATATCTCTTTTTGGGACTGGCTTATTTCACTAAAAATAATGGTTTTCAATTGTGACCATCCTGTTGCAAAAGACATGATTTCTTTTTCCCCACCCTCCCTCCCTTCCTCACTCCCTTTCCACCTTTCCTTCCTTCCTTCCTTCCTTCCTTCCTTCCTTCCTTCCTTCCTTCCTTCCTTCTTTCTTTTTATAGCTGAATAGTATTCCATAGTGCATATATGCCATAATATCTTTATCCAATCAACAGTTGATGGGCATCAAGGTTGATTCCATATCTTAGCCATTGTGAATTGTCCTGCAGTGAACATGGGAGTACAGATAACTCTCAGATGCTGATTCCTTTTGGTGTAGGTAAATTCCCAGGAGTTGGATGGCTGGATCATATGGTAGGTCTATATTCAGATTTCTGATGTATCTCCATACTGCCTTCCACAATGGCTACACCAGTTTACATTCCCACCAACAGTGGGTATGAGTACCTTTTTCCTTACATCTTTGCCAACATTTGTCCTTTGTTTGTTTTGTATGAGAGCCATTCTAACTAGGGTGAAGTGAAATATCATTGTGGTTTTTTATTTGTATTTCCCTGATGGCTAGTAATCCAGAACATTTTTTCAAGTGTATAATGGCCATTTGAATTTCCTTTCCTGAAAAATGCCTGTTCAAGTCCTTTGCCCATTTATTAATTGGATTGTTTGTTTTTTTGTTATTGTTGAATTTCTTGAGCTCTTTACAGGTTCTGGATATTAATCCTTTATAAGTTGTGTTGTTTGCCAATATTTTCTTCCATTCTGTCCATTACCTCTTTTTTTTTTGGACAGGCAGAGTGGACAGTTAGAGAGAGAGAGACAGAGAGAAAGGTCTTCCTTTTGCCATTGGTTCACCTTCCAATGGCCACCGTGGCCAGCGCACTGCAGCCAGCGCACCACACTGATCCAAAGGCAGGAGCCAGGTGCTTCCTCCTGGTCTCCCATGCTGGTGCAGGGCCCAAGCACTTGGGCCATCCTCCACTGCCCTCCCTGGCCACAGCAGAGAGCTGGCCTGGAAGAGGGGCAACCGGGACAGAATCCGGTGCCCCGACTGGGACTAGAACCTGGTGTGCCGGCGCCGCAGGTGGAGGATTAGCCTATTGAGCCATGGCACTGGCCCCATTAACTCTTCACTTTGATGAGTGTTTCTTTTGTAGAACAGAAGCTTCTCAGTTTGATACAATCCCATTTGCCAATTTTGGCTTTGATTACCTATGCTTCTGGGGTCTTTTCCAATAAGTCTTTGCCTATGCCGATATCTTGGAGAATTCCCTCAGTATTCTCTAGTAATTGAATGGTTTCAGGTTTTGAATATAGGTCTTTGATCCATTTTGAGTGGATTTTTGTATAAGATGTAGGGTAGAGATCTGTTTTCATACTTCTGCATGCAGAGATCCAGTTTCTCAGAACCATTTGTTCAAGAGACTGTCCGTGTTCCAATGATTGATTTTTAACTCCTTTGTCAAAGATAATTGGTTGTATTTTCATTTATTTGAAAGGTAGAATGATAGAGAGAGGGAGAAAATAGATCTTCCATCTGCTGGTTCACTCCAAAATGGTGCAACAGCCAGGGCTCAGCCATGATGAAGCTAGGAGCCAGGAACTTCATCTGAGTTCCACATGTGGATGGCTGAGGCCAAATTACGTGGACCGTCTTCCACTCTTTCCCAGGAGCATTTCCAGGAAGATGGATCTGAAGCAGAGCAGCCTAATTAGTGCTCCAATCGATGCTCCAAAATTAGATGCAGGCATCATGCACAGCATTTTAACTTGCCATGCCATGACGCTTGCCCCTAATCATTTATTTAAACCTAGAATATTGAATGTGAGCTCTCTGAGCTATTAAATGTGGGTAGCAAAAAGGAGAGAGCCTATGAAGGATCCTTGGGTCACTCAAACTTCAAAAAATTTAGAAAATCAGGAGTCACAGAAATTATTACAAAGTAGGGGCGACCAGTATAAAAGAGAGTCTGTCAAGTTGGCAGGGAAGTAAAGAGATTCAAATGCTGCCAATATATCAGGTACTGAGGATTGATAACTGACCTTTGGAATTAGCATGTCATTAACAACATTGACAAGAACAATCTTGGTGAAGCTGGGCAGTGAAAGGTTGATTGGAATGTTAAAGGGAAAAGAAAAAAAAGAACTGGAGCAGCTTCCAGGACCAAAAGAGGATTTTGGTTTATTTTTTACTAATAGAAAGAGTACAGAATCGTTGGACAGACATTTGAAATAAACACAAAAGTGACAAATAGAGCATAAATGGAGGGGTTGGTCTTAGACAACAGCAAGTACAATACATTCATAATCTCATCAGGAAAAGCCTCTGTGTGGGATCCAGAGGCAAGAAAGTAGGGAGAAAGAAAATGATGGATATTTTCTCTCAATAAATTTGGAAGTAAGTTTATTAGATAATGGGACAGGAAAATCAACTGGAAATTTTACAGAAAATTTTACAGAAAATAATCATGTATGACCAAAATTCTTAAAATATTGCTTCAGTTTCCCCAATGAATGAATTTGGAGAAATATTATTGATTACTCTCAAACTTTTTCAAAATATTTATTTACTTATTTATTTGAAGGACAGAGATACAGATAGGGAGGAGAGACAGAGAGATAAAGAGAGATCTTCCATCCGCTGGCTCACCCTCTAAATGGCCACAACATCCATACCAGACTGAATCCAGGAGCCATGAGTTTCTTCCGGTTTCTCACGTGATGCAGAGGTCCAAGCACTTGTATCATCTTCTGCCACTTTCCCAGGCAAATTAGCAGGGAGCTGAATCAGAAATGGAGTAGTCAGGACTCAAACTGGTGCTTATATAGGATGCCAGCATCACAGGTAGTGGCTTAACCACTGCACCACACACTGACCGTATTCTCAAACATTTTAAAATTTACCATAAAAATTTTTGCATTATAAATTTAACTGTGGCAAAAATAATCACTGAAGTATTATAATTTTTGCCATTGATGACATTTTGTATCATTTTTAAAGTGTATGCCATGGAATCTAAATGAAATAGCTACTTCAAACCTCCATTAGACACTTGAAACCATAGTCTTAGCAACTTTTTTCTATCAGAAATGTTAGCACAATTTTTTTCTCCTTAAATTGTAATGCAAGAAGATTAACCTAAAGAGATATATTTATTTTTCAAAATCTTTTATTACTCACTTTTTCTCACACTTCTCTAAGAAAATCAAATCCACAAATAGAATACTTTTTAAACTTTCTCTGTTCTATAAACTTTTTTCTGGAAAGAAACAATTATAGAATTACAAAATAATTATCACTTATCTGAAATGCTTGGGAACATAAGTGTCTCATATCAAGACAATTTTCACATCTCAGCATATTGACATATACATCATAAGGTGTCTTGGGGATGGTACCCAAATATAAACATGAAATCCATTGAATTTTATGTATACCTTTTGTGCATAGCCTAAAGGTAATTGTATACAGTATTTTCAATATGCTTGATTTTGTCTGAGACTCATAATCACCAGAAGTCAGCTGTGAAATTTTCTACTTGTGGCATCATGTCAGGGCTCAAATTTTTCTGATTTCAGAGCATTTTTGATTTTGGATTTGTGAATTAGGCATGCTTAAGCCGTATCTATAATCAATATACAAATATAACCATAAATTATACAATTACTATACAAAATTGTACATATTATATTTCATAACCATAAAATACTGTATTGTTTGGATCATTCAAGAAGTAGGCACAATAATTGAGTAAGGTTGCAAGAGGTTTTTTTTTTTCTTTAAGGTTTATTTTATTTATTTTCAAAGCAGAGATCCAGAGAAGGAAGGAGATATAAAGAGAGATAAAAAGAGAGATCTTCCATCTGCTGGTTCACTCCCCAAATGGCTGCCATAGCCTAGCTGAGACACACCAAATCCAGGAGCCAGGAGCTTCTTATGGATCTTCCATGTGGGTATAGCAGCTCAAATCCTTGGGCCATCTTCTGCTGTTTTTCAAAGTGTATTAGCAGGGAGCTGGATTGGAAGTGGAGCAGCTGGGACATGAACCGGCACCCATATGGGATGACAGCATTGCAGGTGGCAGCTTCACTTGGTATGGCACAATGCCAGCCCCAGGATTTCAAGAGTTTTAATGGGGGAGAGGTAGGGTTGAGAAAAATGAATAACACATATTAAAAATGAAATGGTATAGCCGGCGCTGCGGCTCAATAGGCTAATCCTCCACCTGCGGCACTAGCACACCGGGTTCTAGTCCTGGTCAGGGCACCGGATTCTGTCCCGGTTGCCCCTTTTCCAGGCCAGCTCTCTGCTGTGGCCAGGGAGTGCAGTGGAGGATGGCCCAAGTGCTTGGGCCCTGCACCCCATGGGAGACCAGGATAAGTACCTGGCTTCTGCCATCGGATCAGAGTGGTGCACCGGCCGCAGCGCTCTGGCCGCGGCGGCCATTGGAGGGTGAACCAACAGCAAAGGAAGACCTTTCTCTCTGTCTCTCTCTCTCTCTCTCTCTCACTGTCCACTCTGCCTGTCAAAATAAAAATAAAAATAAAAATAAATTGAAATGGTGAGGAAGGACATTTGATAGGAACGTCTCAGACCACAATGTGTATCTGACAATCTTACCAATTGAAGGGAGGTGCAAATAAATAAATAAATAAATGAATAAATAAAACCTTTCCCAGGAAAAGAGTTGCACTTTGAACAGCAATTTCCAAAGCCCCAGTGAGTACCTCTTTATCAGTGAGCAGCTGAGGGCTGCCCAGAAAGAGCAAGGACTTGGCTAATGGGAACCATTGGCTCCCAAATGCACCAGCAGCTGGAGGCTATCAGTTGCAGGCTTTGCAGCTCAACAGCAAGTTCTTTCTTGAAGAGAGATCCAAATACACTTCACCATCGCAGCTACAAACACAAAAACTGAAGTGTTATTTAAAATATGTTCTTAATGAGATAGATGGATTTTTTGTTTCAACGTCTATATGTGTATGGATAAATGCTACTTTATTATTAGAATGATGTTCAATATCAATTAAACTTTATATAGTTGTGAGCTCTTCGCAGCCATGCTCACATCTATAAATATATATGTATATATAAATTCTTTCCAAATATATGCCAAAAAGCAAATAATTTTCAATTATTTAGACTTATTCATGAAAATCTTTCAGCTATAACCCTTTTAATTAGGTCTCTCTTTAATTTTGGTGAAGATAAACAATTGGAAGTAAAATATTTGCTTCAATTTTTCCCCCCAAGTATTTAGTATTACTCATTTCTCAGTGTCTAGAAAATACTCTAAAAAAATTTCAATATGTAGGATCAAGTGTCTGGTAATTATAATAGATAGAATTAAAAAGGAAAGAATGTTCCAACAGGGGAAGCAGTCCCACACAGCAGACTGATTGAATGACAATTGCCTTAAGTAACACTCTGACCTCAGAATCAGCCCTTAAGGCTTCCTGGTCTGGCTGAAAAGTCCATGAGAGCATTTCAGGCATGGAAAGCCAAGATACTGTGGCAAAAAATATTCTACATGAAGGATCTCTTTGAGTGAGATCCCAACAGAAGGAAGTGGCCATCAAAGAAGGATCCACTTTACTTATGGCCTTGTCTAAATTCTAATGGCGTTTGTGGATTCAAAAGGCTTCCATAGCCTAGGCAGCTCATGTCAAGAGCCTCAGATGGTCACTGATATCATACATAAGAGTGTTAATTGTGAAATTAATAAAAAGAATCACTGTGCACTAACTCCCTATGCAGGACCTCTGTCCTCAATGAGTTCTATTAAGAGAGTTAAATGTGATGCTTGTTCTCAAACAGTTTTTTGTGATACTTGTTCTCAAACAGTGTGTTTGTGCATGTGTGTGCAAATTGATGAAACATTACATAGTATAGGTTGGTTTTCTGTGTTCAAAGTTAATTGAAAATGAATCTTAATAGAGAATGGGACTGGGAAGGGGAGAGGGAGGATGAGGAGGGGTAGGAGTGTGGGTGGGAAGGCAAGTATGGTGGAATGAATAACTGTATTCTTAAGGTTGTATATATGAAATTTATATTCCTTAAAATTAATTAATAAAAATGTCAGTATGATCATACAAGCAACAATGAATTATCCTTGTTGTTTTTCATCCGGTGATGCCATGTTGAACCTGTATCATCAGACAGGAAAATTCCAACTATTTTATGGATACATCTTTGCTAGCATACCAACTTTTAATTAAATGTTTTCTTTCTTATGTTCAATATGCTGTAAATATATTTCCAGAAGAAATTTTCAGTTGTATCTTTAACTCATGCAGTTTATAAAACTTATCTATCATGCAATCAGTAAACCAAGTTCTCATTTGCTAGCCAAGTTTTGGGGAAATTTTGACTTCATTTTTCAATTTAGACAGTGCTATCAATTCATAACCCTGTGGCATCAATTTCACTTCAAATTCTAGTTTATGATAAATAATTATATGCAATAGGATTTTGCCCTACGTTTATTCTTTTGATGAACAAGACACTACTAGTTTCAGTTTCTTCCAGTCTGCTTCTGTCTCAAGGGGCACTCCTTCAAGAATAAGTTTTTCTTTGACTACAAAAAGGAGAAGGAAGAAGAAAACTAGTTAGAGAAAATTTTCTAGTACTTTCATCAGATCACATTTTAAAGCATTGCTGTATATCTGATTCCATACCCTTCCACCATTTGTCAGATCCCTCTAACATCGTGTTTTGTCCTTGACAGAAAAATATCAGAGATAAACACAAATATCCCAACAAAGTGTCTTTGTTATAGGAAGATTTTGATTCAAGATTTTGCATTCTTTTTTTTTTCTCTTTTTTTTTCTTCTTTTTTTTTTTTTTTACAAACCCTTGTGTCGAGGGCTGACTTTCAATAGATCACAGCGAGGGAGCTGCTCTGCTACGTAGGAAACCCCGACCCAGAAGCAGGTCATCTACGAATGGTTTAGCGCCAGATTCTCTACAAACGTGTGGTGCGTGACGGGCGAGAGGGCGGCCCCCTTTCCGGCTGCGCCCCATTTCCCGGGACGAAGGGCTCTCCGCACCGGACCCGGTCCCCACGCGCGGCGGGGGGCGCGCCGCACGCCGCCGAGGCGGACGCACGATGCGGGCCGCTGGCTGGGACAGCGGGGGACCGGCTATCCGAGGCCAACCGGGGCTCCTTCGGCGCTGCCATATCGTTCCGCCTGGGCGGGATTCTGACTTAGAGGCGTTCAGTCATAATCCCACAGATGTTAGCTTCGCCCCATTGGCTCCATTTAAGGAGGACTACATCTGGAAGATCTGTATCTAGAAATTATCTCATTATAAATATTTAAATCGTGGAAAAGTTTTGTGTAGTCCTTAAAAGATACATTGATCTGGAAGGAAGGGTAAATGACTAGTCTAGGGTCCTGATTCGCAACTCACAATTATTTAAACTCCACTACTCTCAACCCCTCATACATTTGACAATGCCTAGAAACACTTCTGTTATTGAAAACCAATAATAGGAATGCCAACAAAGGTCCTAAAATGAAGAGAAAAACACCCACAACAAAGAGTTATCTAATCCGAAATGTGAATAGTAACAAGACGGAGAAACCTTATTCTAGATCTTTATTACTGCATGAGAGGTCCAAAGGCCAGTCTCATCATCACCTGGAAATACATTAGAAATTCAAATCCTGTGGTCCCAGACAACCCATGTTCATGTTAAACTTTGTAAAGTACTAACCTAGGTAAATGCAGCAGGTTTTCCAACAGCACTGAGGTCCAGATTGCAACTACTTCAGTTGCACTGTGGGAAATATATACTCCTAAAAGCCTTATTTTTTTCTTTTAAATCTGTAGGTAATGTAAACAGAATACATCTGTATTAATTAAAAATTAATATTGTTTATGTTCTCATGTACCTTTAAACAATCATAGTAGGTTACATATACAATAAAGCCTTTTTGCGAAGATTAATTACACTTAAAACTAAGACTTCCATTATAACAAAAAAAAAGTAGCTTTCAGTTGCATTTTCATTTAAAGACAACATTGAATTTAAAAATTTTAGGAAACTCAAAAGGCAGACATGTCAGCCTCACATCCAATTTACGTGTGAATGTTGCTGTTCATTTTGTTTTGGGTGATTTATTTTCTCACCATTTGACACAAGCCCTCATGGCATAGTAATTATTTTTTCAGCTAAAGCAAATGAAGGGGATATAGCATACAACAGTACAATATTGTATATACTGAAGTATGAAATACTAGTTAGAGCCTAATTTACTAACTCATTTTCACTACCTTTCAAACTATTGATAAAAGTCATGAACTTTTTCATGTAAAAATGGTAATTGAGGGCCAGCGCTGTGGCTCACTTGGTTAATCCTCTGCCTGCAGTGCCCACATCCCATATGGGCACCGGGTTCTAGTCCCAGCTGCCCCTCTTCCAATCCAGCTCTCTGCTGTGGCCCGGGAGGGCAGTGGAGGATGGCCCAAGTGCTTGGGCCCCTGCACCCACATAGGAGACCAGGAGGAGGCATGTGGCCCCTGGCTTCAGATCGGCGTAGCTCCAGTAGCAGCCATTTGGGGAGTGAAGCAACGGAAGGAAGACCTTTCTCTCTGTCTCTCTCTCTCCCTGTCTATAACTCTAATTGTCAAATAAAAAAAAATGGCAATTGAAAAATAATAATTTCTGCTTATTAAAATGAGCTCTAAATTCTATCAAGCTAATGGTACCTAACTTTTTCTAGAAATGTCTAATATTTTCAAGGTAGCTTTAATTGTTAAAAAAAACCCTCTGGTATAATAAAGAATATTACATTTCAGTGAAAACTATGATTTCTTGAAACACAAAAAAAGTTCAGCCTATTTGTATTATTGAACACTTTATAACTCTAGAGCTACAAGTATTTAAGCTTACTTTCTTTGAAAAAATAGCTACCAGTATTTAAGCTTACTTACTTAGAAAATTTTTAAGATAAAATAAGTGTTAAATCCATTTAGAAAATATTTTGTAAAAGTATTCTGCAGTGTAGAGATTTTTTGAAAACTTACTTGAAGTCACCTTTGTCTACATTACCTTATTCTTATGCAAAACCTACATCAACTTATACTCAGTCATTGCAATAAATGGTTAACTGCTTTCTTTGTCTATGGGCCCTCTTTCTCTTTCTCCTCCTTGTTTTGTGTGCGCCTTGGAATTACTCTTCTCAGAACTAGTATGTACTCATTTTTTAATATATCTGTGTTTTGTGGTTACAAGTTATTCGTCCAGCTTCCTTCATATTGGATGTCTCCACTCTCGTTTGGAACATGCTATCCTATTACTGCAACCATATCTATAACCTTTCCTATAACCTTTGTTTCCTTCTCTTCAGTCTATAATTACTTGCTTTTCCCTTCTGCTGGTCCAAATCCTAGCCATTGGTAAAAGTCTGGCTCATTGTTTTCCATGATACTTTCACTGAGAGATTTCACAAGAGCTCATAATAGGATTCATCTTTGGCAACCTTCTCCAGCAATAAATACCTATATTACCCAATGCATTGCATAAATAAAAAAGAAAAAGAAATCTTGAGGGACTTGTGTTGTGGCATAGCATGTTAAGCTTCTACTTGCAATGTCTACATCCAGTATTGCAGTACCAGTTCAAGTCATGTCTTCTCAGCTTCAGATCCAGCTTCCTGCTAATGTACCCAGGACAATAGTCAAAGGTGGCCAAAGTGCATGAGTCCCTGCCTTTCTTGTGGGAAGAGTTGGATGGAGTTCCTGCCTCCTGGCTTTGCTTAGCTCTGACATAGCTGTCTCTCTCCCTTTCTCTCTGTCACCCTGCCTTTCAAATAAATAAATAAAATAGCTTTCTTTTTTAAGAACTCAATCATTATTTTTGTTAGTCATTTTGGTATATCTGTGGTTAAGTGCATAAGCTCTCAGTTGTACCTAGTGTGAAACACTGTTCTTAACAGTCAAGGTATATCAAAGGCATTTATGAGAGTGGAAGGCACTAAATGTAGATTACATGTTGATTATCATCATCACTAGCACCACCATCATCATCATCATTTCCCTAATAGAATATAACCTTATAAAATGCAGAGGTCAACTTTTGTTTTTAAATATATGTCTTTATTACGGTGCCATGGCTCACTTGGTTAAATGTATGTATGTATGTATTTATTTATTTATTTAATTTCATTTATTTGAAAGGCAGAGTGATGGGAAGAACTGGGGGAGGCAAAAGAAAGAAGTATCTTCCATCCACTGTTCCACTCCCAAAATGCTTGAAAGAGCTGGGTCAGGCCAAATCCAGGAGCCAGGTGCCACATGGGTGACAGGGACTTAAGAACTGAGCCATCATCTGCTTCTTTACAAAGTGGACTTTAGCAAGGAGTTGAATTGTAAGGGACTTGAAACCCTGCATTCTGATATGGGATGTGGGTGTCCCAAGTGGTGGTTTCACTCACTGTGCCTCAATTCCTGTCCTTGGAAGACAACTTTTATATATGTTCTAGATTCCTGCAGAAATTATTAACTAAGGATATTGTGGATTTTAGTAAATACTCAATTATTAATTAATTTTATTCTTTTCAGTCCTAGCTGCTATTCCACAGTCTGCTCAGAAATTGTTCGGTTCTTTTCATTTTACTTCAGGTCATATTATAATATTTATTTTCCCCAAAGACAATAAACAATTTTATCAGAAAAAAATTGTGTGCTGGATACTTTGCTTGTGCTCTTATTAGGTCAGATCTTCTGCAGACAGGTATGAGTAGCAAGATTCATCTTAATCCTTGCGGAATGAAATGTACTTAGAAGAAGCTTCAGAGCATTATAAAATTCATTTTGGAAATATTTTATTTCATGATAACCATACATATTGCAAGTTAATTCCCTAGGGCTTTTCCAAACCAAATAATTCAATGAAATTAATTGCCAGTATCTGCATTAACTTACATTTACCTTCTTCTATAGCATGTATAGAATATCACTTTTAACAGGTCTAGGGTTTCTATCTCTGTCTTTCCCTCTTCCTGTGTAACTATGACTTTCAAGTAAATAAATAAATCTTTTAAAAATCACTTTATCTTAAATTGAAAAGAATTTTAGAGCCTCTCTAGTCCAGCTCTATCCCTTTAGAAATGTAGAATTTAATAATATCATTTATTTTTCTGAGTCTCAAAGTCATCTTGTAGTTTTAGACTCCAGAGTATATTTTTCCAGTTATATGTTGTTAATAGCAAAATAGTTTAATCTAACCAGAAAAATATAAGTTCCCTCTGACCACATATTATTCTCTGAATTTGATCATGTCTTAAAAAGTAATCCTCTTGCCAGTGTCATAGCTCATTCAACTAAGGTTTAGTTTTGCCTAAGCTGTTTTGATAGAACAGCTGGCATAGTAAAATATGGAAATAAAGAATTTCATGTGGTAAAAATACCAAAGACTTTAGTAGCAGGCGACCAAGTTGATTAAAACACATAATAATTTTCCAGATGGGGAAGAATTGATCTGCACACACACACACACACACACACACGCTAACTGCTCACTCATACTAAAAAAGAACTGGGACAAAGATATCTGAAAAATCAGTGAAGATGGATATTCTATTTAGATTTTTTCAAAGTAGGGAACAAGAAGATATATAACAAATAAATGACAGAGGTTTAGCAGAGAGACATTATTGAATGTGAAAAAATAAACAACTGTAACTAGAAAATTAGAACTATATTAGAAACCAGGAACTGTTTTAGGTGTCAGGAAACTAATACAGTTGATTATTTTGAAAGACTGAATGTAATCTGAGGAAAGAAATGGATTGATGTCATTCTAGGAATATTGTCAGAAGAGATTATGAATACTTTAGGTAGGGTTCATCAAGAATTTGATTCAGCATTTTACCCCGACACCAAAATTTGTGTTAGTCAAGATTGTCCAGAGAGGCACAATAATCAATGGGAATCAATGGGAATCAATAATCAGTATGAAGATATCTGAAATGCCCTCTACAAGAGAATTTCCTCTTCCTCCAGGAAGGTCATCTTTGGTTATTTTTGTGCCTATGACTGATTGAATGAGGCCCATTCATATTATGGAGGGCAATCTGATACTCAAAGTCTGCTTATTTAAACGAAATTACCCTCCCAGACACCTTCAGAATAATGTTTGACCCATGACACCATGGCCCAGGAAGTTGATGCATAAAACTCACCATCACAGGAATGAACCAAACTGATTCTAAGGCACATCATCAAAAGAAATTGTGGATCGTCATTTCAGGGTTCACCAAGAATGGGATTCAGTCCTCTGAATGTTTGCTTCTGTTTTCTACCCCCGCTTCATGTTCATATTCTTTTCTTTTAAGTCATTTTTTTCTATTGTTATACAATTTTTCTTATCAGGATCATCTTATTGAGAATTAAAAAAATGATACAACCTCTATGTAAATGAGTTACATAATTTACTGTCAAGTGATGGCACAAATTTTAAAAGAAGTGCTCCATACAAGTGTGAACATATCAATACTAAAATCCTTGCCAGAAGATTTCTAGCTGCATTTTAGTTTTCTGTGACTTCCCTAGCCCACGATCCCATAGCTTTATCTTCTCACTTCTTCATTGTTTCTGAGTCTTCATAATTTTGGTTTACCATGTCTTCTCATGACCATGAAGCCGCCCTGTTATCATTTTGCTTTCAACTTCAACTACTAGTTGTTTCATTGTCTTTGCATTTTTCATCGAAATCGCAAGAGAGAAGTTAGTCAATCTCATCTTTTTGAGCATTGTTAAGTGCTATGAATTGGGAGCTCAAGGGTCAACTGTGTTAGAGCTAGATGTGTGGTTATTTGGGTTTTTGAAGATTTTTCACTTTATGACCAAAGATTTATGACAAAGTTGTTTAAGGTCAACAGAAATCCTTATAATGAAACTTCTTTGGGACCTGTTTGGGAAACGAGAGAAAGAAATCCCTGTAATTTATTTATGGAATATTCTTAAGCCTAACCTAGAAATTTCTCTAATAATCTAATAATACTGAATTCAAGTTGAATACGTACATTTAGGTGGATAACAATTGGGGCCAATGTTGCAAACCTGTGTTGTGGAATAGCTGGTTAAGCCACTGCTGATCACGCCTCTCTCAAGTGGTAGCTGAAGGTTCCAGTCCTGGCTGCTCCACTTCTGATCTAGCACCCTGCTATTATATCTGGAAAAACCAGCAGAAGATGGCCCAAATTCTTGGGTCCCAGCCCCAAATGAGTTCCATGCTTCTGGCTTTGGCTTGATGCAGCCATTGTGACCATTTAAGAAGTAAATCAGTGGAAGGAAGATTCTCTCTCTCTTTCTCTTCCTCTCTCTTCTCTTCTCTCTCCCCTCTCTCTCCTCTCTCTATAACACTGCCCTTCAAACAAATAAATATATCTTCTAAATGGATAACAATTATGAGTCCTATGTTAGCTTCAGAAGTTTGTATTTTAAGAAGATTATGCTCTGGCATACAGAAACCAGAGCAATTACCATATAGAATGCATCTTCTAATTCTATAGTGGTATGAAAAATACTTTTCTTTCAGTGAAATTTATCTCAGTTAGTCCCTTAAAGGGTGTTTGAACGGGCAGGAGCTATAAATAGTTCGCAAGCAATTTTCTGGTAGATGATTCCAGTGGACACCAACTAAATGTCCTTTAATTCAATTCAATTCCAACACTACCTGGAGATAGCCTCAGATCCCACACATTGTGGGGTAAATCATATAAGACTGTCCCCACATCAGATGACAGTCACAAGCCCAGGTTGTAACCCATGCATCTCACAAACTAGCGCTGAGTTAGGGATGCCAGGAGCCCCTATTAGGGATCACTAAATTTTAGGAAAGTTCACAGAAGTCACAGCACGCTTACTTACATATATGGGGTTATTGTAAAGGATATTACAAAGGACAGAGATGAATAGCCAGATGGAAGAGAGGCATAGGGGGAGGTATGAGGGGAGTGACGTGCTGCTTCCATGCCTTCAGGCACCTTCACCCTCCAGAAACCTCCACCTGTTCAGCTAACTGAGGCTCTCAGAATTTAGCCCTTTGGAGTTTTTATGGGAACTTCATTGCATAAGCATGACTGGTTAAATCATGGGTCATTGGTTCATTAACTCAAGCTTCAGCACCTTTTCCCTCCCAGGAGATCAGGTGTGGGACTGCAAGTGCCAGCCCTGTAATCACATGGTTGGTTTTCCTGGCAAATATCCTCCAGCCCAGAGGCTAAATACAGGTCCCCAGTCACCACTCATCTTATTAGCATAGAAAAGACAGCCCTCTGGAGAGTCCAAGGATTTTTAGAAACCATACATGAGGACAAAGACCAAATATATTTCAAAATATTGTACTATCCAAGCAAAAATTAGTTTTCTGATGAATTATGAAAAAGAAACAATAATTTGAGTGAATTTGTCATGAAATTCCAGAAAATCCAGTATTTTCTAGATTTAACTCAAATTGCTTTTGTTTACTTTATTCAAGATTATAGTCATCACTTCATGGCAGATGAATAGGCAACAGTAATATGTTATTATCTCTTTACTGTTTCTAATCCTCAGAACCACTTTGAAATGTGTTGGAATTATTCCCATTTTCTAGAGGAGGGAAATGAAAATCTAATTAACTTTGCCACGATGTACAAATAATAGATTCAGGCGCAACTCTAACTTCCAAGTTATATTCCTTCTCTAAATCATGTTATCTTCACTTTTCATGTCTTTAAAATGAAAAAGAAGCAGCACAGGTTGGGGAAATTGATACCTATGGTGTGAAGTATGTGTCCATGACAGACTTGAGTATCATAAAATTACTTCCTCACTCTTCCATCCCCGCCCCCCCCAAATAGGAGAAGAACATATCTTTGTACTGTCCAACTGCTATCAGGAAGTACAAGCCTTAAAAAGTGTGATTAACATACACTTCCTGGAAAAAAATAATCTTGCGATTGCCTGTCTTCTATAGGCAAGAAACTTTAAGAAATCCATTCGATGGAAAATGTCCTAAATGAATTCAGGAACTTCAATATAAAGGAAAGATGTGAAAAAGAAATGAAAATATGCTCCAAAGGCTTTTTTAAGACTGACTAGGCTTTTCCATTTGTGTACTGTATAAGATTTTACTAGAATGTTCAAAATTAAACCACATTAAAGTAATCAAAGCACTCTCAGAATTGACTCCATAATAATGATTGGGACTTGAAGAGACAGCTGGTTTTGGTTAAAGACTAGCTCTTGAAAATTACTTGAACTAAAATGAAGAGAAAAAAATATCTCCTTTTTAATTGTCTATGTTTTAGAACATTAATATTAAGTGTGATCAATCAAGAAATATGATATACAAATAAATGCTGTGGTCTCTTCAGTGTTACTTGGGATTAACAGCTTTTGAAAGATCCAATAATTTGGCAAAGCTATTTATAGCAACCAAATATTACCAGGTTTTGCTCTCTATATGCCAGCACACTTTGCCCTCATTTTGCTCTTGGCTATTCAGGCAGCCAAATTACATATAATTTCCTTCTCCCCACCCCTACCCCATTTCTAACCTTTCATTCACTCAGATGGTTTTGTTGACCAAGTTCCAGTTCCCATATGAGGGAAGGTTAGACATTTTATATCATAAATGGACTGGTTTTAAAAAGCTAGGCCTTAAGTCAAGTTGGTCTGTGACTTTTTTGCTGAGAAATATACCTATACTGCTCTAAGATTTGCCAGCCTGCTTCTGATGATGTTAGCAGATTCTAATGAAGATATTATGCAGTAGGTCAAGAATATTAGCTTCACCTTGACCATGAAATTAATGCTATACTGGTTAATGCATTTTATTATATGTATGGCATGATTCAGAAAATATCTCAGAAAATATCTCAAAACAGAGATGACTCACTTGGTGTATTCACATCGACGATGAAGACAACAACAACTAGTGTTTAAAAATCTGCAACATATTAGTTGCAACTTTCTTGAAGTATTTTCTAATTGTCAGGGACAAAATTGAATAAAGAAACAAAATGTCACACCCATTCTTTGTCATCTTTTTGGATTGACCAATAACTGTAGTTTACCCAAAGCAATGTATCCTTTTTTAAGTATTTGTACTGTCCTTTCCCTTTAACTGCAAGCCTTTTTCTCCCACCATAGCCTACATTCCTTGATCAGAAATCCATGTATGTCAAAATGGATCTATGTTCTCATTCCTGCAGGAGCCTTCAACTTTCTTAATTTCTTGGTGGAAATGCTCTCCCCTTCATATTCAATTGCTCATGTTCACTCTGATCTCTATCCAACAATCCTTCTCCATCCTGCTCCATAACGTGATTGCTCTTGATTTGTGAACTTTCATCCTGTGCTATGCCATGTGTTTTGCATGGGGAGGTCAACTTGTTGACTAATGGGTGTAATGCACTGAGTGAAACTCTCAGTTGGAGCTTTTCGTTTCCTTTTCCTGATATTGAGACTTTGAGGAAAACTTGTAGGGAACAGAGACCCTGTTTTCTCCATTTGTAATCTGGCACACAATTTGCAAAGGTCCCAAGAAAATAGCAATTTTTGGATATTTACACCCAAAGAAAGGAATTCCTGTTCAGATTAGCATCGAAATTTCTGCCTGAATTGAAATAAAATTGGCATAACTTCAGCTTAATTCCCCATTTATCATTCCTTACTTGATCTAGCATTCTCTCATCATGCTCGCATTCTCTCATCACGCTCAAACATGCTAAAACTATGTAAAAAGATGGGATTCCTATAACGTCTTTAGAATTACAGGTTAGACAGCATTTTGATCTTTCAGCACTTCTGGTTATACTATAATTCCTTAATACTGACTAATGTTTGGGTATAGCCTCTCTCTGTCCCTCTTTATGTGTTTGTGTGCTTCTGTTAAGATTGTATGCAAAATTACACTGAGATTTGTATTGTGCATATTGTATAAAGACACTCTAAATAATTATTTGTTATTTCTGTAAAAAAAAAAAGACCCACAAAAAACATACATTCTTAGATAGCAAGGTGTTAAATGCCCCGACGAAAAGCGGAAAATTAAATTTAATTCACATCTTGAAACATTTCTGAATATCTAGTCATTATAAAACACATAGAATAATAGAGTTCATCTGATTTTTCATTTTGTCTCTGAAGATTTTGTCTTGAGTAGACTTCATTCCTCAAAAATCAATTTATGATCTTCATACACATATAGTCATTGCTCTTGTATTCTTGGCATTTTCATCATGCTTTTAAGGACAGCATGTGAATAGTAAATGTAGAAAGCAGAGAAGGAATTATAACCAGTGTTACCCAAAGGATTTTTTAATGTTTTGAGTCTTAAAAAGAAAAGGCCATTCTAATATTAGGAGGATAGGTTAATGTGTAAAATATTAAGAACATCACTTACTTGCAATAAAGAACTAGAGGTTTCTTTTTGCATTTAGGTTTTAAAACCAATTTAAAGTATAATTTTCACCTAAAATAAAAATAATAAATTTTCTATTTTCATGAACATCATAAAAATAGGAATGCTAATTACATTTTTGTACTTTCAATTCTACAAAACACTAATTCTCTTTACTCTGAAGATATGCCAAGACAACAGGAATTTGGATGCCATAGAACACCTGCAAACCAGGCAAAAAGGAAATGACGAATTCCAAAAGTCAAAATTTTCCTTATTTGTCTTTTCTCTCTAAGGAATATGCGAGTAATATTAGTTTATTTCCTCAAATGGAAACATTTTTAAATATAAATGTGTTAAAATAATTTAAAACTACACATTTTAACTACAAAAACACTAGGATTATGCTAATGTTAAATGTCAGTAAATATAGAATAAAAGATAGAATTATGTGTATATTCTGAGGTCTCTCTTTAAACACTTGTTTGAAATAAAAAAGTTCATTTAACTTGTGCATTGTGATAGAAAAGCTTTCAGTGAGCTTTTGGAATAATTCTGCACAGGAAGAATTCTGGTAAATTCCACAGCTCTGAGACTAATAGCAGGAGTAAGAATTGGAGCTAAGTATTAATATTTGATTATGTGTGCTTGTGTGTACATACGTGAACACACACAAAAATGAGAAAACAGCAGAGGGGAGTTTTCTTTTTTATAATAATCATTTTGTTAGACATATATTGTCCCTTATCTCATCCCCAAAACTTGGTAAAATAATTGTCCCCTTTTAAGCAGCAATTGTCAATCAAACTAAGAAAATAGACAGCTAAGGGGTCTCAACTGTTAATCAAAGGAAATATTAGCCAATTAACGCCAATTCACAGGATCTCAGAAGACAATGATAAAAGTAAATCTTTAAAATTCTAGACAGTTCACAAGCACTTTAATTCTCAGGCCTGATTATTTCTTGCAAAATGTATATAATAAAATTAGAATTCAACATATGGGTGAAGGACCTAACCCCGTGTTTGGTCCACAGTAAGTGCTCCATAATTGATCTCTATTATGACAATTATTCTCACTAGACAAATGCTGCAACTTTATTCATATCTCCATGTCATTATTACTATCAAAGAGATTTTTGAAACACATATTACTTCAAAATATTTGTGGAGGTGCCAGTGTTGTAGTGTGCTCAGTTAAGCTGCTGCCCGTAAAGCTGGCATCCCTTATGTATGCTGATGGGAGTCCCGGGTGCTCCACTTCCAATCCAGCTCAATATTGATCTGCCTGGGAAAGCAGCAGGATATGGCCCAAGTCCTTGAGCCCCTGCACCCGTGTGGAGACCTGAATGAAACTCCTGGATCTTGGCTTCAGCCTGACCCAGCCTCTGACTTTGCAGCCATTTGGGGAGTGAACCAGTGGATGGAAGATCTCTCTCTGTTTCTCCCTCTCTCTTTAACTCTGCTTTTCAAATAAATAAGTAAAAGTTCTATAGAATATGGGGTTATAAGATAATGTTATAAGGTAATACCTTTTCTGAGAGGTTTTTGAAGACTACTACTTTTTTATTTTGAATGTGAAAAAATGAACACAAGATGACTTGAACAAAAATTATAAATCTATTAAGTATATACTATACTTATAAATTACATTTATTTATTAAGCATACAAAAATAAAATATAGTTTTTTGCGTGCAAATTCCATTCCCTGGCTCAATAAATGGGTCTACTGGTTATTTGGCCTTGATGTCAATTTTGAGGCCCTTAGGCTACTGCTACTTAGCATATTACCCTCATTCCAGAGTAAACATAACTAGCATCCTGTCAGGAAAGCACATCTCTGGCCCTCCCCACACCTGCCAAATCAATGTTTACATTTTACCAAGTTGTGAAGGTAATCCTCATGCATACTAGAGTTTGAGAAGTGCTTCCCTAGACCACTTGTTCTAAACTTGTCTCTAAGTGCATCAGTCAATGTTCTCCAAAAAACAAACCAAGACTATACCAATACATATATAAATTTGGATACATATTCATACAGATGCATAGAATGAGATTTATTATAAGGAATAGTCACACAGCAATGGAAGCTGAGGCATCCTGTGGTATGTTCTGCATTACTATCCAGGGGAGTTTGTGATACAGTTTCAAGGCTTAAGAGCTAGAGAATCAATACATAGACTGTGTTTGAAGATCTGAGAAGTACTAGAACTGAGAGCAGAAGATGATGATGTCCCAACGGAAGTAGTCGGGAAGACAGTGAATTCAAATTTTCTCCACCATATTCATCTATTTACATCCTCAATGGTTAGGTGATACCCAACCACTTGGGGAGGGTCATGTACCTTACTATATGTATTCATTTGTGTACTAATCTCATCTAGAAATCCCTCACACACATATCCAGAAGTGAAGTTTATCCAGGTATCTAGACATCTTGTCATGGTCAAGTTGATACCACTATAGCTAGGAACTTTAAAAAAATAGTGAAATCCTGGTTAGTTCAGAATTTATGGATATTGGCCAAATTATCAATAATTTTTAAGAAATCTCCATGGTTGCATATGCAATCATAGCTTTTGCAAATACTTGACATGAAATGAACCATAAACATGGAAAAGGTGAAGAGAGCTTTTAAGATAATTGTCTATTTAATCCAGATCAGGATTCCAGTGTTGCAGGAAATAATAATAAAAAACTGATATGTGAAGTATACAATAAGTAAAGTACAATTACAAAGCTCTGCATGACGAATCTACTCCCCTCTTCTTCATTTCCCAGTGCTCTATTTAGGGTGCCATATGCTCTAAGTACACATGTCTCACCATTCTCAGTTCAGATTATCCAGTCACCTGTGCAGAGGAAATGACCCTGCATCCCCCACAAATCTCAGCCTTACACAACAAAATGTTACAACTTTCTCAACTTCAAAGAGGTTGTCCCTGACCTATTGCACATGTTGAGATCAGCCTCCCTGTCTTATAAAGTGCTTTGTGTTCCTTCAGAACACCTTAACAACTCATTAATTATAAATTTAATCATATAAATTTACAACATATTAAACTAAGATTTCTGTAAGAGCACAGGCAATGTCTTTGTATTCAGTACATTTACAAATCAGAGCCTGACTCTGTCTTACTGGGCTGCTATAAAAGAATGTCATAGTCTGGGGAGCTTAAACAATAGAAACTTACTCCTCACAGTTCAGGAGGCTGGAACATCCAGGATCTGATGTTTCTTGAAGGCTTGCTTTCTGGTTTGCATGTGACTGCTCTTTTCTAGTTTCCTTGATGGTCCGTCACCAATGGGAGAAAGCAGAGTATAAGTAAGATCTTTCCTATCTCTTCTTAAAATAGTACTAATCCCATTGATGAGGCTATATCTTCATGACTTCCCTCACTCCCCAAGGCCCCATCCGTGAATACCAGCATACTGAGGATTAGGATTTCAACAGGTGACTTTGAGGGACATAAATGTTCAGCCTATAGTAAACCTTTGGAATTTATTTTCTTGAGAAGCTGCATAATTTTAAAACAGTTCAATTAGGAACTTGCAATTTGCCAAAGTCCATGGTTCTGATGAAATGCTTTGTTTGGGAGAAAGCACTCTCACCTAGGAAAGGAATTCAAGCTTGTTCATTTCCTTGACAGGCAGTAATGATCTCAAATTAAAAAACTGAAAAATCACTGTTCCTAGAATTGAAGCAAAAATTGGATTATTAATGTACTAATAATTGAGTCCTCTTTAGCATTCATTACCCCTAGATTTGATCTACTAAGAGGATCTGAGCAGGAAATAGTGTGAAGAAATAAAGGCAGACATTTAAAACGAGAGCATTATACCGTTTCTAAGTCTGGTAGAAATACTGCATTTTATTTTTTTGAGAAAGGAATGTTATATAAATATCAGTAAGATTTCACACTCACCCTTGCTTCCCCAAATGCACACAAACAACACACACACACACACACACACACAAGCTTAGCAAAAAGATCATTAAAATTTGAATGTAAGATAATTTGAGAAAAATTCAGTTTTATTTTCAAAACATTTTATATTGACTGTCTATGAAATTATATTAATAGTATATAGTATTATAGTAATGATTATAGGCAAACCACACTAAATATTTAAAAATGAATTATATGAGTAGATGAAATTGCTAAGAAAACCGTCAGTGATTTCCTTTGGATATTTATTGTTACAAAAACTCAATTCCAGGAGTGGGCATTTGGTTCAGCAGTAAAGGCATTGCTTGAGAAGTCCAGATCCTTTATTCGAGTGGTGAGTTTGAGTACTGGAGACTTTGCCCCCCACGTCGGAGACTCAGAAGGAAACCCAGGCGCATGGCCTTCACTTGGCCCAGCCTCAGCTGTAATTATATGAGCTTTTGGTAGTGAACCAATAGACAAAAAATTATCTCTTTCCATCTCTTCTCTTTGTTTTTCTCTCTCTGTCACCCGTCTTTCAAATAAAATTAAATAAATACATATTTTAAAAAATCAATTCCAACCATAAAGTTTAATCTGTCAATCAGTATATTTATCTTCATATGCACACACATACATATTTGAGAAATAGAGACATACATACACAATATGTGTGCTTGTAATTGTTTCCCTATAACGATTTCTTTAAAAGGCCATTATTTTGCAATGGAAAGAACTGAACTTTGAAACAGAGAACTAGCCTCTTCTCTTGGGTCTTGCTAAAAGTTGAAAGGCCACCCTGGAGAAAGCTGTCATCTGTTTTCCTGCCTTTTTTGCCTCATTCACGGAATAATTGAGGATATAGAATTAAGTGACTCTTCAGTTCTGATATCTCTAGTTTCTCTCTCCTCCTCAACACCCTTTTCTGTTCTTTCTCTCCATAGAGTACATTTAAAATTTTTTTTTCCTCTGAGCTTTGACTTAATTTAGATTTTTTTTTTTTTTTTTTGACAGGCAGAGTGGATAGTGAGAGAGAGAGACAGAAAGAAAGGTCTTCCTTTGCCGTTGGTTCACCCTCCAATGGCCACCACGGCTGGCGCGCTGCGGCCAGCGCACCGCACTGATCCGATGGCAGGAGCCAGGTGCTTCTCCTGGTCTCCCATGTGGCTGCAGGGCCCAAGCACGTGGGCCATCCTCCACTGCACTCCCGGGCCACAGCAGAGAGCTGGCCTGGAAAAGGGGCAACCGGGACAGAATCCAGCGCCCCGACCGGGACTAGAACCCGGTGTGCCGGCACCACTAGGTGGAGGATTAGCCTATTGAGCTGCGGTGCCGGCCTAATTTAGATTTTATGAGAAGGCAGTTTTGCCTATAATTAGTTAAGAGTATTATTCTGTGCTGGATCAACAGAATACCAGAGAGATAGCCAACTGTCTTTTATAGATAACCTTCTCTTGTATCTAGACATTTTGATGAGTTAAAGTATAAATGAATCAAAGGTAGACTTTGCATTGCTGAAGACTCACATGGGGAGGAATACAGAATCAGAAGTGTTTCAGTTTGATATTCTTAAAACATTTAGAAAAATAATATGACATCTGTCAAATATCAAGTATCATCATTTGAGTGTGTGTATATATAGACAAGGCTGCATTTATATGCATATATAATAATAAAATTACAAGATGAACTTTTTAACAAAAGTAGAAGCAATTTTATGTCCAAGAAATGTTTGATCCCTTAAAGTAGTCACCCTGGGGAGCACAAAACTTATTCCAATCAGGTTGTCATCACACAAATCAGCTCAGGGATTTCTTTTTAGAATTGCTTACAGTGTTTTCTTTTGAATATTCTCAGTGGTGGTAAAGCTTTGTTACAGAAAATCAATTCCATCCCTAAAGGTTCTCTCAAATATGATTTGAATTGGTGTGAAATTTGGCATAATGCCTTTATGTTTAGTCCTTCTGAGAAACTTATCCCTGGCTGCAGAAGTACCTCATTATAAAGCCTCTTCACCTAGAAGATGGGCCCATGGCATGAATCCCAGATGTCATGTTTAGATAAGCCTCATTCGGCACATTGGTGATAAAATAAATACACTTTATAGTTTGAATATGAAATGGGAATGAAGTGGAATGTGAGAAATAGTTCTTTTAGATTTGGAAAACAAACTCATCAATCACCCATTAGATAAATGATACATTTACTTTGGGTCTGTCAATAAAAAATTAATTGACATAACCAGTCGTCTCCATAAGAACACAACTGGATGACACATTTTTTTCCTTATTCAAAATTCACAGTTTTCTCTCTTTCCATTCTCATTTTAAGACAAATGTTGATTGATAATTTTGATTGAATCCTGCCATTTAGATACATTGTTTCTATTTTTCTGTGTAAATTACTTCTCTTTGCTTGCTTAAAAATGGAATCTGTTATTTTCCATTCCATTTTTGACAGATTTCTCCTGATCTTCTGTTCCTAGTCATGGCAGTAGCATTATTCCAATCAACTAGAGGAGAAAAAATCAATCATTTGTCACCCTGTTGCTCTTGTCTTTACATCCAGTCAGTACCCAAATGTGTTTGATTTGACCCAAACAACAGTAGTCAATGCATCCTCCCTGCACTCTTCCCACTGCTGATGTGTACAGAGTACCTTTGTCCTGGATCATCACAGTCACTCCCAGGGTACAGCAGGATCTCCATTTCCAATGCATTTGAATTCTCCAATTTGAAACAATATTTGGGTACCATTATTTCTTATCTTAACGAGGCAATATGATTATTTAGCTTCTATAAAAAAAAACTCAAGTCCTTCTAAACTTGATTAACTGTAAATTTATCTTGATATTCAAAGCTAGCCACACTTTCATCAATGCTTCCAATTTTGCTTTACCATTGTTCGTCTTCAGCTATGCTATGTTCCATGCCAAAAGGCCTTCCAGTATTCCTGATTTCACAATTTTTCTAACTGCAAACAGGCTTATTATATTTCATATTTCTATATTTTATTTTATTTCATTTAAATATTTAGAAGTCATGATTCCAGAGAAAGGGAGAGACAAAAAGAGTGAGATCTTCCATCTGCTAGTGCACTCCCCAAGTGCCCGCAATAGCCATGGTGGCGCCAGGCAGAACCAGGAGCCAGGAGCTTCTTTCAAGTCTCCCCTATGGGTGCAGAGGCCTGAACATTTGAGTTATCTTTCCTTGCCTTTCCCAGGCCACTAGCAGGGAGCTAGATCAGAAGTGGAGCAGCCAGAACTTGCACCAGTGCCCATACGGGATGCTGACATTCCAGGCGGTGACTTTACCTGCAATGCCACAATGCAGGCCCCTCCTTTCTATTTTTAGAACTCAGATGTGATGACTTTTCACAATAAAATTATCTTCCTTAATTGGAGGTTCTCTCTTCCTCCTCTGATCCCCAGAATAAATGGATTTGCCTTTTGTTTTTACTCTCTAGTCTGCATTTTCTATTTTTCTTTTATGTTGCATGAAGTTATTCCCCATCAGAGACTGAGATCCCGTGGAGGGCAGAAACAACTCTTACTCATTATCTTGCTCGGCATGGATTATCAGTCAGTATTTGTCTTATTCACTCCAAGTAGATACATATGAGAAACACAATGATTGTGTTCTTAACAAGTTTCTGAAGTAGTAGTCAATGCCATCAGAGTTCAGAACATGTAGGAAAGAGAATATTTTGGAGCTTAGCCAGTCATACTGCTATCATGGTCATACCCTGAATAGGACTTCTATTCAGTTCTCCAAACTTCACACCAGATCAATGTCACCAAACCACCATCTTAATATCTCAGGCATCAGTTTTATTCTTTTGAAATTAGAGATGACAACAGATACTACATGTACTGTGATTCTACACTGTCTTCTCATAGAGTTCTTGTAAAATTTAGCCAAATGGGATAACATCCATAAACTTTGAGGTGTTATACAATGGAAGACTTTCAGGAGACTGGTAGATAATAAACATCCATCATACCTAATTTATAATTTTATAAATGCCAAATGATCTCCTATTAACACCTTTTCTGGTATGATACTGACCACATGTGTCATCATCTCTTCCTCCTCCCCTTCCTTTTTTTTCTCATTTTATTGGTAATTTATCTGTCATTGGCAGTATTTTTATGTATCATAAAGTTTTAAAGGCCATTATTATTTTAAAATGAGCCTAAATGGGAAATTTTTTTAGGCAAGTATGCTTCCTTAATATTCATTTTTCCCTCCTAATCAGTGTGAGCTGGAAACACGTCATTTCTCTCCAGATGCCACTGAATGTCAATCACCAAAGCATGAATTTATTTGAAGCTATGTCTTTATCCAGAATATAATTTTATTTCATATTTTTCCTTCAGTTTTGCTACCAAAAATGGAACTAATAAATAAGCATAAAAATATTTTAAAAATTAGTGAATTAAAATCCATAAAACAGGGGCAGGCATTTGGCCTAGGGGAGAAACTGGCAAGATGGTTGTGTCCCACACTGGAGTACAGGCATCCAGATCCCAGCTGCAGCTCTGGATTTCAGCTCATGCTAATGCAGACTCTGTGACACAGTGGTGATTGAGCTCCTGCCTTCCATCAGGGAGACCCTGATTGAGTCCCTGATTCATGGCTTTGGATCCTGATCATTGTGGCCATTTGGGGAGTGAGCCAGCAGATGGGAGCTTGCTCACAAGTGCTCCCTTTCCCTCTCTTTTTCAAAGAAATAAATGCTTTAAAAACAGCAAAACAAAATAAATAACATTTTTATATTCAGACAATGTCATTTTTTTTTCAGATATTTAGGAGACTCATCCTCAAAAATCTTATCTGGTGGAAAAAGAAAAGAAAGGAGATCTTTTAAAGACAGGCATGCTATTTAGGAAAGTCTGTTTGCACAAAACTTGTCCAAATTATTTTCAAGGAAGTTTCGACTTCTACTGGTAGAATACTAATATTTTCTATTCATTAAGCAACTGCTAGAAGCCATGCTCTATTTCTCTCCCTTGTCCCTTTTAATGTGGAGCAGGGTCCGAATTTTACAAATTTTGAAGATAAAAAAATAGTATATGAACTAGTTCAGTAAAAGCATGCTCCTATGGAACACAAAGTATGTCACTTAACCTTTAATAAGAAAGCCCCTGAATTGTCACTGATATTCTTACATGTTCCCAGTCTTATATCTGTTTTCGTTTCTAAATATTCTTCTCCTCTCTTTCTTCTATGTCTTGGGGGTTCTTTCCTGCTCACATTTTTTCTTCACCTACGCCTAGAAGGAAGGGCTGGAATAGAAAACACCATTCAGCCAAAGCACAGATGTTACTTATAACAATAACATTAATGAGGAGAGTCGTGTGCATTTCCATTTTATCCTCTCAGCAGTATTGCCAAGAATGTATATGAAATGCAGCTTATTATTCCTTGGAAAATAGTAATGGGCTGCCACAAATTTCAGTTAGTAGACTGAGAAAGAGAAAGAAGGAAACTTTAATTTTTTGTATCTGTCTGTCTTTATCAATCTATGTTTCAGTTTATCTATATCCACACACAAACATTCATGGATTGTTACAGATCTTCATGCACACATATACACACAAATAAAAGATATCACTCACCAGGGCAGCACTTCTATCATTTTATGATTTCCTCATAAAAACCAATCTATGTATTTTATGTTTGTCTTTGCTACAAGAAGTTTCTCTTAAACATCCTGGGTACAAAATCCATATTTGCAGTGTCATACTTTTGCTCCTATGAGTAGCAAACTCCTCAAGATATTTCTTATTGGAATGAATTAGTTAAGATAGATATATTTAGAATAAATAAGATTTACTCATTATAATTTCTCATGACTTTACATGAATATAGATTGATTTCCAGGTTTAAGTTTATGCATAAAGCAATGTCAGATGGTACCAAGTTAGCTTAGCTACTCTCACTAAATTTTCTTAATTCCCTATATTTGCTGAACAAATCTAATTAAGTTGGCTTTTGTTTCTCTGCAATCTATTTCATTCATGTATTCATTAAAGTAACTATGATGACTAATTACAGATAGTACCCAACTTACAGTGGTTGAAATTACATTTTTTTAACTTTATGATGGTGTGAAAGTGATATTGATTCAGCAGGAATCACACTTTGAATTTTTACTATTTCCCAATCTTCTGATGTCCAGCACTTTACTCACTGGATAGTCTAGCAACAGCAGCAACCACAGTTCCTAATCAGCCTTGTTATCATGAAGAGAGAAACCACTGACAAGCTAAGCTATGCTGTTCAGTAATTGAAGTATAGTCAATGCATATCAGACATACACAATGTTTTCAACTTTCAATGGCTTTATTCAGCTGTTATGCCACTGTAGTCAAGTCAAGGGGCATGTGTATTTCTTAAAATACGTTTATAAAAAGGGGAAGAGAGGCTCTAGGAAAAGGACATAGAACAAGTGCCTGAGGCAGGTAAATGGGTATGTGGGAGGACAGAAAGAATATAAATTATATCATTAATATTTCAGCCTAAGAAATACAGGCTCTTTCAATATTTTCAGCACATTTGCAGTTCCAATGCGAATAAATTCTGAGCAATAGGACATGGTGAAAATTCTGATGGTACTACTAAGAAACATTTCCACTGCTATCCACACCTCTAAATGAGAAGGAGAGACAAAGCTGCAAGGGGATGTGTCCTGCACTCCTTGGCTTTCTTCTTCACATGAACATAATTTTGTGGAAATAGATTGTGAAATGCTACTGCCATTTTGGACACATGAATAATGGTGGAGAGAGTCAAGAGAACTTTTCACCACAGGGACAGTGAGCATGCCAGGAAAAGTCTACCTGCAGCTATCTGAAGTTGTGAGAAAAATGGATTATTGGTATCTGCTGTGGGTTTTATATGATTTGTGTGCAACCCACAATAGTTTACCTGCTTAAGCGAGAACCTCAATGTGGCAGTTTTGAGGGTTGGTGGAGCTCTATGATGTGAAGCTTAGTGTAATATAAGTTATTGGGGATGTTAACCTTGGGAAGTATTAACAAAGATCTCACATAGCCCAAGTAAGTTCTCATAAGAGTGAGCCAAGATAAAGCAAAGGGAACTCATGTACTTGCCCCCTTTAAGTATGCAGCCAGTTTCTTCTAAGATTTCTTACAATGTTGTGACACAGCCAGGGGGCCAACACCATGTTATTTGGGCCTTCCAGCCACCAGATTCATAACCCAAATAAACTTCTTTTCTTTATAAAGTATAGATACTCAGGCATTTGGTTATAGCCACAGTGAACACACTAAGACAGTATGAAAGTCATCTTCAGGGTTAGATATTCTGTTACTACATCCCAAAGCATTCACAATTATTTTTAAAGATAAACTGAGTAATGTACGATTCTGTCCTTCAGAATTATTGTTATCTACTTTGTCCAAGTAAGTTAAAGAAATATCTTACTTTCCTCTCCCAGTATAATATATATATATATATGATTTCTTCAAAATGTTGATAGAAATTAGAATCAAAAGATAAGTTTATTGGGGGTATATAAAATTTGAAGTCTTTGTGTATTTGTTTTACAACATGCATTGTCCATAAATTTTAATGCAACATATTTTTATTTTGCAAATACTCTTTGCTACTCATTCGACTAGGAGGTGCAAAAGATAATATTCATGATGATAACGATGGCATGGATAAGAAAGAGCAGAGAGAAGGGGAGGAGGAGGCGTCAGCTGCATAGGAAATGAGAAAGATGTTATCTCTTCTCAAGTCAGCTATTGTTTTGTGAGGACGATAAACACTTGAACAAAGAAACATATTTTCATTCAACATTAAGAGTACTATTAATAGTGATGTATGTAATGAGTATTCTGAAAATATGGATCAACTAACATCACACAAGTTTATTTGTTCTCTTTTCTCCCTACAACACTCTTTTCATTTTTTTCTCTTTATCATAAGTCTTTGAAGCAATTCAAGTCAGAGAATGCAAAGTAAGAATATGAAAATGTTATTTCACTTCAGAGATACCAAATAAGCACAAGTATTTTAACCAAATCAATTAAGTTAAATTTGGAAGCAAGGTTGGCATTCTTTAAAACCACTATTAGTATAAAAATGCCATGATCAAATTTTAAAAAGATTTATGATACAAAAACGTCACTCATTATAGAAATTCCATTAAATGTCTTATTATTTGAAGGAGAGAGAAAGAGAGGGAAGAGAAGAGAGAGAGATCCCATCAGCTTGTTCACTATCAAAATGCTTGCAGCTACCAGTGCTGAGTCAAGCAAAAACCAAGAAACCAGGAACTCCATTTGGATTAGGAATCCAAGTACTTGCGCCATCACCTGCTGTTCCCAGGGCGTGCAATAGCAGGAAGCTGGATCTGAAGTAGAGGCAAGGTTCTATCCCAGACTTACTGATGATCACTTGGGATGAGAGCAGCCCAAGTGGAAGCATATATCCACACTGCCATAAGGCCTGACACTGGAAACTGTGCTAAAAATCTTAAAAATAAAACTGTTTTATTAATAAAAAGTTGAAGGTATATACATAACAATAGAGAACATAGCTAGAAAGCCTTCAAAGCTACAAAGCAGGTGGATGAATGACAACTATCTTAGTACAACAGCAGTAGGAACAGAATAGTGGCAACCTGAGTGATTGAGTTACCTGAGTTGGCGGTTTCAGTTTTCTTAGGGAGTAGTTTTAAAGATAAGACTGGTACTGTAAATAAGTCGGCTGAAAGTCAGCTTCAGAAGCAATTTGGCCTGGGAAAAAGACTAGGGACTTTTTCCTTTGGAGAAAGTAAAGCAGAGTTTCCCAAGAAACACAGCTGAGGATGTGTCCCACAGAAATCATGGGAATTAATTAAATGTTAAAATTTTGAAAGATAAAAAACCCAGGCTTATTTTCCCACTTGATTATAGAACATACAAATGGGGGGAAAAAACCCACAAGCTTGATATAATCTAAATAATTTTTAAAAATTCCTAAAGATATTAACTTCAGAGATTCAGTACAGAACTACATGCGTGCTCATCCCTCCAGAGTGGGCACTGCTAGGGCCAGCCCACTTATATGCAGTGAGCTTCCCATCAGCATCTTACTGATCCTTCCTTAAACATAAGCACACAGCCAAGATCAAATTCCCTTGGAGAAAATCTTAAAACGTCATACAAAAAAATTTAAAAATAGATAAACAAGAATTTCTGAGAAAAGTTAGGGTTAGGGTTTGTTTATAAATGCTTAAAAAAAGCAGATAAACAGGAATCCTGTCACAGGAGATTTAATATTGAAATGGAAAAAAAATTCACCAAAATAAAGATCAGTGAATGAAATAGAAAAATAAAAATGGACTAAGATCTGAAGATCATACATTTTCAGACTAGAAAGAGAGTGGGAATCCTAAATCCAATAGATGAAAATCAATTTAAATGAAGACAATCATCATGAAAATGTATAGCATTAGGTCTAAAGGAAAGAGCTTCTAGTTTCTGGAGGTGAGAAAAAGTTACACACAAAGATAAGAAGTAATATTGATAGGTGGACATATAACAGACCTTCAATATTTATAGGAAGAGCTATTTTCAAAATGGAATTTTATGTCACAAACACAAACAATTAAATATAAGGTTAAAATTAAGACATTGTAGATGTTTAGAGACTGTGATAGTGAACGTGCTGTGCACTGTTTCTCAAAAGACTGTTGAGGCATCTATTCTAGCAAAATCAGATTGCAGACTAAGAAACAAAACAAAGACATTAAGCACTGAAAATAGGAGATTTTAAAGAGGGTAGAATTGAAGGGATTAACATACTCAAAGGACAAGCAGTGAGACAAGTCTGGAAAAGAGTTACTACGTAAATTTGGGATTTTTTTTTTTCTAAAGGGATAAAATTGGTAGCATTCATAATGTGTTGGAGCATGTTAAGAGATCTGGACAGTTCCATAAAGTTTGACATAAGGATGAAAAAAAAAGAATGGAATAAATAAGACAATTATTTACCCTAGGGAAAATAGAATGTTGTGCATGGATAAAAAATGGTGAATGATATTTAAATATTCATAATAGAAGAATACTGATTATAGTCCATAATTACTATAATTGTTATAATGGAAGTTATTGGACAGTAAAGTGCATGTATGATGACAATCAGGAAGCTCTTTCTTGTAGTAGAAAATTGACAGTTTCCTGAATTGAGAGAAAGAGATAGGAAGAGAGATGAGGAAGGGAGGAAGGGGGGGGGGGGAGAGTATTCTCATCTACTGGTTCACTCTTCAAATCCTTGAAACAGCCAGAGTGTACCAGGCTTAAACCAGGAGCCAGCAACTCAGCCTAGGACTTACTTATGTGTGGCAGAAACTCAAACATTTGAGCCATCTCCACTGCCTTCTGGGTTCTGCGTGAATAGGAAACTGGAGTTAGGAGCTAGAGCTGGGTGTTGGATTTAGGTACTCAAATGGAGGAAGTAGGGGTCTTATCCAGAACCTTCACCATGTGGCTCAATGCCAAACCTAAAAAGAAATCTTGAGCAATTATTTTTAGGTGACCCAAGTACATTCACTTCATTATGAAGGTGTAGTTCTTATCTCTTGAGAATTTGCATGACCATTAAGTGATGAAAATTAATAATTACCGAGTTTCAGTCCTATAATACATGCAGCATAAACAAGCCAATGTGTGAACCAATGAAAGACAGTCCATGGATACTCAGTCCCAGAAAGTGAGTATGTAAATAACTGAATGAGAATCCCAGAACATACAGTATCATTGACAAAATATCATGTATTTAATTTCAGGAAAATAGTCATTTCCAGCCAGTGATAATGATCATTCTCTCCCTCCCCTTTGTTTTCACTTTGCCCCCTCCCGCTCCCCTTCAACTCCATCTCTCTGACTTCACATCCAATATACATAAAGCCTTTCAGGTTGTAGGATTCTTAAGTGGGTAAGTTGTTGAGTTCATAAAACTGTGGAAAGAATTGTTGAAATATTTATTGCCAAATTGGTTCAGCTTGTAAGCAATAAGAGACAGTGGATAGTTTCTGGAGTGCTGAGTAGATCATTACATCTTACACATGCATCATTTATTACTGGGAGAATCTGATGAAGTGTACTCTGATGAAGGCCCAAAGAGGGATTTAATGACAGACTCACCCAACAGTATTTCCTATGGAAAACGTGACCCTATTCCAAGTTAGACAAGAGCCTAGGAGATAGAACTTTGTCATTTTAATCTTTATTTTGAATTCAAGGAGAAATTGTGAATCAAAATTTTTGGCATAGAACTTTACCCATTCCCTTTATTTCATGCTTAATGTATTTTGCTCATTTAGGCAAAGGGTTTTCTGTTTAAATTCTAAGTATTTTGGACAAATATCATGTGGGATAAAGCTGACAGTTGGTTCAGAAATTTCAAAATTAAGATCTTTTGTCTTAAGTTGAATTCATAGTTGGTATATTTCTATGTGTTTTTAAATACAAGGTCCTAGCCATCAATGGAAAAAAATGACACTGCTAATCTATTAATTTTTAAAGATTTATCTTATTTTAGTGGGAAAGAGAGTACTCTGATTCCACTGGTTCACTCCTAAAATGCCTGCAATGGCTGAGAATGGGCCACAACTGGAGCTAAGAGCAGGGAACTCAATGTAAGTCCCCTCTGTGGGAGACAGGAACGCAATAACATGAGCCATCACTGTTGCCTCCCAGAGTCTGCATCAGTCCGAATCAACAACTGGAGGTGAATGATGAAGACACCTCTGGTATGGAATGTCAGCCATTAGGCAAAACTCATCCCTGCTGACCTGTTATAAATGTCTGAGATTCTGCTAGTAAATACTCTACCCTTCCCTACATTTAGGGGGTGGAGGGTGAATCAAAATTGCTGAGAGGGAAGGTGAATTATAAAATATACTGAGGACATAAGACAGGTGATACCTGTAAGTTGCTGTTTTTCAATTATCTTTATTAGCATTAATATAATTAGTAATAAAATATGTAATAAAAAGAGCATAGTATCTGCAAAGAGATCTATATATACTGCTTTGATTTCCTTCTTTTAGCTGTGGAATCTTAAAATAATTTACTGTTGGGGCTGGCACTGTGGCGTAGCAGGTTAATCCTCTACCCATGGTGCCGGAATCCCATGTGGGCACCAGTTCTAGTCCCAGCTGCTCCTTTTCCAATCCAGCTCTCTTCTGTAGCCTGGGAAAGTGGTGGAGGATGGCCCAGGTGCTTGGGCCCCTGCACCCACATGTGAGACCAGGAAGAAGCACCTGGCTCCTGGCTTCGGATCAGCTCAGCTCTGGCCGTTGCAGCCTGTTGGGGAGTGAATCACTGGAAGGAAGACCTTTCTCTGTGTCTCTCCTTCTCACTGTCTGTAACTCTATCTGTCCGATAAATAAAAAATTAAAAAAATTACTGTTTTGGGGGCCAGCACTGTGGTACAGTGGGTTAACGCCCCAGCCTGCAGTGCCCACATCACATATGGGTGCCGGTTCTAGTCCCAGCTGCTCCACTTTGGATCCAACTCAGCTATGGCCTGAGAAAGCAGTGGGAAATGGCCCAACTTCTTGGGCCCCTGCACCCACATGGGAGACCTGGAAGAAGCTCCTGGCTCCTGGCTTCAAATCAGCATAGCTCTGGCCATTGGGGTCATTTGGGGAGTGAACCAGCAGAATAGAAGACTTCTCTTTCTCTCTCTCTGGCTCTACCACTCTCTGTAACTCTGTCTTTCAAATAAATAAAATAAATCTTTAAAAAAAAATGTACCTTTTATGAACACTTTAAACTAATCTAAGGATAATAATGGCCACTCACAAATCTATGCAGATATTATATGCATTAGAAGAGTAAGATGGGGGTCTGCATTGTGGTGTAGCAGGTTAAGTCTCCACCTATAAAGCCAGCCATCTCATTAGAGGTGCCAGTTTGAGACCCAGCTGCCCCACTTCTGATCCAGCTCCCTGCTAATGTGCCTGGGAAAGCATCAGAAAATGACCCAAGTGCTTAGGCCCCTGCCCCCACATTGGAGACCCGGATGGAGCTCCTGGTTCTTGGCTACAGCTTAGCCCAGCCCTGGCCATTGCAGCCATTTGGGAAGTGAACCAGTGAACGGAAGATCTGTCTCTCCTCTTCTGTCTGTAACTTCACCTTTAAAATAAATAAAAAATAAATATTAAAAATGAAAAACAGAGGTAAAATTTTCACATTTGGAAATTTTAACACAATACTAGTTACTTTCTTCCATAAAGAGCAATGGAAAAGGTAAATTTGAAATATCCATGGGGCATGCACCTGGTGCGGTAGTTAAGATGCTGCTGGAGATGCTTGCATCTCCTTTGGAAGTGGCTGTGTCTGAGTCTCAGCCCCCTTCCTGCTCATCCAGCTTCGCTGATTTACACCATGGAGGCAGCAGATGACAGCTGAGTACCTGGGTCTCTGTCACCCACACAGGACATCCAGATGGAGTTCCAGGCTCTTGACTTCAGGATCATCTAGCCATGACTGTGTGAGCATTTGAGGAGTGAACCAGCAGGTGGAAGATCTCTCTCTTTCTCCTCTCTCTTCTCCCTTCTCTCTCTCTCTCTGTCTTTCTCTCTCTCTCTCTCTCTTTCTCTCTTTCTCATCTCTCTCTCCTGTCTCCATTTCAAATAAAGGGAAAAGTAAATAAATAGGGGCTGAGGGTGTGTCACAGTCGGTTAATGATGCTAGCATCTGATTTCCTAGTACCAGTTGTGATACCAGCATCTGATTTCAGAGTGCCAGTGGGAGTCCTGGCTATTTCACTTCTGATCCAGCTTCTTGAGTGTGTGTCCGATAAGGCAGCAGATAATAGCTCAAGCCCTTGGGCCCCTGCCACCCACCCGTGTCAGGGACCAAGATGGAATTCCTGGCATCTGGCTTCCCACTGGTCCATACCTGACTCCAGTAGCCATTTGTAAAGTGAACCAGCAGATAGAAGATACATCTGTCTCTCTGTCTCTCTCTGTCACTCTGCCTTTTAAATAAATTAATCATTTTTTTAAAAATAGAAAGTAAGATAAAATAAAGATGCAAATGTGGAATTAAAAAACCCATTGTGGGGCCAGTGCTGTAGTGCAGCGGGTTAACGCCCTGGCCTGAAACGCCAGCATCCCATATGGGCTCTGGGAAAGCAGTGGAAGATGGCCCAAGACCCTGGTTCCCTGCACCTACGTGGGAGACCCGGAAGAAGTTCCTAGATCCTGACTTTGGAGCGGCGCAGCTCCAGCCGGTTGCAGTCAATTGAGGAGTGAACCAGTGGATGGAAGACCTCTCTCTCTCTCTGCTTCTCCTCTCTCTGTGTAACTCTGACTTTCAAATAAATAAATAAAATCTTTTTAAAAAACCCATTGTATTTGATAGGAAGTATCAAAAGAAGGAAGATTGGTGGAACCATCCAAGGAAGGGAAGCCTGCTGTGGGTTTCCCATTCCAGGATAGAGGTGATGTTGCATAGTTAAAAGTAAACAGTGAAAAATTTTATGATTTTATCTGTGATCATCCTCAGAGTCGTTCTCATTTTCAAAATGGTAAAGAAAATATGGTGGTTTCTTTCTATTTTTAAAAGACTTATTTTACTCTTTGAAAGCAGAGTGACACAGAGAGGAGAGATAGATAGATAGATAGATAGATAGGGATCTTCCATCTACTGTTTTACTCCTCAGTTTGTCATAATGTTTGCAGTGGCTGCAACTGTGCCAGACCAAATACGGGAGCTTGGAACTCCATTCCAGTTTCCCACATGGGTGGCAAGGGGCCCAGGTACTTGGGCCACCTTGTGCTGATTTCCCAGGTGCATTAGCAGGGAGCTGGATCAGTAATGGAACAGTTGGGACTCACACCGGTACTCTGATATGAGAGTCAATGTCATGGATGGAAGTTTAACCCACTCAACAACAATGCTGACCCAAAATTCAGGTATTACTTTTGGTGGCCCGTGTACTAAGGAGGAATTTCTAAGAGAATGAATGCTAAACATCATATATACTATCTTATATTAAATCTGCATATACTTTTTTTTTTTTTATTTTTTGACAGAGTGGACAGTGAGAGAGAGAGACAGAGAGAAAGGTCTTCCTTTGCCGTTGGTTCACCCTCCAATGGCTGCCGCCGCCGGTGCACCGTGCTGATCTGATGGCTGGAGCCAGGTGCTTCTCCTGGTCTCCCATGGGGTGCAGGGCCCAAGCACTTGGGCCATCCTCCACTGCACTCCCTGGCCACAGCAGAGAGCTGGCCTGGAAGAGGGGCAACTGGAACAGAATCCGGCGCCCAGACTGGGACTAGAACCCGGTGTGCCGGCGCCGCAAGGTGGAGGATTAGCCTAGTGATCCGCGGAGCCGGCCTGCTGCATATACTTCTAAAATGTACCCAATTTGCTTTAAATTTCAAAATTATCGACTATGATTAATTTTCATAAACCTATTCCTATGGGATGGAAAACAGGGTAAAACTCTAGGAATTGGTAATCCATTAATATCAGTGGAAGAAGTCTAAATAAAATGGAAAACCGTGAGCTAATTTGGGGTAACATGGCTATGGGGTAAGAATAGGGGCATTGTTAATGAATGAGGAAATCTATCAATGGAGGAATTCTCAATACCAGGGTTATGCCTTAATACCATTGAATCGATACTCACCGTTAGCTAATGTCGTTGTCCTGCAAATGTAATTCTACATCAAGAATTTAATTCATTTGCTTAAAAGTAAATTTTATCTCAACTCTTTTCATTTAACACACACATTTTAGTTGTAGGTGATGTGTTAAATTTTATAATACTTTATTTTTATATATTTTTTAAATATGGGAAACATAACCTGAATATTGAAGCCAAAAAATAGGTATGATAAACTTGACATTAGTATTAGAGGTTTACATTAAAACCAGAACAAAAATATATGAAATGGAAATAAAGAAAGTGGGGAGACCACTGTGTAACAGTTTATATTTCTTTTCATTTTTCTTTTTTTTTTATAGAAATGACTTGTGGGGGCCAGAGTTGTGGCAGAACAGGCAAAGCTATGCCTATGATGCTAAAAAACATTATCAAAATGTTATGGATGGCCAGCGCTGCGCCTCACTAGGCTAATCCTCCGCCTTGTGGCGCCGGCACACTGGGTTCTAGTCCCGGTCAGGGCGCTGGATTCTGGCTCGGTTGCCCCTTTTCCAGGCCAGCTCTCTGCTGTGGCCCGGGAGTGCAGTGGAGGATGGCCCAAGTGTTTGGCCCCTGCACCCCATGGGAGACCAGGAGAAGTACCTGGCTCCTGCCATCGGATCAGCGCAGTGTGCCGGCTGCAGTGTGCCGGCCGCGGCGGCCATTGGAGGGTGAACCAACGGCAAAGGAAGACCTTTCTCTCTGTCTCTCTCTCTCACTGTCCACTCTGCCTGTGAAAAAAATGTTATGGGTGCCAATTGGAGTCCTGGCTGCTTCATTTCTGATCCAACTCCCTGCTACCATGCCTAGGAAGTCACTGGAATATGGTCCAAGTGCTTGGATCCCTGCCACCTACATAGAAGACCTGTAAGAAGCTCCTGTTTCCTGGCTTCAGCCTGGCCCAGTGTTAGCTGTTGCAGCCATTTAGAGTGAACCAGCATATGGAAGATCTTTCTCTTTCTGTTACTTGGCTTTTCAAATAAATAAATAAATGTTTAAAAAAATGACTTATGAACAATGGATTTCTTCCATTGATAATGTTTTTACCATGCTATATAATCAAATAATTTTCTAATTATCAATTAATAAATATGAACGGGGCAGGTATTTGGGCTTTTGGTTAGGATATCCACTTCCCATATCAGAGTGCTTGGGTTTGATTCTTGCCTCAAGTTCCTGACTCCAGTTCCTGCTATTGCAAAGTCTGGATAACAGTGGTGATGGCTTAAGTAAATGGATACTGCTACCCATGTAGGGAATGTGGGTTGAGTTCTTGACTCCTGGCTGTGGCCTGGAACATCCGTGACTGTTGCTGGCAATTGGGGACAGAACCAGCAAATTGAATTTGTGTGTGTATGTGTGTGTGTGTGTGTGTGTTGCTATGCCTTACAAATAACGAATAAATAAGCTCATAAAAATGTAAAATGAATAGTTGACTGAAGTAATTCAGATCAATTAAATAGATAAATCATTTCCAACAAAATAGTTAATCTGGGAGTCGTTGAATGAATATTTCATGGAAAGCAAGCTTTCATATTTAAACCAGAACACTGCTATACACCTTTTGTGGTTCCAAGTTGTAATTTTCTTTTGTCTCTCTTTTCTCCTTAGCCTGAGTAAATTAGATCATTGATCAAACATATCTTAGGTATATCACTATTTATGTAATCAGTGAACTAGAATCTGACTTGATAGACAATAGATTTTCCCCTCCGGATACCTGATAATCAACATTCAAAAATTCAGCTGGAGACAATGCTGACGTCTTCAAGGAGCAGGCTATTTTACAGCAGCTTGTTGAATAACAGGAACTTTATTATTTTTCTTTTTTCTTCTTGTATTCATTGACTGTTAGAAAGTAAAACATGCAGAATGTTAATGTTTGTACATTTCCTGTCTCTTCTGAAACATACTGAGTCAGACCCCGGAATGGATTTCAGGAGCAAGCCCTATGGGCATTTCCGAGTCTGCGTGTTCTATTCTGATAGTGTTAGAACCCCTGCAGCAGTGCATAAGCATATCCCTAAATTTTACCCATGAAAACAACTGTGGTCCTTTCACTATCAAGTGCCTAAACTGTCAACACCTTCCCAAGAATGTCCTAAATCACCAGGCATCCAGTGCTCCCTCAACATCCTGTTCAAAACTTATCTGTTTTGAGTGTTGTGGCTTCAGAGCTAATTTTGACAAATGATGCTATAGTGTCATATTTTGGCCCACTTATGTTTGTATATTATCTTTGTGAAAATCATTTATTTTAAGTGAGCCTCTTGAGGACATAGAGTATTTTAACCCCAAGGGCTCTTAATTCAAAGATGGATATTAAGCCTCTTGGATTGTTTTATTTCTTTTCATTTTTATCTACTTGTAAGTCTAAATAGTCAGGATAGAAGTATGGGGAGGAAAGAAGAGGGGGGAAAAGAATAGGGAAGAAACAGAGAGGGAGACAGGGTGGGGAGAGAGGGAGAAAGGGAGAGTGGAAGAAGGGGAGGGAGATAGGCAAAGGAAGACAGGGAGAGGGAGAGAGGGGGAAGGTGGGGAAAAGGAGAGAGAGTGGGAAACAGATCTTCCATCTGCTGGTTTACTCTCCAAATGCTGTCAACAGTGAGGGCTGACTAGACTAAAGCCAAGAGCCTAAAACTCCATGTGTTTCTCCTGCATGGCTGTCAGGGGTCCAGTGTCTGGGTCATCACCTGCTGTCTCCCAGGATGTATCAGTAGGAAGGCGGATTGGACGTAGAGTAGCCAAGGGTTGATTCTGCACTCCAATGTGAACTACAGGCATTGGAAGAGGAGGCTGAACTATCTCTGCCACAATTCCTGGCCAGGGCTATTTTAGATTGCTTTCTATGCTTTGGGCCAAATATACATAACCTACCACTTTTGTGAGTCGTTACATGTATTAATATTAAGAAATGTTTCTCAAACTGAATAATTCAATAAATCTTCAAGAAATTTGGAAAAATATGGTATCTTCCTAGAAACTATTAATCTGAAATTTCACAGGACATGAAGGGTTGATACAGTTGTAATATAGTAGACAAAAATATATCCTGGCAGGTAAATGAACGTTTTCATGAATCTCTAAAGTTAAGTCTAAGTCGTTTCAGAGATATCTGAACAGGTTTGTGGATATAGATTTTTCTCCTCCATAGGTGTAATGGAATTCAAAAGTTTTAGAAAACCTCATGGGCTTGGACTAGATGTTCTGCAAGGCCCCCTTTAATTTGGAAGATAGAATTCCATTTTACAGAAGCAGGGGCTGTGTTGAATGACTAGCAGGGACCGAAGAGAATAGATGTCATAAAGAAGAATTTACTGTTTATAGAAGGGGAGTTGAGAAGCTAGATTTCAGTGACACTCTTCCAGAGAAGTATATTAGGATTTATAGAATGCATTTTGTTACCACAGAGGAAATACCATTTAGAGATCTCTAAAGACTCCCAAGTAAGAAGACAGAATGTGAAGTGTCTTCAGTTCAACTCATGGAAAATGCATACAATGAACAACCCACACATGAATCTCAATTCTTTTTTGTACAAAAATAAGCTTATCTTTTAATTCCATTTTCCACAAATTTTTGAGATGCCACTGTGCATGTCTATACTTTTTCTTTAAAATTGCTTCTGTGAAATGTAGTAAATCAAAGAAGATGAATTAAAATGAATTTTCAATCAAAATAAAAAATGAGAGGAAAAGGCAAATTTATTGCTAAGCTCCTTTCTGCATTGGACCCAGATGGTGCACTGCTGTGGTCAGTGGCTTTGGTTGTCATTCTTGACAGGAGGAGTTATTGATAAGGTTTGATTTCTCTAGCAACAGGTGCTAGGAATTCCAGCTGGTGGCTCTCTCTCATTGAAACAGTTATAATGTAACCTGAAAGCTAGCTGCTATTGAATATGCATTTGGGTAGCAAAGGGCTAATGAGCTCCTAACTTGTTTTATTTGTTTTGGAATGAATTGAGTGTGAACAATTAGAGATGAAGTCTGACCTGTCACATAACATTAAAAAAAAAAAAAAAAGCTTCCCATGTTGGATCACTCTCCCCTTTATTTATTCTATCGGTTAGTATTAGCAGGTACTAGACTTGTTTATGTGCTCCCTTTGACTCTTAGTCCTTTCATTATGATCAATTGTGAACTGAAATTGATCACTTGGAATAGTGAGATGGCATTGGTACATGCCACCTTGATGGGATTAAATTGGAGTCCCCTTGTATGTTTCTAACTCTACCATTTGGGGCAAGTCACCTTGAGCATGTCCCAAATTGTACATCTTTTCCCTCTCTTACCCCCACTCTTATGTTTAACAGGGATCACATTTCAGTTAATTTTCAACACTTAAGAATAACTGTGTGATAATTACAGAATTAAACCAGTCATATTAAGTAGAACAGACAAAAAACTACTAAGAGGGATAATGTATTAAGTTGTCCATTAGCAGTCAGGGCTATGCTGATCAAGTCACCGTTTCCCATAGTGTCCATTCCACTTCAACAGGTTTCCTTTTTGGTGTTCAGTCAGTTGTCACCGATCAGGGAGAACATATGGTATTTGTCCCTTTGGGACTGGCTTATTTCACTCAGCATGATGTGTTCCAGATTCCTCCATTTTGTTGCAAATGACTGGATTTCGTTGTTTCTTACTGCGGTATAGTATTCTAAAGAGTACATATCCCATAATTTCTTTATCCAGTCTACTGTTGATGGGCATTTAGGTTGGTTCCAGGTTTTGGCTATTGTGAATTGTGCTGCAATAAACATTAGGGTGCAGACTGCTTTTTTGTTTGCCAATTTAAATTCCTTTGGGTAAATTCCAAGGAGTGGGATGGCTGGGTCGAACGGTAGGGTTATCTTCAGGTTTCTGAGGAATCTCCAGACTAACTTCCATTGTGGCTTGATCAGTTTGCATTCCCACCAATAGTGGGTTAGTGTCCCTTTTTCCCCACATCCTCGCCAGCATCTGTTGTTGGTAGATTTCTGCATGTGAGCCATTCTAACCGGGGTGAGGTGAAACCTCATTGTGGTTTTGATTTGCATTTCCCTGATTGCTAGTGATCTTGAACATTTTTTCATGTGCCTGTTGGCCATTTGGATTTCCTCTCTTGAAAAATGTCTATTGAGGTCCTTGGCCCATCTCTTAAGTGGGTTGTTTGTTTTGTTTTTGTGAAGTTTCTTGATCTCTTTGTAGATTCTGGTTATTAACCCTTTATCTGTTGCATAGTTTGCAAATATTTTTTCCCATTCTGTCGGTTGTCTCTTCACTCTCCTGACTGTTTCTTTTGCAGTACAGAAACTTCTCAATTTGATGCAATCCCAATAGTTGATTTTGGCTTTGACTGCCTGTGCCTCCCGGGTCTTTTCCAGAAATTCTTTGCCTGTGCCAATATCTTGAAGGGTTTCTCCAATGTTCTCTAATAACTTGATGGTGTCAGGTCGTAGATTTAGGTCTTTAATCCATGTTGAGTGGATTTTTGTGTAAGGTGTAAATAAAGGGGAGAGTGATCCAACATGGGAAGCAAGATACTCAGCAGACTCATAGAATGGCGGATGTCCTAAACAGCACTCTGGCCTCAGAATCTGCCCTAAAGGCATTCCGATCTGGCTGAAAAGCCCATGAGAGTATTTCAGGCATGGAAAGCCAAGACACTCTGGCAAAAAAAAAAAAAAAAAAAAAAAAAAAACACAACAACAACAACTAAATGAAAGATCTCTGTGAGTGAGATCCCAGTGGAAAGAACAGGTCTTCAAAGAAGGAGGTACATTTCTCTGAAGGGAGGAGAGAACCTCTACTTTGACTATGACCTTGTCTAAACAAGATAAGAATCGGAGAACTCTATAGCCTTGGAAACTCATGACTGGAGCATAGGGAGATTACTGATGCCATAGACAGGAGTGTCAATTTGTAAAGTCAACAACAGGAGTCACTGTGCACTTACTCCTCATGTAGGATCTCTGTCCTTAATTGAGGCTTAATGCTATAACGAGTACTCAAACAGTATATTTCACTTTGTGTTTCTGTGGGGGTGCAAACTGTTGAAATCTTTACTTAATGTATACTAAACTGATCTTCTGTTAAAAAAAAAAAAAAGAAGAAATTAGCAATTCCCAACTTGACTCTTGCTGGGATTAAACATGACAATAGGTCTGATCTGATTTCATCATCATTTAAAAAATCATCTATTATTTTTCATTTTATGTTTCTGTGTGGGAGCAAACTGTTGAAATCTTTCCTTAATGTATGCTAAACTGATCTTCTGTATATAAAGAGAATTGAAAATGAATCCTCATGTGAATGGAAGCGGAGAGGGAATGGGAAAGGGGAGGTTTGCGGGTGGGAGGGACGTTATGGGGGGGAAGCCATTGTAATCCATAAGCCGTACTTTGGAAATTTATATTCATTAAATAAAAGTTAAAAAAAAGCAAGACTTAGAATACTAAAGCTTCAATATAGACTACTTTTTACATGCAAATACTATGAAAAGGCTGAAGAACTAATATACAAGCTAATAAAGAACTACTCTGAAAGCACTTAATTAAAGGTGCAGTACTAGTATTTGTTTGCTATTGTAGTGGTAATCAATGGGAAAGTTTAAAAGCACAAATGTATTATCACACAATAGAGGATGGTAGAAACCCACCATCCATCTCACAGAGCTAAAATCAAGATGTCAGTTTCTTTGACTCCGGATCCTTTTCTGCACTTTGACAACCAGCAACTTTTCTCTCCCTCTCATTCTCTCTCTGTCTCTCTTTCTCTCTTTCTTTGTTGTGAAGTGATGTTTCTTCTGACTTTTCCTCTGCATTTATGTTAGGGACATTTGTAATTGCATGAGATGGATCCGAATATTAAAGGACAATCTCTCCATCACAACGTCCCTGCCTTTAGTCACATCTGCAAAGTCCATTTTGCTATATGAGGCAGCATTCCATAGACTCCACGGATCAGACATGAATGTTGTTCTGAACATCAGACATGTCCATACAGACATTGATGGAACTGTCAGAGTTTTTAATCTGCTTTACTCCCCTATTATTTGCCTCTTGTTGACAGCTCAGCTCTTATAAATATGAAAACATTTATTTTGCCTTTTTATTTTTTAGATAATGTAAATGAATTATTTAACTTAATGATAATTTATATTAAATATATTTCTTGTTCAAATTGCCATATTGAAGCAGTAGCATTATTTATAGTATACTTAACGCATTTCATTAATTTACATTGTTATTTTTAATTGGCACAAACATGTTAGACAAATTTTCCCCCTTATATTCAATAATGAGTAATAAAATAACTAGGGCGTTGGATAAAAGATAATCCCACCCCTCACTGCATAGCTTATGAAATGCACTCAATATCCTTGAATAAATGGCATTTCTTCTACATGTACAAGACCACTGATTTCCAGACACATGCTTTGTCTACTGCTTTATAGTATCTCTCTGGCCCTAAACAACATCTTTAAAAGACTATGTGTCTTTTAAAAATTTGAGCTAACAAGAAAATTTGATGACTCTACCTACGGTGATCCATCTGTCTTTCTACATACCCACATCATCTACCCCAGCTCCATCATTAACAGCAAGCTTGTGACTAGGAGTGAAAAGCAAATCTCTATCAGCATGTCTTTAAAGATCTGACCACGTAGGTGAAAGCTTGCTTCCCACAACCAGTATGGCCACACCAGCATTTTCTGACTTCACTATGGTTGACTTAAGCACAGAAGGGCTTACTGCAAAGTTAAAGTAGCACCTGGTCACTGGGAGGCTACAAAAACAGGCTTGGAGACTGAAGGAACCAAATGATCTTGGAAGGGCTAAGTGACAGAAGAATACTGTGTTTAGATGCCAGCTTCCTGGCCGATGCAAAGTTTAGCACAGGGGAACCCAGCCCCACAATATTCAGGTTACCAATGCTCAGATACTGTGAGTTCAAAAGTGTAGAAAAGGAGCATCCAGTTGCTCCATCACCTCCTGCCAGGAGAGCACAAGTTCCCCTAAAGGAGATCAAAGTGCAGCTCCAAGGGAGATTAGGTCCTGAATAGGAACAAAATGACACATTTTTATTTCTGTTCAATATAGTGAAAGACATAGTACATCAGAGCTAGTCTTGAAACTTAAAACTTAAGTTTTACATGTCATGCTCTTTCCCTTGCACTTTGATTTCTAGTAGTCTATTCTGTAAGAACTGTAGAATGAATATATATGTGCATATGTGTGTGAGTATATATGAGTATATGTATAAATATGATTATTTATACTGCTTTACCTACAAGATGAGGGGGGAAGAAAGAGAAAGAACTAACATTGCAAGTGATTTTTTTTTTTTAATTAAGCATCCATGGTTAGCTGTGTGGCTTTAAATACCAAAGAATTTCAGAGAAAGGGTCATCAAGATAGCTGAGAAGGCAGTATATTACGAATAGAAATTGGATGCCAGAAATACCTAGACCACATTTCCAACATTGCGCAAGGTTTCCATGTAACTATGTGTGTTAATGACAAGTCAATTTACCTATTTTAACCTCAGGTCTGATATCTTTCAAGTAAGGATATTCATATAAAGTAACTCATGGGATTCAGTTATGTTATATGCAACATGATGAACACAATGCCTGGTATATGATAGGTACTCAAAATTGAGTGCTGTTTTTATTAATATTAAGTGTTGTTAGTAGTAGTATGGTTTAAGCAATGAAGTTCAATTGCAGCAAAAATTTCCCAAGAGCTGCCACAAAAATAGCCCAGAAATAATCAGCAGAGTACCTCTGTACTGATGGTAATTGGTGCTGTGGGAAATTGCAAACAGGAAACCCCGAACTCATTATAGTGTGTTGTTTCTCAGTGCTGAACATGGAAAACGGTGAGCTCTCTAATCTGGAATAAAAACAATTTGACCTTCAGCTTCTAGTGCAGTCTTTGTTACAGTTGCTCAAAGTCTCTTCTCCATAGTAGTTGCCAAGGGAAATGTTGCTTTGTTTGTAAGTAAGCTGAGAGAGATAGCATTACTTAGTCAACCCATTTCATATTTTGTGACTTGTCACCCAAAGTGTTGAAGTTCAATGCCCCAAATTAGGAAGGTGGAAAGGAAATTCAGTAGGGACTAAGAATGGTATCCCACTATTAGTTCCCTGGAATGCCATCGTTCAGCTTAATGAAAGAAAACTTACTTTGATGAAAACCAGGAGACATTTCATAGAAATATTTAAATGTAACTTCCATTGGATTTGAAATGGGAATTTTAAAGAAAAAAATTTAAGCATTCCTTGTGAAGGAGATGATCATTTTGGAAACAATTATACAACAGCTTTTCTTTTTCTGAAGACAAATTCCTTCATCTTGAAATGTTTTTAATGTCATGACCTTCCATGACCATTTGACTTTATCTGGAAAAGATCTACATTTACTAGATTTTGTGTTAGCCCACCTTTTCCTCTCCAATGCTGAATGTTTCATTAAGTACTTACTGAGTACAGCACATGCAGGACAAGGGTAGAGGCACAAAAAGATATAAAAAACTGAAATTCACACTCTGTTTATTAAATGACTTCTAAATACTGTAGAGGTTTTTTGTTGTTGTTGTTGTTGTTTTTGTTTTTTGTTTTTCTTTTCTGGATATTTACAAACATCTTTCTGCAAGTAGCAAATCCATAATAGGAAAAATAATATTTATTCTTTAGTTTTATATATTAAAATAAAGTTGTAGGGTTTTTTTCCTGTAGTAAATCATGATAATTTAAAATACATTTTCTTCAGCTAATTGCTTCATAAATTTCATCTAGGAGTTTTTGGTGTGCACAGTATTATTTTCCCAGAAAATATTCTCGTAGAACTTTCTTATGTTTTCCTCACCTTCTAAAATATGCATCTCATTGAAAATCAAGTTTCTTTCTCTTGGAAATCAATAAAGGCTTTGGTAAAAAACAAATTTAGAAGATTAATTCTCAGTGGAAGATTAATTCTCAGTTTCTCTTTTACCCCTGTATAATTTAACAGGGAATATACCTTGTTATTATTCACTTTTAAAATTGCAAATTGCTTTCCATTTTTCTTGAATATTATTCAACAAGCAAAATAAAGATGGACAGGGACTGTTTCTGATTAGAGATAATGCATAAAATGAAAGAGTATGTAAAATGTATTTCTTGTAGATCAGAGCTTTGTGATAAAAAAATTCTGTCTTGCCAGTGTGATGGTAATAAGTTTGATTTCTAAGAGGTAATTTACAATTAAGTACATTCTAAAAATATAATTCTAAAAAAAAATCTTTGAAAACACCACCATTCCTACAATAATAAGACTCCATTGAAAGACACCTGTCAGCACTTCTCAAAGAGATTGTGCAAACATATTAAAGTTTTGTGAGGCATTTTTTAAATAGAACTGCAATATTTCTGAGTTCTTTTCTCCTGAGATTTCTTTTAACACTTTAAATTCTTGTTCATAAATGCCAGGTTGAGATTTCAAGTTCTAAAAATTGTTATATCTACACAGTGCCGCCAAAGGAGACTAAAAGTTTCCTCAGCAATGAAGACAAAGAAAAGTCTAGTGTGCAAATCATCCAGTATTAGCATGAAGAGTTGGAAGGTTGTATCAATTGAATTAATCCTATCAACCACATCTTTTGCATTTGTCAATTTTATTTGGATAGTATTTTTTCCCATGGTTTTTAGTAAGATACTCTACTACCACTGCACTATTTGATATTGTTGTTTTATGCATTAATATTTTAACTTAAAATTTTTATTAAATGCTTCTTATATTTTTTAATTAAAAAGGTATCATAAAAGATTTTAAAATGAGTTAAAAGATAAAAAACTAAGAAATAAAAATTAGAAAAATAAAATAAATCAAAATTGAATATAAGATTATGTGCATGTACAGATACCTACTTTTCCTTACTAGATGTGTAGTTTTAGGAGTATCTTTTAATCTACTCCAAATCTCTGTCTTCTGCATACTATCCAATACTGAGAATTGTAGGGAATCACTGAAATAAAGGTATCATATAAGAGAGTACATAATACATACTAAACCAATGTTCTGTGATATTCCCCTTGTCCCATATATTAGGAAAGCAAACCTGGGTGATACAATTTGCCATTTTAAATGGGAGGAAATACAGTAGTTGTGAACAAAATGTAATTCAGAGGGTTATGATATGAACCCAAAGGCTGTTTCATCTGGGGTATAAGATGATAATACACAGAAATAGAAACAATCAGTATACAATACCTCTTTTTTTCCTTCATCAAATTCAGCGAAATGATGATAAAATATCATCTTTTTATTCCTTGTTTTTTTTTTTTTTTTTTTTTTTTTTTTTTTTTTTTTTTTTTTTTTTTTTGGACAGGCAGAGTGGACAGTGAGAGAGAGAGACAGAGAATGGTCTTCCTTTGCTGTTGGTTCACCCTCCAATGGCCGCCGTGGCCGGCGCGCTGTGGCAGGCGCACCGCGCTGATCCGAAGGCAGGAGCCAGGTACTTCTCCTGGTCTCCCAGGTGGTGCAGGGCCCAAGCACTTGGGCCATCCTCCACTGCACTCCCTGGCCACAGCAGAGAGCTGGCCTGGAAGAGGGGCAACCAGGACAGAATCTGGTGCCCCGACCGGGACTAGAACCTGGTGTGCCGGCGCCGCAAGGTCGAGGATTAGCCTAGTGAGCCGCGGTGCCGGCCCCTTGTTATCCTTTTAATGGACTTATTTATTGGAAAGGCAGAGTGGTAGAGAGAGAGAGAGAGCAATAGAGATGTTCCATCCTCTTGTTTTTTCTCCAAGTCTTTATAAGTGGCAACAGCCAGAGCTAGTCACATCAAAGCCAGGAGCCCAGGTCTCCTACGTGGATGGCAGGGGCCCAGGGATATTTTCCACTGTTTTCCCAGGCACATTAGCAGGGAGCTGGATCAGAAGCAAAGCAGCCAGGACTGAAAGTAGAGCTCTGTATGGGATGATAGTGTTGCAATGGAGGGTTTAATCTGTCGTGCCAGAGTGCTGCCCTTCCTTCCTTTCCTTTTCCAGACTAATTTTTTTAGATGATGTCATAGAAATACAGCTGTGACTAGGCAGAAGGAACAGGATATGGAAGGCATACAGCTCATTTTGTTTGGCTTCCCTGGTCTCCTACCAAAGGCCCGTAGCAGTGTCCCAGTAGGAAAGTGTTGTTTGGGGCCAGCATTAAAGCGTGGTGGGTAAAGCTGCCGCCTGTGATGCCAGCATTCCTCACGGGCACCAGTTTGAGTCCTGGCTATTTCACTTCCTATCCATCTTGCTGCTAATGTGCCTGGAAAAGCAGTGGAAGATGGCACACGTTCTTGGGTCCCTACACTTACCACATGGAAGATCCAGATGAAGCTCCTGGCTCCTGGGTTCAGCTTGGCCCAGCCATGGCCAATGAGGCCATTTGGGGAGTGAACCAATGGATGGAAGAGCTCTCTTTCTTTGTCTCTCTCTCTGTAACTCTGACTTTCAAATAAATAAAGAATAAAATCTTAAAAAAAAAAAAAAAAAGAAATTGTTCTTCCTGGTTTGGGCATTTGTTGCAATAGTAAGACACCCTTTGCAATGCTTGCATTCCACTTCAGAGTATCCTGGTTCAATTCCCGAGTCTGTGCCTTATTCTAACTCCTCGCTAATGTGCTCCTTGGGAGGCAGCACTTGATGGCTCAAGTACTTGGGACCCTGCCACCCATGTGGAAAAGGCAGATTGAGTTCTGGATTCTTGGTTTTGTCCTGGCCTAGCATCGGCTGTTGCAAGCATTTGGGGAGAGAATGGTTGGGAGATCTCTAGCTGTCTGTCTTCCAAATAAATCAAATAAATACAATAATAATAATAATAATAACAATAAAATTGTTCTTCCTCAAGAGATTTATTTGGGAAAGAGGCAATGATGGTCAATTACCAAATGTCAATTCATTAATTCATGTAGTCAGACATTACATGTGTTTTTGTCATTAATTCACATACATATGCATTAAACTTGAAGCACCTATTCTTTTCATGTCCTGTCCTATGGGTTGGAAACATAATGATGAAAAAAGATGTAGACTGATTCTTTCCTTCAGACTCCTGCAATACAGAGGAGGAAGTAAAAGATTCGTGGTGGCAAAGATAAGGCAAAAAACAGTAGCAGTCCCATGGGGGCACTTGAGGGTCATCTCACTCAGAGCTGGGAAGGAAGCAGAGTGTTCCACTGCAGTGACAACCTAGAAAATGCCAACTTACGAAGGCAAAGGTACTTCAAAGACAGGAAACAACTCTGTAATGGCTTTGAAGATATATTTGGGAAATTCCAGAAACTTGCTGTGACTGGAGTGTATATTCCAGCATGATTTTGAGGAAGTATGATTCTAGAAATTGGTCAGGAGTAAGATAATACAAGCCTGCATTTGCAAATGCAGAAAGAAATGGCAGAGAGTGAAAGATACCTAACATACATGCAAAATTACAGTACTTTATTTGGAAAAGGAAATTTTCAGAATAAAAAGCTCATGGAAATTCACGTGTTTTAAATCAATATTTTAATTTTTAAAATTTTATCTATTTTTGTTTATTTAAAAGGTGCACACATACAAAAAAAGAAACTAGATAGACACAGAGATACAGAGTTTCCATCTGCTGCTTCACTGCCTAAAAACCTGTAATAGCTGAACCAGGACGCATTCAAGAGCCCGGAACTCCATCCAGGCCTCCCACATGAATGTTAAAGGCACCAAAATTTGAACGATCACAGACTACTTCCCAGGATATGCCTTAGCAAGAATCTGGAGTTGAAAGGGGAGCCAGGCACTCTGATATGGAATACAGGCATCTCAAGAGGTGACTTAACTGCTCTGACACACAACCTGATAGACTCAAGTTCTGTAGTTTAGATACTGATAGATAAGCCAAATAAACCCTCCACTAAGAATTTAAGGTTGATAAAAACCTGGATCACACAAATGCTGGTTGTAAACAAATATTTCTATAAAAAGCAATACATTAATAGCAATATATCTTCACTGTGATCGTTTTGCTTGTTTGACACTTTGTTAAAGTATGCACTTTTCTAAATACTAAGTTACTACATCATCTTCTCTCTTAACCAGATTAGGTGTTTTCAAATGAATGTTTTATTTTAAATATAATACACTTTTAAAAATTCTTAATAACTGTAATAATATTTTGTTTGTTTTTGCCACCTCATTTGAGGCTTTGGTTTTCCCTGACATGTTCTCTGATGAAACTGAAAGGACTAAAGATATGTAGAATGGATATTGATACCACTTCCCATGGTTCAGTAGCCTTAATATCAACTGGGAGCTTATTATAAATGCATGTCTTCAGCTTCAAACCCAAATTCACTGCATTAGAATTTCTAGGGATAGCTACTAGAAGTTAGTCTTTCAAGAAATGATACTGAATATGTTGAGGTCTAGGAAGTAATGGTCCATAAACTACTTTAAAAATGCCTCCTCAGGAGTATGTATTTGGTCAGCAATAAAGACATTGCTTGGACACTTGCATCCCCCATATCAGAGTACCTGGTTTGCGTTCCAGCTCTGCCTTTAATACAAATTCCTGCTAATGAGCATCCTGGGATACAGCAATGATACCAATCTGGGAGACCCAAACTGCGTTCCCCTGGAATGGCTCAGTCTTGGCTGCTCTGAGTATCTGGGTGTAAACTGGCAGATGTCATATCTTTCTCTCTTTAAAGTAGAGTGCAAATACATAAATAATTTAAAAAAAAAAACCTTCCTATTTCAATGTTCAATTGATTAAATAAAAATTCTTTATATTAGAGGGATAATACACTAACAGTGAAAAGCACTTGATTGGACCCTATAATCGTACTCATGAAAGAAAAGATTGAAAAATTGATTCCATCAAAGTAAAAAAAAAATTTGTTTCCAAAACTCCGTATGAAAAGTGAAAAGGATGGGGGAAGACAAGGAAACAAGGTGCATATTGAGAGAAAAATGTCGGACAAAGGTCTAGTATCTCGAACATAGAAAGAAATATGAAAATTCACATTTTTAAAAGTTCATTTAGGCCGGCGCCGCAGCTCAATAGGCTAATTCTCCGCCTGAGGCGCCAGCATACCAGGTTCTAGTTCTGGTCGGGGTGCCAGATTCTGTCCCGGTTGCCCCGCTTCCAGTCCAGCTCTCTGCTGTGGCCTGGGAGTGCAGTGGAGAATGGCCCAAGTCCTTGGCCCTGCACCCACATAGGAGACCAGGAGAAGCACCTGGCTCCTGCCTTCGGACCAGTGCAGTGCGCTGGCCGCAGCTCGCTGGCCGCAGTGGCCATTGGAGGGTGAACCAAGGGCAAAGGAAGACCTTTCTCTCTGTCTCTCTCTCTCTCACTGTCCACTCTGCCTGTCCAAAAAAAAAAAAAAAAAAAGTTCATTTAGAAATGTGACAAAAGATTGCACGGATATTTTACTGAAAGAATTACAGATGGCAAACACACTTGTGAAAATAAATCAGTGACATGAACTGCCAGGTCTGTGTGAAAACAAAATACAGCAACATATGTATCTCCAGAATGGTTAAAATTCAAAAACAAAAATGATAGCATCAATTGCTGATGTGGATGAGGAGAGACCATTCCACTCATGCCTTCCTGATGGGATTGTAAACTGTTACAGCCACTCTGGAAATTGGACAATTAACTAACTATACAATTATCATGGAACCCAGTAACTATACATTTGAGTAGTTATCCCAGAAAAATAAAGCTATATTTATGTAAACACCTGTGCATGGATGTTCACAGCAGCTTTTTTTGAAATAACCAAAAACTGGAAACAAGCCAATGTACTTCAATAGGTAAATTATTAAACTATGGTATAGATATTCCATGTAATATGACTCCATGAAATAACAGGAAATTATTGATACCTAAAATGTTTTGCATTAAATTCTAGGAAATTACATTGAATGAAAAAAATATATTACCCAAAGTGTAATATTGCATAAACCCACTTATAGAATATTCTTGAAATTACATTTTAAGAATGGAGAATGAATTAGTGGCTGCCTTAAATTATAGGTGGTGGAAGGTGTTTGTCAAAGGAACATGGCTATTGCTATATGAGGATAGCATGGGGGAGTATTGTATTGGAATTTTTCAGTGTCCTGACTTGGTGATGAATTCATATGATAATACAAAAATGTGATAAATTTGTATATAACATAATTTACACATATAAACACAAGTAAATATTAAATAAAACTGGAGAAATCTAAATGAGGATCAGTATATCACTAATATCATGTTTATGTAAGGTGTAAATGGTATCTGTATTGTTTCTGACAACTGCATGTGAAGGTAGGACTATCTCAACAAATCAATTAAAAATTAAAAGTGCTTATTATTGCTCTTCAATTATCTCAAAGGCTTCCTCTTCACTTTGCCATAAAATTTTATGAACATAAATGTTATATGGATTGCGTTCCAGCCATCTCATCAATTTATTGAGTTGTTGTGCATGTTTCTATGTAATTACTGTTATCTAATTGATCATAGAGCTATGAAAATTCATCAAATCCTTTTATGTAAGTTAAACACTTAGATGCATCCTAAATCTTTCAGATAATATTATCATACTGTGCAATAACAGTCACTGAATCATTAGGAACATCCCCACCTTAAATTTTGGTTGAGCTCATCTAATATAATTGCAAGTTAATTGGTCCTGGTGATTGATGCATTCCTTTTTGGTCTCTGTTTTTTACATCACTTAATAGATAAACTGTGCTCAACTATGATCATAAATCATAAAGATAAGAATTTAATGTTATATGTGGAAAAGTGAAGATATTAATCTTAGATTCCAGGAGAGAATTGTTAATCTCCACTTCTGTATGATCCTGTGAATTTTCATTTTCATGTTATTGTCTTTCTTATTATGATAACATGAACTGATAGCAATGAATAATTCATTAGCAAGAATGTTATCTATACATATAATACTCCTAACAGTCACTAAGAAAATATAAGACTGGATACTCATATTGTTAATTAGAGTGATATAGAAAATTATATGAGTGGTTTACTACATGATTAGCTCATTTGTAGAAATTACAGAAGAATAATTCAAATATCACAACAAAATATCCAGAATTATTTTTGTCTTCATCTTATTTACTGATACATTATTTTTTTCAAAAATTATTGCTTTGGGGCAGGCATTCAGAGCAGCAGTAAAGGTACACCTTGGGTCCCCGCATTCCATATTGTAGTGCCTGGGTTCAAGTACCCAGTCAGTTTCCAGTCCAGCTCCCTACCAACGAGCATCCTGAGAGGCAGTATGTTATTGTTTAAGTACTTGGGTTCCTGGTTCCCATGTAGGAGACCTGGTTTTAGCTCAGTTCCTTATCTTTAGCTTTCACTACTCCAGCTCTTGCCAGCATTTGTGAAGTGAACCAGCAGAGGGGACATATCTGTCTGTCTTAAATCTTAAAAAGATATTGATTTCATTGAAATTAGCAGTTTTCTTGTTAATCAACAAAACTTACACAAGATAATAATGTTTAAGCATAGATGGACAAAGATTGACTCTGTTCTTTTTCTCTGAAGTAATATTTGAATTTAAGGAAATACCTTGCCACAGTATTGGTAGAAGTAGTTGAAAAAGTAATCTGAAACATCCCATAAGTCAATATTAATCAGATGCAATGAAATTTGTACTTCACTTTTTCCTTAACCCACCAAAATTGATCGCTTTTATTTTCTGGCTAATGTTAAATGTAATTTTAATGTCAATCAATATTTTGTCTTCTAATTACTTTTTTGCATGTAGCATTGCATGAAACTTAAAGGTGGCAAAAACTGAAAGATGACAAAAGGCAGAAGAAGGCTGTTGTGTTTCCACTTAAAATATCTTGTCTGCTGAATCTAAAAGGGCTCACTCAGTGGAAGACACTTTGTCTCAAGGAATAAATGGATCATGTGTTTTTCTTAACATTCTGAATACTTCATCCTTGCCTTGTATATGGATGCAAGATTGGTGATTGATTTGGTATCTTGTTAACTGGCAAAAGTTACCACATGAGTACTTGGCAGACAAGACAGATGACATGACATCCAACAAATATACCAAAAAGGCACTGTGCATATGCCAAAACATTTCATGATACTTAGCATGCTGAATTCATCCTGTGAAATATTTTGTATGGAACTCTTTTGTCAATATTGTGAGATAGGACTTAATGATAAATTTCTTGCTAAAAAAAGAAATACATACAAAGGAATGTTTTCTAATGATGAAGATTTATGAATGAAAAAAAGTTCTTGGCATCTTAAACTATCCTCAATGATATTTTATTCAGCATATATGTTGAATGTCACTCCCACTGAGAGGTTGAGGCTGAGTTTACCTTACTTTTTCTGTAAAACAAGTATGAGGGCTGTGAGAACATTAAAGTAAAAGCTGCCCAATAAAAGAAAAGAAAAACTTAAGAATTGAGGACAGTACAGTCAAAGTCTTATAGAAGTTGGTTTCTTGCTTTGGGTACATAAACTGATTTTTTTATTTTATCTGTAAGAACTCCAGTTTCATCTGAATATAACAACAGAATCTTTATCATAGTATATTAAAATCTTGAGAGAAAACTTTTTATGGCTCCAGGGGTGAGAGACTAGTGTGAGGAACTTACTAGAACAAGTTTTTCATATTCATTTGGATTCAGAAGACTGAAGATCATGCTGCACGAAATGAGATAATTTTGGTTAATGACCAAAGGTAATAAGAACATGAACTGGGGTTGATCATATTGAAGACAGTTTCCATACTGAATCTAGCCTTGGTACCTTGGGCAACTTTCATTATTCTCCCTGAACTGAAAGAGTAGCTGAAATATCCCAATGCAATTTGCTCCATTCTCCCCTAAAACCCCGGACAACAACCAAATCAGCAACTCCGATCTCAAACAGTAGCCATTAGCAAATACAACTCTGGGCATTTTTCTTAGGCCTGAAGGACTATTCCCACTTAGGAATTATATTAGAATCTCATTTAAATCCATTTGACTTTTACCACATTATATACTAGTCAAAGTTTTGAGATATGGACGTCAACACAATGGGGTAGACTCTTTAGTTCAGCATCCAGCCTTAAACCAACTAGAGCATAATATTCTACAGGTTACAGCAAATTTTCAGGGTCAAATTTTGATCACTTAGATATAAGGGAATTTTCCTAAGAATTTTGTTTCCTCTTTTATGTGAGAGAGTCACATTCCAGGATGGCCTTTTTTCTCTAGTTACTTCAAGCAGACATTTGTTCCTAGAATTGTTAAAACAGTTTCATCTAAGAAGCCAACAGTACTTATCAAGGAGCCAAGAGACCTACATAAAATTTTTTTTTCTACAGTAGTTCAATCCTGAAGCCTTCCCTAGCTCTGAATGTTCCATTATTGGGATATTGCCTTTTTGTTTATTTTTAATTTATTTTTTCATTTATTTATTTGAGAGGCAGAGGCAGAGGCAGAGAGAGAGAGAGAAAGAGAGAGAAAGAGGGAGAGAGAGAGAAGAGAGAGACTCTTCCATCTGCTGGTTTACTTCCCAGATGGCCGCAATGGCCAGGGCTGTGCTGATCCCGAAGCCAGGAGCCTGGAGCTTCTTCCTGGTCTCCCACAAAGGTGCAGGAGTCCAAGGACTTGGGCCACCTTCCCTGCTTTCCCAGGCCATAGCAGACAGCTAGATCAGAAATGGAGCAGCCAGGACTCCAACCGGCGGCCATATAGGATTCTGGCCTGCAGGCGGTGACTTTACCTGCTAGAACACGGCATTGACCCTACCTTTTTGTTTGAAAGACTTTGGTTTTGGTTTTCTGTTAATTGCAACCAAATTCATTCCAATTAATAAATTTTCTTATTCATTCTTCAAAGCTCAAGTCAACTAGGCACCTTTATATTAATAAGCACTAACATTTATGGAATTTTTATGAAATGCCACATACTGTTCTGAGTACTTTCTATGTATTAACCAATTAAATTTATTATCCTTGTGAAATCATTCTATTGCAGTCTAAAATTTGTATGATCACAGAGTTAAGTAACTTATCTAATTTCCCACAAGAAGTAGGAATAATAAGCAATGCTCACACACCATTGCTCCAGAAGTCTCATCTTCAGACACTATGTATGTGCTTTACTATGTGCTAATGCACATATTAGTGCTATTTCAAATTTTTGTTTTGGATTGTTTTATACTATCTGAATTTTCATAATTAATACCTGCTATTAAATCATCCTGGGCTTTCCCATTCTACAGTTTCTAAATTATTTAATGCATATTATTTTATATATTACTTTTAGCCCAGTTCCTTTGAAAAGATTGTGGTTTTCAATTATCTCATATTTCACAATGTTTTATAAATACAAGGAATTTTATATTCATAGCAATATTTATACAATCTCAAAATTATAACAAGGTTGTTGTTGATAACCATAGTCAAACACTGCAGTGTACTTAAATCATGGAATAATATTGGAACAACTCTCTTCTATGCAACCTCCTCTCATTTTCTGTTCCTACATATTCACTGAATTCCCATAAAGCTTTGGGAATCATATAACAAAACTTCCTTCAATATTGTCATTTCCTCTAATTATTATCTAAATTCCACTATCGTAACCATCCTTGTGTCCTTGCATTCATTTTGTATGAAACAAATCCTTCAGTCATTGCTGTTTCTCATCCCTTCTTGGCTGTCAGATAACCTTGGCTCATTGACTATTACTCTTTTTTTTTTTCTTATATATTCAGCTTACTTCTCCTGGTGAACAATGTTTTAATCCCCATCTTGTGAAAACTAAAAGGTGCACTGTATCCTATAGTACATCCCCAATTCACTCAGCTTCCTTTGTACAGCTCATCTCCTTTTACAGCCAAGTTCCTTGAAAATGTCTTCTTTCTCATTTTCCATTCACATTATTTCTGAATATAACCCAAAGAAAACTAGGCCGTTGTTGTCAATACAGTATCTTTTAAAATGACTGGGCTTTTGACTTCATTTATTTCCATCAACTGCTTTCTCCTGGAGTTTTCCTTTGCCTTTCAATATTCCTCCTATTTCTCATTGACGTTCTGTTCATCTACTTCAGGATATCACTCATAGTATTCTCTCCCTTTATCAGTACTTTAAATGCCAGTGTTTCTCATGTTGTATCTAGAGGTTTCATTTATTTTCACTTCATGTTCAGATTTTGTTGCTAATCAGTGGTGGTGTTCTTTTCATCCCTCCAATGTAGACCTCAACATGATTCTTAGCTAACTGATACCTGAAATTTCAACATTAGTGCTAGACTAATGAGCAAAATATTCTGAGTTCTGTAAGGATAAAAAATAGATGCTTTAATTTGCCCTCCAATAAAAAATAGTTCTGAGAAATTAGAGCTCTTTGTGATGAATATTGGAATAGTGAAGAGAGGAGATTGCAAAATTATATGTTAGGGGTGTGAGGGGCATTTCTCACATTCTGAGTAATTTTGTTGAGGATTTTTACTATCTAAATAATAATAAATGTTTCTATCACAGATGTCTCAAGTTGACTTTTCAATGTGTACATTTAGGTTAAATCTAAGTAATGCTAGCTAGCTAAATGTTAAAAATTTCCTGGGTCAATGTAAAATATTATATACTATGATACTTGATAAAAATAAAAAAAAAGATTTAGAAAGTTTGATGAGCATTCACATTGCTACCTGTGTTGTCATATATACTCTGATTTTGCATTTGGACCATTAAAATGACTGTAATGATGTGTGAGGGAAGGAAAAATGCAGAAAAGAAAGAGTGAGGGAGAAGGGAGAAAGGGAGAAAGGGAGTTATAGGAGGAGGTAGAGAAGAAAGAAAGAAAAAATAAAATACACACATGGGAGTTTAAATGTCCTTAATGGTCTTACCTTAAAAGCCTACAAGAGGATAAAAGAAAGATGGAGAGAAAAAAATGTTATTTGTTTAAAGTGGAGTAACAAGTGTGTCTCTTTATAAATATGGCTGTTTGTTTATTGTACAAGAGGAACCTGAATTACCTTAAGTTATGCCTTTCCCATGGCCTAAGTTGTTTAACTTTGCACTGCATTTAATCAAGTTTGATGAGCTGCATAACCAAAGAAGAATTTCAGATAGTATTTACTCTCATACTTTTATTCCCTAAGCAGGGACATGGAAAAGGCAAAAACAAGTATCTAAAGAATGAAGAAATTCCATCATAGTATGGTAAACTCTAGTGCAAACTCCTTCCATATGAAACCATTGATGGTTATAAAAAGGTTAACATCATTAATTCCATGATATCTTGTTTTGGCAGCCAAGGTGAATCTGTTTTCTTAAGCATTCTATCTCATTTCCTTAATAGAGATCATATCCACTGTCATGGCAGAGAGTCAGTTAATACAATTTCTGGAAGGAGATAGATAGATAGATAGATAGATTTAATGATGATATATATCATTAATTTGATAGAATATCCAAGGCATTAATAATATGTCTTTATAATATTTTATAAATATCTGCCAGAAATGCCAAGTCTTGTCCTATAACTATACCTAATTTGAAATCTCTCAGAAATCATTAATAGGATAATCATTGTAAAATATCATACAAAGAGAGCCACAATGAAAAAGGAGCTGTATTCTCTTCATGATTCAGTGTAAATTTAAAAATTGTTTCTGAATTGATTGTAACCTTGGATCAGTATGCTTCCAATTCTAGTGCTATCCAGATGTGAAGAGCTAATGAACTCTTACATCGTTTAGCTAAACAGCTAGGTGTCTATAGCTGTGAGCACCAATAATACTTTACTAAATGATTTCTTACAGCTATAGAACTCAAGAGGGCATTTCCCAAAGATCAGGAGGAATTAGATGGTAAGGAGGGATGGACTGTGAATTGAATGCCCCCTCATTTTATTGGCATGTCTGTAAGAGTTCAGATATTGAGGGGCATAAAAAAAGAATGCATTTAAGTCCATGAACTAAAGGTTTCTTGGAAAGACAGGCTATAAAACTCAGATATAGAGGCCAGTGCCGTGGCTCACTTGGTTAATTCTCCGCCTACAGCACCGCCATCCCATATGGGCGCCAGGTTCTAGTCCCGGTTGCTCCTCTTCCAGTCCAGATGTATGCTGTGGCCTGGGAAGGCAGTGGAGGATGGTCCAAGTGCTTGGGCCCTGCACCTGCATGGGAGACCAGGAGGAAGCACCTGGCTCCTGGCTTCAGATCAGCATAGCTCCAGCCATAGTGGCCATTTTGAGGGTGAACCAATGGAAGGAAGACCTTTCTCTCTGTCTCTCTCTCACTAACTCTATCTGTCAAATAAAAAAAAAAAAAAACCCTCAGATATAGATATATAGAAAAAGATATAATCTATGACACAAAGAAGAGGTGAGGGTATCTAAAATGGACTACATGCATTTTCTAATTTAATGTAAGGTCAATCCCAATGTAAAAACATATTTCCTTGAAAAAATTCAAATCACATACCAGCTTTTGAAATCTAGCTTCAGATTCCCAGCCAGTTAATTTTTTTAAGATTTGTTTTGTTTCTTCCCTTCCCTTTCCTTCCCTTCCCTTCCCTTCCCTTCCCTTCCCTTCCCTTCCCTTCCCTTCCCCTCCCTTCCCTCCTCTCCCCTCCCCTTCTTTCCCCTCTCTTCCCCTCCCCTTCCCTCCCTGTCCCCTCTGCTTTTCTGTGTTCTACATTTGTGAGACAGAGAAAAAAAGAGAAAGCACACTCATTCATTTTTTTTACTCCCCTAAAACCCAGGATGGCATGGGTGGCAGGGACCCAACTACCAGCACCAACATTGCTACTTTCTAGAGTCTACATTAGGAGGAACTTGGAATCAGGTGGGGGGGGGGGGGTTGGAATGAGAGAGAGAGAGACAGAGAGATGGATCTTCTGTCCACTGGTTTATTCCGTAAATGGTCAAGCTGCAACAGCCAAGTCTGGGCCAGGTCGAAGCCAGGAAACAGGAGCTACTTCCAGGTCTCTCATGTGGGTTCAGGGCCCCAGGTCTTGGGCCATCCCCTGCTACTTTTCCCAGGTCTGTTAGCAGGGAGCTGGATTGGTAGTGGAGCAGCTGAGAGAACCACTGCCCACATGGGATGCTGTCATCACAGGTGGCAACTTTAACTGCTTGCCACAATGCTGGCCGCTCAACCACAGATTTAATCAGAGCAAGCCTGGGTTTTCATCTACTTTGGTGTTAGATTCTCTTAACTAACTAGAGAAAACATATTTCCAAACTCCTCTTTTACCACCTTCACAAAGAGGGATTGAAAGCCAAATAGTTTTCTTTTCCATGAATCTTTTCTGATGTTGTAATTTATCCAGTTCCAGCCTCTGAGAAATAAGCAGAACTCTGCTGATGAGGAAGGATCAGTTTAAAAAACATTGTTTTCCTAATAACAAAAGGCATGGTAGCTTTTCTGCATTTGTCTATTCTTATGCTTTCAGAATATTTGGTATATCCATAGGGGATGCCCGTCTGTAGAGCCGCAAGGAAATAGGCAAGTGGGGAAAGGTTTTATGTTGATAAAGCTGGAAGACAGGAAGAGCCAACAACTCTGATTCAATTCTTGATTACTCAATTGAAATCCAGGATAAACCACTCCCAGATTAGTTAAATACAAAATGTAACTCATATTTGTGTAAGCCACTGTACTCTACCTCCCCTCCCCGTCGCTCCCTTCCCTTCCCTTCCCTTCCCTCCCTGTCCCCTCTGCTTTTCTGTGTTCTACATTTGTGAGACAGAGAAAAAGAGAGAAAGCACACTCATTCATTTTTCACTCCCCTAAAACCCAGGATGGCATGGGTGGCAGGGACCCAACTACCAGCACCAACGTTGCTATTTTCTAGAGTCTACATTAGGAAGAACCTGGAATCAGGAGCCAGAGCCAGGTACTTAATTGAGGCACATAGACATCTTACTCATCATCTAACTGGTAGGTCAAACTCAAATCCCTGTGGTCTGACTTTCTAATTTTTTTTAAAGTTTTATTTATTTACTTGAAAGTCAGAGTTACACAGAGAGAGGAGAGGGAGAGAGAGAGAGAGGAGAGGGCTATCCTCTATTGCTTTCCCAGGCCATAGCAGAGAGCTGGATGGGAGATGGAGCAGTCGGGTCTCAAACCGGTGTCCGAATGGGATGCTGGCGCTTCAAGCCAGGACATCAAACCTCTGTGCCACAGCGCCAGCCCCCTGCCTTTCTAATTTTTAAAGTTCAATATATGACGCTGTCTTCAGCAACTTCATAGAAATTACACATTATGAAAAGTTTATGCCTCCTGGATTTCTTTTCTTTTCTTTTCTTTTCTTTCTTTTTTTTTTTTTTTTTTTTTTTTTTTTTTGGACAGACAGAGTGGACAGTGAGAGAGAGAGAGACAGAGAGAAAGGTCTTTCTTTTCTGTTGGTTCACTCCCCAATGGCCGGCGCACTGCGCTGATCCGATGGCAGGAGCCAGGTGCTTCTCCTGGTCTCCAGTGGGGTGCAGGGCCCAAGCACTTGGGCCATCCTCCACTGCACTCCTGGGCCACAGCAGAGAGCTGGCCTGGAAGAGGGGCAACCGGGACAGAATCCAGTGTCTCGACCAGGACTAGAACCTGGTGTGCCGGCGCCGCAGGCGGAGGATTAGCCTAGTGAGCTGTGGCGCCGGCCATGCATGGATTTCAAACATATTTTGCACCTGAAACTTGAAGTTTTAATTCCATCTTCACAAACTTTCTGAAGTACCTTCTCATCTATTTCATTCCATACATTTTCCAAAGATGTATCTTTAGTAGTTAATAAATTATAAGCATATCTGGTTTTATTAGTAGAAAACTCTACAAATATATACTTTTCGATAGAATTGCCTAACTAATCCAATTTTCAAGAGTCTAGGATATTTTAAAAGCATTTAGGAATCTCCTGTTATACAATTAAAACATTTTAGCCTGTTAACACAGATTCAACTCTGGTGGAGTTTTATTTATCTTCCGTTTGTGTGTTGTCTCACATATTACCCATTTTATCAATTCTTTAGTTTCACTGTGTAAGCCTCTTTGCCCTCCCATCATTCCCAGTAGTGATAATAAAAGGACATTGCATGTTTCATGAGTTGTACCACAAGAAAAGGCAAGTAGAATTTTAAAAAGTGTGACTCCAACTTGTCATGCGATAAATCATTTTAATGAGGATATTTTTTATGGCTCAGCATTTGATAGACATCTACAATTATACAGTGTCAGCACCCATGGCCAACTCAACTTTGTTTCACTGCTCTTGTGCCAAATCGATGAAGCACAGCCCAATGCAATAAAACGAACATGACAGTGTGAAATGTGTTTCAAATCTGTATTATCTCCTGTGTTACTTCAGATAGTTTTATTATTCTATGCTTAACCTCATCCTGTAACACAATGATAATCTTGTGTGTTCTTGTTTCACAAGTAAATAAGAATCTTAAAAATGCCCTACTGTAAAATTTGGCAGGTGTGATTATTAGGTGTTCAGGATAACTCTTTGACTTTCTTTACTTCAATAATGTATTTATTTTGTTGTTGTGCTGTATGTTGGGCACTCTCTTATGACTACATGTGGATTATTTTTGTTTAAACCTTTTAAAAGCCCTGTGCGTTTACTACTATTTTGATATTAAACATTGTGCAAATGAAGGTTGAGAGATTCAGAAATTATTCAGTCCTTCCCAAAATCCAACAGCTCATCAGTGGTAAACTTTGGTGGTTTTGGGATTTGAATAAAAATCTCTGTGAGTATAGTTCCAAAACTGCAATTCTCCTTTGTATCTTGTCTTAAGGAGGGTTGATAACATATAATTGGTTGAATGCCAGAAAATTGAGAAAATTCTTGATATTTCACAGCAATTTTGTTTTTTAACTCCAACTACCCATTTTCATATTCTTTTCACCCTCTTATTCCTCACAAGTAGGTGATTACATCATTTTATGATCCATACAGTACCTAAATTAATTTCTAAAGAAATGTTTAAAATATAACAATTTTGATAGATTTAAAATTCAAGATGCAACCCTTAATTCAGCATCTTTTATACTGTGTCAGAATTTAAGATCAGATCAATAGATCAATCTACCAAGAAACAGCAAAGCTGGAAATCAGAATTATGTTCTGCTGACTTTAAATAAATATTTTATTCCCCATAGTCAGGGATTTTCATAAGTGACAAAAATTTAGATAAATTACTTAGCTTTGTTTATTCATATCCTTAGGAGATAAACATAAGCAGATTTAAAGTATTGCTTAACTTTTAATGTATTTTTCATAAAAGATGTGAATTGTGAGTAGGTTGTTTAAAGGAACCTTATTAATCACCTAACTGTCCCACTATTGGCATGTCTTAGAGTCATTATGTATAATTCGTTAATGGTGTATTTATTCTCGCATTATTGGATCAGCTCCAGGGATAATCACTGATGAGTTTCAAAACTCCAGGAGGATCTCTGTGCAAAGGTAAATGAATTAAAACACAAGATAAAACTAATTACTTTTATTTAAATTCAATTTTGGGGGTAATCATTCTGTCTTGGGGGTCTTATAGCAGTTTTCAGAAGTGATAAATTTGCTTTAGGTTTTCTAACTTGCATTCCTCTAGAGCTGAAAATTAAATCATTGGGATGAAAACCAGAAAAGAAGTCAATCAAGCTAAGTTTCATAGTAAAGGATCCTACCGTAATTCCTCATATTTTCCTCCTTTTAATTAACTTGGCCTTTGGAAGTCAGATAAGTAGGAAAAAAAAATAAAAACACTTACAGAACCATAATCAAACTTACCTTACATAAAGGAGTTAGGATGTCCAGAAATTTTAACACAATTGGAATAGGTTCTTATATATGTTGATGAAGGCATTTGTAGTACTGGAAAAGATCCAGATAATACATATTATAAAGAACTATAATTTGCATGTAAAACTACTGGATACAGCTAAGTGATTTTTAAAAAATCAAAGATTTTTTTAAATTCTTTTTTTTTTTTTTGACAGGCAGAGTGGACAGTGAGAGAGAGAGAGAGACAGAGAGAAAGGTCTTCATTTGCCATTGGTTCACCCTCCAATGGCCGCCGCGGCTGGCACGCTGCAGCCGGCGCACCGTGCTGATCCGATGGCAGGAGCCAGGTACTTCTCCTGGTCTCCCATGGGGTGCAGGGCCCAAGCACTTGGGCCATCCTCCACTGCACTCCCTGGCCACAGCAGAGAGCTGGCCTGGAAGAGGGGCAACCTGGACAGAATCCAGTGTGCCGGCGCCGCAAGGCGGAGGATTAGCCTAGTGAGCCGCGGCGCCGGCCAGATTTTTTTTCTATGTTCAGTTTAGTTGGATTAGCATTTTTAAATGTCCAATATGATACTGTTAGACTATGTGCTTTGACATAAGGCTGAATTTTTTTTACCATGGAATTGTGACTTTCCTTGAATTAGATTCATAAATTAATTATGTAAGCTTTATGAGGTAAGTAGAAGCTTTCCTGACATATGACCTATGACCTAGTATGAGGGAAGTGTTGCAATAAGAAAAGAATGACATAAAGCTTTGGTGAATGTATCAATTAAAACTGATTCAACTACCTTTAAAAGAAGACCTAAATCAAAGCGATTGAACAAGAGGTAACTTCTCTCACAAGAGAACTATGCAATTATACAGCAAGGTGTTGCCAAGTTTGTACTCCATCATCATCACAGATCAAGGGATTTTCTCTTTTTCTGTTTATATACTTGCTCCTTCCTCTTTTACTTCACCTCACATATCTATTGAAGCAATAAATATCACTGATTGAAGGAGTGTAGAAAACGACATGAAGAATTAATTATGAGAACTATTGTTGTTATAACCATAATCGTTGTTACATGATACTGTTATATGATAGCTCTTGTTATCATATTCACGATGAGTTTGGCACAGCAAACTATTACTAAACTATTGGTGTGTAGTGGCAGCTTTGAAAAGCCAAACCCCTTGATCTCATAATGGTCAACAAGAACATGGAATAAGGCCTACATGAGAAACTACAGAGAGATTGTTAGAATTTCAGGAAGCTCTTGGCATCTGGAAACTTTACTATAAATTGAATTCATGTCTTTATCATTAGAAGATAAAGTTTAAGGTTCATCATCATCAATGTTTATAAGCTACTATTTGTTTTATACCTTGATGTGTACTCTAGGCAACAAAAAGGTTGGTTACAGCAAAAAGATCTAGGTTACAACAAAACCACATCTAGTCTTTACATATCTGCCTTCTTAGGGATCGTATGACTGCTGAATAATGAAAATCCTTTGATTTTTCTTCCTTTCTGTCAAAAGGTGTTAATGTAAGTGAAATACATTTTTTAAAAATGTGTGTACCATATGAGAATGACTTATGATCTTGCCCTCTTTGAAAAGCCCAACTATGTGAAGATCAGATATAGTATGGAGGTGCAAGATCAAGAATGGCATAGTCCTTTGAAATCCTATGTAAATTTCTTTTCTTTTTTTATGATTCCTGTAGAGAGTTAAAAAAAAAAAACAAATATTTTGAAAAGATGCCAATTCCTGGGTCTTTTAGTTTGTTTTATTCATGGTTCTACTTTGGAACCTGATAAGCTATAACTTATCTATAAGCTTTATAGTAGAGACCTTACTTTAGATAGTGGCAGAGAAATGATTCACAAGTCATGGCTGTAGAAAATGGGCAGATGGTAAAAGGTCAAGAGAACTTTCTGTTTGGATTTATAATAAGTTTACTATCCATTGAAATCACTGCTGCCATCAAGGACAGAGGGATGGAAAGGATAGATAAAGAGAACTGTAGAAGAGCACTATGACCATTATGCCTACTATTTCTCACATTCCGTAATTTTATCTTGGGAAATAGATGACTGGAAGATATAGTGGGGTACCTTTCCTCTTGGTCCTACCTATTTAGAAAGATTGTTAAGCTTTATTATGAATAAATATCATCTATAGAACCTGAAAAATAGTTTCCTATTCAAATGAATCTGATTCAGTTTGTCTGGAATGAAGCTCAAAAAATTGTTTACAACAACACCCACAGAGTATTTTCATATAGACACTTCTTGCAATACATTTTGGAAAACACTTGTGTAAGGGAATATAAATATTTTCATTTTTTTATAATTTGAGTATAGAAGTTCGTTACATTTGCATGTTGATAATGAAACAATAGATGCTCCTTTTTAAATGAATTAATATTTTCTTTTTTTACAATTAGTTAATATCTACAATGAATCAAGGGAGTCAAGACATTGTCAATCTTATCCCACATGGCCTGTAACGTCCCACATACAAAGGCTTACATGCTAGCTTGCTATAATGTGACATGAGTCTATGAGAAATTCACTCTTTAAATGCATTTGTAATGAAATTTCTAAGGAATGTACACTAATAATATTGTTTCACTGCAGGCAGTCTGCAAGTACTACTTTTCTGATTGTTTTCTGCTTTGGTTCCCACTGAATGTTTGAATACATTTACTGGCTTTTAAAATACCTACAAAATAAATACAACTGATATCAAGATATCTAAATGTAGTACATCTACATACTTTGCCATGTTTACTTTCATTATTTTGAGTAATCATTCATGGACAACTTCAGAAGTTTAGTTGATGTTTATTCTCTCCAGGGGTTCAGTGTAAATGGGAAAGCTAGGTTTCAATCCCAGGTTTTATCAGTGATAACTTAAATCACTAGAGTTGAGCACATTCTAGAGCAATACTTCCCATTGGAAGACAAGGCAGTCTTTCTCAGGCTCCCCATGTACTGCCGTTCATAGGAGCTGGCCTTTAACTTTAACTGTGCCTTCTCCAAAGCAGCTTCCTGGCTCCATCCAATCACATCCATTTTCACGTACAGAATACTTTTGTTTCTAGCTCCAATTTCCAGTCTCACATCCGTCAACTAACAATTTGTTTCCATATTTTCAATATGTACATGTTTAAAATTTCACACAGAAAAGATGAAAAATATAACCAAGATTTTGATAGAAAACCAGCTGTCATTTTTTATTATCCTGAAAACAGTCTCAAGGTCAAGGAAAAAGATAAGGTCATGAAGAGCTGAGGTGGATCCTCTAGGACAGGCTTCTAGTTTAATACAAGAAAGCATTCTTAGGGTCCAGCAAAACTGGATGCTGAGTTTTTTCATCAAATTATCTCAGGTTTGAATCCTGATCTTTTCACATTCAGGCTGGATGGCCTTTGACAAGTTATGTTAGTTTTCTAAATCAGTTATCTCATTTGTTAAAAAGTGACCGATATTGGTTTATTAGGGATGTTGTTAGACTTTACATGTAAAATAATAATTGTCGTGAAACTTAGCTATGTATGTATATAATTTACATTCCAGTTTTTAACATATTTGTATTAGCAGGAAATTGAAATCAGAAGCATAGCTGGGACGTGAACCTGGGCTCTCCAATATGGGATGTGGGCATTGCAAGCTGGGTCTTTACCACTATGCCATGTACTCACCCCCTATTTTCTGTTTTCATGTAGAATCTTTCAGACAAGGTATATAATGAGATCAGAAATGAAAATCATTAGTAATATTTGTAGCATGAAAGGGAATTTCAAACTGCAAGAAAATATTTAAAGTAATCAAAAATAGTTTGAAAATTGTCAGGCATGTCCACATGCAAGGAACAAGGCAAGATGAAAACTTGCTATGATAGTAATCAAGTTTCTAACAAACTTGACAATACATCTACATATCTACATCTATCTGTCTCTGATGTACAAATGCACAAATATCCCCACCACACAGCCCAAAGAAAAGCTATTCAGCATTTCAGGAGATTGTTCTACCTATCTGGATAATTATATACATATATATATATATATATATATAAACACACACATATATATTATGTGTGTGTGTGTGTGTGTGTGTGTGTGTGGTATACACTATAGTAGCTACTTCATGGAATTCTCAGAATACCTGCCAGATACCCTGAGGAGTTTTCTCACGTCCTCCTGAGAATCATTAAGTAGGAAAACAATTCTTGTGACACGTGGTCTGAAATGTTTATAGTCCCCATTAAAATTAGCAGCCATAGGAGTGATTTATAGGCCTGTGAAATCCGTGCTTGTCAAGTAACAGAATGTGTTATCATGGGTCTGCCACAGTCTACTCAGAGTCTAGGAGCTAAAGTTCATGTTATATTTGATTCATTTTCCTTGGTTTACTACAATAGAATGCTTATGGGAGGATAGAAAATAAAGCACCTTGTGTCAGAAGAATAAATTATGTCATCAAGACCAGGCCATATTTTTTATATTCACATAATTATTTGTGGTTCTGTTACAGGGAAGTAAGCTCTAAAACTAGTTACTGCTACCAGCAGGGAAGACAAATTTGCAGATTCACAAATCACTTATGTTACACTTTTGCTGAAAAAAATATTAATTTGTTGGCTTAAGTAAAACATTTAATCTTAAGTATGGATGCTGGTATGTAAGAGTAGAACTGCTATCACTTATTGTTCATGCTTCTAATTATGCCATACTTGCTATCAGCCACTGATAGAACCAACAGAATATGAAATATTGAAGTACTTATTACTATTTTATGAAATCAGGTTGTACTATTAAACAAATAAGAATATGTGTTTTTACATAAATATTTACCTTAAATAGGATACTCAGCTGTTAATATAATTTCTATTCTTTCAAGTCAAAATTGAATGTCATGGCCACATTGACAATAGACAATATTGTCATGCTTGTATTGGATGCTCATGTGTTTCCTGCCTTCTGCATTTCTGTTCTGGGTGTCATGGTTAGAGGTATGAGAACATCTTGTGATGACTGCAGATAGCCCAAGAATCTTCTACTTTGTGTTAGGATGCAGTGCTGACAACACAGGGCAGGGAGAGGAAGTTATATTCCATGTGCCGTTTTGTATCCCATCTCTACCTGGCAAGTGGCTGTGAAGTTTGAATATAGTAATTTATAAAAAAAAAAAATACAGACAGTACATCTGGAACAGAAGAATCCATATCTGTTAGTCCTCTCATTTTGAAAATAATGATATGTGATTTCTCAATCAGCAGTTAAAAATAAAACATTCCATGTATTTTACTTTTCTCTCATTTTTAAAAGAAGATTCTATTTGTGCATGTATATGGTTACAAAATATGTGCGCACACACACGCACACACACACACGTGACATTTTATCTAAAATACGACTCAGTAGGATTCTGTTTCCTAACCTAACCATTGATTGGACTACATGGAATTACCTCTGAAGTTCCCTTATAGGTCTGAAAATCTATTACCCTTCTAAAACAAATCTCTAGCAATATGTGAAAAAAAAAATTTTTAAAAACCTGGAGAAAGAAAAAACAGTAAGTTTAAGGGGACGGTGTTGGGACAGGGTTAAGACGATGCTTATGATGCCTACAGCTCATATTGGTGTTCATGGAATTGTGTCCTATATCTGCTCTGGATTCCAGCTTTCTGCTAATGCACGCTCAGGGAGACAACTCAAATAACTTGGTGTCTAACACAGACATGGGAGATTTGGTTTGAGTTCCAGCCTCCATCTTGATGTTTGCTGGCATATAGGGAGTGGACTTATGAAAAGAATCCCGCTCTCCGTATCTGTCTCTGCCTCTCTTTTTTTCTTTCTCTCCATTTCTCTGTCACATAAATAAACTTTAAATAAAAATAGCTATAATGAGACAATTTTTTTTAAAAAAAGAAATAGAATTTGAATTTGTATATTTACTCTCCTACAATTACCATTCCCCATCTATCATGGGAATTCATTTAACTGAAGTTTTTGTTTCTCTCACAAGTCATTGAAACAAAGACAGTGTGATTCTGTGACTGAACTATTCTGACAATATTTGTCTTGCCAGTTTAGATAGTTCAAAGCTTGCCACTTAAATGTAAGTGTGCTGATTAGCTTTCTCTGTTCCCTAATTCCTCCAAACCTTAGTAACTTAAGACAACAAACTTTATTATCTCCCATGATTCTATGTATTCTTTGGGCAGTATTTTTTTCCTCTGGGATAAGTCATGTGATCTTTGTTGTTAAGACAGTGATTGTATTGTTTTCTTCACAGGTTATAAGCTGGCATGAAGTCAACTCAGACATTATCAATGACTTGTCCAAGTGTCTCTCATCATCCAACAGGCTAGCTTGATCTCCTTCCCATGGTGGTGTTCCAACAGAAATCAAAAAAAAAAAAAAAAGCAGAACTCACTTAGGAAAAACTCACTTCATGCTTCTAATTAAGCCATACTTGCTAAATACCCATTCAATAATGCAAGTCGCATGTCAAAGATAAGATTCACAGTAGAAAATGACCCTTCACCACTTACAAGTCAATGAGTCATCCATACAAGGATAAGAATTTGTACTGCTTGGGGTATTTTAATATGCTACATTCAACTTAAGAACTACTCAGCCTTTAAACTAACCCATTCAACTACACACTAACCCATTCAAACTACACACTTAGCCTTCAGTGATATACATAAGTGTAGTTAGTTGCTCATGGTAGTTATTTATTATACTTAATTGAATAGATTTTTACTAAGGAGAAAAAATTTAAATTTCATCAAAGAGCATTTCCTTTTTAATTCATATCTTTAATTAAAAATATGTGTTTCAATTAATATTATTAAGGCACTAACTATGTGTCCTATTTTTCAAATATATAGGAAAATTATTATACAGAGTAAATAGTGATTTTTATAACTTTTATTTAATGAATATAAATTTCCAAAGTACAACTTATGGATTACAATGGCTTCCCCCCCCCATAACTTCCCTCCCACCCACAACCCTCCCCTTTCCCACTCCCTCTCCCCTTCCATTCACATCAAGATTCATTTTCAATTCTCTTTATATACAGAAGATCAGTTTAGCATATATTAAGTAAAGATTTCAACGGTTTGCACCCACATAGAAACACAAAGTGAAAAATACGGTTTGAGTACTAGTTATAGCATTAAATCACAATGTACAGCACATTAAGGACAGAGATCCTACATGAGGAGTAAGTGCACAGTGACTCTTGTTGTTGACTTAACAAATTGACACTCTTGTTTATGGCATCAGTAATCTCCCTATGCACCAGTCATGAGTTGTCAAGGCTATGGAAGCCTTTTGAGTTCACTGACTCTGATCATATTTAGACAAGGTCGTAGTCAGAGTGGAAGTTCTCTCCTCCCTTCAGAGAAAGGTACCTCCTTCTTTGAAGACCTGTTCTTTCCACTGGGATCTCACTCACAGAGATCTTTCATTTAGTATTTGTTTTTTTTGCCAGAGTGTCTTGGTTTTCCATGCCTGAAATAGTCTCATGGGCTTTTCAGCCGGATCCGCATGCCTTAAGGGCTGATTCTGAGGCCAGAGTGCTATTTAGGACATCTGCCATTCTATGAGTCTGCTGTGTATCTCACTTCCCATGTTGGATCATTCTCTCCTTTGTTTATTCTATCAGCTAGTATTTGCAGACACTATTCTTGTTGATGTGATCCCTTTGGCTCTTAGCCCTATCATTATGATCAATTGTAAACAGAAATTGATCACTTGGACTTGAGATGGCATTGGTACATGCCACCTTGATGGGATTGTATTGGGATCCCCTGGCATGATTCTAACTCCACCATTTGGGGCAAGTCAGCTTGAGCATGTCCCAAATTGCACATCTTTTCCCTCTCTTATTCCCACTCTTATATTTACCAGCAATCACTTTTCAGTTAAGTTTCAACACTTAAGAAGAATTGTGTATTGATTACAGTATTCAACCAAAAGTATTAAGTAGAACAAACAAACAAAAATACTAAGAGCGATAACGTAATAAGTTGTTCATCAACAGTCAGGGCAAGGGCTGATCAAGTCACCATTTCTCATAGTGTTCATTTCACTTTAACATGTTTCCTTTTTGGTGCTCGGTTAGTTGTCACCGATCAGGGAGAACATATGATATTTGTCCCTTTGGGACTGGCTTATTTCACTCAGCATAATGTTTTCCAAATTCCTAGCAGGGATCACTTTTCAGTTAAAATTTAAACACCTAAGAATAGTTGTGTGTTAATTAAATAGTGATTTTTATTCAAAAGTGCTTGGCATTTTCACTCTAGGAAGTTATTTAAACTCACAAATCTGGTTCTACAGAATGGGAAACTAATTTGATTTCTTAACCTCTGTGTTAGGTGAGACAGCACAGGTGAGAATGTAGCATCATTATAAGGTGAGACATAATCTCTTAATAATAAATAATCAAACAATGTCTTTGAATCTAATTAATTTAAAAATTAAAGCTAGTTTGTCAAGCTAACTATATATACATATATTAAAAGTCTTGTAATAGAGATCAAGAAACTCCACAACAACAAAACAAACAACCCACTTAAGAGATGGGCCAAGGACCTCAATAGACATTTTTCAAGAGAGGAAATCCAAATGGCCAACAGACACATGAAAAAATGTTCAGGATCACTAGCCATCAGGGAAATGCAAATCAAAACCACAATAAGGGTTCACCTCACCCTGGTTAGAATGGCTTACATACAGAAATCAATTAACAACAGATGCTGGCGAGAATGGTGGGAAAAGGGGACACTAAATCACTGTTGGTGGGAATGCAAACTGGTAAAGCCACTATGGAAGTCAGTTTGGAGATTCCTCAGAAACCTGAATATAACCCTACCATACAACCCAGCCATCCCACTCCTTGGAATTGACCCAAAGGAAATTAAATTGGCAAATAAAAGAGCTGTCTGCACCCCAATGTTTATTGCAGATTAATTCACAATAGCTAAGACATGGAATCAACCTAAATACCCATCAACAGAAGACTGGATAAAGAAATTATGGAATATGTACCACATAGAATACTATACGGCAGTAAAAAAAAAAAAAAAAAGAAAGAAAGAAAGAAAAGAAATCCAGTCATTTGCAACAAAATGAAGGAATCTGGAAAACATCATGCTGAGTGAAATGAGCCAGTCCCAAAGGGACAAATATCATATGTTCTCCCTGATCGGTGACAACTAACCAAGCACCAAAAAGGAAACCTGTTGAAGTGAAATGGACACTATGAGAAACAATGTATTGATCATCTCCTTTCCTGTGGAGGAACAGCTTACTATTTTATTCCTTTTAGTATTTTTTTTTGTTCTACTTAGTACCATTGATTGAACTCTTTAATTAACATACAATTATTCTTGGTCATTTAAATTTAACTGGAAAGTGATCCCTGTTAAATATAAAAGTGGGAATAAGAGAGGGAAGAGATGTACAGTTCGGCACATGCTCAATCAGACTTATCCCTAATGGTAGAGCTAGAAATGTGCCAGGGGATTCCAATTCAAAAACTAATGGACTTTTAATTAATTGCTTTAAAAATGCATATAGTTTAGGTATATACTCAGTTTTTTCAAAGTATGAATTTTCTCCTAGTCTTCTAATTTTTTTTTTTTTTTTTTTTGAGAGTGGAGGACTTGAAAAGAAGCATAGGTTTCACTGAATTGGGTTGACTTTTGCTTCACTCAGAGCAAATTTGGCAATGTCTAGAAACATTTGTGATTGTCACATCTTGAAGGGAGTGGGAGAGTGGAGTACTAACATGTAGGAATAGAGGTTAGAGATGCAGCTAAACTACTGTGCAGAGAATAGTCCCTCCACCTCCCCAGTGCAATATGTCAATAGTGCCAAGGTGAGAAATCCTTGCTTGCCTAAGTGAAGAATTTACATTGGCATTGTTCTACACTTAAAGTAGTGGATGACGAGACTGTTGATGGAAGAGGTGTAGGGGATGAGGTGGAGGGAAGGTACTTTCCTTTTTCCACTCTTCAAAAGTGGCCACTTTCCCCACAACAGATGCAATGGTGAAAAGCAACTTAAGATGTCTATGCCTAGTACATGAACCCCTTTCCTTCTGGTGTTTCCAAGTGCTGTCTCCTCATCTTGGTGGCTTCTTCCTCATCCGCTTTTAACTAGCATTTTCCTGTTGTTGTTTTCCTGAACCATTATCTGGGCTACTGACTGGGTCTTTAAAATGGATGAAGTACCATCAGCCATTTCAGTTTTTATCAAGGGAGTTGAGGTGAAGGGGAGTTAAGTTCTGGCATGTGTTTGGGAGGTGTTTGTTTTGACTGTCTGATGGCTGCATACCAGCCTGAGGGAGTCACAAATGTCACTGGTGTGTGATGGTATAATTTTCCTGCTGCTCTAAAGAGTCTTCTGTGTTAATCTCCTGGCATGTCTGGCAACTTTCAAAATAGAAGTAAAAGGCAATTCCATGGTGCAGTGGAAAAAAGATTCAAAGTCCCCATCCGTCTTTATAAGGACAGAAAATTGCTCGTGTGCAGTTGGCCTTTTTCATTATTGAGAACATACAGCAGCTCAGTTTTCACCAAGGCTAATTGATTTTCACAGCTGGTGCAAGAAAGTCTAAGGATGATATGAGACTAGAAAAGTTCTTTTGTCCAGACTTCAAAGCTCATAGATGGTTTCTGCAGGGACTGAAATTTGGTCTTGAATACAAAATGCTGAAAACTTCTGTAATAACTTTGACACCAGCCAGAAAAGAGTCATTTTTTTATGTAAGCCATAGTGTGAGGAAGTTATATGCTACAAAGCAGCATCACTACAAATTCATTATTTTCCACTTTGCATGGAGCAACAATATGTTTCATGTTGCAAATATGATTTTCACACCTGAGACCATATGTAACTTTTTAGCTAACATGGTGTGTTAGATGATGTAGATATTTATCTTTGCTTTGCCTTATGTTGAGAAAGGGCACTATCTACAGACTAGTACGTGTTCTACATCATAGGCAACTTATTTTCCTTATTATAAGGTGGACAGGCAGAGGCAGTCTGAAGCAGGGCTTCCTTATAGGCACACAGAGTAGGGATGCAGTTACTGAAATGTAGGGGAACTGGAAGGATTTCATCATATGGAATCATAGCGAGGTCCTAATAATGTGGGCAGCTTCAACAGAAGTATCCTAGTCCAGTAAACACCATGACACCATGTCCCACATCAGAATACCTAGGTTTGGTTGCCAGCTTTAGCTCCTGCCTCCAGCTTCCTGCTAATGCAGTCACTGGAAGTCAGTGGTGATGGTTTATAATTTAGTGTCTGCTATCCATATGGGAGACCTAGCTGTATTTTTAGTTCCCAGCTTCGAATTCAGCCCAGTCTCAGTCACTGCAGACATTTGGGGAGTGAAGCAGCAGATGGGAACTCTGTTCTCTTTTTCTCTGGCCATCAAATAAATTAATTAATTAAGAAAAGCATCAATATTGGTTCAGGTAACTATCATCCCACCAAATACCATCATTGATGTGTGAGTTACATTTGCCTCGTTCTAGGGTTGTGAGGTCTGAAGTTTGTGAAAAAGGGCCAAGAATACTGTGACAATCTGCATTTTTTCTTCTGTTTTCCACTTGTGTTTTTGGCAGTTTGGTTCAAAGTCAGAGTTTTACTGAACAAAATATACTTAATGTTGAGTCCTGAGCCATGGTGCAGGCCTTGTATTTTCAACAATGACAGAATCAGTCATATATTTTGGGACACGACAGGAGTTCTATTTTATCTGGAGAATGTCTATAAAACACTAAAACTAGCAGTAAAATATAACACTAAATCCAATAAAGACTATTATCTGAAGTAGCAGCCAGCTAACATTTGAGGAGGCAACACACAATGCCAGATAGCTGGTTGCCATTTACTCAACTGATTCCACTTAAATTTGGAAAAAAAAAGAATTTGATCTAAAAAAACTATTTCTGGTGGCTAATAGGCATAGCAAATTATGTATTTCATAAAAGAAATACAAAATAATTTTAGTTATGTGATATTTGATTAGATGACAATGCTTATAAGTTTATTTTGTCATTTAACTTGATAACATACTAACTTTTGGCAAAATATCTCCAATGGAATGTAAGTTGGCAAGCAAATGAGGGGGGTGGTTGATAGATAGCATATATCCCCTTATCTACAAAAAAATATGTTAGGAATAAGAGTACAAATAATTGTAATGCAAGCTGTCATAAGGTCTAGTTATTATAAAAACATTCAAAAGTAATGAAGACTCAAATAAATAAAACTACACAATTGTTGCTTATGTATACAAAATAAAAGGAATACACAATGAGGACACTAAAGGAATGTAGTGTTTAAATGAAATAAAAATTCTCAGAAATTGTACAGTACATACAACTTCACACACTATTTTTCCTATATTGGTAAAAAGCATCCTCACTGAAAATTGTATACTTTTAAAACTTAATGGGTGTATTTGCATATTAGGGATTTTACAGCATTATGCAGAAGACTAGATTATAAAAGAGTAACTCTAATTGCCACTAAGTATATTGAATTATAATTTTGTACTTTTATGCCCAAGGTGCTTCTTCATTTTGATATTCTCTATGTGTATCTATATTATCTTCAGTGGACTTTGAAATACTTTAATGCTGTATAAAAATAACACATAAAATTAATGAAAAATTGTTCCACTATTGCCTCTTGTAGTGAACTGTCAAGTGAAAAGTCTTCTAATTGTGTGATAATACATGCAAAAAGTTTATAACAATTGCATTTTTCATTTATCTATATGAACTTTCATATTTATATATGTTTTCACTTTTGTTTCATTTACAGTTAAAATCATAACATAAGAATCATTGACATGTTTCCATAGACACTTTTAAATTGAACTTTTTAATTAAGTTATTAAAACCAAAATTTGGCATTTCAAACTAAAAACTCAATGCATATTTCTCATATTTTTCATTTTAGACATTTATACTTGATCATTATATAATAGAATTTATAACTGATATTCACCAGAAGTAAAAATGCAAACCAGACATATTATAATTATGTGATTACAGTCTATAATCTAAATAATAAAACTTCTCAGTTTTTTAATTAATATAATTATTTGCAATAAAAATTTGGTGAGAAATAAATATTTGGCATAGAGAATCAAGCTACTGCCTGCAGTTTGCCCAGCTCTGACCATTGTGGTCATTTGGAAAGTGAACCATCAGATGGGAAATCTCTCTCTGTCTCTCCTTCTCTCTCTCTGTATCCCTGCCTTTCAAACAAATAAATAAATAAATTTAAATATATAAATATTATGTAGAATTCTAGTTTTGGGGTACTGCTGTCTACACCCATTGTGTTATGAAAATGTATCCTGACCTTGTGATTTAATTTCATAATTTAGTGAATTACTTTGTGCATTTTTTAAAAACACTTATTTAAACTGATGCTACATAGCTTAGGCCCACTCTTGCAACCATTTGGGGAAGGAACCAATGAATGGAAGATCTCTCTTTCTCTCCCCCATCACTCCATCTTTCAAATAAATAACTCTAAAGAAAAAAGAAACTTTTACAAAAATAAGTTGAGGGCTGCATTTGACTAATACACTGTAATTTGGCAAAATATAATTTTTATTGTATTGTAATTGTATCATTGTAATTGTATCATTTAGCAATATTTTTCTTCAAGAAATAAAAAACTAATTGTGATTAAAAAAAAAAAAAAAACACTTACTTAACTAGTTTTTCAAAAGGCAGAGTGCCAGAGAGAGGTGGAGTGACAGGACAGAAAGAGAAAGAGAGAGACCAGGAACCAGGAATTCATCCCATGTGATAGCAGGGACCTTAGTACTTGAGCCATTATCCACTACTTTCCCAGGTGTATTAGCAGGAACCTGACTCAGAAGTAAAGCAGCTGGGACTTGAACTGACACTCCAATATGGCGTGTTCGCATTGAACTGGTGGTTTAATCTGTTGCACTACAATAATAGCCCCTTCTCTGTGCATTTTTAAGAGCATTGTATCATTCATTCATTCATTGATTTGAGAGGTAAGAGGGAAGAGAGAAAGATATAGCTTCTATCTTCTAGTTCACTCTCCCACATGGTTGGCAGAAACCCAGCTACTTCAATCATCACTTCCTAGGATCTGATTAGAAGGAAGGTGGATTTGGGAACTGGCACCAGCAATCAAATCAGACTCTCAGAAATGAGCTGCAGGTATCTTACAACTATGCCAAACACTTAATCCTTTCTATGTTGAAATTAGAAAGTAGTTGTGAAATCTGTATTTTTCACTTATTATTGGGGTTGTTCATTTAAAAGAAATGACCATCCTCTTGGAAATACCTTGGGCTCAGAATGAATTCATATGATATATACATTCTCTGAGTCTAGAGTACATTTGTGCTCTGGGGCTCCTTATCCTTTGAGTCGGAGCGAGTAACACTATTTTCTAAGTGTAAACAGAATTGCAACCTATTAGTTACTAGTTAAGATGTCCTTTTGAATCTTGGTTCAAATATTTCTCACTAAGAGTGAGTACTTGTGAAGGTTTTAGGAACATCCTTTTCAATAATCAAATGTGTCTTAAGAATTAACACAGCGCTGACCCTGGAACTTACTTTATCAGGGGGCGTGGCAAGCAAAACAAACACCAAATATCATATGTAAGCAAATTATTTTGTTGTAGGTTGATAATTATTAATTTAAAAAAAAAAGTAGAGCAGATGAAAGGACCTCAATAGTGTATTGTGGCACAGTAGGTGAAGTCTGTGCTTCTCATTATGGGCACCTCTTTGAGTCCCAGATGCTCCACTTCTGATCCAGCTCCCTGCTAATATACCTGTGAAAGCAGCAGAGAATGACCCAAGTGCTTGGGCCCCTGCACCCATGTGAGAGATCCTGGTAAAACTTCTGACTCTTGACTACCGCCTGGCCCAACCCTGGCTGTTGTGGCCATTTGGAGAGTGAACCAGTGGATGGGGATGGAAGAAGTCTCTCTCTCTCTCTCTCTCTCTCTCTCTCTCCTCCTCCTCCTCCTCCTTCTCCTCCTCCTCCTCCTCTTTCTCTCCCTCTACTACTTCCCCTCTCCTTTCCATTCTTTCCCTCAGTATTTCTGTCTTCCAAATGTATAAAGTAGATTTTTTTTTTGACAGAGTGGACAGTGAGAGAGAGAGAGAAAGGTCTTCCTTTTCCGTTGGTTCACCCTCCAATGGCCGCTGCGGCCAGTGCACTGTGGCTGGTGCACCACGCTGATCCGAAAGCAGGAGCCAGGTGCTTATCCTGGTCTCCCATGGGGTGCAGGGCCCAATCACTTGGACCATCCTCCACTGCACTCCCTGGCCACAGCAGAGAGCTGGCCTGGAAGAGGGGCAACCGGGACAGAATCCGGCGCCCCGACCGGGACTAGAACCCGGTGTGCCGGCGCCACAGGCAGAGGATTAGCCTATTGAGCTGTGGTGCTGGCATAAAGCAGATCTTAAAAAAAGTACCTGGTTGGGGCCAGCACTGTGGTGCAGCCGGTTTAAGTCCTGGACTGAAGCCAGCGCTGGCATCCCATATGGGCCCCAGTTCTAGCCCCAGCTGCTCCTCTTCTGATCCAGCTCTCTGCTTGAGATAGCAGTGGAAAATGGCCCAAGTGCTTGGGCTGCTGCACCCGCATGGGAAACCCGGAGGAAGCTCCTGGCTCCTGGCTTTGGATCAGCACAGCTCCAGCTGTTGCGGCCATCTGGGGAGTGAACCAGTGGATGGAAAACCTCTCTGTCTGTCTCTGCCTCTCTCTGTATCTCTTTCCAGTAAATAAAATAAATCTTAAAAAAAGTACCAGGCAAATGAAAAGGGAAAAAAGATTAGATGGTGAGAGAAGAAATTTGTCTAAAAAAAAAAGAAAAAAAAAAAAAAAGGACATGAGGAACTTTGCCAAGCAAATAAGTCATATGATAATAGAGTTGCAAGAGCCGGCGCCGTGGCTCAATAGGCTAATCCTCCACCTTGCGGCGCCGGCACACCGGGTTCTAGTCCCGGTCGGGGCGCCGGATTCTGTCCCGGTTGCCCCTCTTCCAGGCCAGCTCTCTGCTATGGCCAGGGAGTGCAGTGGAGGATGGCCCAGGTGCTTGGGCCCTGCACCCCATGGGAGACCAGGAAAAGCACCTGGATCCTGGCTCATGCCATCGGATCAGCGCGGTGCGCCGGCTGCAGCGGCGGCCATTGGAGGGTGAACCAACGGCAAAGGAAGACCTTTCTCTCTCTGTCTCTCTCTCACACTGTCCACTCTGCCTGTCAAAAATAAAAATAAAAAAAAATAAAAAAAAAATAGAGTTGCAAGTGCAAAATCCCTATGACTCAATCTACCTTTAACCCTCATTGCCTTCAACTAATTCACTCCATAATTATTCACTGTCCAGTTGAGATTGTATGAGTGATTGCAAGAAAAGGAAGAGGATATACTTAATTCCAGATAGAATAAAAATTAAAGTAATATAAAAATTAAGATAACTGAATCGATAATCATAGAACCAAATGTAGAAGGTACTCTTTCCTACCAACTACAGCATTTTTATGTGGTGTTTGGCCCCTTAACCTCAATAGGACAATAAGAGTTGGAATAACTCATATACATAATAGCTCTGTTTATTGCTATATTCTTCAGTTTCTATGGCAATAAATATTTGTGAAATAAAATACTAAATAATCTGGTATTTAAGATTCTTCAAGACTGGCTTCAATCCAATTCTGTTTACTCTATCAAACATCCTAGATACCAAAATATTTTTTCTATAATTTCCTTCATTTTGTGCTGCACTTAACTTCTAGTTTGTTTTTTTCTCCTCTGTAAGATAGAGAAAGTAATCTTGCCTTTCTCAAAGACTTATCTTAACATTTAAATAATGTCTATATTTAAGATACTTAAAATGTTCCTGGCTTATAGTTAATACAACAGAATCTTTGACTATCAATAATCTTCATTTCTCTTTATAGCCTTTCTGGATAAATCATTACATAAGGAAGCAAATGTACTAATATCACAGGACACCCACTGCCATACCAGTCCACTGCAGTGTGTTGAAAAGTCAAGCCCTGTTTATCCATTGATTCGCCTAACAAATGTACGCATATTGGGAGATAGCAAAATCACAATTAGTGTAGAGAATAGTGATGCTTAAACAAAGTAGGCATGGGTTTTCCATATTGATACATTCAGAATAATTTTAAACTTTGTTTGCCAAATCCATTACTAATACCTCTTAGTTTGGTGGTGTTCTCTAGTATTTCAGCTTTTATTTGAAACTTAAAATGCCCCATCATCTCATGATTCATGTCAGTCATGATGAAGAAAGGCCAAAATATTGTTTGGGCGAAGTGTTCAGCATCTGAAATGTAGAAAGTTCACTTGGTCACATTCCATCCTTGTGAGAGAGCTGCAGGAAAGAAGCAGAGAGATACCATTCCATTCCCTGGTGCTATTCTAATTCTGATAAAAAAAAAAAAAAAAAGGCTCACCAGTGGAATCTGAGGGGAAGGACAATTCTTTCATGAAAGAAGGACTATATTTAGAAAGAATTTCTTCCCTAATCCTACACAGCACGACACAAATTATCATGAAATTTAATACTTAGTGAAAAACATTAGATTTGTGACTCTGTAATTAACCATTCAATCAACATGTTTATTGACAACTCTTTACATACTTAATTTTATACATGCTCATTAAGAGAAAAATAATGCATTTTCCCTCATTTATTAATGATAAAACTCATTTTAAAATGTAATATAATATAGCTTATGAGAGAGTAGATTTTGAGAAATGAAGAAATCAGGAGAAAATATAATGAGGCAGAAACATAGATAAGAATAATAAAATTATACAGCTCTGGGCGGATGATTGTGGTGAGCTACTAATTATTCTAGAAGTCAGAATAAAAAGCAAAAAGTCAGAGAAAAGAAAATTTGGAAATATAATGGTATCCATATTTTTAAAGACAAAAGTGCAAACATGACTTCTTTCTACAAAACTGTCTACACCATGAGGGCAACTTCTTTATTCACTTCTGCAGTGCCAATCTAAACATCAGGTTTATCAAGTGCAAATAAGCCTTCAATAAAGATGCACTGGATTATTAGCAGGGGTGTTATTTTTAAATTAGAACATCTGACATTAAATCACATTTGTTATATCTTTAAGGCAAAAACTGACAAAAGAAAATAAAATAGCAAGAAATCAGAATCTCCTCAAAAGGCATCATCAGTCTTGTTGCTTCCTCCAGAAAAATTATATTTGTGAAAATGAGACAGGATTAGTAAGACAGTGCACACTGAATTTTAGAGTCTTTGCATACCAAAATTCCACCACAAGTACCAGGCCCAGTTTTTTTTTTTTTTTTTTTTTTTTTTTTTTTTTTTACAGGCAGAGTGAACAGTGAGAGAGAGAGAGAGAGAGAGAGAGAGAGAGAGAAAGGTCTTCCGTTTTCCGTTGGTTCACCCCGCAATGGCCGCCGCAGCCGGCGCGCTGCTCTGATCCGAAGCCAGGAACCAGGTGTTTCCTACTGGTCTCCCATGCAGGTGCAGGACCCAAGGACTTGGGCCATCCTCCACTGCACTCCCAGGCCAGAGCTGGACTGGAAGAGGGGCAACCGGGACAGAATCTGGCGCCCAGACCGGGACTAGAACCCCGTGTGCTGGAGCTGCAGGCGGAGGATTAGCCAAGTGAGCCACAGCGCCGGCCTACCAGGCCCAGTCTTAACTTGAGTCTTACAGCCATTATTCTTAGGTAAACATGTTTTCTTTTTTTTTTAACTTTTATTTAATAAATATAAATTTCCAAAGTACAACTTTTGGATTATAGCGGCTTTTCCCCCCCATAACCTCCCTCCCACCTGCAACCATCCCATCTCACACTCCCTCTCCCATCCCATTCACATCGAGATTCATTTTCAATTATCTTTATATACAGAAGATCAATTTAGTATATACTAAGTAAAGATTTCAACAGTTTGCACCCACACAGAATCACGAAGTATAAAGTACTGTTTGAGTACTAGTTACTCTACTACTCTCTACTTCTTCTAAGACATATTACAATCAATTTACTTAAGTGAACGCTAATGAAGATCTAGGAATAAGTCTAATTACATTTTGTGCCCATGTAGCGTTCTAATAATCGTCTTTCAAATACTCAATATGGGGATGTCTGAATTTTCTGGAGTTCACCTTTCCAGTCTTCTTTCATCCTGGAAGTTATTGGATAAATACATCTTGGTAGTTAAAAGAATTTATATGGAAACTTAGAAACTGGATCAAGAAATAGTCAAAATCACACCACCAAAACATAGGTAAGGTTACAAAAACTTAACATCCAAATCACCTGTCAATAGACTTCTGATAAAGGGTCTTTCATTCTAAACGGGGTCAACTTGGCATTGCTGTATTATTTAACATTTTCTCTTATGGGGAAATATAACGGGAATGCTGCCACCTGGAATCCATTATAAAGGTTAACACAAAAAGCACACAGAGACAGAGACAGAGGCCTTCTGACTCACCTCCTTTCCTGCTTTCCCTAACCAAACAGCTGAGAATGTTGATCTTCTGAAAAACAAAATCTGATCAAGACCTATTCACTAAAATTGATAAAATGCTCCATTACTTCAGGATCAAAGAGAAGTCAAGAAAAAATTACACCTAAGGGGACCAGGAGAGACCATGGAAGCCCATCAACAGGCAGGCGAGTGACAGACCAGGAAGCAATTGCAGAGCCATCAACCTAACGGCCTGTGAAATCTACCCGGGACCCAGGTTCTGCCACCCGGAGAATATTATCTCTAGATGAAAGCACCTGGGGCCTGTCAGTCATCCAAGCCCAGAGAATTAAGAGTTATATTATAATTGTCTCCATTTCGTAGACTTAGTTTTCAATGAACTGGAAAAGTACCAGGCTCAAAAACAATTTGCTTTTTAAAGGACTCCAGGAAATAAAATATGATATGATTTCTTACAGTTGTTAAGATGGAAATACAAAACAAATTGTAATGAAACTTACTAATAATACTGTGTTTTATTTTTAATAGCCACTTCAAAAATACTCTCCAAATTATGACGCTCAATATTACTAGACAGTTATACTATAGGGACTTTTTTTTACACACAATTGTTTTTTTTTACCAATATTTCTGTGATTTGACAAAAGGTATTATTTAAAATCACGGCCTGAAAAATCAATAATATTTGAATGAATCTTAAGGGACAAAACTTCTTTGACATGGAAAAACTTGAAGTCCATTAAGGAGAGAATGAAATAGTTCATTTTATTTTTATTGGTGTTACATTTCTTCACCAAAGTTTGTGATTTTTTTATAAGTTCTGCCCTCCTAAAAATGTCTTTATTCTAATAGTAATGAATTATTAAATAAAATATCTGATCTTGAAAAACAAAAGAGGACAATTTATCAATTAACAAGCTCACCACTCATTAAATCATGGGCAGAAATCATCAGAATATTTGAAGGCCTATAAAACTGAGTTTTGGAGATGATGGATCATAGTCAATTTGTACCCATTAGTTTGAAGTTGCCCTTCATAGTTGAGGGCCTGTTGGAGCACTCTAGGAGATTGTTTGGTTAATGACAAATCATAGCTTATAATTCCATAGCACTTTCCACTTTAGAAAATGTTTTGATCTATGCTATTCTATTGGGCCTCACAATAACTCTATGGGATCATGTTTTCATTTTCCTCATGTGTGGTTTCCTTCATATGCAATCTCAAGCTCATTTGTATCAGAGACATTAACCTTGTTTCAGTTCAATCAGAATGCTAGTCAGTAGAAAATCTGTGTCTTATTTTGGGGCTTTGGTTCCAAAGTTTCTGTTCTTTCTGCTCTAGTAGACCTTATCAAATACAGCAGATTTACTGTTCTTGTCACCAATAAACAACTGTATATTTGCTTATATATGTAATTTTGCTATCTAAAACTTAGATATTGCTACTATTCACAAGTTTTACTTGGCCATATTAAGTATTTTAATTTGTGATTTGGCTCATCTAATTGATAAGTAGAAATACTATGCACTGATTATTAATCCCAGGGAAAGATTATGAACATTTTTGCCAGTTTCTCTTGAGATTCCTAAGTCTGGAAAGAGGTTTTGTATAAACTCAGCTGCTGAGTAGAGACAGAACATTCTCACAACAAGCCAAATGAAGCAACTTTATTTCTCACAGATAGGCAGCAAGAACCAACAGAAGCCTAGGCATCATAACAATCTGGTTCTCCACTGCTCAGTAATGCTGATGAATGCTACCTACGGTGAATAGGTTCTTGTTTGTTCCTTAATTCTCACTGCAACTGAGTGACCTCCAAAATCACTCTACCTTGGGTTTCCTACCCCAGTTGCTATTTGGAAAGCTAATTTTCATTAGCAGGAAGCAGAAGCATTGTAGGACATCTGTTATAGGAGGGATGAGGATGATATCTGGGCTGTTCCAGACAGTTCCTCCTTATCTCAGGATGTTACATTCTCAGGACTTCCTGCCTGCGAATTACAAGTAAGGGAGTATCAAAACCATAATATGCCCTAAAATACGAACTGAACTGAAGGCAGTTAAGATGCAGCAGCTGCAGGAAAACTCTCAGACCTTCCCCTGTTTCCAAAAAAGCAAGACATAGATTTACAAAGACAAGAGGTACCCTGACTTCCTTCTACTATGAGGAACTAAGATTAATCACTGAAGAGACTTTGGACCCTTATCATTTAAAGATGTTACCAGATGCATCTACATAAACAATCTTTACTACCCCTTATCCACTATTTATTTGCATTTTCTCCAACCTGCTCTCTAGACTCAAAATCTTTTTCCTTTGATTTGTCAGGTCTCTAAAATTTTACTGTTCTTTGATTAAGATGCTATAATGCTATAAATCAAAACCACTGCGCATTTCATGGGTGTTTTCCATATATGTGATATATGCATGTAAATGCATTTCTATTGGGTTTTCTCTTGTTATTCTAGTTTTTGACAGAGGCCAATTCCAACTAGGAATCTATTTTTGAAGAGAAAGTAATATTCTTATCCTATGTGAAAGAGCCGAGTAGGCCAAGGTCATTCATGACCCATCTTTATATATTTACCATGTTCAAAAACTGTCTGATTCTTAGCATCATGGGAATTTCTCACGTAGTTTTAACATTACTTATGATGAGTCCCCTCTAGTTATTCAACAGAGACAAGAGTGAAAAATTACATATTTGACATGCATTTTTCTAGTAGTATGAATGCTAAGCCTACTGGTAATTAAGACTTAGCTGGTTAAATACAGTTTAAAGTACATGTTTGTCACATGTCAAGTTTTTCTTCAAGAATTTGCCACCTGTTTTTATTTGTATCCTTTACAAGATTTGTTATTTGTGAAGTCTGGCTTCAATGTTTCTCATTACTGGATACAATCATTTCCCTGTCTTTGTTCCCCAAGTCTCCCAAATGATTGTGCTGCTGTCAAATTTGTACAGGAACTGTCTACTGGAACTTCCTGACTCCAATCACAGCAAGATAGTATTAAATTGTCCTGTGTCTTGCTCCCTCAAATCCTGTTGTCCTCATCATTTGATGCATTTATTTTCAATCTGGAGTACTTTCCTTATCTATACTTTTGTCCTCAATTCATCTTACTATGCTTTTTCTGAATTGTGTTATCAAAGGATTTGTTGGTGTGTTATTGAATAGCTACCAATTTCATATGCATATAGCAGGAAGCTGGATCAGAAATAGAGAAGCCAGGAACTGATGCAGGCACTCCAATATGGGCTGCAGGTGTCTCAAGTGGCATTTTAACCACTGCATACAACTCTCAACCATCAATTTGCATATTTTACAAATAATATGTTTTTTCATATTTTTTTTTGGACAGGCAGAGTGGACAGTGAGAGAGAGACAGAGAGAGAAAGGTCTTCCTTTTCCGTTGGTTCACCCTCCAATGGCCGCCGCTGCAGCCGGCGCACCGCGCTGATCCGTTGGCAGGAGCCAGGAGCCAGGTGCTTTTCCTGGTCTCCCATGGGGTGCAGGGCCCAAGCACCTGGGCCATCCTCCACTGCACTCCCTGGCCACAGCAGAGAGCTGGCCTGGAAGAGGGGCAACCGGGACAGAATCCGGCGCCCCGACCGGGACTAGAACCCGGTGTGCCGGTGCCGCAAGGTGGAGGATTAGCCTATTGAGCCACGGCGCCGGCCTCAAATAATATGTTTTTATACTTAATCTAACTTTGTGTTTTTAAACTCTATGTAAAGCAGAGTGAAAACAAAAGATTTTGTTTCACTAGACTCAAATGTTCATATTTCTGCATTTAAAAAGATGGTGATCTAGTTGCTTGGATGAAAGAGTGGATTTTTTTTTAAGATTGACTTATAGGGGCTGACTCTGTGGCATAGTGGGTAAAGTCGCCGCCAGCAGTGCCGACATCCTATATGGGCATCGGTTCAAGTCCCAGCTGCTTGACTTCTGATTCAGCTCTCTGCTATGGCCTGGGAAAGCAGAAGAAGATGGTCCAAGTCCTTGGGCCCCTGCACCCATGTGGGAGACCAGGGGGAGGCTCATGGCTTCTGGCTTCAGATAGGTGCAGCTCCAGCCATTGTAGCCATCTGGGGAATGAACCAGCATATGGAGGATCTCTCTCTCTCTCTCTCTGCCTTTCAAATAAATAAATAAATAAATCTTTAAACAAGATTGACTTATGTATTTATGCATTTATTTGAAAAGCAGAGTGATACACACTCACTTGCAAACAAACACATACACACACACTCACACAGAGAGAGAGAGAGAGAAAAAGAGAGAAAGAGAGTCTTCCATTCACTAATTCATTCCCTAAATAGCCTCAACACCAGGTATGGGCCAGGTTGAAGCCAGGATTCAAGAGCTGCATCCTGATCTCACACATGAGTGGCAGGAACCCAATTTCTTAGGCCATTGTCTACTGCTTTCCCATGTGATTAGCAAGAAGGTAGACACGAAACAGAGTAGCTCTGATTTGAACTGGCACTCTGATATGGGCATTTTGTCCTAAATGGCAGCTTAACTGGCTAAACCTCAATACTGACCTCAAAACCTTATATTTAACTTTTTGGGTAAGGTCATTGACTTTCTCCTCCTGAATGGCTTCCAGTGATGTTCGTTGGTCAATTCATTGTGGAAACTACTTCCTATGTATCTCCATGAGAGTTAAATACCGTTATAAGGTTTAAATACTAAGGTGTGAAAACGAAGCTTAAATAGAATTTTCATTCCAAAGGCAGAGAATATTACAAATTCATATGTAGCAAAGTCCTTATCAGAAAGCTGCCTTTTCATATCAGTCATAATTGATGAGAATCAAAGAGATATGGGGTAGATTATCTATTAGAATTGGAAGAAATCTCTAGAGACTGTATTTCTACACCAATCTCTAAATAATATTATTGATTTGGGATGGCATCCAGACTGTTTTACATCACTTTAATCAGAAACTGTCTGCTTCATTATTGGACAACTGTCTTTTATTTAAACCTGCATAACACTTCTCACCCTACCATCATACTTCTGCCAAATGGAGTAACAGAACACTAGTTGATTCCTTCCTCTCTTGAAGCCTCTTGAAAGAAATAGAGTAATATTAAGTCTCAACCATCTAACTCAATTCCCTTTACCTCATATTCTTTAATAAAACTTTACTGTAGTTTAGCTTTCCCCAAGTTTAGGAAAAAACAATGTGGAACTTTGTAGTAGATGACATAAAACTGAGGAGCCATGTTTGAAGGAGGGAGGGCATTCGTTGTTCCTGATCTCACTGGAGACAGGGCTGCTTTTCATTGTGTTCACAAATGTAGTCTCATTCACAATGCTAATTTTCAATGGTATCTCTTAAACTAGAACTACAAGTAAAACTTGACCAGCTATTTTTAGGGCAAGATTTTTAATCTACAAAATAATGATGAAATCCCTGAAATAGATGAAATCCCTGAAAATTGTGTTTTCTTCTTTCTTTCTCCATATAGCATTTTTGGTTGTATCTATGAATAATATTGAAATACTGAGTCTTGAGAAGTACTTGAATCAGAAGTAATGTTGCTTGGGTGGAAAAAGGGAAAGAGAAAGAAAATTCATAATACCAAAGTTCTATCCTCCCATATAATAAAGGAAGGGCCTCCTCTCTTCCAGGAATCCATACCTTTCTCTCATGCCCCATTTCCTTACAGCTAATAACATTAATGAGAGAGCTTTGCCTGTGCACTTCTGTGCTATACAGCTGTCCTTTCTCACTTTGACACCTCCAGTGATTAATTTGTTTCTCTCATTACATGCAATCACTCCTTCTCCTCCCCACTTTTCCTTTGTCAGTCATTCTCATTCCTGTAATGGATCTCAGAGTCTCTCTCTCCCCCACCAGAGATAAAGAAAGCAGAACATTTGCACTACATTATCATCACCTGAGAAAAGATTTCAACATGAGTGACAGAAAAGGAAGAGAATGTGAGAATGTCATAATGTTTTTTGGGTTTGAAATGTCAATCCAATAAGTTAACAGCAAGAACACAGCATGGAACCTATTGACCCCATTGAGTTATAATAATGGTTATTATGATTACAGGATTTTCCCTCATTCCTTCTCTTCCCCCTGGCACCCTCTCCCCTCGTAATGAAATAAGTTGGTGCAACTGCTTTGAAAGTGAATGAAGAGGAGTTCACTCTGAACATCTGTACTCAGACTCTACACAAGTGTGGCTTTATCCTGGAGACTTCTGACAGCCTTTATTTTTAAGGAAAAAATAATT